>NC_080684.1:64593002-65843002 GCF_030445035.2 Dasypus novemcinctus
AACACTGATATAAAGACAGTGGTTGCTAGGGGTTCAGAAGGGAAGGTAAGGGGTGAATGGGTGGAACACAGGCATATTTGGGGCAGTGATGTTCTGTATGATATTGCAATAATGGACACGTAACATTATGCATTTGTCAAAGCCTACGGAACTGTACAGCACAAAGTGTAAACCATAATATAACTATAGACTATGGTTAGTAGCAATGCTTCAATATTGATTCATCAATTATAACAAATGTACTACAGCAATGTAAAATGTTAGTAATAGGGAAAACTGTGTGGATGTAGGGTGGTGGATATATGGGAATATTCTATACTTTCAGTACAATTTTTCTGTAAATATAAATCTAAAACTTCTCTAAAAATAAAGTTTATATTACAAATTAGCAAAGTATATTTAAAAAGCAAAGGATTTTTAGGTTCTGAATATACCATCATAGCAGATATCTAATATTTTCTTTAAAACTGGAACTATCTTACAGTTTAGATTAAAAATACTCTCCATAGTCAATATTCTGATCATATAATAAAACATGAAAATATCCATCCAACCTATTTCTATCTAGTGCTTTAGTAATACATGAGGCAATTTAGAAGTCCTCTTCTGAGAAAGCAGTATAATGTGTGTGCATTTTTAAAAACCCTTCCATTTAAAGAATTCTCCTGTTTATGACCATTTACATATAACTCAACTTTACTCCCCACACACACCAGACAGAAAAAATTAAAACATGGTTTCTTTAACAAACTTATCTTTCTTCAAATGATCATCACTACATGGCAAATATCTTTCTGCTTCTCCTAAATGGTTTGCATTTAATATTCACCATTTCTAGTTTCCTTATGTGATTCCCTGATCTTATTCCATGATTCCCAGTGCTGGTTTCAAGCAGGGTAACCAGAAATGACAGAAGAATTTATCCAGAATTTTGTAATTAGAAAATCTACAACGATGCTAATTTAATTTCAACATAGTGTAATTTTATGCCATGTAGTTTAGTTTAGTAGGAATACATGGAATGATACAGCTTAGTTATGAACATGAGCTTGAATCTGGGCTCTGCTACTATGCAGATATGTAAGCTTGTGTTCATTAAATCACATCTCTGTGCTGTAATTTCCTTACATACCAACTTTTATAATAGTAGTTCCTATCTCAGATGGTTGTTTGGGGAGTAAATTCCTATACATAGCAAATGCAAGTAAGAGTCAGCTGGTAGAAGTATTAGCTACAGTAGCATCAGTAACAACCCTTGCAATATTATTTTGATTTGTTTTGTTTTAAATTTTGAATTACACACTGATAGGTAGAAACATCTGGGCCCCTCAATTCCTCTGCCAGCTTGTGACAGCAGGCCCTTCACTCTCAATCTAATCAGGAAGCATGAGGTAGCCTAATTTCATCAGGGGGCATTGTGACTGAGTGAATACTAAGGAAAAAGATAGTCATATTGCATATTTGCTTATATAAACTTTCCATATTTTACTTAAACAAAACCATGCAACAACAAGGTCTCTCCCATGAAGGACAGATATAAACTGAAGCTTAGGGACCTCACAATATTTTTTGCAGGTGGAGACCTAATTGAAGGTCTTTTGAGATCTTTCTGTATATAACAGCCTCAGCAAAACTGTTTCTTTATAATAGTTCCACTTCAGAATTTGTTTCTGATAAAAACATTCTTAAGTCTTATCATGAATTCCTCATTCAGTAAGGGACTGAAAGACATTTTGAACACCTTTTTGAAGATAAGCAGTAAAAAAGTTAACCTAATAAAATGGGATCCAATTAGCCTTGACCTATTTGATTTCCTGTTATGTTATATCCTATTAGATGAAAAGAGAGTCTTTTATCCTTAAACCTCAGGCACTTAAAAGGAAATAGAGTCCTACCTTTTGACCTTGATTTTTTTTCTCTTGAGAAACAGGACTTTTTTGGTGTGTCAAAATAAAAGATTTTAATCTTAAATTAAGTTTATTATGAATCTAGATTATTTTTTTCATTAAATGAATCATATTTAGGCATTACCTAATGATAAGTGGCAACCTCACACAGAAAATGTAGATTTTCCCTCGATTTTCAAAATTTTATTTAAGGAATATGTTTTAATTATGTAATTAATTAAATATAAAAAGGAAGAGATGTTTTCTTTCAATAGGGAGGTTTTATCAGAATGTATACACTTGGGAGAGGATGTGACTCAAGCAGTTGAGAACCTGCCTCCCACATAGGAGATCCTGGGTTCAGTTCCTGATGCCTCCTGAAAAAAACAAAAATAAACAACAAGCAAAACAAACAAAAAAGCAAACTAAGGGAAGCCAATGTGGTTCAAGGGTTGAGTGCTGGCTTCCCACATATAAGGTCCAAGGTTCAATACCCACCCCCCAGTACCTCAAAAAATAAAATAAAATAAATAATAACGTATATACTAGTTAAGTGACAATTTCTCAGTAAATCTTAAAAACCAAAGCCATTCTGAGTCACCAAATGGTATAAAGTATGATTATGAAGTTATACTAAATTACTAAAAGCTGATTTGCAAAATAAATTAATTTATTCTAGTAACAATTTGTCTGGGAAGGAAAGGAAAGGAAAAGTCAGGAAAATTAAATGTCACATTCATAATTATGAAGAGCATTATAGGCCTTATCAGTTGAAAAATCTCTATGTAATTATGGCACATTACTGGATTCAAATTTATATTATTTAGAATAAAACAATGTAAAATTTTTATTAATCATTTTATTTATCATTTGAGGCAAAACTTTTGTTGTAATTCAGTTTGTGCAAAATTTTTGGCAATTTCCTGGGCCTGGGAGGTGCCATTTTCTTCAAACTTTCTAGTCCTTTTCTCAGCTATATGCTTTGTAAGTGAAAGCAAATGTTCACCCCTTTTCTCCTTTAAAGTGGTGGATTTATGTAGATTTGGTTTGAGTTATCTGTTGCATGTTTTGTGACAATTACCATATGTTATAATAAAATGCCTTTGAGCACAAGGAACTTTATTATAAATATTGGTAGGGCTAAGATATTTGCTATTCTTGAGAGTAGCTCTGAAAGCAGACCAATTGCTACTAAGAAAAACAGCTGAATCAGGTACTCCACTTTCAAAACGTAAGCAGAATCAGAGCATAGATCTATCATAAAACCACAGAAAGACTGCCTAAATAAAAACACTATAAGTGGTTACAATTAAAAACAACAACTGTGGGAGCACTGAGTTCCTAGCCAGGGGAGCTCTGTCACAGTACCTAAATGAACAGCAACAATCCCTCAAGTGCAATGGCAAAGACCAAAAGAGAAGGAAGGTCTGGTCCAACAATGAGCCCCTGATACTAATGACTATGCTTGTAAGCCTGTGCACCTGAAATAAGAACAAGGCCTAGAGCTGCAGGGTACCTAAGAGTTACCTCCTGAGAGCCTCTGTGTTACTCAAATGTGGCCAGTCTCGAAGCCAAACTCAGCATGTAAATGTGTTGCCTTCCCCCAGCATGGGACACGACTCCCAGGGATAAGCCTCCCTGGTGCCGAGGGATTACTAACAAGTACCAGTTGATGATGTAACTAGAAAATGACCTTGAATAAAAGGGTCATCTCAGACCAGCAGAATATCTCAGTCTACATATAATACCAGGAGTTAAAAATGCTTTTGACCTGAATAAAAGGGGGGAAATGGAAAGGACAAATGAGTTTATATGGCTATGAGTCTCCAAAAAGAGCCAGGAGGTTATCAGAGGAGTCACCTTTATGCACACCTCAGCAGAGTCCCAGAGACAGATAAAATAGATACAACCCCATGTATTGGTTCTTCTGAGGGCTACAGAGACCCACAGGTTCTATGGTCATGGCAGATGGAGATCAGTGCCATGTCAGTTGGCCCTACTTTGGAGTTTGTGTTTCTGTGTGATGAGGCTGGACTCAGATGTGATCTTTGTTCACAAGCCTCTCCTGTTAATTTTACCAGATCTGTAGTTGGTGCTGGGGTTTAGTGTATACCCAGGGGACCAGAATCTCTGGACTGACCATGTGACAGTCAGGGTCTGAGCCTCAACAGACTTGCAACTCCTACACTCTGGTTTATTGGACTTACCCCACTCAGCTAACAGGGAGGTGAAGAAGGTCAACCACCACAGCAGGGAGCCAAGAGTGCCTACAACTGAAAGCAGGAGAATTGCATCCAGCATCCATGTGGAATCTAAGTCCCCTCTTGACATAGATGTGGAGTGGACACAACCATTCTAAGGACCACAGGATGGAGGAATAGAGTATGGATTAGAGTGGACTTACTGATATTCTATTCATGAACTATTGTGATTAGTAATCAAAGAAAATGTAGCATTGGTATGGAGAAAGTGGCCATGGTGGCTGCTGGGGGTAGGGAATGGGAGGAAGAGATGTGATGTGGGGGCATTTTCAGGGGTTGGAGTTGTCCTGGGTGGTGCTGCAGGGACAGTTACCAGACATTGTATGTCCTCCCATGGCCCAATGGGTGGACTGTGGGAGAGTTTGGGCTATGGTGTGGACCATTGACCATGAGGTGCAGTGGTGCTCAGAAATGTATTCACCAAGTGCAATGAATGTCTCATGATGATTGAGGACGTTGTTGTTATGGGGGGAGGAGTGGGATGAAAGGGGTGGGGGTATATGGGAACCTCATATTTTTTTAATGTAACATTAAAAAAATAAAGACAAAAAAAGAATAAATTTAAAAAAAACGCTATAAAATTCAAATTATAAGCACCTAAACAGAGCATAGTAGAGTACATATTTTTCTTTAGCAGACAAATTATTTAAACACATCCTCAAGAATTAGTAAAAGATAAAATGGGATCATTTGAATATTGATTTGAAATTGATTTGTTTCCATAGCAGTTTAAAAGTTTGACAAGGTTGAGGAAAATCTCTACTATGGTATACATTTTTTAAAAAAACTTAAAAAAAGAAATACAAGTCAATAAAAGGAATTTATTTCACTTTACTTTTTAATGATTTTTAACGTTGTGAAAATACAACTTATTGCAGAGATATTTTCTTCTTGACTAAATAATTTTTCTAATTTTCAGGAAGATCTTATGGAAAAAAATTGTAGTAGTAAAATTATCTTGGTCATAGTAATGCTATTTTTTAATCTCGTCAAAAAGATGTAAAGTTAATATTTGAAATGATATATTATCTAAAATTATAATCTGATTGTTAGGATCAGGTGATGGTTAGTTAAGTAAAACCAAAATGAAAGGTAAACAAAGAATTGTTGGGTACTAAGATGATTTTATAATTATAAAAACTTGCTTTTAGTGGATTTCATCACCATGCTTTTCCTCTGATATCTTGTAATATTAAACAGTATCAATAATCATTTCTGAGTATATATTTCTTAGCCCTGAATCATCCTCCAGGTGATTCCCTGTCTCTCCTTGTCTTTATAATCATCTTCTGGAAAGAATATATTTCCCTTTCTCTGTATCTTTATTCATCATTCAATTCCTAACCTGCTTTTGATTCTACCCTTTGTTGAATTTTATCTCGCAAAAGGCACAATGTCTTCAATATATTGCTAAATAAAATTCTTACTGGATACCAATATTACATATAACATGTTGACTCTTCATTCCTTGAAATAATCCATGAAACTCATCTTCTATGAAAATTTTGGACTTTCTGCTCATTCTACACCTGACCCCATGACTTTCCTTCTCAGACTCCTTCATGTATGCTTCTCTACCTAAGTCCTCTTAACTGTTGATATTCCTCAGAAATCCTAGGACCAATTCTGTGCTCAGCTTGGCTGATCTCAATCACTCATAGGGTCAGAATCACCACAATAATAAATATATACTGATGATCCCCCAAGTTTTATCTGTTCAACTGTTCATTTCATTGAGAAATATCAAATATAGTGTAACCAAACCAAAATCCTCATCATTTCTTTCCATATGCCACTCATGCCTCAGTTAATAATACTACCATTATTTTCCTTCATCAGACTTTGGGGAATCCATTAATGATTCCTTTTTTCTCCATACCTAAACAGTCATGCAGTCCTTTTAATTTTATCACCTAAATGAGTATGTCCCAAACTTTTGTGTACATATGGTGAAAATGCAGATTCCACACCTCCTCCAAGGGTTTCTGATTCAGTGGGTTTCAGAATGAAAACTGCATTTCTAACAAAGAAGGTTTGTTTTTGTAGGATAGATGAGAGACGAGCAAGTTTACAGGTTGTATATAGGTTATGGATAAGGAGTCAGTAAAGAAGAAAATGAAGAAATAAAAAGTTGTTAGGCATTTTGACACCCTTTTTGTTGTGAAACAGATCTTATAACCTTTTGTAATTCCTTGTGCTTGGGAAAGAATGAAAGTGAGGATGTGCACATTTACAAATCCCATTGTTTTCACCTTATCTAGTCCTTTTCTTAGTTCTGTTTCCTATGAGTCAGAAAAAAATGCCTTTTTCTGCTTCTTGCTTTCAAGTTGTATCACTATACCCCACACTGCATTAGGAAAGAATGATGCTATATCTTTCATTCCAGTTTGTGGTTGTTCTTCCGTGACTATATTAATTCTGGCCCTTACTACAATCATTTGGCTTTCAGAGGCTGGCTTCTGGGTATACATGTACCTCATTGGAAAAGCAAAGGTAAGTCTATCTAATTGTCAGGGTCACAGCAATGATGGCACTGGATATGTAAATGGATGTTTTGGTTAGAATTGATGATCAAAGATAAAGTTCTACTAACTATACATATTTAACCTTTCAATAATAATAAAAAAGTCCTTTACTCATGCTTTTTAAAGATATTTTCTTCTGCCAAATATAAAATTTGTTACAATATGAAGAAAATTAAATGATGGACTTGTAAGAATAAAACATAGAACCTGAAAACTCTCTCCACCCAGTTTTTTTAAAGCAAATTCCAAAGCATATGATTCTGGAATATGTGTTCCAAAACAATGTTATAGCATTCTATAAAAGATTACAAGTTTCACTTCTGGCATTGTGTACTATATTTGAATTTACATTTCAAGTGACTACAACATTTAGAATGATATGAAAAGTAAAGTGATAACTAAAAATTATCATCAAAATAAGCCAAAGGACAATAACAGATAAAGTCAATGGACAAAAAAAAAAGCCCTGAAAACTAAATAGATCAGTTTGATATAAAAATTGTGCAAAGGAAGAAAACTGGAAATGAAATTCATTGTAAAATTGCTAAGTTTCAACTTGCTGTATTTTATATACAACAGACTCAATAACATGTCACCTACAAGTTGCTCCTAAATTGGGATAGAAATGTTTGCAAGAGAAAGTAGAGTCAAACCAAGGGTAAATGGCTAAACTTAACAAGAATGTTGCACAAATAAAGGTGTCCAAGAATTTGAAATTGACAGCTTGTGTTCTGGAGAGAAATTGCCTCCTCCTGCACTTAATTGTTAGCTGGCAAATTACCCAACCACTCTAAATCACATTTCCCACACCTGTGAAATGCAGGCCATGATGGTAACCACTGCAAAGGATGTTGGGAATAATAAATAAATGGTTGGCACGATTTCTGGCATTTAGCCATCATTCAGCAAATGTCATCTCATACTAAATGTGACTACCATTGTTCCTGCTACTACTATAGGTTATAGGTGTAGGTAAAATCAAAAGATATTTAGAGTGATTTAGGAAGGCAAGATATCTAAAGAACCACATAATTCTGGTATATTCATCCACACCATTCTCTGGTCCCTGAGGCAGTAGAATTTAGAGGTTAGAGTCTGGTCTCTGTGTCAGACTAGGTGGGCTCAAATCCTGGTTTTAAGGCTTTCTAAATGCATGGTCTTAAGCTATTATAACCTCTTTCATTATCTGTAATACAAGTATAAAGATAATAGTGGAGTAAATGGTTTGCTATGAAATTTAAATTACATAGTTCACATGAAGGACATAAAATAGTTTCTGAAACACCATCAGTGCCCAATAAAAATATTAATCACAGCCTGATATTTTACCATTCTCTCTTTCAATGTATTGTAAAAATAGTAATGTGGGTCTCTAAATAAGTGCTTCTTAGTTATGATTCATTTCCTCAGTCACATAACTGTTCTGATAAAACCTGAAACGGGAGTTCTTTTTTTCTGATTTCATTTAACCCCATAAGAGTAAGCTGTATATTTTATGAGAATATAAAATAGTAAAAGAAAGAAGCTTAAATTTACAATAGCTGTGTTAATGAGGAAAGAAAAAGAAAATAGCAGACTGGTCAACAGAGAAAGAAGAAAGACCCAACATGGATATAAACAGGCATTTCCTATCATTTGCTTCTAGTGGGTGGCTGCTGGATAAGAGTGTTAAAAAATAAAAATGTGAACAAAATTTGTTTAGATCTCAGAGAGTTTTATTGAATTAATTCATCAATTGGGAGATTCCAAGCACCATGAGATAGACAGAATTCTATTGAACAAAGAGAGCAATGGGCTTTTATAGACTGAACAAGGGAGTACATTGAGAGGAAATTTTCATTGGTTAATGAAGTCTACATTTACTAATACAGTTAGTGGAGGTGGTTGCTTTGCAATGAGGAAGTTAGCTGGCACATGAATAGGGAGTTGGCAATAGCTAATTGGCTGCTTTCTAGGTGAGCCAGGTATTTTCAGGGAATAGAAATTTACATAAATTTTTATTTTACTGACATAGAGCCAGCACAGTTGCCTTCACTTGGGCCTACTAGATTTTATGTATTAAAAGTAAGAAAAATAGGGTGGCTGCAATATATCCTGAGTTGTGGCTTCACTTTCTGAGACCCACCCAAACCATCAAATTCAAGGTGGATTCTCTTGTCTAGGACCTAGTGGACAGATTTTACAAGCTCCTATAGTTTTCCACATACATCCCTTTGGTATATAAACGTGCTCTAGCTTTTCCCAATTTAAGAATATCTTCTCTTGGTCCATTTTTTTCCCTGGCACCACTGTTTGTAAATTGCCATTCATAACAAACTTCTTAATGTTGTCTTTACTATTTCCTTCCACTGCACTACCTAGTACCTAGTTCACTCTGATCTGGCTTCTAGTCCCACACTCCAGGGAAGTCAATCTTCTTAACACCACCACCTGTTTAGAAATCCATTTCACTAGATGTCAGAAGCATTTCATGGAGTCATCCATACCCCCCTTCTCACAACACTGGAATATGTAGACCACACTAACGAATTTGGGTTTTATTCAAAGTGTATAGGAAGCCACTGAAAGACTTTGGGGGAGGGAAGACCTCAATGACAGTACATTCCCTGGGTTATAATCCTACTTCTTTGGCTTCTTCACCTCAGCTGGAAATCTAAATGCTGGTGTTCCCCAGTTCTTAGTCTTGAGACACTATTTCTGCTTTCTCTAAGAGTTCCTATCCATTTTCATAACTTTCAAGGCTACTTTTGGGTCAACAAACACCAAATTTGAATTTTTAGATTCTAAACTCTTCTGAGTTCCAGCTTTTATAATGATCTGTTTTACTGATATCTCACTGAGCACCTCACAAACACCCTAAACTTCATAAATTTAAAAATTAAGTGTTTTATTTTACAACCTCCTGTGTTTGTCTCATCTTGCCAATATGAAAAAAAAAAATCCCAACTTCCACCAATATGTACCAGCAGAAAAACTATCCTTGACTCCTCATTTTCCCTTAATCCCTATATCCTATACCTTAACAAGTCTTTCCTGAATAAACTAAAAGATATGTGCTATTCTCTTCATCACCACTGCTACAAGTCTGGCCCTAGCCACCATCTTCTTTCATAGGAAATCTTACAATATGCTACTTACGTTTATTGCATTTGCCCTCTTTCCCTCCTCCACTTAATTATGAAGTCTCACCTGTTAGTTACTGATCACATCCTAACTTTACTCAAAACCTTTTAAATAAAAACCAAATTTCTTATGGTGACCAACAAATCCCAGCATAATCCTGCTCTTCACCTTCCCCTTGATCTTCAATTCATGCCATTCCACACTTGGAATGGCTCACTGGGTAATACTGCACTAAACATCTTTTAAATAAAGCTCTATCTTATATGTGCTGTTTCTGGAATGCTCTATTTCCTGCTCTTCATGCACAATTCTTTCTCTATTTTGTTTTGCAAAAAGTTTTGTTGTTTACATTTGGTTCATGATTTGTTAGAGGGCTGCAAGGTGGTTGGTCAAAAAGATAACTGCCTGATATTATTCTTCCATAAAAAGGAAAGTAGTCCTGATTAAAACAAAATATGGATGAATCTTGAAGACATCATATTGAGTTAAAATAAGTAAGACACCAAAGGACAAATATGGCATGATCTCATTAATATGAAGTAATTAAAATAAGTAAACTCATAAAATCAGGATTTAGAATACAGGGTAGGGATAGGGAATAGGAAATTAAGGCTTAAAATGTACAGGGTTCCCATTTGGAATGAAGGACTGTTTTGGTAATGGATCTTGGTGATGGTAGCACAACATTATGAATGTAATTAACAACATCAGAGTACACATCTGAATGTGGTTAAAAGGGGAAATGTTAGGTTGTATATCTGGTAGCAAAATAAAAATTTTTAAAAATTCATGGAACTGCACTACAGATATAATGAACCCTAAGTTAAACCATGAACAACAGTTAATAGTACAATTATAAAATGTACTTTCATCAATTGTAACAGAGGTTCCACACCAATGCAAAGTGTTAACAGTAAGGTGGTAAATGGAAATCCCATATCACATGCATGATTTTTCTGTAAACACACAACTTCTCTAATAACGGGGAAAAAAGGATACCTCCTGGATGTAGAGAGGGGCTCAGGCAGAAGCCTGGATGGGGCCCCCCAAGGGCCTCTTCCCCAGAGACACCAGACTATTTGAGGGGAAATCTTTCAAAAAGATAATCATGCAGCCTAAGCTCCAGGCCAGCCAGACTTGGGAGTTGGTCAGCTGGTATCCTATCTTCTTTCACCTCCTCCTCTAAAAAATGACTCTCCAGTAAGTCATAGGGCTTAGGTCTCTGGGGGCAGAATCCAGGGCACGCAGATCCAAAAGAGCCTGGTTCAGGTTCTTCTCCAGTATTATGGTGTTGTCCGTGCCTCCAGGGTTGTATTCCACTCATCTTGGAACAGCTTCTGCACATCCTACAAGAGGTCACCAACACATTGGTGAGCCCTTGCTCTTCTCCTTTGCCACATCACCAAAGAAGTTGCCCGTGCCTCTCAGGGTCATATTGTCTTTGTTGCAGTTGTAATAGACCCCAGAATAAGGGGTTATTGGAGACTGGCATACGCAGGTGGACCAGGCAGTTAATGGAGGCTTTCACTTCAGTGGAAAAATTCTGATGGATTTTGGGGATCATGGTTCACCAATAATGAGGTGCTAACCACACCAAACAAATGGTGTCAACTAGTTCTGGAAGCAAAGCATGCCTGAGAAGATAGTCCCAGAGGTGCAGCTAGAGAGGAAGTTGAAGTGTGGTCCAAGGTTGAAGGGAATTGGGGTGGGGGGTTGGGTAGTACCAGGGTCTGTTTAAGCAAGGGCCAGATCACAGGATATTGGGCCAGCTGTGGTTATTCTTTCTTAATCCTTCAAATCTCAATTTAAATGTCACCTCCCCATAGAGGCACTTCCACTTCATCCATGTAGCTTCTCACTATTTCTGTTCCTGAACCACTTGTTCCCTTCATTTAATTAAAAAAAAATTGTTATCTATTCATTGCTTATTTCTTTGCTATTTATATTTCTCAGTACACTATAAAATACACAAGGGCAGGATCCTGTCTCATTTTTCACTAAGGCATGCTCATATCTAGCATATTTCTTGGAATTTTGTGGTACTCAATATACCAAATGATTGAACTCCTGTACAAAAGAGACAGTCAAAATTTACATTTTGAGTAGATTTATTGTATTTTATACAATATAACAAATATTGAACAGAATTGTTAAGTAAATGTTCAATTTTAAACGTAATTATTATGCAGAAATACTGTGGAGTAACAAGTATTTATTGAACTCAGTAGCTACTTTTACCCAGAACACTGCTTGGTTTCATGGGGAGGGCTGAGTAACAATAGAGTTTTTGTTCTTAAAAAGGTCACAATCTCTCTGAGTAGCTAAGGTATAAATATACAAAGTAATATTTAAAAGGTGGATAAAATAATTTTATGATGTGAGCAATAGATGTAGTTCAATTAAACTTTGTGGAAATAAATGGGTTTCTTTAAGAATATCCATGGCTCCCCAAAATTGAGCACCAATAAAATCAAGCACACCCCACCAAAGTAGCTGAATGAAATTATGTGCACACATACAAAATTCATGTGCCTTGGGAATTTTTAATAGCTACAGAGTTTTTCTTAAAGTTATCTGAAAAAAAAGTCAAAATACATAATACTTTAGGATAACAATTTAAATGTAATATATAAACATTTATTAAGAATCTATCTACTCTTGGCCTCATGGCAAAATGATTAAGATTTAGTACCTCCTCACGAAATGTCTATAGTCCAACTGGAGAGAAAGAGAAGGAAGATAATTACATAAATTCTAAAATCAATATATATTGCAACAAGATATAAACACAATGATATGGGAGCCCTACTATTTTGAGTCAACTGATTTTGCCCAGTGGATTCTGAGATAGATTTACAGAGGATATGTCATTTGAGCCAAGCCTTGAAGATAACTACTGTTCAGCTGCTCATAAAGAGAGATATCTTTCCAGGTAGAATGAATAACCTGTTCCAAGTTATAGTCTTGAGAAAAAAATGTCATATTGTACAATGTGGAATGAGAGAAAGTCTAAGTCTGGAGTTAGGCACATCTCAGAGAATTAATATGGTATTTCTTAGAACAGAGAAGAGAGACTTGACCACACAGAGCCAAAACACTCCACAGAAATGTGAAAACACAAATACCCAAACAAAACAAGGTGATTCCATTGGTTATATTGCTATAAAGCAAAGTTGTCTCAGCAGTTTGATCTTTTCTCACTTTAACCATTTTTGCTAACTGAAAAATGTTTTCACTTTTTAAGAAACTACACTTTATAGGCATTCTTTTAAGTTAATAAATATTCTAAAGCTGCACTGTCCAATTAAGGACCTACTAGCCACGGGTGGTTATTGAGCATTTAAAATGTTGCAAGTTCCACATGTTGAAATGATTAATATTTTGGACATATTAGTTTAAATAAAATAAAGTATTATAATTAATTTCACCTGTTTCTTTTTTCTTTTTTTCTCTTTTTAAGTGTGACTCCTAGAAAATGTAAAACTAACCCATTCAGATCAAGTTTATGTCTATTGGACAGTGATGCTCTGAAAAGTTTATAAAGTAATGAATACTATTCTCCTGACATGTGACAATACCAGCAAAGATTAGAGCATATCCAAGAATGAGCCCATCTTTGAAACAGTATGTAGATTAAATAAAAAACACAAAAGTTTAGCATTATATAACACATAGCATTATTCTCTTCTACAAATGGGAAAGCATTGAACATTTTATTTTTTAAAGGTAGTGTCATCTAAGAAGCTATATTTTACCATTTCATCAAATCCAAAAAGCCTCTGCAGTATTGTGCTACTCTGGTGGAGAATTTAATAACTACTTTTAATTCTTTAAATGAAGTTATTCATTGTGTTACTTTAGTTGTTTCTACAACCCTGAAAAAACAACATATAGAAATACATAGTTTTCTGATAAATGTATAATATACGTCCTTGAATGCACTGATTTCTAACAGTACTTTTGTATATGTTAAGGCTAAATATAATATAAATATCAGGTGGAAATGTTTGGAACTTACATTCATTGTGATAAATGTATTTTTTAATCTTGAGAAATATAAAAGTACAGAATAAATAATGCTGGCATGTAATAGCATTGGGCTAATTAAATACTAATTAGTCTACTAATTTCAGTGAAATACCTTAAAATACAATGGATTGTTACTATCTACTGTGCTTAGGGAATCTCACTTGACATGAGACAAAGTTGATAGCCTTCTTCCAACGATTGGGAATAACACAGCTGTTAAAATACATGAGATTATACTATAAGATCATTCTTTACCTAATAACTAATCAGGTCACAAATATAAATAAGCATAATCAGTGAGTTCTTTTTTTTTTAAGATTTTATTTATTCCTCTCCCTTTCTCCCCCTCCCCCCATTGTCTGATCTCTGTGTCCATTCCTTGCGTGTTCTTCTGTGTCTGCTTGTATTCTCACCAGGCAGCACTGAGGATCTGTGTCTCTTTTTGCTGTGTCATCTTGCTGCGTCAGCTCTCCGTGTGTGCAGCACCACTCCTGGGCGGGCTGCAGTTTCATGCCGGTCAGCTCTCCTTGCATGGGGGTCACTCCTCACACAGGGGGCACTCTTATGCAGGGGCATCCCTGCGTGGGCCAGCACTCCTTGCATGCAGCAGCACTGCTCATGGGCCAGCTCACCACACGATCTAGGAGGCCCTGGGTATTGAACCCTTGGACCTCCTACATGGTAGGCAGATGCTCTATCTGTTGAGCCACATCTGCTTCCCTCAGTGAGTTCTTAACAAAAGATTTCTGCTAATTTTGAAAGCACTGAAATTAGCTGTGATTCAATGAACCTAATTCCCCATTAAATTCAACTGTTAAAAGTCTTGTTTTAGGAAAGCAATGTTAAAGATTCTATCTGAACTTTTATTTTTTAATGCAAGGTAATTTTAAACCTGCTTCCCTATTTTTTACTTTGGTAACTATAAAATTAAGTCTTGCTTTAATTCCTACATTTGTAGTAAAATTTGCTTTTATTTATTTTATCAGGAGCAGTGGATGACCAGAATCTAAGACCATCTGTTGCACAGTGCACTCTATCACAAAGGCCTTCTTTCTGGGGCAGCCTTTCCAGCCTCTTCTGTCTTTTGAATGCTAGCCCTTGCTGTCCCCTCTGCTTAGGAGACTCTGTTCACCAGTGGTTTCATGACTTGTTCCATTTTTCCACTTAGGCTTAATTCAAAATCAATACTTCAAGTGTCCATTTCTACTACTAAAGTCTTTATTCCTTTCTTTTCCTCAGAGCAACCATCAAATTTGAATTCACCTTGCTATTTTGTGTGCCTATTTGTTTATTGTTACACTTCCCCCATAGAACTTAAGCTTTATGAGAGCATAAATCTTACTTGGCTCATCCACTGGTATGTTGCCAGGATCTAGGGTTAAACCTGACATATACTAGGTATTTGTTGACTATGTAAAGAAAGAGGAAAATGAAATTTACCCAACACCCTGATAAAACTACCATTAACAATTTGATGACACATATATATCCACAGACTCACACATATATTTGAGGATATCTAATACATATTTAACAAAATTAATATCAAACGCGCCTGCTATTTGGTAAACAGCTTTGCTCCCAGTAATAATCTTTTATGAGAGTGTTAAAAATCCATAAGTATATCTATGTTGCATACTGTTTAATGGCTACAGGATATTCCGTCATTTAAAAATACTAGAGTGTGTTTATCAAATTCCTTATTGTTGGACACTTAAAATGTTTTTTGCTATTATAAACAATATTCTGATGCACATCTTTGTTCATACATATTTCAACAATTGCTTGATTATTTATTCAGGATAAATTCCTGTAAATTAAATTGCTAAATTAATTAAAAGGACACATAATTTAAAATTTTGGTTCATACTGCCATATGGCCCCCGAAAATGTTTTTAATAGTTTCCACTTAATCAACATTGTATAAAAGTGATCATTTCTTTATACACTTGCCAACATTAAAGTTATCTACTTGCCAATTCGATAGGCAAATAGGATTTATCATTCCTTTTTGAAAGAATTGTTTATGTTGTTTGCTCTTTTCTCTATTGAAGTGTATCTGTTGATTTTTAACATCTACTAATATATTTAGACTACTTAGTAAGTAGAGTCTATCAAGTTTCACTTACAAATAAATTTTTCCAATTTTTATTTGCACTTTAACATTTTTTTGCTGTTTTTCTTCAGCTGTTTTATAGGCAAATCTACTTTTTTCCTTCAGTACTGTTTAGTGTTAAGTTTTGCAAAGCCCAGTCTATCCCAAGACTGTAATGTACATATATTATAACACATATCACACATGTGCATGGTATATATTGTATTTATATTTATTTTATGTATACATTTTTATATTTCCTGAAGAGCATTCATATTTTTAAAAATTTAAATCTTAAACATTTTTAAAACTTATTTAATTAACATGTAATAATTTTAATTTCATGTAAAAGATGTATAATATACATTTATCATACATAAACCTAATTTATAGGTATGCCTTTTTATAGTTAGTATAAATTTATAAGTATAAACACATATATCTGCTTGAATTTTCTTCAAGCACTTTTAAGGTTTTAATTTTTAAAATTCAAATCTTCCACAAACATGTAATTAAATTCTATGGGAGCTGTAAATAAAAATCAGTTTCTTCCCTCAAATGGCTGCTGATGATTTTATATATGTATGCTCATATTTATATTTATATATATGCATGTATTCTGCCCTTTTCTCACAGATATGGAATGCCAGCTTCATCATTTATTCTAATCCCCATATATATTGAGTTATTTTTAAATTCTCTATTCTTTTCTATTGTTTTGTCAGTTTATTCCAGTATTAGAATTGTGTTGTTATAATTACACTTTTATGTCAGCAATTCTACCCTTACAACTCAGGATTTTCTCCACATATTTTTTCTTCTGAATGAACGTTAAGTTTTTTTTTTCAAGCACCTCCCTATCACCCGGACCCTGCTGAAAAAGAATCTTGATTGGGAACCAATTATACAAATAGATACCTTTATTCGTATATGGACATCTTTACAAAAACTTATTCAAAAACATGGGCAGTCTCTCCATGTATTCATGTACATTTTAATGATTTCATTCAAGTTTTTATTTTTCTTTTGCTTAGTTTGCCAGGGGTGCTGTGACAAGTACCATACATTGTTTGGCTTAAATAACAGGAATTTATTGCCTCACAGCTTGAGAGGCTAGAAGTTCAAAATCAGGGTGACAGCAAGGTCATGCTTTCTCCAAATTCTGCAGTGCTCGGGCCATGGTTTTTTGGCAATCCGACAACCCATAATGATCTCTTCTCCTCTGATTTCTACTTCGGTTCAGTCATCTGAATTTCTTCTACTTATATTCTTGTTACCTTTAGAGATGGATGTAAAAATAACTGAATATAAAGCCTCTGGTCCTAAATTCACATCTCACTGTCTTCAAACATCTAAAGTTGAGAAGGAAATGACTGAAGCAAGCTTTTTTTTTTCTCTTTATTTAAGAAAATGGTTTCCTCTTCCTTGTGTTTGTAAGATATAAATATAAATACAAATGCAAATATGAATGAGAATATAAATATAACCCCAAATGATCAATAACTATTTGCTAATGAATAATTAAAAATCCTAGAGTTGTTCATTTTCATTAACTTGGTGAGCATTTCTAAACCTTAGATTGAATCTTTACACAGTATGCCTGTTCCATTTGTTCTTTCTCTGAAAATAGTGCATAGTAATTATCCCTATTATGGAGGTTCATATCTTATATCCCTTCTCTACTCAATATCAACCCCATTTGTTTCTTCTTTTCCTGAATTTCTGGATGACTTTTTGGGGGCAATTATTTAATGTATCAGTTCACTTTTCTGTAATATCAGTGTGCTCTTTACTAGTTAACATGTGATTTGAAATTCTGCAGCTATCATTTGTTTCTTTGAAACTGTTTCTTAAGCTCTGCCATTATCCCTAACATCTTGATGATGATTGACCATACATTTAATCTCTTATTTCCTACAGTTCATGTTTTCTTTTAACTTTCTTGAGAGTAAACAGGCTCAGAACTGACCACACTGCCACTTGTGTCCATATTCCCATGGCCAAAACAAATCATTTTCCTAAGCCCAAAGTCAAGGGGTAGGAAAAAGCACTATCTAATGGAGGGATAGCAAAGTCACAAGGCAAAGGGTATGGACAAAGGGAGGGGCAAAGAATCAGGACCAATCATTCAATCTATCACATCTACCTTCAAAAAAGTTTATTCATCTATTGTTAATATGTCATATTTACTTCTCATGTTTTTGTTGCCAATTTTTGAGTAGGTGCCAGACTTGAAGGTTTATCTTGAAGTGCAGAATTAGGCAGGGTTGTTTTGCTTTTGTTATCCTTTATCAAATTTTAGTCAAGGAAGGTATATTAAAGTCTTCTAGCTGCTCAGCCATAGTACAGTTTAACTTCTAGTTCCCCTCTTTACCTGGCTTTTACTTGAATTCATTCTTTACAAATTAAGTTGAAAGTTTGAATGGTATAAGACTATATTATCAATGTAGCCACCCACTGCCTAAGAGGTTGGAAAGAGAGTTGAGCAGGAAAGTTTTATCTCTTGTTTAACTTTTTCATAGTATTTGTTATTTGAGAGTTTTGATTTTTTCATCTAGTTTTTTGTTTTGTTTTGTTTTGTTTTAACTACTCTAGTAGCCATTTGTTTCTGGATTGAATAGGTTTTAATTCTGTCTACAGGAAAAAAAATAAAGAGAGATTACAGCATAGTAATGTGGCCTATATTTTGGTCCACACAAATCCTTAACAGTTTTCAGTCTGCCCCTAATAAAAATAGCACCAAGAAGACAGTTCCTTGTCTTTCCTTCTGTTATTTTTTCAGATCAAGTTGTTCTAGTAAGAAAACTTGCCAGAGAGAAACAATGGAAATGGTCATATAAGAATTGTCACTTTTGCCTTTGAATTTGGTTGAAATGGGGTGGGAGGAGGGACTCCAGATCTGCCCATTGCACACCCATGGGTCCAGACCTCAACCATTCAACCATTAGAGGTTTTGGGTAGACTTTCTTCCATGTATTTCTATAATATTGCACCACTCTTGAGGGATAGTTCAAATTTGTTTGCAACATGCAGAAATTTCTAAACATTCTGGTATATTTAATACCATGTCAAAATTTTTACAGTGAGAAAATAGGTTCTTCTTATTATTTTAAATACTTTCTCTGTTTGGAGCTAGGACAGGACACCAGTTTCAAATACACCTCTCCGTTTTATTGGTGTAGTGTCTCAAAGAAAGTAAGAATCTTCCAAATCTATACTGATTAACACAAAAGTATATTTATTCCACATGAGTTCTATATAACTTTGAACATCCATTTTAGACCCTAGAACTGTGCCACATATAATAAGGTAGCTATCAAGCCCCTGTAGCTACTGAGCATTTGAAAGTTGGTTAGTGTAAACAAGGAATTGAATTTTTAATTTTACTTATTTTACTTTAAATTTAAGTTTTAAAACTGACAATTCATAAACTGTAAAACATTAAAGTATATCGAGGGTACGTGGAGCATGAGAGTTTGGGGGCTTAGAGCCATCGCGTTGAGGACCATGTTGCAGCCAAACATCCTGCTCACCAGTACACCAGGGGTTGGAAAAAGTACACTAGGCAAAGAACTTGCATCAGGATCAGGACTGAAATACATTAATGTGGGTGATTTAGCTAAAGAAGTCTGATTACCGATATCATGGTATCTGGCAAGACATCTTCTCCCAAGAGCATGCCGAGAGATGCATAGATGATGGCACAAAACCTGAAGAATATGGGATTACAGTATATGAGCCAAGAGTTATAAATCAGATGTTGAAGTTTGCCTTCCAATTTGTGACTACAATTCTAGACTATGCAAAATCTATTCAAGCCATGTTAAGAAAGCTACTGTTGATGCAGATGATGTGCGATTGGCAATCCATTGTTGTGCTAACCAACCTTTTACCTCTCCTCCCCCAAGAGATTTTTTATTAGATATTGCAAAGCAAAGAAATCAAACTCCTTTTGCCATTGATTAAGCCATATTCAGTCCTAGGTTGCCTCCTGATAGATACTGCTTAACTGCTCCAACCTATAAACTTAAGTCTTTACTTTAAAAGGCATCTACTTCTGCAGGAAGAATAACAGTTCCCCAGTTAAGTATGGGTTCAGTTACTAACAGACCTAGTACCCCCACACTAGGCGCACAACCCCACAAACCATATCTATTTCAACTAAAGTAGGAGTGCCAATGTCCCTCACAGGGCAATACAGATGCCCACTTCACTGTCTCTGGTTATAAACGCATCCATTCCTGCAACATTTGCAATTTAGAATGTTCTGATTAACATCATTAACTAGGTCCAGAAACATTCTTATTACTACTAACATGGTGTCATCACAAAATACTACCAGTGAATCATCAGATACCACTGAAAAGAAAACATGAAGATGATAACGATGATGATGATGGTGATGACTATGATAATTTGTAATCTAGCCTTGATGCATGTAATATGTATACTTGGTCTTGAATCCACTACACTTAAACCATGCATGCTGGATCTTTTCAAGTTCTGTTTCAGAAAATTTAATTAGTATTAAATGAGTAAATATGGTTACCATACTTTTCAACGAAGACATTGGATTTTCTTTAATAGGATTAGTAGTGGTTTTCCATTAGCTTTTAATTGTAAAAAATAAAGTTGAAATTCATCAAAAATAAATAAATAGAGAATGTGAATCAATTTTTTTCAACTGCAAATTTTATGAAATCTAAATATGGATCAAGTATTATGATGATAATTTAGTATATGAATTGAGATGTACTGACATGAAAAATATACTCCAGAATAGAAAACTTAGTACAAAAACAATAAGGTTACATATTTAAACTTTTTGTATTGATTAATTTTTCAAATGATAATATTTTGGTTATATTGGATTAGAAGAAATACGTTATTAAAATTAATTTCACTTGTTCCTTTTTAAATTTTTAGTAAGAGTATGTGAACATTTAAATTACATATAAGCTTATATTTCTTCTGGCCAATGCTTCCTTCAAATGCTTAGTGTATATAGATAACCAAAAGATGTGAAACCTATTATATTATAATATTTCTCAAGCCTGAAAATCAAAGTTCAGAAACGTTCACATTTTCAATGTATTGATTCTTCTCTCTACAGACACAAACTTACTTTTTTAGTTTGTTTTTAGAAATGAGGATTAGCAGTGTTTTACATTCAGTTTTCTAACCCACAGTAAGGGCTTCTTCCCAGCATTACAGGTAGGATAAAGCAACAAATCTGGTGATAGACATACTTATAGCAGTGTGAACATATGAAAACATTTAACTCTCTGTGATTCAGTTTCCTCGATTTGTCCTGAGGGGATAAAAATAGAAGCTATATCTTATAGGGCTGATATCAAGAGTTATTGAGTTAGAATATCTAAAGTATTTAGAGCATTGCCTGATACATAGTCTTATATAAGTAGCAAGTATTATTATTATAATTAATAGACCTGTAATGTTCATAGTACCAACTTCAGCAATTCTTTTTATGTATCTATTCTATACTTAGAACTTTAATGTGTATAAGAATGACATTAGATTTTCATAAAGTGCAGATTCTTAAGACTGTTTCCTAGAAATCCTTTCTATCTTATACTTTCCCTAAGTGATTTTATTAACTCCCAAAACTTTGTATAGGGCTAGGTTAGAAGAGGATTCACAGCTCAATTCCATGGAACCCAGACATTTGCTTTACGGGGCACAAATTATAGGGTGCTGGCAACATTAATAAATGAAGCAGATTTTTCTTTCAGTTAATATATGAACAGTGCATGAAATGGAGAGGGCATGTCTTGTCTAATTTAGCACTAAGTAATACTGTTATTCAGAAATATGATGGATTCATTGTCCAATCTTATGAGTTTTACAGGTAAGTCAGAAATCCTGGATTTGTAAATGAAACTCCCATAGTTTTTCAATGTTGGTTTCAGTTATTTTTGACAGTGTATGAATCAAATACATATAAACCTGCAGGTGGATCAGGCGCTTGGGTCAATTATTATCCTTAATTGAATGGAAGCCACTTATAAATCTAAATCTCTATCCTTAATTATTTCACTGAGCTCAAAACTAATTCACAAGTTTTTCAATGCATATTTTCACTTGATTAAAATACCAGAAATGCAATATACTTTGGGCAAAACCAAATTAATGCTTTCTAAAATTTGCCTCTCCTTCTTTCTTCCTTATCTCTTTGAGTGACATCAAATATATTTAGTCACTCAAGTAAGAAATCCTATGTTTACCCATATACTCCCAATATTCAACCAGTTAGCAAGCAATTCAACCATTCAATTAAAACATATTTTTTAAAGATTTATTTTATTTATTTATTTCTCTCCCCTTTCCCCTTCCCACCACCCCCCCCCCCAATTGTCTGTTCTCTGTGTCTATTTGCTGCATCTTCTTCGTCCACTTCTGTTGTCATCAGTGGCACGGGAATCTGTGTTTCTTTTTGTTGCATCATCTTGTTGTGTCTGCTCTCTGTGCAATTCCTGGGCAGGCTGCACTTTCTTTGGTGCTGGACTGCTCTCCTTATGGGGCGCACTCCTTGCGTGTGGGGCTCCCCTACGCGGGGGACACCCCTGCATGGCAGGGCACTCCTTGCACACATCAGCACTGCGCATGGGCCAGCTCCACATGGGTCAAGGAGGCCCGGGGTTTGAACCGCGGACCTCCCATGTGGTAGGCGGACGCCCTAACTGCTGGGCCAAATCTGCCTCCCTCAATTAAAATATTATTGAGTACCTGTACATCCAGATATAATTCGAGGCCCTGGAGCTACAGTGGTGAATTAAATCACATTTTTTCCTAAAAATATCAGGACTCTGTTCTTCCTATAGCTACAGCTTTTAATATTTCTTTCCCTCAATTATTGAAATAGGCTTCTAAGAATTCTTTTGGATACTTTTGCTTTAATCTAGTCTATAAATGTATTCAAACAATATCCTGCCTGGTAAAATCTTCAAGATCTATTTATTTCAAGGTAAAATTTGACCTTTTATAAAAGCACTTTCACAATCTGGTCTCAACCATTCCCTTTAGCTTCATTTCTCACTTCTTGCCCTTATTAATAGAGCATTCCATTCCAACAGGAACCTCTGTCTTCCCATTCTCTTTGTATGTCCTCTCTTGAAAGGTTCTCATTCCTTACATCAACCAGTTAACTTCTAAATTTTCAAGATTTATTCGACTGTTACCAAATATGTTGTAACAGAAAAAACATGCTTCAGAGTTAAACATAATTATGAACCTTTCCTCTACACTTGTTTCCTGAGTAATACTGGATATTGTACAGGATATCCATTACATTTTTTCACTGTTTTATTGATTTTCCTTTTGGAAATGCCCACTCCTTGACTTCATGGAATTTATGGAATGAGCTGTCATTCAAGAGGGGTTTTTCTCCCTGATTAGTTAGGATACTCCTTCTTCCTCTACACAAGTTTTGACCTAGAAATGGAATAAGACTCAAGTGGCAACAAGGTCCATTGGAGGAATTGTTATAAATACTGCCTGTGAGAAAAGATTTCATTTCTTCTTTTCACATCAGGAGTTCTAAGGACCATGCAAGCTTGTAGCTCCCAGGGGCTAACTCTATTGCCTAGGAGAGAAAGTTTACATTAGCAAAGCTCTGAGGAAAGCCAAGTTAAGGGAAGGAGGGATGATAAGAAAATTGGAATCCCTAGATCCAAGCTTACCTTAGCCTTCCCAGTTTTTGTACTCTAGTTATGTGAGTCAATAGAGTACCCTTTTTCCTTCAGCTAGTTTGAACTGGGTTTCTGTAATATGTAACTAAAAGAATAGAGTCATACATGTATGTTATTTATCCTCTCAGAGCTTTGGCTTTATTCTAACCTTTTCTCTTTAGAGTTTCAAGTTGATTAATTACTCACACCTAGCTTATATTTTAATACCACCTTGTATTGTAATTTTTGGCATAGTTGCCTATCTCCACACAAAACCATGAACTCTTGAGGTCAAGGGCTGTATGGCATCATCTTTGTATTACCAGTGCTTAACATGGTGCCTTAAGGTTTTCAAAACTTCTTGTAATTTTCATTGTTAAATCTTCTTGTAACTGAAGAGTCAAATATCTAACAACATGTTCATAGCATTTACTTGAGAAAAAGAAATTTCTTTAGAGATCTTAGGACCATATTTTCCATAAATCACATGAACTTAAGACAAGCTAATGGCATATACTCCTTTTACCTTGCTATTAGAAACTTGCTTTTTGGTGCTCAGCATTACCTTGACTCCATGAAAAGACACACAAGTATGCCCTGTATAAAGCTTCTCTTTCAAGTGGGTGGTATTTATTTAAAATGCCAAAATGACCATTTCACCCATTGCTCAAGATTCAATAAAAAATCAAATTCTTTTAAAACTTTTCATTATATGAAAGTATAATAAAAATTGTTAGTATTTTGCAATAAAGTGTCAGCATTGGGGTATTTTATTAACCATTCTCATAAATTTTATACTGATTAATATACATTACAAAACCTGTATTATTTTTTTAAAAAAACAGTTATACTACTGTGATTAGTATAATATAACTCACTGCCACCTTCAAAGGAGGCATTAATTTGATAACTAATACATAAATGGAAAAAAAGTAAAATCTGAATATCATGTTAGTCTCACTTTCATCCTTGCTATTCAACTAAAAATCCATAAATAATATCAAACAGAGAATTAACATTGTAAATTTCAATGTGTTGAGGCTTATATCCATGTGCTATTATAATAGTTTGCTAAGAATTTTAAGTGCAAGAATATATTTAATCCTTATAGCAAATTTATGAGGTTGGTACTTTTGTACTCCTATTTGATAGAACAGAAAACTAACACAGAGATAAATTAAGAAACTTGTCCAAGACCACACAGCTAAGAGTACAGTTGCTGAGACACAAAGCTCAGGCAGATAGCTTCTGCAGACCACAGTCAAAGAGTATCTTCTACTCTTTCATGTAATATTTTCTCCAAATTCTATAGCCTGAAGTTATGACAGGGTCATAATGAAAGTAATAGAGACAGCGTTTCCTTGTGTCAGCAATCCCCACTACTTTAGTTCCGTAGCAACCCAATTTCAAATCACTACTAACAAGTCCCAATATGTTAGTTATGTCTCATGGCTTGCAAATGTAGTAATACTATAAAATATTTCCCATGTCACTGCCATGAAATTCCCTGTTGTCTGATTTAACTCTTGGCTCAGCCTGATTCATTCATTCATCTAATATTTATTGAATGCCTACTATGTGTCCAGCACTGTTTCAGATGCTGGGAAATAGTGGAGATTAAAGCAATGTCCCTGCTATTATGAAGCTTATATTCTAGGGAAGAGTTATTTATGATCAAAATTTGACAGTTAATAGTAAGTGCTGTGGATGAAAAAGTCAAGGATGGAGGATGCCATTTTATATAGGGTGATGTGAGTAGGCCTCAATGATAAGATGGCATTTGAGAAAATCCCCAAGTAAAGGAGGGAGTTCTGCAGATCTCTGGTAGAAAAGCATTTTAGGAAGCTCTGAAGAACATTCAGGGGACCAGTGTGATTGGAGGAAAGCAAGCAAAGGGGAGCGTGCCATGTGATTACAGAAATAGAGAGGGTGAGATGAAATGTTAGCTATATATGGATGAATGTAAATATATATACCTATGTATATGTATTTATATGTGTGGAGGTAGAGTAAAGATTAAGTGCTGGTTAGGATGGTAGGTATGAGGGGAAAAATAAAGATAGGATTATTTCAAAAGATTTTTTTCGAAGCGATTAAAAGAATGGAATGTATTACTAAGACATGGAAGGTAATTAGAGAAGCGATTTGTTATGATGGTTGGGAAAACTCTGGTGTTCAAGTTATGGATATGTTAAGTTTCAAATTCCTAATATATGTCAAAATAGAGCTATTGAATAACCAGTTGCAGATGTGAGTCCTCATTGAGGAAGAGATACTGGCTGGAGATAAAAACTGGGGCTTGTCACAGTGTGAATCATATTTAATGCCATGGTTCTAGATGTACTCATACTCAGAGCAGAGATAGAAAAAAGACAAAGGACCAACCTTGGCACATTCAGAGGTTGGGAAAATGAGAAAGAAATTATCTTGTTTAAACCAAGAATAAGAATTAAAATATAGAATGTGAAGGAAAAGATGCTATGAATATCTTTCAAACAATATTCTGTAACAATGTTATGTTTTACAACTATCCCTTTCAAAAAAAAATGCATGGTAGAGTTCATGGAGCTATTGTAATTAAATACAAACTAAAGTATCTTTAACAATCAACCAAAGAGAATATAAGGATGATGTAGTGGTTTGAAGTTGTATGCGTCCAAGAAAAACATGTTCTTAAATTTGATCCATTCCTGTGGGTATGAACCCATTAAAGTAGGACCTTTTGAGGATGTTATTTCAGTTAAGCTGTGACCCAACTCATTCAGGATGAGCCTTATTCTTATTACTGGAGTCCTTTTCAAGCAGAATGAAACTCAGACAGAAAGAGAGATACCACAAGAAGCAAGAAGCTGAACATCAACAGAACCCAGAAAAGAAAGGAGAAACCATTAGATGCCACCCTATGCCTTGCCATGTGATAAGTTAGGGACCAAGGATGCCAACACACAGTTCCAGAATACCTTTGGGTCTCTGGGGCAAAACTATAGCTTTGGGATCATGACTTGAGTTGATCCTAACCTCAAATAAATTCCCATTGTTTATGCCATCCCTTGCATGGTATTTGCTTGAGCAGCCTAGGAAACTAAAACAATTGATATATTTTTATTAAAATAAAGGCTCTGAAAGAGGACACATATGCTAATACTTGACATGGAATTGAACCAAGAACACTTGCTTACATTTACTATCTTCAAGGTTTAAGAAGATATTATATAATTATCTATAAATGATCAATGAATATTAATGAAGTGAAAAGTCTACTTACAAATTTCCCTGAGGCATTTTTCTTACTTTTAATATGGCAGTCAATAGGAGGTTAAATTTCTGAAGAAATGATCTTGCTCCTAAGACTTAACTCACAAGATGGCACAAAAATCCTGGCCTATATCTGGAGATAATTTCCAAATACACACAGCAGGCAATGGAAATACTACAATTTTTACACAGGACTGTAGAACTCGGGAGACTTTTCTGTACATTTGATAAGACTGTCTATCACCCTCTTTTACTAATTTTAAGATAATTTAATTACATGAATAGCTATATCTGCTATATGTTCTTTTTGTATTTCATATTCTTAAATTTGTGCCCCAAGTTTTGTATAGAGGGCACTATTTAATTTTTTAAAAATAGGGGAGAATAGGATTACCTTTTCTCAGATGACTTCATGTTCAAGCTTTAGGCGAAGAAAAGCTTTAGGTGGGCAGATTAAATGGTCAAATTTTATGTGATTTTTCTCAATATTTGTTTTTCCCATAACAGTAATGTGAGGAACATAATATTAATAAAAGAATGAAACATTTACTTTCAGTCTTAGGAACATAAACTTCTAGCTAGGGTGACTAATGAGAAATATAATTTAATGCTTTGCAGACGACATGTAAAAAATTTGGAGACAACAAAATCTAAATTAGGTAAAACAAAGGTACAATTACTGAAAAAATATAAATCAAATGTACTTAAGACAAGCTAAGGGCATTTACTTCCTTTTACCTTGTATATTTTACTATTAAAGATAAATAATTTTAATCAAAACTTAGCATATTAGCAACATAATTATAGTTCCTTACATATGAATGCCTCTGATATATAGAAGTATTTAAATTTTAGCTCACAGTTCAATGCACAGTTTTAGATAAAATTGGAATAAATTTCTTTAATAAATTTTCTTTAAAAATCTTTAATAGATTTACTGAATAAATAACATTAACCACTGATATAGTTCAATATTTTAGTAATGATTTTCATGGTCTTAACTAATAACACTGGTTAATTATTCATTTCTATTATTGAGTTTATATATATTAATATATATTCTAGAATGTTAATTTTCATAAATAAAATATAATCCAAGTATCTTACAAAATTATGGTTTATTCTAAAATATGAATAAAAGCTATAAAATAACATTCTACTGATTTCATCTACTCTATTACCTTTTTCTCTATGTGAATGAAGAGTTGGACCAGCAAAATATTTGGCTGAAGTCACTGTAGCTAAAGAAGAGAATAAGTCTAACTAGCCAAAGAGGAAACAAGCTTATGCTTTTTAACTTATTAGAACTATTGTCTGGCTAACTGAGATAAGCCATAAGCCAGTCTAGAAAACTGCCAAGACCTTCATTTTAATACCTTGAGTAAGCCATGGTGTTTGTTTTAGATTCTGTATCTCACCTAGCAGTTCTTGTTCTCTTTCCTCCTTGCTATCTGTAGAAATACACACACATACATGCACACACACACAGGTGTCTAAGAAATGCACGTTTAGAAAGTTAAAAGGGAAGTAGATAAAAGTAGTTTAATCTGGAATGAAGGATTATAGGTTTTGCACCTCATAAGAAAGACTTAGAAAAGAATTGTTACATGTGGGAGGCTTCATTGTGTTTTCATTTCTTTTTGCTTCTGCTTCCAAGACATGTTAGGAATGTTACCCATGTTAAGACAACAAATGTACTCAGAGCTGTGGATGCTCTGGATAATTAACAAAGGTTACTAGTGAGAAAAAGCAGCAGCAGTCCATCGGGAAAGAATGAAGTGTGTCCTGAATGGGAGCTCAAATGGTGGTCCTGGTGAAGGATGGTACCATAGGCCTTTTTGGACTAAAGACATTTCATGACCTGAAGGAATGCCCATTATAAGAATCCAAGAGCTAGTGGGACAATATGGAAGACTAAGGAAATATTTGAGGCACTGTGGGCCAATGATCTCTGTCACATGTACTCAACTCTGCTGTTGTAAAAAGAGAGTAGCCACAGACAATGCATCAATGACTAGGCATGACAGTGTTCTAATAAACCTTTACTTTTAGACACTGAAATTTAAATTTCATATAATTTTATGTGTGACAAAATACTCTTCTTTTGATCTTTATTAAATGTTTTATAAAAATTTCTCTGATCCTGGCCTGGATCCTGATCCTGGCCATATAAAACAAGGCTGGATTTTGTCCATAGGTCATAATTTGCTAGCCCTGGATATAAATCATCATAGAACTGCAGAAAATATAATATTGGTGAAAAATAATAATAAATATTTATGTTAATTTACCTCTTTTTTTAATTGAATTTTTAAGATACAGGCAAGTGAAAAGGTAAATTTATTTTTTTTTAAAGAAATTTTTTTTAAAGATTTATTTATTTATTTCTCTCCCCTTCCCCCCCACCTCAGTTGTCTGTTCTCTGTGTCTATTTGCTGCATCTTCTTTGTCCACTTCTGTTGTCGTCAGCAGTACGAGAATCTGTGTTTCTCTTTGTTGCGTCATCTTGTTGTGTCAGCTTTCCGTGTGCAGTGCCATTCCTGGGCAGGCTGCACTTTCTTTTCGCGCTGGATGGCTCTCCTTACTGGGCGCACTCCTTGCACGTGGGGCTCCTCCCCTATGCGAGGACAGCCCTGCGTGGCAGGGCACTCCTTGC
Source organism: Dasypus novemcinctus (assembly GCF_030445035.2). Taxonomy (NCBI): domain Eukaryota; kingdom Metazoa; phylum Chordata; class Mammalia; order Cingulata; family Dasypodidae; genus Dasypus; species Dasypus novemcinctus. The sequence continues at coordinate 64,622,521 of NC_080684.1, forward strand.
GTGCATCAGCACTGCTCATGGGCCAGCTCCACACGGGTCAAGGAGGCCGGGGGTTTGAACCGGGGACCTCCCATGTGGTAGACAGATACCCTAACCACTGGGCCAAGTCTGCCACCGAAAAGGTAAATTTAATGGATGGATTTATTTTTGTTTTGCTTGCCAGGGGCAGAATGAGGGGTCAAATCAAGTAAGGTGTGTTGCTCTACCTAAAATAATTAGGGCCCTTAAAGACTATGGCAGTCATTCAGAATTATTTAAATTGAACAACTACATATGTCAGGTACTTTTCTGGGTGCTGGAAATAAAGTAGTGAATAAAAGAGACACATTGTATAATATCAGGGAACTTACACTTCAGGTGACATCTTGGGACAGGCTCCTTAAAAGCAGATCCTGAGAGCGATGAGTTTTGTGTGATTTATTGGAGAGGTGGTCTCAAGAGATGGCAAATGGAGGGAAAAGGATGTGACAGGGGAGGAAAAAGTTAAGCAAGAATCTGGAGTTTGCTGGAGTCTGGCTTCTGAATGATCCCATTGAAAAAATTTGAAATGAAATTGCACCACAATTGATTGCACCTTGAGGCAATGGGCTGGATTTTTGTACCCATGTCATGAAAAGTTGTAGAGGGCAAGTAGTCTTACAGTGGTCTAAAGAAATGGAGAGCCCTAGTCATGTACTGAGACCTTAAGTCAAGATTCTAAGACGGAAAAGGACAGAAGGGGCAGATTGTATAAGGCCTTACAGATAATTGCAGAGTGGTCAGCTTTTATGCTAAGAAAATAAAAGCAGCAAGTTCGAAAAGATATCTGCCTCATATCTTTAGAGTCAGAAGGACTCATAAAAGCCATCTCAATCAACTTTTAAATTTTAAAAATTTTCTGGACTGGAAAGATCTAAGTGAAGCTAAAAGAAAAACAGAGCTTTAAATTAGAAGGAAAGTAACTTCCCATTTAATATATTTGAAGGAAAATCTGCTATAAATGTTTGAATATTTTCTACATATTAGGTTTCATTTGTTTAAGTCTTGAATCTAAATGCTATTCCATCAACTGCAACGAGTAAAAGGACGAGTCTTAGTTGGCTGATATGCAGAGGATGGCCAGTCTGGCCCTAGCTTGGTGTTTATCTAGCTGTAATTTCATCACACTGGGAAGGGTAATGCTGATAATGGTTTTAGACAAGTGAGTCACAGTCTCTTTACATACAAGAGTCAGCTGCTGCCAAGATGACTGTAGCTCCATAAATCATCAGTTCCAGTAGGTCCACGCATTTTATGTTCAAGTTGACAAATGGAGAACAGCGGACCATCTTTGAAGGATAATCAGTAAGTAGTTACAAAGCAATTTGAAAATAACATTGCACATGAATGCGCCCTGACAATAATGATATCCTGTTATTATTATTAGTTTGAAAGAAATATTTCATTTCATATTAGTATTGGTCTTCACAGAAATATTTATTAGTGGCTTCATCTCTTTCTCTCTTTTTAATATATAGAAACTGCATCCAACACCTTTATTATTTCAAAAATTCTTATATATTTGTCAATGCAGAGTCACACATTGTTTAATTTCATGAAAGCGAATTTAAGTTCCTGGCTTTGTCTTAAATATCCCATATCTTATTCTACAGTCACTTCTAGCAAATACAAATTTCTGATCCCAATCCTGTACCCCGATTGTATGGCAAGTAACCCTTACTGAAAGATGTCCTTAAAATAGAAGTCACATCTCCTATGTTATACTACTTCTTTAGGATCCTGATCTAGGATTGACATTGAAGAGAAACTGAAGCCAAAGCAATGCATTTGGAGGTATTAAAATTTTTAATAGAATATGTTTATCTAAGTTTAATTAAAATCTGTATGTAAAACATAATTCAGCCACAGATCTTGAAAAGGCTACAGAATAAGACATTCGGTTCTTTCCTGAAAATATAGATATAATAATATATGATATATATGATTTTATCTTAATATCTAAATGAGACAAAGTCATTTCAAAACAGTGTTAATTATGTTTATTTACTTTTAAAATAGGATATTTCTTCCAAATGACATCATGACATACTTTGCTTGATTTAAACATTTTTGTTTAAATGTAAGAATACTTGAGTGTCCAAGAGCATTTATCTTATTTGTTTACAATTAAAGAGTTGTTTCATTGAAACTATCAAATTCTAAGTGTATTTAGAATTAGCAAATTTCAAAAAATATAAAGCATTTTAAGTACAGTCTGGCATTCCCTGCTTTAAGTGGTCAAGTATGATTATTGTGAAATAACATATATAATTGATATGAAGCATGGCCTGCATATGCCCAAGTCTTAAATTTCAAATAAAAGCATGTACCTAATTGTTACTCTTTTCTGTACAGTGATATATGCTCTCATTGGGGATTTTTTAAAACTAGGATACAAAATAGTTCTGGAAAAGATATTAGTGATTATAAAATACTGGGAGTCAGAGATTGCTTAACATGCTAGAACTAAATACATTTAGATCGGCACATCAGACGCATATTCTAAATTCATTCTTGTATGGCCAACAACTATATACATATGAATGAACTGAAAACGCAGGAGTGACATCTATTGCATTACCATCACAAAATTTATTCTTTTTCTTTAAATAAGACCTCAACTTCTTTGAAACACTATTCCTTCTCCATTATATACAATGGGACTGTCATTTCAATGTACTGCATTTTTCTTGCCGAGTTGTGGGCTTGAGACCCACCTTAGGCCACCTCAGTTCTCTCACTTAGGAATGTGAATTTGTGTGCTTGAGCGTGTTTGATTTTCATTTATTCATTTATTTTTAATTAAAATTTTATTGAAGTATATCATTCATACATGAACATGCATAAACAATAAGTATGTAGTAGAAGTTGTGAATTTACAAAACAAACATGCATATCATGATAAGGGCTCCCATACATGACCCCACTACCAATACCTTGCATTGCTGTAAAATTTTTGTTACAAATTATGAAATAGCATCACTAAAATATTACTAGTAACTGCAGTCCATATCTTACACTTGGTGTATTTTCTCCCAACCTACCCAATTATTAACATCCTGTTTTAGTATTATGTTTGTTATAGTTCATGAGAGAACCTTCTCCTATTTGTCCTTTTAACCATAGTCCATCTTCCACTGCTGGGGAATAGGAATTTTGAACAGAGTGCCACAGACTGAAAATAATTAGAGGTAATTCGACTCATATGTGGGAACCCTGTTATGATGGCCCCTTAGTTCCTTATATCCTGGCATCTTCCTTTGCCCCCATCCTTTCTGAGATCTGGGTGTTGAGTTTCCTTTGTAAGTCTTTGAGCTGCCTCATATACTTCCAATAAATTCTTTTGGACATTAGTTAGCAATAATCAGCTTCTCTTACTTATGACCAAAGACTCCTAACTGATGGAAATTCATAAAAATGATAAAATATTATATGTTCATAGAAAAAAGGACACAATTTGGTGTGATAGTAATACGAAATAATTACAATTGTCTAAGTATTATGTGTCATAAACCTTAAGTGGAAAAGTGCAACAGACAGGTAGATGATTATGAAATGGATAAATTGTCATACCTGCCAAGAAAAAAGTAACAGTTTTCAATGTCTGGCTGAAGCATTTATACTACAATAAAGTAGAAAAGTTGAGGATTTCTGGAGAAATGTGGGGAGAGGTGCAGTGGATGCTAAGTTTTTAGATTCTTGATGCTGATCACAGAAGCTTTCCTAGAAAAATTTCCCATGATCAATTCCACCTAACTGTGGTTCTGCTTTTATTTTGTGTATTCTTAGCACTCAATATGGACTGCTTCTCCAGGACTATATATTTTGCTTTGCATGTATTCTAAGCTCTACTGAACAGTATTCATTGTATTTATCAGCTTCATTTGGGCAGGTCTTGTGGCCCTGGTAGAGTAGATTATGCAGAATTTGTGTTCCATTAATACTTTTCACTCATTCCAGTAAATAAAGTAAAAACAAAGAACACACTTCTAGTGGCAATTTAATCACTAAGGCTTCCTCCAGTATTAAGGTAGCTGATATCATGGTGTGATATGACAAAGCACATGATGTCACCAAACTCGACTCTCACAAAGCACACCATCCCCTCACGCCTGTTAGCCTCCTAGACTTACTAATTCAAAATGACATTATTATCATTAAAATAAAATTTTATTAAAAATATTATTTTATTACAAGGCTTTTCTAAAGACAACCACTCCCCTTTCTTCTCATCATCTCATGGGATAGCACTGTTACTATACCATCCAAATATTTTTTTGTTATATACACTTTGTATATGTAAAGGACAATACAGCTGAACTATAGAAGCTGTCATCCTCTTCCATGGCAAACTATCTAATTCCTTTATGACAAAATTTATATCTATTTCAAATCCAAGATCTTTTTACAATTATGGATGGGATTTTAGCACAATAGTCAAATAAAGCACCCTACAGAGTCTTTGATGATGTGACTAAAAAGAAATGCACACAGTAAAACAGTAAACATTAAAGATTAAAAATCAATACCAGAAGGAAAAAATATATATTTAGGACAGAAGTGCCCACTCAGTCTCTGTTGTGACACACATTGCTACTCATTCACAAAGGTCATTCTCAGTGCCCTGCAATGAAAATAAGGAGAACATGATCGCTTTTAATGTGCAGGCATCGCAACCTCATGACCACAAATAATTGGGCATCCCTGCTTGACTGTTTCTAAAAGCCAATTGCTGCTCAGTTGAAGCTCATTTTTTCCATGCAGAAATGTAAGGCTTAATTACCAGGTCACCCAGGTTTTAGGAGGAATGAAAATTACAGATTTCATGTGATTGTCCCAAAATTTATACTTGGAGATTAATTCATAATTAGGTAGTTTAAAAGAATTAGACCTGAGATCAGACTGCCTGAGTTGATGTCTTAGTTTCATCATTTTTTTTCACTGTTTAAGCTTTATGTTTAAGAAGTTTTAGATTACAGAAAAGTTTTATCAAAATATACAGGATTCCCACAATACCACCCTTCCCCTTCTCACATTTCCCCTATGAAAAATATCTTAACATTTGTGTGTGAATTTGTTATAGTTGATGAGCAAATACTGAAGTATTGCTCCTAACTATGGTCTATAGTTTACATTATGGTTTACACTTTCCATAGTACAATTTTATAGGTTTCACAAAATGTACAATGACTGATATCCATCATTGCAACACTGTTTACTTTCTGTTTGGTCTTGAAAATAACTTATTCTCTGGAAAACAAGATATAGGGGTTTTGTGAGGATTTCAATGAGAAAATAGAGTATCTGGTAAAGTATAAACACTTAATAAATATCAGCTTTTATTACCATTTAAAACAATGTGATGAAACCCCGAATACATATGTAATGGCAGATGTGGACCACTGGTTTAGACCTCTAATTTATAACTGTTCCTACTCTCCAGAAGGAAAAACACACAAGTTTTCAGAAAAAAAAAATTCTATAGGGTGGTGTTTTGGAGCTGTATGTACACCAGAAAAACCACATTCTTAAACTTAGTCCATTCCTGTAGGTGTGAACTCATTTTAAGTAGGACCTTTTGATGAGGTTACTTCAGTTAAAATGTGGCCCACCTCAATCAGATTGGGTCTTAACCCTATTACCAGAGTCCTCTATGGAAGGAATGAAACTCGGACAGGCAGAGAGAAAGCCTTGGGAAGCAAGAACCCAGAAGAGCATTGACAGGGCAGGAGAGGCCACCATGAGCATTGCCATGTGACAGAGGAGCCAAGGATCTAGGATCACAGGCAGCCAGTCCCAGAATGCCAGTCTTTGGAAAGGAGCATCACCTTGATGACACACCTTGATTTGGACTTCCTTTTAACCTCAAAACAAAGAGCAAATAAATTTCCATTGTTTAAGCCAACTCATTGCCTGGTATTTGCTTCAGCAGCCAAGAAAACTAAAACATATAACATATATCTCTAAAATAAATTTTTATATGCAACACTTAACACAGATGATGCAATATAAAGTAATTATAACCTACACAGGGTTCTGCCATTGACTCACTCCTCACTCTTTTCAATGAGTCCCACTCACCACCTGGCCAAATTTAAACTTAACCAGGAATCAAGTACTCTTGAACCTTGCAATAATATCTGTAGTATACAATAACTGACACTAAGAATTTAATGCTAACCTACATCTGATAATTTTCTCTAAACAAGATTTACTGTCAATCAAATCATATTTTTATGGGAAGTCTCTTAATGTGCCTATAACTCCTCACTTCTTTCAAAATCTAAATTGTCTAGATCTGAGATTACCTTTCTAATGACTTTTTATTTTTAAAGATAAAAGGCAGCTATATGTGGCAGTTTTATATAATTTATGAATTTCAAAAATAGATATTGGATTATGTTTATAAACTGGTCTGTTCCTCTGGGTATATTAGATTATATTGGATTCAGAGGTTTTACTTTTACTTGATTAAATAATAATTAAGGCTTTGATAAGGCCACATCAGTAAAACATTGAGTCCCCATTCCCTTGGTGGGTAGGGACTCAGAGAGAAACTGTACCACAGAGAAGGAAGGTTGGAGTATTTGAGCTGAAGCCCCAGGAATCAAATACACAGGAGAAGAACACAGAGGAATAGAGACAGGCCCTGGGGAAAAAGAGAGCCTGACAGTCTACAGCTGATCTTGTGGAGAGAACAGAGCAGATAAGCATGGAGAAGAACAAGCCCTGGGAGAGAGATGAGACTTATCCCAGCCTACAGCTGAAAGTGGAAGAAGTTGGGACCACAGAGCCGGAAGAGGAAGCCTGAAACCTTGCAGATGTTGGCAGCCATTTTGCTCCAACACATGGCAACAGACTCTGGTGAGGGAAGTAATGTACACTTCATGGCTTGGTAACTGTAAGCATCTACCCCAAATAAATACCCTTTATGAAATCCAACAGATTTCTGGTATTTTGCATTAGCACCCCTTTGGCTGACTAATATAAAATGTCTCTGTGGTTTTCTTCTAAAAATTAAAAGAAATTAACTCCTCATGAATTGACAAATATTTATCTAACATCATATAACCCAATAAAAGAAAGAGCACTGATCAAATGTCCTATATTTAAGTTTCAGCTTTCCACAGAAAAACTCCTTGAGGAATAGTTCTAGTATTTTCCTCCCATTACCTTCCAAATCAGGGCCTCATGTCAAGTAAGCTCCAATTTGTTCAAAAAATATTTTTAAGTCAAGTTCAGGGCTTAATGTTGATTTTCCAGATCACCTTATTCCAAATTCCATAGGAAAATCTCTGTTCTGAAAAACCTATCCAAGCAACACTTATCTAAACTAGTCCTGCTGCCTTGCTGTACCAGTTTGAAATTATTTTATAAATCCAAAAAGATAAATATTATGTTTGTAAACTAATCTATTCTTTTTGGTGTGATACCCTTTGATTACATTAAATTCAGTTGAAGACTCTTTGATTATATTACTTGATAAAATTGCTTTAGGGTTTTTGGTTGACTCAGCTTAAATCTCTGCCCCCTTACTGGGTCTGATATAAATGGAAACACAGAGGAGGGAAACCCACTCAATGTTTTCATGAAAACAATGGTCAAACAGTATCACTCTATAGAAAACTGTACATATTGAGGTATTTGGGAGAATCAACGAAACACAATCTTAATTATCACTAATCATCTATTCTGTCATTGGTATTTCAATTCTAACATAATCCTCAGCTATCCAGGAAACGAATTACTCTTCTTTCATTAAAAAAAAAAATGCCATCATGTTTTAGAACACAATTCTCCATACACACTAAAAAGCTTCCAGTTGAGTGCATTAAGTTCTTACAAAAAGGTTTATTTTAATGCAAATTATAAAATACAAAGGCATTCTAGAATTTCTGACTATAAAGAAGCTCAATGAGAAAATTCTACATATTACAATGGGGTATTCACTGCCACTTAAAGGGCTTTATTCTGTAAGCACAAATTACAGAGAATAATTGAGACTTTTCTTCTTTAAAATTATAAATGAGATAAATTACAAATAATATTTTCTGTTAATTTTATCTAAATGTCAACTAAAATGGCTGAGATTGAAGCACATTTTCTGGAATTCCAAGCTATTATTACTTTGCTTTTTTAAATAATTTAGCTATCTACAAATAAAAGAAAAATAAAATAGGGAAAACATCAGTCTTTCACATGAGAGTATCCCCAATCATCTTTTGGCTTGGCTATGATTGTTTCTCTCTAAATTTGAATCATCTTAAAAATAACATTAAGAGATTTATAAGATATTTTTTTAAAAGGTTTAGTTGGTGTTGTTAATAGCAGTTGTTAATCATTCTACTTATTGTAAGTTTCAAAATGACTTTGCATTTTGTCTGGCTGATAATTTGAAAACTATAAATATAAGGAATGGCAAAATGCTATGAAATTGCCTATATAATTAATTTAGCTTTTTCTCAGTTCGTGTCAGATCCAGTGAACAAAAATTAAATAATCTAAAGGAACTTAATAACATAATTAATATGATAGGTCTACATAATATATCTACATATGTTAACTTCGATACTCTGAAAAAATTAGAATAAAGATTTCTTTCACTAAATTCCCATGAAAAGTTCACAAAATTAAGCATATTAGAATAGAAACAAAATCAACAATTTAACAGTTGGAGCTAGTAGATACCATATTTTGCTATCACAATGCATAAAAGGTAGAAATGCTAATATATTTTAAAAACAAAAATGCCCTTATCACCTGGATATCAAAATCTCTAATCAACACTAATTTTAAAAATTTCAGAATAGTTTAAAACACTGTAAATTAGAGCCTCCTGGGGAGAAACCAAACATTTATCAGAGAAGTTTATCAGAGAAAATGTATGGCCTTAATATCCAAATTAATGAAGAAAAAATTGAAAATAAGTGAATTAAACATCCAAACCATGAAGTTAGAAAACTAAGAGGAATAAAATATTTTAAAATAGAAAAAAAATTGCTGAATTAGGAAACATAAGTATGATGGAACCGATAAGACAAATAACAACCAGCAAGGTGGGGAAAAAACAAACAAAAAACAGAAAATGCATTGAGCATTCTAAGGAAAAAGGAGGGAGGGAGGAGAAAGCACCAATATACATATTTAAAAAGAAAACATGATAATAGGTAAATAAAAGACACTACAACAAACTGTAAGATGACCCCTAATCCTTTCTGACAGTCATACTCTCCATCCTAATTCAATATTTTCTTTGACTATCTTAGAAAACTTTTTCACATCTTCTTTCACCAAACCTCCAACTCTCAACGATGCCCTTGGTTTCTACTTCACTGAGAATACTGAAGCAAACAGAATAAAACTTCCAGAAATTCCTCAATCATGTCTACACACTTACCAGCACCGCTACTGACATAATTTGACATCCCTTTACTATCATAGAAAATACTATGTATTCTCATTCTAAAGCCATTCCCATATCTTGTACAGTAGATGCTTTCCCTGACTCACAAACATTACTCCAGAAAAGTACCTCTCTCTTTTACATCACAAATAAATGATTTTCTGATAGATTATTCCCATATCAGCATCCATCAGAATTCAAACATCCTGTTATTCATTCTGGAAGAACAGGGAAAATCTTTCTCCATTTTCTCTACTTTATCCATCAGCTATCACCTACTTATGTCCTCCTATTTAAGGCAAAAGTCTCTGAAACAACAGTTTATACCAAATCACTAGCTCCCTCAGTTCATTTTCTTTTTAACTCATTTCTCTTAAACTCAAACTGGCTTTTGCTCACCCTGCTTCACTGAAAATTTGTAGGAAAGGTACAATATGCTAGACAGCGTACAAATGTTGGAAATACTCAAAGTCAAATTAGAAACAGGCTTTGCTTGAGCCATTTTAAATGTAAAATAGACATGACTTTCCCTAGGATTTCAAACAATTCTGATAAGAAAGAGAGATAGAGCAACCAACTACAATACAAAACGGCATAGATGGTCCATATTTTGCTATTCCTTCAAAAAAAGATGATATATCCCTGCCTATTATGTTGTGAATTGCAAAGTCTGCCACTGGGCAGAGTGGACTTTTCCATACCATTGCCTTTAAGCTTAGCTTTAGCCAATGAAATGTTTGTGCAAGTTTTGGCATGACTCAACAGAATCTTTGAGAATGATTTCTTGATTTGATAACTGCTCTTTTTCCCCACTACCTCCAGAATGGCATGTCTCACGTAGGAGCTACTTTTTCAGCTGGATCCCAGAATGAAGAAGGCATGTGGAGCAGAGCCACAGCCAAGGTAGCTGACATAGCACAGAAATGAGAATAAATCTTTCTTATTGCAAATCACAGAAATTAGGTTTTTTTAATGGTTGTTACACCAGCATAATCTAGCAAAAGTTAACTGATACACTCCAATTTAAAGGGGCCAAAAGCATTAGGTCCAAAAATTCTGAGTTTATTCCATACATATCAGACTAAGTCACATAAAATTAAAATAATGTAATTTTTTCTTGACACGATCTTGTTTTTATAACTAAAGCCCATGAACACTCTCTGACAGTGATACTACTTAGGGTCAGATATAAATTTTCCCACTTTTATTAAACTTTCTATTAACTCATTTAACTCTTCTATTCTCTAGGTCTTAGCTGAAACAATTTACAAAGAAAGTTTTTGACTGACCACCAAAATAAGAAATCTTAGAATGAAAGAAAAATAATCTAATTGCATTGCAATTTAATCCTATAAAAAGTGTTTCAAGGACTCCCCCCTCCTATTTCTATGACATTTCTTTGGTGATCTGCAGTTTTGCTATTCAAAGAATTGTCCATTAGAAGCACCTGGAAATTTGTTAAAAATGAAGCAGACATACTGAATCAGAATCTGCATTTTAATAAGTTCCCCAGATGATTCACATGCACACTAAGTTTTGAGAGGCCGAGGTTTATAAAAGAACAAACTCTTCTCATTACTAGATACTCTGTTTGGTCAATCTGGGGTGATTGGGCCCAGAAACTTGTTTTATTGTTATTGATACTGTAGATTATTAATGAGCCTTTCAGGTGATTCTGCCTTAAGAGGTATTAATACACTTTGAGAAAAACCAGTTCAGGTTTGGCTGCCTCTGTCTGAATCCCCAGGTCTGCCACTAAGCACTGGCTTTGTTGATCTTGGCTAAGCATTTCTCCTCCAAACCTCAATTTCTCAAAATGTAATTGAGATAAGACCTGTTTGACAGGGTTGTGAGGTTGAATGTGATAGTGTACAAAATACCACACTGCCAACTGGAAAGTATACTTAAAAAAAGGTCTAAAATACATTAAGAGCTCAATAAATATTTGTTTATTCATATAATGAATGTATGAATTGATATTAATCAAATCCAGCTCCATAAGCAGAAACAGCATAAAGGGACAATCTCAAATTATGGGGAAAAGTATTGCTAAGGTTGATGTAACTCTCCACTGGTTGTTTTGTGTTTACACTTTATACTTTGGGAATCCTCCCTCCCAAGAGCAAAGAGGCTAAGAATGAATTAAGAGTAACTCTTCTCAGATTGCTATTAAAATAATCATGTTTTTCAATATTAAAAATGTAATATATGTACTTAAAATAAGAAATTTCAATGGCATGGAAAAATACAATATAAAAAGTCAAACTTTCCTTATCCCAACCACCCTATGGCCAGTCACACTCCCCACTTTTAATCATTTTTAAATTTTTTTTCTGGTATTTTCCACTATAAATTTAAACTATGCAAGATGAGAAAATTAAGTAAACTATACTTCATTTTACCTATCCTCCATCTTTCTCCCTCAATTTCTATTTACTACATCTTAATAAAACTTTTTTATTTACTATACATTTAGAATTTCCTTGCATTTTCTATAGATTAACTTTAAAATGAAAACAGATAGAAAACATCTGAAATTTTAGATAACTATTTATTTTAGTACTAAGAAATGTGATTGAACCCATACAAAAGAAAAGCAATTATCCTTTCCATTTAACATGTTTTCTAATAGAACAGCTGCTTTTGAAGAATCTGAAAGAAGAATCCTAAAGTGACTGCCTGGAGAAGAAAGTTATTTCAAAATGTTCTGATCTATGGATGGATGGATGGAATGTAAGAAAGAGGAAGGAACAAAAGAATCAAAGTGGGAAAGGAAGGATGAAAAGTATGGAAGGGGCAACTTAGAGAGAAAGGGAATGGGAGAGAGAGAAAGAGAGGAAGAAAGAAGTATAGATAGATATAGTATGCCTTCATATATATTCAAATATATTTTCTTCTTTCACTCTCCAAGTTCTGTATGAAAATATCTGTCTCTCTTTCAGGGAATAGAACTTTTTTCAGTTCACTACGTGGTCAGGGAATTTATCTAGCTAAAATCAATAGCTTTTCAATAACCTTCTGATTTCTCCAATGACAGAGAAATGCCCCTAGGATAACATCCTCACTCCTTTAGGAGATTCTCAACTGCACCTATCTCTCTTCATCTCTGAAAAGATCATAAAATTGCAAAAAACAAAAGAAATATAAATATAGTCTACATATATGAAAAATCAGAGGACTTCATTACAGAATGTCAAAAGTGGTTCATATGTGACTGAATTGACTCTCACTCTAAAGCTATATTAATGGTTTTATTAACCTATGTATTTGTTACAATAAAATAATTAGATATGCAAAAACAACAAAAAAGACTTTCAGAATCAATTAGTTCCTACGTGAGGTTTTATCTGTATTTTTTAAATGACTAGTTTAGCAGTTGCATCCTGAACTTGAACAAATCAATTCATATAACAAAATTAGCATTGAGAAGGCATAATATCCAGGGTCTTCCAGGAAAGTTTTCATAAATTATAAAAATTTTGGGAATATCTTAATTGAATTTTTTATAATATTTTTAATTTCTTTTTAAAAGATATATAGATCACACAAAATGTTACATTAAAAAATATAAGAGGTTCCCATATACCCACACCCCACAGCTCCCCACTCCTCCCATACCAACAACCTCTTTCATCAGTGTGGCACATTCACTGAATTTGATGCACACATTTTGGAGCACTGCTACACTGCATGGATTATAGTTTACATTGTAGTTTACACTCTCTCCCAGTTTATTCAGTGAGTTATGGAAGGATATATAATGTCCTGCATCTGTCCCTGCAATATCATTCAGGACAGCTCCAAGTCCTGAAAATGCCCCCATATCACACCTTTTCTTCCCTCTCTCTGCCCTCAGCAACTCCAGTGGCCACTGTTTCCACATCACTGATATATAATTTCTTCCATTGTTAGAGACACAATAATTCTACAGTAGAATACCAGTAAATTCATCTAATCTATATTTTATTCCTCCATCCTGAGGACCCTGGGATGGCGATGTCCATTCCACCTAGTTGGAATTTTTAAATAAGACCCATGTGTCTTTTAAAATTACATCAAGTTGAGGCAGCCTAGTTTATAGAATGGGAAGATGAGTCTAAAACGTGGTAGAAAAACATGGCTGTAAAACTCATGGTCATGGAACCCTGTCTGGAAACCCCCTGAGGGAAAGACCCCACCAGAAAGCTGCTGGAAGAACCACGTGACAACCTAATTATGAGAACTCCATTTGGACCAAGATTTTGTCCAGGGTCAAGGCAAAGCCCGGAATATTCTGAAGGGGCCTCATCATTGGGCCCCCTGGGGAACTGATGGGTGGGATAATCAATCAGAACAGCAAATAGCTGGGACCCCTCCCCTGAACATTAGCAAGGGGAGGAATAATTAATAGCTTAAAAGGTAACCACACAAACCAAACCTCTCTCTCTGCCTGGTTCAACCCACACCTACACCTGGGGATGACTAATCTTTTATTTTCTCCCATTTCTGGTCTTTTCTCCCATTTTCCTCAATAAACTACTGGTCTAACTAAACTGGCATGTTCTTCATTTCTTTTATACAACATAGCCAAGAACCTAGAGGAATCTGGCTTCAAAGCTATGTTTGATGAAAAGCTGCCAAGTCCAAATAACACAGGGCTTATACCATATGTACCATATGATTTATACCATAAGCAATTATCTTTCTCTATTTTATACTGCATTAAGCAGTGAATCCCTGGTTTTGATACTGTGAATACTTTTAGATATATGATTTATAGTTTGTTATGAGATGCTTAATACAATGGCAGCCAGCATAGTAGGCAGAAAGACTCAAAAAATATTCATGCCCTAATCCCTGCAACATGTGACTATGTTCTTTGCCTGGCAAAAATGACCTTGCAGGTGTAAATGGGGTTATGGATCTTAAAATAAGGAGATAATCCTGGATTATCCAGGTAGGCCTAATCTAATCCCCATGAATCCTTAACAGATGAGAACTTTCTTCAGATGGAGTCAGAGAGCTGCAGCAGCAGAAGTCAGAAATTCAAAGTGAGAGGACTTCAAAGTGGTTTGAAGATGGCTGGGGCAATGTAAGTTGAAATGCAGACAACTTAGGGAAGTGAGAGGGGCCCCTGCTGCCAACAGCCAGCAAGAAAACAGAGACCTCAGCCCTACAACTGCTAGAAAGCGAATTGGGTCAGCAACCAAAAGGACAAGGAAGGAGATTCATCCCCAAAGCCTTCATGAAAGAATATAGCCTTGTTGACATCTTGATTTCAGTTCTGTGAGACTAGAAGCAGGTGACTCAGTTGAGCCACACTGTACCTGGACTTCTTACCTATGGAACTGTGAGATAATGAATTGGTGGTGTTTTAAACCACTAAAAAAGTGAAAATTTGTTGCAGTAGCAATAAAAACTAATACACTAGGTTACTTACCTCTTTTGCATAGATGAAACTATTTTATATATTATTTCAAATACACCCATTCTTCATAATAAACTGAGACTGGCTAAATTAAATGAATATTAAGGATTATTCAAATCCAAGTAGGGCTATTATTTCTGGTTTTATAAAATACTTGAATGAGAAATTATTTTCTATTCTTAAATGGAAAAGCAACCAACTTTTATGATACATCTGCTATATGGTAGGTAATATATTGAGACTTATAAATAATATTTATGGAAATATCACAATATTTGAAACAAATGTTATTACCACTAAGCCTGAGTTATCCTTATTGCAAGAAAACAGTTGTTTCTAGGGGAATAAGTCCAGAAAGCATAATATAGGGGGCATAGATGACTCATTTTATGATTAAAAAAAAAAAAAATTCTGAGCTTTCACCAGTAAAACTGAAGTGCACAAAGGATTGCTCTAAAGAGACTAAAAATGAGTCAACAATCTTCCTTAAACCATTATATCTCTGTCTCCTGCCATGCTTGCATTACTGCTCTGAATGCAGACACTAGTTCCTCCATAGGCTAATATCTCTGCCACCTCTGCTGCAAGGCTGAACTGAAATTCAGCTTTGGCCTCAGAAGCCCTGCTTTGGATTCTGTTCTGTTGATCCAATGCTGGGTGCTCAAAAACTGTTTTCTTCTCTTTCGTATATTTTCTTCTTTTCCTATCTAAACTCGGTCATTAAAGGAAGGTTATCTCTGGTATGTCTGGGAGGATAGAGACAGGAACTGTAATCTTCCATCATGTTTTTCCATTTTCCTAAAGTTCAATGTAAAATACTGGTATCCAAATATTCAATCCTCTTTGGTGATTTCTCTTGGCTGTGAAAGTGACCCTCACTGACTCTTCAAAAACGAAAACCCTGAGCACAGTGAGGTTTAGTTGGTTGACATAACTTGAAATCCAAACATCAAATGTCACAGGCAATACTTTTTCTTTTGGTTTTCAAGGTGTAAAGTCTGTAGATTTTAAAAGGGCTTTTCAAAAAAAGTCTTCAAGTTTTTCAAAAGGGCTTTGTTCCTATATTACCAGAAAAAGTCTCAACCTTTCCCTTTAAGGCATTTCAGTTAATCAAAAATAATTTTGAAGTAGTATTAAAGGTCATATATTAGTATACAATTTTTTTAGACTGAAAACATTTTTGAACAAAGTCTATATTAAACTAGGTACCATGAATTTTGAGATTTTATTTCATATAAAGTCACTTAAACTGATTATAATAAATCATATCCAGCAAGGTTCCAAAACTAATGGTCAAGCCAAAGTTCTGGGCTACCCCCAGGGGAAAAGACCCAATACATGGAGAATGGTAAATATATAATATGCCTGTCAACAAGGAGTCCAAATACATCTTCTTACTCCATGGTACTGCAGTGCCATAGTTTCTAAGGAAGACAGAACATAAACAAGCACTGGTTGCAACAGTGGTTTACTTACATAGAGAAGAGATAGAAAAAGGTCTTTTTCAGTTGTGGGCGTCAGTCTCCCATGGCCAGTGAGTCCCTCCTAAAAGCCAACTCAGGGCAATGGATGTAGGAATGCTCTAGTAAGAAGACCCCATTCCCTTCCCACAGAGAGTAGTTACACTAGATGCCATATGACACAATGATACTTAAATAATATATAGAAGTTCACTGTATAGCCAAAAAGGAAAAAATTACCCAATATGGAAGAAGAATCTAGATCAAGCCAAAGGTAGGATGCCCAGCCTCTGGATAAGGGAACATTGAGGTCCAGGGCTCTGATTGGGCAAGCCCAGGAAGGGGTGGCAGGTTGTGTGATGGTTGCTTCCCCAACTCCAATCTCCCTTTCATGTTCTCCAGAAGATTCTTTAGAAGCAAATATGAATGGAAAACAAATTTCCAGTGTCAAAAAGTAAGATGTTTCTGTTCCATGTAGTGAACCATGTTTATCATTCTAAATTATTGGTTCAAAGATTAGGGTGTGTAGCGTTATGGTTAAATGTGAGAACTCAAAAATCAGACTATCTTGGTTGGAATTGGGGCTCTGGTACTTGCTGACTGTAGACTTGGGGAAAGTGAAATAATCCATCTCCCTGTAAAGGAGGAATAATGCTAACACCTCTCTTCCATATGGTGGTGGTTTCAATTAAACTTGTTATATATGTAAAAATCCCATAAACTAGATATATCTCCATTACAAATGTATTTTATTAAAGATTTCTTTTTAAATGTCTGTGGAAATACATAAGATTATTAAGGAAAGGAATGAAGTGTCTGTTATATAGAAGATGATAAGTACATGTCCTAAATAAAATGATGGTCTTGTGTTACCACTGTTCCTATTTGAGGGTACATAATGTGCCTGAATCTGAGAATACTGTGCTTAAAATGATGGGGCTTGCCCTTTGCCTGGGGAACTCAGTTTGATTTTCTCTTTAACTTCTGTTCAAACATCTAACAATTGTTACCTATACATAAAAACTGGCTCAGCACAGTGTTACTAGCTTTGGGAGTTACGGACATGTAAGATAAAACCTTTATTCTCAAAGATTATGTTGCATTTGGGGAAAAGAAACATACATAAAATGACACCGAGTATGACAGCATTAATAAGTTTAGAGTTGGAATATAGATTGAGGCAGAGGGTTAAGAATACAAGGTTGGAAAGAGGCAGATGACATATCAGGCTTTTGAGACACAGAAAGCTTAATAATTTATTTTCCATATTAGTGTAACTGAATTATCAAACATAACTATATGAATTATTTGAGGTGGTTCTTAAAAAATTAAATCAAAATTTCCAGAGAAGACAAAAGCATTGACAACAAATACTGAGTGGTCCTTATTATCAGTCAGGTTTGTGAAAACTGCTCTAGGCCATGGGGAGCCATGAAAAGGTGTTATTTTAACAGCTTGATTGAGATATAATTTACATACCATAACATTCATCTGCTTTTAGTATATAATGCCATAACTTCTATAATTGTACAGAGTTGTGCAATCACCACCACAGTTCAATATTACAATATTGCCATCACCTTAAAAAGAAGCCTCATGCTGATTTAGTCATTCTTCATTCCCTTCCGTGGCTCCAAACAACAATTAATCTACTTTCAATCACTACATACTTGCTTTTTCTGAATATTTCATTTACATGGAATCATGTAATATGCAGGTTTTTTTTGACTGGCATCTTTAACTTAGTGATTTTAAGGCTTTTCATGTTGTAGTATAAATAGGTTATTATTATAACAGTGGTTTGATATTTTTCTTTGCTGAATAGTGTTGCATTGAATGAATATATCACATTTTATTCATCCATTTTCCAGATTTGATAGTTTCCATTTTTTTAACTATTGTGAATTATGCTGATATTCTCATTCCATGAACAGGTTTTATGTGGATGTATGTTTTC
This sequence comes from Dasypus novemcinctus, assembly GCF_030445035.2. Lineage (NCBI taxonomy): Eukaryota > Metazoa > Chordata > Mammalia > Cingulata > Dasypodidae > Dasypus > Dasypus novemcinctus. Next base: position 64,640,766 of record NC_080684.1, read on the forward strand.
CTTTCTCTTTGGTAGATTCCTAGGAATGAAATTTATGTTGAATATTTTAAGAAACTGCCAAACCATTTTTTACAGTGGCTGACCTATTACATACCAGCAATGGATGAAAGCCCTAGATTTTCCATCACATCACTAATTCTTGGAATTATCTAGAAGGCATCAAAGTGGCATCTCATTGTGGTATTAATTTGAAATTCCCTAATGACTAAAGACATTGAACATATATTCATGTGCTTATTGCCATCTATTTTTCACCTTTTTTAGTGAAATGTCTATTTAAATCTTATATCTATTTTTAAATTTAATTATTTGTCTTATTATTGAGTTATGAGTTCATTACATATTCTGTATATAAATCCTTTATTAGATATATGATTGGAAAATATTTTCTTCCAGTTGAACTTATCTTTTCATTTTCTTATTTTTTTAGTGCTGTTTTTGATTTTTTAAAAACTTTATATTTCAAAATAATTTCAAATTTATAGAACAGTTGCAAAAATAATTAAAAAATAGAAAACTCCAATATACCTCCTTTCAAAGATACCCAGATTTACCACCTTTTAAACATTTGCCACATTTGTTATGTCTTTCTACCTACTTACCTACCTATCATCTATTTATCAATAATCTACTTACCTATCATTTACCTATCTATCTATTTTCTAGGTATTTGAAAGTAGGTTGCATACATCATACTCCTTGAGCACTTAATACTTTCAGGTGTATTTGCTAAGAATAAGGATATTCATTTATGAAATCTTATGAAGAATAGGTAACAAGTTCAAGAAATTTAATATTGATTTAAAGCATACTGTCTAAATACCATTTTTTCCAATTTTCTCAGTGTATTAGTCAGCCAAAGGGGTGCTGATGCAAAATACCAGAAATCTGTTGGCTCTTATAAAGAGTATTTATTTGGGATAGAAGCTTATGGTTACCAGGCCATAAAGCATAAGTTACTTCCCTCACCCAAATCTATTTCCATGTGTTGGAGCAAGATGGCTGCTGAAGTCTGTAAGGGGGGTTCAGGCTTCCTGGGTTCCTCTCTTCCTAGGGCTTGCCTTTCTCCAGGCTCAGCTGCTCTGCTATCTCCACAAGACCAGCTGTAGACTCTTAGGAGAATGGCTTGTATCTTTTCCTGGGGCCGTCTCTCTTTCCTCACCACTAACCTCCTCTATGTGCTTCTTCCCAGCCTCCAACTCAAGACTCCATCATCAAAACTCCAACTAGGGAAGCAGACTTGGCCCAATGGATAGGGTATCCGCCTACCACATGGGAGGTCCGCGGTTTAAACCCTGGGCCTCCTTGACCCGTGTAGAGTTGGCCCATCCGCAGTGCTGATGCGTGCAAGGAGTGCCCTGCCATGCAGAGATGTCCCCTGCATAGGGAAGCCCCATGTGCAAGGAGTGCACCCCGTAAGGAGAGCCGCCCAGTGCGAAAGAAAATGCAGCCTGCCCAAGAATGGCGCTGCACACATAGGGAGCTGACACAAGATGATGCAACAAAAAGAAACACAGATTCCCAGTGCCACTGCTAAGGATTGAAGCAGTCACAGAACACACAGCGAATGGACACAGAGAGCAGACCACTTGGGGGGGGGGGGGGGGAGGGAAGGGGAGAGAAATAAATAGATAAAAATCTTTGAAAAAAAAAAACAAAACTCCAACTAACTCCTCTGCTCAGCCATGTAGTTTTATCTGTGAGTCCCCACCCATTACTGATGGCCCAATCAAAGCCCTAATCATAATTTAATCATGGCCAGGTACAGACCAGATTACGAACATAATCCAATATCTATTTTTGGAATTCATAAACCATATAAACTGCTACACTCAATAATATCCTTTCAAGAATTTTGTCCTCTATTATTAGAACCAGACAAGGACCATCTATTGCATTTTATTGTCATTTTCTCGTTAGTCATTTTGTTTTTTTTAAATTGTGGAAATATACATATAACATAAAATTTCCCATCACATCCTCTCTCAAGAATAAAATTCAGTAGGATTAATCACATTCACATTTTCCTACCCTCACCACAATGCATTATCAAAACCTTTTCATCACCCCAAACAGAAACCCTGCACCTAATTCCCACCCATGGAAAACTGTATTCTATTTCCTGTCTCTATGAATTTGCATATCCTAGTTATTTAAGTGGAATAACACAATATCTGTCCTTTTGCACCTCACTTATTCCACCCAACATGATTTCTTCATGTTATAGTATGTATCAGAAATTCATTCCTTTTTATGGTTGAATAATATTCCATTGTAGGTATACATCACATTTTGTTTATCCAGTCATCTATTGATGGATATTTATATTGCTACCACCTTGTGGCTATTGTGAATAACATCCCTATTAATATTGGTGTCCAAATATCTGCCCAAGTCCCTGCTTTCAATTCTTTTGAGTTTATACCTAGAAGTGGTATTGCCAGGTCATATGATAGTTCAATTTTAAACTTTCTGAAGAACCACCAAACTGCTTTCCACAGCAGCTGCACCATTTTTCATATCCAACAACAATGCAGTACGATTCCTATTTCTCTGCATCATTGCTAGCATTCCTTATTTTCCATTTTTTAATAATAGACATTGTATTGGAAGTGAAGTGGCATTTCATTGTGGTTTTGATTTGCATTTCCCTAATGGCTAACGAGTTTGAGCTTCTTTTCATATACTTATTGGTCATTTGTATATCTTCTTTATATACATTCTATCTATTCAGGTGCTATGCCCATTTTTAATAGGTTTTCTCTCTGTTGTTGAGTTATATGAGTCTTTATATATTCTGGATATCAACCTCTTATCAGATATATAGTTTTCAAATATTTTCTCCCAAATATTTTCTGTAGGTTGTCTTTTAATTTTCTGGATGCCACCTCTGACGAATAAAAGCTTTTAATTTTGATGAAATCCAATTTATCTATTTTTTTTTACTCATGATGTTATTGTAAATTCTAGGAATTCATTGCTGAATACGTGGCCCTGAACATATTTTCCTATGTTTTCTTGTAAAAATTTAATCATTTTAGCTCTTATGTTTAGCTTTTTCAATCATTTTAAGTTTATTTTTGTATATACCATGAATCAGAGGTCCTTCTTTCATTTGCATATGGAGATTCAGATTCTTCATACCATTTATTAAAAAGACAATTTGTTTCCCTTGTCAAAAATGGATTGGCCATAGGAAGCAACTCAACATGGCATCAGAGTAAGGAGGTTCAAGAGTCAGCTTGTCCTATAGGGTATAGGTTTAATCACCTAGAGGTATCTAAAACACCTGTTTGGAGACTCAGGCGAACAGAAGTGGATCCTACAATATCCTTGAAAGAATTGAAGGAAGAGATGGCCCCTTTGCAGTGAAGACTATTGAGTTGTGAGTAGAGCACTCCACACCATGGAGGCTGGTGCCCATCCTCCACTGGTGGCACAAGCCATCACAGGAGTCATTCCATGGCTAGACTTGGAAGCACCATTTCCCAAAAACTGTGGAGAAAGAGATAGTCATCAAGCACCAACTTTGGCTACTGATTAGTAAATTCACGTGGTTAAAATATAATCCTAAGAACAACTAAAATGTGACCCTGCCCAAGTCAGAAAGAAGCTGGTAGCTGCCATATTAACTCCACCCTGGGCCTAAGGGGAAGCAGGGCTGACTGGAAATCACAGTGACAGTAGGGACTAGCTTCTTTCCACCCAGATCTGATTGCAGCCCTAGCCAAGTCTCTAGCCCCAACTCTGGCAAGGAGGAAGCTCATGGGACCTGCACCAGCCTCTCCAGGCAATTGCAGGCAGTTTCAGCTGCTACATACTGGAGAGTCAGACATCCCCTCTCCCAACAGGATAAGAGGGGAACTGTGCTTCCTTAGTCACTCTGGGATACTGAAAGTGCCAAATGGATTGGTTTGTTGAGCATCTTCGATTCCATCCCTGGCCCCCACTCCCCTGCACAGGATAAGAGGGGAACTGGCTTTTCTTCAGCCACTCTAGGAAACTGTGGGTGCTTTCATCTCATACAACAGGATACTTAGACAAACTGTAGCTTCATCCCTGTCCTTCAATAGGATAGGAGGGGAACTGTGTTTCCTTAGCCTCTTTGGACAACTGCAGGTGCTTTTAGCACACACAGACTGATTTGATGAGTAACTGGGGCTCTAAGCCCACCCCCTTCCATAGGATAGGAGAGGGGTTTGGTATTTCCTCAGACTCTCTGGGCAATTGCAGATGCTTTTGGCCTGCATGAACCAGACTGTTGGATGCATGTGAATTCACCCTAACCCCTGAAAGTACAAGAGGGGGCAGTGTGTCCCCAACTTCTCTGGGAAACTGCAGGTACTTTCAGCCCACATAGAGTGGTTTGTTGAGTGCCGAGGGATCCATCTCTGCCTCCTCCCATAGGAGAGGAGGGGGCTGGTGTTTCCCCACCCTCTCAAGGCAACTGCAGGTACTTTCAGCCTGCACAAACTGGATACTCAGACACCTGTAACTCCATCCTTGCGCCCCAATAGGATAGAAGGGAAGCTATGTTTCCTCAGCCTCTCTGGACAACTATAGGTGCTTTCATCCTGCACAGATTAGTTAGTATGTTGGGCACCTGTGGTTCCACTGTACCCCTTAAAGGGCTGAAGGGACAGTATTCCCTCAAACAGTCAGGGTAACTGCAGGAAATTTCAGCCCACACAGTTTAGATTACTGGGCACTCTGGAGGGTCCATTTCCACCTCTGACAGAGGGGTTGGAGCTACATTAATCTACCTGGTCAACAGCAGTCAGTTTTGTTCTGCCTGGATTAGTTCGCTGCTCATGCCTGCAGCTCCATTCCCACTTACATAGAGGAGGAAGGACTGTGAAGTTTCATCAGTCTCTTTAGGTAACTAAAGATGGTCTTTACCTGTATGACTAGGATTAGTACACATTACTGTGGCTCTTTCCCTACCTCTGGCAGAGCAGAAAGGTAGAAGAAGCTTTATCAGTTTCTGGGGCAACACAGACAACTTTAGACTCTACAGTTTACAGTACCAACATACCCTCTGCTCCTACTACAAAACCAGCAAGGGAGAAAGGGCAAGAAAGCCCTAAACTAAAAAGATAAACTGCACCCAGAAAAATACATGTAGGAAGCCAGATGGCAAGACACCAACAAAAAAATTGCAATTCACACCAAGAAAAAGAGGATAAAGTCCAGTCAAAGGAATAAGATAAGCCTCCAGATGACATAAAGGAGTTGAGACAATGAATCATAGGTGTTCAAACAAATCTCCTTAATAAATTCAATGGGATGTCTAAAGAGATTAAGGATATTAAGAAGACACTGGGTGAGCACGAAGAAAAAATTTAAAGGATACAAAGAAAAAATAGCACATTTTATGGGAATGAAAGGAAAAATAAATGAAATTAAAAATACATTGGAGGCATATAATAGCAGATTTGATGAAGCAAAAGAAAGGATAGGTGAGCTTGAAGACATGGCATCTGAAAGCAAATATACAAAAGAACAGATGAAGAAAAGACTAGAAAAAAATTGAACAGGGTCTTGGGGAACTAAATGACTGCAAGAGACATGCAAAAAAAACCAAAACAAAACAAAAGTCATGGGTGTCCCAGAAGGGGAAGAGAAGAAAAAAGGAGCAGAAGGAATATTTGAACAAATAATGGTAGAAAATTTCCAAACCCTTTTGAAGGACATAAATACCAATATCCAAGAAGTACAACATACTCCCATCCCAATAAATCTGAACAGACCAACTCTGAGACACATACTAATCAGAATGTTAAATGCCAAAGAAAAAGAGGGAATTCTGGGAGCAGCAAGAGAAAAGTGATGCAAAAGACAAAGGACTGCAATAAGATTAAGTGCTGATTTCTCATCAGAAACCATGGAAGCAAGAAAACAATATGATATATTAAAGGAACTGCAAGAGAAAAACTGCCAACCAAGAATCTTATATCCAGCAAGACTGTCTTTCAAAAATTAGGGCAAGTTTAGATTATTCACAGATAAACAGAAATTGAGAAAGTGTGTAACCAAGAGATTGTCTTTATAGGAAATACTAAAGGGAGTGCTACAGTCTGAAAAGAAAAGACAGGTGAGAGAAGCATGGAAGAGTCTAGAAATGAAGGTTATAATCTTAACAACAAGTATAAAACAACGATCAAAACAAAATATAACAGATAAAACCCAAAGGTCTCAAGTGTTCATGGATCTTTCTGAAGGATAAACCATATGTTTTGTCACAAAGCAGAGCACAATAAATTCAACAAGATCAAAATTACACAAAGCACTTTCTCTGATCATAATGGAATAAAGCTGGAAATCAACAAGATGTGGTAAAAGAGAAAATTCACAAATATATGGAGATTAAACAATACAGCATTAAATAATCAGTGGGTCAAAGGAAGAAATTACAAGAGAAATCAATAAATATCTTGAGACAAATGAAAATGAGAACACAATATATCAGAACCTATGGGGTGCAGTGAAGGTAGTGGTGAGAGGGAAATTTACAGTCCTCAATACTTTCATTTAAAAAATGCCTTGACCAAAATGGAAAAAGGGTAAAGACAAATGAGTTCATATGGCCAAGAGAGTTCAAGGTGAGTCAGGAGGTCATTCCATATGTTAGACTTATGCATGACTCAGAAGGATCTCATTGACTGCCAAAGAAAATAATGCCTCAAATAGTCAGGCTCCTGAAGGCTCTGGTGACATCCATACACTACAGGTAGGCAGACAGCTCAGGAGTTTAGTGCCCTGCCAATGGATCCTACTTGGGAATTTATGCTCCCCAGTGTGACAGAATTGGATTCAGTTGTGTTTTCCCTACATGTGGGTCTTCTGTCTCTTATATTTGAACCCATAATTAGTACTAGAGTTGGTAGGTGTATGTTCAATAGACTTAAATATTCAGGCTGTCCATGTGCCAGCTGGGCCCAGAATCTTAACAGAGTTGCTATACATACTTTCCAGTTCATTAGACTCATCCAGGACAACTAACAAGGAGATGATGATGAACAGTGATCATCCCAAGGGACAGGGAGAGTCTATAAGTGATAGCAAAATAGTTCCATCCATCTGCTCCATGGGATCTAAGCACCCTCTCAGTTAGAGGTGGAGTGGGTATCACCATCCCAGAATCCTCAGGATTGGGGAATGAACGATGAACTACAGTAGACTTACTGGTATTCTACTACAGACTTATTATGATTACAGCAATGTAAGAACTTTTGTCAGTGATATGGAGGCAGTGGCCACTGGAGGTTCCAAGAGAAGGGACAGAGAAAAATAGGTGTAATATGGGGGCATTTTCAGGACTTGGGAATTGTCCTGAATGATTTTGTAATGACAGATACAGGCCATTCTATATCTTGTCATAACTTACAAAATTGTGTGGGAAAGAGTATAAACTACAATGTAAACTATAATCTATGCTCAGAGGCAAAGCTCCAAAATTATTCATCAATTGTAACAAATGTAACATACAAATGAAGAATGCCATTAATGTGGGAAAATATGGGAGGGATAAGGAGTGGGGAATATGGGAATCCCCTATATTTTTTATGTAATATTGATGTAATCCAAGAAAGTAAAAAGACAACCCACTCAATGGAGAAAATATTTGTAAACAATATATCCAATAAGGGTTTGATTTCCATTCTATGTAACGAGATCATACAAGTCAACAATAAAAGAACAAACAACCAAATTAAAAAATTGGCAAAAGGTTTAAACAGACATTTCTCCAAAGAGGAAATACAAATGGCCAAAAAGCAAATGAGAAAATGTTCAATATAATTAGTTATTAGCTATTAGGGAAATGCAAATCAAAATGACAATGAGATACCATCTCACAACACATGGAATGGCCATTATTATAAAAACAGAAAACTAGAAGTGCTGGAGAGGATATGGAGAAATAGGAAAAATCCTTCACTGTTGGTGGGAATGTAAAATGGTGTGGCCTCTGTGGAAGACAGTTTGACAGTTCCTCAGGAAGCTAAATATAGAACTGCCATATGATCCAGCAATTCCTCTACTAGGAATATATCCAAAACTGAAAACTGTGACATGAAGAGACATTTGCACACCAATGTTCATAGCAGCATTATTCACAATTGCCAAAAGATGTAAACAACCTGTATTAATAAGCCAAAGTGGTGTTGATACAAAATACCAGAATTTGGTTGGATTTTATAAAAGGTATTTCTTTGGGGTAGAAGCTTACACATACCAGGCCATAAGGCATAAGTTACTGCCCTCACCAAAGTACCTATTTTCATGTGTTGGAGCAAGATGGCTGCCAACAGCTGCAAGGGTTCAGGCTTTCTGGGTTTCTCCCATCCAGGATCTTGCTTCTGTCTGGGATTAAAGATCCTTTCTTCCCAGGGCTTGCTTCTTCCTGGGCTCAGGGTCCTCTCTTTCTGGTGCTGGCTTCTCTTTCCTCTGTGAGTTTAATATCCGGGGTTCTAGCTTAAGGCTTCAGGATCAAACTCCAACATCAAAACTCCAACATCAAAAACTCTCAAGTCTGTACTTTGCCATGCCTTTTATTTGTGGACTCAATGCCCTAATGACATGGTCCAATCAAAGCTCTAATCATAACACAATCATGCCCAGGTACAGACCAGATTACAAACAATCCAATATCTATTTTTGGAATTCATAACCATATCAAACTGCTACACTCCACTCTCTGAATTCCAAGAAGACATTACAATATTAAAAAAAGAAACAAACCTTAAATCAGTAACAATGCAGCTACTAAATATATCACAATCAATTTAAAGAAATACAGTTTGTCTTGGGGCAAATTACTGTCTGCTATAGACCTCTGAAACTTACAGAACAATGTATTTGTTTCCAATACACAAATGGGCAGAGTATGATAAACATTTTCATTACAATTAGGAGAAATTGGGAGGGAAACATGGGTCACGGGTCCTCTACAGTTCAGTAAACCTGCAGGGCATCCTCCATTCCATTTCAGTCTGAGAGTCATTCTTAAAATGATGGATTCTTCTCCTTGGTGCCTTATGGGAAACCACCCTTTCCACATGCTTGCCCAAACGCCCATTTTTTTGGTTCTACCCTCATCAGTCATCTGGGTGTTGACCAAGCTCCAAACCTCACTCTCCAAGAGTGTTGGGGTGATTGCCACATCTTACCCCATCTTTGGGTTAGAGTCTTAAACACCCTAGTACAGTGATATGAAGACAACATTCCCCCTAACCTTTGGCATACAGGCGCAACCCTCTCAGAGCAATGAATTGACCATCTTGCCTTCCCTAACCTTTGCACACAGGTTCAACCTTCTCAGAGCAACTAGTTGACCACCTGGGCTTCCCTAATCCATGTGAGACAGGTCCACCATCTCAGACCTATGGGGCATTGACCTCAACCTCCCTAATCCTTGAGGAATGTGCTTCACCCTCTCTGTATCCTGGGGCAGCAAAACTGCCCCCCCCCAAAAAATTGGGTAGGAACACACACCCTCTTCAACTGCTGGTGCAAACTCACCCTCTCTGTACACATGGGTGGGGTTTCTTTCTTGGCCCAAGGTGATGTCTTAATTCCATATCTCAGCTTCCATGGTTTTCCTCTTAAAGCTGTTTCTCCAATCTCTCCTTTCTATGTCCCTTTTAGTCCAAGCTGGCAGTGGTTTTGTTCATACAGCTCTCTCAAAAACCTTGTTGGTTTAGCATGCAAGAAGCAGGGGTCCAAGCCATCAGACAGTAAGACTTTCCACAATTGTTTCCAAGATAGCTGCATTTTCAATCCTGATTTACAAGTGCCAAGTTTAGTTAAGTCCTCCAATGGGGTACTTTCATCTGGGAGCTTAATTTCCAGAGGCTTGGACTTTCTAGAATCAGTTTCTGGTTTCTTTGTGCTCAACAGTTCTGTACTCAGCTAATCGCTCTCTTCTAGCATTTTGCCAAAAGCTACAATCAGAAGCCAAACTGCATTCTCTGAGTTTACTTTGGAAAGTTCTTCAGCTAAATGCCCAGGCTCACATTTTCAAATTCTGCCTTCCATACAACACCAGGAGTTAATCTTGCTAAGTTCTTTGTGACTTCAAACCATGGATCACCATTCCTCCAGTTTCCAATAATAATTTCATCATTTACTTCTAGGGCATCATAAAGTCTCTTTAGTATCCATATTGCTATCAGCAGTCTCTTAAAAGCACTGTTGGTCTTTTCTTCCAAGCATCTCACAATTCCTCCAAAAAACACCCCTTACTCAATTATAAAACCATTCCAGCATTTTGGTAATTGCAAAAACACTACCCCACATCTGGTACCAAATTTTGTATTAGTTAGTCAAAGGGGTGCTGATGCAAAATACCAAAATTTTGTTGGATTTTATAAAGGGCATTTCTTTGGGGTAGAAGCTTATTGATACCACACCATAAGGCATAAGTTACTGCCCTCACCAAAGTCTATTTCCACATATTGGAGCAAGATGGTTGCCAATGTCTGTGTGGGTTCAGGGTTCCTGGGTTCCTCCCTTCCAGGGTCTTGCTTCTCTCTGGGTTCAAGGTTCCTGTCTTCCCAGGGCTTGCTTCTTCCTAGGCTCAGGGTTCCTCTCTTCCTGGGACTGGCTCCTCTTTCCTCTGTGAGCTTACTTCCTGGGGCTCCAGCTTAAGGCTTCATCATCAAATGCCAACATCAAAAACCCTCAACTCTGTCCTTTGCCATGCCTTTTTTCTGTGAGTCCCCACCTAATATCCTAATGACATGGCCCAATCAAAGCCCTAATCACAACATAATCATGCCCAGGTACAGACCAGATTACAAACATAATCCAATATCTATTTTTGGAATTCATAACCACATCAAACTGCTGCACAACCCAAGTGTTCATCAACCCATCAATGGATAAACAAAATGTGGTATATAGATAGATAGATAGATAGATAGATAGATAGATAGATAGATAGATAGATAGATAGATCTATGATGGAATACTATGCTGCTATAAGAAGAAATGAAATTAGGGCACATATGATAGCAGGATGAATCTTGGAGATGCTCTGCTAAGTGAAATAGACCAGACACAAAAGGACAAATATTGTGTGGCCTCACTAACATGAACTAAATATGAACAATAAATGCATCAAGGTAAAACCTAGAGTGTAGGTTATTTGGAGATAGAAGGAGGACTGAGAAGGAGTACTGATAATGTATGGAGAAAAAGTTTTAATTAACTTGACTGTAAAAGTGTGGAGATAGATAGAGTTGATGATAACACATTATACTGAGTAGTACTAATGCAGCTGGTTTATAAATGAGATTGTGGCTGAAAAAGGTAGCCCGCGGATGTAAATATCAATTGAAAGAAAGCTAGAGAATAATCTAAGGACTGAATACAACAGCATCTCAAGAGATGGATGAGAATTGTGGTTAATAGTACAAATTCAAGAATGTCCTTCTGTGATCTAGAATGAATGTGTGTCACTATTGAAGGGTGGTGGGAACATGAAGAAGCATGGAAAAAAATACAATTAATGTAACAATTGGATGATAGATTATAGCAATATTGTAATATTCTTGTATCATTGCCAAAGTTGTACTTTGCTAATTCTAGGGGGGTATAGAATAAATGTACCAAATGTAAACTATGGTCCATAGTGGTAATAGTCTGATACTATTATCTCATAATTTGTAACAAATGTTCCACAATGGTATGGTGTGTTGGTGAAGGGATGTTGTATGGGAATTCCACACACGTGCATGATTGTTTTTAAGTTCATGGCTTTAACAAAAATATATTTTAAAAAATGATTGGCCATAGAAATGTGGGTTTATTTCTGAATTCTCAATTCTATTCCATTGGTGTATATATCTTTCCTTGTGCAAATACCACACTGGTTTGATTACCATAGCTTTTTAATGAATTCTGAAATCAGGAAATGAGAGTCCTCAAACTTTGTTCCTTTTTAAGATGGTTTTGGCTATTCAGGGTCCCTCTCCCTATGAATTTCTAAAATGAAATATTGTTAAAATATATCATTCATACATAAACATACATAAACAATAAGTTATAGGTAAAGTTGTGAACATACAAAATAAACATTCATACCATCATACAGGGCTCCCATACATAACCCCAACACCAACACCTTGCATTTTTTGAAACATTTGTTATAAACTATAAAGGAACATCATCAAAATATTACTACTAACTATAGTCCATATCTTACATTTGGTGTAATTTCCACCAACCCACCCAATAACTGACATCTTGTATTAGAATTATATATTTGTTACAGATTGTGAGAGACTGTTCTCATATTCATCCTATTAAACACAGTCTGTCTTCCATCACTGGATTCCTTATTTTACATATCCCCATGTTTTGTACAATCCATTCAAAGTGTACACTCAGTGACCCATTTTCATCACAGATTTGTGCTGTTACCACCTCAGACAATTTTAGAATATTTTCATTACTCTAAAAGTAAAAATTCAGTATCACCATATATCCCCCTATAGCTGTCTCTTGGAAGTATATATCAATCCTGATATTGATAATATCTTCCTTGCCATTGCCACAAAATATTACAATATTATTGTTAACTATCATCCATAAGTTACAATACTGGTAATTTTCCCATGTATCACCATATTCTTAACACTTTCTAAAGGAACATTCTTATATTTACATTTTTAACCACAATGGTCATTCACCATGGAAATCACAATGTTATACATTCCCTAGATTATTTTCTAGTTTTCTTTCCACTGACATTTACGTCCACATACTATTCCTTTCAGCAAAAATCTAATTTATAAATCAGCAGTGTTAGTTAATACTCACTATAATGTGTTACCATCAACTCTACTCATTTCCACACTTTTACAATTAACCTTGCTAATAATATTACATACATTAAGCATCACCTCCCACTCTCAACCCACATTCTATTTCCTAGTAAACTATACTCTAGAGTTCATGTCCATGAGTTTAATTATCATATTTAGTTTATATAAGTGAGACCATACAATATTTGTCCTTTTGTGCCTGACATACTTCATTTAACATAACATTTAACATCATCCATATTGTCATATGCATTTTGATTTCATTTCTTCTTACAGATGAGTAGTATTCCATTGTATGTATGTACCACATTTTCTTTATTCATTCATCAGTTGATGGACACGTGGGCTGGTTTTATATTTTAGGAACTGTGAATAAAGCCACCGTGAACATCAATGTGAAAATGTCAGTTCATGCCCCTGTTTTCAGTTCTTCTGAATATATTCCTAGTAACGAGATTCTGGATCATACAGCAGTTCTATATTCAGCTTTGTGAGGTACTGCCAAACTGTCATTCACAGAGGCTTCACCATTCTGCACTCCCACCAACAGTGAAGGAGTGTACCTATTTCTCCATATCCTCTCCAGCACTAATAGTTTTCTGTTTTCTTTAATAAAGGCCATTCTATAAGGCATGAAATGTATCTCATTGCAGTTTGATCTTCATTTCCCTAATATCAAGTGAGGCTGAACAGATTTTCATGTACTTTTGGACATTTGAATTTCCTCTTTTCTGAAATGTCTATTCAAGTTTTTTTCCCACTTTTAAATCATTGAATTATAGGATCTCTTTATAATACTTGGGATATCGAACCCTTTTTAGATATGTAGTTTCCAAATTTTTCTCCCATTGAGTAAGCTGCCTTTTTACTTTCTCAACAAAGTATTTTGAAGAAAAAAGTATTTAATTTTTTCCAATCCATGAACAGGAATATCTTTCCATTCATGTAGATCTTTTTTTTTTTAGTAATGATTTGTAGTTTTCTATGCACACTCCTTCACATTGTTTGTTAAATTAATCCCTAACTATTTTATTCTTTTAGTTGTTATTTTAAATGGAATTTTTTTCCAATTTCCTTTTTGAGTTATTCATTGCTGCTGTATGAGAACACCAGTGATTTTTGCATGTTAACATGGTGCCCCACCAATTTGCTGGACTCATTGATTAGATACAGTAGTTTTCTTGTTGATTCTTTGGACTTTCTATGTATAGGATCATGCCATATGAAATTAAATATGGGATAACTTTACTACTTCCTTTCCAATTTATTGCTTTTTCTTGCCTAATTGCAAGAAATTCTGGTTAGAACTTCCAATACAGTGTTAAATAGCAGTAATGAAAGTGAGTGCCCTGCTTCTTTCTGATCATGGGGGAAAGTTTTCAGTCATGCCAGTGATTCACCATTATTATCTTTGTGGCTATCATGGGGCTTAAATTTAATACCTTAAATCTATTAAAATCTCATTTGGTTTGATAACATATTAATTCAATAGTATACTATATAAACTATGTCCCTTCCAAACCCTTGGTTTTTTTCTTGTCACAAATTACATCTTGTGTCCAAAATCATAAATTTATCATTACTTTTTATGCATTTGCATTTTAGATCTCTTATGAAATAAAAAGTGCAATTACAAACCAAAATACAATAGTACTAACATTTATATTTACCAATGTCATTTTCTTTACCAGAGATTTTGTTTTGGAATGTGGCTTCAATCCATTGTCTAGAGTCCTTTACTTTCAACCTGCAGAATTCCTTTTTGCTTTCCTTATAGAGCCAGTCTAGTGGTGAGGAACTCTTTCAGCATTTGTTTATCTGGAAAGGTCTTCATCTTGTCCTCGTTTTTGAAAGACAGTGTTGCTGGATATAGAGTTCTTAGTCAGCAATTTTTCTCTCTCTCAGCACTTTGATTATATCATCCTACTTCCTCCTCACCTTCATGGTTTCTGATGAGACATCTTATTGAGGCTTCCTCGTACATGACACATTGCTTACCTCTTGCAATTTTCAGGATTCTCTCTATGACTTTTGACAATTTGATTATAATATATCTCTGTATCTCAGTGTGGGTCTATTTGGGTTTAGCCATATCTTTCATTTAACTGGGGAAATAGTTATTTTTAAAAATATTCTTTCAGTACTTTATCTTTTTCGTCTCCTTCTGGAGTACCATAGTGCATATATATCGATATCCTTGATAGTCCTTTTGGTCTCTCAAGCTCTGTTCACTTTTCTTTATTCTTTTTCTTTCTACTCCTCTTATTGGATTATTCAGTTGTCTTTTTTTCAAGATCTGATTCTTCTGCCATCTACAGTTTGCTATTAATCTCTTCTAGGATATATATAAATTTATATCCTATTTCTGTATATATATTTCTGCTATTGTGTTCTTTGACTCTATGTGGGTTCCTTTTATGATTTCTATCACTTTTGATATTCTTCTTTTGTTTATCTATCATTTTCCTGATGTCCTTTAGTTCTTTGCCTGTGTTTTCTTTAGCACTTTGAGCATACTTAAGACAACTTTTTAAAAGTTTCTTTTTTCTGTTACATCCAGTCCTCCTTTTTGATAGTCTTCAATTATAAGCTTTGTAATCTTTTGTTCTCACTGGACATTTTGATATTTTACTCAGGTATTTGTTCACTAAGTCATCTGTTCCTTAACCTTGTATCCAGATATTGTTATGATAGAGATTACCTTGGGTGCCAGGGCTAGAAAAATTAAGAAACAAACAAATAAACACCTTTCTCATTTGTAGATTGGTCTATGTAAATGCGTAACAACAAGTTTCAAGAAGAGTCTAATAAAAAATATTAAAAAAAAAAAAAAAGAGAGAAGAGCCTAAGGTGAAACTGTAGGTCCACCCTGGTCTTCTTTTCTAAGCATGTTTCTTATCCTGGGCACATATATGTGGCCCTAAGCTGCCTGCTATCTATACAGATCCAAATGTCCCATTTTCCCCTAAGAAATATTGTTTTTTTCCTAGTACCTAGTGCTACATTATATGTCCCAGGACTGACAATCCTTTGATACAGGTAATTGTGATTTGACTGTTCTCTTACAGCATTTTAGCTGCCCAGCATTCAAGCTGTATACATTTAGGGCAAAATCTGGGATGGTAAGCTTGTAATGAGATTCTTGATTTAGTCCTTCAGGCTGCCATCAGACAGTTTGGGACAGACATACATGAAATCCTAAAACATGCGCAAAGTTATTCTGCTCCATCTGGAATCAGGATCAGGGACCAGCACTGCAACTATAAGATGTCTCCACACCAAGCCTCGGAGAGGGTAGAGGAAGGGCTAGCAATTGTGCCAAGAGATTTTCCTACTAATTCATGTGGCTTTTTTCTTGATTCAGTACTTTCATAGTTACTACAACTCTGATTGTTTTCTGGACCTCTCAGAAAGATGGTTTTGCAAAATTTACTTGTTGTTTAAAACTTCTGTGGTGGGATGGAATCTTGGAATGTCTCACTCTGCCATCTTTGTGGCATCAAATTCCCATAGATCTATTTTTTATGAAGTCCATTTGTCAGTTTTTTATGGTTTGTGTTTTTAGTATTATATCTAAGATGTTTTTGCCAAATCGCAAATCTAAAAGATCTTCTATTTTTTCCTTCTAAAATTTGTATGGTTTTCTTCTTATATTTAGGTTGGTGGACCATTTTGAGTTAATTTTTGTATGTTGTATAGAAATAATTGAAATTAAACTTTTGCACGTGACTATCCAATATTCATCCTTTCCAAATTGAATGATCTTGGCATAATTTTGAAAAGCAATTGGCCATAAATATAAGGTTTTATTACTGTACACTATTTTTTCATTAATCTGTATACCAATCCTTAAGTACCATACTATCTTTATTATTGTCCCTTTTGAGTAAATTTTTAAATCAAGAAGTGTAAGAACTCCAACTTTGTTCTTTTTCAATATTTTATTGCATTTCTATATACATTTTAGAATCACACTGTCAAATTCTGCAAGTAAGCCTGCTGAGCTTTTAATAACAATTAAGTGGAATCTATGGTTCAATTTGGGTAGATGTGTCCTCTTAACAATAGTAAGTCTTCCATTACATGAACATGTAAAATTTCTCCATTTGTTTATTTTTTAGTTCCTATTAGCAATAATTTATACTTTAATTTTGTAAGACTTGCATACAATGTTAGTTAAATTTATTAAGTATTTTATTATTTTAATTCTATATGAATGAAATTGTTTTCCTGATTTCATTTTTATTAATTTTAAAAATATACAAAAATACAATTGATTTTTCTATGTTTATCTTTTAGCCTATGAACTTGTGAATTCATTTATTAGGTCCAGTAGTTTTTTTTAATATGGGAGCGTTTTAAGCAAGGGAATAATATGGCGACATTTTCATTTTAAATAGACCATCCTACAGCTGTGAGGAGGATACATTTGAAGAAAGAAATGATAGAAGAAAGGATATTATTTTTCAATACTGTTGGATCAGTTGCTGAAGTTCTGAATCCTAGCAGAAATATAAAATAAGATTAGGAGAATGCCAGAAAATGTGTTTAGAAGGAAAATTGCTAATTTTTTTTACAGAAATGTGCATATTTATTTTAAGAAAATTGTGTTAAGCTTGCTTTTTCAATTAATTGCATTTCTTGTACTCATTAAAAGATTGAGGACTTTTGCTTGAAGTAGTATCAGACTGGCTAATTTGGACCAATTTGGTTTATAAGGACAATTTTTTTTTTAATTTGCAGAGATCTAAAACAACAAGAAAGATATTGAAGAACTGTGCATTTAGAATCTGAGGAAAAGTAAGGTCCTGAGCATTTAAGTCTTCTTTTTCCCCTATATTTGGAAAGGCTGGCTTAGCACATTTGACAACCTCATGGGGCTAAAGGGACAGGAATTGAAGTCAAGGTCCTGATAAGAAAAAGGTGAATCCTCTTCATCTGGGTTTGACCCTGAAGGGCCACACATTGGAGAAATAATCCTTGGGTGGATGGCTCTTACCAGGAATAAGTTAAAGTGATTGAGGATGGCTATCTTCCTAGGAACCTGGCAAGAGCTAATAAATGTTCACTCTGGAGTAAGATAATAACATCCTGAACCTAAAATGATTTCCACGAACAATATTTACTACAACACAGTGAAAAATAACCAGGCACATGAGATGACAACAAACAAGAATGAAGGGTACTTCAAACAGTAGACAATAGAAAGGGACCATAGGAGCTCCAGATATTGGGATTTTCTAAAAGGCTTAATGCTTACAATGTTCATGAAGATAAAATACAAGATTCTACATTTTCACAAGAAACTGGAAATTTTAAAAAAATACAAATATCAATGATAAAATTGAAAAGGACAATAAACACAACAAAGAAGTAAATAAATGGGTTCAATAGCAAGTTAGTACAGCTAATAAAATCAGTGAACCAAACATAGGTCCAAAGAAAATATTACAAATGAATCATAGAGTGCCAAAGGGATAGAAAGTACAGAAAAGAGGCACAAAAGACAAAGTGAGAAGAATTAGCATAGGGGAAATGTGATCTCAAAATGAGAAATAAAGGGGGGCA
Organism: Dasypus novemcinctus; assembly: GCF_030445035.2. Classification (NCBI taxonomy): domain Eukaryota; kingdom Metazoa; phylum Chordata; class Mammalia; order Cingulata; family Dasypodidae; genus Dasypus; species Dasypus novemcinctus. The sequence continues at coordinate 64,659,164 of NC_080684.1, forward strand.
CTGTGACAGAAGCAATGTTTAAAGTAATAATGTCTTAAAAATTTCCAAAACGAATAAAAACATCAACTAACGATGTCAATAATCCCTTTGAATACTAAGCAAAAATGGAAAGAAGGAAAGGAGGAAGGAAGAAAGGGAGGGAGGAAGGGAAGGGAGAGCACTCAATTCACATCACAATAAAACTTCTAAAAAATTCTTTAAAGCTGCCAAAAGGAAAAATAAAAAAGGAGTTTACCTTCAAAGAAGCAAAACATAAACTGACAATTTCTCCACAGCAATAATAAAAGTTGTAAGAGAATGTTATACTAAGAGTGTTAAAAGAAAACAACCACTATATCCAGTGGTTATATGCAGTAAAAACATCCTTCAGGAATAAAGATGACATCAGGTCATTTTCAAAAAATTCTATAAGGAAGGAGAAAATTATTCATCTACAAACCAACACTAAAGGAAGTATTAAATGTTACTCTTCAGGTAGAAGAAAAATAATCCCTAGTTGAAGATCCACAATCCAGAAAGAATGATTAGTAACTAAGTCATAGATTTGTGAATATATCTAAAGGAATCTTGCCTGTATAAAAGTACAAAAGTAATATCTTGTCAGATACACATGTGTGTAAGAAGGTGTATGTGTGATATGTGTATATATTCCCATCACACGTAAGGAAGTATAAAGCAGGAAAAGTCAGTGAAATAATCAGGGTTCTAAGTGCCTTATATTCTTTGAGATGAGAATACAAGTTAACATTAGACTTTGGTTTGCTGAAGATGCACATTGCAAATTCTAAGGTAACTATTAAAAGAATAGCAATGGAATAATAGAGAAGGAAATGAAGTGATAAAAAATATCAAACAATTCAAAACGAGGCATGAAAGGTCAATAAAGGGAAACTCAGGACAGGACAAAGAGAAAGCCCTTGGTAAGATAGTAGATTAAACACAAATATACAAATAATTACAGTTAATAAAAGAGACCAAATAATTAAAAGATACAGACTGACAGATCTCATAAAAAAATAAAACCCAGAGTCTATTTGCTATTTGTGGGAAATACATCTAAAACATGAGTAAAAGTAAAAGGATAAAGAAAGGGTTAAAGTAAAAGAATGAAGAAAGCTGTATAGCACAAACACTAACAAAAAAGAAATCTGCTATAGTTCTATTAAAGTCAAACAAAGTAGAATTTAAAGAAGCATGTCTCGTAGAGATAAAAGTGACCAAAACATAATGATAAAAGTTTCAATTTTCCAAGAAGATATTACAATGCTATAGTTTAATGCAACTAAAAGCAGCCTCAAAAACCTATGAAAAAATGTAATAGAATTGCAAGGAGAAATAGAAAATCCATAATCATAGTGGAAAACCATTAAATTTGTGATTAACCATTTGTAAATGCCAAATGTTATATTTTAAAAAAAATTAAATATATCTTCACGGGATAACTAAAAAAGATTTCAGAAGTGAAATATTTTCTACTAAAAATATAATAATAGGGAAGTTTCTTCTAACTCAAGTAAAAGCACCTGCCATGGATAACTGGTATGGATAAAATATTCAACAGGCCTGTATTCTGATAGCAGAATGGCTAAAATGATTTCTAAAATATCTTTTATTATTATTTTAATGTTTCCCATATACAAAATTAACAAAGATAAAATAAGTGTGCTCTTATTTGAAACTGACTTGTCTCATTTATCTTAGAAATAAATACACAAGATAAATGCTTTATCATGCAAATGTTTCAAATAGTCTATATTTTTAAAACTTGGTCAATTAAATATCTATTGTAAGTCACCAGTACACATAAGCCCATTTTATAATCTCTCATAGGAATAGATACAACATTTTAGATCAAAAAATCACACATATTAATTGAAACAGATTACCTTAAAAAAAGGCATAAAAATGCACGAAGAGAGAATCATAAGTAAGAATAATCCAGGAAAAGTAGTTTACTGTAGAAGTAATGTATGTAATGTATGTAATGTATGTAATGTATGTAATGTATGTAATGAATGTAGGGTCAAATTCTAACCACATCTATTCCTGAAAAATTTCCTTTAATTAACATCAAATTTAACATAGGTTTACAAGGGAGAGGAATTCTTGATAGCAGAAATCTTCTAGCCAATACTTTAGGAATAACAATGAATCCTTATACCTGCCTTGGAAGGCAACTTGAGTCCTCTTGACCACCAAGGATGACAGGACAGTGCAAGAGCAATAAGATTCACCTTGTTTCTCCTATAATCTGTTCAAAGTTCTAGGTCAGAGATTTCATTCATTATTAGGTAGAACCATCCGAATTCAAGTCTTTCAAGAATGAAAGTACCAACTATTCCCATATCTCACAATGAATTCTGTCTGTTCTAGGGGAAAGTAGATCTTTTAAAAAAAAAATAAAGTCATTAAAGCCACAAATAAAACTTTGATTGCAAATAAAAAGTAATTTAAAATTCTAGCCCTACATACCTTTGGCCTACTAATCTTCACTTAAATAAGTCTTTACGACAGTCCAGTAACAGTAAATATTAAATTCCTACTAAGGGCCATGAAGCATTAGCTAGAAAGGAGTTACTCTTTTGTAAACTAATAAAAATGCAGAGATGAATGAAAAGATATGTTATATAATCAAAGAGCCTATGAGAATCATGTTTTAAAAGAAAAAACCCACCAGTGTAGGTGTAACCTCTGTTTTCCTAAACTAGGGGATAGTGGTCATTGCTACCTAGTCTTGAGAAATAAGAAATACCTGAAAAAAAATATGCAGGAAAAGTCAATTACATGAATTCCAATGTCTCTGGTCCTTATTTTAGTATTCTTCTTCAAAGAGTAATAAAAACAAATCGTGTGCATGCTAGTGTTAAGTATACCAAATTAGACTACAAATTTTAGTGGAAAAATTTAGGTTATAAATCCATCTGGATACTACTACTAATGGTTGTTTTGCTGTGGGTATTACTCCTCAGAGAGCAAGAATAGGAGCAAGCAAAATAATAACCATAATAAAATAAATAATTAAAACAAAAAACCTGCTCCCTTGAGGAAAACTAATCCAAACACCCTAACTTTTTTTTGCCCTTCTACAAAATGTTCAAATAGTAGTAGTAGTAGTATTATAGTATCATGTAAATATGAAATACATTTCTTTTATAGAGGGTACTTTATTTAGGAAATAAATACCTCTCTACAACCTAGCACAAGAGGCTGAAAAGAAATGGAATTTGAAGGCAAAAGAATTTGGATTAGTGTCTATTTTTAATAATTTCAAAGCAAGTCATTTACATTTTGAATGTCAGTTATCTGGTTTATAAAACATCCAAAATGCTATCTCTCTTGATAATAAACACATGTCATTCAGAAGGGTTTAAAGTATCAACACCAGTATCACAAATATTATGACTTTAACATTATAAATACTTAAGATTCCGCACATTTTTTTTATTTTATCAAGATCTTTAACATATGCTATCTAATTTCATAATGATTATATGGCTTCCAAAATGAGCACACATATATTTCATGGCAAATGCACTCACCAATCAAAGGAATAATTTTTGTTTTCATTTATTATTTTTTGAACACAAAAAATATGCCAGGCACAGTTTCTAGGCAGGAAATACACAGTGAACCAAGTAAAATAAAACTTCTGACTTCATAAAACATAGAATCTATTGGAAGAAGAATGAGATGATAAACAAGACAAAGAAGTAAAATACAAACTGTTAGATGGTAATATATGCCATGGAGAAAAAACAGAAAACAGGATTTAGGAGTATTGGAGAGGGGGTATTATCATTGTAAATAGGGCAATTAAGCATGGCCTCACTGAGAAGGTGATGTATGAGTAAAGACCTAAAGGTATTCAGGGAGCAAACTATGTGGTCCTTTGTTGGACAATCTCGCCAGAGATCTTAGAGAGAACAAATGTTGGCATCTTTTTAGAAAACTTTTGCTATAAAGGAAATAAATAAGGTGGTAGCTAGGTGGGGTGGGAAATAGAGTTGTTTTTTTGTTTTTTTTAATTAAGGATAAGAGAAATTAATAGTACATTTTTATGCTGTTTATTTTAATCCATTAGAGGTAGAAACATAAATGATGTAAGAGAAAGAAGAGAAGAGTTTTGTCCTGTAATAGCAAGAGGGCATGGCATCTAGCACATAAGGGAAGAAGCAGTATTTTTCTAGGACTACGGAGAATTCATCAAAGTAGAAAATGAGATAATGAATTAACTAAAACAGTCACTTTCAAAGCTTTTACAAATCAATGTAATATTCATAAATTATAGACAGTGCTTTTTTTATTGCCATAATATACTCTTTGATACCATAATTGATCAAGGTCAAAAGATATAAGGCATAGATGTTAGCAACATTATTACTTAAATATAGAATCTGACATAGAGTAAACCCTAAAATAGCCATCAAGTAAATAAGTAGTAATTGATCATTAAATGGTTATGATTAAATTAATATCCCAAGATGCATGCCCTTTGTAGTCATTTAAGATTAATACAAGTATACAAATACTAGAGGGAACTAGTATTTTCTCTTCAATATGTGAGTAAACAGAGCTGTGAGGAGTTCAAAGGTTTTCAGTACTGTGGGGCTTAGCACAGTTGAGACTGAAATCCAGGTGTTATAATTTCTAGTTAAACACTTTTTCATGCCACCCATACACTCTTCCTTATACAAAAGAACCTAATGAGCTATAAAGAATACTCAAAACAAAAAGTCAGCTTCTGATGTCATAACTAGCAGGACTTGAGATCCTTGAATAATTGTGTTTAGTATAATTATACTAACTTTAATAAACATTTCACATTTCATTAATAAGAATTGTGCTTGCCTTCTTAGAACTTAGGAACAGTTAGGATGAATACTTTCAGTGACTCATATCTCTTAAAGAAATTTGCCAGAGAAGTTTAATACTCCTTTTGCTCTAGATAACCATAATGGGATTGAACGATTTGGCTTGGATTAAGATTAAAATTACAACATGAACAGTATCCTGTTGAATAACACTTACCAATTGTGTAGCATTGAATAAGGTACTTAATCTTTCTGTGCCTTGGTTTTACTATCTTTAATATGGAAGTAATAATACCTATCTCATAGGAATGTTTTGAGAATTAACCAAGATAATACATTAAGCCAATTTAAAGAATGAGCTAGATTCAGAAACTAACATTATTTCTCCTCTGATTCCTTCAGGCGGAGAAATGAACCCAGATGAAATTTCATGCAGGTGTCTTAGCATCTCTGCTCATGTTTAGAAAATATACCACCCTTTTATTTTGGTATTAAAGAGTTCAGTCTAGACTGATTTCCCAGGTCTTGTTCAATAAAGGACAATGTAATATACAAAACCCTGAGTTCCCATTCAACATCCTTGCATTCAAATCAGGCCTGCTTCAGGCTTTGAAGTCTGCATTGGAGGATGGCACGTGGTGGTGGTCTCTCTTTACTCTGATATTCCCCACTAACAAAAAGTATTTCTGACTCTTCCAGAAGAGTCAGAACCTGGGAAAAGGAAACAGAGAGACAAGAGGACAGTGGTATGTGGTTGACCCACTTGATATCCATAGTCAGGGCTTTTTGAATGGCAAAGGTATAATAGCTGAACCTTCCTCTCCTGGGGTACACTGCATTTGTGGATTTTTCACAGAGCCCTCTGTGGATTCTTCCCCAGTTTATTTGATTTCCACTCAGATTCTTCTCTGGAATCAAACCTTTAATTTGTCATTATCATTCACCACCTTAAAATCTGGACTTCTTACAATCGACTCACTCTACAGGTTTACATAAAATATCCCTAAGCAAGGTATCCTTTGGGTCCCCAAGTGCTCTTTTAAAATTACTATTGCCTTGACATTGGAGGGCTTGAATCTTGCCTGCTGTGAGACCCTTTTTAATCTGTTATAAAGGCAAAGACATCTTCAGACGCAGCTTCTGCCATTAGAATTCAGATAGACTCTATATCCTAGAGACACTTAAATGTTTTTTTCTAAAGCTCTCTCGCTTGCATTAGCCCATCACTCATACATGAAGTGACAGAGTATGCACAGCAAACCAACAACTCTCCGAAAGTTTTCTCTCCCTTCTGGCTTTTCCATCTCAAACTTGCATAGCCTTAAAATGGAATATGGGCTTGTGATGGACTAATTACTTGGAGTACATTTCTGTACTTCCTGCAAATAGTCTTGCACCTCATGTCTGTAGCCTCTTTCCTATCAGAAGTTTCCTGGCACGCTGCAATTGTGTAGTGGTAAGTACTCTGCATTGCATCACCTCTCCTCAAACAGAGACACAGAAGACTCCCACTTTAATATTTGGATGCATAAATAAAACATTTCCTGGTATAGAGGGAGCATTCAGAGATGTTAGCTATTACTATTATCCATCTTATCTTTATTATTTAAAATTTAAGGAGTGACTAGGTGAGGAGTTGTTCACTCATAAAAAAAGCAAAAATGAAGGAAAGTAAAGAAGATTTAAGATTTAAGAAGAGAGTATGATGTCATGAAGGTTAAGAGATCAGGAATTTTTTTTCTTTTTTTGAGAAGGGAGTGATCACAGTGTTACATTTTGTGATTAATTTTAATAAAACAAGCCCACCACATTTCTAAGTTATTCGTAATATGAAACATTTTGAGCAGAGAGTTAGAAGACAAGCCAGACCTGCAGTTAGTCTAAGAGTGTAAAGATTAAAAAATTGAGACAGGGAGAACAAATGAATCAAGAAATAAGTAAAGAAAAGGAAGCATACATTTGTAGCTATGGGGAGATAAACTCAAGGGATTTTTTTTCTATTATTATAGTTGTCATCATTTTAATTTTAAAGAATAGATTTGAATAAGTTATAAAAGAGCCAGTTGAGAGAAACTGAAGATACTAGGGGCAGAAAAAAATTATCAAAGGAAATGAGAAAGGGGGACCAAGGAATTAGTCTTTAACTTAGTCTGAAATAGGAAGGGCAATACTTAAGATTGGAGGATGGAAATGATACAAAGAGATGAGAGTGGGTGTAGAAAAGTGTGTGAAGGTGTGGGGAAAAGAATGGGCATTGAAAAATAACATACCTAAAAGCCAAGAAAAGGAATGGTTAGGTAGACTAAAGGTGTGGGAATTTCAAAATGAACTCATTGATATCATCACTTGACACAGAGAAGTCAAGGGGTATGAAGAAGGAAAGAGGGTGACTAGATTTGCAAAATATGTATCCATTTGGTGATATACATGAATATATCTTTAGGAGAATGGTGATGACTGAAGCCTAAGTGTAAGGGTTAAAAAATAAAAGACACCATGAGAAATAAAGGCTGCTGGTGCAGACTATTTCACTTGGCCAAGGGGAAAAATAACTGGAGGTGAGAAAAAAAAATAAGGAACTGGACTGGTTATAATATGAACTAACAAAGCATGCAGCACCGTTCTCTTTCACAGGAGCAGCAGTTAAAACTGTTTGGTGGCAAAGTTAGGTTTCACTGGAAAGGAAGGCACCAAATCCAGATCTTATGTTATAATATCCTTAGGACAATAGGAATGGATGTTGTTTGAGGTAATCAAGGAGCATGTGAGACTGATCATTGAGGAAGTAGAGAATTTGGGGAAAAAAGAACATTTAGGAGAGTATAATTAGGGATTTTTTTAAAAGATAAATCAAAAGACTATCAAAATTTGAAAAACCTGAGTAAAGTATGGATTTTTAATGCTCTCAACATGTGCCATTATTGCTGAGTAAAATCATGTGGTTAAGGTTGGCTAAGGATAATGTTGATAGTATTAACAGTAATAACAACAGCAACCCTTGCTACATTTAACATTTATTGAGCATGTGCTTTCTGTGAGGACTTGCATTAATCATTTGACATGTTCCAGATCACTTATTCTGCTTAATGACCCTTTGAGGGAGGATCTATCATTACTTTTTACATGAAGCATGGTAAATTTAAGTAGTTTGACCAAGGTGACTAAGTTAGCAAGTAGCAAGCCATAGGTACCCTGCCTCCAGAGAAAAAGTAACTTCAGGGCAAAATTTCTCACCCTCTGTAAGTTTCAGTTAAATATTTTAAAGTGTCAGAGATAAAGTTATTCCTCTTCTATACTGCAGCCTCCCTTACCTTAATTCTTCATCGAGGTATATATCAGTGCATGTCAATTTAAGAAAAATTCCATCTGACATTTTTATAGTGCCCAGGGTTTTTGAAGCACATACACATACCTTTGTTAAGGACACTTTTCTTTTTTTGTAATATATTTTTTATTATTTTTTAAAAGATATTTAGATTACATAAATGTTACATAACAAAAATATAGGGGATTCCCATATGCCCTGCTCCCCATACTCCCACATTTTCCACATTAATGATATCCTTCATTAGTGTGGTATATTCACTGAAATTGATGAACACCTTTTGGAGCATTGCCACTAAGCATGGATAATATTTTACACTGTAGTTTACACTCTCTCCCACACGATTCAGTAGGTTATGGCAAGATACATAATGGCCTGTATCTGCCTTTGCAGTGTCATTCAGAATGATTCCCAAGTCCTGAAAAAGCCCCCGTATCATACCTGTTTCTCCCTTTCCCTGCCCTCAGAACCTCCAGTGGCCATAGCCTCCACATCAATGATAGAATTTCTTCCATTGCTAGAATCACAATAAATCTATAGTAGAATACAAGTAAGTCTACTTTAGTCCATAGTTCATTCCCCAATCCTGAGGATTCTGGGATGGTGATGCCCACTCCTTTTCAAACACTCCTGTGGGTAGATAACATACACTTTTCCCATTTAAGAAATAGCGTAGAGAAGCCAAGTAACTTGCCAGTGTTCCCTCAGCTAAACAGTGGTAGATTCTCAATTCAAATTCAGATCTTCTGGATTCCAGTTCAAAGCCATGGCCATTCACTTCATTACTAGTCTTTTTCCATTCTTTCTCTTCCATATTATTTACATTCCTTTTGACTTTCCTAATTTCAGGGCTCAAATTCCTATTTCAAATCCTCATATCTCACCAGAACTATTACAAAATCACAGTAAGCTTTCCCTAACATTATAATGACCAAAATGTCACTTTCATCTTACATTTGCAGTAAACTGATTTTCCTGATTATCCCAGGTCCCCTCTGCCTGTCTCTATACTCTCTCCCGTATAACTTTGTATTGATTTCCACTCTGCTTCTGGACTTGGAGAAGGAATATTAATGAAAAAGACTCAAGAAGAAGCTTGAAAAGTACTTGTTTACATCTGTTTTGTTCTTACTTCTCTAACATTACCATGAGAACCTGCCAGGGCTAGCTGCAGGATCACAGACATGGCATAGACCTAAGTGACCCAGCCAAAATCATCCTAGTTCAGACAACAGACAGCTGACATATAGCTGACTGACCCAATCCCTAGATCAGGGTGGCATAAGGCATATAGCCAAGACCAGCCAATACAAGTCCAGATCAACTGAATCCCACAAATCAATATTTTTGTATGTCAGGGGTTTAATGTTGCTTGTTACACAGCATTATTTTAACAATAGATAACTGATACATGCTTACTATCTAATCTATCCTAAATCAAAATGGCAGGATAAATTTTCTCCATGATCACCTTATGTAATTAGTTCATTCAAAATTCTATTAATTATCCTATATATAAACTTCTGTCCTTAATTTTCATCACAAATATTAACAGTCCATATCTTTCCACTGCCATCATACAAAACCTCATTCCTGCCCTCAAACCCTTCATCAAATGAATCTTTTGGTTATGCTCTTTACAACAAATTCATCTCATTATTTTTAAAAACTAGGGCTATTGTTAGTTCATATGATTCCTTTGTATAAATTAGGTACCCTAAGCCTAACCTGGAAATCAGAAAACAGGTTGAATTTCAACCCTCATGTGTCCTTGAACAGATTCCTGTCTGTACAAATGTACTATCTCACATAGACTACCGTCTAGTCCTTTTCAATCTTTTCTTAAAAATGTCATTCTAACATCTCTATCCACATGAAACTTTATGAAGATAATTATATCAATCTTATAGTGCAAATACTTTCAATATTTCTGTAATGTTTTGACTTTCCATTAATTTGTGTCCATTTGTGTATTTTTCTAAGCAACTTTATTTTCTAAGTTTCCTAGTGTAAAACTAAGTTTCATTTTTTCCTAACCCCTTTATAAACATATATAACCATTAAATAATGGACAGCAAACTTTCAATATGGTACCAGAAAGAAATGTTAAGCTTTTATATATAATGTCTTTTGGAATAGGAAATTTACTCCTCTTACCTCTTCTCTGAATATTCTAAAGAGTATATTTAAAATACGTATTTGTCTGTTTTCAAAAATATCTAAGACTGCCTATTTTAACAATATTCCTGATACACTGTTATAATGCTTATCAATATACATAGATAGAAATTAATCTCTTAGCATTCTGGATAAAACAAATACAAACATTTCTATATTTATAAATTAGTTTACACTTATGTTTCCTTTAATCCTCCAGGAGCTTCTAGTCTAGGTTGGAAAATAGGCAAATAAACAATTTAATTATAATATGGTATATGATAAAGGTATGGGATGCAGAGAAAATGCACCTGAGGGTCAGAAAAGGATTCCTGGAAGAGATAAATTCTTGGCTAGCATGAAAAGTTAGCTGGACAAAGACATGGGGGAAGAACAGAGATGCAGAGAGATGAATATGCTGAAGGAAAAGGATTGGAATAGCCTGACATTTGTTGGGTCACTAAACAGTACAGTATTATTCAAGCATACATTGTGGCATATTTACAAAGTGGAAATGTTAATACATGGAGCAAAGAAGAAGTTCAGGGCTGGATGCCAAAGGAATAGAAATGAGTACAGAAATTTGCGAATTATTTAAGACATAAAATCAGTATGGCTCAATGATGACTAAAATCAGAGATGAGAGACTGAGGATCAGCAAGGACTTTCAGGTATCTGGGTAAGAAGTCAGAGCAGATTTGGGTGGGGAATGGGGAGTAGATGATGATTGAAGTTGGCCTTGAGAAATCTGAGGCTCTGTGGAATATTAAAATTGATATGTGCAATAAATAGGTAGAGAATTGAACATGAAGCTTTGGAACTTCAGGCCTGGAGCTACAGAATGATTTGGAATTATCACCCCTGTTTAAACGCAGATACATTAAACACATAATGAAAAATTAAACACTATAGCTATAAAATAATGTGTATAGTTAGGAGTGTTAAAATCAGTCATACGTCTGTTCACAAAGGAATAACAGAAGGGAAAGTGACTAAAGCAAAGCATCAAAGCACCAACACCTAAAAGTTCTTAATAGGAAATTTAAAACATATGTTTTAAAGTCTGCTTCTACTTTCAATTCTATCCTATGTTTGCTAAAATAATTTTCACTTTAATACTGCTCTAATAGTTTTCAATTTTACATGCTTTATTCCTGCCTCAAAACTTACATTTATGGTAGGAATCTCCTCCTTCCAGCTAAATGTCAAATGTGATGTTGCTTACAAAATATTCAAAAGATCTGAAGACAGCAACAAGAGAAAAATATTCCTTTGTTACTTGCAGAAAAACTATAGCAATTCAGGTTATATTAGGTTATTAAATTATATTCTTGCCTTTAAAAAATGACAAGCTCATTATTGTCTTAAAGATCTGCAGATGGCTAGGAGTACTCAAATAGTGAAAAAGATGCAAAAAAGTTTTTTTGTAGAACAGATTGGAACTAGATCTAAATACACATGCTCAACCCCTAATCCACAATTCCAGTAGTCATATACTATGAAAACTGATATTTTACTAGTAAACTTATTTGGCAGCACATTCAAATCTACACTAACATTAGACTATGTATAGTCTTTATTTTTTACATGAAGAAGAAATAATAATAATACTCTCAAGAAATATGAATGTACTGATTATGGAGTCCTGCCCAGAATTCTTCTGGAGGAGTGTTTCATAATATATATTACATATAGAAAATCGGGAAAATTCTGAATTCCAATACACAACTGGTCCAAAGAGGTTTGAATAAGAGATTGTACACCAGTGTAATTAAAAATTGAAACTTAAAATTTCAGATGGCAGTATCCTCTAAACAGTCAACATAATTGAATCACTAGTATTAAAATGTTTTCATTCTTACACCTTCAATATAGTTCTATATGAAAATATTTTCCAGTTTTCTCCTCCCTGCCCCAGGCATCTTGTTCTAGTACTTTATCTTTATAACATCCTTGTGAAATAGTTACCCATATTGCAGAGATAGAGAAAAATAAACCATACCCAAATTATACACAGAATCATTGTGACAGGGTCAGGATCAGAACCAAAATGGTAACATAAAGCTTGAATAAAATATCAGAAAACAAATGTAGAAGGGATACACGCAGAGTCCTATACAGGATCAAAAAGTGAATTTTCAAGAAGATTGTGGGAAAACAAGAACACACTAGAGCATTTAAACAACTCTATTAGAAATTTCATGGGATTGATAATCCCTTACATCCTGAAAATATGTTGAATTTACCCCCAAATCTAATACAATCCCAGACTTCTTTAATAAAACCCTCTAAAAAAAAAAAATGATAGGCCCAATTCTATATTTGCCAAAGAAGACGTAGAATACTGTGATTAGTTCTGGACTTCCTTTCAACAACAACATTAACCAAAAAATAATCCTAGAAGAAAGGGGTAAGAGTTCTAGAAACCACCTTATGAAGAACAATTGGAAAGACAAATGTCTGGCTTAAAAAAGGATGAAGATACTATAGTTGTCTCTAAATCTTTGAAAGCAATCAACATATTCTGTGTTATTAAACAAGCTGGCATACCAACAGGTAAGAGTTTTTGGAAACATTATTTCCTCTCAACACAAGATCAACTTACTGAAAATTAAAAGGCTGAGGACAGGAGTAATCTCTGGGTTTACCAATCAGGGATATGGCAGAGGATATTAGATGATCTTTTCATTCTGATAGCCATAAATATCTCAACATCACATTCAAATTAATAGAACAGTTGGTTTAGAATTTTAACAACCTTGAATATATTTTTGTTAATTATGAAAATATATTTGCTGCAGATATAATTTCTTGGAAAAAGGTCAATGCTTCAATTTTTGTTAAACTGTCTTTTAAATAGAGGTTCAATCAAATGCATTTGAAAGGAAACTATAGCTTATTGCGAGCGGGAACATCTTATATTTTTTATTATAACATTTTGTGTGATTTATGTATCTTAAAAAAAACTAAAATTTTTTTAAAAACTCATTTATATTCTATTTTGTCTCATACCTAAAATAACCACAATTGTACTATTCTTAAATAAGTAAATTAACTCATTATTAACTTTGTATATGAATAAGTAGGCAATCATTAAAATTCTCCAGATTTTTCTATAAGATGGTTGAAATAAAAATTTAAAAAAATAATTAATCTACCTATGTTAAAGTTATGAGATTAAGGTTGAACTTTTGACTTTTCTCCAACTTCCAAAATATTACTTAAAATAAAAAGAAACTGGTTAGTATTTCTTCTGAGGGGAAAAGTGTAATTATCAATAACTCTAAGACTTTTTAAGCAGTTAATAGACCATTTTAAAGAAAAAGAAAACAGAAAAAAACTAGACAGAAAGTTCCAAAACTACTATCATTTCCAAAGACAAACCACACAACTGAAAATGGAAAGTATGTATTTCCAAATGTCATGACTATTTTTTAAAAGTAAGAGAAAATAAAATATTTTACTTCTAATGACTAAAACCTGAGCAACAAATTATTTTTTTCTCCTACCACCAAAACACATAGATACAATTTTCAAAATAGCAGATAGCAACTCATGTTTCAAATCCCTCAATCACAACATACCACAGCTATTTTGTTTGAGACATGGTTTCATGTGAAGTAATTATCTATTCTTAATTTTTTCTCACCAAAATAAACAAGCCCATCATATATGTTCAGGGAAAAAGTAAATATAAGAATGAGAATAAGGTGAGGTTTATTTAAGTCAGATTAAATTTTATCAGAGCTGCAGTTACCAATAGGAAGGAAAAATACTACCAGGGAGCTTACCTGTGGTAGGGCTGAATTGAGTTGCCTCTGGAGTGAATCTCTATCATAGATAACATCCTGAAGTCTTTGCTGGGCAAGTGAGAGGCTTTCCTGGGTCTCCCGAAGGGTGTCTAGAAGACGGTCCCTTTCATCTAGCATATTCACCATCAGCTGCTCAAAATGAGAGTCTGAGTCCGAGCCACTGCTCTGGGACCCCCTTTGGCTCATTGGGGTGTCCTCATTAATTGTGGGCATCACTTCACACATCATTGCTTAAAGAAAGTAAAAGAGATAAAGTCTTACTAAAGAAATGATTACCAATTATGCCACCTGGTCCTCAACTCACCAGCGTTTTCACAACTCATAGCCTCTGTCTCTTTTTCTCCTACCCTCTGCCTTATCTCCAACCAATGCTTTCAACTCCATGAAGAATGATTCATTCACTTTTAACAAGCTCCATGCATTCTCACCCTCATGACAATACACATATCTCCTACCTCAAAACACAGGTTGGTTACTTCTGAAGGATTATTTTATCATAACTCATCCCACCTAGTTAAATTTACATAAACATGCCATTACACTTACTAATTGATCATCTGTCTTCCCCAGCAAGTTCACAAATTCCTTACAGTTAATGCTTCTATCTCACCTTTATTTTATTATTATATTATTAACAGAAAGCACAGTGTCTGGCACTTAATGGGTAGGAAGAAAATTATTTTTTAATGACTTAAGTAATTGAATGAATTAATGTTCACTCTTTCATTCAGAAAACCCACAAATGATTGACTATTAATTTTATAATCAGCTTTTAGTTTTTCTTATTCTATCAACAGTTTTTTTTCACATGAACTAACTTAAAGCTTCTTGCCATTAGAACTTCCATTTCATTACTTTCATATTCTCTCTTTCTGAATTCCTACAATAGTCTGCACAGAGTAGATAAGTGATCCTTACTGAATTAGACATAAGCTTTATGAAAGAGACTAAGGTAACAAAAAATTTGTTTAGGTTATTATACTAGTAATTACATTTATTATTCCTTTGTTTCCTGTTAGCTGCATTGTCTGGTTTCTATCCAAACAATATAACAATATAATCTAACACTCTTTCAAATAGTCCACAAAATAGATGCCATAAATTACATTAGCTATTGTATTAACTTCACATTTCTGCTACTAATCACAAGCTTCCAGTCATGAAATGAATGAATTGTTCAGAATTTTTAAAAATCATCTATTAAGTTGATTTAGAATAAACAACACATATATTAAGCTGTAATATTAACCTATTATGTGGCATTTTAAAAATGAGAAATATTTCATTTTCTCTTTTATCCTCTATCTTATGTTAAAATAAAATCAAACCCAACACAATTTCAATTGTTGTACTGAGGCCAAGAGCTATTAATTAGTGGGCTTGGTTTTGGAGAAGGCCGATGTGGAGAAAGGTTGGTTTGGCTGTTGATACTGGAGCATTCTTTGGCTTTATAGTGCAAGGTCAATTCATTTTTCTACCTACATATTCTTGTCCTTAGGGAAATATTTCTGGTAATAATTTCAAATAAAATGTCAAGATTTAAAAGCACAATAGTTAATTACTTTTTATGTCATTCATCATACAAATTGGGTTAAGAGGAATGAAATTCAATTATCTGAGACTGATTTGGTCAGGGCCTACTGAAAACTAAGATAAAGGAAAAGTATTTTGGTGGCTGATATTCCAGATAAAAAATTAAGTGGTAAGCTGAATTTTAAGATAATTAAAAATAATGCTTTATATTATTGGCCATTGCTCAAAACACTGAGCTACATGAAGACAGGAGAATGGCTCATTCAATTTCTTATTCATCCTAAAATAAATAACAAAGCAGACACATAAAATGCATTTAAACACACACACACACATACACACACACACACTTGCTATTATGGCTGTTAGTAATCAGCTATCACAAAGAGGGAAAACAAACTTTCTAACTGCTATGAATATTGTTTATATTAATGGAAAAGGAATGGGAGTGCAAAAAAATGTTCCAATACATTTAATATTTAAAATATTTGAAACAATTAGTTCTCATGCCATCATGAAATCTACACAGTAGACATCTGTGTCATTCTGAGAAATCATTATCATGAGCCAATGTGTTTCTCTTTCATATTTAAGGTTAAAACAAAATACTGTAAGAGGAAATGGTAGCATTGTGATATTTGGTGCCAAAACACTGGCAAGGTTTAAAATTTAGATTACTTAAATATTCCTAAATCTTTCCTTTAAATCATCTCCTTACTGTAAGAAAGTTATTAGCCCCTCTCCATTCTCAATTACTTAGAACAACTTTAATTTCCAAGGGAAACTATAACTGCATAGATGACCTCATGTACCATTTTCCCCTGAAAATATTATCCTAGTTCTAACAAACGCTTGTCATAATCATGGGGTCTTAGACATTCACAAACTTTAGGTTCTTACAGAGGTGCAAAAGGTGGGCCTTGATTTAGTCAGCCATAAGGTGCTATGATGAGAAGCAGCATAGGGTCTTAGAAAATCTATTAAACCTATCCTGAAAAGAACCTAATTCGATTCCCTGTCAGGTCCCTCCTGAGGCATGTGAACCTGAACAAGTCATTACACATCTTATAACTTCAGTTTTCTCTTCCATAAAGTGAATAATAGCCCATAAGCTCTTTATTTGTTTGTTTACAAGCCCATTACCAGACTCCAGTGGGATATTTGGCTGAGAACAGCAGGTATAGTAAAGATATCAAAGACTTTTGCAAATGCAAGAATTTATTTCTATTATAAGGTGACTAATGTTCATCTTTGTAGAACAATATTTTATCTTTATGACTCATTCTACTTCTATGACTAAGGATTTGATTTCAGTATGTACTTCTAAACTTTCCAAATCCAATAAGAAATTCAAGTCAAACTATGTCAAAGTTGCTTAGGAAATAAAAAGAGTACCTGCTGCCTTTTCTTTACAAACATTCAACCCAACAGAGTAAATCTAAAGTCTTCCTATCAAAATTAGATGAAAAAATTATGCATGTCTACATAAATAAGGTCACTTTCATGAACTAGCTCAGTTTCTTGCATTAGAACTAAGACTCCACTACAAGTTGAGAAATATTTGGATAATCCTTAAAACACATTTTTAATGCACATATTAGGTATTAAAAAACAATTAAAAATCGATATTCAGTGCAAGAGTTAAACACCCCCTTATTGAATGGATGACATCTGAAGCAACTTCCATAGCCCAGAGGTTATATATAGTCATTCAACATCGATCTAAGCATGTTTCACCCAGACATACCACTTTTAACTTTTACAATCTTTTCAATACTAAAAAAAAAACAAAAAAAAAAAAACTGCACTGTATCATTTAATTCCTGAAGGGAAAAAAAAGCATCATCATACTAATAGTTTGCTTTAATATTGCCCATTCATCACCCCTTCTCCAAAGTCAATGAGATACATGAATTACGTTATCCTAATCTGGATATTCATGTCTTATTCATTGAATTATTGAAGGATTCAAGACCTACTTAAAGATATTGCTTATTTGCTGTGGAAAAAGAAAAAGAATAAACCTGGTTGGTTTAATTAGCCCAGCGCTTAAATTTAGCTTGAAGAATTTCATACCAGGAAAACCAATTCCCTTAGTCTAAGAACATAACCTTGATTGTCTTCTAAATCCCTCAAATTTCAGAAATAAAAGTTCTGAATGCCCAATGGAGTCATTATCGAAGGGCATTCAAGATTCAGTACGTTCCTTAGCAATATGTGCTCTATAATCAGTACCACTGGGATATGACAATGCTACAAAAAGCTATTTTCCTGTCATTTGAATCACTTTATCTAAAAAGATCACTAGGATTAAACCATACTAAATCAATGATGCAATTATTCTCTACGGTTAGTTTATTCTGCAAAGGTTTAGTCTTAAGAACCACCCAACTCCACCTCAGTTAACCACCAGGGGTAATTCGGCAGAGAAATCCTAGCCATTGTCTGAGTTACATTTATGAATATTCTTCCCCCTATTTAACTCTGAAATCCCCAGTCCTCAGGAAACATTATTAACACCTCTAATGGAAGCCTTTTGCACTTTCTTTACCCCAGTGTATTTACATACGGTCGTAGGCTCCGCTCCCCCCACACAGCTGGACAGCTCTTTCTCAGCCACACCCCCATCACCACCCTGAAGAAGTTGACTTCATAATTTGCACACTAAAATTCTTCAACCTGTCCAACAAGACAGAGTCAAGTAGGGAGGAGGCAGAGAAACAGGAGACGGGAGATGATCGGGGCAGAAAGCAAAAGGTACCTAACTGTAACTGGCAAGGAGGAATTTGCAGCTCATCTTCCCTGGGGTCGGGGTGGGGTTAGGGTGCGGGGTGGAAAAAAATAAATAAATAAAACGGAAGGGAAACCGTGGCACTCGAGTCAGTTTCTGTACCTAATATCTGCTCGGGTCCTGCTTCTTCAATTGATCAATGAGAAGCGCAGTCTCCCGCTCGCCGAGAGCGGAGGCTCACAGCCGGCCCTCCAGGACCACTTGCCTAGCAACGGGAGGAGAAAGGCCGCTCAGCGGCACGCGCGCCCCGGCGCCCTCCCGGAACGCGTCCCCGCTCGGCGGCGGGGCGGCGACTCGGCATCTTCCCGCAGCTCCGTCAGCAGCCGAAAGGAGAAGCGTCCACAGGAAAAATGGCATATTACAAATTTTGCTTTGGGAAGCAGAGCTCGGTTCAGACCATTGTCAAAGGGAGGGAAGGGGGAGGCGGCTCTTAAAGCAGCAGCGGCCCCTTTGCCAGAGCAGCCGCAGATGCGCGCGTGCGGCGGGAGACCGGGCGCGGGGAGCCGCGAGCCCGGGGGCTCGGCTGGACTTTCAGAAACTTAACAGGCGGCACCGCTCCCCGTCCGCGTGCGGGCCCCCCGGGAGTGTCCCTCGACACGTGGGCTTTGCGGGATAAGCGTGAGGAGTATCTGGACGGGAGGGTCGCCACCCGGCCCCCCACCGCAAGCCCCTCCGGAGTTTCTGGCGAACACTGGGAGCTGGGGTGCTAAAGGGAGCCGAGTCCCCGGGAGGCGAGAAGCGGGACAGGTCCCCGCGGGCCCCTGCCTGTTCGGCGCTAGGGAGTCTCGTGTCACGTAAAGGAGGTGCTTCTCGGGAAAGGCAACCCGGCGGCCCTCCACACCCAGGCTCTCCTCCCGGCCTCCTGCTTCAGTTGGCCGGAAGCACCGACCTGCTGGGATCGCCGCGGAGGCCGCGGCACCTTCTCGCCTCACTTGGCTCGTGCAGTTGCTGCCAGTGCTCCTCCTCCTCCGGCTCCCGCTCCTCCTCCTCGGCAGCCTCCACCTCCTGTTCTTGTAGAACAAGGGCTTCCCCTGGAAGCTGCTGCAGTGGTTTCCACCGGCCCTTAAATAAATTCTGAAGTAATCACGTCTTTGCTCTCCTCCTCACGCACACGCGCTCGCGGATACACACGGCTCTCCCGTAGCCGCTCCCCGCCTGCCGGGGCTCGCGCTGGTCCCAGTGCCGCCAGCTCGAGCGAGGGCCAGGGACGGACTGGGGTGGCAGGGGGGTGAGCTCTACCCGCCTGGACTTCTCCCCCAGAATGGTCTTTACAGAGAAGCCGGCCTACTCGCGCGCTAGTGGGGAAGGGAGTGGGTTTGGGCACCTCCTGCCTCCCTCGCCTTCCGTGCTTGTCATTTCTTTAAGCAGGCAGCCTCCTTCTCCCTGGACCAGGACACGGTAGTCATCTTACAGGGACCTGAGACAGTCTAGGGTGTGGCGGCATATGTCTCTTCTAGTTGGCTCTCCAGCTCTTCTCCATTCGCTGCTTTAGCGAGGAGGACTGTATGACTGGAATAACTACTCGCTGCTAGAGTGAATTATGTCTTTGAGCTGAGTCTGTTCTCTAGATCCTGGTCCAGTTCCTCCTATACCCTGTACCTATTTGCCTTTCTTTCTGCCGCTGCTGTCCATTCATACAAACCCGCTAGGACAGGAGAAGAAGGAGGAGACAAAACCAGTACCTACTGTAAGGTAAACTCATGAAGGAGATTCCACCATCCTGGTTTCAGTGAAAATGAAAAGAACAAGGATGAGGGGAATCCTGGTTTCAGTGAAAATGAAAAGAACAAGGATGAGGGGATTGGGAGAAAGCTTAAACATTGGGCATAACTTGAGGGTTAGCCAAGTATCTTCAGAAAGCCAAAAGGTGTGTTCTTCTTTTGAGTAAAGCAAAGAGTCTGAAGCTTTCTAATGAAAAAGTATTCAAATACCAGTTTACTTGAAAAATACGATATCCGAGAAACAGAATCTTTCTTTCTGGGGTGGCATTTAAGTCCGCTAATGACCCTACAGTGGACAGGTGAGGTCAAGCTTAAGTATTTACTCCCTTCTCTCCTACACTGTCATTCAAATCCTACATAACAGCATAATCCTATAAATGTTGAGATAACTATAAGAATTATGTGAAGATCCATTAGAATGCCAATTGAAGCAGTACTTCTCAAACATAATGAGCATATGAATCACCCATGGATCTTGCTAAATTGTGGGTTCTGATTCACTAGGGCTAGAGTGGACCCTGAGATTCTACGTTTCTAACTCTCAGAAATGACCACGGTTTGAGCATCAAGGATCCAGACCTCCCAGTCTGACCACATTTGATGTGGCTTAAATACCCTTAGCCACAGGAACCTCATTACTCACAGGCAGGCCAGTCAATTTTCAGACAGACTTAATATTGTAATGGCTTCTTCTAACTTTCACTCTCTGAAATTCCACAGAAGACATAAAATGTTTCTTAGACATGAGAGACTTCCATATTTCTAAAGACAGTTATCATGTCTACTTCAACTAGAATTTTTTTCCTTATTAAACCTAATTTGCAGTTTCTTGGCAATTAGTATTTGTCAAGTACAGCTTGAGATGTTTTACCATTTCAAAGAAGAGTTTTGATTGCCAGACTCCGATTTACTTACCAAATAAAATACTTATTTTAAGAATAATCACCTCATGCAGTCGACACAGGTAGTTAAACTGCAACTCCGTAGCTGATTTCACAGAATGGAAGAATTTGATATAGAAGGCAAGAAACAGTTATGAAATAAAGAATATTTTGGTAAAAAAGATATAATCTTCCAAGCCACTTGCAACTTAGACACTATCCATTTTTTTCCCTAACATCACTGCTAGGAGTGTAAACAGCATTTCTTTAGTCTTATGATAATTAACAAGCTGTAGTTCAGTTTCACCTGATACGCACTGGGAAAAGGTTAACCCCATCCCCCTAAGCCTACATGTCTAAGGGCATGGAGCTTCCCCACAGGTTAAACAAAGAAACCACATAGAAACGGGAGTAAAGAGAAATGGAAACCAGGTAGCTGCATATCAGAGGGAGATAAAATCCCTACCAATCAAAAAAACATCCGCTCCTACAACATTCCAAGAAAACATAACTCCCTAACCCACTGTCTTCTAGTCACAATCAGGGAAAGTGTTCGCCTCTAGGGCTTCCTATTGGTCCTTGCACCTCACTCAGACCCTCAACCCCTCCCACCAACTATCATTTCCCCGCCTAGGAAAGTTCTGTATAAATTCAAGTCCTCCCCTTCCAGGAGTGGGCTGAAGTCTCTCTTCAGATCCCCACCATCCTGGTGGGGGGACTGAAATCTGTTCTTCAGACCCCTCCATTGGGAGAGCTTCTCAATAAATCTTTCTTTGTCTATAGTCATTTCAGTCTCTGTGTCCCAGAAAGCGCCGTATTTTCTCCAACAATTTCCTAACACAACTGAGAAAGTCATTTTTAAGAAGCAATTTTGCAGAAGACATTTGGTGAACCAATTTCCAGGAGAAAGGAGAAGTCACCTTCTATAGCAGTTCCTCAAGTTCAGTTGGGTCTCAAATTTAGTATGCAACAAAATTGGCAGAGGAAAAGTTAAAACACAATTTGCTGGGCTCCTTCCCCAGTGTTTCTGATTCAGTAGGTCTGTGGTTGGGGTTCAAAACTTGAATTTCTAATAAGTTCCCAGGTGATACTGATACTGCTAGGTCAAGGATCAGAACAGCTGATTAATAAATCTAAAGACATTGGGGAATAAAATAAGTTCAGAATAAGAGTAAGATCTGATAAATATTTTGTACTCAAGGCAGAGAGTCTCTCATACAAATATAAAACCAATTTCTATATTGAGGTTATTATCTGTTTCTACTAGTTTTGACAGACAATGATTAAGGTTTGATATCTTATCCCCTAAAGAGTCTTC
This sequence comes from Dasypus novemcinctus, assembly GCF_030445035.2. Taxonomy (NCBI): domain Eukaryota; kingdom Metazoa; phylum Chordata; class Mammalia; order Cingulata; family Dasypodidae; genus Dasypus; species Dasypus novemcinctus. Next base: position 64,681,513 of record NC_080684.1, read on the forward strand.
TAGTTTGGACAGGAGTAGTGGGACCCACATCTTTCATTAGTCTTAGCCTACTATTAATGAAAGTATTTAGTTCATAGAGGCAGAAAATATAACAGGTGCCATACTTACTAATGCTTCTGCACATTTTACTTTAACTACCAGCTTTTTCTCTATATGTTCCATTAAGTGGAGGCTGTCATATAACTACTCTCATTAACCTGAAAATACTATGAAATAATAATAAAAATAAATACTTGCTTTATTTAAGTCAAGGAATTTTTGTTTGCAAAAATAAAGTTTACCAATAAAAGATAAAAACTGCAAAAGAAAATGAGTAATTAGTCATAGACAAAATAACAAAGATTCAGGAAAAGGTACTAATTTCTCTTTTAAGTACAAGGAAAATTTTAATGCAAAAAAAAAAAAACAAAAAACGAAGCAAGTAATACTAGTTGTAACAGACAGGTTGGCCTTAATGCAAATTCATTTCAACTATATTGTTACTCATTTGTAAAAAAAATGTTGCCAATATTCAAAACAGTTTATGTTAACATTGTACAAATGGCAAACACTAAATAACAGTTTCTATATTTATGCTTACTGTTGAATTTCAAATTTAGGATAGATTTATGTACAGATAGTAGAAATAACTTCCATTGTATTCTTCATCAATAATTTTGTGAAAACAAGAATTTGTCTTTTATTTCCATGAAACAATAAGCAGTCATGCAATATTATCACATTGTATTGTGTAGGGTAGGCAACAAAACTATTCAAATTTATAATGGGGCAAACCCAATAGAAGTTTATTTTTCAATTTCTCAAAATTTCCAGGTGAATATAGGTCTACGGACTACTTTCTTCCACACAGTAACTCATTTCTGGATCTTGCCATCTCCTTGGGTTCTGCATCCAGATAGTAGTAGGGGAAAAATAGGATGGGAGAAGCACACCTACTTCCTAAAATCTTTGGTTTAAAAGTGAGACACCCTTTTCCCACATTCCACTGGTAAGAACTACTCCTTTGTCAACATCAAATTGTAAAAGAGGCAGAGAGAGTAGTTGTTCTGGTTTGCTAGGCTACTACCACAAAAACCGCAAACTGGTTTTGGCGTAAACAAGAGGAACTTATTGGCTCATGGTTTAGAGGCTAGAAAGTTAGCATCCTTGCTTGTGGACAATCCTTTGATACCTGGACTCTGCAGGCACATGGTAATGCCCCTCCTTTCACTTCTGGAGTCTATCGACATCCCTTCTGTTGATTGCTATGTTCTGGCTCCTCCCCATGGCTTTATCTTTCTACGACTGCATTTCTTCAGCTTATAAAGACCCCAGTAATATAGAGTAAGGCTCAAACTCATTAAATTGTGCCACATCTTAATTAAAATAACATCTTCAAGAGATCTTATTTATAATGGACCCAAATCCTCAAGAAAGCAGATGAAAGCCAACAACATGTCTTAATTGGAGTACATAATTCAATTCACCACAGTAGTCTAGCCCTAAGGTCAGAAGAAGAGTAAAGAGATATTTGAAGAACACTTAGCCAGTTTCTTCCACACATTATGTGAGTGACTAATAACTGAAGTAAAAGAGATGAAGAAAATGTTGTTTAAATCTTCTGTAATACATAAATTTTAAAAGTAGATTAAATAAAATTTGTTAGAATTATTGGTCAAGATTAATATCAATTCTATCTATCACAAACAGAAGGCCCTGCTTATTATGTAGGTTTCATGTTTCTTGTTATGTTCATGCTTTGCATTACTCTTCTTACCTGTCTAAAAAAAAAGCAAACTCAGAATGTGAAAGCTATACTAAGCAGGTCATTGCTGACTCGTGCCTCATTACAAATGTAAAAGGATCATTTCTCAAAAGATAAATAATTGTGAAAAGGCTACATTAATCAGACTTTATGTATTTATATGGCTAAAGGCATTATATCTGTTACTTTAAAGAGATTTTAAATCTAAATTATTAAAGTAATATCTAGAAATTTGACAAATATTCACTGAGATTTCAACTTCAAAATAAGAATATCTTAGTGTTCTAGAATAACACAAACTGTTAGTTATTATTTCAAGTCAAAATGTGATAAGAGAAGACAAGTTTCAGAGAATTTTATTTGGCATCATTCAGTATTATCTGTCAGCAAATCTAAGAGCAGTACCAGGGCACTGAAAACTAAATTTTGAAAAAAATAGGGATGGATTCTGAAACAACTTCTTCTTCTTTCTAAGAAAAAAAAATGTTTCATAGGAAAAAAAAAGATTTTCATGTTAATCTTTAGACTACTGTGAAATCTGTTATTAAACTGTTAGAAGAGAAACATTTTAAGTATTTTCAACAATTTTTTTTTAACTGGAAAGAAGGTTTATTCTAACACAATTTCTCATTTACAAAGTTTTCATTTTTGTCTTTATTCCAATTCAGAAACTCTGGGAACTAGGGAGCCCTAGTCTGGCATTTTATCAATATTACAGATGAGAAAAATAAAACTCAGAGGCACTAATTCCTGTGTTTTCCAGTTCAAGAACCTGAAGAAGTTAAGCAGATGCTGCTGCCTGACTTGTGATACCTTCTTTATAACTTCTTTCACGTACAAATCTTACAGAATATAACATAAACTTATTTATGATTGACTAATTACTTTGATCATTGACAATACTGGTACCAATCTAACATTTGACTGAATTAATTGGCAACATGAACAAACTAGATAAAATTGAGGTCAGTAATTACTCTGCTGCTGCTCTGTGGATTAGAAATTATTGGAAAAAATAACCTTTCCTTAGTGTTCACCCTTCAAAGACGTGGAAACAGTCATGGATAGTAAATTGATCAATGAAAATATCTGAGATGGATAACTCTCATTTTGGATATACTTTAAAGATTAATGGAGCAATAAAGAATACATATGCATGTATTAGAAAGACATACTATTAATAGAAGACAGCATCTTCAATCCCAAATTAATAAAACTAATTTTAAGAAGGTCTAGACAAATGGAAGTCATGTAGAAAAATCCCTTTAAAGTAACAGATATAATGCCTTCAGCAATTGGCTCTGGCTTTTGACCCAGACCTCGTTCTAGAATGGGAGAGGACTCAAGTTCATGTATGAATGTGGAGGGGTAAGCCACAGCAGGGAGGTCAAGCCAGGTGGAGAAATGGCAGTTTTTCTAGTCCATACAAATTACACCAAAACTTGGTAATGTAATACAACAGCAATCAATTTGTTATTTTTCCTGGTGTCAGTGTATCAGGAATTTTGGAATATCTCAGCCTGAAGATTTTGGCTTGAAGTTTCTTGTATAGTTTCAGTAAGACAGTGACTGGACTTGGAAGACTAGGGGGCTGAAGGAGATAGGGCCGAACACATCTCACTCTTGTACATGGTCTTATGGATTCTCCACGTGGTATTGTTGAATGTGATAGTCTGGGCTTCCTTACAGCATGGGAGCCACAGGGCAGCTATTCCTGACAAGCAAAGCCTTTAAAAGCAAGTATCCTAGTGAACAAGCCAGAAGTTGCTTCACTTTTTTGATCTAACTTTGAAATGCGCATAGTGTCATTTCTGCCATACTCTCTTATTGGATAAATCAGTCACAAAAGCCCACCTGGTTTCAAGGAATAGAAATCTATATCCCACCTTTCAATGAGAGGAGTGTCCAACTCATATAGTAAAATGAGTACTGCATCCATTTTTAGAAAACACCCTTGTGAAATATTCATTTTCCACTGATAGTATCTACTTCCACTAGATGAATAAGTTTGTAGTTTGTAAAATATAGGCAAAATCTTTCATAATGTATTAAGAATAGGTAAGTAACTAGTTAGCAAAATGTTTGTTAGACATGGGAAGAATTAATGGGACTGTTAAGTGTAAGATGAATATTTAGTAAGCAGAGCATGTGTGTATTATACATTGACATAAAGAATGTAAAGACTTGGGATGCCTAATATTCATGGGCTCCTGCGTACTAAATATTTATAGCATACTCAATACACCTGAGAATAAGTATACACTAGGCTTTAAGTATTCAGGAAACACTACATATATATAAATGACAACATAGTATTAATGCAATCATAATTCAACCATTTTTGTTTCCTTTTCCCAAGAAACAGATAAAACCCACAGCTGTTCATCAAGTTTATTAGAGAGCTACAACTACTGGTAAGGTATTTATCCCAGTGTCTCTTCTGTAGAAGTGTGTGTCATTGGCCCAGGACAACTTCCACCTGTGGAGCTCTGCCTCCAAACTCAACTCAGGCCCCTGTAATCACATCATCAGAGGGAACACTTGATGTTGCAGGGAGAGAGACAGGGAATGTAAACATTATATACCCAGAATTCAGGTAGTGTGGTCCTTCTATGTTGTTTGCACCCTAAAACTAAGACTGTAAATTACCATGCCTTTTCCCTTGCTTCTCACTGTGTGTTTGAAATTATCTTGATAAACTGTGTGATTCAGGCATTTTAATGTGTTTTGTGAGCTTTTCCAAGATGATCTCTGGAATACCTTGCTGGTAATATGATTGGAGGCTACTGTATTTTCAAGGTATTTGTCCATATGAAACCTTATCTTGGAAAGTGGAGAGAAAAAGATTGGATTCTTATTACCCCAAGTATTTTTCCAGTCCATCATCTCTGGATTGGTTTAACAAAGCAGGTACCAACCAACTGGAAGTTTTCTGGAACCTCTGAAATCCCATCCAGCCTCAGAACCTAAATCATCTCATTAATGTATACATTGTAGCAGACAAAAATCACCAAATGTATTAAACTACAACTGGTCCAGGATGGATTTGGATAAGGGACCCAGAGTCCAATTCTCTCAGCAAGATGGCCATAAAAGCTCATTACTGTCTGTGATGGTTAGACTATTGTGTCAACTCGGCCAGGTAATTTTGCCCAGTTGTTTGGTCAAGCAAGCACTGGGCTAACTGTAATACAAGGGCACTTAGGACTTTAGTCACCATTGACTTTACTGCAGTAGTAAATCATAGATAGCTGGTAATAATTACATCAGTCAGGGAGATTGCTATCAGCAAGTGACACTTAACCGAATCAGGTGAATGCCTTAAAAGGGGGAGTGATTTCAGCACTGGGAGAGAATTTCCTGCTCATCTTTGGACAGCCAACATCTCCCAGAACTCGTCAAGAACCTTCATTGGACTTTCATTGCAGTCCCTGGTTGCAGTCTGACTGCGGAACCTGGACTTGTGAATCCCCACGGCTGTGTGAGAGACTCTCATAGAACCGCATACTATTGACAGATATCTCTTGTTGATTGTTTCCCTAAAGAACCCTGACTAATACACTGTCCTTTGATTATGCTGAAATTACACAAACCTTCATTTTATATAATTAAATATGATTTATTAATTATTTGCCATAATCAATAAAAATTGTTTTGAGATACCAGGACGAGAAATTGAACCTGGGACCTCATATGTGGGAAGCCAGCACTCAACCACTGAGCCACCTCAGCTCCCCTGAGTTGCTCTGTTTGTTTGCTTGCTGTTTGTTCTTGTTTCCAAATCCAGGACCTCTCATGTAGTAAGCAGGCACTCCATTGCTTAAGCTATATCCGCTCCTAATAAATATTTCTTAAGACATAAATTTGTGTTTTATTTTCTTTTCATTTACTTTCTTGACCAATTTTAATGTGGGGATTAGAGAATGGGTTTTGAGTAATGGACCTTATTTTATGATATTATACATCTATAAATTAAGGTTTTAATTTATAATTCTCAAGTTTGATGCATCATCAACTGGATAGGGAGATAATTGGGGGTCACATTTATTGTGACAAGAGATATACTGGAAGTGATTAGGGCACATAGAAAAGAAGCACCTAATCTGCTGGTGATAGAACAGAGATGATTTTCTGAAGAAGGTTATACCTAAACTGAGGAATGAGGATGGGATCAAGTAGATCTATGAAGGAATGGAGTTAGAAGGAAACAACATGGACCTCTAAGAACCATAAGGAGATAAATTGTAGTTTGCATAGGGAAGAGAAGATGGTACCAATTTGGCATTTGTAAAGGTGTTGAAATAGGCTTAGAATAAAAGAAGAGAAAGCAAATCTAAGCAGAGATCAGATCATTAAAGGACATGCATATCTTGTTAAAGAATTAAAAAATTATCCTAAGGCCAGTAGGCAACCTAGTAAAGATTTAAATCAAGGACTGGTACTATAGCTTTGAAGGGACAGGACTAAAGTTGGGAGATAAGTGAGAAAGCTATAGGAAAGATAATATGGTATTTGAGCTACCCTTTAATGGTATACAAAACATAGAGGGATATATTTTGGTTGAAACAAAACAAAATCAGTTTTCATCATGATGACTTTAATATATGATTCTGGACCATCCAATTAGAGGAGTTGAAAATGTCAAATGAGAAATCTGAGCTGAAGATAAATGTTTGAAAATCATTAGTGATATTAGAAATTATGGAAGTGAACAATCTTGACAATGAAAACTATAGATTTAGACAAGATGAAAGAACCTCAAAGAACTTATATTTTTAATATTTAAGAAATGCTTCTAAGAAGAGCAGGCAGACACAAGGGAGGAAAAATAGGAAGGTATACGTCATGGCTACCAAGGAAAGACAGCAAGCATTGCAAGAAGGAGTAAGTGGTGACAAGGGTCAGATATTCCTTAGAAATCGAGTAAGATAAGAATTAAAGAAATTCTTTGGATTTAGCAACCAGATGTTACTAGAATACTTAGCTAAGGAAATTTCAGTGAAGTAATGACTGAAATCACAAAGGTTGAGGAGTATTAAGGAGGTGCTTAAATGGAAATAGTGGTTATTCAAAGAATGTGATTGTTGATATGAAAGAGATGGAGGTGAGCTTAAAGAGATTTTAAGGGGTTCTTTCCTTGGGAGTAAATAGCACTTTAGATGGCCTTTAGAAAGTTCCAGAACTCCCTAAAATTTTATACAAAATTTGCATATATGCATAGGTGTATTTCTATGAGACAAGAGTCTATAGTATCAGATTCTTAAGGCAATTAGAGATACAAAAATTAATGACCAGAACTCTCTATAAAATATTAGGTAGTCATTAGTACTACACACTATGTGTATAATTTTTACAATATACATAGATCTGAATTAATATGTAATGACAATACATTATTGTCACTAGTTTTGTTTTGGACCAGAAAACAAATCTTATTGCTTCATTTGACATACCAAGACATATTGTGGTCTATTTAATTATTTTCTTACTCAGTGTTATTATTCACTATCCTTCCTAAAGAAGATTATAAATCCATACCTATTGCCATCTGCCTTCTATAGATTAGAATGTGAGCAAAGTATCTATGCCACATCCTAGTAGAAATATGAATCACATAATTTTGCTATGGCTCTTTCCTTCTACCACAGTTTCAAGATAGTTGCTACTCCTCCAGCCTAATACATAAATATACTCTTTAAAACCATACCTTATCTAATAAGCTCACACAACACTATTCTTTGTGTACTCATGACATTTTCAAGTGTTTCCATTGTCTCCATTCTATGTAACCAGTTTGAGGGAAGGACTGCAGCTAATACTTTCTTTTTCCCCAGAACAAATGATATTGAGTGATGATATACTAACTTATGTGAAACATGCAGAATGAAAACACAGGCAGCACTCTTTGGGAACTTAGGGACAAAATAAGACAAAATCATAATGGACTTGAGCATGAAAAAGAAAAGATACAATCCAGTGAAATATTATACAATACCAAACCAGTATTTTTTTTTGAAGATGCTAGGTCATAAATTGGTTTTAATTGCTCTTTATGAGTTATGTTAGGAGGACGGAATATGAGTAAATGGCTTGACAAAATACGCAAAATTTATTTTGAGCATGGAGGAAGTGAAGAAAGGGCTAAATGGTGAGAAAAAGCAACTGATTAGAGAGATATCATGTGTAGAGTAAGATGACTAAAATACCAGATATAATCTATTTATCGGTTCATATTAAGTACTGAGGAAGGTTAAATACCAAATGTACTTTTTTTTACCTAATTATTCTTTCTGCTCTCATCACATTAGTTATCATATATGGCATTTTATGAATCTTAAGATGCTTCCACATTGTAATAACATTGCCAAAAAAACAATTTGGGAATAAATATTTTTAAATTAAAAAATCCAAAAAGTTACATTAGTGAATTATAAGCCTTTTCAGAACCTGAAGGCAGTCAAATTTTAAAGACGTACCAAAGAACATAATCCTCCTTTAAAATAATTACTGTCAATTGGGTGTCAATGTTCCAATTAGATAACACAAATAAAAAGGCAAGTAAAGAAATGAAAGAGAGCAAAGAAAAATATCCTTTGCACTCTAAAAATATAAATGCATGAATTCTTCAGCTATATTAAATGTTACAAATATTAACTATATTAATTTGCCTAAGGAAATTATCATGAATAACTCTCATAATCTCTTCAAACTGCTGTTATCTTGTAAAAGATAATCTTAAAATAAGATAACGTTATTAAAATACGTTAAAAATGACCTGTCATTATACTTGAAACATCGTTAATCAGAAACTTCTGGACTAATTTTTAATTTCATTCCAAACTATTAAGGACAAAAATAAAAATTCTTAAGAGTATCTTTTAATTTAGGATTGAAAATCTTTTGTGATTAGGAAGGTATATCTGCAAAGCAAATTCTGCCTTAGTTTATAGATTTTTGTATTCATTAACAACTATAGCACATTCAATTTGAAATCAATTTGCCATGAAATTGGCAAAATTACATATAAATCTATGCTTTAGTATGATAATTATTATTAAATTTACTATGAACTTCCAGAACACCTATTATCTACCTCTCAATGCAACTTACTGAATCCCTACTACCTCTCAGATGAGATATGAAAAATGTAAAACAATAAATAATTCATAATGGTCAACTAAAGATGTGACCATGAAATAACTATAACGAAGATATCTCTCCTTTTATGTTTCTCCTTTGCCACATACTTAATGTGTACAAAGCTAAATTCATTTCTTTTTAATCCCTAAATCCTCTCAGGTGTCCTGTTTTAACTCTCTCACATCTCCATCCTTCCATTAACAAAGATTCATAACTTCTGAAGCCCTATTTAATACTGAATTTTGATCCTGTATCTAATGATACTAGGATTTGTTGAGTTCACACTGCAAATATTTCTCCATTTTTCTCTTCCCTTGTGCTTCAGTATCACATGCCATTACATTCTATAAGTCATTTAACTGACTAGTACTCTCCAAATTCAGTAAGTGTAGGAGGAAGTCAGGATATAAAGAGGCTCTTGGGGCAGGAAACAGGCAGGAAGATCTGTCAGTGAGGTCCAATGATAAATTACATGGCATCTGAATCATCATGTCAGCACAAAATAGGTGAGACTTAAGCAGACAAGTAGGGGTCATCTGTGGTAACTGGCAAAATGTGGGGTTTACTCAAATATAGACAGAAGCAGAATTCCAGTCCCTGACATGTTGCAAGAGCAAGACAAGACATCTGCCACGGGTGAGCAGGATATTGAAGGAGTAAAATATAGTACTGAACAGCCTGGTTTCAAACCCTATCTCTGCCATGTGCAAGCTGACATTAGGCAAATTATTTAAACTTTCTGTAATTACCATTTTATTTTGTATGAAATAGGGATAAAATCCTATCTATATCACAAGATTAAAGGAGATTATTCATATACAGGGCTAAATAAATGCCAGCTATTATTAACATGAGTAATTCCAGAGCTGAGAAATGAGACAGAATTTGGTATTTGCAGCTGAGATAAAAACTAGAGGTCACAGTGAAGCTAATTTGTATAAAACGAAGAAAGTCAGGGATGATCTTGATAGATGGAAATACTTTCATCTATCCTGCCACTTCTGAGGTTTCATCTAGAAAATACATAACTAAGTTATACAGAATATAAGATAACATTTAAGCCACCAACACATTATTTATTTTATTAATAAATTTTAAAAGTGCTTTCTAATACTGTTATCTTAATTGCCTCACCAGAATGTAAGTGTATTGCTTGGTAGAGCAGATAAAGTATATATAAAAAAGCATTAAATGTTTGTTTGTAGGGAGAAAGTATTAGAATTCCCTTTTGAACTTCAGGTTAGATTCCTAAATCACATGATAAGACATTTTGTGAGAAGGTAACACTAGCAGAAATTGTTTCCTGCAAATAATACTGATTCTCTCAAAGGCTGTATGAAATCTCTTTTAAAAAGGATAAATACACATAGTAAAATACTATTAATATCATATTTTAGAACTATATAGGCTTTAGACACATGGAAAAGATCTCCAATTTTCCTTATGTACATAAGCTTAGTTTAAATTTCAGGAGAGAAATGTTGAGAGTCATGATTAATGCAAGGAATATAGACCAATTTATATCCAAAGATGGTAAACTTAATTTCAAAAAATATTCTTTGCAAGGATTCTATACTAAAGGATTCATGCATAATATTTATTTAAAGCAATAGATCATTAATTCACCCAACAAACATTTGTTGTGGCAGACACTGTAGATACAACAATGGATACATACTTTCCTCAAGTTATTACCATAATGATTGTTAAATTCAGACAAGAAACTTATCAAAACATCAATATTCACTTAAACTGTATTAAAGAACTATTTTTACTTAAAGAGGTAAAATATGTCTGCTGAAATAGCATTCTAATAATGCAGTAAAGTGACTGACAAACCAGAATTACTCAAGAAAAGAAACAGTGAAATACTTTTTTATATGTAAGTGAAATATGCTAAGTTAAAGTGCCCATTTGAATAACTTTTCCATGACTGTTTTTCTTTACATTAAGAACTCAGTTTTGTTTGCTGGTTTGTTTATTCCTCTTACACCACTCAAGTGGTCATTTATTTGATGAAGTATTATAATATTCTGATGTTATTCTGATATCAGAAAGGATATTGTAGCATTGTTCTAGCTATGGACTATAGTTTAGATTATAGTTTGCACTTTGATTTCCAACTATAAGAATTTTGAATTTCTTTAGAAGCAACCATTTAAAAAATCTAAATATAACTTGGGTTACTTTAAATAATTACCTTACAAAGATAATATATTTATGCTAAATGTGACAAAATATCCATAGAGAAGATGTGTTACAAGAAGATTACCAGAGTGCTCTAAGATAATTTGAATATTTGAGCTCATTTTTTAAAACCAATTAATTTGTTTTATCATCTTTACAACAAAAATAAATTCAATACTCCTTTCTCTGCTTAAAATATCATTATATCCTGCTATATGTATGACAATTTTAAGAATTTAAATATACAATTTATATTTTATTTCATTGTAGAAAAGTCATTACATTACACTATGGTATAATAGTATAATATTAATAGTCTAATATTAACAAATAAATTGTAATACTCCATATGAATGTAACTTGGGGTAAATATAAATTCAATCTGAACATAAAGGATTACACACATTTAAATTTGGTGGCATAATTGAAGATATTACTAATAAAAGAGTCACTGTCATAAATTGTAAAATGATCATGCATGTAAAGAACAATATCTTTCATTTCCCTATTTCCTCTACTCTCCTAAATTGTTTTATATCCAGTCAACTCCATATGTTAAAACTTGGAGTTTCAACACTATTTCTTTCTTCTCTCTTTTCCTCTCTTCTGCTTCCTCTCTCCTTCTCCTCCCTCCCTTCCTTCCTCCCTTCCTTCCATCTTGTCTATCTATGTATCTATGTATTTATCTATCCTAGTCTATTGTTTATATTTATATGAATGAGACATATTTCCTAAATGTACATTCATATTAGTTACATAAATTTTAATCTTATTATATATTATCTTACAAATGCACATTACTGAAAGTTTTCCCAAGTAATATTTATGCATAGTTAATTTCTTATCTTTTACTGAAACAATGTCATTGTTATATAAATTGCTGGCTGTAGCCCTGCCTAAAAGTCCTTCAAAGGACCTAATAAATTGCCATTCTGTTACCTGTAGAGAAGGTCCTTATTCATGTTGGAAGACTATTCAAGACTCAAGGGTTGCAAAGACGCCGTGAGAAACTTTATGGAATAGCTACACTCAGTGAAGGAAGAACACATTTTAGGAAGAATTAGCCCCATTGGTCAAGTGGTTTAGATTAGCAAGACACTACTAGATTAATAGGCTGCCTATGTCTTGGGGTCAGCCACCACAGGGACATTAGCAATCAATACTCACTTTGTCATTTACCTATCAAAGGACAAAAGAACTGTACAGATGGTCTAGGTGATTTAATTTAGACTAATTTACAATTATTATTTTGTGATCACTTGGAGAGTGGATGTCAGATGAATTAGGCTGTCCTTTAGAAATTAGATCATGATATCGAGGATAACCTTCAGATGGCGACCTTTGTTCCCTGTTAACTTTGGGTGATTGGAGGTGTTGGTTTCAAGGTTAATAAGGTTATATCCATTATGCTGTCAGCTTTCTAAGATAAATGAATTCTTCACTAATATCACTGTAGTGTAAATTTTTCATAGCAGAAGCCATTCTAGCCATACACTTCATAACTTAATTATTGTGAAAGAATAATGCATTAAAATGTAGTCATATTAAATGATAACTTTAAACTATGTGCTACCACAATACTTTCACATTTAAACCTTTGAAAGTAAACAGCAAAATGACTTTAAAAAAAACTTCAACTTAGAATTCAAAAAATAAAGCACATTATTTGCCTACTTATGTACTATATATAGTAGGTTCAAAAAATGTTCTTTATATTTCTCTAGATAGTACATTAGTCTATTTTTTGTGGAAGATAATAAAACTATATATAGTTTTTATTGTATATATACTACATTTCTTCAAAGAATTTCAAGTACAATCAGATAAATCAGTAAATAAAAGGTATTATGAGTAGAGGTAAAAATACATCTGTGATTTTCTAACTCTATCACATATAATACTATTCCATAGTCTTGTTATCAACTAAGTAACAAAAACCACCAACCAACCAAACAAACAAACAGACAAAAAACAATCTTTATTAAATTGCTAATACCAATAATGAAACTTTACCTATAAGGAAATAGGGCCATAAGCATTAAATTACTTTTTAGTTACATACAATGACTTAGCCTCAAAGCAGAAGCTGAAATATTTTCTTCTGTAATCTGCATCGCTGACTAGTAGGGGAAGATTTCTTTTTTTAAAAATCTGGGATCTATTTCAAGAAGTTATTTACTTCAGTGGGTCATTATGTTATTATCATTTCAGTTTAAAGAATGCATGCATATTTTAAAATCTGTCAAAACGCTAAGAACTCTGATAGCATTCAGTGTAGGATAGGCGGGATGGGAGGAGGTTTTTGTTTATTTGAACACAATTTGATCAGGGTAAGGGCAAAAATATTGAAACAGAATATTCTCTTCTCTTCTGTTTCCATCACTGTCTGGCTGACAGGTCAAAGTAAGATTAATTTATTATCTTTGAATGTTTTACTCTGGGAGCTTTTAAAATTAGAACTCATATTACAACTATTAATTAAATGATGTTACTGATCTATTCATCAATATAAATGACATAATTTAACTTCACAACCACAAAATATTGTTTAATATTGTTTACCAAAGGTACCAACATTCCTTGTTATTTTATACTTTTTTAGAACATTTACTTTCTTCTAGTTACAAGAAAGCTAAAAACACAATGTTTGTGTGGTAAAACAAGATAAAGGTTGGTGTTTGCCTTGAGATTTCCCTGCCATTGATTGCATTAAAAACATATTTTGTAATTTGCATCTTTATTGTTTTTCCTTACTGGTTTGCCTTCTTTATTTCTAAAGCAAGATGATTAGGAATATAACTCTAACAGATAATTAAATCACAAATCTATTGATTATAACTACCCATTTTACACTACATTTTAGGGACCATCCTATCTGAACAATAAATTTTCCAGAAAGTAATTCAAGTAAAATGATCTCTGCCCCTAAATAGCAGCCGTACTCACAACATTTAAGCATCAGGGCTGACAGTTTGCTTTAATGTTTCACCATGCACTTTATTCTTCATAATAAATGGTAGTTTAAATTAGAGACATTGCTTTGGCATAGGAATCCATATTACCTGTTGGAAATTAAAATATATATTTAAATCAATACTCACATAAAGCTCAGCTATCTTCCTTTTGTGTTATATTCTGTCATTTTACATTCAAATTATCTTGATATCAAAAAGTCCTGCTGTTTTGCCTTTCTCCACTAGAATGGAGAACTAACAATAGAAATGTTCAATGATGAAACCATGGTTACATTAGAAGTTCTTTCTGCATTAGTCAGAGATTCTATTAATCTGTGTTATGTCCTTCATTTGAGTCATATTCCAGTATTTGAAAGCAGTCTCTACTCCTGGGGGAAGATATAATAAGAGATAGGGTTTTAGGAGATCAAACACTTGCATTAAACAATATTCAAGGCTCCTAAATAAACTGGAAATGAACCAAGTATACTCTTTCACTTAATATATGTAAAATAGCTTCTTACAGATAAAAAATCATGATTTAAGTTTGATGGGATCACAAAAGCAAAAACATTTTTTACACAATTAGATATCTTTTTTCTATACTCATAAACAAATATTCTTTCTTCTCAAATACCATAACCATGTATTTTCAAAACACAAAACATATTTAGTGATTTTATTTGATGATAAAATCAAACATTTAACTTGCTCAATAGCCACAAGAAAGAGCTAAATTATTTATATTAGGAGATACAACTAAAAATAATATTGACTACATATAGTAATTTTAGTTGCAAATATGAATTTTATCAGAAAATTAAGATTAAGAGTTCTAAAATCACACTGTCTGAGTTCAAATCCAAGCTGAATTTCTGATTAGATATCCCAGTCCTCAGTATTTAATTTTTTAGTACCCTCATCTTTAAAATTAGGATAGTGATAATAATACAAAATATTGTATAGTATTTGCTATGCTCTGGACACTATTCTAAGCAATTCATATATATATGTATATGTGTAAACTTACTTCATAATCTCTATTAAAGACTATTGCAAAGGCAAAATGAGTTCACATAGAGTACTTAGAACATCTAATACATGTAATACATGTATTACTCAATACACTCACTACATGTTGCCTTCCATTACATGGCCTAGGTCTTTGGTTGGTATATTACATTCATTTTCTTATATAATCCTCAGGATAGACCAATGGAAAAGATATTATCTACTTTATTTAGAAATGAAAAAATTGAATTTTAAAGAAATTAGGTAATTTTCCCAAGGCCACTCTAGTTAGTGGTGTGACAAGAACGCACTCTAGAATCCCTAAGTTCAACCTCTTTGATTTCCTGCCTCCCATACTCTGCTTGGTGTTCTGCGCTTTGCTTTTTTTACACCAAACAACCAGCTAAGGTCTCAAATGGTGACCTAGGATAATTTAGGAGAGATTAATAAAGGGACTGTTTATAAATTTGTAATTAATGTGAATAAAAATCTACAAAGGGTAGTTCTACATCTTAGAACGAGTAATTTCAGAGACTAGTAAAGAATGAGATGGTTCCTTCCTCCTTCCCCAGACCTGGACTGTTACCAGAATAAAGAGACAGAAAGGTCTGGATGGATAGGACAAACTTAATGAAGCCACCAGTCTACTCTACCCTTAGTGATCCAGGAGGGAAAGGGGATGGCAGAGGCCCTGATTGAAAGTCAGATGTTAACAAAGTCTATTGGTGGAGATTTTACAGCTCTAGTTGCCACAAAACTTGACGGAAAGAGGTAAAGAGATATCCATGACCTTCTCTTTATACTACACCCATTTTAAACCTTGCAGAATATTCACTGTATTTCAAAATCTTAATTTATTTAGACAGTCCCTTACGAATGGCCATTAAGTTCTTTTCTGTCTAGATTATTATAAACAGCAAATATATCCATGTATTCTTCCACATTTATTGAAGTCTGTATGATAAATTTCTGTAAGAGGAATTTCTAATTAAAAAGTTTCCATATTCATTATTTTATTGACTTCCAAAAATATCAAATCGATTATATTTGTTATATTAATACCAACCTTTCGAGAGTTTCTCTTTTTCATAATAATTGGCAAGACTGATATTGATCAACTGTTTACATGTTTACCAATCAAATGATTTGTGTTTTTATTAACATAACTATCTAGTCATATACTTATTGGTCTTTGGTGCATCACTTTCTTATGTTTATTAATTATTGACATGTCCACTCATAGATATTTTCCATTTTAGAACTATTTCTTCAATTATAAACAACACTGAAGAAATCATTTTACACATATCTCTCCAGTTTTATGGTGTTTTTCATTTTCTATTATGTTTATATTTTTCTTACTTTCAAAGAATATTTTGCATATTAAGGAAAGCTGACCTCCAAAACTCTTTCTGTTTTGCATACATTTTTATCTATTCGTTATTTGACTTTTGATTTTTTTGACAGAGAATTTTCAGTTATAATGTACACAAGTTCATTGGTCCCTTACTTTAGGGTGCTGATATATCATGTCATGCTTATAAAGAACATCCCCTTCTTTTAAGGTGGTTCTTTCCTCAACCTCAGGTAGTTTTCCTATAGGCATGTCCTGATCAATGTTGTCTTGACTACTCTGAACAAGTCTACTGCAGATCTTTCTGTGTGCAGGTGCTCTCTTTCCAGTACCCCTGCCTGCCAAATTCTGTCAAGTCCCCAGACTCAAATCCCCAATGCAGAGAAGCTGCTGGTCTCACTCTAGGTTTCCCTTTCTAGCGCTGCAAAGCACTCAATGCAATGAAGTATGCTCCCTTAATTTACATCATCCTATCTTTCCTTGGAGTTATTTTTAGTAATTACACTGAAATCACACATTTTAAAAAATTGAGTTCAGCCAAAAGGCATGTTTAATTCCCACATCTCTCTTATTCTTAATATGCATGCAGATATTGTGTCTTTCCCATGCATTATTTCACTATTTAAGAAAAAATATTTTTCTGCTCCACATTGGAAGGTTTTCACCACTACGAATATCAGTCAGTTAAAATGTTTTTACTTAGTCTGACAGCAAGTGAAGTGTCTCATTAAATATGTTTGACAAAAAATGTTTGACACATTGGGTAAAATAAATAGCAACATTAAACAGAATATATCATTGACAATCATGCTATAGTTAAAATGGTTTGGGGACATGATGGCTAGGTGAAACTTTTCTCTGTGAATATGGAGAAACTTACCTCATTCAGTGTCACATGTATCAGTGAAGTGAAAAAAAAATGGACTGAGTTTGTATTGCTACACAACGTGAAAGTCATATTTTATAATAGAATTTAACAAATCTCATTTTTAGGGTTTTACTAGAATCACTTCATCATATACCTTAATACAGAGGTAAAATCTTATTTTTATTAGCTATAGCATATAAACAGACTGATTTCTTTACAGTAGTGTCATAAATAACAAAGGGATGGAATGACACATTCAAATGTGGAAAATAAACTAAACATTTTTCAATTTACATTATGTGAAAAGTAAGAATGGCTGAATTAGACCAAAGTTTTCAAGCAAATGAACTACTTAATTATATCTATACAGTTTCACTGTTTGCAAACTTAAAAAAATAATTGTTATTCCCGCCTACCAGAGTTGCAGAAGTTTTTATCAGTAAACTGTAAAAATTATTGTATAAAACTTTAGTTCCCATAAAAACATTTGGAGTCAAATTTTATTGAGATAAAATAATGAAAGCTTATTATTTTGAGTTTGAATGATATTAATCTGAAATTGTTAAAAATATCCTTGTTACAGTTTCCACGAGCAGTTTGCATCTCTAAGGATGGTCACTCACCTTGCATTTGAAAACTCTGATCTAATTATTATAACATTTCTTAAAACTTAAAGAGCATTACTGCCATGATAACCTCTTAATATTTTCTCATTTATTTAATGTGTTTTATAATGAAATTCATTCCCACCTACTGAAGGCTAGACTTCATAATTTATTACTTTGTGCCCCTTTTTAAGCTTTATTTTTCATGTTATTTCTGTTGGTTTTCATCCATTTAGGTTTGTTTCATACAATTACAAATAAATTTTCTACAGTTTCCAAAATTTCTTAAAATCGGTTTCAAATATATACTTAGGCTCTGGAGCTCTTCTTCACATTTCCTCTTCTTTTATCAATCATTCTATTTTTTTGCTTCCTTATTATTACAAACATATAATCCTATTCAAGCCTCATTCATCTTTTAAAATTTCTCCAAGGACCTTTATATTCTACCAATTATTACTTTATCTCTTCCCATTTACAACCAAACTTCTTGAAATATTTATCTTAAATCTCTCCATTTCATTAGCTTTCTCACTCCAATACTCTCTAATTAAGGTCACCTTTGAGCTCTATGCAACTAATCCAAAAGTGTATCTGACAGGCTTCATCCAACCTGAGTTCTCAAAATATTTGGCACAGTTGTCAAACAGAGCCTTAGAACTCTTTTCCTTTGGCTTTCTTAAGCCATAGTCCCTGATTTTACTCTTAACCATAAAGATAATATTTCTGGGATTATTCAGGAGAGTCTTGGATTATGCTTGTTGCTATGGTATCACATCTAGTTTTATATTTGTCCAATATTTTTCATTTGTAAATAAAATTTAACTATTAACTGCTGCATTCAATGCAGTAGGATTTGCTAAACCACTCCTTCAAATTTTCGAGCTTCTGCTACAATCTTTCCTAAAATAATATGTGAAAAATGTGTAATACATAAAATTCTCATTTGAATAATAAGATTGTATGCATTATTATGATATTGTAATAGTAAAATGTCCTTGGATATAGCCTCATATACACTGTAAATTGTATTTACACCCTCTATCTAAACAGAGCAAAAGATGGAAATAGCATGATTAGTTTCTAATTTTTTGTGTGCCTTGCCAAATAGGATGTTCAAACTCTTAGAAAATATAATATTAACTGAATCTTCAGTCACTCAGAATGCACTCTCTTATAGAACATTAAAAACTAAAACATTCACTTTTAGATTTTCACTTGTACTTTCTTTCTAGATTATGTTTTTCTTTCTTGTACACCCCCCTACACACAGATTTGCCTACTAATTGGCTTATTTTTTTACTTATTATGCTTTACAACTGATTTTCTGTAGCTGAAGAGTTGAATTATCTGCTCTAGACACATACTTTTTAAAAATATTCATTTCCCTGACAGAACCATCGTTGGATAGATTGTATCTTGTATGGCTCATACTTATGAAAGATGTTGATGACTTGTATTTGTAGACTTGGGCACTTGTCCTTGAGCACATGATGTAGGAGTCACTTTTAATGTTCAGACAATATTTGGTATTAATATATCCAAATGTCAGAGTTTAGAGTTCTGGAAACTCCAATTTCTTTTTATAAATATTTATAGACTTCTGAGAAGATGGCATTGAAATAGACAGGCAGAGCTCAACTCTTGCACAAAAATAACAGAAAAAGAGCAAAAAAGTTATCTGAAGGACCTGCTTTGGGGGTCAGCAGACCAGGAGAGTGCTATACAACTCCCAGGAGGGTGAGGGACAGAAAAACCTAAAATGAAAACCATGAGCTACTAAACCCCAGTGGCAGCCAGGAATGGTACCCATCACCCACCCTCAAGGTATGCAGCCTGGATAAAATCCATGGCTCACTGTAGCTGACTGAGAGGGGAACAGACACTTCCTTCCTGGGAAGGGGTAGGGTGCAGTGGAGGACAAGGAGTAGTTATTCTTCAGTGAATTTGGTTAGCAGAGGCCACTTTAAAGCTTGACGCTGGCCAGGCCAGAATCACAGGCAAACAAGATTAAAAGAGATGCTTCCATGGAAAGATTCACCAAAGAGCACAATCTGTTGGCCAGCTGGGAAAGTGCAAGGAGAAAAACCACTTTTAAGTCTCTGTTGCCTTGCATCCCTTAGAGAAAATCTGCACCCCATTAATGAGTCCATGGCCTGATTTTGATAACTTAATCTGGGCAATTTTAAAGACTCAGAATAAGTTGAGCCAAAAATCAAAGAAAATCCATGAAACAAAACCAAAAGGCAAGAGAGATAAACTGATCATCAGAGTAAATTCAGAAACATATTCAGAGGTCTACATATTAGCAAAATATTACAGGCTATACTAAAAACAGGAAATGATGGCTTAGCCAAAGGAACAAACCAACTATCCTAATAAGATACAGAATTTAAGACAACTAATCACATAAATCTCCTAAATCAATTCAAAGAGCTGGAAAAAAATATGAATGAATAAATAAAGGATATTAAGAAGACACTGGATCAGCATAAAGTATAGTCTGAAAACCTGAAAAGAAAAGTAATAGAGCTATGGTAATGAAAGACACAATGGATGAGATTTAAAATGAATTAGAGGCAAAGAACAACAGTTTTGAATTGATGGAAGACAGAATTAGTGATATCAAGGACAGAACAGCTGAACTTGAAAAGATGGTAGTTTGCGGCGGCTTACTCGGTCGGTGGCGGTGGGGTCTGGCTGCGGACGAGGGGTCGGTCCAGCTTTGGACGAGGGGTCGGTCTGGCTTGGGACGAGGGGTCAGTCCGGCAGCAGGCGAGGGGTCGGTCTCACAGGGGTTGTGCGGTTCGGCTGACGGGGTCGCCCGGCGAAGCCGGCGACGAAGGGGTCGCCCGGAGAAGCAGGCGATGAACTGGGGACAAGGGAGGCCAGGCCCTTGTCGGGGGCTCTCAGGACTGGAGGGCGCATGGCATAAGAACTACCGCAGAGACGAGGTAAACACGCAGGTCCAATTTTATTGAGGAAGTGGCTACAGTTTTATAGGGGCTGGGGAAGGCTGATTGGTCAAAGCTTATGCCATGTTCTGATTGGTTGCCGCAAGCAGTTACTGGGGAGAAAGGACGGTGGGAGGTACTGGAAGGGTGAGGGGTGGTGATTAGGGATTGGCTGTTGCTCTTGCTGGGGGAAGTGGCAGGATTTAGGGATTGGTGGCTGCTGTTGCTGGGGTAGAGGGCAGACTTGAGTTTCCCACCTGTGCCTGGCTGTTGCTGCTGTCGGGGGGGGGGAAGGGCAGACAGGGAGAAAGAAGAAGAAGGGTGTTGCCTCATAAGGCATCGTGTGGCACTATCCGGGAGGAGGGGCAGCCGCGGAAGCATGGCTGCCGAGAAGGGGAGACCCGCGGGCACTCTGCGCCCATGCCGAGCTCCCTTCAGGGGTGGCGGTGAGTCCAACCAGCCACCCTATTATGGGGGCAGTGGCTTGGAATTAGGCCTACCGTGGCTGCTCCCCTGCCAGGCCAGCAAACCCCACTTCAGCCCGAGGGGTGACCGCATTTCCCCCTTCTTTTCAAATAAGGGCCAGGATGGTAGCAGCAACAAGTAGCCGAGGCCCAAGAGGCAGTAAGCAATGAGGGAAGCGGGGCTGAAGAGGGAGGTGAGTATGACGGGGATATAAATGTACAATTTGGGGGGTGGTATCTTGCCGTTGCAAGCAAGGGTGGCCAATGTCCAATTCTCGTTGATCTCGGCGGCTATAAGGTCCATCTGCTGTTAAAAGTCCAGGATGACAGCGTGTTACAGGTAGTTGATCTCTTCTTGGCGGCAAAGAGCGGCAGAGGCAGACTGTGTGATGGTCTGGAGGATCGCAGCTGTGAGGACAAGTCGCGTCAGGGCACCAGCGGTGGTGGTGGCGGCAGCGTCGGGAGTGGTGGAGACGTAGGCGAGGACAACAAGAAGGCCAAAGTCTCCACGGGCGCGAGAGAGACCGATGTTAACGGGGCGGGCCGACATGGGGCGGCCCAATCTGCAACGCAATGGGGGTTCAAGCAAAAAAAGGAGGGGGGCGGGGCACGAGAAAGGATGCTTTGGATGGCTGAGAAGAGGAGTGAGGTCGAGACAGGAGGAAGCTCCACAGAAGTATGGGGAGGCAAAAGCAGAAACATTATTAGATGCTAGAAAGCAGGCCGCGGGCCGGGGAAAGCGGGTTGTGGGCCGTTTAGCGGGGCTGGAGCTGCTTGAGAGCGATGGTGGCATGGGGGGCCGCAGTTACAGAAGACTTGGGGCACCTGCGGGAAGAGTGAGCAGGAAGAGGTCGGGTAGGAGGAGGCCGAGAAGATGAAGTGGGGGGGGTGTCCTCGGCAGTGGCGAGTCACTGATAGCTGACCTGTACGTATGTGCTAAAAATTGCATTAGCCTGATCCTTGGCGAGTTGGATGATCCTTCTAATGGCCCATGGTCCGACTGCCAGTGCGAAGAGGACAATAATTAGGGGGCCTACGAAAGGGAGGATGTAGGGGAGGATGCCATTGAATCCCCAGGAGAAGCCTCCTTGGGATTCTCTCTCCCTTTTTCGTTTTTCCAGGCTGGCCCTGACTTGGGCCAGATTGTCCTGAATGAGACCAGAGTAGTTAGCATAGAAACAGCACTCCTCGCCGAGAGCGGCACAGAGGCCTCCCTCTTTGAGGAGGAGGAGGTCTAACCCCCTACGATTTTGAAGAACCACTTTGGATAGGGAGTTAAGCGATTTTTCTAGGTGTCGGATGGATGTTTCGAGGCGGGCGACATCCTCGTCAACGGCTGCCCTGAGAGATGAGAAAGCGGTGCTGTGAGTGGTTAAGGCTGCAATTCCGGTGGCAGCTCCTGCAAGACCTAGAAGAGAGGTGATAGTAATGGCGGTAATGATTTCTCTTTTCTGCACATGGACTGGAAGAAGATAGTGCTGCCAGGAATCAAAGAACTGGTTATTTGTATGATAGAAAACCCGGGGGAGTATGATTGCGAGCACGCAGGTTTCGTTGGTGGAGTTGAGGGTGCCAACATTAAGACACGGGGTGTGACCTGTGGAGGAACACAGCCATCTTGTATTATTGGGGGGTGAAAGAAATTTTGAGGTTATGTTAGGGGTGACTGTAAGGTTGCAAAGAGTCTTCATGGAGGGGTGAACAGCGCCTCCGATTCTGGTGACGCAAAGCCCGCTTGAGAGACAGATTGGATTGTCAGTCCTACCTTCGTTTGGTTCCAATTGCAAGAGGAGGGATTGCTGCTATCAGAAGATTGGTAAGAGGCATTGGTGGCTATGGCCTCGTAGAGAGGAAGTGAGGGGGAGAGGCATAGCCAACAGCTAACGGTAAGGTTAGGATTGGAGGAGTTAAGTGTACGAAAGGTAGCTTGGACTAGAGACAGAAGCGGGTTATGGATCTGGAGTGGGGGTAGAGGGGTAGGAGGGGTACGGACGGGATTAGAGGATTGACTGCTGGAGGTTATATAGGAGGGAATGGTCGATGGTGGAGGAGGAGAAGGAGGAGTTAAGTGTCATGGCTGTCGTGACAGCCTTGGTGAAAGAAGAGCCTGTTGGTCGAGGCTGTTACAGGCAATTACCCAATCGTCTATCGACTTTTCCCTCACGGGAGCGATCGCCTGTCAACAAATGGGGCTGGCCCCTTCAAGGATAATTTCACGGGCGAGGGCGCGCCGAGCCTGTTCATCATGGACCCTGCGCTCACACGCCCGGAGGACTCTGGAAACATAGGTAGAAAAGTCCTCATCCTTGGTCTGTGTGAGCTTAGCGAACTTGTCAGCACTACTGGCAGTGCAGGCGCAAAAGGCCCGTAGGGCGACCTCACGAATCTGAAGCCAGAAGCCAGCCGGAGCACGGTAGTAGGCCGTAGCCTGGCTAAACTGACCGGTGCCGGTGAAGGCTTCTGGCGGGTGGTTAACACCCATTGCGGCGTTGGCCGCAACCTGCTTTTCAGCCTCGGCATGAAAATGGGTGTGCCAATTTATAAACTGGCCAGGCGTGAGGATGGCACGGGCCAGTTGGAGCCAATCGAGGGGGATGCACAGAAGGGTGGACATCTCCTCTAACAAATGCTGAGCATAAGGGCTGCCTAACCCGTCCTCCTTAACGGCCTTGTGGAGCTGCTTAACACTTTCCGCATCATGTGGGTACCAAGGAAAGGGGTGCTGAGGGGTGGGAGTTACATTAAGGGGAAAGCAGGTGGTAGGAGGCGGCAGGGAGGTAGGCGGAGGTGCCCCGGCGGGGGAGGAATACGGGTCCAAAAATAGGCTAGAGGGGGCCGCGTGTGCGGCAGCTTGCCACGGATCGGATGGAGGGGGCTGCCAGGGGGAGGCGGAGCCGGGGGGGGCCGCTGGCGCGGAGGGCGCGAGAGGAGCCATTGCCCATACGGTGTTACAAAATGGCTGCGGTCCGTCCCCAGCGGTACTACAAAATGGCGGCGGGCCACAAAATGGCTGTGGGCTACAAGATGGCCACGGAGCGCTTTGAGAAAATGGTGGGGCGGAAGCTTCCGGTGCCCAAACGGTGCCACAAGATGGCCGCGGGCTGCCCTGTGCGGAGGGGTAAAATGGCGGGGAGGGAGCTTCCGGCCCACCCAGGCAGGAAGTCATCGGGGGGAGGGAGGGGTAAAGGGACCTCCCCTTTTCGAGCGAGGAAGAAGGCGGAAGTCCGCCATCTTGAGAGTGCCTCCCCTTTTCGGATGGCGAAGAAGGCGGAAGCCCGCCATCTTGGGAGTGCTTCCCCTTTTCGAGTGAGGAAGAAGGCAGAAGTTCACCATCTTCACCGGTGCTCGGCACTGCAAGATTACACTGTTTAGGGGGACAATTTTCGAGCGCGTTATTAAGGCGTTCGACAAGCGACTCAGAGTCGGAGTCAGAGCTGGCATCAGGATCCTGATCAGGGTCCCGGTTAAAGTCGCCGTCCTGACAATCACGGCGGCGGCGGTGGCGTGGCTGGGGGGAGTCAATGGTAGGGGCGCCTTGAAGGCAGGAGCGGATGGTAAAAAGCGCCGGTAATAAGCCAGGAGGGAATCTTTTACCTTCCTGCTCCACAGCAGAAGTGACCCTATCTATAAGGCGAGTATAGGTATCCGGGTCCCAGAGCTGACACATGGTAAGCCACAGATTAAAGGGGAGAAGAAGGTCCCAATATACTTGGAGCTGTTTCAAAGAGATCTTACACCAGTGAGTGTCTAGGAGACCGGCGAGGACCCGAACTTGCGGGGCTTGCTTAGCAGAAAGGATGTTACCCATTGCTAATGGCCTTTTGGAGCCGATAAGAGAAGGGGCCCTTACCTTGAGAGCGCGGCGATGGGAGCCGAGGGGCGTGGTCAGACGAGGGGTCGGAGCCGGTGGGGCTCCGACGGTGGTCGCGGGCCAAGAGAAGGCCCCGACGAGGGGAAAGCGGAACTAAGAGCTCCTTAGGGGAAGGAGAGAAAAATGAGCAGTGGAGCAAAGTGAAGGGGGTCCTTACCCTGCCCCACGTTGGGCGCCAGCTGCGGCAGCTTGCTCGGTCGGTGGCGGTGGGGTCTGGCTGCGGACGAGGGGTCGGTCCAGCTTTGGACGAGGGGTCGGTCCGGCTTGGGATGAGGGGTCGGTCTGGCAGCAGACGAGGGGTCGGTCTGGCAGCAGACGAGGGGTCGGTCTCACAGGGGTTGTGCGGTTCGGCTGACGGGGTCGCCTGGCGAAGCCGGCGACGAAGGGGTTGCCCAGAGAAGCAGGCGACGAACTGGGGACAAGGGAGGCCAGGCCCTTGTCGGGGGCTCTCAGGACTGGAGGGCGCATGGCATAAGAACTACCGCAGAGACGAGGTAAACACGCAGGTCCAATTTTATTGAGGAAGTGGCTACAGTTTTATAGGGGCTGGGGAAGGCTGATTGGTCGAAGCTTATGCCATGTTCTGATTGGTTGCCGCAAGCAGTTACTGGGGAGAAAGGATGGTGGGAGGTACTGGAAGGGTGAGGGGTGGTGATTAGGGATTGGCTGTTGCTGTTGCCGGGGGAAGTGGCAGAGTTTAGGGATTGGTGGCTGCTGTTGCTGGGGTAGAGGGCAGACTTGAGTTTCCCACCTGTGCCTGGCTGTTGCTGCTGTCGGGGGGGGGGGGGGTGAAGGGCAGACTGGAATTTTCCGCCCTGCACCTGCGCAGGGAGAAAGAAGAAGAAGGGTGTTGCCTCATAAGGCATCGTGTGGCGCTATCCGGGAGGAGGGGCGGCCGCGGAAGCATGGCTGCCGAGAAGGGGAGACCCGAGGACACTCTGCGCCCATGCCGAGCTCCCTTCAGGGGTGGCGGTGAGTCCGACCAGCCACCCTATTATGGGGGCAGCGGCTTGGAATTAGGCCTACCGCGGCTGCTCCCCCGCCAGGCCAGCAAACCACACTTCAGCCCGAGGGGTGACTGCAGTAGTTTATTGAAAGGAAACCAGAGAATAATCTAGGGAATGTATAACAGTGATTTCCTTGGTGGATGAAGATTGTGGTTAATAGTATAAATATAAGAATGTTCTTTTTTTTACAAAGTGCTAAGAATATGGTGATACACAGGAAAATTACAGCAAATGTAACTTATGGACAATAGTTAATAGTAATATTGCAATATTTTGCAGCAAATGGCGAGAGGATATTATTTCAATTCTAAGGGACAACAATGGGGGATTGGAATTTTTCCTTTTGGAGTAAAGAAATGTTCTAAACTTGACTGAGGTGATGACAGCACAATTCTTTGATGAAAATAAAAGTCACTGAGTGTACAATTTGAACAGATTGTACAAAGCTTGAGACTGTATAACTGGGGGAATCTAGTGGTGGAAGATAGACTGTGGTTAACAGGACAAAAATGAGAATGTTCTCTTATGAATGATAAATATATAATGCTAATACAGGGTGTTAATAATCAGGTGGGTTGGGGGAAAATACACCAAATGTAAGATAGTGGCTATAGCTAGTAGTAATAATTTGATGATGCTATTTCATAGTTTGTAACAAATATTTCACAACAATGCAAGGTGTTGGTGATGGGGATATGTATGGGAGTCTTGTATGATGTTATACATGATTTTTTTTTAAAGTCACAACTTTTACTATAAGCTTATGGTTCCTGTATGTCATGTATGAATTATATACTTCAATAAAATTTTATTTTAAAATAAGATTTATAAAGTTATATTAGCAATAAATAGATGAATTCAGGAAGCTGGATTGGGATGTAGGGGAAAAAATACAGTTTTGTTTTTCTGCCCAGAATCTCAAATGCTTTATTTTGGCTCTGTAAATAAAAACCCAGATTCTTCACGTTTATGTCTTACGGAGTTGTAATTATTTTGACCAAACTTCTTATGCTTGCTTCATTTATTATCTCTGAAGTGATTTTTCAATAGGGAGGTTTGTTTATTTGTTTAGTTTTTAAAGAAATTAATACACAGAAAATACTTTTGAGAAAATACAGTATTTTTAAAACTACACTAAACATTTAGTAACGATAACCAATAAAATTACTGAAGATATATGTGATTGCACTTTGGCATCTATAGAGCATGAAGTAAATGTAGAATAATACTCTTATTATTGGGCATGAGAATTCTTGTCTTTTTTATATCTATGGATGTAGGAGGCCAATAGTAAAGGAGGAATAGGATTTTGGAAAGGAGAAATCTTGAGGTGTTTTCTGTGTATGTTATATTTCCTTGTGAAATGGTCTTGATAAAGTGTGACCTTTCTCAGCACTGTAGCTAAGCTACATACTTCAATTGCCACAGTTACTTTTGCCCTGTTCTATTAAATTCAACACTAGTGTCAGGGTGTGAAGTTGCTAGGGAAATAATTTGGAGAGATACTTATTCATAGTCCCAGATGATTTTCTCTGGATTAATAAGTAGCTCATGCAATTTAATGCATTTCAAATCAATGATGCTACCAATCTAACTGTGGAAGAAAATTATGCTTATCACTGTTCAACATTTGATGAGCAAATTATCTATTTGTGCTGCTTGCTCCCATCAGTCCTTAAATGCTTTTAATTCCAATGTACACAGCATTATGTGTCTGTACAATTCCAACCTTAAACACCCTGCCTAAATTATTGCAATAGCTTTTTAACCTCCAGTAGCCACTTTTGGTGTCTTATGGCAACGGCTAACAAAAGGGCTTGCCTAAAACAATGATTTTCCAGTAGTTTTCCCTCCTCAGAAAAGGTTACTACTTTATGGGCATCATGGAATCTTTCACTTGGGCTTCTAAAATGCTCATCAGTGATTGCCCCAATTAATAATTTTCAAAATGATATAATGTATTGTAATATAGAATTTTTTTCTTTGTGCCACTTATTTCCAGTTATATTTCAAGCTCATTAAAGAAAGAGACCTTGTGTTTTACTTTTAATTTCAAGCTATCCTTAAATAATCTCTACTATATTCTAAAAATGCTATATATCTGGTATCTTCAGTTATACAGTACCGCGTGCCAGTACTATTATACCATCTAACATAAGGCAAACAGAGTCACAGGGAGATACATGCCTTGCCCAAGTTCACACACTCCTGGACAAGTGACAAAGCCAAGATTCAATGTGAAGAAGGTTCTAAAGCCTTATTTCTTCACACCATAGATCCTGCTTCCTAGTTACTTGCTTTAGTTTTTGATGATATTTGGCCTCTTAAAAAACTGAACTGTCAACAAGGGACTGCATACTGGATAAAAGAAAAACTAGTGGTATCGAGGCTGCCTTGTCTGTTTACTTGATTTGCTTGATTTTTAGAACCAGGTAGTAGAAGCCAAGAGAAGAATCATGAAAACAGATGCACAATGCTCTTATTTGACACATTTTCCCTGATTCAGTAAAATATACAGAAATAGTAATAGTTATAAGCCTTCCTTATTTAGATTGCAATCTGTAAAGTAATTCAGGAAATAAAAGAATAAAGAAAACTGGCATCTGGTCACCAACATTCTCCACGCTAATGAAATGATGAAAGAAACCTCTAGGACACTTTCCTTGAGTATAAATTTTAGATGGTCTTTGTTCATAGACACATGGAAGGCAGAAGGTATAGAGTGAATAACTAGCCTGAAGTCTCAGGCCCGACTATACTAAGGAGGCACTCAGTACATTTGTCCTACATGTCTCTTGAGTGTTTTGCCCTGATTTTGTTTATAATCTGATAGGAAAAAAACTACCTTAATTCCACTGACAAAATGTGATATCATTTTTTCTTTTTCATTCTGGAAAGTGGAAGACATGGATTTCAAAAAAAAGGACTGTTTTAGTATTCAGCTCCTCTGCTACCTAATCAGCCCTTGACAGCCAGCCAAAGTCAAAAATTAATTTTTTTGGTAGAAAATTCTACACAAAATGAGCTATCTGTCATTTTATGAAATGTCTGAATTAACAACATCTAAAGTTCATGACTTTGAAAATCTCTGCTGAAAGTTTAAGTGTAGTACTGTATTCCATAAGGATTTTCATTTCAACACTCAGGTTCTCTAGAAATCTTCACCCTTATCTACCTGCAGGGGAATTTGGCATTCTTCTCCATTAGGTAAGTCCTCATATATAATAATTTTAGCAGTAGGGAGAGCTTTCGTAAATGTAGGTTACATGAATTTTACATGCATATAAAACTGTAGAAGTCTTAAAATTCTTTTGAAAGAAATTTTACATGAAAGTCTTTCTTTTCTGGAAGGAAGGCTTTTGCCTTCCTTGTGGTCTGTTGGGGATGGTAATTCATTGAATTTTATTTCTTCCTAATATTATAGCAGAGAAAACATTAAGAAATGACTAAGAAAGACTAGGGTATCCCTTAATGAAATATGGTTTTTAAAGGTGAATAATAGTACCGGTATTAACCTACTCCTGAGGGTGAAGTATTCATTTTCTTCATAAAGAAATGCCAATACAAAAGACAGATGATTATTACTGTTGCCATTAATTCTTACCAGCATTCATTTTGCTGGAAACAATAAAACCACATCTTTTCCCCAATGTATGTAATTGAGAGGAAAAATCAAGGACATGGCTAAAATATGTCAACATCCACTTTCTAATACAAGACAATAAATCACATTACCAATGTAGAATTCAAAAAACAATATATGATTTAGTAACAACAAAAAGACAATTTTTCAAAAGTCAGATTTGGATATTTTCTGGTATAATTCTCAAAGGTCCACAACTTAGAGAAATATAGTATTTTGGAAATATGACAATTTTATTTGTTCTAGTAAATATATTGCTGTTCTACTGTAATAAGAGGGACATATAACATTTAGATAAAGTTCTGGTAAAAGTGAGTAAAAGCAGTTAAAAGAATTGGGTTCATTTTCTTCCTGAAGTATAACATCACAGAGTAGTACATGGCTTTTTTCTATCTTTAACTAAAAATGCAACTGCAAAATTCATAAAATACATGATAAAATATAAATTAGAACTGTGGGAAGCCCCAGTGTGATGAGGTCCCCATGACCATTATCTCACTATTTTTTGTGCCCATCCTGAATTATCCTCAAGACAGTTTTGCAAACCTTCTCCCATACCCCAAAGTACATACAAATCCAGAAAGCAACAGCTTCCAATGTAGATACTACTGAAAATTGGAATTCATTACAACTACACAGCAAAACTTAATAAAAATTTGTGTAAACACCTTTTGTTCCATATCCTCCCCTAGCTTCCTTTTTCCAAAAAGTCCTCTCCAGCTTCCAGATCTCCAACTTTTCAGTCACTGGAATCTGCCCTCAATGTCTCCATATTTCTCTCTTTTCTTCTACAGCAGAATACAGTTATGCCCTCAGCCTCTAGAGTCTTGCAAATAACCTCATTTCTATCATGCTCCTTATAAAGCTTTGCCAGCTTTAAATATCAAATTTTATTTCCTATCACAAATTATTGCTTTTTATTCACAAATTAAATGTGAAAATAAAAGATGTTTAAACATTGGAATGGGCAATTAAAAGACTTATAAAAAATATTTTTAAGACATTACGGGCAAAGATTGCTTAAATAAGACTTCAAAAAAACTAGGGCATGAATACGACAAAAGGAGTTTTAGAGGAATTTTTATTAAATTCTTCTGTACAGTAACAATGTATCTGATTTTTGGAAAAATTTTGATGAAAATTTTATTTATCAAAAGATACCATTAGAAGAGTGAAAGCCACTCTTTGGGGAGATGATTTTTGCAAGAACTGTATGATAAAGAGTACTCTTATTTAGAATATTTAAACATTTCTATAAATCAAGAAAAAAGATAAAGACACTTAAAAAAATAGACAAGGACTTGAACAAACTCTTTACAAAAGAAGAAATCAAAATAGCCTTTCAGCATATGAAGAGTTGTTATACAATACTAATCATCAGAAAAAAGTAAATTTAAAATTAATAATGAGATACCACAGTACACCCTAAAGAATGCCTTAAAAAATAGCTGGCAATACTATTTGTTAAGGACAACTTGCATATACTACTATAAGGGTATTAATCAAAACAACTGGCAACATCTAGCAAAGCTGACTAAAATTATACTTTACATCTTATCATTTCTGCTCCCAGTTAAATACACAACAGAAATGTAAATAGAAATGTGTAATATCCATGCAAACATATATATTCATAGCAGCATTATTCCTAATAGCTCCAAGTTGGAAACAATTCAAATGGCCATCAGCAGTAGAATAGTAAATAGTGTTATAGTTTTATAATGGAATATTATACAAAAGTGAAAAAGAACAAAATCATTGCTACACTCAATGCCATAGAAGAATTTCAGAAGCATTATGTTAAGCAAAGGAATCCAGGCACAAAGAATATATATTGTATGATTCCACTCTATATAAAAAAAAAAAAAAAGCAGCACAATAAACTTATGATGATACATGTGAAAATAATGGCAATCTGTGTGGCACAATACTTAGAGGAGGCATGCGAGAGGCTTCTAAAGGTGCCGAGTCTCTGTTATATTTTTTATATAGATAGTGGTTACTTGGGTGTGTTTACTTATTAAAAATCAAACAGTACAGTTATGATTTGTGCACTTTAAAGTATACACAGTAAAGTTGGGTAAAAAAAAAGTTTTCTTAAAAATACATATTCGATGATTTTTTTTAATAGTTATCCAGTCTTGTCCTTCTAACAAAAGTAAATCTGAGATGTTTGCTGTTTTAATTTTCCTGTGTTCAAGATATAGATGTATCAATATTGCCATTTGTACTATAGGAAAGTATGCCAAAGTCCTTGTTTGTCTATGCTCTGATTTCCATTTGGGATTTTAAGTAATTATGAGGCAGAGTGCAGAGCTTTTTTTTCTCTTTTTTTTTGTTTTGGCTTACAACAGTACCAAGCACAATAACATGCTATCTTGAATGACATTAAATAGTACATATATTTAAATCCTTTAATTAAAGATGTAAAACCGTGCACCCAAAGAGAAAAAATAATTTTATAGCTTTGCTAAAGTCCATTTCAATATTTGGGACTAATGTGCAACATTCAGACAGAGGTATGGGTGGGAATGAAGATGTATCAAAGTCCCATTTGGTTTATTGAAAATATCGGAAATTGGGATGGAGTCAGGATAATTAAGAAAAATTGATACATGGTTGGTTGCTTATTCAGAAAAATCATAACTTTGCTCTAGTAAGTCTTTATTTGTGAGGGTCACCCATGTGAGATTATCAAACCTATATCTTTGCTGACAAGAGAACAGCATTAATAAAACTCTGAATGAAAATATTTGGTTATTGTTGAAGTATGAGTCATTGGGTTTTTCCAAAGCAGAAGGTTTGGGAAAATATATAGAATGTGCTAAGATCAAGTAGGTAGATTAGGCTCAATCCTGGAGATTGTAGGGGGTTTTTTGTTAATTTGTTTCCTTTTAATAGAGGAGCCATTACTCATCCAGGGAAGAGAAAATTTTAGTTTTACTTCCGACTTTTTGTGATATTGAAGCAGGCTATTAAGATAAGGAATCAATAAATGGATCTTGAACCTGGTAAGAAGTCCTGCCATTTGGTACTGCCCCCCCCCCCAAGATGGCTGCTGGAAGACCCTCATGAGATTCTGCTATTCAGAATGACATTTCCTCCAGAAGCCAAGAGAAGCCCCAGCTATTCTCCAGGGGCCTTAACATTTGGACCTCTTGGGGGACTGATAGGTAGGGTAATCACTCAAAACAGCAAACAGCTGGAACTCCTCCCATGCCATTAGCAAAGGGGCAGAATAATTAATGGTGTAAAAAGCAAGCACGAAGACGTCTTGCTCTCTCTTGCTTTCTTGCCTTCACCCTGTCCTGGTGCTGGTCCATCCTGTTCCTGCCTTCTGCACCCTGATCTCACCATTTTTCCCCTGCCATGATTACCACACAAGTAAAACCCAGGTATTTATAATCTATAATGGGAAGTTGTAGTCTATAAATCAGCCCACTGTATTACTTTTGAGCCCCTTCCTCTCAACCTAGGACCAATGATCTGTTATTTTCTCCAATTTCTCTTCCCTCCCTACCTTAATAAATTACTGACCTAACTAACCCAACGTACTCCTATAATTCATTTCTGCAGCATAGTCAGAAAACTAGACAAAATCTGGTTACATATTTGGTGAGCCAGCCAGGAAGTTATTGGTGAGTGAAACAATGGCCCACAGCCTGTTTAATGCCTTCCTTTGGTTATCCATTTTAAATGGGTTCACCTATGATCCCACAGGATGTAATCTTAGTAGGGAAGAGGCCAGGGCATGGGAACTCTCTGCATCTGCACCATGAACCCAGGCTTATGAGATCTGACCCCAGCAGGGAGGGCTGGGACACAGGAGAGCAGCTCAAAGCAAGCTTCTGGCAAGACAGAGGTTCCCCAGCAGAACACCAGACACTGCAAAGCAGGTTTTTCAAGCCCTTTCAGCAGCTGTAAGCTCTGCCCTCAGGCCTGGCTACCATTGCCTGCCTTCTGCCACCCTCTCCCCTCAGCAGAAGCAAGGCAATGACAATTACAGAGACCCAGGGCCTTGCCCCTCCCAACGCGTCTACACCTTTGCAAGCCTACCTTCTTTTCCAACCACACCTGTCTACCTAGTCTGGAATGAAGTGGAAGGTGGCAGGGAAATGGATGCCATGGGAGTTCCCTTCCCCAGTTCCTTCCCAAATGGATGCCATGGGAGTTCCCTTTCATAGGCAAGGACACACTTGCATAATTAACCTTTGCCCATGTTTTACCTTCCTACTTCCTACTACTGAATTTCTTATTACAGGTTTGTGTTAAAATGCTTCGGAATGTCTTAACTGTAAAACTGAAAATGCCTCAGGGCTCCAATGCCTCTTAGGTAAAACAACTGATCTCTAATCACTTAATGGCCTTTTGATGGCTGGTCTAACTGGGAAACTAACAGACAGTAAAGTCATAAAACTAGGATTGCATCTAAGACCTCAGGAAGAATAGGAGAAAGAGCTTTCTGCCCCTTCTCCAGATAGGACAATATTCAGTTTGAAAGGCATCTGATCTATTCAGTCTGTCTTCCAAGTCCATAATGGCCCCAGAAAAACCCAGTGGCAGGGGCTCTGTGATTCCCAGGGTGGTGAGAATCAGAGAGCAGTCAAACATTCCCTGAGATTTAGCTCAGATTTTTCTGGATTTTCCTCCAGAATAAGCTAGAGGGTTTTGCACAAAGTTACTGCCATGAGCAGACACTGGGAGCTTTGTGTCCAGGTGATTCTTAAGTCTAGTCTTTACCTAAGCAAAGCTAAGTGTGTAAAATTATCTTCTGTTCTAATCTGTATTTACCTTTGTCAGTTTGCTGGTGCCTAGGAAATCAGATTTGGAGTTCACCTGTTACAAATTGGATAATAGTGAAAGGTAACCTAAATATGACTCTTTAAATGTCAATACTGGCTTGTGAGTGGATTTAATGTATAAATCACAAGTGGAATACATTTGACTACTAGAAAAACAGAGAAACTTCACAAAGTTGTTCAAGAGATAAACTTCAGCATTGTCAAACTATCTTGTGCATTCAATCCAGGCCTTCAATACACTGCAGGTAGCCTCTCCATTTGAGTTATTGGCTAGGTTAGTCACTAACCCCTAGAACAATAAAGGTATCTACTATACCTCTGATTTTTGCTCCTGAAGTCAATGGATTTAGCCAAATGTACAATGGCTATTGCCTCCAGAATGGCACTGTTTCATAGTGCAAGAGGGTCTTATGCACCAGGCCAGTGGAATACTGGAGCCTATCTTCCTAGCTTCACTCTAAGGTCAGCAGTGCTGCAGCTTGCTGGCTATGTGAAGGACATACCAAGTGGAGCAATGATCACCAGAGTACTGTGAGTAGAACTTAAACATAATTGGCATTACGGCCTGCTCCCATGGAGAGATAACATATAAAGTATTGCAAACCTGGAACTTAAATTTATTAATTGTACCTAAGAGAGAAACTTATGCATTGAGTAGTACATTAATTAGTATTAAGAATTGTACCTATAGCCTATTCTAGATATATTCCTGATAATTATGGATATATCTTTTTAGTCTAGATCATATACAGAGGGATTTTAAACCTATTAAGAGTTTTGGTAAACTTCATTTTCTACGTAGTTAATGAACATGCCTATAAGATAAAGGAATAGCCACCTTGCCTAAGAGCAGTGGGGGCAAAAGCCCTCTGAATTTAAAAAGCCACCAAATTCACTTATGGCAATCTCTCTCTCTTTACACCACACCAGGTGGAAGACATGCTTATCCCAGGTCTCCCTCCTAGCCTTTGTTCTGGAACCTGCCCCACTCATACCCTGGGTAAGAATGGCAAACCCACATGCCATCCTACCAGGGCTAAGCATTTCCCACCAGAAAGGAAACAACAAATGAGGTGGCTTGGACCCACTTCATCTTAGCCCCTTTGCGATGGTCCATGGGCAACTTTTCTTCACCCAGGACCTGGAAACAGGTTCTGATCAAAACCTGTTAAGTAAACAAGCCTCATTCTCAATTAGGGCCAAAATGGAAAGAATTTAATCTGTAGTTCTGATTAGTCCCTCAACTGTTAAAAGTTAAATAAATTTCGAGCTTGGTGCACTTATCCTGAGTGAAGCTAGCAGCCCAAAAAAGTGCCAGCTCACCAGAAGTATCTAATGGAATGCCCAACTGCCAGTCATTGGATAGCCTGAAATACCTCTTCAAGAGACAAAGCTAAGTAGTGTCTGTGTCAAAGCCAGCTGTTCCCTCTATCTTTAGCCCAAATGCCTATTGTTGGGGAAGAACAAACTAGATAGCCTTTTAAAAAAATCTTTGTCTGTTTTCATCTCCTGAAGCTTAATTAAAAAGGGCAATGCCTCTTCTCATTCCCCTCCTATACCATAGGAACTTGTATTTACGATTTATACCTAACCCTGTTGTCTATTGCAATTTCTGTCTAGTTAACCAACAGCATAAAATAACTGAAAGAATACTGTTTCCCACCAACTTCAGGAAAATGCAGCCTTTGCAGGTACCTGGACTTTTCTGATTTTGTGGTCCAGGTATCCTCTTAGTGGGACTATATATTCTCAAAATTCTAATCAAACTTATTTCTTCCAGAATCAACATCTTGTTAGCCATCTGGGGACTTTATCCAGCTTCACCCAGGATGCCAGATCAATCTTCCTCCAACTGTGATAGAATAGCAGGAGGGTTTTACACCTTATCAAGTAGTGCCTAGTGCCCTGAACCAGCAGGAAACAGCTATAGAAAAAAAAAATCTCCCTTCAGCACCCCTTTAAAAGTAAAGGTGTAAACTCTTTGAAGGAGGGAATGCAGCAGGCTAGTAAGATAAGGAACCAGTAGGTAGATTTGGAGCCTGGCAAGAAGTCCACGTGTCATTCTGTACTCCCACCCCAAGATGGCTGCTGGAAAACCCTCACGAGATTCTGCTACTCAGAATGAGATTTCCTCTGGAAGCCAGGAAAAGCCCTGGATATTCTCCAGGGACCTTACATTGGGTCCTCCTAGGGGATTGATGGATAGGATAATCAATCAAAACAGCAAACAGGGGCAAGATGATATCAGATTATGTCACAATCATCATCTCACTCAAAAAAATGGCTAAGTGGGGGCAAAATCCTGCCCAAGTGATCTGTTTTGGGAACCCACAGAATAGGAGGCTTCAGGGCTCTGATCTGGAGAGAGTGTGATGAAAAAATTGATTGTTCAAGGTAAAACCATGAGTTTCTGGCACTTGAGACTGGAGCTGCAGGACAGCTGAGCGCCATCCTCAGGTCAGGAAGCCACAGCAAGGACCAACTCTTGCCCGTCACCCAACCAGAGGAGACATACTGAGAGTAGGAGGGTTCTGGTGAAGGATGGAGGGGTTTCCCCTGTGTGGGTTCAATTGTCTGGTTCCCCCTTTTTTTGAGCTTTGAGGAGCATAACAGCTGGCTTGAGGTGACACCGAGAAGAAGGGAAAGGTGAATCTACTGAGGCAGTCTGATTTATTTAATCACCCTGGGAAAGGGAAAATTGGCCTGGGAAAAGGGGGAGTCAGGCAATAAATTAGTCCAGTGGTGAAAAATTTCAAAATATTTGTAGGAAGTGCTTAAGAAGCTTCCAAGAGCGTATTTAGGGTTCCCTGAAAGGAGTGGGTGCTCTTGAAAAAAGTTGAGAATCATTTTTTTCGGCAGTGGGTTAAATCACAAGGGTCCCATTTGAATTTCAAAAGAGAACTCTCACATAGGCTATTGCATCCTCCTGCCCTGGGAGAGAAAGCAGTAAGAATAGAAAGGGGGCAGGGACAGATGCCTAAATAGCAGGAATTTATCCAATTGCAAAGAGTCACACCTGCTTAAGGGAAAGTGACTCAATAGCTTTCTTTTTTTTTTAACATTTATTTTTAATTTCTCTCCCCTTCCCTGCACCCTTCCACCCCCCCCCCCCCCAGTTGTCTGCTCTCTGTGTCCATTTGCTATGTATTCTTCTGTGTCTGCTTGTATTCTTGTCAGCGGCACCAGGAATCTGTGTCTCTTTTTTGTTGTGTCATCTTGCTGCGTCAGCTCTCCGTGTGTGCGGCGCCATTCCTGGGCAGGCTGCACTTTTTTTTTGTGCTGGGTGGCTCTCCTTACAGGGCACACTCTTTGTGCGTGGGGCTCCCATATGCAGGGGACACCCCCCACGTGACACGGCACTCCTTGAGCGCATCAGCACTACATGTGGGCCAGTTCATCACATGGGTCAGGAGGCTCTGGGTTTGAACCTTGGACCTCCCATGTGGTAGGCAGATATCTTATCCGTTGGGCCAAACCTGCTTCCCTGCAATAGTTTTCTGAACAGCTAATCAACCCAACAAGAAAGTTAACTCAGTGAAGGAGTTTCCATCTTAAATATGCAAGGTCCCTAGTAAGAGGTCCCTACTCTTAAAGTAGTGACCCACCAGGATATTAAATGTCCAGGTGATACTTTAGGACAGGGAAAACATAGACATTATTCTTGTTTTAGCTTCTGTTGGGTCTCTTATTTTTCCTAAAAAAAAATATAAAAAATTTACTTTTTTTAAAAAAAAGATTTATTTATTTATTTATTTCCGCCCCCTCCCCTGGTTGTCTGTTCTCTGTGCTGTTTCCTGTGTCTTGTTTCTTTGTCTGCTTCTGTTGTCTTGAGTGGCACAGGAAGTGTGGGCGGCGCCATTCCTGGGCAGGCTGCACTTTCTTTCACGCTGGGCGGCTCTCCTTATAGGGTCCACTCCTTGCGCGTGGGGCTCCCCTATGCGGGGGACACCCCTGCATGGCAGGGCACTCCTTGCGTGCATCAGCACTGCACATGGGCCAGCCCCACACAGGTCAAGGAGGCCTGGGGTTTGAACCACGGACCTCCCATGTGGTAGACGGATGCCCTAACCACTGGGCCAAGTCTTTTTCCCAATTTACTTTTGTTTTAGAATTTAACTTAGATAACTCACTAAAACCCACTTGAAATCCGCAGAAGAAAGACTTTAGGGTAATTAATTGATGAACACCGGCAGCTTGAGAAGCTCCACAGGGGCATAAGCAGGCTGTTTCTCCTTAGTGTTTGCTTGATTTCTTTCTTGTGGGTTTGTCTGTTGTTGTTTTTTTCTTTGTTGTCTTGTCTTTCCTCTTTCTGCCCCCCACTTTTTCTTTTTCTCTCTCTCCTTTTTTTTTTTTTTAATTAGGGGCTGCCAGCTTGTTTCTTGTTTGCTGTGTTTCCTCTTCTTCAATTTCCTCTTTTCTGTGTACACCAATTTTGGCTACCAGAGCTCTTTTTTCCTTTCTACATCTTTCTATCTTCTGCTTCCTGTTGTTGTTCTTACATTCCACCTCTCTTTGTTTAGTCCACAGTTTTTTTGGTTTTTTATTTCTAACCCTTTTACTCTATTTTCTATCTTTTATTAACTCTTTTCCTTTTAGTCCTTTCTATTCTCTTTCCATCTCTCCTCATCACTCTGGCCTTTTAATTCATACAATATGCTTCCCCATATTTGGTTTCCCATTTCATTGTAGGTACTCCACTTTTTTATTCCTATAACTCTACACTGCATATATAAGCTAAATATTCATTTTGCTAGGTCTTATACAGTTTCCTCTGCTAGCTTTTACTATCAGTATTACTATTATCCTTTTTTCTTTTTGTGCCTCTTTTGCTTTCTCTGGCCCTAATTTTTTTTTCTAGGGAACTTAAATAACAATAAGGAAATAGAATGAGAAGAACAAGGTGTCAAAGAAAAGAGCCAACAAACACACAAAAACAGCAACTAAATAAAACCCTAGACTATAGGAAGAAGCTTAACAACTGAATAAACCCATCAAGATAAAAAAGATGACCAGACAGAAACAAAAAATTATAAACCATATCAAGAAACAGGAAGACATGGCCCAGTTCAATGAACAAACTAAAAATCCAGAAGAGAAGCAGAACATTGAACAAATAATCAAACTGTACAAATGCCATGGACCAACTTACTGAAGTGAAGGAAGAAATTAAGAATATTAAAAAAAAACACTGGGAAAACATACTGAAGAAAATGTAAACATTCATAAAAAGATAACACGTATGATGGATGAATGGCACAATCCAAGAAATCAAAAACACACTCTCAGCATATAACAGCAGATTTGAACAAGCAGAAGAAAGAATTAGTGATGTGGAAGACAGTAAATTTGAAATCAGAGAGTATAACAGACAGATAAAAAGATAGAAGAAATCCAGCAGGGCTTACGGCTTTGAATGACAACACAAAATGCACAAACATACACATCGTAGGCTTCCCAGAAGGAGAAAAGAAGGGAAAGAAGACAGAAGGTGTGTTGGAGGAAATAATAGCTGATAACTTCCCAACCATACTGAGGGAGATGGATGTATATGTCCAGGAAGTGCAGGGCACCCCAAATAGTATAAATCCCAAAAGGCCTACTGCAAGACATATACTTGTTAAATTATCTAATGCTTAAGAAAAAAAGAAAATACTGAAGGCAGTAAGAGAAAAGGAATCATCACATACAAGGGAAGCTCAAAAAGATTAAGTGCTGGGAAGCAAACTTGGCCCAGTGGTTAGGGCATCCATCTACCACATGGGAGGTCCGCGGTTCAAACCCTGGGCCTCCTTGACCCGTGTGGAGCTGGCCCACATGCAGTGCTATGAGCACAAGGGGTGCTGTGCCATGCAGTGGTGTCCCCGTGCAGGGGAGCCCCATGTGCAAGGAGTGAGCCCTGTAAGGAGAGCCACCCAGTGTAAAAGAAAGTGCAGGCTGCCTAAGAATGGAACTGCACACACACAGAACTGATGCAGCAAGATGATGCAACAAAAAGAGACACAGATTCCTGTGCTGCTGACAACAACAGAAGCAGACAAAGAACATGCAGCAAATAGACACAGAGAACAGACAACTGGGGCAGGGGGGGGGAGCAGCAAGAAGGGGAGAGAAATAAATAAATAAATAAGTCTTAAAAAAAAAAGATTAAGTGCTGATTTTGTATCTGAAACCACAGAGGCAAGAAGGCAGTGGTATGACATAGTCAAGGTACTAAAAGAAAAAAATCTTCAGCCAAGAATTCTCTATCCAGCAAAGCTGGCAGTCAAAAATGATGGAGAATTCAAAATAGTCACAGATACACAGA
This sequence comes from Dasypus novemcinctus, assembly GCF_030445035.2. Classification (NCBI taxonomy): domain Eukaryota; kingdom Metazoa; phylum Chordata; class Mammalia; order Cingulata; family Dasypodidae; genus Dasypus; species Dasypus novemcinctus. Next base: position 64,722,421 of record NC_080684.1, read on the forward strand.
AATTAAGAGAGTATGCCAATAAGAAACCTGCCCTTCAAGAAATACTAAAAAGAGTTCTGTTGGTTAAAAGGGAAAAACAGGAGAGAGTTGAAGGAGAGTTTATAGAATGGCTAAAAAGACAAAAAGAGAAATAAAACAACATATACATACATAAACCCAAAGAAAATATGGCTAATGTAATTCTTTGAGAGTAATAACACTGAATGTTAATGGATTAAACTCACCAGTCAAGAAACACAGATTGACAGAATGGGTAAGGAAATATGACCCATCTGTATGCTGTCTACAAGAAACCCACTTAGGGATTCAAGGACACTTAAAGTGAATGACTGGAAAACAATCTTACAAGGAAGCAATAAGCCTAAAAATGTAGGAGTAGCTATACTAATGCAGAACTACTGTAAGAGACAAGACATACACTATATATTAGTAAAAGAGATAATCTTTCAAGAGGAAAGAACAATCATAAACATTTATGCATCTAACCAGAGTGCCTCAAAATATGTGAGGCCAACAGTGGAAAAACTAAGTAGAGGAATAGATGCTTCTAAAATTATAGTGGGAGATTTTAATATACTACTATCACCATTAGACAGAACACGTCAACAGAATCAATAAAGAAACAAAGACTATGAATCATACTTTAGAGGATCTGGACCTAATCAAAATATACAGAACACTACACCCAAATGCAGCATTATATACATTCTTGTCAAGTGCATATGGATCATTCTCCAAGATAGACCACATGCTAGGCCACAGAGAAAGTTTCAATGAACTCAGAAAGATTGAAATCATATAATTTCTATGACCAAAATGGAATGAAGCTGGAAATCTGCAAGGGGCAGAAAACAAGATTAGGTACAAAGATATGGAAGTTAAACAGCACACTCTTAGACAAACATTGAGTCAAGGAGGAAATCTCAAAAGAGATCGAAATGAATGAAAACTACAACACAACATATTAAAACTTATAGAATGTAGCCAAAGCTTGGCTGAGAGGGAAATTCATAGCTATAAATTCATATATCAAAAAAGGATGAGCTAAAATCAAAGATCTAAATACTTATTTGGAGGAATTAGTAAGATAACAACAAATCAACTCCGAAGGAAGTAGAAAGGAAGAAATAACAAAGATCAGAGCAGAACCAAATGAAATAGAAAATAAGAAAGCACTAGAAAAAATAAACAAAACCAAGAGCTGGTTCTTTGAGAATATCAATAAAATTGACAAACCCTTAGCTAGACTAATGAAGAAAAAAACAAAAAAGATGCAAATACATAAAATAAGAAATGAGGAAGGGGATATCACCACTGAACCTGCAGAAATAAAGAGTATCATAGAGGATACTTTGAAAAATTCTATGCCAACAAGGACAATTTAGAGGAAATGGGCAAATTCCTAGAATCACACAAGCAGACTAAAATGATCAAAGAACTTGATGATCTCAACAGACCAATCACAAGTAGTGACAAAATAAGTCATCAAAAACCTCCCAAATAACAAGAGCCCAGTAACAGATGGTTTCACAGGTGAATTCTATCAAGCTTTCTGGAAAGAACTAACAACAATCTTGCTTAAAGTTTTCCAAAAAATTGAAGTAGAAGGAACATTGCCTACTTCATTCTATGATGCCAACATTACCCTAATACCAAAGCCAAACAAAGATGCCACAAGAAAAGAGAAAGGCAAATTACAGACCAATCTCTATAATGAAACTAGATGCTGAAATTATCAACAAAATACTTGCCAATCATACTTAACAACACATCAAATAAATTATACAATGTGACCAAGTGGGTTTTATCTCTGGTATGCAAGGATGGTTCAACATAAGAAAATCAATCAATGTAATACACCATATAATCAGATAAAAAGAAAAAAATTACATGATCATATCTATAAATGCAGAAAAAGCATTTGACAAAATACAGCACCCTTTCCTGATAAAAACATTGCAAAAGGTAGGAATAGAAGGAAACTTTCTGAATATGATAAAGGGTATATGTGAAAATCCACTGCAAACATCATATACAATGGTGAAATCCTAAAAACTTTTCCTCTAAGATCAAGAACAAGAAAAGGATGCACACTATCACTGCTCCTGTTTAACCTTGTGTTAGAAGTACTTGCTCGAGTACTGAGGCAAGACAAATATATAAGACACCAAATTGGAAAGGAAGAAGTCAAAATTTCATTATTTGCAGGCAACATGATCCTATACATAAAAAGCTCTGAGAACTCTACAACAAAGCTTCTAGAACTTATAAAGTTCTAGTTCAGGTTATAAGATCAATGTGCAAAAATTAGTAGAATTTCTCTATACCAATCATGAGCAATCTGAGGAGGAAATTAAGAAAAAAAATACAATTTACAATGGTAACTAAAAAAAATCAAATAACTAGGAATAAATTTAACTAAAGATGTGAATGACTTATACACAGAAAACTACACAATACTGATAAGGAAATCAAATAAGACTTAAATAAATGGAAGAATATTCCCTGTTCATGGGTAAGAAGACTAAATATCATAAAGATGTCTATCCTACCCAAACTAATCTACAGATTTAGTGCAACCCCAACACATCATTTTTTACAGAACTGGAAAAATTTACTATTAAATTAATTTGAAGGGAAAGAGGACCCAAATAACCAAAGACATATTGAAAAAGAAAAATGAAATTGGAGGAATCACACTATCTGACTTTAAAACATACTACAAAGCTTTAGTGGTCAAAACTGCATGTTATTAGCACAAGGATTGACATACTGACCAGTGGAACCTAATGGAGAGTTCTGATATAGATCCTCACATATACAGTCATCTGATATTTGACAAAGCAACCAAGCCCACTCAACTGGGAGGGAATGACCTCTTCAACAAATGTGCTTTCAGAATTGGAATATCCATATGCAAAAGAATGAGAGAGGAACACCATCTCACACCTTATATAAAAATCAACTCAAGGTGCATCAAAGATCTAAATATAAGAGCCAAGACTATAAATACCTTGGAAGATAATATAGGGATGCATCTGTAGGAACTTGTAATAGGAAATGGCTTCATGAAGTTCTCATCCATAAAGCATGAACAGTGAAAGAAAAAATAGATAAATGGGACCTCCTCAAAATTAAAAACTTTTGCATCTCAAAGAATTTTGTCAATAAAGTGAAAAGGCAGCCTACTCAATGGGAGAAAATATTTGGTAACTATATATATATATATATATATCTGATAGAAGCCTAATATCCAACATATATAAAAAATCCTATAACTTGAAAATAAAAAGACATTTAAAAAATGGGCATGTGATTTGAACAGACACTTCTCCAAAGAAGAAATGCAAATGGCTAAAAAACACATGAAAAGACACTCAACATCACTAGTTATTAGGGAAATGCAATCAAATTATAATTAGATACCATCTTACACACATTAGACTGGTGGTTATTAAAAAAACAGAGGACTACAAGTGTCAGAGAGGATGTGGAGGAATGGGAACCCTCATCCACTGTGGGTGGAAATCTGGAAGGATCCAGCCACTGTAGAGGACAGTTTGGAAGTTCCTCAATAAACTAAGTATAGATTTGCCATATGATCCAGCAATTCCACTGCTGGGTATATACCCAGAAGAACTGAAAACAAAGGCACAAACCGATACATGCACAAGAATGTTCATAGCGGCATTGTTCACTATTGCCAAAAGGTGGAATTAAACCAAATGCCCATCAACAGATGAATAGATAAACAAAATGTGGTATATACATATAATGGAATACTATGCAGCTGTAAGAAGGAATACAGTACTAACACACGGGATAACATGGATGAATCTTGAGGACCTTATGTTGAATGACGCAAACCAGACATTGAAGGACAAATACTATAGGACCTCTCTGATACGAATTAAGCAAATCAATCCATCTCAGAGAGCTAGAGTCTGGAAGACAGGCTTATAGGAAATAGAAAGGGAGAAGAAGGTTGTGAGCCAACACCCAAATGGGTGAAATCTCTGATAAGGTGGAAGTGAGTAGTTATGCAGTGAAGAGATATGACAGGGGTATAGGTATACTGCTGGGTTGGGCAGTGCAAGCTTGATGGGGGTTAGGGTTGGGAGGATGGGTCATGGTCCATGGAACTGGGGAGAAGGTTGGGAGAAGGAGCAGGTGAGCACAGGGGATTGGTGGGTACGTGGTTAAAAATATAATGTTGAGAAAACTCTTTTGGCAATATAATAAGGAAGAGTTACTGGTTCAGGGTGTTGGATGGGGTGGTATTTGGCACAGGGTGCAATTAGGTCAGGCTTCTGGGAAGTGTGTGACTGTAATCTTGTCATAGTGTGTTATATCAGTGGGTGGAGACTCATACAATGAGCAGGAAGGTGTACTCCCATTCTAGGGAGGCCTGATGTTCTCAAACAGAGGGGATGGTCTCTCAAGAGCATGGGTGGCTCCTAATAGGGGAGAATAGACTAGTGTGTCAAGCCCTCAACATTGTTGCAAGTCTCTATGAGTCTTGCCCTTCAAGCAGTAAAGCTTGGTTGTCACTGTGGGCCCTAAGGGATGAGGGAGGGAAGAATAGAATAGATGGAAGAGTGGGTAATTAGTGGGTAAGGGAAGTGTTCTGCATGATCAAGCAATGATGGATAAAAGCCATGTCAAATTTCATCAAAAATTTATAAATATGTATAGTCTAAAATGTAATCCAAAATGTAAACTAATGACCAGGTTTAGTAGCTATGTTTCAATATTTGTACATCAGTTGTAACAAATGTAACATCCACATGTAAAAAGATCATTAATAGGGAAAGGGGAAGAGGGGGAGGATGTTGGGTATATGGGAGTCCCCTATATTCTGCATGTGACTTTACTGTGACCTAAAACTTCTTTGAAGACATAATGAAAAACCAAAAAAAAAGGTAAGACACTGAGGAATAAATAGAAGAAATTTCCACTGTACATACAGGACAATATCTATTATAGCAACCAATGAAAGGCAAAACATCAAAAATAATTTTTTATATTTTATATTTTTATAAATATACTTTATACTTTTTATATTTTTAAAATCCCAATTTTTTACTTTATTTTAGTTTCTCTAAATTATAATGAATTTTATTTCTTATGTTTAAACCCATCTATACTATCTCATTTTCCTGATAATTGAATTTGTCAATATATTAGGCTTCATTTTTGAAGAAGTTTTTGATCACAGAGGGGTTCAACTATGTCAAGGAGGAGCACTGGTGTGGGATGTCATTGATGGGGGATGCATGGGAGGGAGTGTGCCTGGGTATGCATATAGGGTATATAAATATGTTCACATGTTCGTTGGGTGTTGACACAGTGTGTATAGATTCACATGACAACTGAGGGAGTGCTGGGTTCCCATCCTGGGAAGCTCTGCTGCATTCTCCAGTGGGATAACAACAATACCCCAAGTGCAGGGGCAATGACCAGTGAAGAAGGACAGTCCAATGATGGGCTCTTGATACTGACAAGTATGCTTATGAGCCTTTTGAGCTTGAAATTTCATCTTGGCCTAGTGTTGCAGGGTGCCTTAAAGTTACCTCCTGAGATCCTACATGTTGCTCAAATGTGACCAGTCTCTAAGCCAAACTCAGCATATAGATGCATTACTTTCCCCCCAGGGTGGGACATGACTCCTGGGAATGAGCCTCCCTGGTGTCAAGGGAAGCGCTGGCTGGTGATGCAACTGGAAAAAGATCTTGAATAAAAGAGGGAAATGGTAAAGACAAATGAGTTTACATGGCAAAGAGGCATCAAAATTAGTCAAGAGGTCATCAGAGGAATTACACTTATGCACATCTCAGCAGGATCACAGACAGCCAAAGTAGATATTACCCCAGGTAGTGGTTCTCCTGAGGGCTCCAGAGACACCCAGGTCCTACAGTCATGGCAGATGGCTCCAGACTTTGGTGCCTTGCCAGTGGGCCCTACTTTGGAATTTGTGTTCCAAGTGTGACAGAGTTGGACTCTGCTGTGACTTCTCTACACATGCATCTTCTGTTCCTTTTATTGAACATGTGGTTGGTTCTGGGGTTGGTGTATGTCTAGGAGACTTGAATATCTGGGCTGTCCATGTGTTATTTGGGTCCTGAGCCTCAGCGGAGTTTCAACACCTACTCTCCAGTTCGTTGGACTTACCTGGTCAGCTAACATGGAGATGAGGATGGACAAACACCACACCAAGGTACTGAAAGAGTCTACAACTGTAAGCAGGGGAATCCATCCATCAGCCATGTGGGATCAAAGCCCCCCTCTCAGTTAAGAGTTGGAGTGTGTATCACCATTCCAGAGTCTTCAGGACTGGGGAATTTGGGGAATAAAATATGGACTAGAGTGTACTTCCTGGTATTGTACTCTAAAATTATTGTGACTCTAGCAATGGAAGAAATTATATCATTGATGTGAAGACAGTGGCCACTGGAGTTGCTGAAGGCAGGGAGAGGGAAAATGAAGTGTAATATGGGGGTATTTTCGGGACTTGGGGTTATCCTGAATGATACTGCAGGGACAGATGCAGGACATTATATATCCTGCCATAGCCCACTGAGTGGACTGGGAGAGAGTGTAAACTACAATGTAAACTATAATCCATGCTGTATAGCAGTGCTCCAAAATATATTCATCAAATGCAATGAATGTATCACACTAATGAAAGAAATTGTTGATGTGGGAAAAGTGGGGGGTGTGGGGAGTGGGGCATATGGGAATATCCTATATTTTTTTAAGATAACATTTTTGTGATCTACGTATATTTTTAAAATAAGTAAAAAATATATTAAAAAAAAAACAAAACAGAAAACAGGTGGAACTCCTCCCATGTTATTAGCAAAGGGGCAGAATAATTAATGGTTTAAAAAGCAAGCACAAAGTCTTCTTGATCTATCTTGCTTTAATGCCTTCTCCCTGTCTTGGTGCCTGTCCCGGTGCCGGTCTGTGCACCTGTTTCTGCCTTCTGCACCCTGCTCTTTCTATTTCCCCCCTGCCATCATTACCACGCAAGTAAAACCTTGGCATTTATAATCTATAATGGGGAATTAGAGTCTGTAAATCAGCCCTCTATCACTTTTCAGCCCCTTCCTCTCTACCTGCAACGCATGATCTGTTATTTTCTCCCATTTCTCTTCCCTCCCTACCTGCGTAAATTACTGGCAGCATAGTCAAAAATATAGACAAAATCCGGTTACAGTATCAAAAGTTAAATTGATTGGAATACAGAAAAACAAGCCATTCCTAAAGTCACATATTTTGCAGGAAGGGAAACAGGTAAGTATCTTTTCTTACCGCACAAATGCTACCTTAAGAAAGATATGTCATGACCTTTTCAAAGGAAATTCACTTGTATATGGTCATTCCGATCTTGAAATAATCATTTGGTGGCAGAAGAATTAAATCAATCCCTTCCCAACATATCTTTTGTAAATTAAAATTCCAATTTCTAAATTGAAAATGATCATGTAAGTAGGCAAAGAGGGAGATGGGTGTTAACGTCACTAGATGAAGTGATAATACCACTAGTAAACACAATTATCCTTGAGGCTTATTTGAGAGTCATCAGAATGCTTTAGTCCCCACACAACTTGAAATAACCAAAAGCTTTCCAATTCTTACCATGGTAGATATCTTGCTTTGTCTTGGCATCTGAAAATTTATCTGCTTTCCAGAGCCTCCAAAGAAAATAAAAATTCTGTTAATAGAGGAAGCACCTAACATATCATTTCTTTTCAAATTGTTAAACCAAAACCCCCGTAGTTGCAAAAGTATATTAAGTACCCCAAAAGTGTGTGAAGGAATATCTTAGAAGGGCCCTACAAAAAGACAAAATGTTTTTGTATTATCGTGTTTAACTTTAAAAATTCATGTGATTGTAATATTCTACTGCATATATCCATGGTCCTTTTAGTATGCCGTTTGTTTTAAATTATACTTAGAATTTACAAACTGAATGTGGAGCAAATTGTAAGTCTTGGGAACACAGCTCAGGCACAACAGAGACTTTTTGCAAATGACGGCTTTATTACTTATACTACAAAAAAGTCCAAAAGAGCAGGGGAAGAGATCCCGTCATGGCCAGTCTCTCAGGAAGGTCAAATGCCCAGGTCAGGGTCAGTGAATGGCACCTCTGCATGCCCCACATTGCATGGAGAAGGAGAGACAAATCTGTGCTGCCCAGGAACAGGGTATTTATACAACCCAGGGAGAAGAGGCCCAGCCACTGAGAAATCCTGCCCTAGTAAGCAGACAGAACTGCTTGTTTCCAGTTCCTGGGTTTAAGGTATGGTCAGGCATTTTCATTAGACCTAACATCTCCCCCAGACTATAGAATGGAAATATACTGAAACATCTGCACACAACAGCAAAAGAGAGAAGGGGAGTGGGCAAGGCCTGAGGGATGATCACTAGGTGTTTTCCAGACTTCCCCAACACCGAAAATATTAATATTTTAATTGCTTAAATTAAGTAAAATTGATGTTTTAAAAAGGTATCCCATAAATTTCACACTCTGATTTACCTATTCAGTATCAATTGGTCCTTTCTGTCTTATAACACAATTCTGAATTTGTTTGAAGTAGCAATGTGCCAATTAAAAATATTCACTTCCCCACACCATCTCCAGCCAGGGGGCAGGTGGCCCATTTATGTTCCATGTGCTATAAGAAGTCTAACAGTTGGGAATTTAAAAAAATTCTTTGTTCCTAAAAAAAAAAACCCACAAAAACATGTGGAACCAACTGGAATCAGCTTCTTGAAACTTGTTCTTTCCCTCTTTCTTGCCTGGAACACTGACATGAGTCCTGAAGGTAGAACAGTCACATTGAGGACTAGTACACATAATGAATAACGTAGAAGGAATCTGCAAGGACCTTGAGTGTCACTAGCATTATGACTGCCTACGTCTCCAGTGCTGGAATAGAACTTTCTTCAGTGTGGTATGCTTTCCAATGCGGTAGCCACTAACCACATGTGACTATTATGCATCTAAAATGAAGCTAGTGAGAATGAGGAATGGATTATTAATTTAATTTAACTTTTAAAATTTAAATTTAAATAGCCACATGTGACTAGCAGCCACCATACTGATTATCACACTATTTTTCAAACTATATAAGCAGGTTTCTACAATTGATTGCAATCTTAACTAAACTCACTATTGTTTATACCGGGGCTTCAAGCTCTTTCACTACTTGTTGGTACATACACTCACATATATCTTGTCTGAAAACCTTTCCCTTAAATCACTATCACATCACATCTCAGTGGGATTTACCTACAGATAACTGAGAAAGGGTCTCTTTAAAGCGAGACACAAATGGGGGCAAAGTAATGTCAACAATGAATACTGAGAAGAGGTTGATTTTCCTACAGGCAAGCTCCAATACTTGGGAGAAATCTGGCACTTTCCAAACATAATCGAGATTCTCTATTTGTATTTGCCAGTGTGTGCAACAAAACGGTGAAACAGGGTGTCTGTTCCTGATGGATGCAGCCTTTCTTTCACAAAGAAAACTGGGGCTCTGCCTGCCCTCAAGGGATATGTCACATCCTACGTTATGCTGCTCTCATTTCTCTCACTTCGTTTCAGATATAGTGTCATTTCTGACATGGGGTTTATTTTATATTGGGGCACAAGCATCTAATGTGCAGGCAGAAAGGCCTGACTAATGGTAAATAAGACATATATGTCCCATTTCTTGTTTCTAGGTCATTCACAGAGACTAGAGGAGGAAGAGGGAGTGCTGTGACAAACACGGGAAGGAGCAGAAAACTAACTTTGCAGAAGTGAGATGATTAGCTATTGCTGCTAATCGTCCTGCTATAGGCAGAAAGAGAATATAAAAATGTCTTGTCTTTGAAGATTGTGAAAAGGAAGGATGTGTGTCTGGAAATCCTAATCTTCCCCATAAATATTGCTTTGATGAACACATAGTGTGTGTGAAGGACATCACTTTGGTGATCTGTTTCACCCTAGCCTAAGAATGGTGTTTCATACAGAAAAACTGTTCAACATCTTTATAAAAAAATGCTTTAGTGCATTTATGAGATGGATCATTACTGTCATTCATAATGATTGGAGGATTTGGATGCTCCCTCTACCCACCTACAGTCTTAACGTGTTATCTGATTCCAAGCCAAGTCATATTACTAAGTTAGAATTGCTTATTTTCAATCTTACTATTTAAGAAATATTAGGACATAAAAACATATAATTGCATTTTTTTTAATTTTTAATTTTTCTTGTAAAAACTACTGTAAGTAGGCACAAACAGACTTATGCAAACAAGTTTTTTTTTTTCCCCAACAAATACAGTTTTGGCCCTGATAATTTCACTGCCATATACAACTAAAGGGACTTTAAAAATATGGGGATTAGGTGTAATTCACGTTCCAAATGGAATACATGGTATGAATTAGCAGTGGTTTGATGTAGGATCAGTAAATATGTATCCTACTTTATATTAAAAAAAAAAGGCGAGGAAGGGAGTGGATGTAGCTCAGTGGTTGAGCACCTGCTTCCCATCTACGAGGTACTGGGTTCAATCCCTAGTACCTCCTAAACAAAATAAAATAAAATAAAATAAAAATATGGGGAAAAAAGGCATACTGTTCCCTGACATGTAAAGTAAAAACTACTAAATATTATAGTGAAACTTAAATTTTACTGGAAATTATAGGGGTAGATATAATAAATGCAAGGAAAATATCAAAGCCTAAAAAGAAATTTAGATAATCAAATAATAAACCTGAAAGTTTTTCTTAGCTGAAAGCCAATAACAGCTCAAAAAATTAAGGTGACTTATAGAGTCTAGCATCTATCAACTACATAATAAATAATGATAGTGAAATCTAATTGGGCACTTACTATGTGCCAGGAGCTGTGTTACCCACTTTATATCTATTGTCTTATTTATACTTCCTAATCAATTGTTATACAATTGAACAAAATAAAAGTAATGTTTTATTAGTGTTATGAAGGATTCATACTACATGAGTTCATCAAAAACATATTTCATATTATTTTGTAAATATTATTCATGCTAAACATCATAACCTCCCAGTAAGTCAAAGGGGTATATTAGAAAGAATTTTAAAGTATAAAATTATAAAATTAACATATTTAACATTCACTTTCAGCTTTATCACTGCTTTAACAGGTTATGGCTATGGGCAAGTCATTGAAATTGCACCTAATAATTTACCATGCAGGTTTGAGGAATTAAAATCTGAGTGAGGAAGGGTAAACAAAGTAGAAGATTCTCTTGAACAAGAAGTTGTTGCTCCAAGAGAACAGTAACAGGGCTGCATTATGTGTGATTCTTAAGGATAAGAAAAACAGAACAAATAGAAAATGATTCAGAAGTTTTCCAGAGCCAGAGTAGCTTTTATCCTGACTTGCATGGAGAAAAGCATAGCAAATAAGTAGGAATGGATGGAAACTATGGAGCAAAATGCTAAGAAAGAAAAATTGGTCAGAATCAACTCACAACCACTTATTATGTGCCTCACAATTGCTTCACAGAAATGGGTTCTAAGAAAAGTAATAGAAATCAAGACTACAAAGTATGAGGGGAAAATAGAGGCAGAGCTTTCACGTTAGCTAGTCAGATTTCACATACTGCAAGTCCAGGAGTTTTCAGGGAGATGGGTTGAAATGATGTATTACAAATCTTCATAGTTAGCGTGATATTGGAATTCTTAAGCAAGTTGATGGCAGTTTTTATATTGGTGACTAACACTTCTCAGTGACTGACTGGTCCGCCTCCGCTGCTCTGTCCTCAAATTACCCATGAAATCGCATGAGTGTCCAAGTATCTATGACCCTAAAAATGGAGAGTACTGATTCGTGATTTGCCACTTTCTGAGAGGAATCCCACCTACCCACCCAAAACTTGTACATCAGATGTGCCAATTCAGCAAATGCTCAGAGCTGTTGCATACTTTGACTAGTGAAACAAATGCAGCCAATTAGGAAAGTCATTAGTACAAGGTTTAGGTACAATCACACTGTATACTGCTCCAAACCTGTTTTCTTCAGTTTTAGGTCATTATTAGCCACCTCTACACAATTAATACTTGCCTTGGAGACTAGTTTCTCCGTAATGTAGCTTCATCAGGTAAGAGCATTTCCAGACAGGGAAGCAAGCCAGCCCATGTATGGGAAGGCAGTGTAATTTGGCATTTTGAGGCTGGCAAGAGACAAGATCTGCTCCAAACCTGTTTTCTTCAGTTTCAGGTCATTATTAGCCACCTCTACACAATTAATACTTGCCTTGGAGACTAGTTTCTCCGTAATGTAGCTTCATCAGGTAAGAGCATTTCCAGACAGGGAAGCAAACCAGCCCATGTATGTGAAGGCAGTGTAATTTGGCATTTTGAGGCTGGCAAGAGAATTACCATTTATTTATTTATTTTATTTTATTTATTTATTTATTTTTATTTTTTATATCAATGTTACAAATTACTCCATTAACACAAGAAAATACCTACAATAACAATAAATCTGCTTTGGTCTATGGTTACGCTCTACCCTTATTTTTGTTCATTATTCGATTGTGAGAGATTTGGGATGATGTCTTTGAAACCTGATACCATTTATTTTTAAATGTACAAGGGAAAAAAGTTCCACCTTTCAGAGTTGTAGAAACAGGAAAAATGAAAAGGATGTGCTTATTCCATAGTCTTGCAGAACCACACTGGCTGAAGGCTGCCAGACTGTGAAAATGTGGCTAAGACTGCACAAGCTGAAGATCTGAGAGAAGTGCACTGGGAGCATCCAAGTGGACAATGAGGGATTTCAAGGGGAAAACACACATTTTATCTGTACTGAACAGCACACTTGTATCAAACTCTCATGAGTCAATAAGAAGGAAACTGAGGGAAATGTTGTGGGAGAAACTGACCTTCATTTAATGAAAAAAATATGTAGTAAATAGTGGGAATATTACTTTAAAGATACAGCTATTTACTTTTAAAAATGCAGGTCCACAAGAATCAAGAAAATGTTCAACTGTTCAATTATGAACAGACAATTAATAGAAGAAATGTAAATGGACAATAGACAATAATTTTCAACTTCATTATCATGTTAATCATGTAAATTAAAACCATAACGGCATTCCATTTTATCTATAAAATGTGCAAATATTAAAAATGATTGTGTGGGCAAAAGTGCAGTGTATTAGGGGAATGAGTAAATTCCTGCTGGGAGTAAGGTACGGAACAACCTTTTTAGGAAGCAATTTCATCTTATGCATTAAAAAAAAACAATCTTTAAAAATATTACATACCCTTTTACCTAGTGAGTTCCTTCCTACTACTCTATCTAAAGGTAATAAAAATTCTAACAACTATTAATGTACAGATTTATTTATTATGGCATTTCTTTTTTTTATTAGAGAAGTTGTGGATTTACAGAAAGATCATGAACAAAATATAGAGCTCCCATATACCCATACCCACCCCCATTTTTAATATTTGGCATTAGTGTGGTAACTTTGTTACAACTGATGAGAGAATATTATTATAATGTACTATTAACTATAGTCCGTAGTTTACATTAGGATTTTCTACTTGTGTTGTACAGTCATATGGGTTTTTTTTTTTTGGGGGGGGTTTGGTTAGGTTTCTTGTTATTGTTGTGTTAGCAACATATATACCACCTAAATTTTCCCTGATTAACCACATTCTTTTAATAGCAAAATGCTGGAAATGGCTTACATGCTCAACATTTAGACAATTATTAAATGCATATTGGCACATGGCCTGTTGATGGGAAACTAAGTTAGACTTAGATTTAAGTCCTGATTCACAACCTTCTCTTTGTCTGTTTATTTAAATCATTTAGCTTAACTTAGACTTCATTTCCTTAAATGTAAAAATGGGGTTGTTAACTATTCCAGAGCTTTTTTTGTGAAAAGTAAGTATGATGATACATTTAAAGTAGCATACATGTGTGGGACACTTAACTATGATTAAGGAAAGTTACCAAAAATAGTGTGGGTGTAAATCAAATTGTATGAGTTGGTCTGAATATTTTTAAAGAAAATTTGTACGTATACTTCAGGATATCATTTTGGCACGCTCTCTTCAGGTCTTGATTATGACATATTTGTGCACGGTGCTTTGCTCCCTTCAAGCCCTTGACCTGAATATGGAGCCTTATCAAGTGTTTGCTTGCAAATAAGGCTGCTTTCTCTAAGAAACCCACATGCACACAGGGACAGACCTGGGGATGTGGCCCCTAGGGAAGTTTTCAGAATCATCGAGGCTTCTTTATCACCAAGCACATTGTTGAATGGGTTGATTATATGGGCTTCCTAATAGGGATATCCCCCAACTGGCATCACTATTTGGACAAAGAGTGTTCCAACAAAAGGGGTATGTGAGACTAGAAAACATTTACAGAAAAAAAATAACAGCTTATTCAGGTTCCCTCTACTCACATATAAACAAGCATGACTCCACAATTCAAAAGGCAAGACTCTCAAACGTGCTAAAGTAGGGGATTTAAAGCAATTCTTCAATAAATAATATGGATAATTAATATTTATTGAGCCTTTAGATTCAAGGCCCTACTCTTTACATTTCCCAGTAGTTTCACCATCCCTAAGAGGTTGGTTCTATTATTAATATCATTTTATAAAGGAAGCAACAGATATAGAAATGAGAAATAAGTTACCCACCTCATATACCTAGTATTTGTCCAAGGGTGCACCCAAACCAAGGGAGTCCGACTTCAGAACCTGAATTTTAGCCACTATGCAGCTGTTAATCATTAAAAACATCAGTAATAATAACAATAATAATAAAATAAAAATACATAATAGCCAATTTTGAATCTTTTCCAAGTTATGGGCTCTGAGCTTGGTACTTTATAAAACGTATTTACTTCAGTATTATAAAACAAATTCTGGTATATGTGTATTGTTATTACTAATCTTATTTGTTAATGATATGACATCAAAGTCTGAGTTTGCAAACCACCTGACTATATTTACCTCCACGGGAGCCATAAAGGAAGATCAAAGACATACCTCTGGTTATCACAGATATTTTTATAAAGAAAAAAGTGGGATAAATAAATATCTTTACCTATCCATGGAGTTGCTGGACTAGAAACTTTGTTCCCTGGGGTACGTAATTAATTCACATTAAAATCAAAGACCTCTATGTACTTTCCTAAACACAGAATTTTAAGAACATGCTTGCATATAGATTGTGTGATTTGATGGGACATAGAAAAAACTATTCATTTTCAAGTATCCACTCCATATACTGACTTCATATATAATATTCCTACTATTAGAATTAATCCTATAAGTTGGTTCAGATCCCCAGTAATTTCATTAAAATGCAAATATATTACCTGAGAAAAGAGATTCCTGTCAGTAATAATAATTAGGTAAAATAAATGCATTAAATTTAGAGCTAAAATGGGTGATAAATCACAAAGCTCAGTTCAAATTGCCATCATAAAATAAGGTTTAGGGTAAGTACCAGTTTGGAGAGCTGTGAGTTGCTATTCTATCCCTAAGTTTACCCTTCGAACCTGAAGAGCTTACCTTTAAATGTTTACCATGTGAAAAAACTAGAATCTTCATACACTGTTAATGGGAAGGTAAAATGGTGCAGCTCCTTTGGAAAAGATATGGCAATTTCTTGCAAGGTTAAAAAGAATTATTATATATGACTGAGCAATTTCACCCCTGGGCATATACCCATGAGAAATATGACCACACAAAAACATCTACAGAAAAGTTCATAGGGGGGCGCGGACTTGGCCCAGTGGATGGGGCATCCGTCTACCACATGGGAGGTCCACAGTTCAAACCCCGGACCTCCCTGACCATGTGGAGCTGGCCCCCGTGCAGTGCTGATGCGCGCAAGGAGTGCCTTGCTGATGCACGCAAGGAGTGCCTTGCTCCACACGCAAGGAGTGCGCCCCGTAAGGAGAGCTGCCCAGCATGAAAGAAAGTACAGCCTGCCCAGGAATGGCGCCGCACACATGGAGAGCTGACACAAAAGATAACAACAAAAAGAAACACAGATTCCCATGCCGCTGACAACAACAAAAGCGGACAAAGAACACTCAGCAAAACGGACACAGAGAGCAGACAACTGTGTGGGGGGTTGATGGGGGAGGGGAGGAAAATAAATGAAAAATCTTTAAAAAGAAAAGAAAAGAAAAGTTCATAGGAGTATTATTAATAATAGCCAAAAATAGCCATAAAGAGCCTAAAGACCATAATGGCCAAAAAGAGGGACAATTTATATTCCATCAATTGATGAACAGATAAGCAAATCAAATATGGTATATCTACATTATGGACTACTATTCAGCTATAAGAAGGAATGAATACAACATGGATGGACCTTGGAAGCATTATACTATGTGAAGGAAGCAGTCATAAAGGACCACATATTGTATGATTACATTTATATGAAATGTTCAGAATAGGCAAATATATAGAGACAGAAAGTAAATTGCTGGCTGCTTAAGGCTATGGTGGGGATGGGGAGGGAAGAGTTGTGGGAAAATAGAGAGAGAGCATGGTAATGGATATGGGGTTTCTTTTGAAAGTGATGAAAATATTCTAAAATGAATTGAGGCATTGGTTGCACAACCTCTGAGTATATTAAAAACAATTGAATTTTACACTTTGAATAGATTAATTGTATGATATGTGAATTATATCTCAAAAAAACTATTAAAATATTTCCTTGACTTTCATTAATATCAAATTCTACACCAACTACCCTAAGAAGTATCTAGAAAATTTACATAATTTTTATGTAAATAAATTTATGTAAATTATGTAACCTCTACTGTCCAACTCTTAAATTTAAATTGAGTTGAACATTAGAGGTTTTCTATTCCAACTTCAGTTTATATATCAAGAAACAAAGTGGTCACCGTTTACTCCCCAGGTCATACAACTAGTTGCTAAACCTTTTTAAAGACTATTTTCTCCTACCTATGCACTCATTTTAGTTCTCTTAGTTTCCAAAGACTTGGTTTATGTACATTTTAGGAAGAAGGATTTCTTAGATCCTGATGGTAACAGAAAAAAAGCTTGCATTGATACAATTTAATTTTTTTAAAGATTTTTATTTCTTATTTTTTTATTTCTCTCCCCTTCCCACCCCCCAGTTGTCTGCTCTCTGTGTCCATTCTCTGTGTTCTTCTGTGACCGCTTCTATCCTTGGCAGCAGCACTGGGAATCTGTGTTTCTTTTTGTTACATTATCTTGTTGTGTCAGCTCTCCATGGGTGCAGCGCCATTCTTGGGCAGGCTGCACTTTCTTTTCCACTGGGTGGCTCTCCTTACGGGGTGCACTCCTTGTGCATGGGGCTCCCCTATGTGGGGGACACCCCTGCGTGGCAGGGCACTCCTTGCGCGCATCAGCACTGAGCATGGGCCATCTCCACACAGGTCAAGGAGGCCCAGGGTTTGAACCACAGACCTCCCATGTAGTAGGCGGACACCCTATTCATTGGGCCAAGTCCACTTCCCTGATGCAATTTAATTTTGTTTCAATCCATTTCATTCAGGTCTTAACTCACCTACCTAGGGGCATTCCTTGACAACTCAATAAAATAGCATAATACATGGTGTATTTATTTGTGTATTGGTCATCTCTCTTACCAGAATATATATACCATAAGGTAGGAACATTTTTTTGTTGCAATTTGATCTAAGTCAACTTGGTCATGCACAACTTTTAAAGTTTTATTTTTACATTTGTAGGTTATAGCAGCTGCCAAAGAAACTTGAGGTGGTGCAGCCCTCCACCACAGCCTCCCTTCTCTTCTGCTAGATGAAAATGAAAACTATCTCAGACCAATTTTGTTATGTCAGACATTATTAATAAATAATCCTCAGCAAGCAGTAAGAAAACGGTTCACCCAAACTATTCAAAGAATCAAAACATTCTAGTTCTGCCCTGAGAGGGGCTTCAACCACACTTGTACACACACACAAGCAGATAAAACAATGTTTTCTTACCCTTAGGGTTGTCTTCAGGCAATCAGTCTTCACCCAGCTTGATTCTGCCTATAAGGTACAAGATACCGGGCTTGTCAGACTCTTATACCCCATTGTAAAGGCAGAGAGTATCTCTGAAACATTTAGTCAGTTGGTATTTCTTGAATATCATTAGGCTCTTCACTGAGAGTCTCAATGTAACATTCATCTCCATCTAGTCAAGATCCACTACTTTTTACTTATATAAACCCATTTCTGATATCCAGTGTGTCCATTCAGAAAGCATTATTTGATGAAGATACAGATATCTGAAATGTTTAGGGTTACCATAACTAGAGTTCAGACCCTCTGAAATAATGGGGACTGACAACTCCAGAATGTGCACTTTTTTTTTGTCTTTATTTATTATTTTAATATTACATTAAAAAAATATGAGGTCCCTATATACCCTCCACCCCCCTCACCCACTCCTCCCCCCATAGCAACAATCTCCTCCATCATGATGAGACATTCATTGCATTTGGTGAACATATCTCTGAGCACCGCTGCACATCATGGGCAATGGTCCACATCATAGCCCACACCTTGATTGCAGCAGTTAATGGCTCTCATTAATGGCTTTTAAAATAAACAGAGCATAGTAATACTGCCCTCTCTAGGCTGAAGTATTTTAATGTATGATCCAAACATCTTAATCTCTCTCTTGATCACTGACCTACTTTTCCAAGCTGCTACGACCGATACCACTCAACAGATTGGCTTAAAGAATGGGAATTTATTGGTTCATGGTTTTGAGGCTAGGAGTCTAAAATGGAGGCATCAGCAAGGTGATGTTTTTTTCCCAAAGTCTGCAACATTCTGATGAAGGTTGCCAGGAATCCTTGGTGTTCCTTGCCTTGTGTCTCTGCCCCACATTTCATGGTGATATCTTCTCCTTTCCCTTCCAGGACTAGTTGACTTCTGACTTCCAGACTTTCAGCTCCTCTCCATGGTTTTCTCTGACTCTTGTTTCTAGTTTTGATGTGGGCTATGGGTGGCAGGCCCTTTGTCTCCAAAGGTAACCTAAACTATCTGTGACTTATGGGTGTGGGATGATGAAAGGTTGCAGTCCTGCCCTTGGTGAGCAGGAGACAGTTTAACAATGAAAGGTCTATAAACTTTAAGTATTCAGGGGAAATGCAAAGCAAATATGCTAAAAGCTTATGGAATGCCTGAGGTCCATGCTAAAAACTTACTAAGATGTGGAAATATATGCTAATTCAAGCCTATTGACAACTGAAACAAAAGGACCATTTGGCCTTTCCTCTCTGTATAAAAGGGACTAAAAAATCTTGTTCGGGGCTCAGGATTCAAACAGAAAGTTCCCGAGTCCGGCCGGCCATCAGTAAACCATTTTTCCTTCTCAAAATCATTCCTGAGTCCTGGCCTCTCTATACTCAAATAATTGAACTTCTCTCAAATTCTACAACAGTTTCTTTCTCTGTATATGGCCTCCAAGAATCTATATTAAGACCCAGCCTCATTAAGTTTGGCCAAAACTTAACTAAAAATAACACCTTCAAGAGATCCTACGTATAATGGGTTCACACTCACAAGAAAGCGGATGAAGATTAAGAACAAGCCTAAATTGGGATACATAATTCTATCTACCACAGTTACTATGGCTTTCCAATCACCTAGAACTATGCCTTGCACAGTGTAATTGCTCAATAAATATTTGCTGAATGGATAATTGAATATTTAGGGAAAAGTTATCAAAATTGTTTATTTTGTCTAGCATGAGTCTCATTTTAGGAGGTTTACTTCCTCATGAGACAATTAGTTTTATCCAGGTTTTTTCTGCTATAGAAATTATATCAGTTCCATATATTCTCTTATTTACATGAATTTATTTTCTCATTTATCTCAAATATCTCATTATTTTCTCATTTATCTCCCTGTAAATTAATCATTTACAGGGGTCAGCCATTGTGCTTTAAATGGTTTAACAAAAAAGAAGATACAGCAATTTGACCCTCATCCTCAAACTTCTCATCCTGCGTAGTTATGGTATGTCATCAAATATACTGTAATATATTAAAATGTAATGATTAATAAGCCTTCCTTAACAAAAACTATGTTCATTTTTATTGGTATCGCAATTACATACATTAAAGTAATTTGATCATGTAGGGGTCTCATTCAATACAATGTGACAGAAATTTAATTGCTCTGGTATATCTTTATTTTTTAAATAATTGGATTTTTTTTTCAGAATTATTGAACATATCAAAATTCAATGGGTACAACTAGCACATGGCAAAAGAGCAGGGAGCTAGAGTCAGCTGCTGCTACAGGGCAGTTTAAAGTACCTATTTGAAGACTCCAGGAGACCACAATAGCGTCCTGCAACATCCTTGAAAGAATGGAAGGAGGGGACTGCCCATCTGTAGAGAAGATTAGTAAGTAGGGCACTCCACGTCCCGGAGGCAGCTGCCCATCTGCCACTGGAGGCACAAGCCACGTTGGGAGCTGTTCCACAGATGGAATTGGCAGCTCCACTTCCCAAAAAACGTGGGAGAAAGAGACATTTGAGCACCAGCTTTGGCTACGGATGAGTAAATTCAGTAGGCTGCAGTATAATCCTAAGAACAGCTGAAGTTTGAGCCTGTCCAAGTCAGAAAGAGACTGGTAGCTGCCATCTTAACTCCATACCTGGCACGAGGGGAAACGGGGTGGGCTAAAAATCACAGCGCTGGTAGGAAGTGGCTTCTTTCCATCCATGTCAGATTGCAGCTCTAGCCTAAGCCCACCCCACCTCTGGCAGGGAGAAAGCTGGGGAGATTCAAACCAGCCTCTCTGGGAAACTACAGGCCATGCCATGGAGGCAGGTGGTCATCTTACTTTGGCAGTGCAAGCCACCTCAGGAGTTATTCTGTGGCTGGAATTGAAAGATCCATTTCCCAAAAACAGGGTAGGAAGAGACAGTTGGCCACTGATTTCAGCTACTGATGGTAAATTTGGCTGGCTAAAGTATAACCCTAAGAACAGTTAAAATTTGAACATGTCAAAGTTGTAAAGAGACCCATAGCCACCATTTTGACTCCACCCCCAGCAAGAAGGGAAGCTGGTCTGATTAAAAATCACAGTGACAGTAAAGACTGGTTTCTTTCATCCAGATTGCCCTGCAGCCCTAGCCTAAGCTTCAGCCCCACCTCTTGCAGAGAGGAAGCTGATGTGTCCTGTACCAGCCTATCCAGGTAATTGCAGGTACACTTGGCTGGCACATACTGAATAATCAGAAGTCTACTGGGGCAACTGCAGTCCTCTTGGACCTGCATTGCATAGATTGCTGCCCACAATGGCACCTCCATCCCCACCCCAAGCAGGGAGAAAGGGGTGTGAAGCTTCATCAGTTTCTCTGAGCAACTATAGCCTAGGTCTGCATGACTTCGATTATTCCATAAAGCTGTGACTCTGTCCCTAACCCTAACAAAAGAGAAAGAAAGAAGCTTCATTGGTCCCTGGAGCAATGAGGGCATCTTGAGACTCCAGTGCTTATAGCACCAACTACATTCTTGACTCCTACTACAAAATCAGCAAAGGAGAAAGGGCAGGAAGCCCTAAACTAAAGAGAAAAACTGCACCAACAAAAAATTACAATCCACACCAAGAGACAGGACAATATGACCTAGTTAAAGGAACAAGATAAGCCTCCAGATGACATAAAGGAGTTGAGACAACTAATCACAGAGGTTCAAACAAATCTCCTTAATAAATTCAATGAAATGGCTAAAGAGATTAAGGACATTAAGAAGACACTGGATGAACAAAAAGAAGAATTTGAAAGCATACATATAAAAATAGCAGATCTTATGGGAATGAAAGGTGCAATAAATGAAATTAAAAATACATTGGAATCAGATAATAGCAGATTTGAGGAGGCAGAAGCAAGGATTGGTGAACTTGAAGAAATGGTCTCTGAAAGTGAACATACAAAAGAACAGATGGAGAAAAGAATGGAAAGAAATGAACAAGGTCATAGGGAACTAAATGACAGCAAAAGACGTGCAGAAAAAAAAAACATGTCATGGTTGTCCCAGAAGGAGAAGAGAAGGGACAAGGGGCAGAAGGAATATTTGAAGAAATAGTGGTAGAAAATATCCCAAGCCTATTGAAGGACATAGGTATTCATGTCCAAGAAGCACAATGTACTCCCATCAGGAAAAATCCAATTAGACCAAGTCCAAGATACATACTCATCAGAATGTCAAATGACAAAGACAAAGAGAGAATTCTGAGAGCAACAAGAGAAAAGCAATGCAAAACATATAAGGGATACCCAATAAGATTAAGTGCTGATTTCTCACCAGAAACCATGGAGGCAAGAAGAGAGTGGTATGATATATTTAATAATCTGCAAGAGAAAAATTTCCGGCCAAGAACCTTATATCCAGCAAGACTGTCTTTCAAAAATGAGGGCGAGTTTAGAATATTCACAGATAAACAGAAATTGATAGAGTTTGTAACCAAGAGATTGGATTTGTAGGAAATACTAAAGGGTGTGCTAGAGCCTGAAAGGAAGACATAGGAGAAAGAGGCCTGGAAGAGAGCCTAGAAATGAAGATATCAATAAAAGTAACTAAAATTGTCAAAAGAGTGGAGAAAATAAAATATAGCAGATAAAACCCAAATATTCAGGAATAAACTTAACCAATGATGTAAAGCACTTGTATTCAGAAAACTACAACTCAGTGTCAAAAAGAAATGTAAAGAGTCCTAAATAATTGGAAGAATATTCCAAGCTCACAGATTGGAAGACTAAATATCATTAAGATGTCAATTCTACTCAAATTGATATACATATTCAATGCAATCCCAATAAAAATTCCATCAGTATTTTTTAAATAAATGGAAAACACAATTTTCAAATTTATTTGGAAGGGTAAGCAGTCCTGAATAGCCAGAAACATCTTAAAAAGGAAAAGCAAAGTTGGAGGCCTCTCATTTCTGGACTTTAAATCATATTACCTAGCTACAATGGTAAAAACAGCATGGTACTGGCATAAAGACAGATTCATAGCTCAATGAAACCAAATTAATGGTTCAGAAACAGACCCCCACATATATGGTCAAGTGACTTTTGACTAGTCTGTCAAACCCACCCACCTCATGCAGAACAGTCCATTCAACAAATGGTGCTGAAAGTACTGGATATTCATAGCTAAAAAAGGGAAAGAGGACCCTTATCTTACACCTTATCCAAAAATAACTCAAAATGAATAAAAAACCTTAATTATAAAAACAAGAACCATAAAGCTTCTAGACGAAAATGTAGGAAAATTTATTCACAACCTGGTGATAGTTACTGGACTCTTAGAGGAGATAAGAGGAGGACTGAGATGGACTACTGATATTTAATGTGTGTATAAGTTTTAATTAGCTTTACTGTAAAAGTGTGGAAATGTACAAGTTGATGGTAACACATTATAGTGAGTAAAGGATAGTTTATAAATGGGGATGTGGCTGAAAATGGTAGTGTAGGGATGTAAATGCCAGTTGGCAGAATGCCAGAGAATAATCCAGGGACTGAATAGCCTAGTAAACCCAGGGGTGGATGAGAATTGTAGCTGATGGTACAGATGCAAGAGTGTCCTTTGTGAGGTAGAGCAAATGCACATAACTATTGCAGGGTGGTGGGAATGTGGAGAAGCATGGGAAAAATAAAACTGGAGTGACCTATGGACTGTGGTTACCAGTAATAATATAATATTCTTGCATCTATGTCCATGAAGTACTGTATTGATAATGGGGAAGTATGGAAAATGTGTGCCAAATGTATTACTACACTAAGGACTTGGTAATAATCAGATAATATTATCTCATAATCTGTAACAAATGTTGCACCACAGTGTGGTGTGTTGATAGAGGGGTGTTGTTTGGGAATTTTGCACATGTGCATGATTATTTTGTGGGTTTACAACTTCTGTTATAAAAATATATTTAGAAAACAATAATAGGGTGGGGAGGTGGAAAAATTCACCAAATGTAAGATAAGGACTATAATTAGTAGTAAGCTTTTGACAATATTCTTCCATAATTTTAAAGAAATATCTCATGACAATGCAAGGTGTTGGTGGAGGGTTGATATATGGGACCTCTCTATGATGTCATGCATGTTTGCTTTGTAAGGTCACAACTTTTATAATACACTTGTTGTTTATGTATGTTCATATATAAATGATATAAAAATAATAATAATAGGGTAGGTTGAGGGAAAATATTTTGGTTAGTAGTAATATTTTGAGGATGCTCTTTAAACATTAGTTAAAAATGTTTAACAACAATGCAAGGTATTCATGGTAGGGTGAGGTATGAAAGCCCTGTGTGATGTTATATATGTTTGTTTTGTAAGTTCACAACTATTACTATATACTTGTTGTTTATGTCATTCATGTAAGAGTGCTATGTTTCAATAAATTTTTTAAAAAAAGAAAAAAAATTCAATTGTAAGCCATTACCCTAATGGAAGCAAAAAAAGAATGTAACCTGAAAGAAATTGTTTGTGCTATTAGTTGGTTTGAAATATTTGCAATTTGTTGTGATCTATTTTCATTCTAAATATTCAATTTCATACATAATTTTGAATTTGTAGATTTATGTTTCTTCTTAAAGGCTCCCCTAGTATAAGGTTATGTATAAGCTTCAGGGTGACCGACCTGGATGCTCTTCTTCTAGGCCTTCTTCATAAGAGGGTGTCTGGGTTTATGCAGTATCCAGGTTTATAAGACTTTGTGGTAGAGGAAAAGTTGGGGGGTCTGAAGTCATGTTCTTAGAACTTCAGATTTTTGAGGTGATATTCCTATTTACTCACTTCTTGCCTGCCCTATTCACATTCTTGGCTGAACTCAGTGGCCAGTGAAAGTCATAATCTGTTCACTTCTAGTTTGGTCAAAGCTCAGTGATGCTCCCTGACAGAATGAGTCTCATTTCAGCTCTTTTTGTGAATACCTGCTTGTGTGGTTCACCCATTTCAGTGATACCCCAGCCCATTCTAGAAAAGCTTAGCATCCAGGACCTCGGCTATTTCTGGGCCCCACTATAATTCATGCAAGAACTTTAGGCAGTCAAATCTTAACCTCACTACATAATTATGTCATGTAACCACTTTATTAGTCAGACTTCTCCAGAGAAATAGAACCAACAGGGTAGAAATAAGGTGTATAAATAAATATCAGTATGAACAAAGGTCACTCTGAATTCTGAAACAGATATTTTTCCTTTTTAATTTGAAGGATCTCATGCCAAATTAAAAAAAAAAAAAAATTTGGACTCCTGAAAAGAACTAAACCAACATAGTTTTTCAGACTCAGTGAGGTGGAGGAAAATAAAAGTGGTTTACCACATTCCAGGAGATTTTGAGGATTAGTTTAATACCTGATCATTCATAATTTTAATTGATATAATTATACCAGGAAGCATTTCATATTTTGTCGTTAAGAATAACTAAAACATTTTGTTATGGTTTTTATCCCTAAAATAGAGTATAAAAAAATCCAAGAATTGTAAAAGTAACCTCACATTGAATGGTGAATGTATTAATATTTTCTCATTATTTGGAGTTCACCTCATATTTGCATAAGATTATGAAATGAAGTCCTGGATTCATTACATGACCTTTTTTAGTAGACTGTTTTTCATTTTAAACTGGGTTTTCACTTATACAATAAATATCGATAGTTCATTATAATTCTAGAAAAGTTATTCACTGCGCTCTAATCCAGATACTGAAGAGTAAAGAAGGATGGTCCAGTGATGGGCCCTTGATACTGATGGATATGCTTATGAGCCTGTGTGCTTGAAATTTCAACTACGTCTAGAGCTGCAGTGTGCCTAAGAGTTACGTCCTGAGAGCCTCCATGTTGCTCAAATGTGGCCACTCTCTAAGCCAAACTCAGTATATCAATGCCTTAACTTCCTCCCAGCATGGGACAGGACTCCTGGGGATAAGCCTCCCTGGTGCCAAGGGATTACTACCATCATCACTTGGTAATGCAACTAGAACACATATCTGATTTGGGATCCTTTTTATAATTTTACAGGGCATTAATAAATATAAATATTAGTTTTAAAAAGTAATTTAAAATAACCTATTTTTCTATACATTATACAACAGAGACTTAGTAATTATATTTGCAATTTCTACCTCCAGACAATTGGAGGTGAAGCAAATATAGAGATTTCATCTAATTTTCTTACCCATCATTAGAATAAGACATAAATTCTATTCAGCCTTCTTTGTTATAACTGGAATGCAGTTATCCTATATTATCAGTGACCTTATCAGCTCAGATTGTATTCAATATTTTTCCAAGCTAACAATTAATTTCAAAGCTTTCAAGAGTCAGACCACTTTCTTTGGTCAAAAATATTCCTTGAGATATTATCATATTGAATGACATCCTATATACCATATGATTAACAGAGACATATATTTTTGGAATTAGGCCCCCATAATGAAAACTACATCAAGTAGTTTACACTTAGTATGTGAAGGCCCCAGCAGGAAACTGATGGCACATTCAAATTAGGATACACTGAGTAGAGTTTATTTTAAAAGTTAGGCATGCTACAGCCTTTCTTTGAGAAACTCCAGAGGGAAAGGATTGATGCAATAAGCACCCAATATGCCTATTCTCTTTCTCTCTGTTCAATTTGCTTGGAATTCCTTTTGGCTAAACCCAAATTCAAGTCAGAGGACAAGAAAGCCTACTGACATAGCCCATCAGGGTCCATGTCCCAGGAAGGTGAGCAAGTTGGGAAGTGGATCTTGATGGAAAATTTAAAAGATCTGGCAGAGTCCATTCTTTTCTCTCTGGCTTGAGTAACAGGTGTGTTCTGAATACTAGAGGCATGAAAAGTCCCACAGGACATATATTCAATTATACTCTTCTCTGAAACCTAAAACATTAACCTTAACCAGGGTTCTTAAAAGGCAAGGGAAGAAAAAGAGGAGAGAAAGGAGTTAAATGATGTAAAACATGGCTGCTAAGTCCTTCTTTTTGTTGGGACAATGACTTAGATTGGCGATCATAGCTGCATTCCATACTCTTCTTACTCTGTGTCAGTAAATTTTCTGGGCAGGATTCTTTAGTGAGCCATTGGAATCTGAGTCCTTGCTTGGCCACAGATTTCCTTTGATCAAAACTAACAAGTACCAACCATATAAGAAGAGGTACCCCAGTGAATTCCCTGGGTTCCAAAACTAAAAATAGTCCTCCTTTTGCCTATTGCATATTATCTTCTTGGGATTAATTATGCGAGTAAATTCTCCTCTTGTTGATTTAGAGGCATGAGAAGTCCATGACAGTGGTATGATAGCATGTAAAACTGTCATAATTTCTAATAAAGGTGCTATGGAGTAACCATTACCTTGAATAATGAAATCTTCATCATTGCTTTCATGATCTCTGTGCAGAACACTCTAATTTTCTAATATAAGGAAAATTTGTTCATTAGCCTATGTTCCATAACAACATTGAGTTGGTAAATAAAGATTAAATTTTAAAAATCATTTCCAAAATACCCCTCTGCAAGGTCCAATCATTTGTTAGGAATACCCTTCTCAAGTTTAAGTTACTGCAAGTATCCATCCACAATTACAATGTAGACAGAAAGTACCAGAAAGCACCCAAGTGCATCATCAGGTTTCACATGTTTCACATGCCGTCATGTAGAAAACTGTCCTATATCCTCCTGTTTATCAGGGTCATCACTCCTACCAATGTGGTGACTACATTAATTTTTTAAATTGTGTGTATTAGAGTGTATGTGTTGACTACTTTTAGCCCGCTGATCCCTGAGCAAAATGTCTTCAAAGTCCCCTGTAGTAGCTGTAATAACTGGTAAGCAGATTAATGACCCCTAAAGATGTGCAAGCCCTAATTGCTAGAACCTGTGTATATGTTACTTTATATGGCAAAGGGAATGGGATTAGGGTTGCTAATCATCTGATTTTAAAATAGGGAGATTATCCTGGATTATCTGGATGGTCCAAATATACTTAAAAGACTATTAGAGAGACAGAAGAAGGAGAACCAGAGAAGTGGCAGTAGGAGGACTCAGGTCAACATTATTGGCTTTGAAGATTCAGGAAGAGGTCATGAAACAAGAAATGTGGGAAGCCTCCAGAATCTGGAAAAGGCAAGAAACCAGATTCTCAGGGCTTCTCCTATTGAGATCCATTTCAGATTTTTCACCTCTGGAACTGAGAGAAAATAAAATTATCTGTTTTAAGGCACTGAGGTTAGGTAATACCTTCTAGGAAAAATAGGAAAATAATACAATACCCTTTCTATGTACAGCCCCTGTTAGGACTAGACTACCAAATTCTGTAGAAACCAGAGCTGTAGTGACAGAAAGCACAAAATCCCCCAAGGTGTCATTAGGAGAGTAGGGTAAGTGATGCCACTCTTACTTCCACCCCATGTATCCTTTCTGTTGGAGGCACAGCACATAAAGGGGTCTCTGTTCTAATAAATATATTCTGTCCTGAAAGATAGCATATGGCTTCTGTACTTTGAGAGTAGTTCCTCCAAGTCATCACTTCTGTTCCACTCCACCTTCAGAAAGAAATTCTAGTAGTCAATGGATGCTGCAGTACTTGATAGAACCTGTTCCATGGTCATGCCCACCTCTCCTTCATTTCTGTAATGTTTCCCATTGTTCAATGATATGCTATGTGGGATCCCAGGCTTGTGGATCAGGGATTTCACAAATAATGGAACTGGCTGAGGCTCTGCTGGCAGAAGAGTCAAACCCAAATCCATAACAGGTGTCTATCCCTGTGAGAACAAACCACTGGCCTCTTGCCATAATAGATCAAGCTTGATGTAATCAACTTGCCAGCAACTGCCTGACTGATCTCAAGGAATAGTGTCTGATCAGGGGTTTATTATTGGTGATAACTTGGGCATTCAGAGGCAGCAGTAACTAGATTTGCCCTTGTAGAAGAGTCCATGGTATTGGGCAAATAAATAGCCTTCATCTTTGCCATCTTGGCCCTTTCATTATGCTAATTATGCATTTAAAGAGTGCTCACTGAAGAAATTTGGCTAAATCATTTTGTCCAGTTGGTTGTTTAGTGCTTCCATGGTGGATGCTTTCTGGTGTAAAGTAAATAATAAAAATCTTCACACTTTATTTTCTCTCCCATCTGTCCATTCATCATGACTCTACCCAAAGCTTCTTTTTTAATATAAGAAACTTTATTTTAAAAGGGTTTTAAATTACAGAAGAGTTACAATGAAAGTATAAGGGATTCCTATACACCCCAACCCTTCCCCCTCCAACATCTTCCCTTATTAATAATATTGTATAATAGTGTGGTACATTTGTTACAACTGATGAATTATATATTGAAGCATTGCTACTAACCAAGGTCTATAGTTTATATTGTGGTTTACTCTTAATTCCATAACCTAAAAATGTCCTTTGTTCCACCTGTTATTCCCTCTCCCCCTCCTCTTAGAACCTCTAGTGACCACTACCTTTAAATCAATGTTTACTTCCTTCCATTACTACAATATTAGTAAGTTTTCTTTGTCCTTGGTTGTGTTTCCCCCCATATGTTTGTACATTCCTCAGCCTTGAGGATTTGGGGATGGCGATGCTCTTTCTGCCTCAGATTGAGAGGGGGCTTAGATCTTATGGAACAGGTGAAAGGAACTGTTTTGCTTGCAGTTGTAGACACTCTGTTATTTGGGATGGGGCTGTCCATCATTTTGTTAGTTGTTCTGGGTGAGTCTGATCAACTGGAGTGTAGGTGTTGGCCACAACTCTTCTGAGATTCAGGGTTCAACCAGCCTAAGAACAGACCAAATATTTAAGTCTCTCAGACATATAGTTAATGGGTATAGTGCTAATTATAGGTTCAAATAAAAGGGGTAGAAGAATTGTGTAGGAAAATTATAAATGAGTCTTACTCTTTCACTGGGGAAATAGGTTGTCATATATTCCAAGGTAAGGCCCACATATTGGGGGCTGATTTCAAGGGGTTGTGTGTCTGTATGGCACTAGAGTACTCAGGAGCACCCCCATTTGAGCCTTTGTTCACAGTGGAAGTTAGTGAAATCTGCCTTAGGCATGCATACTTGTAGCCTCTGAAATGACCTCCTGACTCATTTTGAAATCTCTTAGCTGTAAAAACTCTTTTGTATTTGATGTTTCCCCTTTTTGGTCAAGGTCTCTTTCTTTCTAAATGCTTCACTGGTTGGTGCTTGGTATTAATCCCTGGGAGTCACGCCTCTTGCTGGGGCGGGACGGCGGGGGGGGGGGGGGGGGGGGGGGGGAGGGAGGTAGTATATATATTTGCTGAGTTTGGCTCAGAAAGAGGCCATTCACCTGAAGCTTCTTGCTCCCAATCTTTTACTCCTTTACCATCCAGTTCTCTGACCAGGCCTGTAGTCAGTGTTTGGGAATCTATAAAAATTCTTACCTCAGGTCATTTCTTGTTCATCATGTCCAATTTACATGATATCCATCAATGTAATTGGTTCAATATGTTGTTCTATGGGATTTCTTAGTCTTCAGATCGGATAATACTATCGTAAAGCAACAATGTCAACATGCAGACTATTCTGTGAGGCTTCACAGAGTGGGAAAAAAAAGAGAAAAAGATGCTCAGCAAACACTAAATTGTATCTGGAGTCAGGTAATGAGACTCCTGTAACATTTCTTAAGTAGAGACATACTTTAGAAACAAAATTATAATCAACATCAACTGTACCCCCTTTTATCCTTATAGTAGTTTGGTAAAGGAATACTAATAATAGAATTATACACAAATAATTAAACAAGGATCTAATATTTTTAAACAGTTTTATTGAGAAAAACTTATCATAGCTTTAATTCACCCACTTTAAAGTATACAATTCAATGGTTTTTAATCTAGAGAAACAATCTAGAGAAAGAATGATTACAGGATTCTTTTAAAACACTTTTTCATTGGATTTAACAGTTGACTATTATTGAGTTATCCAAAATTTTTATGAAACATAAAAGGAGAAAATCCTGCATCTGTTTCTTCATGTTGGCAATATAAGCAGAGATAAATACAAGGCAGAGCTCCCAGTATAATTAAGTCAGTCTAACCAAAAGTGTATTATGATTCCCCCTGTGGTAGAAACAGCACTAGAAATAAATCAGAAGAATTGAGTTTTCAACCCAGATATATAGCATAAGAGTTGTATGAACTTGGGTAAGAAAGGAAACAATATTTGGTAAACTCTAAAGTTTCATGTGAATGTAGGCTGTTAATAATTCTAAACCTTACAACTTAAAAGAAATATAAAGAACATAGGAAAACAGATAAATTGACCCAAGAGGACTGGCCTAAGGTGATCTAAAGTGAGTTCACCTCTCAAAATAATATGTATAAATCTTTAATTTGATTTAAGAAACAACTGAAACAGACATTATATGACTTCTAAGTGTCTCATGATATATCATACAGCAAAAGAGCAAATGGTAACCAGCTATTTTCCTTTTTCATTAAGAACAGAACAAGTTTGTGTAGTCTAGGGAAATTAAAAGAAGACTTAAAATTCCTAAGCACAGTGATATTCTGCATCATATGAATTCTTCATATGAAGTCAGAATATTTAGACTTGTATCAAAAGAAATACCTATGAGATACCATATTTTTATCTATCAGATTGATTAAAAATTTTAAAACACTATAGCTTCTGGTGGTGCTGCAACAGGAAAATTTGTACTCTAGCTTCCACAATTAAGGAAACTTATGATAAAACTAACATTAACCTTCAACCCCATCCAACAGCTGTGCTATTAAATTTCTCTGGTCAAAATGCTTTACAACTCTATAAATTATTTTAAAACTTCTCCACTCTGCATCATGTGCTCTCTCCCTCTCATTCTCAGCAAAAGTCCTCTCTTGCTATTTCTCAGAAGACAAGGAAGAGGACATTCAACTTCCTACCATCAGATTTGCAACCCTACATATATCCACATATATCCTACATATATGCATTTTATCCTCTATTCTTACTGATTCACTAAAGATACTTCTCATCATACCATGTCCAATTCCTCCATCTCTGTTTCTGTGCTAGTACTTCCTGCCTTCATAGGCAACTCAACCTACACTGTTGGCAATTATTTCTCTTTCCTATAAAGTAATGTTTTTCCTTTCAGGTGTTTGTATTTAAACACAACCAACTCTATAATCCAACAAACACCACATAAAAAGGTTCCTGAGGGCTATGGAGACACCCAGGTCCTATAGTCATGGCAGATAGCTCTGGAGTTTGTTGCCTTGCCAGTGGGCCCTACTTTGGAGTTTGTGTTCCCAAGTGTGACAGAGTTGAACTCAGATGTGACTTCACATGCCTTTTCTTTCCCTTTTATTGAACCTATAGTTGGTGCTGGAGTTGATATATATATGTCAAAGAGACTTGAATCTCTGGGCTGTCCGTGTGCCAGCTGGGCCCTGAGCCTCACCAGAGTTTCAATACCTACTCCCCAAATCATTGGACTCACACAGGACAACTAACAAGGAGGTGAGGATGGACAACCACCACACCGAGAAACTGAGAGCATCTACAAGCAAGCAAGAGATTCCGATCAATTAGCCATATGGGATCAAAGCCCCCTCTCAATTATAGGTGGAGTGGGCATCACCATCCCAGAATCCTCACAACTGGAGAATAAAATATGGACTAGAGTGTACTTGCTGGTATTCTATTATAGACATATTACAACACTAGCAATGGAAGAAATTATATCATTGATGTGGAGACAGTGGCCACTGGAGTTGCTCAAGGCAGGAAAAGGGAAAAAGAGGTGTCCTATGGGGGCATTTTTGGGACTTGGAATTGTCCTGAATGACATTGCAAAGACAGATAAAGGACATTATATATCTTGCCTTAACCTACACAGTGGAGTGGGACAGAATGTAAATTACAATGTACACTATAATCTGTTGTATGGCAATGCTCCAAAATGTGTTCATCAATTTCAATGAGTGTACCACACTAATGAAAGAAGTTGTTAATGGGGAAAAAGTGGTAGTTGTGGGGAGTGGGGCATATGGGAATCCTCTATATTTTTTAATGTAACATTTCATGTAATCTAAGTATCTTTTAAAAATAAATAAATAAATAAATTTTAAAAAGCCCTCCTAAATTATAAATCTTCTCCAGCTAACAAGCCTGTCTCTTTCTGGCTTCTAAGGCAATATGGAATGGTTTTGAATATTTTCTAAACATTTTTTGTCTCTTAAAAGTCAAGTAGTATAAATTGGTATAGCCACTTTGGCAAACTTTTGAACAGTATTTATAAAAGCTAAGCCTATGCTTACCCTAGACCCGTTACTTCCACTCTTACTAGATATTCCTAAGAGGGCATATTATACCAAATGATTGGTTCATAGCACTTCGTTTATAACAACCAAATATTTGAAAATGTTTTAAACGGTCAGCAATTATAAAAGAGATATATAAATTATGTATATGCATACATTGAGGAAAGCAACACACAGTAAAAAAGAAGAAACTATTGATGACCTCAATATCAATGGATCTCCCAGATATGATACAAGTAAAAGGAGCCACACATACTGTAGGATTCCTTTTATCTTAGGCTCAAGTCAGATTAAACAAATCTATGGTGAATGTGGTAGTTTGAGACTTTTATCCTTAGAGATAATCCATTCCTGTGGTTATAAACCTATTGTAGGTGGGAATTTTGGATTAGATTACTTTAGTAGGGCATGACCTGGGATCTCAATCCTCTTACTGGAGTCCTCTATAAACAGGATGAAAATGAGGAAAGAGACTAACAGAAAGAAACCACGGGAAGCTGGAAGAAAGCCCCAAAAGTCAGAAGCTAAAATCAGTGGAAGGGAAAAACAGAGAGAATTCCACAAAGCAGGAAGTTGAAGGTAAGAAAGTCTAAAGGAGGAGGGAGATCCTCAGCAGATATTCCCATGTGCCTTGCCATGTGAGAGAGGAGTCCAGGACTGGCAGCAGCTGGTCTTTGGGGAGAAAGCTTTGCCTGATGAGGCCTTGATTTGGATCTTTTTCTCAGCCTTGAAACTGTAGGCTTTTAAACTCCCCATTGTAAATCCAACTCATTTCTGGCATATTGCCTTTAGGAGGCCTACCTAACTAAAACTGTGACTGATGTCAGAATCTGGGTAACCTCTGAGGAATAAACTGACTAGGATGGAGCACAGCATAAGTCAGCCTTCAGGAGTTAGATATCTTGATCTGGGTAGTGGTTATGCAAAGGGGTATTCACACATAAAAATTCATACATTAAAATCCCTCTAGCCATACACTTAAAATTAGTGCAATTAACTACACATATGTGCACTTCAGTTTAAATATAAACACATATTGCATAAACACATGCAATAGTTTTGATCAAAATGTTTGAAATTATGGATGAGAAAGCAAATACATTCACCTGTGGAAGCTTAGGAGCGCTCAGGTGAAAAGGTGCCCAGCTAAATATCCCATATTTATCACATGCTTCGTGAATAAGACCGAGGATTAGGAGGTCTGAAAAGGACTCAGTCTGTCTGGTTATTTTTTTTTTTTTTTATATTGCTACCCTTCTGTTTTATTCATGCTTTGTGAAGTTTTGTAGACATAGTCATGAACCTCTTTAAATTAATAACCTGATTTGATAAATTGCATTTGAGACAGAGGGATTTTTAAATATATATGTTCTTTTTTCTAGTGATTGGTAGTTTTATTCCATAACACTAATAATCTTAAGGCATTACTTCTTTTTTCCTTCAAATAAAGAGGCATAGAGTTGTTACTTGGATGTGATTTTCAGAAAGTAAATTAGTACAGAGATTTCCTCTTTATTATTCTCTACTTTTTAGTATGTTCTACCATTCTCTCACCTATTTCCATTTTATCTGATGTCTCTTGAAAATACTTCAAATCATTTTATTTAGTCACATACTTATTTTTATATCAATAATAGACATTTAACTAAATTATATAAATGAATGAATTAACATACTTGGCATATACTCAATGTCAAAATTAGAGGGAAAGAATCTATAATTCTATAAAAATAGAAATAAAAATACAATCTAATAATCTGATTAAGCATATACCTATTTTTCTAAGAACAGTTGTGTAAGAAAAACTTTCAGCAATGAAACATTAATGTCAATAATCAGATGAAATGTATTGAATTTTTAAAATATATGTAAAATCTATATCTTCTATCTTAACCAAATTGTATGGCTCAACGAATAATCTCTTTTTCTTTGAGATAATCAAAGCAAAAGATTTTGCATTATAAAATGCAAAAATAATTAAAACCATAAATGCAATTTAAAGATATTAGCTTTCTTTTCTTTTGTGAGATGAGTATGTGAATAAACAACAAATTTGTAATTTGCAAGTTACTTCAAAAATGATAAATTTCATTTGAATACCAAAAATAATCTGATTGAGTTTAGCAAAAATAATTAATCAACAGGAATATAATCTATCTTCAGTTTTGTGAGCCAATATAAAAATCCATATATCTAAAATATCATTTGAGATTAAGTATTATCATTTAAAAATCATTTTTCTTAATATTTGTCTTATTTATCTCCTTCACCCTTCAAACTGTGCTTCCTCTTCCAGTCCAAAGTTTAAAACATGATAGTAATACAGTATTAATCCCTAAGATTTATCATACTCATCCATTACTAAGTCAAAGATCTTGCCAAGATATAAAAATTAGGTAAAATGGATGTGAGCAGTGATTTTTAAAACACTAGTCCTCCAGCCCCCTATTTTTGCCTCAGTCCAATCTGTTCCTCAAAAATATATTTAAATGCAAAAACATGTTGCCTTATCTAAAAATCTTCCTTTGTTCTTTGAATCAAGTTCAAAATCTTTAACATGACCTGTCTTTCTTGGCCCCTGCCTAACAAAATCCATGCTCTACGAGCTGCAGAGTTTTTCACAAATAAAGACTGGACAGTTGATTGCTTGAGTGGAGAAACTCACTGAAATAAAATACCAAATGAGTTGCCTATTCTGAACAATACCAAATAAATTGCTTTAAAGTGGGATGTTGGCCTTACCTACTCTCTCCCTTTTCTAACAAAAGTTTTAACAATGCCCAATCTTGTTGGGCTTCTGCCATTAGAGTGTATTTAACACAGTAAGGTTATTGTGACTATGGAAACCTGTGCATAAACATGTGCTAAACAAACTAACAAATTATTTTTACCAATTTTAACCAAAAATTTTAAAGGAATCAAAAGGTTCATAATATCTTCTGTCATAACATATTCCATTTTTAACAAATAATTTACTTGAATATGAAAGATAAGTAATAAGATATTTAAATATAAAAGAATCATTTCTCAGGCCACCTTTACTTTCTGTGGTCATAGAATTATTCAAGACATAAGAGCTAAACATAGATCAATGCCAAAGTTAGCAGACCATTTCACAAGGCCAAGTTAGCCTCTGATTCTGCAACAAAAATGGTCTTAGGCCAGCAGCATTGCACTGCTGAATTTGGGAAAGATTAGGTTTCCCAGACATAGATTGAGAATGATGTGGGTGCTAATGAGAAAAATCATCTATCTTGTGCCAAGAATGGTTCTAAATTCCTTGGCAGTGGTCCTTACTTCATGCTGATTTTTGAGGAAGACTGGGATTCCTGCCAAAGGAGAATTTGAGAGCTAAAGGAAAGTCCCTGATATCATTTGGGAGGCCACTCTTGCCAACTCTATGTACAGCTGAGGATGGGAGTGGAGTGTCTTGCTCCCCTTACCTTGGGGTGGCAGACACTTCCTTGTGTTTGTGGAGCACTTTCACAGACATTACCACAATTAACCCAGCAGGTATGCAGAGAAGATATGATCCCATTCTATTGATGAGGAAAAGAGTTCAG
The DNA here is from genome assembly GCF_030445035.2 of Dasypus novemcinctus. Classification (NCBI taxonomy): domain Eukaryota; kingdom Metazoa; phylum Chordata; class Mammalia; order Cingulata; family Dasypodidae; genus Dasypus; species Dasypus novemcinctus. The sequence goes on from NC_080684.1 coordinate 64,759,358, forward strand.
GGAGACTGTACAGTGTAAGCACAGGTAGAGGAAGAAAATCTGCTCGAGGTCAGTGGTGTTGACAGAAAGTTGAACCCTAGCTCCTATTTTGTCTCCTCTTTGGGGAGGCTAGAGAATTAACTTCAGTCTGGAAAAAGGCAGAGCTAACAGTGGTTAGGAAGTGAAGTACAAGATAAGTAGAGCATTGCAACAATAAGACAGTAGTTAGCTGCTCTAAGATAATTCAGGTCTCCTGAGTCTGGTGAATAGCAGCCAGGACACCAAGGATTTTCTAGGAGTTTGCTGAGCTCTCAGTGTTCTTAGAGACTTGAAGACTGAAAAAAGAGGCAGTAGTCCATGAAAAAAATCAATCATACATCAGAGGCCAGTGAGTAACATCATATTTGGAAGTATGAACTTACAACGAATGACTCACAAGCAGATAAAAACTTTTTAAAACAAGATGATCCTTGAACTGAGCTTTGGTGAGTTGGCTAACAATAATAATAAATTCTGCCCCATTTATTTGAATCTATAATTAGCTAAGATTTAAAGAGCACTTATTAAATGCCAATGACTGTTCAAAATATTTTATTTGAATTACCTCATTTAGACTACCTAATAACTCTACTCAATAAATAATTTTGTTTACCCCATTTTACAGATTGAAACTTAGGCATGGAGATAATAAGTTACCCAAAGAAGGTCACATAGCAAGTGGACTCCAATCTAAGGAGCTTGTACTTTTTACCAGTTTTCTGTCTGGGTCCCCTATTTATGTGCTAGGTAGGACATTACAAGAAAAGTTTAAGAAAAGACTATTGTGAAACACAATGGCATTTTTGGAGTTTTATAAGCAGGTTAAAATTATTGGAATTTATAGTGAAGGAGGTCTCAACCAGAAATAAAGCAGGAAGGACAAGTGACCGTCAATTGGTCAAGGGTCTTACCATTTTTGGAAGCATTTTAAACAACAAAAATTTAAAATATACAACTTAAAGCGCTTAACTTCCCTAAAGAACAAACTTAGGACCTTGATATTTCCAACATACCTAGTTATAAAATACTTGTCTCAAATGATTTTTATTGAGTTCCTAAGAGGAAAATGCTTTTTAAAAATTCATGAATTAGGGAAGCGGACTTGGCTCAATGGATAGGGCATCCACCTACCACATGGGAGGTTCGTGGTTCAAACCCAGGACCTCCTTGACCCATGTGGAGCTGGCCCACACCCAGTGCTGATGCACACAAGGAGTGCCATGCCATGCAGGGGTGTCCCCCATGTAGGGGAACCCCACGTGCAAGGAGTGTACCCCATAAGGAGAGCTGCTCAGTGTGAAAGAAAATCTAGCCTGCCCAGGAATGGTGCCGCACACAGGGAGAGCTGATGCAGCAAGATGACACAACAAAAAGAGAAACAGATTCCTGGGCCGCTGACAAGAATAGAAGCAGACACAGAAGAACACACAGAAAATGGACACAGAGAGCAGAAAACTGGGGGGTGGGGAGAGAAATAAATTAAAAAAATAAATCTTAAAAAAAAAACTCATAAATTAAATTATAGATAAGGTTTTAGAAGAATAGTTAGCTAAAATACTCATATTGTAGTCTTTGAGCCAATAATACTTTGAAAACCATCTTGAATGCTATGTAAAAAAACAGTATTCCGATGTAAAATTGTACTTCCCACAAGAATATTTTAAACTTTAGCTTTAGAGAAATTTTTAGAGTTCAAATGTTGAGTAGTATTTTCTTTTACAATATTGTCATTAAGGAAGATGGATTTTAAAGGATAATCCTTTTAATTATTTGCTATTGTTTGTGTGCTTCTAATCATTCATACTAATCATGAAATGGATTTCAGTAATTACTTGAAAAGGAAGTTCAGTAATGGCAAGGAACATTATACTTTCTGTTTCATGCCCCATATTGAATTGTATTTCATTTGAATTACACTAAAAACAAATTGCATATGGGGAAGCAGATGTGGCTCAATCACCAGGGCCTCCTTGTGAAGGCAAGCTGGCCCACACCTGTGAAGAGCTGAAGGCCCGCGCCTGCAGAGAGATAATAGCCCACACTCATGGAGAGCTGATGGCCCGCACCCACAGAGAGCTGGCACAGCAAGATGATGCCACAAAGGGAGAGCAGACCAGACATAGAAGAACGCGCAGCGAATGGACACAGAGCAGACAGTAAGCAAGCAGCAGGAGGGGGGGAATAAATAAAAATAAATTTTAAAAAAAATTGCATATGAATTTTATTCATAGTAAATAATTATGTCCTTTCATTTTGGGATAAAATGAATATTCACAAAAATTGGAATATTTTATCATTAGTATGACTATATTGTTGTTCAAACAGGGTCACCTTTGTGAGGGTAAGGATCCCTAAGATAAATTAAATCGTGTAATTAAATACATTTAATTTTGACTTATAAAATAGTTATTCTGTTTGTGGTGGATCTTTAAAATAGTTATAAACTACTTTCAAATATAAAATACTTTATTCCATTTTTAAAAAATGTATTGAAGTATATCACTCATACATAAATATACATAAACAATAGGTGTGTAATAATAGTTGTGAACTTAGAAAACAAACATATGTAATATCATACAGGACTCTCATACCTCACCCTACCACTATGCCTTGCATTGTCATTAAACATTTTTAACTAATGATTAAAGAGCATTGTCAAAATATTACTACTAACCAAAGTATTTTCCTTCAACCCACCCTATTATTATTATTATATCATTTATATATGAACATACATAAACAATAAATGTATAGTAAAAGTTGTGAACTTACAAGGCACACATGCATATCATACAGGGGTCCCATACATCAACCCTCCACCACCAACTTGCATTGAGTAAGAAGTTTGTTACAAATTATGAAAGAATATTGTCAAAATCTTACTACTAATTATAGTCCTTATCTTACATTTGGTGCATTTTCCCCCAACTCACTCTATTATTATTTTTAAATATATTTTATGACAGAAGTTGTAAACTTATAAAACAATCATACACATGTGCAAAGTTCCCAAACGGCACCCCTCACTCAGCATACCACACTGTGGTGGAATATTTGTTACAGATTATAAAATAATATCATTTGATTGCTACCATGTCCATAGTGTACATTTGGCACACATTTTCCATACTGAACCATTATCAACACAGTACATCTTTGGCATAGATGCAAGAATTTTACATTATTACTGGTCACCACAGTCCATAGGTCACTCCAGTTTTATTTTTCCCATGCTTTTTCACATTCCCACCACCCTGCAATAGTGATGTACATATGCTCTAGCTAACAAAGGACACTCTTGCATCAATACCATCGACTACATTTCTCAACCACCTCTGAGTTTACTGTGATATTCAGTTCCTAGATTATTATCTAACATTCTGTCAATTGGGTTTACATACCTAGACTACCATTTTCAGCCACATTCCCATTTATAAACTAGCTGTTACTCACTATGTGTTACCATCCACACTATCCATTTCCACACTTTTACAGTAAAACTAATTAAAACTTCCACATACTTTAAACATCAGTACTCCATCTCAATTCTCCTCTTCTCTTCTTTAAGAATCTACAACCTACCACCAGGTCCGAAGATATTTTTCTACAATCTATTCTAGACGTTTTATGGTTCTTGCTTTTATTTTTAGATTTTAATCCATTTTGAGTTAATTTTGGATAAGATGTGAGATAGGGGTCCTTTTTCCTTCTTTTAGCTATTGCTATCCAATTCTTTAAGTACCATTTGTTGAATGGACTGTTCTACCTGAGCTTCACAGGTTTGACACGCTAGTCAAAAATCACTTGACCATATATGTGAGGGACTGTTTTTGAATCATCAGTTTCATTCCATTGGTGTATGTGTCTGTCTTTATGCCAGTACCAGGCTGTTTTACCATTGCAGCTAGGTAATATAATTTAAAGTCTGTAATGAGAGTTTGCTTTTCCTTTTTAAGATGTTTCTGGCTTCAAGATCCCTTATCCTTCCAAATAAATTACATTATCGTGTTTTCAAATAATATTTTTAAATGCTGGTGGAATTTTTAACAGTATTGCATTGAATTTATTTACAAATTTGAGTAGAACTGATATCTTAATGATATTTAGTGTTCCAGTGCATGAGCATGGAATGATCTTCCAGTTATTTAGGCCTTTTAAAATTTCTTTTAACATTGAGCTGCAGTTTTCTGAATACAAGCACTTTACATTGTTGGTTAAGTTTATTTCTGACTATTTGGGCTTTATCTGTCATATTTTATTTTGTTTTCATCACTCTCTGACACTTTTAGTCACTTTTATTAATATAATCTTCATTTGTAGACTTTCTTCCAGGCCTCTCTCTCCTGTCTTTTCTTTTTAGGCTCTAGCACACTCTTTAGTATTTCCTAAAAATCTGACCTCTTGGTTAGAAATTCTCTCAGTTTCTGTTTATCTGTGAATATTATAACTTGCCCTCATTTTTAAAAGACAATCTTGGAAGATAGAACATTCTTGGCTGGATGTTTTTCTCTTGTAGTATCTTAAATATATCAGACCACTGTCTTCTTGTCTCCATGGTTTCTGGTGAGAAATCAGCACTTAATCTTATTGGGCTTCACATTTATGTTATGCATTGCTTTTCTCTTGCTGCTCTCAGAATTCTATCTTTGTCTTTGGTATTTGACATTCTGATTAGTATGTGTCTCATAGTTGGTCTATTTGGATTTTTGTGGATGGGAGTACATTGTGCTTCTCGGACATGGATATCTATGTCCTTCAATAAGGTTGGGAAATTTTCTACCATTGTTTCTTCAAAAATTCCTTCTGCCCCTTTTCCCTTCTCTTCTCCTGGGACACCCATTATACATATGTTTTCATGTCTCTTGCTGTCATTTAGTTCCCTGCGACCTTGTTCAATTTTTTCCATTCTTTACTTCATCTCTTCTTTTGCATGTTCACTTTCAGAGGCCATTTCTTCAAGCCCACTAATCCTTTCTTCTGTCTCCCTGAAATCTGCTATTATATGATTCCAATGTGTTTTTAATTTCATTTATTGCATCTTTTATTCCCATAAGATCTGCTATTTTTCTATGTATGCTTTCAAATTCTTTGTGCTCATTCAATGTCTTAATATCTTTAATCTCTTTTGCCATGTCCTTGGATTTATAAAGGAGATTTGTTTGAACATCTATGATAAGTTGTCTCAACTCTTTTATGTCATCTGGAGGCTTATCTTTTTCCTTTAACTGGGCCATATCTTCCTATTTCTTGATTGGATTGTAATTTGTGTGTGTGTGTGTGTGTGTGTGTGTCTTGGCATCTGGCTTACTAGAGTATTTATACTGGAAACAGTTTTTCTCTTTAGTTTAGGGCTTCCTGCCATTTCTCCCTTGCTAGTTGTTCAGTAGGAGCCAAGGATGTAGTTGGTGCTATAAGCTGTGGAGGTTCAAGCTGCCCTCATTGCCCCAGGGATTGATGAAGCTTTTCCTTTCTTCTTTGCCAGGGGTAGGGACAGAGTCACAGCTGTGTGGAATAATCCAAGTCATGCAGGCCTAGACTGCAGTTGCCCAGAGAGACTGATGAAGCTTCATACCTCTTTCTCCCCTCCTTGGGGCAGGGAGGGAGATGTAGATGTGGGCAGCAATCTATGCAGTGAGGGTCCAAGATGATGGCAGTTGCCCTGTAGATTTCCAATTATTCAGTCTATGCCAGCCAAATGCACCTGCAGTTACCTGGATAGGCTGGTGCTGAATCCATCAGCTTCCTCCCTGCCAGAGGTGGGGCTGAAGCCTAGGCTAGGGCTGCAGACCCATCTGGGTGTAAGAAACCATCTCTACCATCACTGTAATTTTTGACCAGCCTGAGGGAAACTGAAGGCAGCATCAAAATGGCAGCTACTGGCCTCTTTCCTACTTGGACATGCTCAAACTTTAGCTGTTCTTTGGCTTGTACTCTAGCCAACCAAATCCACCAATCAGTAGCTGAAATTGGTGGCCAATCATCTCCTCCTTCCCTGTTTTTGGGAAATGGAGCTTCAAATTCCAGCCACAGAACAGCTTCTGGGGCGGCTTGCACTGCCAAAGTAGGATAATTGCTGGTCTCCACAGTGTGTCCTGTAATTTCCTGGAGAGGCTGGCACAGGTTCGCCCAGCTTCATCCCTGCCAGAGGTGGGGCTGTGTTTATGCCAGAGCTGCAATTTGATCTGGATAGAAAGAAGCTGGTCCCCACCAGCACTGTGATTTTCAGTCTGTCCCACTTCTCCTTGTACCAGGTATGGTGTCAAAATGGCAGCTCCCAGCCTCTTTCTGACTTGAACAGGTTCGAATGTAAGCTGTTCTTAGGACTACACTTGAGCCCGCCAAATTTACTCATCAGTAGCTGAAGTTGGTGCCCAATCATCTCTTCCTCCCCCATTTTTGGAAAGTGGATCTTCCAACTCCAGCCACAGAACAGCTCCTGAGGCAGCTTATGTCTCCAGTGGAGGATGGGCACTGGCCTCCATGGTGTGGAGTGCTCTACTTAGGAATCTTCTCTGCAGATGGGCAGTCTCCTTCCATTCCTTCAAAGATGTTTTAGGATGCTTTTCTGGTTTCCTGCAGCCACCAAACAGTTGCTTCAGATAGTTCTGGGTTTTTACTAACTGCCCTGTGGCAGGAGCTGATTCTAGGAGCTCCTTACTCTGCCACTGGTTCTCTAAAATACTTTTAAAAATAAAAATTACACATATTTCTGATCATTAAAGCATAATAAAATTAATCTGTATTGCTTATTTGAATGCTAAAATTTTTAATAAACTAAGGAATCATGTACAGAAAAAATAATCCTGCAAATTACTTTTAAAATTCTGTCAATTTCAAAGAAAAATGAGCAAAAGAATTTAACAGGCATTTCACAAAACAGGTAATTTTTCAATTCAGTAGTCATTAGGGAAATACAAATTTGAACTACAGTGATATACCATTAAAGGAACAGAAAAAATAAAAAACAAACAAAAATCCAGGTGTCGAATACAAACTCTCATACACTGTTAGTAAAAGATCTTGACTAAAGGAGGAACTATTAAACACAAAAGAGTTATTATGCCTATAGACATTTGAAAGTAAGTCAAATCTTATGGTAATGAAAGCACAATGCAAAAAAACAATTTTATTTTAATATTTAAATTTTTTGTTATTTTAATCTTTTGGCTTTGTTTTTGAGAAGGTTTTGTATTGCAGGATTGCAAGTGCGTCAGGGGAAGATTACTCATCCAGGATGTCAATAGTGGGGGAATGTGTTGGGAGAGGTGCACCTGAGGCATGCCTCTATGGATGATTAATGTGTTCATGTGATCATGGGGTGTTGTCTTGATGGATGGAGACCCACACAATAACTGACAGAATATTCAATTCCTATTCATGGGGTTTTGCTACATTCTCTAATAGAGTGGCAAGAATCTCTACAGTACATGAACAGTGCCTAATGAAGGAGGACAGACCAATATGCCAGGCTCTTGATACTGACATGTGTACTTATGGACCTCATTCCTGTGAAATTGAAACTTACTCTAGTAATACATATTGCCTAAGAGTTACTTCCTGAAAGTCTTTTTGTTGCTCAAATATGACCTCTCTCAGAGCCAAACCAAGCATTTAAACTCACTACCTTCCCCCCATCCCCACCTACCCTGGGCATGGGACATGACTCCTAGGGATGAGCCTCCCAGGCACCAAAGGATTATTACCAAGCACAAACTAGCAATGCATTTGGAAAGAAACCTAAAACAAAAGGAGGGAATATTAAATATAAATGAGTTTTTATGGCTACAAGATTTTAAAGTGAGTTGGGAGGTCATTCCAGAGGTTATGCTTATGCACATCACAGTAGGATCTCACGGACTGCCACAGTAAACAATGCCTCAAGCAGCATGCTCCTGAGGGCTCTAGCGATATTTAGACCCTATAGTTAGGGCAGATAACCCCATGAAATTGGCACCCCATCAATAGGCCTTGCCTTGAAATATATGATAACCTATCTCCAAATGTATCAGAGTTAGACTCATTTATAATTTTCCTATACATGGTTCTTCTGCCCCATTTACTTGAACCTATAATTAACACTATGCCTATTAAATATTTGTCCCATAGATGTAAATCTTTGGTCTATTCATATGATGGCCGAGCCCTGAAACTAAGCAGAATTGCAGCTAATTCCTACTCTCCAGTGCATAGGACTCACCCAGGACAACTAAAAAAAGGATAATGAACAGCTCCCATCTAAGAAAAGAGAGTATCTACAACTGCAAGCAAGACAGTTCCATCGATCTGCTCCATGGGATCTAAGCCCCCTCCTCAAGTGGAAGCAGAGTGGACATCCCAAAACCCTTAATCCTTAAGATTGAGGCCATCCCAAAATCCTTAAGATTGAGGAATGAACAAACAAGGCAGGACTGTAACTATGGTCTAAAGTAGACTTATTATTTTAGCAATGGAAGAACTTATAACATTAATATAAAGACAGTAGTTACCAGAGGTTCTGAAGGGAGGGAGAGGGAATAATAGGTGTAACATGGGGCATTTAGGGGACATTGGCATTTTTCTGCATGATATTAAAGTGACAAATACAAGCCGTTATACATTTTATCAAAACCTATAAAGTTATACAGTCAAAGGGTAAACCATAATGTAAACTGTAGACCATGGTTAGGAGCAATGCTTCAATATGTGTTCATCAATTGTAACAAATGTACCACATATATGAAAGATATTGTTAATAGTGGAAAGTATGAATGAAGAAGGGGTAGGGTAGGTGGGAATCCCCTACATTTTCAATGTAACATTTACATCTATGTAATCTAAAGTTCTTTAAAAACAAAGAAAAAACAAAACAATATGAGTCAAAGTAAAACAGACTAGTTGGCTTAAGCAATAAGAAATTTGTCTCACAGTTTTGGAGGCTGGAGCTCCAAAATCGAGGTGTCAGTAGGATGATGCTGTCTCTGAAATCTGTAGTATTCTAGTGGTGGTTTGCTGGCAATCCAAAACCCAATCTCTTCCTCCATCACTTGGGCATCTCTCCCTGACAATCTCTGCCTCTGTTAAATGGCCATCTCTCCCCACATCTGTTTCCTACTGACTCTCGAAATTTCCTCTGCTTATAAGAACTGCAATCATATTTGATTAAGGCTTACCAGGGTTTAGTCTGGCTTCATCTAAATTAATAACATATTCAAAAATCCTACTTACAAAGGAGTTCAGAGTGACAAATCAGACTTGAGCACATCTTTGTGGGGACATGATTCCATTGATAACACCTGGCTTTCAGTGTACTTTCAACTCTGGTGTGTTTTTATTAATACCATCTGTAGACTGGTTTCCTTTAGGTTGGGAAATATTTCCTGCAGTTTGGGTTGAAAAAAATTAACATAAAAATATAGTTGTTTTTCATTTACTTCAGACATAAATGCACTCAAAAATAAGCAAAAGCTTTCTGCAGCAACCATCTCCCCACTTATCATACAGTATTAACAGTTTATATAAAAAGGACTTTTTCAAATGAAACTGGCACACAAAAAAAGCACACAATTATATTTTATGCAATGTATCTGTGCTCTGAGGCACACCATGAAAAGGTGTCATTTTGTTAGTTAGAACTGAAATTGTACTAACAGTTTAAATTGCTGCATTGTAATTTATTTCTAAAAATTTTCCAAATATCAATCTCAGTCAAGTCGTTACTTCCACTCCTTTCTTATATGAATTTTTACAACATCATGTCTTATATTTCTAAACTGGGTGGAACATTAACCTGAAAACAGACATTCAGATAAAATTTATTGAATATTAACTATAATTTGAAATGATCTTGGAGCCACAAAAAATTATGGAGTGCCACAAAAATGGAAAGGGCAGTCTCTGCAATTAAGGGAAATAAAAAATCTAAGCATGGGATAATTTTAAGGGAATTTTAAAAGCAACTTACAATTTGTTGTAAAATAATTTTTAAAGTAGTTGAAACTTAAGAGAAATGAAATGAAAATAAAGTATATTCTTCATGAAAATCCCAACTATGCCACTTATTAGCTGTGTGATCTTGGGCAAGTTATTTAAAAATTCTATAACTCCGTTTCCTCATCAGCAAAATGTGGATACATTAATATGCAATAGTTAGAGTAGGTTAGTTGCTCAACAAAATCTCTTCTCGCCTTCTCTGTTAATCAGGTTTTGCTGGGAAATATTCACCCATCATGAACTCCAGTTCTCAGCACCCACTGCAGCCAAGTGTGGCCACATTATTAGTTCTTACTAATGGAATCCTTACAGAAATAAAGGTTTGTCACCTCTGAGGCAAGGTTTTTAAGAGGAGGGCCTTCTTTCTCTATGCTTTTTTTCTTATTCCCTTAGTTGAAGGAGAATGGATCACTACTCAGAAGACACTGAATGGAGGACAGGTGCCCAATGTCCAAGATTATACATCTTGGACTGCCACATGAGCCACTTTGTTTGAGCTTTTTGCCATATGTTAGCCTAACCTAATTAATTCAATCTAAATCACAGGGCTGTGGAGAGCAATATTTTAACATAGAGCTTTCATATAAGAGCTCTTTATAAATGTTAACAGTTAATCAGTAATGTTTAAAAAATTTTTTTATTTAATTGCCTTCTTTTAAAAGATACATAGATCACAAAAAATGTTACATTAAAAAATAAAAGAGGTTCCCATTTACTGCACACCCCACCACACCCCACTCTCCCATATCAACAAGCTCTTTCATCATTGTGGAACATATACTGAATTTGGTGAATACATTTTGGTGCATTGCTGCACCACATGGCTTATGGTTTACATTGTAGTTTACACTCTCCCCCAGTACGTTCAGTGGGTTATGGCAGGATATACAATGTCCTGCGCTGTCCCTGCAATTTCATTTAGGACAACTCCAAGTCCCAAAAATGCCCCCACATCACATCTGCTTAGTTTGCTTTATTTTTTATTTTTAAAAAGAAAGGTCAACTACATTTTGAGTAATTTATACAATAAACGCAACATTTTTAAGGCCATAAGATTACAATAACATTTGACTCTTAAAGTACTTCATATTGTCTGAAGAAAACGTGTTATCCTGTTAATTCTGAACCTTCTGAATTTTGCACAATGAATATCTGCTTTTTAAATCATATATACATTACAGTAATTATGTGATAAATGAATGATCCAAAATAATAATCGCCTTTAAACCAGACTGTAGAAACTCTATATATTGTCCTCAGGCAATGTGCTTAAAGGTCTGGATTAGGATTCAGTACTAATTTTCTAACCTTGTTTAATGATGAAGAGAATCAACAGCTTTAAAAAACACAAATGGTAAATCTGATAAGGAGATAATGTTGTGGAATTTAAGAGAAGTTCAATTATTCGAGTATAGAGAGGCCAGGACTCAGGAATGATTTTGAGAAGGAAAAATTGGTTTATTGACGGCCGGCCGGACTCGGGAGCTTTCTGTTTGAATCCCGAGCCCGGAACAAGATTTTCAAACGTCTTTTATACAGAGAGGAAAGGCCAAATGGTCCCTTTGTTTCAGTTCTCAATAGGCTTCAATTAGCATATATCTCTTTCACATCTTAGGTAAGCTTTTAGCAAGGACTCCAGACATTTTAGATAAGCCTTGGTTTTTGCATTTCCCCTAAATACTTAAAGTTTATAGCCCTTGCTTTGTTAAACATTTCCTGGGACTGGAGCCTGCTGTCACCGTCCCTAAGGGCAGGACTGCAGCCTCTTACCGTTCCACACCCACAAGTCAAATAACTTAGTTATCTCTGAAGAGACAAAGAGCCTTCCACCCATAGCCCACATCATTCCCCCCCTTTGTCAAAGTTTACTTGCTAAGCTTTGGCATAATTATTGTTGTAGCTATGAGGTGGATGACTGTTTGTTGTCTTGACTGATTATTTATCAGTCTTTAGTACAGCATCAAGGACCGTTTTTAGAAGTTTAGAACTTTTCATTCTGGACAGCAGAATCTTGGGCAGGGGCCTCCCGCAGTTATTCTGCTGCCACTGGCACTCACGTGGATTTCCAGTCAGGTTCCAGATCCATCTATTACTTTTATTTTACTCTTAAAGAGTTTACACCTTTAATTTAAAAGGGATGCTGAAGGGAGACGATCTCTTTTCTGTAACTGCTTCCTGCTGGCCATGGGCTGTAGTCATTGCCTAATAAGGTGTAAAACTCTTTAATTTATTCTAACTGGAGGAAGATGGATCTGGCATTCTGTACGAAGTTGGATGAAGTTTTCATATGGTTAATAAGATGTTCACTCTGAAAGAAACAAACTTAATTAAAAATTTGGAATACCCGTTTTTAAAAGAGGACACATTGGATTACAGAGATAGACAAGATTAGATGCCTATAAAGATGGCATTCCTTAAAAGCTGGTGGGAACAGCATATATATTCTTTTTTAAGTTATCCATCTTTAGAGAGAAATTGCAACAGACACTTAGCTTTGTCTGAAGACACATTCCAAGCTGTTCAATGATTGACACTCATTCACTCTGTCAGATGCTCCTGGTGAACTGGCACTCCTTGGGCAACTGGCTTCACTCAGGATTAGAACACTAATTTGGAAATACTCTTAGTTTTCACCTGTGGGAGTGATCAGAACTACAGAATAAAGATTTTATACACCTTGGTTTTCATTGTACAATTTCTAGCAATTTTGACTTGTTCAATAGGTGACTCACCATCAGCAAGCAAGCCTCACTTTTGCTAACTGAGTCTGGCTGAGACTGCCACCTTATTCTATAGACATGTTATTAACTGTTTAGAAAATGATTTTACCAGGAATTTAACATGTCTAATATACTTCTGCACTTGATCCAAAATAGAAAAGATAACATTACAATTATTAGGCATATATTTAGTACAGGAAAGTACAGCACTTAATATTAACTAATGTATTACTTAATGCATAAGGATTCAGTGTTGCCATTATTAGTTTTGAGTTTCAGGTTTGTAATACTTTACATGTTATCTCTCCATGAGAGCAGGCCATAATGCCAATTGTGTTTAAGTTTTACTTACAGTCTCCTGGTATCATGGCTCCACTTAGCATGTTCTTCAACGCAGTGAGCAAGTTGCAGCATCCTTCCAGTATTCCAGAGATTTTCCAGTATTCTACTAGCCTGGTGCATAGTGCTCTCTGGCACCATGGAACAGTGCCAGTCTGGAGGCGATATCCATTGTACACTTGGCTGTACCGAGTCATTATTGGCTGCAGGAGCTTGAAACTGCAATATAGTTTCCATCAACTTCAGGAGCAGAACCAGAGACTGATATAGCACATATTTTTAATTGAGGGGTCAGTGACCAGCCTAGCCAATAACTCACATGGAGAGGCCACCTGTAATGTATACAAGGCCTGGTTCCAATGCACAAGAGTTTGACAATGTTAAAGTCTATTCCTTGTTTTATATATATTTTAAACAACTTAACGCAATACATATATCAAATGACCATCTACTTACACAATTTTACTATGAAGATAACAGTAGGTACTTCACTTTAGTAATAGAGGAAAAAATATTATTTTTCATTGTTAGAATGAAAACAGAATATTTCCAATAGAATCAAGACAACCTTTTATTACCATTTACTTAAATGTGTATTTTGCAGTGGCCTTCAGACAGGTTTATTATCATGAAGTTATTTCTGCTACCAATACCAATCTAAGTTTCTTTAGTTAACAATAACTTCTACAACTAGAACTATTTAAACATTTTCAGTTTGGAAGATGTTTTACAAACTCTTTATAATTGACTATAACCACATTGAGTAGCCACCTCATGTTTAAATAAACTTACTAAATTACAATTACCAATGAAAGAAATTTACTCTCTATTTAAGAGAGCATATCTACAATCTTTTCCCTTTAGCCTAATTTCACCAATGTGAACTTACAATTTTCACTTACAATTTTCATTACTGTAAAGATTTTGTACATATGTTAATTTAGTTTATAAATTAACTATGGGAGATTACACTCAAGTTAAATAAAATTGAAACCATAATAGTTTATGCAAGGAATGTTCTCTTTTTCCCTTACAGGAAGCTAAAAACTTCTTTTCTTTAAGTTATGAAAATTATTAATTTAAAAGCATAACTGACTACCAGGTTTTAAAACACATGCATACTGACTTCCAGGTTTCAAAACACATTACACAATTACTTAATTTTTTAAAATCATAACCCAGGAAAGATCTCTCCATAGTTTTTATGGACTTTCCTTTACTTACTGAAATTTGTTAATAGAGCCACTAATTACCTTATTTTGTTGGAAAGAAATCTTCTGGAAGAAAATAAGGCTCACCAGATTGTGGAGAAGAAAATACTTTATTCTCAATCTTGCAAGAAGGGGCGCAGAGCCAGATATGGCTGGTGCCCCGAACAAAGAAAAATGACAATTTATACCCCTAAGCCTAGCATGCAAGCTCTTCCTGTTTTTCCATAGATTGGATACTTCAGAAGTTACAGCTTATCTGAGATTTAACTTTCCCACGCAAAAGTTTGATTTAACTGCTTCTTCTATCACATTCCAACCATTTTAGTTTTTACCTGCTCCCCCCCTTTGTCAAATAAGGAATAGAATTTAGTGCTGAAATGGCACCGACTTAGTTAGCTCCTTCTTGGGCATCCTTCCACTGCCCATAGGACTGGCCTAAACTGGTCTCCTCCACTGCTGTCCAACCCGGGAGTGGGAGACTGAGGCAGCAGGCCGCCGGGTTACATCAATATTTTTCTTCTGTGAAAATTAACCTAATCTTTGTTTTGTTTTTTCCAATTTATGGCTGACAAAGGTTTAAACTGGGAAATTACCAGGCAAACTGATTCTTAATTCCCTAGCCTAGTAGATAGGTTTAATCTGCCACACCTAGTCTTGCCTTAAAAGCTCTTGCAAAGAGGAGGCCCTTTCCCAATTGTTTCCATAATCAGATTTCTATGACTTTTTCATCCTGCTTAGTTCAATTTGGGCTTTAAGAATATTTATAAATATAACTGCATATTTAATTTTCAACAATTTGAGCAAATAGGCAGACATGAATAGTTTGGCACAACAACATGACTTTAGTTACTTTAAACTTTTCAAAGACTTTTGAAACTCTTCTTAACTTGCACTATGACCATGCAGCTTACCACAAGAATTTTCTTTCCCACTCAATGGATTGTAATAACCAAAATGTTCTCAATGCCTCAGCACCACTTTGTTTCAGAACTTTACACTTTACTTTGAAATCAGCAGAATTTTGGATAAGCCACAAGATTAACTTTATATATTTACCGAGGCTATTTGAAGCCTCAGGGAGACAGACTGCTTTCTCTCATGAATTGCCACTCTTAGGAACACTGACCGTCAAGGCAGGAGACTTCTCCCCCTCCACCCCCCTTTTTGATTTTGGAGATAATAAAACTCCAGTGGCCATTTAACCTTATTCTATCAGGCAGCAATTTATTTAGTTTACACTTGAATTCATGAGAGAAAGGGTTACTAATACCAGAAGAGGAGACAGTGATGTCCCAGCTCTTCTCAATTATGAAATAACCACAGGCAAAGGCAAAGGGCGAGGTTAGGCCTGAAGCAACCATAAACAAAGGAAAGGTTAGTGTAGAATTTACACTTAAATAATAGTTTCAGGCTAAATTCACCCAGCTATAATCTCAGTTATTGTCTTTCCACTGTTTTACAATATAAATGCATTTATAAATGATTTTAACTCTTAGTTACAGTTTTTATTAATTTTTTAAAACCTATTAATTTTATAACACCTTTAAATACCTTTCATTCAACTTATAACATATTAAATGAACTTAACCATTACTTTAATTTTTCCTTTAAAGTGAAAGAATAAATCTCTTGCAGTTAGTTTGAAATAAAAGGCTACTTTTCAGGATTTGATTTCTAGAACATAAAATGTTCTTTTAAAAGAACTCTTCTTCAAACATTGAGGATATGATGAGGTTAAAGCACAAGAAGCTATTGATAAAATATTTTCTTTGTATATTGATCTTACTCAATTTAATCATAAAAATTTCCCTTCCACAAGCCTTCTACACTTTCAGTATTCATTCAGGTTCTGTCCCACACTCTACTCTTTCCAATAATCAATCATTTTATCTTAGGACAAAATCATCTTCTGTTGCCTTAACAATAAAAACACACTCCATATATCCCACATACTAAGATACCAGGCAAACTTCTTGCAACATATAATTGCCATTAATACTAACCAAGTTTGTTAAAATAATGAACTTTTCTTCACTTTAAATACTTAGTAGCATGTAATACCAGAAACAGTTTTTTTGGAAGCAAGTTGGCAGGGGAGATTGGCTGCTGAATAAGTTTGTTATAAAATTGCCTTTTATTATTATTATTATCAATTCAGTTTTGTTAAATAATGACTTTCTGCAATTAGCCACTTAAATACCTTAAACAATGCTTTGTAAAACTTTTATAATTATTTATACCCTTAATACAAAGTTTACCTTCACAGAACACATTCTCTTACTTAAGGTTACTACAATACCTTCTAAGAACCTGAGCAGAATGCAAACGTATTTTGGCTTTGACACCCTAAGGAGGGAACTTTACTGCATTTATTCTGATTCTGCTTTTCACCTCCTTCACTTCCCCCCCTTCCAGGCAGTCGGGTGCACAACAAACAGGAATGCGGCTTATGAATAGAAGGGTGGACTCACTGGAAAGGGGCAAGCCGCTCCCCCCTTTCCAGCTTTCAGCCAAAATGGGCAGACAGAACCTACTCAAATTTGGCAACTCTCCCAGGAACCCAGCCGCCCTGACTGGGACATTCCCAACAGACTTGGGTGCTTGGCTCGGACACAGATGGCCTCCAAGCCCCGGCAAAGGGCCAGACCAGAGACAAGACACCAGAACATGCACAAACATCTAGACTCCGCAAACATCCAGACTCCTCAGCTTTTGCCCCAGAATCATTTCACCCCCTTGCCAATGGCAAGGGAGGGCTCCAGCTCAGCTGTAATTCTACTTCATGTAAGGACACAACTCCAACACTAACATTGAGCTGACACAGACAGAAGCACAAAGGTCACTAATCTGACTCACAAGTTTATATATTTATTTTCACCACGGCTGCCCCCACAGCCATCACAAACCTCAGAACACTTAACATTTGGTATAAAGCAAATTCATTCACAAATTAGCACCATAACAAAAGATTTCAGCTAGACTTTTCCACTGTTTAAACTTTACACCCAGACCAAGCTCCACCAGAAAAGCCGATCCATTTTCCTGTAACCAAGTTTTGTTTTCCTTAATCTAGACCAATTTCCAGGATATTAGGACTCGAACCTATAAATACCCTTCCTATTAAAATCGAGACTCCACTCCTTTAGTGGATATAAGACCAGTACCAGATTCTAACATGCAGTTAGACAAACCCAAAACACCAGGGCTTTTCCCCGGTTTTCCTCCTTTTCCCAAGCCTAGAGAGAACGGCTTCCCCCCAGCCTTCTGGGGCTACTAGGGTTCTCTCGGGAGGTGATCAGCCTCCCCTTCCTAGCAATTAAAGCTAGGGCCTTCCAGACTCTGCTCACCCGGGGAGTCTTACCTTCTTCCCTGTTCGGAGCTCTTTTTCGTTCCCAGAATCTTTCTCTTCAGACCTTCCATTGCCCCTTGATTTTGTCGGGAAGATTCTGGTGGAGCCCACATCTTTTCTGGATTAAATTTAATCCAGGGGCGCCCAGATTTGGGGTTCACCCGAGTCCTCCCGGCTTCCTCGGGGATTTGGAAGGGGCAGCAAAATGCTACCGTCTCTGGCCTTCATTTTTGTCCCTTCGTGGTCGCCATTAATGTTGTGGAATTTAAGAGAAGTTCAATTATTCGAGTATAGAGAGGCCAGGACTCAGGAATGATTTTGAGAAGGAAAAATTGGTTTATTGACGGCCGGCCGGACTCGGGAGCTTTCTGTTTGAATCCCGAGCCCGGAACAAGATTTTCAAACGTCTTTTATACAGAGAGGAAAGGCCAAATGGTCCCTTTGTTTCAGTTCTCAATAGGCTTCAATTAGCATATATCTCTTTCACATCTTAGGTAAGCTTTTAGCAAGGACTCCAGACATTTTAGATAAGCCTTGGTTTTTGCATTTCCCCTAAATACTTAAAGTTTATAGCCCTTGCTTTGTTAAACATTTCCTGGGACTGGAGCCTGCTGTCACCGTCCCTAAGGGCAGGACTGCAGCCTCTTACCGTTCCACACCCACAAGTCAAATAACTTAGTTATCTCTGAAGAGACAAAGAGCCTTCCACCCATAGCCCACATCAATAACACTACATTTTTTATTACTTTTTCCATGGAATCTAACCAAATGTTCAGTAATTTATTCAGCAGTAAATAAGCTATCAATTTTATTAGATGTATAAATCCAATTTCATATAAAACTTGCTGTTGGATAGGCCATATCTGACATGTTACTTAGGAGTTCTTTTTGCCTTTGATGTCATTTTCTCAGTCATTTCCAGATATCTGTCACCAGTTTCTTGTTTATTTTGTTGTTATTGTTTTGTTTTGTTTGTTTTTGTTTTTTTTTTTAGTTAACACCCCTCATCTTAAACCATCATCCTTCAGCCCCTTACAACTACATAGGTTCACAGGATATTTTTCATCTACAGCCCAGATATCTTTCCACTGGCTTAGAATTTTTTACAACCAATTGAAGGACAAATGATCTTTACTTTCTGCTTTATTTTACTAGAGGTATTATACATTCAAGCCAGTGAAACTGATTGTGAACCCAATTTAAGAACTATTTTTGCACAGCAATGAAAAATTTAAGTGTACCATATTGATATTTTGGCACTTTTTAAAATTAAAAATAAAACCATCATGAGTAGGGGAATTACAAATGAGTTTAACTATGTTATATTGGGAAAATAATTATCATATATCCCTAAATAAGGTCTGGCAAAAGGTGTTGATTTCCTGAGGTTGTGTGCCTTGCCTATGGTGTCCAGGATGTCTGCGGAGCCCTTGGAAGCACTCGTTTGAGGCTTTGTTTACTGTGGCAGTATGTGAAATCTGAGACCTGCAAAAGTGTACCCTCTGGCATGACCTCCAATTCCCTTTGAAATCTCTTAATCATACAATTCTTTTTTATTTACTGTTTCCCCCTTCTGATCAAGGTCTTTTTATAAATACATTGCTGATTAGCACTCAGTAGCAATCCCTCAAGGCCAGGGAAATTTATCCCCGGGAATCTTGTCCCATGTCAGGCGGAAGGTAGTGAGTTTATTTGCTGAGTTCAGCTTAGGAAGAGGCCACATTGGAGGAACAAGGAAGTTTTCAGGAGGTATCTCTTAAACATTAATTATAATTAAGCTGTTTCAGTTTTACAAGAAAAATGTTCCTAAGTATAAGCATTACACTTAGGCCAACTCTTACTCTTTGGGTTTGCCCTAGACAACCAACAAAACAATAATAATGGACAAGTCCCATCCCAAAATACAAGGAGTATCTGTAACTGCAACCAAAATTCCTTCCATCTGCCCTATAATGTATAAGTCCCCTCTCAGCCTGAAGCAGTCGGAGTGTACATCATTCCAAATACCTCAGATTGAGAAATAAAAAACCATAAAGGGGGGAGTGTAACTATGGACCAAAGTAAATTTATTTTTATTGTAGTTAGAAGAACTTGTAACATTGATAGAAAGGCAGTGGTTCCCACAGGTTCAGAAGGGAGGTGGGGGACTGAATAGGTAGAACACAGGGAATATTTAGGCAGTGCAATTATTCTGTATGACACTGCAATGACAGACACATGACATAATATATTTGTCAAAGCCTATAAAACTGTATAGCACAAAGTGTAAACCATAATGTAAACTATAGATTGTGTTACTAGCAATGCTTCAATATTGGTTCATCAATTGTCACAAATTACCACACTAATCTAAGGTATAAATAATAGGGGAAACAATGTGTGTGGGTGTAGGGGGTTATATGGTAATTCCCTATATTTTGTGTAATTTTTCTATAAATGTAAATCTAAAACTTCTCTAAAAATAAAGTTTATTATTACAAAAAATTAATTAAGTTAAATTAAAACAATTCCCACAAATACATTTATGTAAAACAGTATGAAGAAATGTGGATTTAAAATAAGCACTAAAAATCTCTTTTTCTGAGACAAAATTTGGGAGTAGTGGATCTTACAATATATGTTCTCCACCAATAATCAAGGTGATTCTGTAGATTTCCCAAAAATGATTTGCTTAGAGAAGTGTGTGTGTGTATATATATATGGGGTCCCAAAATGATTTGCTTAGAGAAGAATATATGTATATATATATATATATATGGGCTTAGCTGACAATTTAAAGCAAGGACCACTGGATATTAGTTATTAGTGTAGTTTAATAGAAAGGCATAAATGTCAACAATTTTTCCAAAATCCTTTTGAAATTAATTTATACATAAAATAGATTATAAATACCTTTGCAACTTAGCACTTAAATGAATTGTGAACTTTTGCGCAAACATATTCAGGCGCAAGACTTACCTGATCAATTGCATTTCTACTACTGGACGTATTTCTTGTGAAATTTAGATAAACTTCTAATTTAATATTACTGAAATCTCCATACATGGATTGGAGAGATGTAAAATTGTATTTCCCATAAATAACAACAAAGGAGTTTTATTTCTTTAATATTTCTTAATATCTTGAAGACCAAAAACTTTATCATAAATTTCAAAATAATTCTCTTGAATACAAAAATACTACAGCTCTTGGTGTTAGTTAGGGATATTACATGTTTACTTTTGTTTGAGTAGTGAGTTTATTACATTGGCACTGATATTTCTAAGATTTTAAAAATCCTTTCATAAAATCAGAGAAAATGTATGTTATTTAAAGCACAATCACTCTGATCATATTATTGCAAAGTCTTCCATTTCTCACACAATCTAAAATCCAATTCCCTCCCAACATGAAATGAAAATTGTTTTCCTAGTCACATAATGTTTATGTTATTTCTGTCATTTTTTTAGTTCAGGATAACTTGTTCCTAATGAAGTCAACTGCTGAAAGAAGATACCGACAAGGAAAGCAATTACTTTAATGGACGTAGGTGGTCTGGCCAGTTATTTTGATTCCATTTACACTTGAAATTCAGAAAAGATGAAAATATCAGGTGAAAATTGAACACAACTAAATAGAGAAATACACCTATGACAAGATGTGCTTCTGGAAACACCAAATGCCCAATAGTTTGATTTTGGGAGCAAGACGGGAAGCTTTTGCTAGTCTATCTTTTCCATCTGAACTAGATGATAAAATATTTTGCACATGTATTGTAGGCCAAACACCCTTCCTATACTAAATTATTATATCCTTAGAGCAACCCATAGAAATATTATTATTCTTCCTCACCCTTTGACAAACAAAGCTACAAAAATTATTATTGTCTACCGAGAGTGAAAGTATTGATAATTAAGATGGGAAACAGATAAACTGGGACACCAAAACATAAGTTCATCCTATCCATAGCACATAAGAGATTTATGAAAATATATGCTATCTTATATATTACCATTGTTCTTTTGACAGTTAAAAGAATAGTACATTTTTGAATTTCTAATAACCTGGTGCTTACTATAGGTACCTAAGTAACAACATCAATTTGTAGTAATATTTGTTTTACACTTTCAAATGAGTAGGAAAGCCATTTGGCAGATGAGCTAGATAAGATAAATATGGGAATCTGGTGTTTCTCTAGATATACAGAAATGCAAACTTTAAAGTAAAATTACTTAAGTCATTTCTCTAAGGGGAGATTGCAAAAAAATCCTATACCATTTGCAAAGGTTTATTGTCCATCTTAGAAATACTGACATTAAACACTGACCAAAAGATAACATCCATTCACCGAACACATTTGTATAGGGTATACGTAGAGCCTAATATTTTAGACTTATGCCTAAATACTGCACAGTACATACTATCAACTACTCAAGGAAATTAGTTTAACTGAAATGTATTGACTACCTAGTATGTGCAAGGTATGTAGAAAAAGTCACTGGCTAGAAGAGAGTCAAATTCTAATTATGGGTATGTGGGACTAGAAAGAAGAAACATAGTTGCAATGTAAATCACAACAAATAATCATGATATATCTGACATTGATATTTCCTACAAAATAGGACACTGAAACTGTGAACATATGATGATCAGAGTTCTTTTGATTGGTTAATCAAGGAAGAATTCTTTGAGGAGCAAACATTTGAGCTGAGATTTTAACGATTAGATGGAATCCACTTTGAGTAGACTGGAGTAAGTATTAGATGTAAAGGGAATAACAGATGCAAAAGCCTGCAGTGGAAACAGACTGGGTAGGTGGAGGGGGTGAAGATTCCAGTGAGCTAGAGGGTAAGCTTGGCAGAAGAGCATGGTGCCAGATGAAACTGGAGGAGCCATTTCTGACAAGGTCACCAGGGTTTTTGGGTTCTGTGCTGAGTTTGGTTTTAATTCACATGCAACAAAAAGCCTTCAGGGTTTTGGTCAGAGTTAACATGATTTGCTATACCTTTTAGATACAACACTCAGGCTGTAGTGTGAAGAACAGATTATAGATGGGCAAAGAGGAAATAGTTAGACCATCTAAAAGGCGTTTGAAGTAGCCAAAGAGTAGCTTCATTCTGGATGGGAACAATGAAAAGTGGAGAGAAGTGGATTGTTTGGAAATGTGCTTTAAGGTCGAGCAGTCAAGAATTACTGAAGGATAGAGATGCTTCTGGTAAATAAATGCTAGCTTCTTTGTTTCTACCATAATTTTGGTTTCATTAATGATCTTGTTTTATGGTATTTTGTTTTGTTTTGTTTTGTTTTGTTTTGACATCCAATAGGATTCAGGGAGCTCATGGATGGATATCAGGAGCTTAGTGAACCCTCTAAAATTGTACGCAAAATAACTAAGTGCCTTTATTTACAGATACAATTTTGAGGGGGAAAAAGTCAATTACTTTCATCAGGAAATCATAAGCCTGTGACCCAAAGCAATATAGGAACTATTGCACTTATATTCCTAAATATTGTATATGCTTTCCCATGATCTTGTTATCTCTTTGCCTTTTTCTCATGCTATTGCTGCCTGGTATTTTATTTCCTAGTAAATTACCAGAAACTGGCTCTTCTTTCTCAAAACATACTGATATTTCTTTCCTCAATACCTTTGCTCATGCTGTTTCTCTGTTTCTTAGCATTTTGGGGGTTGGCAAACTTTCCTGATCTTTCAAGACTCAGAAAGATAATAACTCCTCCACAAAGTATTTATTATCTAAACTCCTAAATTGATTGAGTGCTTCCCTCTATGTACCTGAAACTTATTGAAATGACACTCTGCATCTTAAACCTTTTAACTTTTGTATTCCTTTGTCAGATATAATGCCTGGCTTATGCTAGACACTAAATGGGAGTCGCTGTTGTTAATATTTGCAATGTCCCCAAAGAGTAAAATATTATTTTACAATATTTATTGTTCACATATAAAACGTTTTACATATATATATTCTTGACTAATCCCTCTATTTTTAATTTACTTGGAGATCTTATATTTATTATAAATACTCTCAAGTTTTAAGTTGTTTCCCCTAAATTTTGGCTAAAAATTCTGCTTTTAATTGGTGGTTGTGTTTTTGAGGCTATAAAAATTAATTTGCAGGTAATTCTGGATATATTTCCTCTGGTTTGTCATAATAGCTTCTCATTTATATAATTTCCAAATATATAAATAAAATTTTTCATAATTGTTTCTCATTTATTAAATTTCCAAATTTTAATAATTAAAATTTATTTAATATCACTTTTTGTATAAAATATATTTTTAAAAATTTTCAAATTATAAAGTAATCACATTTCAAAATATGGAAAGGAAAAGAAAAAAATCACTCAAAATGTAACAAATAATACAACTACTGTGATGTGACACTGCATTTAAACATAGGATATTTTTTAGTCTTTTTTTTTTTACATATTTACCATTTAATTCTTAGTCTTCCCCATTTTACTGCAAATACTTCATAGTGGTTTTTTCTCTTTATAAGAGAAGATATAGGTATACAGAACAATAACATTTGTATGCATAAAATACAGGATTCCCATATATCACCATATTATTAACACATTGCGTTTGTGTGGAATATTAGTTACAATTAATGACAACATAATTTTATAATTGTAATATTAACTATAGTCTATAGTTTAACATAGGGTTCAGTGTTTGTATAGAGCAATTCCATTGATTTGTTTTAAATTTTTTATTCTGTTACTATATATGCAATCTAACATTTCCCGCTTTTAATCACATTGAGATATGTTTCAATGCTGATAATTGTGTTCACAATGTTGTGCTATCATTGCCACCATCATTACCAAAACTTTTCCATTATTCCAAATAGGAACACTGTATTTTTAAGCCTTAACTACCTTTTCCCAATCCCCAATCTGCACTCTGATAACCTAGATTCAGATTCTATGAGTTTGCTTATTCTAATTATTTCAAATAAGTGAGATCATACAATATTTGTCCATATGTGTCTAGCTTGTTTCATTCAACATCTTGTCTTCAAGGTTCACCTATGATGTTGCATGTATCAGGACTTCATTTTTTATGGCTGAATAATATTCTATCATAGGTATATGACACATTATATTTATCCAATCATTGTTTGGTGGACACTTGGGTTGGTACCATCTTTTGGCAATTGTGAATAATGTCTCCATGAACATCATGGTGCCTCTATCTGTTCAAGTCCCTGCTTTCAATTCTTTTAGGTATTTACCTAGTAATGGTTTTCCAATGATATATGGTAGATCTATATTTAGCTTTCACAGAAATTGACAAACTCTATTTTATAGTGACTGCACCATTTTACTTTGCCACCAGCAATGAATAAGTGCTCCTATTTTTCTTTATCCTCCCCAACACATGTTATTAATATTTTCCATTTCTTAATAGCAGCCATTCTACTGTGAAATAGAATTTCACTGTTTTTGATTTGCATTTCAAATGGTTAATGATCTTGAGCACCTTTTCTTATCTTTCTGGCCATTAGTATATCTTTTGTAGAAAAATGTCTATACAAGTTTTTTGCCCATTTTTTAATTGGGTTGTTTGCCTTTTTGTTAACTGGAAGGATTTCTTTATATATTCTGGATATTAAACTTTTATCAAATATGTGGTTTCCAAATATTTTATCCCATTTTGTAAATTGTCAGTTTACTTTCTTGAAAAAGTTCTTTGAGAAACAAAAGCTTTTAATTTTGAGGAAGTCCCATTTATCATTTTTTGTTGTTGTTGTTGCTTATGCTTTGGGAGTAAAATCTAAGAAGCCATTGTCTGATACAAGGTCTAAAGATGCTTCTCTACATTTTCTTCTAAGAGTTTGATAATTATGCTCTTACATTTAGGTCTTTGATCCATTCTGTATAAGGTATAAGGTAAGTGTCTTACTTCTTTATTTATTTATATTTTCATATTTTCAGCTTTAGATTACATAAATGTTACATTGAAAATATAGACGATTCCCATACTCCCTACTCTCCCTCCCCCACTTTTCCCCATTAACAACATCTTTCATTAGTGTGGTGCATTTGTTACAATTGATGAACACATATTGAAGCATTGCTCCTAACCATGGTCTACAGTTTACATTTACAGTTTACACTTTGCCTCACACAATTTTATAAGTTTTGACAAAATGTATAATGGCCTGTATCCTTCATTGCAGTGTCATGCAGGTGTTGCAACTTTGTTGAGATTCAGGGCTTAACCAGCATATGAACAGACTGAAGATTTAAGTCTCTGGGACATATATTTAATGAGTATAGTGTTAATTACAGGGTCAAATAAAAGGTACAGAAGAGCCACATGTAGGGAAATTACAAATGAGTCTAACTCTGTTACTTTGGGTAGCACATATCCCAAAGTAAGGCCCACTGTAAGGATACTTGACTGCGCTGCTTAGAGTGTCTAGATGTCCAGTTCATTGGCTTTGCCCAAGACAACTAACAGAAGGTTGATGATGGACAATGCCCATCCCAAGAAACAGAGTATCCACAACTGCAAAGCAAGCAAGACAGTTCCATCCATCTGCCCCATGGGAACTAAGGCTCCTCTCAATTAGAGTGGGCATCACTATCTGAAAATACTCAAGACTGAGGAATGAACAAACATAAAGGGTAAACAACTACGTACTAAATTAGACTTATTTTCATTCTATCAATGGAAGAACTTGTATCATTGATACAAATGCAGAAGCCTACTTCTTTTTTTCCAAACGGAGATCTAGTTTTTCCAGTAATATCTTTTGAAGAGACTAAACTTTCCCAATGGAGTGGTCTTTGCCTGCTTTTCAAAAATCAGTAGCCTGTGCATGTAAGTATTGATTTCTGAGCTTTCAGTTTGATTCCATTGGGGTGTATGTCTGCCCTTATGCCAGTACTTTGCTGTTTTGATTACTTTCACTTTGTATTAAGATTTAAGATTAGGAAAAGTGAGCTCTTCAAGTTCCTTCTTCTTTTTCAAGATGTGTTTAGCCATTTGGAATTTCTTATCCTTCCATGTAAATGTGAGGTTTAGCATTTCTATGTTAGCAAAGAAGATTACTGGAATTTTTATTGGGATTGCCTTGATTCTATAAATTGCTTTGGATAGTATTGATATCTTAATAATATTGATATTTAGTCTTCTAATCCATTACCATGGAATATCATTCCATTTATTCATGTCTTTGATTCCTTTCAGCAATGTTTTGCAGTTTTCTGTCTACAAGTCCTTCATATCCTTGGTTAGATTTATTCCAAGGTTATTTTATTCTTTAGTTGATAATGTGAAGGAATTTTTTTTCTTGATTTCTTCTGATTGTTCATTGCTTATGTGTAGAAAATTACCGATTTTGGGGTGTTGATCTTGTACCCTGCACTTAGCTGAATTCATTTATCAACTCTAGAAGCTTTGATGTGTTTTTTGGGGAGATTTTCTGTTTATAGGATCATGTCATCTGCAACTAGGGAAAGCTTTACATCTTCCCTTCCAATTCAGATACCTTTTATTTATTTTTCGCCTAATTTCTCTTGCAAGAACTTCCAGCATAATATTGAATAACAGTGGTGACAACAGGCATTCTTTCCTTGTTCCTCATCTTAGATAGAAAGATTTCAATCTTTCTCCATTAAGTAGGATATTAGCAGTGGATTTCTCATATATACCTTTTATCATGTCGAGGAATTTCTTATGATTCCCAGTGTACTATGTGTTTTTATCAACAAAGGATGTTGGGTTTGTCAATACCTTTTCTGCATCAACTGAGACGATCAAGGTTTTTTTTTCTTCTTCATTCTGTTAATGTGGTGTATTACATTACCATCTGTGCATACCAGGGATA
Organism: Dasypus novemcinctus; assembly: GCF_030445035.2. Classification (NCBI taxonomy): domain Eukaryota; kingdom Metazoa; phylum Chordata; class Mammalia; order Cingulata; family Dasypodidae; genus Dasypus; species Dasypus novemcinctus. The sequence goes on from NC_080684.1 coordinate 64,786,809, forward strand.
AATCCCACTTCATCATGTTGTATAATTCTTTAAATATGCTGTTGGTCTCAATTTTCTAGTATTTACTTGAGGCTTTTTTACAACAATATTCCTAAGAGATATTTGTCTGTCATTTTCTTTTCTTGTGGTATCTTTATTGGGCTTTGGTATTAGGATGATATTGACTTTATAGAAAGAATTAAGGTTTGTTCCTCCCTCTTCAACTTTTTGGAAAAGTTTGAGCAGAACTGAAGATAAATCCTCTTAGAATGTTTGTTAGAATTCTCCTGCGAAGTCATCTGGTCCTGGGCTTTTCTTTGCTGGGAGTTTTTGATTATTAATTCCATCTCTTTATTGGTAACTGGTTTATTGAGATCTTCTATTTCTCCTTGACTCAATGCAAGTAGTGTGCTTATTAGAATTTGTCCATTTCATCTAGGTTATCTAATTTATTAGTGTACAGATTTTCATAGTATCCTTTTACAGTCCTTTTTATATCAGTGAAATTGGTAGTAATTTACCCCTTGTATATTTGATTTTTGTTATTTTTAGATTCTCATTTTTTTCTTTGTCAGTCTATATAAAGGTGTTTATTTTATTTTTTTAATTGACCTTCTAAAGAACCAAATTTTGGTATTGTTGATTTTTCTATTGTTTTACTATTCTCTGTTTATCTCTGCTGTCATCTTAATTATTTCTTTCCTTCTGCTCATTTTGAGTTTAATTTTTACTTCTTTCTTCTAGCACTTCACTTTTGTGGCTAGGTCTCTGATTTGAAGTCTTTTTCATTTTAGTATAAGCATTTGAAGCTATAAATTTCCCTCTCAGCAATACTTTTGCTGCATCCCATAAGTTTTGGTATGTTGATTTTCCTTTTCACTTGGTTCAAGAGATTTTCTAATTTTGCTTCTGATTTCCTTTTTAACCCATTGTTTGTTTAGGAGTATGTTGCTTATTTCCCACATTTTTTTTGCAAGTTTTCCATTTCTCCATCTGTTATTGATTTCTAGCTTCATTCCATTGTGTTTGGCAAATATACTTTGCATGATTTCAATATTTTTTTAATTTATTGAGACTTTTTATGATCTAATATATGATCTGCACTGGAGAATGATCCATTTGCCCTCAAGAAGAATGCGTAGTCTGTTTTTGTTTGGCAAAGAGTCCTATATATGTCTATTGGATCTAGTTGATTAAGAGCATTGTTAAAGCCTTTATTTCCTTACTGATCTTCTAACTAGATAATCCCTCCAATATTGAAAAGGTTGTATTAAGGTCTCTTATGACTAATGTAGAACTGTCAAATTCTGTCTTCAAATATGTTATTATTTGCTTCATATATTTTGGGCTATACTGTTAGGTACATATATATTTATTATTTTATGTATATATTAGGTACATACATATTCTTGCTGAATTATCCCTTTTATCAGTATATAATGACCAGCCTTTCTTTTGTGCTTTTTACTTAAAGCCTATTTTATTTGATATAAGTATAGCTACCCCAGCTTTCTTTAGGTTACTTCTTCCATGGCATATTTTTTCCCATACTTTCACCCTCAACCTACTTGTTACTATTTATTAAAGGTGTGTCTGTTACAGACAGCATATAGTTGTGTCATGCTTTTTAAAATCTATTTTGCCTATATCAGCTATTTATCTGGAGTGTTTAATCCATTTACATTTAAAATCACTACTGGTAATGCAGAACATTTTTCTGCCATTTTTCTATTAGCCTTTGTATATCTTATACTTTTTGTACCCTTATTTTTTCTCTTAATGCCAACTTTTATATTCATTTGATATTTTATGTTGTATGATATTGAGTGACTTCTCTTTTCAATCTGGATATATTTTTCATCTGTTTTCCTTGTGGTTACCATTGGGTTAACAATAAATAATTCTATATGTATATTACAATTATATTTGATTTATTGCTAACTTAACTTCAATAACACACACATAAACTTCTCCTATACTCCTCTGTTCCTCCACCTCTTTTTGTACTTGTTACCACTTACATCTTTGTATGTTGGATGTCCAGAAACCTAGATTTAGCATGACCTTTATGCATTTGCACTTTAGGACCTGTAGGACATAAAAAGTGCAATTACATACCACACAAAGGACTACAATAATCCTGACTTTTGTAACTAACCAAATGGTTATATTTACTGCCAGTCTTTATTTCTTTGTAACACTTTGAAATGGTGCCTAGTGTCCTTTCTTTTCAGTATGAAGAACCCCCTTTACCTTTCCATGTAGGGCAGGTCTAGTGGTGATGAACTCTCAGCTTTTGTTTATCTGAGAATGGCTTAATCTCTCCCTCAATTTTGAAAGAGTCTTACTGAATATGCAATTCTTGGTTGGCAGTTGTTTATTTTAAGCATTTTAAGTATTTTAAACCAATGTCTTATTGGCATCATGATTTCTGAAGAGAAACTGGTACTCAGTCTAATGGTGACTCCCTTGTACACAACACATTGCTTTTTCTCTTGCAGCTTTCAAAATCTTCTCCATCTCCTTTTCATTTCATAGTGTAATTAATACATTACGGGGTGTATTTTTCTTCATGTTTATCCTATTTGTTGTTCTCTGGCTTCTTGAGCATGTATATTCACATCTTTTCCTATGTTTGGGGAGTTCTCTGTCATTATTTCTTTGACTATTCCTTCATGTACCTTTCTCTCTTTTTCTCCTTCTGGAAGTCCCGTAATGCATATATCGGTACACTTGATGGTATCCCAGAAGTGTCTTGGGTTTTTTTTCACTTCTCTATATATTTTTTCTTTCTGCTCCTCAGCCTGACTTATTTCAAGTGCCTTGTCCACTGATTCTTTCTTCTGTCAGTTCCCATCTGCTCTCCAAACCCTCCTGGGAATTTTTCATTTCACCGTTTGTGGTCTTTATCTGCAGTAGTCCTGATTACATCCTTTGAAAAATTTCTCTCTTCACTATGATTCTCATATTGCTCATTCATTGTTTCCTGATATCCTTCAGTTCTTTCACTGTATTTTCCTTCACCTCCTTGAGTATGTTTAAGATCACTTTTTTAAAGACTTTCATTTGTATGTCCACATTCTGGTCTTCTTTGTTGATGTTTCCTGGATTATCAACCTCTTCTTTTGGTTGTACCATTATTTCCTCTCTGTCTTGTACTCTTTTGCACATTGTACATTTTAATATTTTAAAATATTAACTCTAGTACTTATTCTCTGAGATGTTTGTTTCTTGGTTTTGTAACAGACTGGTGTTTTGCCTAAGGCAAATGTCAGTGCAGGGTGTTTCTGGTTTTCTGGGCCAGTGTCTTGTGCTTTTGCTTCTTAGCTGTTTTGGAGTTCCCATGTTTATAGGAGTTTGTTTGTCTGCTATGTTTCTCAGGATAGAGATCTCCTCTCCCGAGTATTTGAAGCCAGCAAACCTTTGCACCAGATTGTCCACCTGTATAGCTTCTTTCACTCCTTTCATTGTCTCAAGATGTTTCTGCCTGGAGGTTAAATTCTGTGAGGAGGGCATACCAGAGAAGACTTTCTCAAGTCAGTCTTTCCTAACTGAAACAAGACCAAGGACCTACAAAGGGGTGCAGACCAGCTCCAAAATGACCTGGGGAGGGAATCAGGAAGGGCACCAAGAGCAACTTCATTAAGTCCTCATACTTGAGCTCCCCTCGCTGCCCAGGAAGGGCAACTTTCCAACTATCCCACAGCCCTGATGAAGCACTTGTCCTTAAATATCCTCTGTGGAATGGCCACCACTGCCTTAGTCTGTGGTTGGTTGAAATAATGGCCACCGTCATAGCTGGGCTGGGTTCCCAGTGATCTGAAGACACTAATCAAAAGCCATGATCAATGATCAGTCATGCCCACCATTGGAGAAGAGTTTTACATCCCTTTTCAGTGATCTAGCTGGGGACTCGACGCATGGTGGCCTCCATGAGAGGTGGGGGTGGGGTGGTACCAATAGGTGCTGGGTAGAGATAGAAATTTACTATTCTTTGCTGTAATTTATCAACCTCTTCTTCCTGCTCTTTCCTGTGTACTTTACAGAGTTCTCCTCGTTTCTGGAATTTGAAAATTATCTTTTCATACAGTCATTGCCTTTTTTTTCAATTTTTGAACTTTTTAAATTGAAGTTTATCATTCATACATGAACATACATAAACAATCAGTATAAAGTACAAGTTGTAAAGTCACAAAAAAGACATGCATATCATCATACAATGCTTCAATACATTACCCTAACACCAGTATCTTGCATTGTTGTGAAACAATTATAACAAACTATGAAAAAGCATCGTCAAAGTTACTGCTAACTATAGCCAATATCTTGCATTTGGGTATTTTCCCCCAACCCACCTGGTTATTCAAATCCTGAATTAGTATTATATACTTGTTATAGTTCTTGGGAGAATGTTCTCATATTTCTTCTGTTAACCACAATCCATTTTCCACCACAGAATTTATTGTGTTATACAGTCCCATGCTTTGTACAATCCATTTAAAGTGTACACCCAGTAGCTTTCATATTCATCATAGAGTTATGCTGTCTTTACTTCAGTAAACTTTAGGAATTTTCATTACTCCAAAAGGAAAAATCCTATACCTCCTCCACCCCCCTATTATTGTACCTTAGAATTGATGTAATATCTTCTTTGCCATTGCTACAAAAATATCACAAGACTAATGTCAACTATTATCCATAAGTTACATAGTTGTGCTGGTGTAAGGACTGAATTCTGGAGTTTCCTCTTCCACCATCTTCTTATAATCCCTCTTCATAGTGGTTTTTAATGTTATGTGATAGTCTTAGGTAATTAAACCATTATTTTTGTTGGCATTCTCTTATTAGAAAATATTTGTGGGTTTTATTATATTGGGGTTATTTTATTAAATAAGTACCATAGTACTGGTAATACTGAGTCAAAGATATCCACTTAACCTGGTTGTTACTGAACTCCAGCTTCTTTCAATTGGGAGAATGTTTGTCCCCTCCTATTACTCTTTTTCAGTTAAATTAAAACTGAGAAGATAATTATTTCAGTTTATTTTCCAGATTGTTAGAAGTAATGATTTCATTTATTATTAAGAGCAGCAGCTGGTAACATCTTGAAGTATGCAAATCAGGTAACCAACTATCATGTTTTGCTTCACTCTCTTTTCCAGTGGACTACAACTTTTTATTGATCCAAAATGGAAGTAAGTTTAATACAAGAAAGAATTTGTGGATTATTTATGAATATCAAATGAATTATACACTGGGAAAATACATAGAGGATTTTGAGCTGATAGAATAAGTAGCATATTGTAAGGGCTTATGTTACTATATTTAATTTAAACACAAGGCAACATATTTTTAAAATGTGATAAATGATCTTATTTCTGATTTACTCCAGTATTTACCTCTATAATCTAAATTAATTATATTATAATGCCAGTAAAAGATGATTTGGCTAACATTTCTGAAAAAGAACATTTTATTCTTGACAATGGATTGGGTGTGAAATGTAAGAATTTTTATTGTTTTTGCTTAAATATGATCCCACTTTCATTCAGTGAATAGGCTAAAATTAAGACGGAAATATTGCATAAAATAGCATTGTCAATAAAATCATAAACCACATCCTTATTAAAAATTTCACTAATTCTTTAGTGATGGTATTTATATAGTTACTTGTAAAGACAATGGTTTCATATTTTTCATTTATCTAGTTGTATTACAGGATAAATAGCCAGGAAAGATAAAGGCTAACATTTCTATTCAATTATGTAAAGAATAATTATTTCCTAGTGAAAAAGTGGTTCCCCAGTTTTCATTACCCCATTCATTACAAAATAATTAAAATTGTTTTTATGCATTGTAAATATGCATCATAATGTTCAGATTTTTCTGAGCATGTTTGTAAATGCAAATTTCCTATTATTCTCCTGGGACTGTTGTGAATATTAAATTCTTATTTTATGAGGTTCCTCAAATAAGAAAACTATCACTAATAATAAACATCAAAAATCTAAGTTCTTTCTTAAACTATGCTAGTTATATGATTCTGATTTTATTTTCCTATGGTTTTCTAGTGTACTCACATTCATAATCATTTATAATTATTTTTAAAAATCCTTACTTTCTGAAAGTCATAGCTAAAATAATAAGCCTTCCTCATCACATTATTGTCATTATCATCATTTCTATTATGTCTATAAAATAAAACAAAATTAAAAGAACTAAGATACAGCTAAATTTTTAAATTTTTAAATATATTTAAATAAATTTTAAATATATATTTTAAAAAAAGGAACTGAACATTTCCATTTGAAGAGCTAAATGAAAATTTTTAGTGGCCAAAATATGTCCCTTGAAATTTGACAATATTTCAAAGAAGGTAATTTTAAGTACTACTCAACCATTATTGCCAGCTATTTTAATTTAAATATATCCATGTAGTTGATTACTCATGTTTCTACTTTTTCTACATTATTTCAGAAAACAAAAAATCTGCTGTTTAATGGACATTAAAATACCTTTGCATTTTACTACTTTTTAAAAGTGTTAATTGCTGAATCAGATTCTCTTACTGTGATAACTACTTGCTGAGAAAAAAATTCCATTTTTTGGAGCTACATGAATAGGGTGGTATTTGATTTGATCTGATACCTGAGGCTATGTTAATTCCATACCACAGATATGCCCTGACTCAAATAGGTTACTGAGTTCTCTGCTATTGGACCAAAGACACTGGGTGCAGAGAAGTGGAAGATGGTTTCTCTAAATATTCCTAGGAATTCTAATCTGAAGAAGATGAACGTTCAGTTGAAGCACAAGCAAGAATGATATTTTGAGAATATAAATAATTTCTTCCCAAATTACATATATTATTATTCTTTGTTTCATTTTTGGAACTAAAGTAAACAAAATTAAATAAATAATGATCCTTAGTTCATAATATTCTATTAGCATTGGGATAGTCATGACCTTATTCCCTCTTGCTTTCTTTCTGTATAAAAAACATAATAAGTTCCTATAAATCAACCACCTACCAAAAACTAGAACATTTTACCTTAATTTATATCTACTTTATGTTCTTCTAATCTAATCTGTGATTTATATTTAGCCTTAGGCTCGTTGCCTAGATTTTCATTTTTCACCTAACAGTGATATTAAGATTAATTGTATATTTTCTGTAACTTTTTTCCTGTTTTTATATTATTTTCCTTTATTAAAGAAGTAGTGGGTTTATAGAACAATCATGCTTAAAATACAGGATTAACACATACACCCAACCAGCAACTCCTTGCACTGGCACAGAACATCTGTTACAATTGATGATAGCACATTTTTATAAAAGTACCATTAATTAAAATATATGTTTTAACTTCAAGTTCATTGTGTTGTGCACATCTTTGGATTTTAAAAAAAATTTTCTCTTTTCATTTCCCCTTTTAATCACATTCCAGTATGTATGTCAGTGCTGTTAATTGCATTCACAATGTTGTGCTACCACAAGTATCCATTACCAAAATATTTCCATCATTCCAAATAGGAATCCTATACATTTCCCATTCATTATCCTCACATGTCCCTTGGTAACCTATATTCCAGATTCTGACTCTATGAGTTTGCTTATACTAATTTTTTCAAATCAGTGATATCATACAATATTTGTCCTTTCATGTCTGGCTTATTTCACTCAACATGATGTCTTTAAGGTTCATCCATGTAGAGTCATATATCATTCCTTTTTATAATTGAATAATATTCAGTTGTATTTATATACCACATCTTATTTATCAGTTCTTTGGTTGATGGGTACTTGGGTCATTTCCATTTTTTGGCAACTGTGAATAATACCATTATGATTATAGTGTGAAAATATCGGTTTGCATCTCTGCTTTTAATTTGGGGGGGGGGATATATACCTAGTAGTTGTATTCCCAGTTCATATGGTACTACTTATACTTAGCTCTCTGAGGAACCGCCAAGCTGTTTTCCACAGAAGTCATTTTACATTGCCATCAGCAAGGAATGAGCATTCCTATTTCTCCTCACCCTCTCCAACACTTGTTATTTTCCATTTTTTCAACAGCAGCCATTCTTTTGGGTGCAAAAAGGTATCTCATTGTTGTTTTGATTTTCATTTCCCTGCTAGCTAATAATGTGGGGCATCTTTTCATGAGTTTTCCTGTCCATTTGAGTATCTTCTTTGGAAAGAGTCTGTTCAAGTCTTTTGACCGTTTTTTAAATTGGGTTGTTTGTATTTTTGTAGTTAAGTTGAAGTACTTCTTTATTCATAATAGATAGTAATCCTTTAAAGACTGTGTTTTCCAAATATTTTGTGTAGGCTATCTTTTATCTTTCTTGATAAAGTCAATTGAGGCACAAAAGTTTTTTTTAATTTTGATGAGGTCCCATTTATCTACTTTTCCTTTTGTTGCTCATGCATTGCATGTAAAGTCTAAGAAACTATTGCCTCACACAGGGTCCTGAATATGTTTCCCTACATTTTCTTGTATATGGTATGAGATAGGGGTCTTCCTTCTTTTTTTTTTCTCCTTCAAATGGAGATCTAGTTTCATAGTACCATTTGTTGAAGAACCTATTCTTTCCCAATTAAGTATTATTTGCCCCCTTGTCAAAAACTTGTCAAAAATCAGTTGGATATAAATGTGAGGGTTGATTCCTGAGTTCTCAATCATTATGTCTATATGTCTGTCCTCATACCAGTGCTATGCCGTTTTAATTACTGTGGCTTTGTAATACATTTTAAGATCAGAAATATGAGTCCTCCAACTTCATTATTTGTTTTCAAGATTTCTTTAGCTATTCAGGGCTTCTTACCCTTCCATATAAATTTCATGATTGGCTTTTCCATTTCTGCAAAGAAGTTTGTTGGAATTTTTACTGAGATTGTATTGAATCTATAAATTGCTTTGGGTAGTATTGTCATCTTAACATTTAGTCTTTTAATCCATAAACATGGAATATCCTTCCACTTATGTAGGTCTTCTTTAATATCTTTTATCAATGTTTTGTAAGTTTCCGTGTACAAATCCTTTACATCCTTTGTTAGATATTCTTAGATATTTAATTATTTTAGTTGCTATTGTGTATGGGATTTGTTTCTTGATTTCTTCTTTCAGTTGTTCATGTCTCCTTGTACAATGTACTAAAGTTTCTTTTTGGTATATATATCTTGAAGTGCAATTAATGTGTGAATGTTCAATGTTACAAGGCAATGTCAGGTTGATCTCTGAAATGTTTTATTCATTCAGCAAGTAGCTATTGAACAAATATCTTGCCAGCTACTCTGTTAGATCCTTGTAATACATCAATGAATGAAAACTAAGAGCATTCCCTTCATGGTGTATATATTAGTTGGAGAACACAGAGAATACATATAATAAGTAAATTGTATATGTTAGAAGCCAATAAGTGTTATGGAAAATTGAAAAATTTTAAGAGAACACTGGGAGGACTGAAGAGGAAGGGCAGAATGCATTTAAATATTTTTATTTAAAAGATATCTGAGCAAGGACATAAAGAAGTTGGCCATGGAACCAACTTTGTGAAATGACATGAATGTTAAGAGAAGAATATTTCAAGTAGAGGAACAGCTAGTGCAAAGTATTGTGGGCAGGAAATCCATTGTGGCTGAAGTCGTGAATAAGTAGGAAATGAAATCAGAAAAATAGTAGTGTCTATATGCACAGATCACATAGGAACTTGTAAGCCATCATAAACTATTTGGTTTTTATTCTGAATGAAAGGGGGTTTTGAACAGATGATTAACATGCTCTGACAAATGATTTAAAGAGATGACTCTAACTAGTTTGTTGAGAATATATCACACAGACACAAGGAGATATGCAGAGAGACCAATAAACAGGTTATTGCAAAAGATGAGAAATAATTGTAGTTTGGAGCAAGACAGCAGTATTGATTGTTTAAAGAAGTTGTTGAATTTTGGAACACTTGAAAGGTAGACATCATAGGATTTTCTGATAGATTTTATGTTGTGTGTAAAGATAAAAAGAAGTCAAAGATAATGCCAATAGTTTTGGCTGCACAATTGGACGTAGGAGTTGCCATCACCTGAAATGACAAGAAAGCCATTGAAGAAAGATCAGGAGCTCATTCTGGATGTGCTCATTCAAGTTTAAAATATATAGTTGGTATCCCAGTAAAGACATCATGTGTACAGTTTGATATTCATCTCTGGAGTTTGAGAGTGGTTTTGACTGGAGACATAAATTTGGGAGAAGTTGAAATATAGCTGAATGAGACCATAAGGAATTGTCTATAAGTAAAAAAAAAAAAAAAAAGAATCAAGGGCTGAGCTTTAGGACATTCAAACATTAAAATTCAAGTAGGAGAGACTGTACTAAAGAAGACTGGGAATGACTGACTGGAGAAGTAAGAAAAAAGATGGAGAGTGTGGTATCCAGAAAACTAATGATAAAATTATTTAAGTACATGGTGATCAATTTTATCAAGTGCTATTGACAGTTCAAGTAAAATGAGGCTGGAGGATTAACCATTAGGGATTAGCAATATACACTTATTTATGACCTTGACAAGAGTAGTTTCATTGTAGAAATGAAGGCCATATTGGAATAGTAAAAGAGAGAATAGAAGGAAAAAAATAGATTATACCAATTTATAATCCCATCAGCAAGATATGAGATTCAACATACCAAAATAGATATAGTCATGTCATTCATCTTTTTAATCTGAGACATGATAGTTACAGGAAGAATTTAGGTTTCTCATCTTTAAAAAAAGGTATAATGCATTAAATATTATTATTGTTACGAGTTATAAAGAAGTAAAAAAAACCACAAAATTAATGTAGAACCACTATCACTCTACCTAACACAAGGAAGATACATGATAAGTGTTGGTTTTTCTTATTCCTTCCCAGGAGCTGGAAGCAGAAGAGCATTAACTGTATCATACTGTAGGAAAGAGGCTGGGAACAGGCAGGAATGAAATAAGACAAAGCCTCAGAGATAATGCTCAAACTGAAATTGTATAAGTGGAACAAGATGAACAAGATAATTGCTCGGAATATCTGTATTGTGTAGAATTGTGTAGTAATACAGGATAAACATGTGAAGACTGGTAATCAGAAAATTCATAAATGAGCAAAAAGATCCTTGGGGTTGTAAAACATCATTTAAGAATGAAGAAAGATGGTCTAAAGAGGCAGGAAAAATCAGTGTAGAAAGTGCTTGGACAGACAACCAAGGTTTTAACCCCAACCCTTTATCTTATTAATTTTATGACCTTGGGCTAGTTTATGAACCTTGTTTTCCTTTACCTCTGCATTTTATCATCCAGTCAGAAAAACTGATGACCCTCCCTTTCTCCAAGTCTGTTTCTCTATTTGTGCCTGTATTAGTCAGCCAAAGGGGTGTTTATGCAAAATACCAGAAATTGGTTTGTTTTTATAAAGGGTATTTATTTGACATAGGAGCTTACAGATACCAGGCCATAAAGCATAAGTTACTTCCCTCACCAAAGTCTCTTTTTACGTGTTGGAGCAATATGGCTGCCGACATATGCAAGGGTTCAGGCTTCCTGGGTTCCTCCCTTCCAGGGTCTTGCTTCTGTCTGTGTTCAGGATTCCTCTCTTCCCAGGGCTTGCTTCTCTTTCCTCAGTGTGCTTACTTCCTGGTGTTCCAGCTTAAGGCTTCAGTATCAAACTCCAACATCAAAACCCCAACATCAGAAACCCCCAACTCTGTCCTTTGCCATGTCTATCTGTGAGTTTCCACCCTCTAAGGGGGGTGGGGGGACTCAATGCCCAATGATGTGGCCCAATCAAATCCCTAATCATAACTTAATCATGCCCAGGTACAGACCAGATTACAAACATAATCCAATATCTATTTTTGGAATTCATAACCATATCTAACTGCTAGAGTGCCCTTTGATCTCATGACTTTTCACCCCATCAAATAAATCCTCCCAAGTGTTTTCTTCACTTTTCACCTCTGCATTTATCTTATCAACTGACAAATAATGGCTTTCATTCTTCTATCATGATTCAGACAGTCTTCAATTTAAGTGGCTTTATTTTTTACCCCTATGATGGACACTTAAAGCACCAACCAGTTTTACTTCAATGAATGATTTGACCTGTTTTTCCAATTTTGGGGATTGCAAACAACCTTCAGTGATGTGCATCTTCAGAAACTGCCTCAACTGCAGAGAGCCCATTTGCCTAAGATCATGGACATTCAATGACTGATCACTGTGGGAAGATAAGTCCATTTCAGCTCAACTTGGGACAACTCCCCAGGATTTACTAAATGTCTCCCAAGATTGCTTTTTGGCCTGAATTGTGACTTGAATTGTCCATCAACCAATTCAGCTTTCTTTTTCTCCCTTTCATAGGGACTCATATAAGCCACTCCTTAATAAATATAGTGCATACTAAACTCCAACTTGGTATCTACATCCTAGAAACCAACCTGAAATAGATGTAAATCTCTTGAGCTCTGTGCAGTGGCATACCTTCTTTTGAAAATCTGTCTATACACTATGACACATGTTGCAGTTCTTCTCCTACTTATTTGCTCATTTTCAGTATCTAATGAAAGTCTTTATGCAGAGAATCACTATAATGTGATCCTTAGTGCTCTATCCTCAGCACTATTTTCATTGAATATTCTTTTTTTAAAATTTATTGAAATATATCACTCATACATAAACATACATAAACAATAAGTGTATAATATTTGTTAACTTACAAAACAAAGATATATTACATCAAACAAACATATAAAACATCTCACCCCACCACCAATAACTTGCATTGCTTTTAAACTTTTTTAGCTGATGTTTAAACAGCATTGTCAAAATATTACTAGTAACAAAGTAGTTTTCCCCTAACCAATCCAATTGTTATTATATTTATATCATTTATATATGAACATACATAAACAAGTATATAGTAAAAAGTTGTAAACTTACAAAGCAAACATGCATAATATCATACAGGGGTCCCATACATCAACCCTCCACCAACACCTTAAATTGTCATGAGACATTTGTTACAAACTATGATAGAACTGTCAAAATCTTACTACTAATCATAGTCCTTATCTTACATTTGGTGTATTTTCCCGCCAAACCATCCTATTACTATTTTTTAAATATATTTTTTTATGACAGAAGTTGTAAACGTATAAAACAATCACGCACATATGCAGAATTCCCGAACAACACCCCTCCATCAACACACCACAATGTGGTGTGTCATTTGCTACAGATAAAATATCATCTGATTGTTACCATGTCCATAGCGTACATTTGGCTCACATTTTCCATACTGCCTCAGTATCAACACAGTACATCTTTCGCATAGATGCAAGAATATTATATTATTACTACTAACCACGGTCCATGGGCCACTCCAATTGTATTTTTCCCATGCTTCTCCACATTCCCATCACCCTGTAGTAGTGATATACTTTTATTCTAGCTAAAAAAGGACACTCTTTGATGTGATGGTAACACAATGAGTAACAGCTAGTTTATAAATGGGGATGTGACTAGTTATGTAATCTATTTATGTAAATACCAACTGACAGAATGCTTGAGAATAATCTAGGAATTGGATAGCACAGTAAACAAAGAGGTGGGTGAGAATTGTGGTTGCTAGTACAGATGCAAGAGTGTCCAGTTTCGGTTTATCTGTGAATATTCTAAACTTACCCTCATTTTTGAAAGACAGTCTTGCTGGATATAAGATTCTTGGATGGAAGTTTTTCTCTTGTAGTATCTTAAATATATCAGACTGCTGTCTTCTTGCCTCCATGGTTTCTGGTGAGAAATCAGCACTTAATCTTATTGGATATCCCTTATATGTTATGCATTGCTTTTCTCTTGCTGCTTCCCAACCGGGTCAGACTGTAGGTCTAGCCTAGGCCCCAGTGCCACCTCCAGCAGGGAGGAAGCTGCGGGGACCTGTGCCAGCCTCTCCTGGAAATTACCTGCCAATCCACAGAGGCCAGTGATTATCCTACTCTGGCAGCAGGATCCGACCCAGGAGCTGTTCTGTGACAGGAATTGGAAGCTCCATTTCCAAGAAACAGGGGAGGAGGAGTCGGTTGGCTGCCGATTTCAGCTACTGATTGGTAGACTTGGTTGGCTAAGAGATAACAGGGGAGTGTGAACCAGCCCCTGTCAGAAAGAGGCCAGTAGCCACCATTCTGACTCCACCCCCAGCCTGAGGGGAAGCCAGGCAGACTGAAACTTTCAGTGTTGGTTTTTATAAAGGGTATTTATTTGCTTTTTGCAAAAGAAGAAGGAAGATCCCTATCTCACACCTTACACAAAGAATCAACTCAAAATGGATCAAAGACCTAAACAGAAGAGTCAGAACTATAATCACATATATATTTTTAATGTAATATTATTACAAAGTCAATAAAAAAAAAAAAAAACACCTAGAAGAAAGTATAGGGAAACATCTTCAGGACCTTGTTTAGGCAATGGTTTCTTAGACTTTACACTCAAAGCATATACAATAAAAGAAAAAATAGATAAATGGGACCCCATTAAAATTAAAACCTTTTGAACCTCAATAGATTTATCATGAAAGTAAAATGGCAACCAACAAAATGGGAGAAAATATTTGGAAAGTATATATCTGGTAAGGTTTAATATCCAGACTATATAAAGAACTTCACATCATAAAGACAAACAACCCAATTGAAAAATGGGCAAAAGACTTAAATAGACATCTCTCAAAAGAAGATATACAAAAGTTCACAAAGCACATGAAAAGATGTTCAACATCATTACCCCTCAGGGACATACAAATCATGCTTTATTTTTTATGATAAAAATAGTGGGAAAGGGATGAAATCTGGGCCCTATAACTAAATATCAGCTGGAGAGTTCCTGACTGAGGTGAAGAATATATAATTAGAAAGCAAGCAATGCATTTAGGTAACCAACATGTTTCATTAGTATTATTATACTAAACAGACAGCAGACAGAACATGTTATAATCCTTACTTACAGCTCAGAAATCTAAGATTTAGAGCATTTGCAAGTGGCTTGATGTCCCACAGATTATTAATAGTAGGGCAAGAATATGATTCTAAGTCTCTTAAAATTAGGTTCCAAAATCAATTTAATCCAATCAAGCAATCATAGCTACCAGGCACAATTATACATTCAAAACTGGGTAAAAAGTTGTCTTATGCTTCGGCACTTATAATCTAGTTCAGGAGAAAAGCCTACAATTTTTAAAACTTACAGCACAAATTCATTCTGAGATCTAAAAATTATTTTATAGATTCAGAGAAGTATATTGAAGGAGAAGTAAACCACTGTGATTAATGTGTGCTGTTTGAATTGCATACTGTAAAAAACGTGTCCATACCATCATTTTATAAAAGGTTTTTCTCTGATTTGCTACCAAATCATTTTCTAAATAACTTATAAAAATTACTAAAACACTGCATTTTGTGAGAACTTGCACTGCAATAAAGTCATATATGCATAAAATAAAATGATTTTATATAAATCTAGAGAAGAAGCATATAATTATTTGTGTTACTTGGTAACATAACTTAATTATAAATTACATAGTATTTAGAAATATATCTATAGAGTGGTAAAACTATCTTTGATATTTTGAGCTTTGCATATAAATTTTCATGTTGTTTTTGGAAGTTATGGTATAAGTCTGCAGTATTTAAGTACTAAGGTGCTTAATTAAGGAATGTGTAGTCATTTTGTCTCCTCTCCAAAGCAAACATCTTAAACATAATATTAGGCCAAGTGCTGATTATTTGGTAATTATAATGATCCTTGGGGAAACAATGAGTACATATTTTTTCTTTCTAATGGTTATTAAATTTATCTAGATATATGCTCACTCAGGGAAATATAGGAATTGAAGTGAAAAGCATGTTTGTTTGTTTTCCTGAAGCCTCATTTCTTATTTTACATTCATTGGTAGTGAGTTAACCCTGCAGAGGTTAGGGAGTGAGGAGATAGAATTAGAAGTAAATTACATACTTAATTATATTTAGAATAACTCTGTATGCAGAGAGATGAAAGAAAACATATATATATATATATTAATAAGTTTAATGATAACATTTACTGGTGACTTAACATTAAGAAGATAGAGTGTTTGCTATGAGTATCAGGTATGTTATTTAATTTATTCACAGTTGGGAACTATTTCTCCATTTACAGTTGAGGAAACTGTGGTTTACAGAAATTAAAACAATATATTTAATGTAGATGCAGTGGATATAGGATTGAAATTTAAATTCATCTCACTCTGGCACCTGATATTTATATTCTGCCTTTCACTCCCTCACAATGTCAGGATAATCACTTTGAACATTGAAAAAATCATTTTTAAGAAAAAAAACTGTCACTCTTCCCTAAAGAATGCTAGAATTAATGTATACTAATTGATGATACAAAAAATATTTTTTAAAAACTTGCATACTGTTTCTTGGGCCACTTTTGACTAATAGAGATCATTTCATTTCATTTACTAATTTTTAAAATATTAGTAAAATGTCTAGTACTAGTTTAAGCATGTCATTTTCAAATTAATTCACAGCAGTTCTTTTCTCTGTTTGGCATGATTTAAGAAAGCATGAAATGGGTTGGCTCTAACAATGGAAACTTATTAGTTTACAAGCTTATAGTTTTGAGATCATGAGAATGTCCAAGTCAAGGCATCATCAAGGTGATATTTTCTTCCCAAAAACTGCCTGCCAGACATCCTTGGGTCCTCTGTCACATGTCAAGGAACTTGGAAGCATCTTCTGGTCTCTTCCTTCTCCTCTAGGTTTTCTTGCTTTCAGCTTCTTGCTTCCATGGTTTTCTCTCTCTCTATTCATCCTGTTTATATAGGACTCCACTGAGAAGATTAAGACTCACCCTGGAACATGTCTTAACTGAAGTAACCTCATGGAAACTTATTTATAACATGTTTACACTTACTGGAAAGGATTACTTTTAAGAACATGATTTTCTAGGGTACTTATATTTCTAAGCCACCATATACGTTTTCTGATCATACTGTCTAATTCTACCAACTCTAAGAAAACACATGGGGGAAGCAGACGTGGCTCAACTGATAGAGCATCCACCTACCATATGGAGTGTTCAGGGTTCGATACCCAGGGCCTCCTGACCTGTGTGGTAAGCTGGCCCACGTGCAGTGCTGTTACATGCAAGGAGTGCCATGCTGCGTAGGGGTGCTCCACGTGCAAGGAGTGCATACCGCAAGGAGAGCCACCCTGAATGAAAAAAGCACAGCCCACCCAGAAGTGGTGCTGCACACACGGAGAGCTGATGCAGCAAAATGATGCAACAAAAAGGAGATGCAATTTCCTGGTGTCACCTGACAATACAAACAGACACAGAAGTACACGCAGTGAATGGACACAAATAGCAGACAATGGGGGGGAAGGGGAGAGAAATAAATGAAGATAAATCTTTAAAAAAAGAAAAAGGAAACACAGGTACCCAGCAAGTATTACTAAAACAAATCAGGAACAGCTAATTCAGAAAATTTACATTTAAAAGTTTAGTTCCTATTCCAAATTATTATGACAAAATATTCTTACAGAGACATATTTAATAAAAATTATATTGTACTGTTATACCATAAAAGTTCCTAGGAACACTAAAAACTAAATGACTATAATCCTGAAAGACATTAAGATGCAAGGAGAATTTTAAGCCAGAATTTTCAAATTTTTTAAACATTACAAAGAAAGAAAACGACGCTTTTTCTTAGTATTTTAGGAAATATAAACAAGATAAAACAAAATAATATGAATATGAACTCTTAAATATACTCAATGAATTAGGTCATTACTATGAAGACAAAGGATCTCACAGCATCTGTTTCAACTTTTGTTGATGAAACCACTTACTTTCTTTACTATGCATAGTCTTTTCCCCTTTAAAAAAGCAGGAATTTTTAACTCTTCCTTTATTTACAACTTTTTATCTTAAATAACATCTTAAACTTGAAAAAGTTAGGCAAAAGAAGAAAACCAAGGCTTTTTGACATATGCTAGAATCTTAAAAATCATTTCCTCATTTAATCTTCATTTGCAGTAAGTGTTATTTTCCCCATTGCATAGGTGAAGAAACTGAGGTTGAGAGAGACCAGACACCAGAATCTTATAGCAATTAAGGAGCAAGGCCAAGACTTGATTCCAGGTCTGTTTCACTTCTATGAGAGTATTTCTTTTACTGTTTCATGCCGCTTCCTCAAAAAGAATTTCAGGGGGTTCACAAATAATATGTAAACTTGTAATTTATGATATTTACTTCAAATTCTTGAACTTGTCCTGGAAGGTATTCTAGTCTTTAGCCTTGATTATTGACCACAAGCTCCCAGCTTTGCTTTTTTATTACTCTAGGGGTCTCTGCCATTACATCAAGTTGAATTGTATACCTGTGACAGTTTGAAGTTATTTTATGAATCTCAAAAAGAAAAAGATTCTTCTTAAATTAATCTATTTCTGTGGGTGTGGTACACTCTGATTGCACTAGAGTCACTTTAGATCACTTGATTAGATTGCTTTTGCTCGAACTATGTCAGTGAGGTATGACTCAGGTTGAGTGTCTACCCTCTTGCTTATATAAATGGAGAAACAAAGAGAGATACAAAAAAAGGGAGCTCTGCCATTTTTACCTGACCATGTGAAAAAGAGGACATCAGGGTTGTCTACAGCTGCAAAAAGGAAGAGAAGCCCTCAGAGTTTGAGGAGACAAGCCCTATGCCTGGGTGCCCATAGCTGAGCTCCCAGAAATGATAGATTCTGGAGGGAAAGGCCAAAACCTCGGTAGAAATTGGCAGCCAATTTGCTTCAGCACATGGCAGAACCCTGATAAAGCATCTCTGCTGATGCTTGATTTGGACATTTCATGGCCTCATAACTGTAAGCTTTTACCCCTAATAAATCCCCTTTATAAAAGCCAACACATTTCTGATACTTTACATTGGCAGTTCTGTGGCAAACTAAGACAGTACCCCCAATAAAAGGCATGTTCTCAATCCATGTTCCTGTGATGTGGACTCATGTGTAAACAGGACCCTTTGAAGAAACTATTTTTAGTTAAAGTGTGGCCCAACTGAATCAGAGTGGTCCTTAGTTCATATTACTGTAGTCTTTCATAAGCAGAAGAAATTCAGACATGAGTGAGAGAAGGCAACACAGCTAGAAGCTAGAAGTCAGCAGAAACTAGAAGAGCAGACATAAAGAGAGATTTCCATGTCACAGGAGGCAGAGATGGAAGCCAAGGAACTCCAGGGATTGTGGCAAGCTAGTGCCAGAACACTACAGACTTGGGGGTGAAAGCATGGCCTTGATGATGCCTTGATTTTATACTTCTAGCCTTCTAAACTGTGAGCCAATAAATTCATGTTGCTAATCTAACTCATTGTATAGCATCTGTCATAGCAGCCTGGCAAACTAAGACAGTTATTATAAAGTAATGTACTGTTTTTTTACTGGATGATTGGTTTTCAAAAAATATCATGAAGCCTCTCAGATCCAATGTTGTATTTATTATATCGTGTAAAATTTTTAAAAAATATTTAAACTATTTTATAATTGGCCTCTTTCTTCCAATGCCATAAAGTCTGCAAGAAAGAGACACATATTCCTGCAGAGATTTGGCCACAAGGACCCCATAATTCTGGGACATGGAATGGTTTCCTTCACTTTACCCTTATGTTTCAGTGGTTTGCATAGGAATAAAAAAAGAGAGATGTTTTATTGAATGATTTGAACAGATGATCTGAACAGTGAAACTAAATGGTCTCCTCTTTTATAGAAGATGCATTAAACATTTCTCTCCAACTACTCCATCAGGCTTTTAAAAGATATTTCCATTTTCTCCTTATCCCTATATACACTTTCTATAATTTATCACACATGAAACATTCAAATAATTGTTAATGCAATTCAATTAATATCAGTAACTAATGGTAAGGATATTTTGAAAATGATTTAACCTCCTTAAAATACCTTTTGTATTATTTAGAATAAATAATGACATTTTTTATTAGTTACTATTGCAACTTGAAATTCTGTTTAAAAAATGTGACATTCCATTTTCTCAGAAGGCATTTTAATTAAAACTCACTCGAGGATTTACTGAAATGAATATCTAACCTCACCATCATAGCAGGAGACCATTTGTTCTAACTGTGTCTGATAATCTAAGAAATACATATCCCTAAAAATGAAATGAATTTGGGTAAAAATGTCCTTTCAATAGCTTTACTGTTTCAATAATTAAGTTTACTTAGTCCTACCACCAGTACTATATCAGTCAGCCAAAGGGGTGCAAATGCAGAGTACTAAAAATCTGTTTGCTTTTATGAAGGGTATTTATTTGGGGTAAAAGCTTACATTTACAAAGCTCTAAAGAGTGCAACTCAAGGTTGCTTTCTCACCAAAGTCAGTTGCCATGTGTTGAAGCAAGATGGTCGCTGATCTCTTCAAGGGCTCAGGCTTCCCCTCTGGATTTCCTCTCTTTCTCAGCTGCAGGCTGGCATAAGGCTTGTCTCTCAGAGCTTCCTCTTTCTCCTGGTGTAGGGCTCATTTCTTTCTGGACCTTCTCAGTTGTTCTGTTCTCTTCCCAAGGTCACCTGTAAACTATCAGGTGAATGGTTCATCTCTCTCCCCAGGGTCCCAGGATCAAAACTGACAGAGCTCTCTCTCTCCTCCTGTCTGTCTTCTTGAGTGAGTGGGCCCACAAGGGGGTCAGGGACTCAACCTGAGTACTCCTTACTAAGGTGGTTGAATCAAAGCCCTAATCTTAACAGATAATTTTAATCAAGGGCCCCTCAACTGAATCAAATATAACCAAAGGGTATCACACCCAGAAGAATAGACTAGTTTACAAACATAATCATTATCTTTTTGGGACTCACAAAAATAATCTCAAACTGTCACAACTACCTATAATTCAATTCTCCTGTACCTTTGATTTACTGAATGTGCTGAACTCACTGTACCTGAATACCAGATGCTATTTCATATTTCTTCTCTCTCACCCTTTGTCTTACAAGTCTACCAGGTGAAAACACTGCCTTTTAAAAATATATGTATGTTTTTTGAGGTACCAGAGGCTAGGGACTGAAACTGGGACCTTGAATGTGGGAAGCCAATGCAACCACTAAGCCACATTCGTTTCCCTGAGTTGTTTTTTAATTTGTTTTACTTGTTGTTTGTTCTTTGTTTTTATCAGGAGGCACTAGGAACCGAACCAGGGACCTCCCATGTAGGAGGTGGGAGCTCAACCACTTGAGCCACATCCACTCCCCAAATTGCTTTTTGTCTTCAAGATTCAATTCATATACTCTTCTTAAAGAAGTTGTTTTTTGTTTTTATTTTTTTTACCATTTTCTTACCTAGGAAAATCACTTCCTCTTCTTTTTACCCCTCATGTTTTCTATATTGATTGCTAATATATTTTATACATGCTTAATTTTCTTTCTCTTTAAGATCATTGAAAGGGAGAAACACTTCCCCACTAAGCAATGTTCCTCAGGAATCTGAAATGAGTTCAGTTTGGATATTGCAAATGCAGAGCAAATCTTCTCTGAAAGAAAGACTTCCCAATTTATGTTGTACTAGGTTCTCAATTGATAAAATATAGAAATATAGTCAATCAAAGATCAACAAATGTAAAAGAAGGCAAGTCACTATAATGGAGTCAGATGGAAAATGAACAAAAAGTTTAGATACTTGAATATACAGATATTAAAATTTCAGCTGTCAGGTACATAGAAAGTGTTTAAATAAATATATTCTATAATCACATATATAAGCTGACAACAAAAAATCAAAATTAACCTATAGAAACAACTATATAATTTTGGAAATAAAAAGAAGTTACTCGGTGGATTAAGTAGTACATTAGATGGAACCAAAAGAAGAATTAAAAAATGGAATACATATTTCATGAAATGACCAAAATGCAACACAGAGGTAAGGAGACGATATATTAAAAGACACTAAGAGACATGGATGAAAATTGAGAGCTCTAGTGGGCATTTGAATATTCTTGGAAGAAGAGAATAAAAGAAATGGTTAAGTAGTGAAAATAAAAGATCCAAAAGATATATCAGGCACATACTAATCAAAAGGCAATATTTGAAGAGATAATGTTTGTTAAGTTCCCTTCATCTGATAAAAATATTTATATATATCCAGAAAGCATATTTTATCCCAACAAGAAAAGATAACTTACAAAGGAACAACAGTTAAAATTATAGCTATTTTCTCAAGGTTAAAAATGGAATCCAGAAGACAGTGAAATAAAATCTATGAAGTATACAGAAAAAAATATGTTTAACTTAGAAATAGCTGCTTAGCAATTCTGTCTTTTAAAACAAGGTGGGATGACTTTATACATGAAAGAAAATTTGGAAGTAGGGAAATTAGAAAGCATTTTAAATAAAACATAAAATAAATGATCTGAAATAGCCTGAAGTTTTACTTATTACATTAAATGTAATGGTTAAATTCCCTATTTAGAGAAAAGGTCTCCTATGTAGGGTTTTTGTTTGTCTGTTTTTATTTTTGCTTTAGTACTCAATAAATAATGATATGAGAGAATTCCTTAACCTAATGCAACACATAGAACATTCTCTCCCTCCACATCATCTACCATAAGGATCAAATCATGAGGCACTATCTTTTTTGTTATTTATGTAACTGAAATTTATGAAAATTAGTTTATTAGTATTCATATTTTGCTAACTTCTGACTTTATGAGATTGATAGCAAGACCTCAGCACCCATTCCACTGCTTCCCTGGTCTTCTCCAGTTATTTCTGGAGATCAGCAATGTGTGTTTTATATGACCTCAAAGACTTTCTCTCAAGTTCTAATCATTTCCATATCAAAGTGCAGCTCTCTTGGACACTATTTTAGTTTGCTAAGACTGCCAATGCAAAATACCAGAAATGGTTTGGCTTTTATAATGGGAAATTTATTATGGTAAAAGCTACCCTTTCCAGGCATCATCAGAGATGTTTCTCACCAAAGGTTAACTACTGGTCAGATTCTTGACTCCTACCACCACATGGCAAGGAAAAATGGTAGCTTCTTTTTGCTTCAGGCCTGCTCCACTGATACTAGCTTCTGGCCTCTCTCTCAGCCTCTCGGGGTTTCTCTTGGAACACAGTTATGGGTGACCAAGCACACAGTAGGGCTTGTCTCTTCAGCTTTGAGCTGCTCTGTGGGCCTCGCCTCTTAGGGGCCTCTTTCCATGCCTCTGTGATCTGCTGATTTAGAGCATACACAGCCTCCAGCCTCCTGAACCTCTCTCAGACTCTCAGGATTTCTCTGTCTTCCTTCATTCCTCTCTCTCACAGAGTAGGATAACAATTGTAGTTGTCTTTCTCCATGTGTTTCTGCTTTCAGTTCTCAATTTATATAAGAACCCAGCAAGAAGGTAGAAATCAGCTCATACTGATGTAGCCCAATCAAAGGCCCTAAATCAATCTAATCAAAAGTGATCTAATCAAAAAGATCCTTTAACTGAATATACTGCAATCCAAAGGCCCCACACCCAAAGGAATGAATTAGTTTAAGAACATGATCTTTTCAGGGATTCAAAAAAAACTACAAACTGTCACAGACACTGACAATCCACTGGTGTTACAGTTGCAATGTATTCCTCACAAAAATTGAAATAGGACTACTGACAACGCAAGACCCCACTATGGCTTTTAACTCCTGTGACAACACTATCTCTTGCCTGTATTTCTTAAATCCCTTTGAAAGCATTTGCCTTGACTTTTTAATTATGTTATTCTTTCTAGAGATTTCAAAACTAGTAAATGGAAGCAAATTTGATCATAAGCCATCTTGTGTTCTTCTCCCCTTCTAGGCTCTCACTGCCTCTAGACGCTTCTGACAAAATATTCTCCCCGTTCCCAACATTACATAGTATCTAGTTCCTAACTACATATCACATAAAAACAAGACAATTAATTTTAAACAATGAGAATGTTCAATATTTTCAGCAATTTGTATGTCATGAGAACTGACCAAACATAACCCATTCCTGAATAATCAGGATACCCAGCTGGTATGCCATACTGGCATATATCCAATAAGTTATACACTAGCAACATGATGTGCATTAGCAAAGTTAGATTTCATTTCATTTTATGATGGCTTGACCAGGTTGTCAATGTCTTATCCTGAACAGTTTCTTCTCGTCATTGTTGCTGGTTCGATATTTATTCTCCAGTGTGTCGTTAGGAATAGAAATTCAGGTGTTTTTGATATTTTGATGGTAAAGTGATTTATATTCCCTGCAAAAATGCTACAGTTTTAAATTATCTGCAGAAATGGAAGCCTTTCTAAATTCAGTCAATTTATAATCTTATATTTTCTGCAGAAATAAAAGGCTAACAACACTCAATATGGCCATTGGCCTCTGATTCATTGTCAATCCAGAATGTAATACAATAGCTTCTTCAAGTCCTAGCAATCATGGAAGGTGATAAAGTTAGCTAATGCCTGGACATCGGCCAGTATGAAAAGGGATACATGGGCTATTGCCATTGCCAAATGGATTAGTGTTAAAAGTAGTTGTGGGAAGTACATATTTAAGATTCAAATATCAGCAAAAAGGCAGAAGAGAAGTAGAACAATACAGCCATGTCCTTTTAATATTTTTAATATTGTTTTGTTAAAATAATTTCCTTATAATTCTTTGGATTAAAAGCCATGTCTCTTGTTACAAAAACAAATAGTAAATACTAAAATCAATCTCTCTCTCTCCCTCTTGTTCTGTGTGTGTGTGTGTCAGTGCTAAATAGCCAAGTATTTGGAACAGTCCTTAGGAGTTAATAGATCTCTGCAGATCACTTAATGCAAACTAATTAGGAGGGAGGTAGGAAGCAGGGACCAGTTTCTGATACTATTCCATTTCAGATCTTAGTATTAGGCTCAACTGGGACAGCCAGCTTCCTCTGTTCTTTTTTTCTTCTATACTGAGATAAATTAACTCCATCATCACTCAAATTTATCCAGTTCCATGATTAAACAAGTATGTAGAAAAATACATTTTCTGTTCGCATTCCTTACTCATTTATATCTTAGCAAAATCAACCGTTGCTTAGAATTATAAGCCAATATAAAATGTTAATATGAGATTTAAGAAAATGGAATGAGAATAAATGAAATAAATAACAAGTAGTAGATGGAAAATGTATAAATATAAAGAGCCCTAGGACCTCTGCTATAATGATCAATCTAGTATTCCATGAAAGATGGTCAATTCTTATTCTCACCTCTTAATAGAAATATAGATCTTTAAAAAAAATAGTAGAAAATATTATCACTCCCCTGCCCAAACCAAAGAGCAACAGTAAGATTTTTATTAAATCCTGCTCTTCTGAAAAAAATTTTCTTCAATATTTGGGCTGATTTTCACTATCATAGGATAAATATAGCACAGTCCTTAATACATCAAGATTCAACTACTTGGATGCCATCAAAAAATCATGCATTGAATTCTTTGTTCAGAATTGAGAGAAATTTGCAATAACTGTAGTGTTCCATATATTTTTTGCATGTGACATTCTCTATAGCATTAAAAAGTTTACAAGTAAATTAATATATATCTAATTTTTTTCTCAGTAATAGCTGAATATTTTTGCTTTGTTTCTCCAGTTAAGGAAATTGAGAATCAGAGAAACAAAATAGTTTGCCAATCTCATATAAATAGTAAGGGGGGACCAAAGTCCAGGTTCTCTAATTCTAACTTGAATTATTTTCCTATGCTACGATTTTATCATATGATAACACTAGGCCATATGAGTGTTGAAACTCATTAATTCTAAGTTGGAACTTACCAAACAAATGAGGCTAAGCTTCAAGCCTCATTTTATTTTCAAAGGGATTCATTTCAAAAAAAAAAAAAGTAAAAGTAAATGCAGACTTGGTATTGGAGATGTTTATGAATTATTATTAATACATAGTGAATTACTTATAGGTAAATTGTATGATTTCTTGGATTTGCTCTAAAATATTTATGCCAATAAAACTGTATGTCAGAGAGACAAATGAAATGAAATGTCAGACTGTTTATATAATTGAAGTTGTGTGATGGTACATAAGAATCTATTTTGCTACTATTTCTATTAAATGTATGCTTGGGAAATTTCCATAATAAAATATTTTAAAACTCAAAAGTAGTATAAATTTATGCCAATGAACTTGAAAATTTAGATAAAATGAACAACTTCCTAAAATATATCATATTGAACATCATTTCTTAAGAAATAAAAATCTTAATAGACATATAGCTTAAGTAAATTGAGTTGATAGTTAAAAATGTACACAAATACACATCTAAGCCTAGTAGTCTCAGACAGTTTTCACAGGTAAGTTCTGTAATATATACAAGAAAGAGATGATTTCAATTTCAAACAAGCTTTTCAAAGAATGATAAAGTGGGTATACTTTCCAATGTGTTTTCTTGAAATTGGTATAGCACTGATAGCAAAACCAGAAAAAGACAGTATGAGAAAGGAAATTTACAGGCTATTCTTATATTTGAGTATAGATGAAAAATTCTCACTAAAATATAATTATATCTAATTTAGTAATACATTAATAGCAGTAACGTAATATAGTTTAACATTAGAAAATCTCTTGAAATACTATACTTTAGTCACTAATAGGAAGAAATAATAATCTCAGATAAAATATACTAAACATGATTAAATATATAATGATGAATTTTTAAAAACTCAGTAAACTATTATTAAGCTGGTTAAAATGTCTATAGAAGTCCATGGCAAATATGCCAATGGTGAAATATTTAGATTATTCCTTTTATATAAGAAATAAGAGCAGATGCCCACTATCAACACTTTTATTCAATATTTTCTTGGAAGTTCTAACCAATTGCAAAAAATAAGAACAAAAAGTTATGATGATTGGAAATAAAAAGTAAAGCTCTTCTTATCCATAGATGACATGATTGCTTCACTTGGAAACTCACACAAAGCTACAAATTGATACACTTTATAGAGCTTATAATTTAAATGAGGGGTCAGCAAACTACAGCCTACAGGCAAAGTTTGTTCTGAGGCCTGTTTTTCTATCTGGCCTTGAATATAAAAAGTTTGCCAATCAATCAATTGTATATTTCTTTACAACCACAATTTTAAATGTAATTTACAAATGCCATTTACAAAAGTTAATATATAGTGTGCCTTAGTTTGCCACAGGGCTGCTGATGCAAAGTATCAGAAATTTGTTGACTTTTATAAGGGGAATTTTATTAGGGAAAAATCTTATAGTTCTGCGGCCATGAAATGTCCAAATCAAGGCACCATCAGAGATGCTTTCTCTCCAAAGTCAGCTGCTGATGATCGTGGCATCCTGCCACTTGCAAGGCAAGGGGGTGGGTCTGCCCATTTCTGTGTACTTTTCCATGAGTTCAGCTGCGGGTGATCAGGCATCTCTCCCTGGGCTTCTTTCCTTGAGCCTCTCTGTCTTTGTGCAGCTGTAGGAGAAATTGGAGTCCTTTATTATCCTGTATCTCACATGGCAGGAGCAAAATGGTGGCTTCCTTTCTGTGTCTCTCTGTGTGTTCTCAGTTTATACAAGACTAAGCAAGTGTGTGGAGACCCAACCTGTGTCAGTCCTGATGGACAGAATCCAATCAAAAGTCATTTAGTCAAGTGATCTATTCAAGGTCTCTTAACTGAATCTAATCAAAAGTCTCCATGTATGCTGCATTTAGAGGCACAGGAGTAGGTTAGCTTAAGAACATAATATTCTGGGATCCACAAAAGACAAACTGGGAAATAGGGTAAAACTAAATATCAAAAGAAGTATAAGACTATTAAAAAGAAAATTATAAAACCTGTTTAACAGCATTAAGATTAGCATGCAAAAAATATAAAGAATTCTTACCATTCAATAAAAAAATTAAATATTTTACTTGAAAACTAGGCAAAAGCACAGATGGCCAATGTACATAAGAAAAGTTGTGTAACATGACTAGTAATTAGACAATTGCATATTAAACCCACAAGAAGATACTATTTGACATCCACCAGACTGGTAAAAATTAAAAGGCCTGAAATGCGAAATACTGGCAAAGATATAGACCAAGAACATTTTACTATTCCTCCACAATCTCTGTGGAGAACAAATTGGCAATGTCTATTGAAGTTAGAGATGTAAATAACCAAATTTCCCAGAAATTTCACTATTGGGAATTTGCCTTAGAGAAACCCTTGCTCATTTGTACAAGGGGATGAATTTGTACTGTAAAATAATCTTCATGAGGACAGAAGATTTATTTTCCTTTTATCAAAGGTGTCAACCAATTGGTTGATAAGTATTTGTTGAAAGAGTGAATAAATGAAATAATATAAGATACAAATTAAATGCTCACCAAAAAAACAATGGATACATTTTTTATGGTCATACATAAAATCCATAAAAAAAGAGAAAATAAAAGAATTAAAGCTACATAAATCTATGTGATGAATCTCAAAGATATATAATTGTGCAAAAAGCAAGTTGCAGGATACATTCATCACAAAAAAAAATGTTAAATTTTAGGTATAAAAACAATACTATATATTGTTTAGAGATGGCAATGACATTCATCTGACAGTGGTTTTACCTGAAGTTTAAATAGAGGGATTACATTTGGGAGAAGTACATAAGGATCTTCAAAGATTTAATGTAAGGCTTTATATTTTATTCTGGATGATAGATACATGGTGTTCAAAAATTATTTTGGGGGGAAGAGAGGTGGGGAAAGATGGTGTCGGAGTAAATGCACCCACATCATCTCTCCTACAAAAAAACAGCTGAGTGGGGACAAAATCCTGCCTGAGTGAGCTGTTTTGGGAACCCACAAAGCAGGAGACTTCTGGACATCAATCTGGAGAGGGTGTGACAGAAAGAGAGATTGCTCAAGTTAAAACCACAGGTTTCTAGTGCTTGCAGCTGGAGCTGTGAGAAGGCTAAGCCCCTCCCTAGGGCAGAAAGCTGTGGCATTCCCCAAACCCGGCAGCATTCCCCAAACCCCGCATTCCCCAAACTCACATTCCCTGAAACCTGCATTCCCCAAACCCAACAATCCCGAACCCAGCATTCCATAAATCCCAAGCCCTGGCATTCCCCGAAGGGTGCACAGGGGTCCAATGAGTGTGGATTCAATTGTCTGGACCCCCCTTTGTGAGATTTGAGGAGCATACCAGCTGGCTTGAGGAGAAACTAGGAAGAAGTGAGAGGCAAATTTGCTGAGGCAGTTTGATTTACCCAAATGCCCTGGGGTAGGGAAAATTGTTCTGGGAGTAGGTGGGGTCAGGCAATTAACTAATCCTGTGCAACACACCTAAGGGAGGGGGACAGTAGGAAGTGCTTGGTAGGCTTCTGAGAGCATATTTAGGGTTCCTGGCAAGGTGTGGATGCTCTCTAAAGACTGAGAGTCATTATTTTCTGTGGTGAGTTGGTTCATCAGGGTTCCATTTGAATCTCAGAGGGGAGCTCTCTCACAGGCTTCCTGCTGCCCTGGGAGAGAGGGAAGTGAGGAAGGGAGAAAGGGGGAAGGACAGATTCCTAATCAGTTTATTCAATTGCAGAGTCAATCCTGCCCTAAGAAGGGGACTCTTTTTGAGGAACAGGTTAACCTGGAAAGAGGGTTTGGCTCAGTGGAGGAGTTTCATTATTGAATGTGCAAGGTCTCTGGTTCAGTTCCCAGCTCCTCTTAGAATACTGACCCATAGGGATATTAAACATCTAGCTGACACTTTGAGACAGGGAAAACATAGACATTATCCTTATATTAGCTTCCCTTGGATATCTTATTTCCTCCCTCTCCCCCCAAAAAAGATTACTTTTGTTACATAATTCAACTAACTCACTAAAACCCACTTCAAAATCTGCAGTGAGAGTGCTGCAGGGTAATTGATTGATAAACGCCAGCAACCTGACAAGATCCATAGGGGTATAAGAGGGAAGTCTGGTTCTTCTTGACTCCTTGCTTGAGGGCCTGTCTGTTGTTTTTTGTTTGTTTTCTTGTCTTTCCTTCCTCCTTATCCCCCCATCCCATTTTTTTCTTTATTTCTATTAGGTACTGCTGGCTATTTCTTGTTTGCTGTGCTTTCTTGTCCTCGATTTCCTCTTTTCTGTGTGTACTGATTTTGGTTACCAACACTACCTGTTTTCCTTCCGACATCTTTCTATCTTCCACCTTCTGTTGTTACTCCTACATCCTATGTCTCTTTGTTTAGCTCCCAATTTTTCTGGCATTTTATTTCCAACACTTCTGTTTTCTACCTTTATTAGCTCTTTATGTTATTGACCTTTCTTTTCTCTTTCCTTCTCTCCTGAACATGCTGCCCATTTAAATCATACTATATTCGTCTCCATATTCGGTTTCCCATCTCATGATAGGTTTATCACTTTTTTATTCCTATAACTCTACAGAGCTTACATGAGTTTAATATTAATTCTCCTAGGTCTTACATGGCTCTTCCGCTAACATTTACTAATACTACTATTAAACTTTTTCCTTTCTTACCTCTTTTGCTTTCCCTGGCCCTAATCTATTTCCT
Source organism: Dasypus novemcinctus (assembly GCF_030445035.2). Lineage (NCBI taxonomy): Eukaryota > Metazoa > Chordata > Mammalia > Cingulata > Dasypodidae > Dasypus > Dasypus novemcinctus. The sequence goes on from NC_080684.1 coordinate 64,817,413, forward strand.
TCAAGGGAACTTATCACAACAACAAGGAAATAGAATAAGAAGAACAAAGTGTCAAAGAGAAAACTTAAAACGTACACAAAATCAGCACTTAAATACAACCCAAGACAGAGAAGCTACTCAACTGAACAAATCCATCAAAATAAAATGAGGATGAGGCAGCAACAAAAACCATACCAAAAACCAGGAAAACATAGTCCAATCCAATGAACAAACTAAAAACAAGGAAGAGGAGCAGAACATTGAACAACTAATTAATGCTCTCCAAACAAATATCATGGATCAACTTAAAGAAGTGAAGGAAGAAAGTAAGGATATTAAAACACTTGGAGAGCATACTGAAGAAATTATAAATATATGCAAAAAGATAATGGATATGATGGTGATGAATGGCACAATACAAGAAATCAAAAATACACTTTCAGCAAATAATAGCAATTTGAAGAGGCAGAGGAAAGAATTAGTGATGTGGAAGACAGTACAGCTGAAATCAAACAGATAGTAGAATTGATAGATAAAAAGATAGAAAAAATCCATCAGGGATTTAGGGATTTGAATGACAAGACTAAATGCACAAACATACACATTATAGGCATCCCAGAAGAAGAAGAGAAGGGAAAAGGGACAGAAGGGGTATTGGAGGAAATAATGGCTGAAAACTTTCCAAACCTATTGAGGGAGATGGGTGTACATGTCCAGGAAGGGCAGTGCACCCCAAACAGTATAAATCCCAACAGGCCTACTCCAATGCATATCCTTGTCAAATTATCCAATGATCAAGACAAAGAGAAAATACTGAAGGAAGCAAGAGAAAAGAGAGCCATCACATACAAGGGAAGCTCAAAAAGATTAAGTGCCGATTTTGCATCTGAAACCATGGGGGCAAGAAGGCAATGGTATGATATAGTCAAGGTACTAAAAGAAAAGAACTTCCAGCCAAGAATACTCTATTCAGCAAAGCTGGCATTAAAAAATGACAGTGAGTTCAAAATATTCACAGATAAACAGAAATTAAGAGAGTATACCAATCAGAAACTTGCCCTTCAAGAAATACTAAAGGAGTTCTGCAGGAGGAAAGAAAAAAACAGGAGAGAAAGATTAGGAGGAGAGTGTAAGAACAATTAAAAAGACAGAAAGAGAAATAAAAACAACAAATGACATACAAACTCAAAGAAAATACAGCTAATGTAAGTAATTCCTTGAGAGTAACAACACTGAATGTTAACAATCACCTTTCAAAAGATACAGATTGGCAGACTGGATAAGGAAATATGACCCAACCATATACTGTCTACAAGAAACCCACCTTAGAACCAGGGATTCAAGAAAGTTGAAAATGAATGGCTGGAAAACAATCTTACAAGAAAACAACAAACAAAAAAGAGCAGGAGTAGCTATACTAGTATGGATTAGAGTGGACTTACTGATATTCTATCCATGAACTATTGTGATTAGTAATCAAAGAAAATGTGGCATTGGTGTGGAAAAAGTGGCCATGTTGGCTGCTGGGGGTAGGGAGTGGGAGGAAGAGATAAGATGTGGGGGGCGTTTTCGGGACTTGGAGTTGTCCAAGGGACAGTTACTGGACATTGTATGTCCTCCCATGGTCCGCTGGGTGGAGTGTGGGAGAGTGTGGGCTATGATGTGGACCGTTGGCCATGAAGTGCAGCGGTGCTCAGAGATGTGTTCGCCAAGAGCAGTGAGTGTCTCATGATGATGGAGGAGATTGTTGTTATGGGGGGAGGAGTGAGATGGGGGGGGTGGGAGTATATGAGGACCTAATATTTTTTGAATGTAATATTAAAAACAAGAAATAAAGACAAAAAAAAAGATGAATGGATAAGCAAAATGTGGTATATACATGCAATGGAATACTTCTCAGCTGTAAGAAGGAATACAGTACTAACACATGGGACAACATAGATGAATCTTGAGGCCCTTAGGTTGAATGAAGCAAGTCAGACATTGAAGGACAAATAATACATGCTCTCTAATATGAATTAAGCAAATCAAGCTGTCTCAGGGAGCTAGAGACTGGGAGATAGGCTTACAGAAAATAGGGGGAAGAGGAAGGTTTTGAGTCAACACCCACACAGGTGATATCTGTGATAAAGAGAAGGTAAGTAGTTGTGCAGTGAAGGAATAAGATGGGGGCATAGGGATACTACTGAATTGTGCTTTGCAGGCTTGGGTGGGGGAGGGCCTGGGTTAGGAGGATGGGTCAGATGACCCAAGGAATTTGGGGGAGGGTTATGGGAGAACAAGTGAACACAGAAAAACTCTTGAGAAAATATAATAAGGGTTACTGCTTTAATGTTTTTGATGGGTATCTGGCACAGGGTGCACCTAAGGAGTGTGAGAGGGTTCATCATGTCATAATGTGTTGTAGCAGTGGGTGGAGACCCACACAATGAGCAGGAAGGTGCTATGCCCCCATCCTGGGGGACTGATGTTCTCAGAGGGGAGTGTGTCTCTCGAAAGTATGGATGGCTCCCACTAGGGGAGGGCAGACGAATGTATCAAGCCCTTAGCATTTTTGCAACTATTTATGAATCTTGTCCTTCAAGCAGTGAAGCTTGGTTGTCACTGTGGGCCCTGAGGGAGGGAGAGAGAGGAATAGAATACTTGTAAGAGGGGTTAACTGGGGAGCAATGGAAGTACTCTGCATGATCTTGCAATGATGGATTCAGGCCGTACTAAATTGCAGCAAAAATTTATAAAGGTGTATAGTTGAAAATGTAAAACATAATGTAAACCATATGGAACCATTGCTATGTTTCAATATCAATTGAAGCAAATGTAACTTCCTCATGAAAACAGATTATTGCTGGGAAAGACTATTGCTGGGAAAAGGGGAAAATGGTTTGATGTTGAGTATATGGGAGTTCCCCTAATTCTATATGTGACTTCAATGTGACCTAAAGCTTTTTTGAAGACATAGTAATTTTAAAAAAGGATATAGACACTAAGGAAGAAATGGAAGAGATTGCCTTGCCACTGTACACACAGGGCAACACCTATTAGAGTGATGCAAGGCAAAACATCAAAGAAAATGTTTTTATATTTTTCATTTATTAGTATCTCAATTTATTTTTCGATGTTATTTGTTTTTCTAAATTATTATGTATTCTATTTCTAATCTTTAAACCTGTGATTACTATTTCATTTTCCTATTAATTGAATTTGGCAATATATTAGACTTCATTATTTAAGAAGTTTTTGATCATGGAGAGGTCAGCTATGGTAGGGGAGGAGCACTGATGTGGGGGTCACTGATGGGGGATGCATTCATGGGAGTTCTCCAGGGTGTGCATAGAGGGTATACAGATATGTTTCACAGAACAACTGGGGGAGTGCTGAGTTCCCATTCTGGAAAATTCTGCTGCACTCTCCAATGGAGAAACAACAAGTCCCCAAATACAAGAGCAAACGCCAGTAAAGAATGATGGTCCAAAGATGGGTTCTTGATACTGATGGCTATGGTTATGAACTCATATGCTTGAAATTTCAACTAGGTCTAGAGTTGCAGGGTGCCTAAAAATCCTAAGAATTACCTCCTGAGAACCTTCATGTTGCTCAAATGTTGCCACTCTCTAAGCCAAACTCAGCATGTAAGTGCATTATCTTCCCCCAGCATGAGACATGACTCCCAGGAATGAGACTCCCTGGAGCCAAAGGATTAATACCAAGCACCAGCTGGTGATGCAACTAGAAAAAGACCTTGGATAAAAGGAAGAAATGGTAAAGAGAAATGAGTTTATATGGCCCAGAGACTTCAAAATGAGTCGGGAGGTCATTAGAATAGTTATGCTTATGCACATCTCAGCAGGATCTCAGACATCCAAAGTAGGTACAACCCCAGGTACTGGTGTTCCTGAGGGCTATGGAGACACCCAGGTCCTATGGTCATGATAGATGGTTCTGGAGCTCATTGCCTTTCCAGTGGGCCCTAGTTTGGAACTTGTGCTCCTGAGTGTGATGGAGTTGGACTCAGATGTGACCTTTCTACACATGCCTCTTCAGTCTGTGGTAGAGGCTGGGGTCAGTGTATGCTCAGAAGACTTGAATCTCTGGATTGTCTATGTGCCAGCTGGGCTCTGAACCTCAGCAGAGTTGCAACACCTACTCTCTGATGCATTGGACTTTCCCAGGTCAGGGAGGTCAGGATTGTCACCAGGTAACCAAGAGAGTCTAGAGCTGCAAGCAGGAGAATTTCATCCATCGGCTATGTGGGATCTAAGCCCCTTCTTGATTCAGAGGTGGCGTAGACATCAACATCCCAGAGTCCTCAGGATGGAGGAATAAAATATGGATTACAGTGGACTTACTGGTATTCTACTATAGAACTACTGTGACTCCAGCAATGGAAGATATTATATCATTGATGTGGAGACCATGGCCACAGGAGATGCTGAAGGCAGGGAGAGGGAAAATAGGTGTGATCCTGGGACATTTTCGGGACTTGGAGTTGTCCTGAATGATATTGCAGGGACAGATGCAGGACATTATAGATCCATAACCCACTGAATGGACTGGAAGAGTGTATACTACAACATATACTATAATCCATGCTGTGTAGCAGTGTTTCAAAATATACTCATCAAATGCAATGAATGTACCACACTAATGAAAGAAGCTGTTGATCTGGTAGGAGAGGGGGGTGTGGGGAATGGGGTATATGGGAACCTTTTACATCTTTTAATGTAGCATTTTGTGTGATATACCTATCTTTACAAAAAGATTTGAAACAACATTTTTGTTTTCATAACCATATATATTTAGTAATAATAATATTGCAGTACTCTGCATGGCAAACTATATGAGGAATGATTATGGTTTATTCTGCAAACAAATAGAAGACCAGTTTATAGGAAAACTGAGCTACAGTATTTGTTTGACCACCAGTTTTCATTACATAAAAATCAGTGGTTAATTGTATCCCACTGGTCTACCTCTTCATATTGACAAATAATTCATTAAAACAAAACAAAACAATGAACCCATTCCTGGAAGTTGAACTTTCAGGCACAGGTTTGAAATGTGAAACCTGAGGTTTTTGTTGTTGTAATGTTTTCTGGCCCTGCAGGTCTTTCTCTCTATGTGACCTGAAAACAAGTGCTAAGAAATCAACTTCATGATAATGGAATATGAATTTGGAAGATTAAATGGTAGTTACATCAAAAAAGGCCTTGAATGCCAAGTTAGAGTTTAAATCAGTTTCTGAAAGCAGAGGCTATTTTCTGACAAGGGATAACCTGTTCAAATGGCCTTTTAAGATGGTATGTTGAGCTGCACTGTGTAAAATGGAAAGGCAAAACATTATGAGAGACCAAATAATCTAAATGTTATGTTACAAAAATCTGAACATTAAAAAATCATATTTTGTGGCTGATAATGTAAAAATATTAGAAAAATACAGAAGTTAAGATGAATTTGAACTTTTGTGTCAAAATGAAGGGAAAAATATGTAGCAGGATTCCCAGGAAAGGTGGTGGTCTAGGGAAAGAGTAGATATTGGCATTTGAAAAATTATAATAATGAGTTAGTGTAGCAGTTTGATCTGGTTATGAATTCCAAAAATAGATATTGGATTATGTTTGTAAACTGATCTCTACCTGGTCATGATTAAATTATGATTAGGGCTTTGACTGGGCCACATCAGTAGGCCCATCAGATAAAAGACATGGCAAATGATGAAATTGGAGCTTGTTGATGTTGGGGTTTGATACCAAAGCCTTAAGCTGGAGCCCTGGGAAGTAAGCACACAGAGGAAAAAGAAGCAAGCCCTGGGAAGAGAGGAACCCTGAGCTCAGAGAGAAGCTAGACCCAGGAATAGAGGAACCCAGGAAGCCTGAACGCTGGCAGACATCAGCAGCCATCTTGCTCCAACATGTGAAAATAGACTGGTAAATAATTTATGCTTTATGGCCTGGTATCTGTAAACTCCTACCCCAAATAAATATCCTTTATAAAAGCTAACAGACTTCTGGTATTTTGCATCAGTACCCCTTTGGTTGACTAATACAGTTGGTTATGTAAGTGTTGAGAATGAATGTATGTGACTTCCAGACAGAAGATTAGAGAGACCTAAATATGATAATTTCAGTGTTACCACAAAGAACTTCTGTACCTCTATGTTTATTTCTTCATTAATTGATGCCTGAAAATGTTAGCTGATATGTGACAAGAGTTGTTTTATAAGCTTTCCATTTGGTTCCCTCCTGTCTTGTAAAGGAGGTATTATATTTAATATGCATTTTAAAAGATAAGTTCTAATGAAGAGAAGGACTAAGTCAAAAATTAAAATTAAAAAAAGAAAAAGAAATAGTACAAGTCATGAGAGAATAAGAGGAAAGAACATTTCTTTTATGTGTTGTGAACTGGTCTTCTTCTAACTCAATCTGCTTTAACTTTAAAACCACATCCTTATAAATCAAAAGGTAAGTAATTCTAAAGGGCCATTTCCTACTATTTCAATCCTCTATAGTTACTCATTTCAATTGTTGCCAGTTTTTTATATTCTAGATAATGCTTGGAGGAGTATCCATCCTACTACATTATATTGTCTGATCACCATTATTTTCTTAGAATAAACTCTTAGACATTAAATTGCTCAAAATGTATGTAACTTCTAAGACTCTTGGTACTTATTTCCCAGTTGCTCTGAATTTTCCTTGAACAATGCCTCAATGTAAAACACTTCACCATCTGTTCCCAATACCCTTTAGTAGTATTATCTTTTGTTAAAATTATTTTCCAGTGTTATGAGTTTACTTATGGCTCCTTGAACCTGCCTTATGTTTCCATACCTCCCTTCAACTTGTGATAAAATCAAACTCCTCTTTCAAAGCCAAGTTCAGTGTTATCCCTTTTCTGAACCTTTCCAGTATTCCTAGCAACACTGTAGTTACCATATTGTATGAGTTAGTGGTCTTTCCACATGGCTACATTGCCAGCTTCTCATAAGCAGGAAGCAAGTCATTCCTCTTTATAGCCTCAGCAAGGAACTTAGCAAATGTTTTTGAATGAGTAAAATTTCTCCAAATTGGAACATTCTCTGGCCCAGTTTTTACCTTAGGGCAGCAAACCATTCTGACAATTGCTGACTCTGTTAAGTTTCAACTCCAAAATTAGTTGAGACAAAATTCAAATAGCTGAATAGATTTACAAAAAGATAAAACCTTTAGGGGATTTTAAACATGGATATAATACACATTTTATTAATAGTGATATGAATGGTTCCATTTTAATCAAATCTATGCTTGGAGAAATGTCAAAAATAGGCTAATTGCATGTGTCTAGAAGATAAAACAACAGATTTCGAAATTGCTATTCATGAAGATCTGGAAAAGTGTAAAAATTATGGAACACTTTTGATATAAAACTACCATAGAGCATTAAACATTTTATACGTTGCTTTCATTTTAAAAGTACATATTTCAAAAGTCTGCAACAGGCTTAGAATTCTGCCTGTGTAGTAGGTTTTTTAATCTGCTAGAATTTGTGTTCATCACAGATAAGGGAATTTTTACACAATAACTTCAAACATAAATTAGCACTACCGCTCTCTATGGACTGCCCATTTTATCATTCCTCTCCACAGCCTGATGACCAGACTTTCGTAAATGTATGGTATTGCTTCTGATTCCATTCCCCCACAAACACGTATATATCCTTGGTGGGAACTCTATTCCCTACCAGAACATTAAAATCTGATCTTTGTTAATGTGAGAACAAAAGAATTAATCTCTCCCATTATATACTATTGCTCTCTACCTGGGACTTTTGTAGAGAGTTCCTGTGATAACACAACATGAGTGCTGAAAAGTCATTTTCAGTCACGTAAACTATGGACATAGCAAAAGTAAGTACTCATATAGTCAAGTTCTATACAAAAGTGAGGCAAGTGATATACCTGAGCTGTACAGGTTTCGTGTAGCAAATGAATGAGAAGATTTCATCAAGGGAGCCCTGCAGCAGCTCATTTCCAAAAGATTTTTGCCATGCAGAGAAGCAGGAATGAACTCAAGATCCTAAATTACAGATTGTTGTACGAAATCATTTTAAAATTGTTGACTAATTCAGTATTTTTTAAACTTTGGGCTAAAGAAAACAAGTCTCCAGGCTGGATCTGACAAGATGGCATCCAGTTTGTGACCTCCGTGATATACATTGTGTCAAAACATATTCTGCCTTTGGGAATGCAGGCTCAAATTACTAGTCTAATGTGCCTTTGGGTTTCAGAAAAGTTCCAAGCAGAGTATTCAGCCTAGGAACTTGATCTAGCCCCAAATCAAATTATGTATAGTTATCTGGAGATAAGAAGTTTGAATTTGCCATAAGGATTTAAAGGAGAATAGATATGTTTAAACAATGTTTTAAAGGGGGGGGGGGGGGGAACAGGTAAAAGAGACTTTTGCTGCAAAAATTTAAAACAGTAACAAATAAACAAAAAATCTAAATAAGTGATAATTTAGTGTTACGTGACGTATCAGTTCTTGAGCTCCTGTTTGAATTGTTATGGGTTATGTTGACCTTTCCAAAATTAGATGGCTGCACTTTAATTAGTAGTGAAAATTTTAATGTGTTACATAATAATTTAGTGAGTTGACACCAGTTTAATCATGGCTGACATTGTTTCTTATCAATAAGCAGAATCCTTACAAATAAAGCTTTCTCTCTCAGTATTTCAAATAACAAATAGTTTTCTGTTATAAAAATGAATAAAACCTCATTGCAGAAAATATGGAAATGTAGAAGTTAATAAAGAAAATAAAAAAGCAATGATGACTATTATCCCTGTATAAGGCCTTTCAAGATGGTTTGTGGAGATACACATAAATATATTAACATTGATTTAAGTCAGTAATATCTATAAGAATCCTTTTTGTGAAAGAGGTAGAATATCTATATATAAACCAAGGTCCTAAATCCCATGCATTTAGGAATCTTATAATTTTTACTATTATAAATAGTACTTCACTATGTATAAACTTGTAAATACAATATTATTTATGTAATGCAAAATATGATAAAATGCATTTCTGGGCACTTTAAAGATTTTTTTGATACATATAAAATTTCCTTCCAGAAAATTCTAAGAAATTAAATTTCCTAACAACAGTGAGCTGCAAGTGCTTATTTCCCCATATTGACACTATTCTTACAATCACTACCTACCTACAGTTTTAGTGGGCACATCTTTCATTATTTGTATTACTATTGTCCATTTTATTTCTCCTTTTGTAAACTCTCTCCTCAAGTAATTTTGTGTTGTTTATTTTTTATTGATTTGATTTTTATATATTTAGATTAATCATCCTATGCACATCATATATGTTGCAAATATTTTCTCCAGGTTATCCACTGTGGTTTAGTATTTATGTGGTCCTTTTTGCCATACACATATAGGATGTGTGTGTAATAAAATTTATCAAACTTACAACTTAATTACAATCCTTATGAAATAACTAGAAGGGTTTCTTCATCCTAGGAACACAAAAATATTCAGATGTATTTTCTATAATCACTCTTATGGCTTTCAATATTTTTTATAGTTAAATCTTTAGTCTCTAGTGTTTTTCTTAGAAATTATGAGGTAAGGATATAACTTTATTTTTTGCAAACTGTTTGCTAGTTAACAATTCTATTTACTTTTTTCTAATTATTTTATTTCATTTTAAATTAAATTTCTTAAACTGGAATTTAAATGATTTTTAAACAGATAACCAGTTTTCTCATCAACATTATACAGCAGATAAATTTATCCATTTCCTACTGTTTCAAAATGCTTTATCATTTAAAAATCCTTATACAGTGATTAAACCATATCCAAATTGTGTGATATGAAGCAAATATTTAAACTCATATTTCTTATCTACAGAATCCACCACAGTAATGTTGTGAAGATTCTGAGTTAAGGCATTTGAAGAGCTTAGGACAGTGCCTGGCATAGAATATGCACTCAACACATATTAGCTGTGATGACAGTGACGATGATGATGATAAAAGTGATGTCTATTTATGCGCTTTCTATTCTATTCCATTAAGCTTTCTCTATATTTTCATGTGCATTTTAATATCTGATAAATGAAGAGCACCATTGTTGTTTACAATTCACATTTTCTTGTCTACTGTCAATTCTTTATTTGTATAGATGAAATTAAGGTTCATGTTAAGTTATATGGTTAATGTTTTCCTAAGGTTTTCCATATCTTCTGTGGACATTGCTGAAACTCATATTTTCCTAGAAAATAATCCGTTACTTATGTACAAAAATATTTTATATGATTATATTTATTTTTGAGTCTAAATTGTATGCATCACATTTTCTCTCTTTAATAAATAGTTTTCCATTCAATATGCTATACTCTATATTCAGACCATATCAAAAGCCCAGACTTTATCATTGATTTTAAAATTATTCCATATCCAAATTAATTACTGCATGCATTTGAGAAAGTGCAAAAATAATGGTAGGTAAAATAACCTACATGGATCAAGGAAGTGTCACCAAACATGTACTTGCCGAAAAAAGTCAATTTCACTTAAGACCGTCTTTAATGAAGCAGAAAAATTCATAAGTTTTATTCAGTCTTGACCTTTGAGTATATATCTTTTTCATATTTTGTGTGATGAAATGGGAAATATGCAAGAAGTACTTTTACCACATTCCCAAAATACCATGGTTGTCTAAAAGAAAAAAAACTTGTGCAATTTTTTAAAATTGAGATCTAAACTGTCTTTTTCATGAAGAACAATTTTTTACTTGAATAAACATCTGGCAGATATACCATGGTTATTCAGATTTGGGTATTTGGCAGACATTTACTTGAAAATGAACTAAGTGAGACTGTCACTTTGAGAAAACAACTAACAATATTTATTGCCAAAGATTAAATTTGATCCTTCCAGTGAAACTTTGAATTTTGAAAACTACTATTTTAGATGGCATGTTTGAGAAAGACACCTTGAAGGGAATGATGTTTGAATAGATACCTGAATGAAGCACAACAAACAAACAATGTAATTCTCTGGGGGAAAGCTTTCAAATCATACAAGTGGCTCAAATAAGCATCATCATAATACCTCCAATTAGTTATAGAAAATGTAAATTATATACCTTGCTTGAAAATTGGCAGCACACTTGTGAACATGACATTGAAAAACATCTTTGATAAGTGGAAAAGTATTTTCCTCTTTGAACATTTTATGACTATATTTAAGAGAAGACTTAAATGCTGTATTGATGGGTCTCAGAGGAACTGGTAAGTTAGGTGGTCTGCACTATGTCTGCTTCCACTTGATTATTAGATGTTCCTATCTATTCTAGGGCTGTTTTACTCAGGACTGCCAGTGGGTAACTGGCAAGCTATGGTCCCCATCTAAATTCCTTGTGCTTCAAAGCAGTTAAACATGTATGAATCATCTTGAATTACAGAATCAAATAAACTTGCATAAATTCTGCTTCATGTCTCTTAATATTTCAATATAAACCTAAAGAAAGGGCTATGGACTAACAAATTATAAAATTCCTAAGTGCCATGTATACATTTGGGTACTTCATGTATCTCATTCTGTTTATTTAATCTTAACAACTGTGTGAAGTATTATTAGCTCCATTTTGCAAATGACGAAATGATATATAGAGAAATTAAGGAACAGAACCATTGAGATTGTGACAGCTGGAAAATAATATGAATCCAGATAAGACTGATTTTAAATCCTATCCCTTTTCTGCTTCCCTTCTCCATAAAGCTGAGGGCTGCTTCCAAAGAATACAATCTGATTTAGTTATCTTCCTGTTTAAAATTTTTGTGTTCTGTTGCTACTGTCACTGGGATAAAAACTAAACTTCTCAACATGTTTTACAAATGCCATCATTACCTCCCATTCACCTTTCTGATATTCTAATGCTGTCCTTTCTTGTGCCATGGTCCAGAATATGAAACATATTGTTCTTCCTCTAATGAGTCAACATTGTCTCTCAAGTCTTGGTTCTCAGGTTGAATTATGAAAACCAAGAAGTCTTAGTGGAGTGGGGTTTTTTAATGTGTTGGTTTTTTTTAAACTTTTTATTTCTGAAATACTTTCAAACCAATAGGAAAGTTAAAAAAAAAAAAAAAAGTACCTCATTACAGAGAAGTCCAACATACCTCTATCCTTCCAGACACCCAGATCCACCAATTTTAACACTTGGCCACATTTGCCATATTATTCTCTTATCCATCTATTTACCTATCCATCTATTTGACTATCTTTCTATTTATCAATCAATTTTCTGAACACTTAAGTGTAGGTTGTATACATCATGTTCCATGAACACTTAATGCTGCCATGTACATTTCCTAAGAACAAGGATATTCACTTACGTAACCACCTTAAATGCAGTTGTAAAGTTCAAGAAATTTAACATTGACATAAAGCTTAAAGTCTATATTCCAATTTTTTCATGTGTCCCAATAATACCTTTTAGCCTTTTCACCTCTCTTGTTATCTTGTCCAGGATTACATATTGTATTTAATTGTCATTGTCTTTCAGTTGCTTTTTCTTTTTTTAATTGTGGGACTATATATACATCTTAAAACTTTTTCATCTCAACCACTCCCAGGCATGCAATTCAGAACCACATTCACAATGTTGGAATATCCTCAACACCTTCCATTATAAAGCATTCCTATCACCTCAAAGAGAAACCCAATACACATTATGAATTAACTTTTCATTCTCACCAGCCCCTGGTGACCTGTACTTTACTTTCTGTCTCTATGAGCTTACATATTCTCTTCTATTGTCTTTGTCATTACCATGGGACTTAAATTTAACATCCTAAATTTACAGCAATCTCATTTTGCTTTGATACCAATTAAACTCCAATAGTATACACAAACTATGGTTTTATGTTCCACTTTCCCCCACATTTAAATTATTTTTGTGACAAATAATGTGCTTTTACATTGAGTCCAAAACCACTGATTTCACATTATGTTTTATGCATTTGCCTTTTAGATCCTGTAGGTAATAAAAAATGGAGTTAGCTACCAAAAATATAATAGTACTGGCATTTTTATGTATTCATGTCATCATTAATAGAGATTTTTATTTGTCCATGTGGCTTTGATTTATTGTCTGTTGTTCTTTCCTTTCAAACTGCAGAGTATTAGCATTTCTCAAAGGACTGGTCAAATGGTGACAGACTCCCTCAGCTTTTGTTTATCTGGCAATGTCTTAATTTCCCCCACATTTTTGAAAGACAGCTTTGCCAGATATAGACTTTAGTTGCCAACGTTTTTTTGGTTTGGGCACTTTAAACATGTCTTCCTACTGACTTCTTGCCGCCATTGCTTCTGATAAGAAATCTGTACTTAATCTTATTGAGTCTCCATTTTTGGTGACACATTGCTTCTCTTGCAGCTTGCAGAATTCTCTCCTTATCTTTGGCATCCTACAGTCTGATTAAAGTATGCTATGGTGAGGGTTTATTTTTGGTTTGCCCTGTTTGAAATCTGTTGAGTGTCCTAGTATGTATATTCATGCTTTTCATTAAACTTGGGAAATTTTCAGTCATTATTTCTTTGAATATTCTCTTTGTCCCTTTCTCTCTTTCATATCCTTCTGGGACCTCCATAATGCATTACTGGTATGCTCGATTGTGTTGCATAGGTTCTTCATGCTCTGTTCACCTTTTTTTTTCAAAATTTTCTCTTTCTGCTACTCAGACTGGATGATTTCAATTGTTTTATCTTCCAGTTGACTGATTCTTTCTTCTGCCAGCTCCAATCCATCACTGAACACCTCTAGGAGGCTTTAATTTCTATTACTGTGGTCTTCAGTTCAGTTTGTTTCCCTTTCATCTCTTTGTTGATATTTTCTTTGTGCTCGCCTATCATTTTCCTTACTTATTTGTCCATGCTTTTTTAATATATTGAGGACTGTTTGTTAAAAGTCTTTGTCTGATATGGCTCAGGTCTGGTCCTCCTCATCAATAGTTTTCTAGTGCTTTGCTCTTCTTTGCCTGGGCCATTCTCTCCTGTTTCTTTTAACTTTCATACATTTTTTGTTAAAACCTGGACATTTTGATATTTCACTATGTTATCTCTAGAATTTAGGCTCTAAAGCACCTGTTCCTTAAGCTTGTATCCAGCCAGTGATATGACAGAGATTTACTAAAATGCTAGGAAGTACCAAAAAAAAAAAAAAGGAAAAAGAGGAGGAGGAACTGGAAGAGGAGGAGGAGGAGGAAGAGGTGGAGATAAACATTTCCCAGTCTTTGCAGATTGACCTGACAGAGTGCTCTCCTTCAGAGCTTATCCATGCAATGAGCTTAGAGAATAGCTCCAGACCAAAGCTTAGGGACCTCTCTGATCCTTTCTGTGTATGTTTCTTATCTTGGACATTTGCATGTGGCCCTAGGAATTTCCCTGTTTACACAGAAATGAATGTCCCTCTTCCCTGGGGAACAGTTTCCTCAAGGTCCCAGGCACACTGCACTGTATGTCCTTCAGCCAGCAAATCCTTGCCCTAAGCAGCCATGACTTGACTGCTCTTCTACAACATTCCATAGGAGAGCTATGAACTGCCTTCTATACACAGGACAACTTCTGGGATGGCAAGCTGGTGATGACTGTCTTGGTTAAGTCCTTCAGGCCATCAGAGATATTGGGCTATGCTCCTAGTATGTGCATGAGGTTTACTCTGTTCCTTCTGGAACTAGGGGCATGGACCTCCAATGGGATCACTGAGATTATGAAGGGTGGGTGAGGGGCCAGCCAGGGTGCCATGAGATCCTACCACTTTTAAGTTGCCTTTATCTTCATTCAGTTCTCACCCTATTTCTGAAATCTTTCCATTGTCTTCTGGAGCTTTAAGAATGATATTTATGCCCAATTCTTGCTGGTATTCCAGAGCATCTGTGAAGGGGCAGAGCCCTGAAGCTTCTCGCTCTGCAATTTTCTTCATGGAGTGTTTTCAATGTAAGAGTAGTGTTAGAACTCAAATAGCTTTTATTGGTGGAAATACGATCAGGCAGCCTTTGTAGGCATGACTCTTGCTTCAGTGATCTCATAATATAGGAAGACTATCTTTTTTTAATGATTAATAATTCTATACTATTTATCTAGGGCATTGCTGTCCAATAAAATGTTCTCTAAAGACATAAATGCTTTATATCAGCACTGTTTAATAAAGTAGACACTAGTCACATGTGGCTACTGAGCACATGAAACGTAGTTAGTAAGACTAAGGAAAGGCATTTTTAATTGCATTTCATTTTAATTAATTTACATTTAAAGAACAGCATATGGTTGGTTTTACCTGCATTGGACAGCTCAAGCCTAGGGAAGTAAGTATAAGAAAGACTAAAATAAAGACTGATGAGAGCAGCAGCATAAGTTTTAAAGAAGTTACCATTCATTTCTTTCCCACTGCTTCTATTCCCATCACTACAAAGCAACAATTTTCTCCTTTTATTTGACCCCTTTTTACACTGATAAAAATACAAATCATATTTAGCTTACAGCAGGCTTTGTAAAATCAATTGCTATTTCAAGTAAGTACTAGCAATGTAGGAAGAAGAAATTTTTTTCTCAAAATATCCCTAAAGTATTCATATTGGAGGGGGGGGCAAAACTGGGGGTACATTTACAATTATAGTACTTCTCTGTTACAAAATCATGGGCTTCCAAAGTTTAAAATTTTCTATCATGTATCTGCTTTCATGTTTCCCTTCTTTTTTCTCCTATCACCTTTGTGCTTATAGATTTTCAACTGCTAAATAACAGAAAACTTAACATGTAAAATGTGAAAAAAAGAAATTAACTTCATGAAAAAATGTTCAAGAAAGGAAATATAAATCACGATATATTCATCAACAAATAACGTTTACACAGCCATGATTATCTCCATACTGATTACTGATTTAACTTAAAATTATGATCTTCATATTGAAAGGGTGAAGGGGAATAGCAAGAACACAAGAAAGCTAAATCTTTATCTCTCACAGTAAGAGGTCAATAGTACAATGGTACAAATTAAGAATTAATAACATTAGCTTATTAAGTAGATATATGGGGGTAAATATAAGAAGATTTTGAGGGAAACCAACTTTGGCCCAGTGGTTAGGGCGTCGGTCTACCACATGGGAGGTCCGCGGTTCAAGCCCCGGGCCTCCTTGACCGGTGTGGAGCTGGCCCATGCGCAGTGCTGATGCACGCAAGGAGTGCCGTGCCACGCAGGGGTGTCCCCCGCATAGGGGAGCCCCACGCGCAAGGAGTGCACCCATAGGGAGAGCCGCGCCCAGCGCAAAGGAGGGAGCAGCCTGCCCAGGAATGGCGCCGCCCACACTTCCCGTGCCGCTGACGACAACAGAAGCGGACAAAGAAACAAGACGCAACAAAAAGACACAGAAAATAGACAACCGGGGGGGGGAGGGGAGGGGAGGGGAGGGGAGGGGAGGGGAGGGGAGGGGGGGAGGGGAATTAAATAAATAAATTAATTAATTTAAAAAAAAAAAGAAGATTTTGAAAGAGTTTGACACTGGGATTAGAAGTAAAGAGTGGGATTTTCAATGCCGTGCATTTTTCTAAACTATGTACCTATGTTTGATTTTTTAAAATATAAAAACTCAAATTGGTTTGGGGATTAGTCACTGGGAAGGAAAATGCAGCAGTCTATGAATTAAGTAAAAGTTTCTAAAATGAAGTGTTACAATAGTCCTGATGCAGCCATCATACCAATTTTATTTAATTTTACCATAATCACTAATATAAATGTAAAATTACATTAGTATGGGGAAGCAGCTGTGGCTCAATCAGTTGGGCTCCTGTCTACCATATAGGAGGCCCTGGGTTCACGTCCCGGGGCCCACTTGGGAAGGCAGGTTCGCCTGCACACTGTGGAGTGCCACCCAGTTCACAAGCACCGCAGAGTGCCACCTGGCCCTCAAACACCAGGGAAAGCCGACTCAGCAAGGCAATGCAACAAAAAAAAGGGAGACAAGCAAAAAATGCAGAAGAGTGCAGCAACGGACATTGAGAGCAGACAGCAAGCAAGCCACAAAGGTGGGAGAGGAAATAAATAAAAATAAATACAGACACAGGAGAATGCACAGTGAATGGACACAGAGAGCAGACAGCACACAAAAAGACACTGGAGGGAGGGGGGATTAAAAAATTATTTTAGTATGAAGCAAATTGCATAATAGTATGAAGTAAAATTAAAATTCTAATTTTCTTTCTTAGTTTATTATCTTGGCCAATGGCTACAGTTGGTCTTTTTTCAGATTTTTTCTTCATGGCAACAAAAAGCTTGCAGGAGTCCCTGTAGACATCAGAGTAATTCTTCTCCCAGTAATTCTGCTCCAGCTCATTAAGGATCTTCTGGGATCCCATGCAGTTGTCATAGAGACTACATTGTGCTCAGGTGTAAGCTTAAGAGGAATCCCAAACAGAGGCTGTAATGCTCGTTTCTTCACCAGCAGAGACATATTTTTTAAATCATTAATAGCACCGTGTAGCATTACCTTCCTAAAATAAAAAAGCACAAATATGAATTAGAACAACAGAAAATTAAACCTAGCTTTAAATTAGTTGTTGTTCCCCCTATAGCTTTATATTTGGCCATTTGAATTTTGTGGCTGTATTTGAATTAAGTAAAAGTGAGAACTTTGTTAGAGCAGTCTGGAACTCAAGGACTGACAGGTAATCATTGACTAATTTTAGAATCTTTGCTCTGTAATTTATCTTCCTGCTTGCATTGTAAACTGAACTGCATTCGAACTACACTATTGTACATAGAGGAGTCACCCAGTTGACATAAAACAAAGTACATTTATTTTTACAAATGTTTTTAAGGATATACTTGAAATATAATAGAATGGCAGTAAATTAGTCACGAAGACCCACATTGTAACAATGCTATTACTGCACAACTTTCTATATTATTGACAAAATAGTTTAATTTGGGATAAGGCAGATAGATTTAGTAAAATACCACACTATATGCTATAGTACATGCTAACATGCTATACTATATATAAAAATGCTATGTAGAATTCTATTAAGATGCCAATATTGGGAAAGAAGAGCAATTTATTGAGCACTTATTATGTGTTCAGAAAGAACTTGGTTTGCACCCCTGATTTTCCTAGATGATAGTTTTATTAATACTCTTTTGATAGTGATAGTGGTTGTGGGGTCTTACTACTGAATGCCTACCATATTAGTCAAGACCCAGGGAAGAAATAAATGGCACACTCAAGTAGTAACTGAGGAGATCTTGATGAAGGAAGGTTTGCAGGGGTTCTTAAAAAGGTGTCCATGAAGCTGAATTGAAATTCAAAAAAATGTTATTCTTGTTGGGACATGTTGGTGTGGGTATGATGTATTTATTAAATAATACACAGTATAGTGTGGACTTAGTAAGGGGTCCATGGTTTTCACCTGACTGGCAAAGGGGTCCATGGAACAAAAAAGGTTAAGAACCCCTGTTTTAAAGGAACCAAGGAAAGAGGATGAGAGCTTAGTAATCACAACAGAAGACTTGGCCCCTAGTCAAGGGGTGAGGCCAAGGAGGA
Source organism: Dasypus novemcinctus (assembly GCF_030445035.2). Classification (NCBI taxonomy): domain Eukaryota; kingdom Metazoa; phylum Chordata; class Mammalia; order Cingulata; family Dasypodidae; genus Dasypus; species Dasypus novemcinctus. The sequence goes on from NC_080684.1 coordinate 64,835,982, forward strand.
GTTACCAGACCTGGGTATCCTACAGCCTTTGGAAAGGTGTCATGGGACAGCTGTGGCTTTAGGCAGAGGGACATTGCCCTTATTAGGATGTTGCAAAGGAAATAAATATATATCCAAATTAAATTTCTTCTTCCCACTGATCTTCTGAAAATGCTTCCCAATGGCAAGCCCAGTGGACAGCCAGACATCAAGGAAGTCCTGGTCTGTAGAGGCCAGCCTTTCATGACACAGAACAAGCAGGGAAAGAGATGGAGCCATTTGGGAGTGGAAAAACCTTGAATATCTAGTATATCTTCTCTGTGCCTGGAACTCTTCTAGGCTCTGTGGTGTGAGCAATAAATAAAAGGGACAAAAATCCCTGCAGTCATGGAGTTTACATTCTAATGGACAGTGTATACAACAAACAAAATATGTAAAATATGTCATGTGCAATAAGACAATAAAGGCTACAGAGAAAAAACAATGCATGAAAAGAACAAAGGGGGCAAACAGGGTGTGCAGAAATTGGGGGAGAAGGGCAATGAAACTTGAAATAAGGTGTTCAGGGAAGGTCTCCCCGACCTTAGGAGGAGGCTCTATGCCCATATGGAGAGAAAACATTTCAAATAGAGGGCCAAGTAAGCACAGATCTGTAGGTTAACCCATGTGTGTATGCCTGTGTAGCAATGGGGAACCAAAAGAAAGACTATGTAACTACAGAAAAAGAATAGAGAAGATGATGACGAGAGGTGAGGCTGGCAAGTAGACAGAGGCCAGGAAATGTGAGGCATTGCAGGTCATGTAAAGCAGCTTTGTTTTATTCTAAAAATAAAGAGAAGCCATTGAAAAGTTGAAAGAGGGAGTTGACATGAGTATTAGAACTACATTTCAGAAAGATCACTGCAGCTGTAATAAGGAGATTTGACAAGACTGTTTGGAGGAGACTGCTGAGGAAGAGGCAAAAAGAGACATAGGTGGTCCAGGGTGTTGCAGTAATACATGTGTCAACTGGCCACAGCTTAGACAAGAGTGGCTATGGTACAGGGGCATAGAAGTGAAGGGTTCAAAAGACACTTAAGATGGAAAAAGAAAGAGATCATACTAAAGTACTGGATATAGAGCATTGTGAGGAAAAGAGACATGAGCAGAGTGCTGCCTTCACCAGATAAGTAGTTCTGGCAAAATAACATGTTTGGCCTCAGACTAATTTTAGATATTTTGAGGTGCTTTTCAGACACCAAAGAGAAGATGCCAGGAAAACTGTTGGTATTTGCTTTGGAGCTTAAAGAATTGGCCTAGGTTAGATATATTAATACAAACATGTGAGTCATCAGCCATTCTCCCCCTTCATGAGGTACATAAATCACAGGTATAGGTATAATTGAATTGGGAGAGTGAGAAGAGAAGTGTGGTATAGGACTAGGCTTTAAACAACTTCACTTCAAATAACTTCAAAATTAGTAGCAGGTAGAGAAGAATTAGCTTGTAAAGACAATAAAAAGAAAAAAAAATATTTTTTAGAATTTGTGAGCTTATACTAGAATGAACATTAACACTATTCTAAGTATTAGAAAGCATAAATAATTATAAAATTACAAATAACATAAAGCTATACCTATAGACTGCTTCTAATTTAATGTTCCATTTGTTCCCATTAAGATTTTTACTGAACATATTTGCCCAGGACCCCTCCTTCAGTATTTTTAGGGAATGACCTTTTTCCCTTCTGCCACATATTTTCTTGATAAACGTTTTGTTGATTTTTTCCCTCAGACATTTGCAGACATTCTTTCTGCATCCAAATTGGTCATTCTTGTTTTAAAAAAACACATTTATTCTAAATGTCTTTAATTACAACATTTTAGTCTTATCTAAGAAAAGATAAACTTCATCATCTTTTTTTTTCAAAAATATTACTCATTTTTCTCTGCTTACCTTTTACAAGAGAATTCACATGTCTATTCTCCTTTATGTAGTCTACCAACAAATTCCTCTGTGTTCCTTGATCAGTTTGAAAAAAAAATTTCTGCTCAAGCAGTAAGTATAACATTTTGAGCCAAAAAAAAAAACCAAAAGAAGCTAGAAACTTTTGGAAAGTAAATTACATGTCAATCAGAGAGAAGGGGAAAGAACAATTTGCTATTGGATTTTCCTCCCTGAATTTCCTGAAAGGATATTTTGTCATGTAATGGTTACTTATGCCTGAGTTTACCACAATTTATGTTTATGCCAGCCCTCCCACAAAGGAACCCTCCTATACAGAGTTCCTTTCTAGTTAATAGGCAAGTTTATTACCTTTCTCAACAGTTGAGCTGTTTGTTGTCACTCATTAGCCATGACAACAGATGGGCTGATGTTCAATCTAGGATAAGGAGTCCCCAAATCTATTTGCCAGGTTATATGGAAGTATAATTCTTTGAAGTAAAACTAATTTTACAATGGCTTAAATTCTCTAGGAACTAAACAGAAATTTAACTTTGATATGGTAATATTTTCTTGACCCTAAAACACCATAGGAACACCAAATACAAAGTGCACCACTCTTTTATGGAATTATCATTTCAGATGCAATCATTGGAATACTGATAGTGAAAACTAGCAATAAATGGGGGCAGACAGACAAAAATTTCAATTCAAATTTGTAATGAAACTTTCATTTACAAAGTTAAGCAGTGTAAATATAAAACTGAATAAGACTCAGATAATAAAAAATTTCTTGACCAAATTCATTGGTCTCCTACAATCTCAGTATAATGTTGAAATGAAAAGAAACACCATAACCTTAATAAATGTAGCTTTTCTAAATATAGTATCCAACATTTCTCTTTTCATTAAATTTTTGCCTTATGCCCATATCCATGATACATTTTTTTTAGCCCCCCCCCCCCGTGGCTTTTTGCATGCCATCTGCTCTCTGTGTCCATTCACTGTGCGTTCTTCTGTGTCTGTATTTATTTATTTTGTTTCCCCTCCTCCCTTGCAGCTTGCTTGCTGTCTGCTCTCTCTGTCCATTCGCTGTGGGCTCTTCTGTGTTTCTGCTTGTCTCCCTTTTTTGTTGCTGTCACCTTGCTGAGTCAGCTCTCCACAGCACCTGTGGGCCGGGTGGCTCTCCGTGGCGTGCGGGTGAGCCTGCCTTCACAAGGATCACATCCCAGGGCCTCTCATATGGTAGATGGGAGGTCAATTGATTGAGCCCCAATTGCTTCGCATCCATGATACATTTTTAAAAATTATTAGATGCCTTTTTTCATGAATATCTTGATCATAGACCTCTATAAATTATTAAACTAAAATTTGTCACCTTAACTTCAGGTTAATTTGTCTGTCTAGCGACTACTGTTATTAAAATCAGAGGTAAAAATGCTATTTAAAAGTTTGAAAAAGAGAAGAAAAATGACAGCATATGGGGAAAAAGAACACATTTTAATATGCTTTGAAAGATAACTATATGAATCAAGTATTGTTAAATTATAACAGGTTAATAATTCCACATAAGGCAATGGACAATTTTTGTTATAAAAATAGAATTTTGACAAATACTCTCCATCCCATGACACCTCTAAGAACTTTACAAAATTTTACCTAAAGTTGCCTAAACTTATAGTTTTCTCCATTGCATGCCCCCCCTCCCCAATGCGTATCTGTTCTTGACCTACCTCTGTCTTGCTCTGTGCTCCTGTACTTTAACCTCTGAGAACTGCATGTTCTCTTTCTTTGGCTTCCAGTTGGATCAGGCTGATGGAAGACACCAGCAGGGAATTAGATGATAATGCTTTTCCTACATGTGCATTTTCTCCATTCCCAGGACTTTAGCTCTTACATAGTAAGAGATACAGCAGTTCCATAATTCTACCCATGACCATCCTCCTCTCAGACTGAGGGTAATAATGGCTCCCATAGGTCCCTCTGGCTCTACCATCCCTAGTTGGTTTCCTTCATCCTACCCTAACCTCTTTAAACAGTTTAGTCATTAAACTTTCATCAGTTAACTCCTCTGAGTGTGCCACTTGTTTCCCACATGTCACACTATGTCTCATTTCAATGTTAAATTTGAACTGAATGAAACACATATAGATTCAAATTCACATCTTGAACAGTTGAGAGAAGTGATATTACACTTTTAAATAAGGCTTGTTTTAATCCTGTCTTGTCAGAAATGGTGAAATATAGCTTCAGGGGTATCTTTATTGTCTTTCTATAAATTGGCATTATTAAAATTTCCAAAAATACATAAAAATGGAATAAAATAAAATTCCATGAATTCCATCACCCAGCTTCAAAAATCATTACCATTTTATTGTCATTGCAAAGTTCCCCATCAACCTCCTCTTATGGCTTTAACATTCATTGATGGCCATTGCCCAAATTGGTTATTTTGCTAGTAATTTCAAAATAGTGATTTTCTAATTGTGTCATTCCTTCTGCATTTATTAACTGGAATTCTTCTCTATAAAACAGTTTTTTTTCCATCCACTAGTGCTTTTGTTACTGTGAATTACATTTGATATTGGAAAGACAGAATAATTGCTGAATTCTTGCCCTTTAAATTATCAAGTATTAGAGTAATTGGTATTTTAACCATTCCCAGTGGTGTATATTTCTCTCCATTCCACCTTTTTAAAAATACTATGGTGAACTTATAGCCTCTTACACTCTGTGTGCTTCAGTCAATATCAGTCATTACAGTTTTTGAGGCCATACTGTCCTGCTTTTGGTCACTGGCAGCTCCTATGGAGTTGTGATATCACCCCATTACTTTTTAATAGCTTCTTACTTTCTAGCACAGTATGTTTCCCAGGTTTCTCTTATCCTTTTCCTGGCCCAGACCTGAAGACATCACTTCTTTAAAAAGGCTCCCATCCTTTTAGTGGAAAATGTTATTAAGAGACCAATACTTGTTCTGCATTGTTATTGTTTCGAGGTCTTTTCAGGGGACAGAGCCAGGAAAGGTGTGTAACTTTTTAAAAGGAAAAAAGCAATGAGGTCATGCTACTATTTCCAATCAATTTTATAATTACAAGGGTTTCTCATAGTTTCATTCTTTTTATACCTGTGTGTATTAGTCAGCCAAAGGGGTGCTGATGCAAATTACCAGAAATCTGCTGGCTTTTATAAACGGTATTTATTTTGGGTAGAAGCTTACAGTCACAAGACCATAAAGCGTAAGTTAACGTCCCTCACTGAAGTCTGTTGCCACCCTCTTTGGGGGTTCAGACATCCTCTTCCTCCTAAGTCTCTGGTTCCTAGCTCCTTCCTTTCTCAGCTGTAGGGTAGCATAAGTCTTGTCTCTATCCCAGGGTCTTTCTCTACAGGCTCAGTTGCTCATCTCTCCACAGGGCCATCTATAAACTCTTAGGCAAACAGCTTGTCTCTCTTCCCAGGGCCTCTGCCATGTCTAATGGAGCCTTTTCTCTTTCCTCACATATCTGCTTCTCTGTGTATTTATTTACAGGGGCTCCAGCATCAAAAACTCAAACTCTCTCCTCTACTGTGTCATTTTCTATGAGTCCCTGGGAACTCAACATCCTACTGACATGGCCAAATCAAAGTCCTAATTTTAATTTAATCAAGTAAAAGTGAAACCTCTGAACTTAATACAATCAAAAGGGAAATCACCCAGAGGAACAGACCAATTCACAAACATAATCCAATATCTTTTTCTGGAATTCATAAACAATGCTAAACTGCTCCAGTATGTATATTTATGCTAGAAATCTTGATTACCAACAAGTGTCATAAGTTGCAGGAAGTGTCTTTTATTTTCTTTATTCTCTAAAACATGTATAATATCAATAATTTTATGTACTATTTTTTTTTGTACCAATAAGTCTTTATTTATTCATTATATTATGGCAGGGAAAAGAGGGGAAGAGAAAAAGATCAGCATGTGTTACGAAATGATAGCAGAAGGGAAAGTAAATAACCAGTACAAAGTCAGCCATCAAATAAGCATACCCCAGTGATGCGGTCATCAAAGCCTAAGGGGGCTCAGTCTCCCGCAATTCAGGAATGAGGGGGAAAGAATTAGGGAAAACAGACAGGTACATGCTTTACTACCCATAAATTCAAGATTTCACACAACGTTTGCTCTCTAGCAGTAAACATGTAGTTACATTCTTTCGTCTCCTATAAACAATCTCGTGGCCACTTTGACATAAGTTTCTTGCACCTGCATAAAAGTTCCTGAGTGGTTTGGCTATACATTCATCTTCCCTTTCTTGATCTTTCACCCCCACTTTCTACATGGAAACCAGCCCTCCCTCCCCCCATTGTTTCTTTCTATCCTAGGATTGATGATTAAGTAGATTTAGTCAATCTACATACAGCAGTGTTAATCATTTGGCTTGAATCATGTCAAGAAATGGTCTTTACTCAGAAGGTTGGGAATGAAGGATGCTAGATTCTTCAGGTTTTTGTGTAAATCATCAAAGAGTTGTGGAGATATCCCCAAAATTCACGTAAGGGGAATTGGGAAGGGGCAACTGGGAGGGGCGATGGGATAAGTTTTCAGGACAAAAGATAATAGTCCAAAATAGAAAATAGGGGAAGGGAAACACAAAAGAAAGAGTGGTTCAAGATCTCTGCTTCAAGAGAGAACCCTAAGTATATGTTTCAGATCCTTTTGCCTGGTGCAGAATCTTCTGTCAAAGGTACTTTGGCTATTTTTCTTTCCACACACAAAAAAAGTTTGTAAACAATAAAAACCCCAAAAGAACACGGAGAAAAACCAACACATTATATTTACACCAACTAGGATACCTAGCAATCACCAAACCAGCGACTCATGAAGTTCTACAAAGCCCAGACAAATATAATAACTAGAGAGGGGCAGCATTTGGGGGAGACAAGAACCCAGAATCAGACATATCATCCAATGCATTCTATTTTAATACATATTCCTAAAGAAAGGAATGAATTCTTAGAAGGGAAAAAACGTGCTTCTGTTCTGATTAGTAATTTACCTACAGAACTTTCACTTCCTTCCACCATAAACAACTATAAAAATAAAGCAAAATATTTGAGACAATTGTCTTCAGACATTGGAAACAAGGGATTCCTGAGAGAAAAGAAACACATGAGGCTGAGTCCCACAGTTGTCTTGGTGAGGGGAAGATCTACTTTGATGGTTTCCCTGAGGATCAAAAGGGCTGCTGAAGTGGCTGGAAACGTCCAGATTGCTGCTGTTGATCTAGAAGCCTGTATATTTTTGTTTGTGAGGACTGTATGGAGCAGGATCTCCATGGGGCTTTGGTCATTGGCGGAACTGCAGGTACAAAGGGCAGGACATTGCAAGGCCCAGAGCTGTGGGTTGGCAATTAAACAATGGATAATACCAGAGGTCATGCCATGATATTCCCCCTTCAACCAGAGAAGAGAATTCCTTAGCATCACCATCATTCAGGTTATGCCCCAGAAGGGCCACATTTTAAGAGTAGAGACCACACCTAGAGTAAGGCCACTCTAACAGTAAGAATAAAACTGAAATAAACTGCAAAAATAAAAGTCTGATAAGATCAAAAGGATCTCATTAACTGCTGCCAAAAGAAAACTCTGAACACTTTAAAATAAAGTTAACAAAATCTAGAGTCCCTAAATATCCTATGTATATGGATAGCATCAAATATTTATGTTAAAATTACAGAAGGGCAGAGAAGTGTAAAAACTATATACTTGAAGGGAAAAGAGAAAATAAACCAACCATTCACATTATTTTTGTTAAACTAAGCTCTTGATTTATAATCATATGTACCAAAAAAATGACAGAACACAACTGGTTTTTCTATTTTAGATAAATAGAAAAGAGTTGCCTGATATTCAGCACCGTTTAGATATTTACTTTTTCTAACTGCACTGTTTTTGAAATGCAAAGTATTTTATCAGAATTTTACATTTTGTGATGTTAGTGCTGAATATCTGACAATAAACATATGGTGTGTTGTCAATTTCAAGGATTACAAATAATTAATGGGTATCAAAATAACACAACAAAATGATGGAGTTGCTAAATTAATATAAATTCTGAAATGTAAAACTCTTGATTACCTTCTAAGTACCTTTCTTAGCAATTGTCTTTAAGTATGCCAATATGGTTTTAAATTCTTGAAAACTAAAAATAAGAACTCATAATACTTGTTTCAAACCATTATCATAAAAATCACACCCTAGAAAAGATTTTAAAAACATATTAGTATGAATTTTTCATTGAAATGAATTTGGATGTTGTTTTCTTGAATGTGTTTTTCAATTATTTAGGCAATGGGGAGTTATGAAAAGAACATGGAATTTAAAGGCAGCAAGACCTTGTTTGTAAATCTTGATTTTGACCCTTCTAGCAGTGTGCCATTAGGAAAATAACTTAATCTCTCTGTCTCTAAGTCTTCTTATCTATATAATAGTCACAATATTGCCTTTACTTTGATGGTTGTATGAGGATAAAATATGACCATGTAAATAAAATTTCTTCAGAATACCTGGAACATAAGTACATATTCTATAAATATGGACACGTTTTCTGTTCTTTGTCCTTTCCTCTATCAATAAATAGGAAAAATTCAAAAACTGGCCTTTTTCAGAATATATAGGAAACAGATAAATTCAGATATTAGAACCCATTCATGCTCTCACCACAGCACTCTAATCTACTGTACCTGTAAACACAGTCTCTGCCTTATCTCCTAGGACAAAGAATAAACCACTTGTATTTCTAAGACTTATCTGCCACTGTGCCTTTCATCCCGTGTGCTTTTGCATATGCTAGGAATTTGTTCCTGCAATTCCCTACCCCTCTCCTTTTTATCGCTTTTCTCCTGGATTATCTTTCTTAACATAGAATCATGTCATGTTTATTGTGGGCTTTTTTTCCATTTTAAACAAAAACAAAACTTCCCTTGCCTCACATCCTCTTTCTGCTCCATATCTACATTTTCCTATAGAGAAAAATCACTAAAGGTTTGCTATCTTAGTGATCTATCTAGCTTATGTCTTTTTATTTTCTTTTTTTAAATTTTATTCATTTTGTAAAAATATTACATTCAAAAAATATGAGGTCCCATTCAACCCCACCACCCCCACCCCACCACTCCCCCCCCAGCAACACTCACTCCCATCATCATGACACATCCATTGCATTTGGTAAGTACATCTCTGGGCATCGCTGCACCCCATGGTCAATGGTCCACATCATAGCCCACACTCTCCCATGTTCCATCCAGTGGGCCCTGGGAGGATTTACAATGTCCAGTAATTGTCCCTGAAGCACCACCCAGGACAACTCCAAGTCCCGAAAATGCCTCCACATCTCATCTCTTCCTCCCTTTCCCCATACCCATCAGCCACCATGGCCACTTTTCCCACACCAATGCCACCTTTTCTCTGTGGACCTTGGACTGGTTGTGTCCATTGCACCTCTATGTCAAGAGGAGGCTTAGATTCCACATGGATAATGGAGGCAATCCTCCTGCTTTCAGTTGTAGACACTCTAGGCTCCATGGTGTGGCGGTTGACATTCTTCAACTCCATGTTAGCTGAGTGGGGTAAGTCCAATAAATCAGAGTGTAGGAGTTGAAGTCTGTTGAGGCTCAGGGCCTGGCTATCATATTGTCAGTCCAGAGATTCAAATCCCCTAAACATATCTTAAACACCAGCACCAACTACAATTCCAGTAAAGTAGCATGAAAGCCTTATGAAAAGACATCCCATCTGTGTCCAGCTCCATCACGCAGAAACACCAGCTCCAAATAAGGACCAACTGACATGGCAGTGAACCCCATCTGCCATGACCCTAGAACCTGTGGGTCTCTTTAGCCCTCAAAAGAACCAATACCTGGGGTTGTATCTACTTTATCTGTCTCTGAGACTCTGCTCAGGTGTGCATAAGGGCAATCCTTCTGACATCCTCCAGACTCTTTTTCAGAGACTCATAGCCATATAAACTCATCTGTCCTTTCCATTTCCCCCTTAATTTAGGTCAAACAGCATTTTTAACTCCTATTATTATATGTAGACAGGGATATTCTGCCAGTCTGTGTTGAACCTTTAATTCAAGGTCATTTTCTAGTTGCATCACCATTTGGTACTTGGTAGTGATCTCTCGGTGCCAGGGAGGCTCATCCCCGGGTGTCATGTCCCACTCTGGGGGGAAGGCACTGCATTTACATGCTGAGTTTGGCTTCAAAACTGGCCACATTTGAGTAACATGAAATCCAGCTTATGTCTTTAAAGATCATGTATATACTGACAACTCCAAAGCATATATCTCTACTGAAGACATCTCCCTAAACTCCAGATTCATATATACAAGTTCATACTTAGTATCTCAAATGGGATGTCTTTATTTTGGAAGGAAATTACTTGCCTTTGCTCTATTTTACTTAATAGAGTAAACTTACTTAATTTTTTTTTCAAATAAATTTGGAGGTTACTCATTGCAACTTTATTTCTTGTTGAATTACAAATAATAGAAAAAGTTACCATATTAGATAAACGTTAATTGCTTATTTTCTAATAATATTGTTACAATGCTGCATGTATAATAGTTTATAAAATATGAGTCTCTTAAATTGAAAGAAATGCTACCTAAGTTAGGAATCTTTTTTTGACACCACACCTTGAAATATCTATTCTCCGCTTTTACAGTAGCTGATCCCAATTTCTGGATAACTGGTTACTTAAAATATTCTTCCTTAAAGTGACCTGATATCTGCCTTCTCATAATCCATACTAATTTCCCTTTAATATAAAAATTTCAAATCTTTTATGGCAACTATTAAATATCCTTTTATTAATTTCTTCTCCAAGCTATTTATCTTTACCTCTTTTCAAATATTTCTCTTTTAAACTATAGAGAAACATACAGAACTTTATCTTAACACTTTTATTGATTGTCACTGCCATTTTTCAATGCCTTTAATAAAAGTTTACATTTTAGCTAAACCTATTTAATTAATGCTATATTTGAAATTCAATTAAAAGCTAAATATTTTATAGTTTCCTTTTTAAAAAGAAAGAAATTACATATGATTATTATATTTTATGCCAACCTAAGCTTGGGGCAAAGCAAATTCCTACTCAGTTTTGAAAGCTTTAATTCATATTACATTACCCATTCTTCTAAAATAATTTTGAAACTTCTAAGTAATCAAGGTCATATAAACACTGAAGAATTCATGGTCTAGATTTTGCAATTTCCTCTTCAGTCTTTGGTGGATATTTTCATTTTATATGACTGATGTGGGATGGGAATGATATATTTGTATGTGTTTCTGATAATTAATGGAGATAGCATGGCCAGAGAAAAATATGAAATTACTAATAAGATGGTAACTAAAACCATAGGTGTAGGTAAGTTTTCCTAGGAAGAGAGATTATAGAGTGAATACCTCAAGGTTTTATAGTCAGGTAAGATTAGGCTGGTCTAGGACAAAATTAAACAGAAATATTCAAACAGAAAAATGTGGTGTTTCTGAAATTAAAGGAAGAGAAATTTCTAGAAAGAAGGAAACATATAGCCTACCAAAATGCAAACTCCAAAATGGTCCTTATATTTCTCTTTTGTTCACTGGTACCACCACCTAGGGTAAATAGTGCTCAATAAGTATCTGGTGAACAGATGAATAAATGAATGAATGAAATCTACCAGATATCATGGTAAATTTATGATCACATTCTTCAAACAGGTCATTAATTCTACCAAACAAGTTCATTCAATTTTCCATTTTTTTAATTGTCTCTTTCATACACTTTCATCTCTCTTGAAACATTCAACACTTCTTCTCTCACTAACATACTTAGCTAATAATCTTGCCCTCTATTTCACCCCCACCATCCCATCTTCCTGTCTAACAGCATCTTACTCATGAATTCTGCCTTTTACAGTAAATCATGATACAATTATTAAATTTTCAGGAATTTTGTGATATAGTTGGTAAGCTGTATTTTTAAATCAGTCAGGGAAGTATTTACTTCTCAAAAAATTGCCAAATATGACAAACCTGGGTTTTTCCCTTAGAGAGCTGGTTATTTATATTTACTACCATACACCTAGTTCCCTCCTACTTAATCAAGGACATTGTCCAACAATTTTTCCCTCTTTCTCTCATCATACAATTGTTGGACAATGTCCTTGATTAAGTAGGAGGGCACTATGGAATACAGTTTCTTTGAAGACAGGGACTTTATTTGCTTTGTTTAATGCTATTTAGTCTGCCAGGTGAACAATTTCTAACTCAGTAAATGTTCTTTAAATATTAGTTGAATAAATATAAATATATAAATCTTGACCAAAGGTATGTTGGGGAATATGTGAGACTCTGTCATTTTCTTCCTTGATCAAAGAATCTCTGTGGACATTAACCAAGCAATAATCATGATTGCAAAGTGGTTTATAGACAAAGAGTGTATTCAGTCAATCTTAGGAGTTTGAATTAATCAATCCATAGGCAGTCAAAGAAGAACTGGTCCTTTCACTACTTGGAAAATTGAATAATTTCTTGGATTATGCTGGAGGAAATATTCAGTGAAATTATTACACATTAAAATAAATTGAAAGAGATACAAACGAAAAAATCATACCTGGAATATTCTATCTTTGAGACTCAATACACGAAGAGTAAAAACTAACATATATTGAATGCTATTGATTATTATATAATTTGTTAAATAATTTAAGTGCATTAAATAATTGTTCACTTGAGTGGTCTTTGCCACAACATCAAAAATCAGATGGCCCTAAATGTGAGGGTTGATTTCTGAGCTCTCAGTTCAATTCCATTGGTTTATATGTCTGTCATTATGCCAATATCATGCTGTTTTCATTGCTAGTGTAGTGGAGAAATCAGGTGTGCACGGTATCGAAGGCCAGGACACGAGAATACCGAGAAGGAAGTTGGTTTATTTCGACCGGCCGGGCTCGGCGGACTCTTGTCCTAATAAAAACTGAGCCCCGAACAGCCTTTTCCAGACCCTTTTATACAGAGGATATAGGATTAGGAAGACTAACAGTGATGGTAAACAGACCTTTGGTTAGGTTCTTCAGTGTTTGATCTTAGTATCAGATAGATTATTTCCTCCAGGTGAGTTACATATTCTCCACATCCAAGCCAGTTTGGATTAGCATATCTTCCACATCGTCTGGAGGCAGCCCTGAATACACTCAGTCTCACATCCTTTCTGAACATTCAAAGACTGTAGGGCCTATATTACTTATTTGGCCATCTTGGAGACTAGGTACTCTTGGAAATAATTTTGATTTAATGCACAGGCTATATCACTAGTTTAGTGAGAATTTTAAGTGTGAGTCCTCCAACTCGGTTCTTCTTTATCAAGATGGTCTCTTACCCTTCCATATAAATTCCATGATTGGCTTTTCCATGTCTGCAAAGAAGGCTGTTGGAATTTTGATTAGGATTGCAACAAATCTACACAACTGCTTTGGGTAGTATTGACATTTTAGCAATATTTAGCCTTCTAATACATGAATGTGGAATGCTCTTCCATTTATTTAAGTCTTCTTTGATTTTTTTTAGCAATGTTTTGTAGTTTTCTCTGTACAAGACCTTTACTTCTTTGGTTAGCTTTATTTCAAGATATTTTATTCCTTTAATTGCTATTGTGAATGGTATTTTTTCTTGATTTCTTCTTCCAATCATTCATTACTTATATATATAAACATTACTGATTTATTGGTGTTGATCTTGTATCTTTCCACTTTACTAAATTCAGTTATTTTCAGAGGTAATCACCGGACATTGTAAATCCTCACAGGGCCTACATGATGGAATAGAGGAGAGTATGGGCCATGATGTGAACCAATGTATATGAGGTGCAGAGGTGCCCAAAGATGTACTTACCAAATCCAATGGATGTGTCATGATGATGGGAACGAGTGTTGTTGGGGGGGGGGGGGGAGAGGGGGGGTGGGGGGGTGGGGTTGAATGGGACCTCACATATATATTTTTAATGTAATATTATTACAAAGTCAATAAAAAATAAAAAAATTAAAAAAAAAATAAATTCAGTTATTAGCTCTAAGGAGCTTTGTTACAGATTTTTCTGAATTTTTATATATATATAGGATCATATCATCTGCAAATAGGGAAAGTTTTCCTTCTTCCTCTCCATCTTGGATGCCTTTTATTTCTTTTTCTTGCCTAATTGCTCTGAAAAGAGTTTCCAGTACAATTCTGAATAACAGTGATGATATGGGCATCCTTGCATTGTTCCTGATTCAGTGGGGAAAGCTTTCATTCAGTCTTTTCCCACTAAGCAGGATGTTAACTCTGGTCTTTTCGTTTGTACCCTTTACCATGTTGAGAAAGTTTTCTTCTATACCTAGTGTTCTAATTTTTTTTTTATCAACAAAGGGTGCTGTATTTTGTCAAATGCTTTTTCTGCCTCAATTAAGATAATATGTGGCTTTGTCCCTTTATTATGTTAATATAGTATATTACATTAATTGATTTTCTTAAGTTGAACCAACCTTGAATACTAAGGATAAATCCTACTTGTTCATGGTGTATAATTTTTCAATATGCTGCTGCATTTTGTTTGCTAGTATTTGTTAAGGATTTTTGCATCTATACTCTTAAGATAAATTGGTCTGCAGTTTTTCTTTCTTGTATTATCTTTATCTGGCTTTAGTATGAAAGTGATATTGGCTTTGTGGAATAAATTAGGGAGTGTTCCATCCTCTTCAATTTTGGAAGAGTCTGAGCAGGACTAGAGATAATTCTTCTTGGAATGTTTGATAGAAATCACCTGTGAAGCTACCTGGTCCAGGGTTTTTCTTTGTTGGGAGGTTTTCGTTGACTGATTCAATTACTTTACTAGTAATTGGTTTGTTGAGGTCTATTTCTTCTTGAGTCAATGTAGGTAGTTTGTAAGTTAGGATTTGTCCATTTCATCTAAGTTATCTAATTCATTAGCATACATTTGTTCACAATATCCTAGCAGGGTGTATAGTAATATCCTCCTTTTCTGATTTTCATTGTTTCTTCTCTTTTTTTCCTTTGTCAGTCTAGCTAAAGACTTGTCAATTTTTTCAAAGATCTTTTCCAAGAACCAACTTTTGATTGCCTTGGTTCTATTTTTGGTTTGTTTGTTTTCTATTTCATTTAACTCCATTGTAATTCTTGTTATTTCCTTTCTTCTGATTGCCTTGGATTTAGTTTGCTCTTCTTTTACTAGTTCTTCTAGCTTTGATGTTAGGTCTTTGAGTTGAAGTGTCTCTTCCTTTCAAATGTAAGCATTTAGAGCTATAAATTTCCTTTTCAGCACTGCCTGTGCTGCATCCCATAATTTTTTAAAATCAGTTTTATTGATACATAATAAATGTACAATTCATCCAAAGTGTACAATCAATGGTATTTGCTATAATCACCTAGTTGTGCACTCATCACTTCAATCATTATTACAGCATTTTCATTGTTTTGATAATACTAATAATAAACAAATACCAGACAAACAAGAAAATTCCTCACCTCTCAATCTCTCTATGCTTCCCCCACTGTACATTGCTGCTATTTCTGGTTATTCTATCCAAAGTGTATAATCAATGGCTTTTAGCATAATCACAATGTTGTATATTCATCATCTCAAAAAATTTAATACAGTTTCATTACTCCCCAAAGACTCCACACTCCTTAGCATTCCTTCCTCAGACCTACATAACTACTAATCTCCTTTCATTTTTATAAACTGATTTATGTTTATATTTTATATAAATAGAATCATACAAAATGTAGTATTCTGTGTCTGGTCTCCTTCACTTACTATAACGTTTTTGTTTTTGTTTTGTCTGATATTAACATTTTGTACTATTAACTTATATTTGTTCAGCTTCAAAGAAAAACGGTCTTATATATGCAATTCTACCCATATTCATATTCATGTAATTATTTATATTTCACATAACATATTAACATATTTAGTTCATAATAGGGCAATTGTACAGTATTTTTCCTTTTTTGCCTGGCTTGCTTCACTAGACATAATGTCTTCCATAATGTCAACCATGTTGTCATATGTTTCATAACTTCATTTTTTCTTGCCATGGCATAATATTCCATCATGTGTAAATTCCACAATTTGTTTATCCATTCATCAGATGATGGACACCTGGGTTGTTTCAAACTTTTGGCTATCATGAATAACAATGCTGTGAACATTGGTGTGCAGATATCTATTCGTGTCACTGTTCTCAGTTCTTCTGGGTATATACCTAGCAATAGTATTGCTGGGTCAATTGCTAGGACCATATTCAACTTCCTCAGGAACTGCCAAACAATTTTCCATGGTGGCTGCACCGTTCTACATTCCCACCAACAGTGACTAAGGATCCCTATCTCCCCACATCCTCTCCAACATTTACAGTTTTCTGACTTTTTAATAGTGGCCAGTCTAATAGGCATGAATGATATCTCATTGTCATTTTGATTTACATTTCCCTAATCTTTAGTGATGTTGAATATTTTCTCATGTGTTTCTTTGCCATTTGTATTTCTTCTTTGGACAGTTGTCTTTTCAAATCTATAACCCATTTTTTAATTGGATACTTTGTCTTCTTCTTATTGAGTTATATGATCTCCTTTATTATGAATATTAAATCCTTACCAGATATGTGATTGCCAAATATTTTCTCCCATTGAGTCAGATGCCTTTTCACCCCTTTTGACAATCCTTTGAGGTGCAAAAGTTTTGAATTTTGAGGAGATCCCATTTATCTATTTTTTCTTTTGTTATTCATGCTTTGGGCATAAAGTTTAAGAAACTACCATATACCACAAGGTCTTGAAGATGTTTTCCTACATTTTCTTCTAGGAGTTTTACGGTTGTTCTTTTTATATGTAAATCTTTGATCCATTTTGAGTTAATTTTTGTATAAGGTGTTAGATGGGGTCTTCTTTCTTTCTTTAGGACATGGCTATCCAGTTCTCCAAGCACCATTTGTTGAATCAACCGTTCTGGCCCAGCTGGGTTTAACAGCCTTGTTGAAAATCACTTGACTATAGATGTGAGGGCTAATTTCTGAGTTCTTTTTTTTTTTTTTAATATACTCAATTTATTCATTTTTTAAAAAAATATTACATTAAAAAAATATGAGGTCCCCATTCACCCGCACCATGCCCACCCCACCACTCCCCCCACAGTAAAACTCTCCCCCATCATCATGACACATCCATTTGCATCTGGTGAGTACATCTCTGGGCATCGCTGCACCCCATGGCCTATGGTCCACACTATAGCCCACACTCTCCCACATTCCATCCAGTGGGCCATGGGAGGACATAGAATGTCCGGCAATTGTCCCTGCAGCACCACTCAGGACAACTCCAAGTCCTGAAAATGCCTCCACATCTCATCTCTTCTTCCCATTCCCCACCCCCAGCAGCCACCATGGCCACTTTTTCCACACCAATGCCACATTTTCTCAATTATTAACCACAATAGTTCATTAATAGAATATCATTAAGTCCACTCTAATCCTTACTGTATTCCTCCTTCCTGTGGACCTTGGCTTAGTTGTGTCCATTCCACATCTATGTCAAGAGGGGGCTTAGATTCCACATGGATACTGGATGCAATTCTCCTGCTTTCAGTTGTAAGCACTCTAGGCTCCATGGTGTGGTGGTTGACATTCTTCAACTCCATGTTAGCTGAGTGGGGTAAGTCCAATAAATCAGAGTGTAGGAGCTGAAGTCTGTTGAGGCTCAGGGCCTGGCTATCATATTGTCAGTCCAGAGATTCAAATACCCTAGATATATCTTAAACCCCAGCACCAAATACATTTCCAGTAAAGTAGCATGAAAAGCTTGTGAAAAGAGATCACATCTGAATCCAGTTCCATCACGCAGAAACACCAGCTCCAAAGAAGGGCCAACAGACATGGCTGTGAACTCCATCTGCCATGACCATAGAACCAGTGGGTCTCTTTAGCCCTCAAAAGAACCAATACCTGGGGTTGTATCTACTTTATCTGTCTCTCAGACTCTGCTCAGGTATGCATAAAGCAATCCTTCTGACAACCTCCAGACTCTTTTTTAGAGATTCATAGCCATATAAACTCATTTGCCCTTTCCATTTTCCCCTTACTTTAGATCAAACAGCATTTTTAACTCCTGTTATTATATGTAGACAGGGATATTCTGCTGGTCCACGTTGAACCTTTAATTCAAGGTCATTTTCTAGTTGCATCATCAGCTGGTACTTGGTAGTGATCCCTCGGTGCCAGGGAGGCTCATCCCCGGGTGTCATGTCCCATGCTGGGGGGACGGCAGTGCATTTACATGCTGAGTTTGGCTTTGAGACTAGCCACATTTGAGTAACACAGAGGCTGTCAGGAGGGAGCCCCTAGGCACAGTGCTGCTCTAGGCCTTGTTCTTATTTCAGGTGTATAGGCTCACAAGCATAGTCATTAGTATCAGGAGTCTCTGTTGGACCTTCATTCCTTCCTGGTCCTTGCCATTGCACTTGGGGTACTGCTGCTGCTCCCCTAGGGACCACAACAGAGCCCCCCGCCCCACCCAGCCAGGAACCCAGTACTCCCCAGCTGTTGTTTTTAATTGTTTCCACTATGAGTATATCCAAACATTTCCTTGCACCCTGGACATATGCCCTGTATAACTTCCTGTCAACCATATGTCCCCTGTCAATAACATCCCATACCAGTATTCCTCCGCTGCCATTGTTGAACCACTCTGTGATCCAAAACTTCCTGAACAGTGAAGCCCAATATAATGTCAGGTTCCCTTAAAAGTAAAACGGAATATAGTGATGAGTTTAAAGGTTAGATATAGAATATATATTGATTTGGAAAAATTCTGCATCCTTTTTCTTTTCTTTTTCCACTAATTATTGAGCTTCTCTTCACAAGAGCCTTAGATCACAGTAATTCATATATACAATATACAGTAGTCCCACACATCCATTATAAAACCTTTTCCCTTCCACAGAGATAATCTTTTAACTTATTCATATCATATTTACTGAAACTGATGTATATTGAGACAATAGCTTTCAAACAAAGTAACATTTGTGTTTACATTGTGGTTTATACTCTAGGCTATACAGTTTTCTAAATTTTTTAGTTATCCTATGTTTTACATTATGGTTTACATTATTAGTCTGTCGTCCCCTATATGTTTTTGGTGTAATATTACATGTTTTATATCCATCCTTGTGTACTCGTGTGAAACACTTCCCTTGCCCTCACATTTACTCTGGTTCCATCTATTCAATGTCTATTTCCCACTCCCCTTGGGGCCCACAGTGACAGTCAATCTTCATTTCCTGAGGAGCTATGTTCAGAAATACTTGCAACAGTGCTGAGGGCCTGACCCGCTCAACTGCCCTAATGCCCTGGGAGCCACCATTTATCTTGAGAGATACAGTTCCCTCTATTTGATGGCATTAGTCCTCCCCAGGTTGTGGGTCTACCTTCACTCTCATTATATGGGTCTCTACCCAATGGTATAACCCACTCTGGCAAAATGAGCATTCACATATTCCCTAGGAGTCTGCCCTGCGTCAGGTTATCCCCTTTGAGTATCTTAAACAGGTAACTTTCCTAATTATATTTTGAAAAGGTTTTCTCAGCATACTCTCAACCAACACCTGACAATCTCCTATGTTCATGTGTTGCTCCACCCTCCCCCCAATTTCTTGGGCAATATTACCCATCCGCCCATCCCTAGCCCCCTCAAACCCCAAAGCCCCACCCAAAGGTAACCCTATGTGCCCCATTTTATCCCTTCCTTGTACACATACTAACCTCCAGCTTATCATAGATTTCACCCATGTAGATGTCAGCTTACATTCTTCCTCTACCCCCGGATTTCCTGTAAGCCTATCTTCCAGTCTCTAGCTCTCTGAGGCAGCTTGCTTATTTCATATCATTGAGGTCATGTAGTATTTGTCCTTCAATGCCTGGGTTGCTTCACTCAACATAAGGTTCGCAAGATTCATCCATGTTATCATGTGTGTTTGTAGTGTATTTCTTCTTAAAGCCGAGTAGTATTCCATTGTATGTATATACCACATTTTATTGATCCACTCATCTGTTGATGGGCATTTGGGTCGATTCCAAATTTTGGTGACAGTGAACAATGCTGCTATGAACATTGGTGTACATATATCTGTTTGTGTCCTTGTTTTCAGTTCTGCTGGGTATATACCCAGCAGTGGAATTGCTGGGTCATATGGCAAATCTATGGTTAGTTCTTTGAGAAACTGCCAAACTGTCCTCCAGAATGGTTGTATCCTTCTGCATTCCCACCAGCAGTGAATGAGTGTTCCCATTTCTTCACATCTTCTCCAGCATTTGTATTCTTCTGTTTTTTCCATAGCTACCAATCTTATGGGAGTAAGATGGTATCTCATTGTTCTTTTGATTTGCATTTCCCTGATAGCTAGTGGTATGGAGCATTTTTTCATGTGCTTTTTAGCCATTTGTATTTCTTCTTTGGAGAAGTGTCTGTTTAAATCTTTTTTCCCATTTTTTAAATGGGTTGTTTATCTTTTTATTTTCAAGGTATAGGAGTTCTTTATATATGCAAATTATAAGTCTCTTATCGGATATATGGTTGCCAAATATTTTCTCCCATTGTGTAGATTCCCTTTTTACTTTCTTGACAAACTCCTTTGAGGTGCAGAAGGCTTTAATTTTGAGGAAGTCCCATTTATCTATTTGTTCTTTTGCTGCTCGTGCTTTTGGGTGTGCAGTTCATGAAGCCATTTCCTATTACAAGGTCTTGTAGATGTTTCCCTACACTGCTTTCCAAGGTCTTTATGGTCTTGGCTCTTATATTTAGGTCTTTGATCCATCTTGAGTTGATCTTTGTATAAGGTGCGAGATGGTAATCCTCTTTCATTCTTCTACATATGGATATCCAGTTCTCCAGGCACCATTCGTTGAATAGGCCATTCTCTCCCAGTTGAGAGGGTTTGGTGGCTTTATGTAATAATATATGGCTATATATATATGAGGTTCTATATCAGAACTTTCAATTCAATTCCATTGGTCTGTGTGTCTCTCCTTATGCCAATACCATGCTGTTTTCACTACTGTAGCTTTGTAGTATGT
Source organism: Dasypus novemcinctus (assembly GCF_030445035.2). Taxonomy (NCBI): domain Eukaryota; kingdom Metazoa; phylum Chordata; class Mammalia; order Cingulata; family Dasypodidae; genus Dasypus; species Dasypus novemcinctus. Next base: position 64,857,037 of record NC_080684.1, read on the forward strand.
TTTGAAGTCCAGTAGTGTGATTCCTCCAATTTTGTTTTTCTTTTTCAATATGTCTTTGGCTATTCGGGGCCTCTTTCCTTTCCAAATAAATTTCATAGTTAGTTTTTCTAGTTCCTTAAAGAAGGCTGTGTTGATTTTTATTGGGATTGCATTTAACACGTAGATCAGTTTTGGTAGGATAGACATCTTAATAATATTTAGTCTTCCTACCCATGAACAGGGAATAGTCTTCCATTTATTTAGGTCTTCTTTGATTTCCTTGAACAGTCTTGTAAAGTTCTTGGTGTGTAAGTTTTTTACATCTTTAGTTAAATTTATTCTCAATATTTGATTTTTTAATTGACTCTTGTGAATGGTATTTGTTTCTTGATTTCCTCCTGATCCTGCTCATTATTGGTGTACAGAAATGCTACAGATTTTTGCACATTGATCTTATAACCTGCGACTTTACTAAACTCATTTATGAGTTCTAGAAACTTTGTTGTAGACCTCTCAGGGCTTTCTATGCATAGGATCATGTCATCTGCAAATAATGAAATTTTGACTTCTTCCTTTCCAATTTGAATGCCTTTTATATCTGGTTCTTGCCTCAGTGCTCAAGCAAGTACTTCTAAGACAATGTTAAATAGAAGGGGAGAGAGTGGGCATCCTTGTCTTGTTCCTGACTTTAGGGGGAAGGATTTCAGGATTTCGCCATTGTAAACAATGTTGGCTGTGGGTTTTTCATATATACTCTTTATCATGTTCAAAAAATTTCCTTGTATTCTGATCTTTTGGAGTGTTTTTATGAAGAAAGGGTGCTGTATTTTGTCAAATGTTTTTTCTGCATCTATAGATATAATCATGTGATTTTTTCCCTTCAATCTGTTTATATGGTGTATTACATTGATTGATTTTCTTATGTTGAACCATCCTTGCACACCTGGAATGAATCCCACTTGGTCGTGGTGTATAATTCATTTAAGGTGTTGTTGAATACGATTAGCAAGTATTTTGTTAAGTATTTTTGCATCTAGGTTCATTAGAGAAGTTGGTCTGTAATTTTCCTTTCTTGTGGTGTCTTTGTTTGGTTTTGGTACTAGGGTAATGTTGGCATCATAGAAGGAGTTAGGCAATGTTCCTTCTGTTTCGATTTTTTGGAATAGTTTCAGCAGGATTGGTGTTAGTTCTTTCTGGAATGTTTTTCAGAATTCACCTGTGAAGCCATCTGGCCCTGGGCTCTTCTTAGTTGGGAGGTTTTTAATGACTGATTCTATCTCTTTACTCTTGATTGTTTTGTTGAGATTTTCAATTTCCTCTTTTGTCAATATAGGCTGTCTATGTGTTTCTAGGAATTTTTCCATTTCCTCTGAATTGTCGTTTTTGTTGGAATATAGTTTTTCAAAGTATCCTCTTATGATAGTCTTTATTTCTGTAGGGTCAGTGGTGATATCTCCTTTTTCATTTCTTATTTTGTGTATTTGCATCTTCTCTCTTTTTTTCTTTGTTAGTCTCGCTAAAGGTTTGTCAGTTTTATTGATCTTCTCAGAAAACCAGCTCCTGGTCTTGTTTATCTTTTCAAGTGCTTTCTTATTTTCTATTTCATTTAGTTCTGCTCTTATCTTTGTTATTTCCTTCCTTCTTCTTCCTGTGGGATTACTTTGTTGTTTTTTTTTCTAATTCCTCCAAATGTGCAGTTAGTTCTTCAATTTTTGCTCTTTCTTCTTTTTTTCTTTTTTGGTGTACGAATTTATGTCTATAAATTTCCCTCTCAGTACTGCTTTGGCTGCATCCCATAAATTTTGGTATGTTGTGTTATCATTATCATTTGTTTCAAGGTAGTCATTGATTTCTTTTGAGATTTCCTCTTTGACCCACTGTTTTTCTAAGAGTGTGCTGTTTAATTTCCATATATTGGTGTGAAATCTGGGCCTCTGGCCCTTGCAGATTTCCAGCTTCACTCCACTGTGGTCAGAGATATTATTTTGTATGATTTCGATCTTTCTGAACTCATTAACCCTTTCTTTGTGGCCTAGCATATGGTCTATCTTGGAGAATGATCCATGTGCACTTGAGAAAAATGAATATCCTGCTGTGTTTGGATGTAATGATCTGTATATGTCTATTAGATCCAGCTCCTCTAATATACTGTTCAAATATTTTGTTTCTTTAGTGATTCTCTTTTGAGATGTTCTGTCCAGAGTTGATAGTGGTGTATTAAAATCCCCCACTATAATTGTAGATGCATCTATTCTTTCACTTAGTTTTTCCAGCGTTTGCCTCATGTATTTAGAGGCACACTTGTTAGGAGCGTAAATATTTATGATTGTTCATTCTTCTTGAGAGATTGTCCCTTTCACTAATATGTAGTATCCTTCTTTGTCTCTTTTCACATTTTTCACATTTTGTTTCACATTTAAATTGTTTCACATTTAAAGTCTATTTTGTCTGATATTAATATAGCTACTCCTGCCTTTTTTGGTTATTGTTTGCTTGTAAGATTGTTTTCCAACCATTCACTTTCAGCCTCCATGAATCTCTGGGTCTAAGATGTGTCTCTTGTAGACAGCATATAGATGGGTCATATTTCCTTATCCAATGTCCCAGTCTGAAAATTTTGATAGGTGAGTTTAATCCATTGACATTCAGTGTTATTACTTTCAAGGAATTATTTATGTTAGCCATATTTTGATTGGACTTGTGTTTGTCATATTTTGTTTGTTTGTTTTTTCTTCTCTTTTTGTCTTTTTTGTTGCTCTTACACTCTCCTCCAACTCTGTCTGTCCTGCTTTTTCCTTTCTTCCTGCATAACTCCCTTTAGAATTTCTTGAAGGGGAGGTTTCTTGTGGCATACTCTTTCAATTTCTGTTTATCTGTAAATATTTTGAACTCTTCATCATTTTTGAATGCTAGTTTAGCTGGATAGAGTATTCTTGGTTGGAAATTTTTTTCTTTTAGTACCTTGACTATATCATACCGCTGGCTTCTTGCCTCCATGGTTTCAGATGAGAAATCAGCACTTAATCTTATGGAGCTTCCCTTATATGTGATGGTTTTCTTTTTTCATGCTGCTTTTAGAATTTTCTCTTTGTCTTGAGCATTACATAATTTGACAAGTATATGTCTTGGGGTGGATCTGTTGGGGTTTATGATATTTGGGGTACGTTACACTTCTTGGATATGTACATCTGTCTCTTTCAGTAGATTTGGGAAGTTTTCAGCCATTATTTCCTGCAACACTCCTTCTGATCCCTTTCCCTTCTCTTCTCCTTCTGGGATGCCTATAATATGTATGTTTGTGCATTTTGCATTGTCATTCAGGTCCCTAAGTCCTAGCTGGATTTTTTCTATCTTTATCGATCAATTCTACTATCTGTTTGATTTCTGATGTACTGTCTTCCACATCACTAATTCTCTGCTCTGCCTCTTCTAATCTGCTGCTATTTGCTGCGAGTGTGTTTTTGATTTCTTGAACTGTGGTGTTCATTCCCATCATATCTGTTACCTTTTTGTGTATGTCTGCAATTTCCCCTCCAAGTGTTGTCTTCATATTGTTAACCTCTTCCTTTACCTCATTAAATTTGTCTGTGATATATGTTCTCAGATCTTTAATTGCTTGTGTGAAGTTCTGATCCCCTTCCTGGTTTTTAGTTTGTTCATTGGATTCAGCCATGTTTTCCTGATTACTGGTTTGGTTTGTAGTTTTTTGTTCCTGTCTGGTCATCATTTTATCTTGGCGGGTTTAATCAGTTCCTTAGCTTCTTTGTCTAGTCTTGGGGATTAATTAGCTGTTGTTTTTTCATAAGTATTATATCTTCTCTTTGTCACTTTGTTCTTCTTATTTTAATTTCTTATTGCTGGCTGAGTTCACTTTGAAGGAAAGTATTAGGGCCAGGGAAAGGCAATAATGTTTAAAGTAGTATTGGTAATAAATGTTAACAGACCAACAATATGAGATCTGGGAGGATGGATATTAGATTCATGTAAGTTGTGTAGAATTATAGCAATAAGTAGAGTACCTATAATGAGGTAGTCGACTGAATATGGGAGGAATATGGTATGAATTAATAGGCTAGTGTTTTCATGAGAGAAGGAAAGAGAAAAGAGAGGCAATAGTTTCAAGAGTGGATAAAAGACAGAAAACAAAACAAAGGTATTAGATATTAAGAGTTAGATGATTTGGGGATCAAAGAAAGGGAGGTGGAATATAGGAGAAACAGTAGATGATGGAGAATATCAAGATGTTGGGGAAAGGGGATAGTGTAGGTAGCCAAAACCAATTCACACAGAAATGAGGCAACGGAGGATGAGGAAACCCAGCAAATGTGAGGTATTCCCTGAAGCACCTATTGTATAATTAAGATAAAATAAAATAAGAAGAAAATGAGGGACAAGAGAAAAGAGAGAGAAAAAAGAGAGAGAAGAAAGAAATAAATAAAAAGGGGGTGGGTAAAGAAAAGGGAGGGGAACAAGTAAGGAAAAGAAAAGGAGACATAGAACACCAACAGCAGCAACAACAAAAAACCCCTAAGTAAATGAAAAAAGAAAAAGAGCTTGAGGGATACAATGGGAGAAAAGATTAGGAAATAATGCAATATTAGCAAGCAGGACAATAAAAAATAAAAAATTAAAATTAAAATAAAAAAAAACCACAAACGTTGAGGGCTAGAACAATCAAGGACCTCAGAAGGGCCTCAGGGCATGGTGGATTCAGGGATGGAAAGTCTGTGATATTGCAGACTCAAGAGGTGTGAGTCTCGGGGTGTGGGCCACCAGGGTTTAAGGGACACAGACCTGGCAACCTCAGAGCTGGTTAACAGGGAGCCTGGGAGCACTGCAGTGCAACACAGCCTTCAGGGATCCCTGCAGCTGGGTGCCAACCCTATGGGAGTGGTCACGTCCACAAACTGATCTATGTTTCCAAAACCTGCAATTCCCCCTTTCACTAGGGTCTCTTGTGTGGTTGTATCACCAATTCGACTTCAGGACACCTCCTGTCCTGCAGGCCCCCAAAACAGCCAATTGGGGGTGCCTCTATATTGCAGCCAATTTAAGGATGCTGTAGATCCACAGCTAGGCTTAGGGGGCAAGACTCTAGCCAGAAGCACTGTATCAGTGTCCGAAATCAAAAATCCCATGCCTCGCCAAAAATTCCCCTAATCGACTTCCAGCCGCCTCCCACCCTGCTGTACCCCAAAATAGCCTCCTGGTGATGGCTCTTTGCTGCCAGTGATTTAAGGCTGCTGCAGATCAGCAGCTGGCCTTGGGGGCTGGGCTCTAGCTGGAAGCACTATTATTTGTGTCGCAATCAAAAATTTCCCGCCTCGCAATAAAACTCCCGTCTATCTCCCCAGATCAGTCTGCAAAGGCCTCCTGCCCTGTTAGCCCCCCAATAGCCTGCTCAGGGCTTATGAATTCTCCAGTACCACAGAGCCTCCAAGAATCATGGCCACAGTGCTGGTGCCGTAGCTCCGCCCACCCCAGGAGGGAGCGTCCTGCGCGCAACCCTCACCTCCGTGTGAGCAAGCCTCAATTTTATCTTTAACATGAATTTTCTCTATTACCTTCCCATGAAATTGATGTCCAGACACCTCCTGACCTGCAAAATCCCAAAACAGCCTGGTCCTGAAGAATTTCTAACACTCAAAAAACTATTTTAGAGACCAGCAGAGGCAGCAGCCACAGCAGCCACAGCCTGTGCTCTCTCCCGCCCCAATTTCTGAGTTCTTGATTCAGGTCCATTAGTTAATCTGTCCTTATGCCAGTACCATGCTATTTTTACCACTGTAGCTAAGAAATTTCCTTTAAAATCAGGAATTGAAAGTCCTTCAAATTTATTCTTTTTGTTTGTTTGTTTGTTTTGTGTTTTTTAAGGAATTATTTTTTATTTATTTCTCTCTTCCCCTCCCCCCAGTTGTCTGCTCTCTGTGTCCATTCCCTGTGTGTTCTTCTGTGTCTGTTTGTATTCTTGTCAGCAGAACCAGGAATCTGTGTCTCTTTTTGTTGTGTCATCTTGCTGTGTCAGCTCTGCGTGTGTGTGGTGCCACTCCTGGGCAGGTTGCTCTTTTTTCACACAGCATGGCTCTCCTTACAGGGTGCACTTCCTGAGTGTGGGAATCCCCTACACGGGGAACACCCCTGCATGGCACAGCACTCCTTGTGTGCATCAGCTCTGCACATGGGCCAGCTCACCACATGGGTCAGGAGGCCATGGGACCTTCCATGTGGTAGGTGGATGCTCTATCAGTTGAACCAAATCCGCTTCTCTATTCTTTTTAAAGACATTTTTGGTAAAGGGGACCATTACCAGTTCAAAGAAATTTAATTATTGGCTTTTCAATTTCTTCAAAAAAGACTGTTGGGATTTTTATTGGGATTGCATTGAGTCTGTAAATCAGTTTGGGTAGAACTGCCATCTTAATGATATTTAATCTTCCAATCCATGAACACAGAATGTCCTTCCATTTATTTAAGTCTTCTTTAGTTACTTTTAGCAATGACTTGTCATTTTCTGAATACAGTTCCTTTATGTCCTTGGTTAAGTTTATTCCTATGTATTTGTTTATGTCACTATTATAAATGGACTTTTTTTCTGCTTTCCTCCTCAGAATGCACGTCAGTAATGTATAGAAACACTACTGTTTTTTTGTCTTAACCTTGTATCCCACAACTTTGATGAAATTGTATATTAATTCTAGTAGTTTTTTGGTGAATTTTTCAGGGTTTTCTAGATATAGGATCATGTCATCAACAAATAGTGAAAGTTTTACTTCTTCCTTTTTATTTGAGTGCCTTTTATTTCTTTGTCCAGCCTAATTTCTGTAGCTAGAACTTCTAGCACAATATTGAATAATAATGGTGACAGTGGGCATCCTTGTTTTGTTCCTGATCTCAGTGGGAAAGCTTTCAGTCTTTCACTATTGAGTAAAATTGTAAGCTTTTCATATATGCACTTTATCATATTGAGAAAGCTTCCTTCTATTTCTATCTTTTGGAGTGATTTTTTTTTTTAATCAAGAAAGAGTGCTGTGTTTTGTCAAATGCTTTTTCAACATCTATTGAGAGGATCATGTGATTTTTTTTCTTTAATTTATCAATGGCTTATTACAATAATTGATTTTCTAGTGTTGAACCACCCTTGCAGACCTGGGATAAAACCCACTTGATCATGGTATATAATTCTTTTAATGTGCTTTTGGAATCTGTTTGCAAGTATTTTGTTGATGATTTTTTCATCTACATTCATTAGAAATATTGTTCTATAATTTTCCTATTTTGTGGTATCTTTATCTGATTTGGGTATTAAAGTGATACTGGCTTCACAGAATGAGTTTGGTAGCATTCTTTCCTGTTCAATTTTTTGGAAGAGCTTGAGCAAGATCAGTATTAGTTCATCTGTGAATGATTGGTAGAATTCACCTGTGAAGCTATCTGGTCTCAGGCTTTTCATCTTTGGGAGGTTTTTGATGACTGTTTCAATGTCTTCACTTGCAATTGGTTTATTGAGGTCTTCTATTTCTTCTAAAGTCACTGTAGGTGATTCATGTGTTTCCAGGAATTTGTCCATCTCACCTATATTTTCTTGTTTTTTGGCATACAGTTGTTCATAGTATCCTCTTATTATCTCTCTTATTTTTATGGGGTCAGTGGTAATGTGCCCCCTTTCATTTCTGATTTTATTTGTGTCTTCTCTTTTTTTCTTTGCTAGTCTAGCTAAGGACTTATTGATTTTGTTTATCTTCTGCAAGAACCAATGTTTGGTTCTGTTGATTCTCCCTATTGTTTTATTGTTCTCATTTTAATTACTTTTTCCTCTGATCTTTACTATTTCTTTCCTTCAGCTTGGTTTGGGATTAGTTTGCTGTTCTTTTTCTAGTTCTCCCAGGTGTGCAGTTAGATCATCAATTTTAGCTCTTCCTTCTTTTTTAATGTAAGCCTTGAGGGCTACAAAATTCTGTCTCAGCACTTCCTTTGCAGTGTCCCATAGATTTTTCTATGTTGTGCTCTTCTTTTAATTTGTCTGGAGATATTTGCTGAGTTCTATTGCAATTTCTTCTTTGACCCACTGATTGTTTAGGAGTGTGTTATTTAATCTCCATATGTTTATGAATTTTCCTTTTCTATCCATTATTGATTTCCAGCTTCAATCCACTATGATTGGAGAAAGTGTTTTGCATAATTTTAATCTCGTTAAATTTATCAAGACTTGCCTTTTGACCCAACACATAGTCTATCTTGGAGAAGGATCCATGAGCACTTGAAAAGAATGTATATCCTGCTGTTTTGGGGTGCAGTGCTCTATAGATGTCTGTTAGATCTAGTTTGTTTATCATATTATTTGAGTTCTGTTTCTTTATTTATCCTCAGATATTCTATCTCTCTAATACTGAGAGTGGTGTATTAAAGTCTCCAACTATTATTGTAGAGACATTTATTTCTACCTTCAGCTTTGCCATTGTGTGCCTCATGTATCTTGGGGCACTGAGGTTAGGTGCATAAATATTTAGAACAGTTATTTCTTCTTATTGAATCACCCCTTTTATTAATATATAATGACCTTCTTCATCCCTTATAGCAGCTTTGCATTTAAAATAAATTTTGTCCCATATTAGTATCACTATTCCAGCGATGTTTTGGTTAATGTTTGCATGGAATATCTTTTTCCAATGCCTCACTTTTAATCTGCTTGTGTCCTTACATCTGAGGTGATCTCTTATAGACAACAAATAGATGGCTCACATTTTCTTAATCCATTCTATCAGTTTGTGTCTTTTGATTGGGGAATTCAAGCCATCAACATTCAACATTATAACTGTAATGGCATTACTTACTTCATCCATTTTGACCTTTGACTTTCTGTTGTTATATCATACTATAGTCTATATTTTTACCCTTTCTAATATTCTCCTTTTCTACACTCTTCTCCAAGTCTCTTGCCCTTGTTTTTTTCCTTTCAGGCTGCAGCACTCCCTTTAGTATCTCTTGTAATTGTGGTCTTTTGGTAACAGACTCTCTCAGTTTTTGTCTGTCTGTGAAGACTTTGAACTCCCCTTCATTTTAGAAGGACAGCTTTATTGGATACAGAATTCTTGGCTGGCAGTTTTTCTCTTTCAATACATTTCATACATCCTACCACTTTCTTCTCTCCTCCATAGTTTCTGGTGAAAGGCCTGCACTTAATCTTATTGCATTTCCCTTGAATGTAATGATCTGCTTTTCTCTTGCTGCTTTCAGAATCTTCTCTTTATCTCTGATATTTGTCATTCTGAATAGTAGGTGTCTCAGGGTAGGTTTGGTCATGCTTATTCTGTTTGGGGTGCATTGTTTTTCTTGGATATTGACATTTGTGTCTTTCATAAGGGTAGGGAAGTTTTAAATCATTTCTTAAAATATTCTTTTTGTCCCTTTTTCATTTTCTTCACCTTCTGGGATGCTGATAGTGTGAATGTTTTTGCACTTCATATTGTCATTCAATTCCCTGAGATCCTGTTCCTTTTTTCCCATTCTCCTGTCTCTTCCAATTCAGATGTTCTGTCTTCAAAATCACTAACTCTGTCTTCATGCAGTTCAAATCTGCTCTTATATGCCTCTAATGCATTTTTAATCTCATCCATCATGTCTTTCACTCCCATAAGGTCAGTTACTTTTCTTTGCAGGTTTTCAAATTGTTCTTTATATTCACCCAGAGTCTTCTTAATAGCCTTTATCTCTTTAGTCATATTTCCTTTCAACGCTTTAAAATGATTTAGAAGAGTTGTGTGATTATCAATAAGTAATTGTCTTAAATCCTGAGTCTCTTCAGGATATTTGGTTTGTTCCTTTGGCTGGGCCATTTCTTACCTTTTCCTAGTATGGCTTGTAATTTCTTGCTGATGTCTAGGCATCTGATATGTTGGTGAATTTACTCTGATAGTCAATTTCTCTCTCTTGCCTATTATTATTTTTTCACAAGTCTTTACTATTTGGTTCAACTTATCCTAAGTCTTTAAAATTGCCCAGCTTAAGTTACCAAACTTATGCCAGGGACTCACTAATGGGGTACAGACTTTCTCCCAGGGGTGAGGTAAAGAGAGCTCTAAAAACAGTTTCTATCCTGTCATTTACTGACCAGCTAGCAGATGGAGCTCATTGGTGCACTTTTCTGCAGAGGAGTATCTCTCTCAGTTTTCCTTTTTGTCTGGCCAGAACCGAGATTCAAAGCAGGCTCTCCTGGCCAAATTCACTGAGGAAAAGCCCAACTCTCCCTCTCTTTTTCCTTGTAACAACTGGCAGGGAGGAAGACATCTGCTCCCCTTTCAGTCAGCTGAAATGAGTCAGGCCCCAGCTGAATATTCAGGGATGGGGGAGTAGAGCCCTTCCCAACAGCCAGGAGGTTTAGTATCTTACAGTTTGTTGTTTCAGTTTCTTCATCTCTCTGTCCCTCACTGTCCTGGGAGTTGTGAAGCACTCACTGTCCTGGCCTGCTGAGCCCCAAAATAGATCCCTTGGGCAGCCTTTGGCTCTTTCTCCATTGTTTTTGTGAGAACTGAGCCTTATCTCACTAATCTGACACTATGTTCCCACAATTCCCCACTACACATTCCCATAAGTTTTTAAGTGTTCTATTTCCATTTTCATTCGCCTCGAGATAGTTCTTAATTTTGCTTCTGATTTCCTTCCTATTCCATTGGTTATTTGAGTTGTTTTTTTAAATTTTCATTTATTTGTGAATTTTCCATTTTGCCCTCTATTATTGATTTCTTGCTTCATCCTGTTGTCTTTGGAGAAAATACATTGCATGATTTCAATATTTTTTAAGTTATTGAGACTTGTTTTGTTACCCAGTATATAATCTACCATGGAGAATGATCCATGTGCCCTTGAGAAGAATGTGTATTGTTTTTGTTGGTTGACATGTTCTATATATGTCTGTTAGTCTAGTTGGTTAAGAGTATAATTCAAGTCTTGACTTCCTTATTGATCTTCTGACTAGATGTTCAGTCTGTTGTGAAGAGTGGTATGTGAAACTCTTGTACTATTAAAGTAGAACTACCAATTTCTCCCTTCAAATCGGTCAGCATTTGCTTCATATATTTTGGGAATCTGCTATTACATGATTATATACTTATAATTGTTCTGTCTTCCTGTTGAATTGCCCCCTTTATCACTATATAATGACCATCTTAGTCCTTCATAATTCTTTTTGACTTAAAGTCTATTTATCAAATATAATTACCCCAGCTTTCTTTTGGTTACTACTTGCATGGTATATTTTTCCCACCCTTTTACCCTCAACCTACTTGTATCTTGGAATTTAAGGTGTCTCTCTTGCAGACAGCATATAGTGGTGTTAATAGAATGTTCTGGGTTCTGGGTTCTAGGTTCTTGGCTATGTCACATAAAGAAATTTAAGGACACATCATAGGGTAGGCAAGGGAATATTGCATTAAGAAATGAGGAAAGAGATAGTACACAGCCCTAGACACAGCTGCAGGTGTGCTAAAGGGTGAAGCAAATGCGTGTGGCCTGGGTTAGGTCTTTTTAAGAACTTTTCTCCTCCTCTTTTCTAATGTTATGGAGAGGCCCCAGTTGTTTGTAGTTATGATTGGTTGCCTTATGATCTCCACCTGTTAACTCTCAGGGAACCAATTAGGAAGTCTTTTGTTTGGAGTTATCTGAGACCAATGGGAAGCTTGTTTCAACTTATCTGGGGCATCCCGTGAGCCCAGAGTCTTGATGAGGTCTTTCCAGTTTTGTTCTTAGTAGTGGCCTTCCCTCAGGAAGATTCTGGTTGGGGTCTACAGCCAAGATCTCTTCCAGGTCCCAGCTGTGAGTGAGTCTTCCCTCTTTCCCTATACTAAACTGCGTCAGTGGGGTTACACTTTTTATTCTACCAATCTCTACCTTTTGACTGGAGAGCTTAATTAATTAACATTTAAAGTCCCTACTAATATACAGGAATTTCTTCTGCAATTTTGCTATATAGTCTTTTTAAGTCATGTACCTTTTGGTCTCTCACTTTCATTAATGCCTACTTTTATATTTATTTGATTCTTTGTTGTTTTGTGCTCTTTTGTCATATGCTGTACATTTTAATATTTTAAAATGTTAGATCTGGGATACATTCCCTGAGAAACATCTCAGGATATTTTCTTGAGCTTCAGGCCCCTTCTCAGGAAACTCTGCCCAAGGCAAATGCCATGTACAGGATTTTCTCTGTGTTTCTTAGCCTCTGTTTTTTCCTGAGCTTTTGCTTGTTAGTTGTTTTGAAGTTCCCATATTTACATGAGTTTTGTTGTCCCCTGTTTCTCAGGAGACTGACTTCCCTCTCCCAGGTATTTGAAGCTAGCAGGACTATTTCCCAGACTGTTCAACTCTATAGTCTTTTATACTTCTTTGTCTCATGCTCCTTTGGCCTGAACAGCAAATTCTGGGAAGAGGGCATATCAGAGAGGACTTACCCAGTCTTTCCCAGCTAAATCAAGGCCAGAGTCTCTCTCCCAACATGTTAGGGCCTCTCCCAACATGCCCTGGGGAGAGGATCAGGAAGACTGCCAAGAACCCCTCTACTGTTCCCCAAAGCCTGTTCAGCAAATGCAACCTCACCAGCCAACTCTCTCCCGCTTAGGACCCTTAAGTCTTCTCCGTCATGGCCCCTGTCTGAGGCTGCCACTGCCTTTGTCCAGGGCAAGAAGAAACAATGGCCACCCTTAGAGCCAATTCCCAGTGATCCTAATTCACTACCAAAAAACTTAGTTCAGTGATTAGCCATGCCTACCCCAGTATACATACCTTTCTGTCACTGGAAAGCTAGCCAGAGTCTGGATCCCACAAAGGTCTGCAGTGAAGTTGGGGGATAAGTGCCAGGCTCTGGTAACCACTGTACAGAGAGAGCAATTTATTGTTTGTATGAGTCAGCTAAAGGGGTGCTAATGCAAAATACCAGAAATCTGCTGACTTTTATAAAGGTATTTGTTTACAGTTACCAGGCCATAAAGCCTAAGTTGCTTCCTTAACCCAAAGTCTATTGCCATGTGTTGGAGCAAAATGGTTGCTGGTCTCTGTGAGGATTCAGTTTTCCTCTTCCTTTTAAGGTTCCATGGTCCCAGCCTCTTCCAATATCAGCTAAAGGCTAGGATAAGTCTTGTCTCTTTCCTGGAGCTCATTTCTCTCTGGGCTCAACTGGTCTGCTCTCTCCACAAGGCCAGCTGTAAACTATCAGGTGAATGGCTCGTTTTTCTTGCCGGGGTCTCTGCTGTGTCTAATGGAGCCGTCTTTCTTTCCTCACATATCTGCTTCTCTTTGTGTTCACTTCTCAGGGTTCCAGAATTAAAATTCCAACTTATTCTTCTGCTATGTCATTTTCTCTGAGTACCTGTCTACTGACATGGCCCAATCAGAGCCTTAATCATGAGTTAATCAAATAAAATTGAAACCTCTTAATCCAATTCGATCTAATATGCCCAGAGGAATAGACTAGTTCACAAACATAATCCAATATCTTTTTCTGGAATTCGTAAACAATATCAAACTGTTACACTGTTATTTATGTAATTTATCAGCCTCTTTCTCTACTTCCTGGATGCTGCACAGTGTTCTTCTGTCCTCTGGAGTTTGAAAATAGTGGTTTCTGTCAGTTCCTCCATGTTTAATAGCTGTTTTGATGGAAGGACTGAGTTTTGAACCTCTCTACTCCATCATCTTCTCACTGAAAGCCAGTTATTATTAATTAAGGCTTTATGACTACTGCTTCCTTGGCTGCAACTTGGGAGCCAATACTATTTGGATGGCATATCATGCTGCAAGGCTAAACCTTTTTCATGTCTTACCCCAGTGGTGTGTCTTTAATACCACTTCAACAAAAAAAGTCAACTTCATGGAATAACTTCTGCATTCATGTATCAATTTGTTCTCTCTCTTTCAAAATGCCTCAAAAAATTAATAATAGTTTTCTATGGGTATTAGAATTAGGGGTACCTTATTTTCTTCATCCATATATTATAAATGCATAAGCAGGAAATATGTTTTACATAAAAATACCAAAAGTCAGTAAATATTGTGACTCATTCAAAATTTTTGTATGCATAATATGAGGCCAACTGCTGAGAAAATCTAACAATAAATATACATTTTTAATAGCAAACTTACATAACCAAATAATAATCTCATATGGAAAATAAATCATTAAGCTGATTAGAGAAAAATACAATGATGATCTTAAGTAAACTTTTTGGAAGTTTTGTGTGAAAAAAAGTGAATATATCACACAGCATCTTGTGGAAAATGAATTTGATTGATACAAACCTTTCTTCAATAGAACAGAAAGGAGACTGAAACAAAATTTTATTTATAGCAATGTTGATAGTTGGTGTTAAATAACTTTGTAGAAGGAAACCATACATATAAAATTGATAAAATAACTCACTCGTCATATAGAAAGTCAGTAACTGTTTTCTAAATCAACATATACCACTCAGCTGTTGAAGATGCCTCACTAAAGTGTATAGAAATGAAAGCCACACATATTATATTTAAGCACTGTAAAAATAAATTATGATGGTATCTTTTACTGACCTTGGTAATATTCCAGTAAATGAATGACAGACAACAGCAACTGCTCATTATAATTATTTCCTGTGCAACCTGATATATAGTATATAATGAAAAATGTATTCTAAATGCTACACAATTCATTTGCTATCCAGAACAAGATGAAAATCCTTATAATTTTTCATTTCAATTCATTAAACTGAAAAAATTACCAGATTCAATTTTTGATAATGCAATACAACCTACCCTCAGCACGAGTCAACATGAGAATATGGAATACAATATTTACCCAGAAAATATCTACAAAGGATATGAAGAGTTTCTAATGGATGAAAATTTTATGAAATAAGTGTTATAAAATAAAAATGAGACTAGTGTTCTCAAGAATTCATTTCTGAATTTACAAGGTAAAAACACAAACTTTCAGTAGTGTTCTATACTGGGAACTTAGGTCTTTCTATCTTTTTCCTTCTTTCCACCTTGTTAGTTCCTGCCTTACCTTAAGATCTATAAAGAAATCTTTGTAAATTTTGGAAAGCAGCAATTATCCAAGGAAAACATTTAACTTTAATATATCTAACCTTGTATTTTGCTACTTCTTTTCAAAAAAACACTTTAATACCCAAGAACTGCAAAACTATATCAGAAGGACTGCATAATTATGGGTCAGAATTGTGTTAATATACCCATCTCTCTGCATGCTGGCTATAAAAGCTTTATGAACAAATTTTTCAATGAAATAACCTTCAATTTCTTACCTACAAACTAAAATAATTTCATTATAAAATATAATAAGGATGGGTCACTTGTTTAAGGTGCTAAATGGGGGCATCTGGCACAGGAGCAGACTTCTAGGTAGGGTGTGAGTGCTCATCTTGTCATAGTGTGTTATATCATTGGGTGGAAGCCCATACAATGAGTGGGAAGGCCTGATGTTCTCAAACATAGGGAAGGGTGTCTCCAGAGAGAACCAGTGACTCCCAATGGGGGAGGAGAGTCTAGTGTTGTAAGCCCTCATCATTGTTGCAAGTATCTGTGAACCTGGTCCTTCAAGCAGTGAAGCTTGGTTGTCACTGTGGGCCCTGAGGGGAGGGGGAAAGAGGAAGAGAATAGATGGAAACAGGGGTAACTGGGAGGCAATAGAAGTGTTCCACAAGGTCATGCAATGATGGATATAGGACATGTTAAATTTCACCAAAGACTTATAAAAGTAATCTAAAATGTAAACCATAATGTAAAACTAAAAATTTAGAAAAGTATACAGTCTAAAATATAAACCATAATGTAAACCAAAATGGAACCATGGTTGGTAGCTATGTTTCAATATCTGTACATCAGCTGCAGCAAATATAACATGAACATGTAAAAAGGTCATTGCTGGGGAAGGGGGAAAGGGTTTGATGTTGGATATATTGGAGTCCCCTGTACTATATATGTGACTTTACTGTGATCTAAAACTTTTTGAAAACAAAATTAAAAATTTAAAAAAGAAAAGGATGTACACACTGAGGACGAATGAAAGAAATTGTCTTGCCACTATACATACAGGGCAACACCTATTACAGTGATGAAAGGCAAAATGTCAAAAACAAAATTTTATGATATTCTTCATTTTTTAACCCTAATTTATTTTTTACTTTATTTTGGTTTTTCTAAATTAGGATGTATTCTATTTCTAATCTTTAAAGCTATCATTACTATTTCATTTTCCTACTAATTGAATTTGGCAATATATTAGGCTTCATTTTTTAAGAAGTTTTGGACCACAGAGAGGTTCAACTATGGCAGGTGAAGAACAATGTTGTGGGGTGTTATTGATGGGGGACACATGGTTTAGAAGGAGTTTTCCAGGGCACATATATAGGGTACATAAAAATGTTCAGATATGCGTTGAGTATTGTCATAGTAGTTAAAGAGTTACAAATGACAACTGAGGGAGTGCTGAGTTCCTCACCAGGGGAGCTCTGTCACATTCCCCAATGGAACAGCAACAATCCCCCAAGTGCGAGAGCAAAGACCAGTGAAGAAGGATGGTCCAAAGATGAGCCCTTGATACTAAGAACTATGCTTATAAGCCTGTGTGCCTCAAATTTCAACTAGGTCTAGAGCTGCAGGGTGGCTAAGAATTACCTCCTGAGAACCCCCATGTTGCTCAAATGTGACCACTCTCTAAGCCAAACTCAGCATATAAATGCATTACTCTCCCCCCAGTATGGGATATGACCCCTGGGGATGAGCCTTCCTGGCACCAAGGGATGATTACCAATCAACAGCTGGTGATGCAACTAGAAAAAGACCTTGAGTAAAAGGGGGAAGTGGTAAAGACAAATACATTTATAGGGCTAAGAGACTTCAAAATTAGTTGGGAGGTCATCACAGGGATCACACTTACACACATTTCAGCAGGATCCCAGAGACAGCCAAAGTAGATAAAACCCAGGCACTGGTGCTCCTGAGGGCTATGGAGACACACAGGTTCTATGGTCATGGCAGATGACTCTGGAATTCAGTGCCTTGTCAGTGGGCCCTACTTTGGAAATTGTGCTCCTGAGTGTGACAGAGTTGAACTCAGATGTGACCTTTCTACACATGCCTCTTCTGTCACTTTTACTGAACCTGTGGTTGGCACTGGGGTTGGTGTATACTCAGGAGACTTGAATATCTGGACTGGCCATGTGACAGCTGGGCCCTGAGCCTCAGCAGAGTTGCAATTCCTACTCTCCAATTCGCTGGACCTACCCAGGTCTTCTAATAGGTAGGTGAAGATAGTCATCCACCATACCAAGGAACCAAGAGTGCCTACAATAACAAACAGGAGACTCACATCCATCAACCATGTGGGATCTAAGCCCCCTCTTGATTTAGACATGGAGTGGCTATCACCATCCCAGGGTCCACAGGATGGAAGAATAAAATATGGATTAGAGTGGACTTACTGGTATTCTACTATAGAATTATTTGTGACTCTAGCAATGGAAGAAATTGTATCATTGGTGTGGAGACAGTGGCCACAGTAGTTGCCGAGGGCAGGGAGAGGGAAGAAGAGATGTGGTGTGGGGGCATTTTCGGGACTTGGAGTTGTCCTAAATGATACTGCAGGGATAGATGCTGGACATTATATATCCTGCCTTAATCCACTGAATGTACTGGGAGAGAGTGTAAACTACAATGTAAACTATAATCTATGTGTTGCAGCAGTGCTCCACAATGTATTCCCCAATATGCAATGAATGTGCCACAATGATGAAAGAGGTTGTTGATGTAGGAGGAGTGTGGGGGTGTGGGGGTATATAGGAACCTCTTATATTTTTTAATGTAACATTTTTTGTGATCTATGTATCTTTTTAAATAAGACAAAAAATAATAAATAAAAGAGTAGATATAAAGATTTACATGTTTATATCTATATCTATATATATCTATAATTTTATACATATATATTTTCCTTTATCTGTTTGTATGTTCTTTATCAGACCCTTTATACATATATTGATACATTTGAAATATAGTAGACACTCAACAAACATCAGTTACCTACTCCTTTCTGTATTCTGATTCTGGATCTTCATTTATTTAAGCCATTTCCTCATTTTTAAAAATTGCTTTTAGAGAAGTTTAGATTTACAGAAAAATTACACAGAAAGTATAGAGAGTTTCTATTTAACAACCCCCCCCCCCACACACACACACATAGTTTCCCCTATTATTATTATCTTACTTAGTGTGGTACATTTATTGAAATTGATGAACTAATATTGAATCATTGCGACTAGCCAAAGTCAATAGTTTACATTATGGTTTACATTGTGCTGTGCAGTTTTATAGGCTTGAACAAATGTATAATATCATGTATCCACCATTACACTATCATACAGAACAGTTTCACTGCCCTAAGAATGCCCTGTGTTCCATCTATTCATCCCTCGCCCTCCTCTCTGAACCCCATTTTCCTCTTTAAGACCCAGATTAAATCTTTCATGCATCATTTACCTCTTAGACATATGAACAATCACTCTCTGAACCCTTTCTAATCATCTTGAAGAAAGAATTATATATTTTAAATGCATACACCTTAGTCTAATATGAAGCTTAAAATAATTATTCAGTAAATATTTAATAATTAATGCTGAATATAAAGAAAAGATTAATCATTTATACCAAAAAAATCTATATGGAGCATGGACCAATGTCAGTATGGTGCCTTGAGAAAGGTTGTGTCTGTCTAGATCTGCTTTCTCACTTGCCCCAGTTTATTCCTGGAACTTCAGCACTTCTTAAAAATAGCAGAATTAACTGAGCTAACATTTATTGAACTACTATGAGCTGAACCCTTTGCACATATCATCTCATTTAATCATCACATTAACCCTATGAGCTGTGAATGATTAATCCTACTTTGCAGAGGAGTTAATCAAGTCTTATAAAGGTTAACAAAACTTCAGGGACACCTGGTAGCAAAACCTGAATTTGAACTCAATTCGGCTTAACTTCACAGTCCAGGTTCTTTCTACCATACTACAATGTCTACTTATACTTAGACAAACCAAGTCTGGTTCTCTTACAGATATCCCTGCAATGTGGTTGCCAGAGAAGTTTTCCTCATTTTCACAGTTTTGCAACTCTGAATCAAATATACATAAATACATATTCACAGGCATATACACACATACACACACATACTTACCTGCATACTTTAAAGGGCAAATATGTGCTCTAAAAAAAAACAACAGAATAGTAAGAATAGAAGTATTTACCAAAAGATTTCCAGTTCATATAGAATTAGTACTCATAATTATGCAAATTATTTGTACAATATTATTAGATTTGCATTCCTGTTTCAACCAGTGTTTTCTTGGCTTGCTGGGAATAATAAATAAGTCTATTGCTGAGCCCCACACTTCTCCAAAATGGCTCAAATGGCAAAAGGAAATTCCAGTCAAACCAAAATTACCACTTGTACTGGTTCAAATTCTTAGGTTCTGACAAACTTTTGTGTGTGTTCATATGTGTGTATGTTTGTTTTATCTGTGTGTTGAAAGTCATTTAAGAGTGAGGTATTCACTTTTCCAATTACATCTA
Organism: Dasypus novemcinctus; assembly: GCF_030445035.2. Taxonomy (NCBI): domain Eukaryota; kingdom Metazoa; phylum Chordata; class Mammalia; order Cingulata; family Dasypodidae; genus Dasypus; species Dasypus novemcinctus. Next base: position 64,876,624 of record NC_080684.1, read on the forward strand.
TAAAGCTAGTGCCCATTATCAGACCAACTGTCATCTCATGTCACTACACAAGCAATCATATTCTCACCATGAATATTTATTGCTCATTCAAATCAAGAGCAGGGGTCTTAACCTTTTTGTTCCATGGACCCCTTTGCCAGTCAGGTGAAAACCATGGACCCCTTACTAAGTTCACACTATACTATGTATTATTTAGTAAATATATCACACCCACATCAACACATCCCCACAAGAATAATGTTTATTTGAATTTCAATTCAAGCTCATGGACCCCTTGTTAAGAACCCCTTTTCTAGAGAGACAAAATGAAAGATTTCATCACTTATTAATGCCAGCTTCTGTCTGAGAGTTACTTATTCAACAAAGATTTTATTGTCTACTTTGTGCTCCATTTACAAATTATTGCTCTTTGAATGCATTTCCTTATCTCAGATAGCTACATAAACATTACTATTACCACAGTAGTTTGCAAGACCTGGGATAGGTGTAAGGGGCACATCATTTATCTGCAGTGGAAAAAATACAGAGGAGAGATAATGTGTAAGTTTTAAAGATAAGGATAAGGGAAAATTGGACATTCAGAAAGTGTGTCATCTTTCTAATAGAAACTCCTACTTTGACTTCCGAGTTGCAAAAATCCACCAAAATGTATGTTTTAGTTTGCTAAATGCTGCCAAAGCAATATACCAGAAATGGGTTGGCTTTAAAAATATAGTAACTTATAAGCTTACAGTTCCAAGGTTGAGAAAAACGTCTGAATCATGGCATCAGGGAAATGCTTTCTCACCAAAGGTCAGCTGCCAGCAATCCTGGACTCCTGCCACATGACAGGGCACAATGAGAGCTCTGCCGGTCCTTGCTTTCTCCTTAAGTCTGCGTTGGTTCAGCTTCTGGCTGCTCCATGGACCTTCTCTCTCAGCCTCTCTGGGGCCTCTTTCCATGCTTCTGTGCTCTGCCGATTCCAGCCCCTGGCCTCTAGGACCCTCTTTCTCAGGCTCACGGGTGGGGGGAGGAGGGGTTGTGTTTTTTTGTCTCTGAGGCATTTTTTTTTTTCATGACTGCAGCTTTTTATTCCTGTTTATAAAGGACTCCAGTAAGAGAATTAAGATTCACCCTGGGTCCCCCAATCTAATCAAAGGACCTTAACTGAAGTAATTTAATCAAAGGTCCCACCTACAATAACTTTACATGCACAGGAATGGATTAGCTCTAAGGACATGATCTTCTGTGGTCCACAAAAGCTTCAAACTGCCACAGTGTAAGTTTTATCAAATTAAATTGCATTTCCTATACTTGATTATTACCTCTGAGTGACAACATGCATGTAGCATGCTTAAATGTAGCATAACTGATGAATTGAACAGTCCAAACCAGGCTGGGTGCAACTGTGACCTAGTTAAATTTTTTGGAAAAACTTCCTTAAAGTAAGCTTAGTATAATCACCCTTTTAGTTTTAAAAAGACTGTCCAGTATATTCTATTTTCAATCTATAAACTCATATAAAATTTAATGAATATTATCCATTTCTCCAGCATCATTCAGGTTTTGTCCAAGTAATTTGGAGAAGGAAGCAAGGATTTTACTCCTCTTTTTCCTACTTCTACTCTTTCTACTTTTGTATAGTGAAGAAAGAGGATTCTAGTGGTGAAAAGACATTTTTCTTTAACTGGACACATAATTACAATCCATGGTTACTTCTCTGGCTAAACTGGATTGGCCATATCTGTGTGTGTTCCTTGGAGGCCCTATGAGAGACTCATTATAATATAATTCTCTGGAGTACAAAACCTTCCTGCACTCAACCTCAGCAACCCACCCTCCACCCTCCAAATCCTAACTCACACTTTTATACTTTACAGCTTCTTTTTATACCTCACTGCTTAGGTTGTTTTTCTGGGCAGGCAATGTTCTCACTAAGGTACAATCAGAAGTCTTAAACCAGGCTGCATCCTAGACAAGCCAACTGGCCTAGAGGAAGCAGACATTAATGTTAGGATACTACTTCTGTGTTGCTATCCTACTGCTGTGTCCTCTCCCCACATGCTATTTTTCCCCAGTATGTTTTTTTCCTCTTTGCTCAAATGGGCAATAAGGGGCAGATTAGCAATATGCTGCAAATTTTAAAAATTCAGCTAATGGCCTACTATCTAGGTTTGTTTCTCTTGGGATTCTCTCACTTGGTTTCTTCCTTTCTAAAGAAAGGAAGAAAAAGTCCCACGATGTACCCTTAGACCAATGACTCACAATTCCAAATGTTTCTTTGAATCTTCTTCTACTTATTTAGTCTGGAGGATGGTGAGGTGATGTGTGGTGTTCTTTAAGGATACCACAGCCTCTCAGTGACTCTTTTACTTAGAATATCTAAATTATGTTGCTGTAATAAATAATTTCAACATCTCAGTGGTATATAACAAAGGTTTAGTTCTTATTCATGCTGTACATTCACCATTAGTCAGCGGAGAGTTCTCTTCCATGTTGTGCTCACAAAGGAACTCAGGATGATGCAGCCTCCACAATTTGGAAAGTCACCAAGTATACTATCAACTGGAAATCTGAAAGTGGCACTCATTGCTAATGCTTGAACTTCATCAGCCAAAGCTGATGTCTATGTTTAATATTAGGGGGTTGGGAAGTGCAATTTCACCATGTTCCCAGAAGGAGAGAATGAAAATATTAAACTGTGCTAATTACTACTACCACAGCTTAACTTTCTGATCATCAGCTATTCAGTTCCTCCCTCATCCCAAACCACTAATATGATCATCCTTCCCCAAATGGGACAACACAACATCTCATGTATTCACAAAATTAAGCTCAAATTCTAGCATTTGACTAATGCAGGGTAGTCTCTATGTCCAGTTATAACTCCACTTGTTCTGGAGATGCATTACATATGGGAAAGGTGAACCTACATCTTAGTTTGCTCCAAACAACTCGTTTATGATTGCTGTCCTGGAATAATTATGAGCAGGAGAGCTCTTTCACTCTTAATAGCATTTTTATTTCTTATTTAAATGACATTATCTTCTTAGCTATCTGTAATCCCACTTACATATAATATACAGTTTTAGAACAGGAACACTGGAAAACATACCTCTGTCTGGAAAATGGAAGATTCATAGCAAACACAGGTCCATAGCATTTTTGAAAGCCCACTGGGAAGGTATTTTGTGGAGAACAATTTAGCTTGGAAATGAAAAATGTCCTTTTATTTGGCTCTGATTCTTTTCCTAGTTATTAATTTGTTGTCAATTGTTCTCCATGACCCTGGGATCTATCCTCTGGAAAATTATTTATTTTCCAGAATCCTCCTTGGCCACTAGGAAGAGGCCATTGAAGAAAATATCAAGCCCAGTTTTGCCTGTAGACAAGTATCATTTTAAATTTCAAATACTGACAGTCTTATTTAATCTTAGACAAGTAGTTCTTTTTTCAGTAAATTCTAAAAAGAGTTTGTGATCTTCTTTTCAATTTTATGGAATAGTACTTTTTAAGACCTTTATCAAAACTTTCTTGACAAATCTTGACCATGTCATATTTCATGGGGAGAATCATAATCTTTGTCTCTTTTCCTTGAAACATTTTATGGAATTTAAAGGTTTTACTGGATACATTCTTAATTGAATCTTTATTCTAAAACATTTACCTGTTCGGAGGTTTTAAAAACTGGTAGGACAGTAATAGTTTGGTGATTAATTTGATCTCTGGAATAAGGCAGTTTTAATTGGTCTGGTCTTTATGGCTCAAAATGTTTCTCAATGTTCTAATTTTTAGGATATAAAATTAGCTATCTCTGCCAACATTTCAAAGTCTCCCTAATCCTGATAATCCTTGTTTGCAAGTCCAGCAAAATCTTTTTAGAGCTAATCTCTTTGTAATTCTTGGCCAAGTGCAAAGAACAACAAGTGTACATGTATATATTGTTTTCCAACTTCTTGCCCTAGAGTTAAGAGTTCACTGTATGCATCATCTAACTCACAGAGTAACTCAGGAGACAGCTTTAACAAATATTTGCTGCTACATAACATGAAATGTCACCATATAACATGGATTGCTTTTAATCTGGCCACCTGGCTCCTAAACCAAGAACATAGACTATTTTTTAGTTTTTTTTATTGAGGCCCCCACTTCTGAGTACCAAATATTTGTATTAATAAAAATTATAAGTTATTTGATACTACTAAGCCCCAAATTGAAGTGAGTTAAAGCAAAGGTTTATTTTTCCCTCAGGTTGTATGTTCCATGCTGGGTCAGCAGGCCATTTTGTCCCAATTCTTTTTTTAAGGTCATAGACTGATGAAGAGTCTGTCTCCTGAAATATTGCATTTTACTACAATAGTAAGAAAAGATCATGGTAAAGGACACATCAGTTCTCAAAGGCTTCCATCTCAGATGATAAGTGTCTTCCACCTGTTCTTTATTTGCCAAAGGAAGTCTTATGGCCAGGCCTAACTTGATTGTAGTCCTTGCCTAGGCTCTAGGCCTACCTTTGCAGGGACCACACTGGAGGGACCTGCACAAGCCTCTCCAGGCAACTGTAGGTACTTTTGGCTGTCACAGACAGAACAGACACCTGACACTCCATTCTCTCCTCCCAATAGGATAAGAGGGGAGCTGTGCTTCCTTGCCCTTTCCAGTTAATTAGAGGTAATTTTGACCCACAGGTGTGGGCAAGCCTCGGACACCTTGTTAAATGTAGGAAAACCTCTCTAACTATAAGGCCTTTGGGGTTCCACCCAAAAGAGATGGCGCTGAGGCATGCGGCGGACATGCCCGGGCATGCCCAGGCATGTCCCCTCAGAAATCTGCAACTAGAGTGCATGAACCAATCAGCCTTGCTAAATTAGCATAGCCAGTAAGCTGCTTGCACGTTGCCTCATGGTCTATAAAAGCTACTACACTTCCTCAATAAATCAGACCTGCGCTACCAGCCTGCGTCTCCAGAGCGGTTACTGTGTGTTGTCTTGCTCTGTTCATCCTTACCTCTTCGGGAGTGGAGCCGCTGGATGGCACCGCAACATCTGGTACCCAACCAGGGACCTGAAAACCCTGGAGACAATATCAGTGAGCTAACAAGTGCAGCTCGGCATTGCAGTCGGTAAGTGATCCTCAGAATGGGTCATCTTTCCTCCTCTGAGAAGGCTCCCCACCCGACATTTTTTGGACTATCCCTATTACCCAAGGTAAAGCATTTCTCACTCTCATAGTGCAGGACAAGTCCGTTACTGGGCAAATAGACACCGGAGCTGACTTATCTGTCCTCTGCTCTTCTGACACAGACCCTTCATGGCTACTAAAACTAGGTCCCCTAGTTCAAGGTGTGGGAGGCCTAAGACCCTCACACCAGCTTACATCAACATTGACTTGGACAGACCTGGATGGCAGAACAGGCACCTTCTGCCCCCTTGTGTTACCCAACCTTACTCATACCCTTTGGGGGCATGACGTTCTCCCCAAAATGGGAGCCGTCCTCACTACTAATCCTACAAATTACCCCCAAGCATAAAGGCCACTGGCTGTCCACCTTTATTTACTTTATCCAAACCAAAACCTATAAGATTAACAAGGAAAATGCAAAACTCTATTTGGACGGACCAGTGGCCACTGCCTCGAGTAAAATTGGAACAACTAAAACTTGTGCAAGAACCATTGAACTTACAGCACATAGAACCCTCTAAAAGTCCTCATAATTCTCCGATCTTTGTGATTCAAAAAAAAATCTGGTAAATGGAGGCTACTACATGACCTCAGAAATATTAAAGCTCATATGACAAAGATTGGCTCCCCGCAACCAGGCCTTCCTCATCCTTCAGCCATCCCATGCAATTACCACATTATTGCAATAGACCTCAAAGATTGTTTCTTTTCCATTCCTCTTTATGAGGACAACCGCCAATACTTTGCCTTTTCCGTACCCATCACAAATAATTCAGTCCCCCTACAATGTTATCAGTGGAAAGTACTCCCGCAAAGAATGAAAAACAGTCCAGCTATGTGCCAAATATTCGTTAGTGAAGCCACCCGCCCCCTTTCTCAGTTTTGTCAAATCGTTCATTATATGGACGACATCCTCATTACTCACCCAGACCCAATTCACCTACAATTCTGCTTGAAATCTCTTCTACATAGCCTAATGCAACTGGGCCTCACCTTGTCCCCTGAAAAAGTACAAAACTACCCACCTTACACCTTCTTAGGCTATACCATCAGGAGCTCTATCAGTCCTGCCATCCCCACTATTGTTTTGCCCCATAAATGTACTCTTAATGTGCTTCAGCGCCTCTGTGGTAATATCAATTGGTTGCGTCCTCATCTGAGTGCAACCACTCATGAGCTAAAACCTCTTTTTGACCTCCTGGAGGGTGGCCCTGACCCCTCCAGCTGTCGTTTGGTGGGCAGCACCGAAGGAGCCTGCCTGAGCCTCATAAATGACAGAATTAAAAATCTTCACCTAGCCTGCTTTCAACCAAAACTCCCTCTTTCTGCTCTAGTCATCAACTCCCCTGGGACACACACGGGTCTTCTATATTGGGATTCCCTCCTTCTATATTGGGATTCCCTTATCTTTTAGGCATTTAGGTAAAATTACCTCTTATTGTGATGCCATATGTATCCTTGGGAGAACACTCAGAAAAACAGCTGTTCTCTTGTATGCCATTGAACCTGACACCTTAGTTCTACCATTCACTCAAGAACAAATACAACATCTTTCCCAAACTGATTTGAACATGCAAACTCTCCTATCAGGATTCACAGGTCAACTTGATAATCATTTGCCAAAAGACAAACTCATCACTGCCATGATTCTTCTTCCATTTGTTCTCTCCTCTCACTCCTTTCCTATAACTTCTCCTATCCCTCACACTGCTACAATCTTTACAGACGCTAACAAAACTCACTTTTCTATAGTTGTAAAATCCCTCAGTGCCTCAGATTCCATCCACATCGAGCAACATACCGGCTGTGTTCAACAAGGAGAACTACGACTACGTGCTCTCCTCCAAGTTTTCCTACATCACCAATCTATCCCTTTCAATATCTTCACTGACAGTGCATATGCGGCTAATACTATCCATGCACTGCCACATGCAGTCCTTAAAAACAAAATGACCATTCAAGATAATATGTTGCTTTTTTTGAAATCCCTCCTTGAAAATCGCAAACATCCCTGGTTCATCCAACATATTCGTTCCCACACTGGACTCCCAGGACCTCTTGCCAGCGGCAATGCCTTAGCCGATTCCTTGCTTGCGGTAAAATTATTAACCACAGACCTAGACCAGGCAAGACTCCTTCATGCAAAGTTTCACATGTCCACTCTTTCTCTCCATCATCTCTTCCCCTCCTTAACACAGCAGCAATGCAAACACCTCACTCATGCATGTAAACAATGTGGCCCTCTCCTTCCATTAGGCCCCCTTCAACCTCAGGGAATAAACCCTTGTGGCCTCCGTCCAAATGCCATTTGGCAAATGGATGTCACACACATACCTATTTTTGGAAAAACTAAATTTTCTACGTCATAGCAGACACCTTTTCCAAATACACATTTGCCACTGCTCTCACAGGAGAAACTTCAAGATATGTCATTACTGCTTGCCTTCAAGCCTTCAACCAAATGGGCATACCATGGACCATAAAGACTGATAATAGACCTTGCTATGCTTCCAAATCCTTCCAAAATTTCTGTGCCTCATGGCGCATCACACACAGAACTGGTATCCCATACGATCCCCAGGGCCAGGCTATCATTGAACGCACCCATCTCACGCTTAAAAAACAAATTAAAAAAATGAAGGGGCAATATCCCCGAGATACCCCCAGGGATGTTCTAAATAAGACTTTAATCACTATGAATTTTCTCACATTTGACGATGAATGCTGTACCCCAGCAGTCAGACACTGGGGAGGACTTAGAAATACTCTAACCCCCATGCCATTAGTTAGATGGAAAGACCCCCTTACAAATGCATGGCAAGGGTCCCATCCCCTATTAACCCAAGGAAGAGGGTATGCTTGTGTCTTTCCAGAGAACACACAACAGCCAACCTGGGTCCCTAGCCGGCTCGTTCAACAAGCCACCAGAGATGAAGTCGATACATAGCACCAAAATACTGAGGAGAAAGAATGATTCCGGACTCTTGCAACAATTACGGGCACCAGAACCACCGTTATTTATTGGGTGTATCCTTCTCTTAATAATTGCTCATACTGCTTCAGGCACACTCCTTTGGATCATTCCATTCCTCTGGACCTTGAGCCCTGCCCTTCCAGCCATGGAACATCCAAATCAAGGCCACAACCCTTGCTATGGCGTGAGGACAGTCTTTGGAAAATGGATGCTCTGTGGAGAAAATGCCTGCTTAGATCTCCATCCATTCATAATGATGAATGCCACGCTCACTAATGGAACTTGGGTTTCTTCACACATGAATGACTCGGACTGGGCAGCCAGCCTCAAGAAGACTGCAAACACCACCCTCTCTGTGCGCACCTTACCCTGTGTAACTCTTCCCTTTCATTTTATAGACTCAAGCAACCAATCCTTTGATTGTAACATCACCCATTGTGTCCTTTCCAATTGCTGGAAGCATACCAAGCATCCCTACACTATTATTGTTAGAATTCCCTCCTTAATATGGGTTCCTGTTAATGCTACTTAGTGGACTGGCCCTTCTGAATTAATTACACACTTACATTTTAGGCAAAAAAGAGCAGTTGGTGTAGTTGTAGCTCTCATCGCTGCTGTTATAGCTAGCCTAGCAGCCACTGCCACTAGTATCACTTCTATAGTCCAATCCAATTCCAATGCTAACACAATAAACAATTTAGTAGAAAAAATGGCCACCCTCTTGCAAACACAAAACCTGCTTAATAATCATATTCATGATGGCCTACTTAATGTACAACAAATAGATTTACTAGAAGTACCAATGATAATGCAACTGACAAGACTGCCCTGTGACATTAATTATCCACACATTTGTTTTACCCCCATCAGTGCCACCGATGGCATGGCAAACTTTACCACAGCCAGAGCAATGTTAAAACAAACCCTACTTGGACTTTGGAACAATGACTTCTTAAATTTAACCACTCAGTTCACCCATCAAATTCTCACCCTTAACAGCACCTGAGTGGCTACCATAGACACCACACTGATCAGCAATATTCTAGCTAACCTTCAATCCCTTTTCACTCCCTCTAATCTCATAACATTTGTTATCTTTATATCTGTTCTTCTAATGTGTATACTCTGTATATGATATGTCTGTGTAAAGTACAAAACCTCCACAAAGATGTTAAAACTTTAGTACTTGTCCAGCAGGCTATGGTCAGCACTCTAGAAGCAGAAGAAGGCACTGCAGAAACCATTTCTCAAGCCGTGAATATCTTTGGCCTCACAGTCCTGCAAAAAATGCAGAGATAAACACCGTGCCAGAGAGCTTGGCTGGTAGCCAATTATGGGTAAGATCTTCAGAGGAGGACAACCTAAGACAGGCACAGTCAAAACAACACCAGCACTTCGCCTTGCCTCTAATAAAAGAAAAAAGGGGGAACTGTGGGCAAGCCACCCACGCCTTGTTAGACATAGGAAAACCTCTCTAACTATAAGGCCTTTGGGGTTCCACCCAAAAGATGGAGCCGAGGCATGCGGCGGACATGCCTGGGCATGTCCAGGCATGTCCCTCAGAAATCTGCCTTCCCCCCAGCAACTAGAGGGCATGAACCAATCAGCCTCACTAAATTAGCATAGCCAGTAAGCTGCTTGCACGTTGCCTCATTGTCTATAAAAGCTACTACACTTGCTCAATAAATCAGACCTGTGCCACCAGCCTGCATCTCCAGAGCAGTTACTGTGTGTTGTCTTGCTCTGTTCGTCCTTACCTCTTTGGGAGCAGAGCCACTGGATGGCATCGCAACACACAGGAACTGGTTTGTTGAGTGCCTTCAATTCCATCTCCACCCCTGCACCCCCACAGGATAGGAGGGGGCTTTTGGTGTTTCCTCAGTCTCTCAGGGCAACTGCATATACTTTAGGCCTGCACAAACTCTACTGCTGGGTGCATGTGGTTCCACACCCCACCCCCAAAAGGAAAAGAGGTGGGCAGTGTTTCCCCAGCCTCTCTCAGTAAATGTAGATTATTTTGGTCTACACAGACTGAATAGGTGGACACCTATAGCTTCATCACTACCCCCAAGTAGATAGGAGGGGAACTGTGTTTCCTCAGCCTTTTCAGACAATGGTATGCACTTTTGACCTGCACAGAGTGGACTGTTGGGCACCTGTGATTCAACCCCCACCTCCAATAAGATATGATGGGGCTGGTATTTCCTTGGGCTCTCTAAGCAATTGCAGGCACGTTTAGCCTACAAGGACTGAATTGTTGGGCACCTGTGGTTCCATCCCTACCCCTTAAAGAGCAGAAGGGACAGTACTCCCTCAGTCTGTCAGGGGAAATCCAGGTGCATTCAGCCCACAGAGATTGGATTTTTGAGCACTCCAGAGGGTTCATTCCCCAGACCCACTGGCATAAATTGATGCCCAAACCTTCAGCTTCATCACCATCCTTGGCAGGGGACAAAGGGACATGAAACTTCATAAGTATCTCCAGGCAACTAGAGATGGTCTTGGCCTGCATGGCTTGGATTACTAATCACAGCTGCAGCTCTGTCCCTACCACTGGCAAAGAAGAAAGGTGGGAGAAGCTTCATCAGTTCCTGGAGAAGCAGGTAGCTTCAGTCTTCACAGCTTACAGTACCAATTACATCCTTTGCTCCTACTACACAACCAGAAAGGGAGAAAGGACAAGAAAGCCCTAAGGAGAGAAACTATACACAGGATAAAAACAACTAGTAAGCCAGACACCGAAACAGCAACAAAAAAATCATAATGCATACCCAGAAACAGGAAGATATGGTCCAGTCAAAGGAACAAGATTTGCCTCCAGATGACATAAAGGAATTAAGACAACTAATCATGGATGTTCAAACAAATTTCCTTAATGAATTCAATGAGATGGCTAAAAAGATTAAGGCTATTGAGATAACACTGGGTGAGCATTAAAAATATTTTGAAATGTGATACACCATATAAACAGATTGAAGAAAAAAAATCACATGATTATATCTATAGATGCAGAAAAGGCATTTGACAAAATACAGCACCCCTTCTTGATAAAAACACTCCAAAAGATCGGAATACAAGGAAACTTTTTGAACATGATAAAGAGTATATATGAAAAACCTACAGCCAACATTGTTTACAATGGCGAAATCCTGAAATCCTTTCCTCTAAACTCAGGAACAAGACAAGGATGCCCATTGTCTCCGCTCCTATTTAACATGGTCTTGGAAGTACTTGCACGAGCACTGAGGCAAGAACCAGATATAAAAGGCATTCAAATTGGAAGGGAAGAAGTCAAAATTTCATTATTTGCAGATGACATGATCCTATACATAGAAAACCCTGAGAGATCTACAACAAAGCTTCTAGAACTCATAAATGAGTTCAGCAAAGTCGCAGGTTATAAGATCAATGCGCAAAAATCAGTAGCATTTCTATACACCAATAATGAGCAAGATCAGGAGGAAATCAAGAAACAAATACCATTCACAATAGTAAATAAAAAAATCAAATACCTAGGAATAAATTTAACTAAAGAGGTAAAATCTTATACACTGAGAACTATACAAGACTGTTCAAGGAAATCAAAGAAGATCTAAATAAATGGAAGAATATTCCTTGTTCATGGATAGGAAGACTGAATATTATTAAGATGTCTATCCTACCAAAACTGATCTACACGTTCAATACAATCCCAATAAAAATCAACACAGCCTTCTTTAAGGAACTAGAAAAACTAACTATGAAATTTATTTGGAAAGGAAAGAGGCCCTGAATAGCCAAAGACATATTGAAAAAGAAAAACGAAATAGGAGGAATCACACTTCCTGACTTCAAAACATACTACAAAGCTACAGTAGTGAAAACAGCATGGTATTGGCATAAGGAGAGACAAACAGACCAATGGAATCAAATTGAAAGTTCTGATATAGAACCTCATGTATATAGCCATATAATATTTGATAAAGCCACCAAATCCTCTCAACTGGGGGAGAATGGCCTATTCAACATATGGTGCCTGGAGAACTGGATAGCCATATGTAGAAGAATGAAAGAGGATTACCATCTCACACCTTATACAAAGATCAACTCAAGATGGATCAAAGACCTAAATATAAGAGCCAAGACCATAAAGATCTTGGAAAGCAGTGTAGGGAAACATCTACAGGACCTTGTAATAGGAAATGGCTTCATGAATTTCACACCAAAAGCACAAGTAGCAAAAGAACAAATAGATAAATGGGACTTCCTCAAAATTAAAGCCTTCTGCACCTCAAAGGAGTTTGTCAAGAAAGTGAAAAGGGAACCCACACAATGGGAGAAAATATTTGGCAACCATATATCTGATAAGAGGCTTATAACTTGCATATATAAAGAACTCATAAATCTTGAAAACAAAAAGATAAACAACCCATTTAAAAAATGGGAAAAAGATTTAAACAGACAATTCTCCAAAGAAGAAATACAAATGGCTAGAAAGCACATGAAAAAAATGCTCCAAATCTCTAGCTATCAGGGAAATGCAAATCAAAACTACAATGAGATACCATCTTACTCCCATAAGATTGGCAGCTATGAAAAAAACAGAAGAATACAAATGCTGGAGAGGATGTGAAGAAAGGGGATCACTCATCCACTGCTGGTGGGAATGCAGAAGGATCCAACCATTCTGGAGGACAATTTGGCAGTTTCTCAAAAAACTAACCAGAGATTTGCCATATGACCCAGCAATACCACTGCTGGGTATATACCCATCAGAACTGAAAACAAGGACACAAACAGATATATGTACACCAATGTTCATAGCAGCATTGTTTACTATCGCCAAAAGTTGGAATCAATCCAAATGTCCATCAACAGACGAGTGGATCAATAAAATGTGGTATATACACACAATGGAATACTACTCGGCCGTTAGAACAAATACACTACAATCACACATGATAACATGGATGAACCTTGAGAATCTTATGTTGAGTGAAGCAACCCAGGCATTGAAGGACAAATACTACATGACCTCAATGATATGAAATAAGCACACTGCCTCAGAGAGCTAGACACTGGAAAAGAGGCTTACAGGAAATTGGGGGGTGGAGGAAGGATGTGAGTTAACATCTGGAGGGGTGGAATCTGTGATGAGCTGGCGGTAAGTATGAGCACAAAGAAGGGACAAAATGGGGGCAAGGGGTTACCTTCGGGTGGGGCTTTATGGGTTTGAGGGGGGCTGGGGATGGGCAGAGGGGTAATATTGTCCAAAAACTGGGGGGAAGGAAGGGCAACATACGAACATGGGAGAGTGTCAGGTGTTAGTTGAGAACAAAATGTTGAGAAAATCGTATCAAAGTATAAGTAGGAGGGTTACCTGTTTAGTATGCTCAGGGGGTATGGGCTGATGCGGGACGGACTCTAGGCGAATAGCTGAAGGCTCATTTTGCCAAGGTGGGTTGTACCATTGGGAAGAGACCCAAGAAGTGAGAGTTGGGGTGGACCCACATCCTGGGGAGGACTAATGCCGTCAAATAGAGAGAAGTGTATCTCTAGTGAGAAAGGATGGCTCCCAGGGCATTAGGGCAGTTGAGAAAGTCAGGCCCTGAATACTGCTGCAAGTATCTCTGGACATGGCTTCTCGGGAAATGGAGATTGGCTGGCATTGTGGGCCCCAAGGGGAGGGGAAAATGGATGTGGAATGGATGGAAACAAGGTAAATATGGGGGCAAGAGAGGAGTTTTGTGAGAGTACATGAAGATGAATATAAAACATGTAATATTACTCCAAAAACATATAGGGGATGACAGACTAATAATGTAAACCATAAGACAAAACATAGGATAACTAAAAAATTTAGAAAACTGTACAACCTAAAGAATAGACCACATAGTAAGCACAGATGTCATCTTGTTTGAAAGCTATTGTCTCGGAATCTGTACATCAGTTTCAGGAAATATGATATGAACAAGTTAAGAGATTATTGCTGTGGAAGGGAAAAGGTTTTATGGTGAATCTGGGGAAGTACTGTATATTGTATATATGAATTTCAGTGATCTAAGACTCTTGTGAAGCTGACATTATGCTGGGATTGACTTTACAGGAAGTTTTGGATCACAGAGTGGTTCAACAATGGCAGCGGAGGAATACTGATATAGGATGTTATTGACAGGATATATATGGTTGACAGGGAGTTATCCAGGGCATATGCCCAGGGTATATAGTAATGTCTAGATATACTCATAGTGGAAACAATTAAAAACAATAGCTGGGGGGGTACTGGGCCCCTGGCTGGGGGGTCACTGTCGTGGACCCTGGGGGAGCAGCGGCAGTCCCCCAGGTGCAACAGCAAGAACCAGGAAGGAAGGAGGGCCCAACAGTGGGCTCCTGATACTTATGGCTATGCTTTTGAGCCTATACACCTGCAGTAAGACTAAGGCCTAGAGTAACACTGTGCCTGGGAGCATCCTCCTGACAGCCTTCATGTTACTCAAATGTGGCCACTCTCACAGCCAAACTCAGCATATAAATGCAGTGCAGTCCCCCCAGCATGGGACATGACACCCGGGGATGAGACTCCCTGGCACCGAGGGATCACTATCACATATCAGCTGAAGATGCAACTAGAAAAGGACCTTGAATTAAAGGTTCAACACGGATCAGCAGAATATCCCTGTCTACATATAATAACATGACTTCAAAATGCTGTTTGACCTAATGTAAGTGGGAAATGGAAAGGAGAAATGAGAATATAAGGCTATGAGTCTCTAAAAAAGAGTCTGGAGGTTGTCAGAAGGAATGCCCTTATGCACAACTGAGCAGAGTCTGAGAGACAGATAAAGTAGATACAACCCCAGGTATTGGTTCTTTTGAGGAATAAAGAGACCCACAGGTTCTATGATCATGGCAGATGGGGTTCACTGCCATGGCAGATGGCCCTTCTTTGGAGCTGGTGTTTCTGCGTGATGGAATTGGACTCAGAGGGGATCTCTTTTCACAAGACTTGCATGCTACTTTAATGGAATTGTAGTTGGTGCTGGGGTTTTAGATACATTTAGGGGATTTGAATCTCTGGACTGATAATATGACACCCAGGCCCAGAGCCTCAACAGACTTCAGCTCCTACACTTTGATTTATTGGACTTACCCACTCAGCTAACATCGAGTTGAAGAAGGTCAACCACCACACCATGGAGCCTAGAGTGTCTACAACTGAAAGCAGGAGGAGTGCATCCAGTATCCATGTGGAATCTAAGCCCCCACTTGACATAGATGTGCAATGGACACAACCAATCCAATGTCCACAGAGAAAATGTGGAATGGGTGTGGGAAGGGTAGCCATGGTGGCTGCTGGGTTTGGGGAATGGGAGGAAGAGATGAGATGTGGAGGCATTTTCAGGACGAGGAGATGTCCTGGGTGGTGCTTCACGGACAATTACGGGACATTGTAGATCCCCCCAGGGCCCACTGGATGGAATGTGGGAGAGTGTGGGCTATAATGTGGACCATTGACTAGGGGTGCAGTGATGCTCAGAGATGTACTTACCAGGTGCAATGGATGTGTCACAATGATGGGAGAGAGTGTTGCTGTGGGGGGAGTGGGGGTGGGGGCGGTGGGGTTGAATGGGACCTCATATTTTTTTAATGTAATTTTAAAAAATAAATAAATAATTTTTAAAAAATTGAAAGTACACAGAAAAAAAGCAGATATTATGGGAATGAAAAGCAAAATAAGTGAAATAAAAATACACTGGAGGCATATAACAGCAGATTTGAAAAGGCAGAAGAAAGGATCAGTGAGCTTGAAGACATGGTCCCCGAAAGCAAACATAAACAGAACAGATGAAGAAAAGAATGTTAAGAATTGGTTTAGGGAAGCAAATTAAGGCAAGAGATTTGCAAACATACATGTCATGGGTGACCCAGAAGGAGATGAGAAGGGAAAAGGGACAGAAGGAATATTTGAAGAAATAATGGTAGAAAATTTCCCAACTCTATTGAAGAACATAGATATCCATGTCCAAGAAGTACAATATACTCCCATCCTAATAAATCTGAATAGACCAACTCCAAGACACATACTTATCAGAATGTCAAATGCCAAAGATAAAGAGAGAATTCTGAGAGAAGCAAGAGAAAAGTGATGCAGAACATACAAGGGAGACCCAGTAAGATTATGTGGAGATTTCTCATTAGAAACCATGGAGGCAAGAGGCAATGGTATGATATAGTTAAGACACTGCAAGAGAAAAACTTCCAGCCAAGAATCTTACACCTGGCAAGGTTGTCTTTCAAAAATGAGGACAAGTTTAGAATATTCTTAGATAAACAGAAACTGAGAGAGTTCATAATGAAGAGACTGGCTTTGCAGGAAATAATAAAGGGATCGCTACAGTCTGAAAAGAAAAAACAGGAGAGAGAGGCCTGGAAGATCTAGAAATGAAGATTATAAGAGCAAAAGTAATCAAAAGTATAAAAAGAGTAGTCAAAATAAAATATGACAGATAAAATCCAATAGTCAAAATGGGAACAATATAAACTGCCTTCACAGTAATAACATTGAATGTTAATGGATTAAACTCCCCAATCAAAAGACATAGACTGGCTGAATGGATAAGAAAATATGAGTCATTTATATACTATCTACAAAAGACTCACCTTAGATCCAAGCATACCAATAGATTGAAATTAAAAGGCTGGAAAAATATATTCCATGCATGTAGTCCCCAAAAAATAAAAAGCTGGACTAACTATACTTATATTGCATGAAAGAGACTTTAAAAGCAAAATTGTTATTAGAGGCAAGTAAGGACATTATACATTAATAAAAGGGGCAATTCACCAAGAATAAACAACAATCATAAATGTATATTCACCTAACCAGGATGCCCCAAATTACATGAGGCAGACACTAGCAAAACTAAAGGGAGAAATAGATATATGTACAATAATAGTTGGAGATATCAATACATTCTCAGCATTGGATAGAACACCTGGGCAGAGAATCAATAAACAAACAGAGAGCTTGAATAGTATGATAAATGATCTAAACCTAATAGACTTATACAGAACATTGCACCCCAAAACAGCAGGATATACATTCTTGTCAAGTGCTCATGGATCTTTCTCCAGGATAGACCATATGTTAGGTCACAAAGTAGATCTCAGTAAATTCAAAAAGATTGAAATTATACAAAGCACTTTCTCTGATCATAATGGAATGAAGTTGGAAATCAAAAGGAGGTGGAAAACGGGGAAATTCACAAATATATTGAGATTAAACAACACAACGCTAAGTACTCAGTTTGTTAAAGAAGAAATTGGGAGAGAAATCAATAAATATCTCAAGATGAAAGAAAATGAGAATACAACATATCAGAATGATTGAGATGTGGCAATTGCAGTGCTGAGAGGGAAATTTATAGCTCTTAATGCTTACATTTAAAGAAAAATGAAAGAGCTAAAATCAGTGACCTAACTACACAGAGAGAGGAACTAGAATAAAAACAGCAAACTATTCCCAAAGCAAGCAGAAGGAAAGAAACACCCAAGACCAGGGTAGAAAATGTAGAATAAACAAAACCAAAAGTTGTTCTTCAATAAGATATAAAAAAATGACAAAACCTTAGCTAGACTAACAAAGAAAAAAGAGAATTTGCAAATAAATAAAATAAAAATGAAATGGAGACATTACTACTGACCCCACAGAAATAAAAGAGATCATAAGAGGATACTATGAGCAACCATACAATTGTAAACTAGAAAATTTAGATGAAATGGAAAAATTCCTAGGAATGTAAGAGCAATGTACACTGACCCTTAGAAGAAATAGAAAACATCAACAAACCAATCACAAGTAAAGAGATTGAAACAGTCTTCAAGCAACTCCCCAAAATGAAAAGCCCAGGATCAGATGGTTTCACAGATGAGGTATACCAAGCATTCAAAGATTTAATAAAAATTTTACTCAAGCTCTTCCAAAATATTGAATAAGAAGTTATGCTATCAAACTCATTCTACAAAGCCAATATTACCCTAATATCAAAGCCAGATAAAGGTATTATGAAAAATGAAAATTACAGACCCATTTACCTAATGAATATGGATGCAAACATCCTCAACAATATCCTTGCTAACTGAATCCAACAACACATTAAAAAATTATTCCATCATGATCAAATGGGTTTTATACCAGGCATGCAAGTTTGGCTCAACACAAGAAAATCAATTGGTGTAATACACCACACTAATAAATCAAGAAAGAAAAATTACATGATCCTATAGATTGATGCAGAAAGGGCATTTGACAAAACACAGCATCCTTTCTTGATAAAAATACTATATAAGTTAGAAATTGAAAGAAACTTTGTCAACATGATAAAGGCCAAATGTGAAAAAACAACAGCTAACATTTTACTCAATGGTGAAAAACTGAAAGTTTTCCCTTTGAGATCAGGAATAAGACAAGGATGCCCACTGTTACTACTGTTGTTCAATATATTGGTAGAAGTTCTGACTAGAACAATCAGGCAAGAAAAAGAAATAGAAGGCATCCAAATCAGAAAGGAAGAAGTAAACCTTTCACTATTCACAGATGACATGGTCCTATAACTAGAAATTTCTGAAAAATTTACAACAAAGCTGCTAGAGCTAATAAATGATTTCAGTAGAATGGCAAGACACAAGATCAATATGCAAAAATCAATGGTGTTTCTATACACTAGTAATCCGAGGGGGAAATGAGAAAAAAATTCCATTTACAATAGCAAATAAAAGAATCAAATATTTAGGAATAAACCTAACCAAGGATGTAAAGCACTTGTATTCAGAAAACTACAACACATTGCTAAAAGAAATTTTTAAAAGACCTAAATAATTTAAAGAACATTCCGTATTCCTGGACTGGAAAATTAAATATCATTAAGATGTCAATTCTACCCAAACTGATATACAGATTCAATGCAATTCTGATAAAAATTCTGCCAGCCTTTTTTAAACAAATGGAAAACACAATTACTAAATTTATTTGGAAGATAAGGGGCCCCAAATAGCCAGAAACATCATAAAATGAAAAGTGAAGTTGAAGGACTCTCATATCCAGACTTTCAATCATATTACCTAGCTGTAGTATTAAAAACAGCATAATACTGGCATGAAGATAACATATAGACCAATGGAACCAAACTGATGGCTCAGAAACAGACCCACATATCTATGGTCAAGTGATTCTTCTGCCAAGGCTTCAAATCCACCCAGCAGGGGCAGAATAGTCTATTTAACAAATAGTGCTGGGAGAACTGGATACCCATTTCCAAAAGAAAGAAAGAGGATCCCTATCTCACCCCTTGTACAAAAATTAACTCAAAATGTATCAAAGACCTAAATATAAAAGCTAGAACCTTAAAGTTCCTAGAAGAAAATGTAGGGAAACATCTTCAACACCTGGTGGTAGGTGGTGGATTCTTAAACCTTATACTGAAAGCACAAACAACTAAAGAAAACATGGATAAATGATAACTTTTCAAACTTAAACACTTTTGTGATTCAAAGGACTTCATCAAGCAGATGAAAAGGTAGCCCATTTAACTGGAGAAAATATTTTGAAAACAAATATTTGATAAAGGTTTGATTTCCATACTATACAAAGAGATCACACAACTCAATAATAAAAGAGCAACCAATCCAATTAAAAATGGGCAAAAGGTTTAAATAGACATTTCTCCAAAGAGGAAATACAAATGGCCAAAAAGTATATGAAAAAATGTTCAATATCACTAGCTATTAGGGAAATACAAATCAAAATGTCAATAAGATATCATCTCATACCACACAGAAGGGCCATTATTTATAAAACAGAAACAATAAGTGCTGGAAAGGATGTGGAGAAATGGAAACATTCCTTAATTGTTGGTGGGATCATAAAATGGTGCAGCCTCTACGAAAGGCAGTTTGGCAATTCCTCAGGCAGCTAAATATAGAACTGCCATATGATCCAGCAATTCCTCTGCTAGGAAAAGATCCAGAAGAACTGAAAACTGTGATGCAGATAGACATTTGCACACCAATGTTCACAGCAGCTTATTCACAATTGCCAAAAGATGTAAACAATCCAAGTGTCCATCAACCCATCAAGGGATAAACAAAGTGGGGTGTGTGTGTATATATATACACACACACAATGGAACACTATGCTGCTGTAAGAAGAAATGAAACGGGGACACATATGATAGCAGGGATGAATCTTGAAGACATTATGTTAAGTGAATTAAGCCAGTCACAAAAGGACAAACATTGCATGGTCTCACTAATATAAACTATATAGGAAGAATAAATGCATGGAATTAAAACCTACAGTATAGATTATTTGGAGATAGAAGGATGGCTGAGGAGTACTGATGCTTAACGTATAAGGAAATTTTAATTAACTTGACTGTAAAAGTGTGGAGATGAATAAGAGTTGATGCTTACACATTATTGTAAGTAGAACTAATGCAGCTGGTTTATAAATGAGATTGTGGCTGAAAAAGGTAGTCTAGGGATGTAAATGTCAATTGAAGGAAAGCTAGAGAATAATCTAGGGACTGAATAACATGGTGAACCCAGAGATGGATGAGAATTATGGTTAACTGTACAAATGCAAGAATATCATTCTGTGAACTAGAACAGATGTGCATCACTCTTACAGGGTGGTGGGAATGTGGAGAAATATGGGGAAAATACAATTACTGTAACTTTTGGACTATAGATAATAGCAATATTGTAATATTCTTGCATCACTGCCAAAGTTGTACTGTGTTAATAATAGGGTGGTATGGAATAATTATGACAAATGTAAGCTATGGACCATTGTTAGTGGTAATAGTCTGATGATGTTATCTCACAATTTGTAACAAATTGTTCCACAACAGTGTGGTGTGTTGGTGAAGGGGTGTTGTATGGGAATTCCACACATGTGCACAACTGTTTTGTAAGTTCACAGATTCTGTAATAAAAATGTATTTTTAAAAAAATTACACTAAATATAATTAAAATTTTTAAAACTGCAAACTTCTCCCTATCTCCATTTTTTTCCCTAAGAAAGATAAAGGTAAATTCTATTAATATCTGATAGGTGTCTTAGGAAAGCTATGTTACTGAAATTAACTTGGCCTTGACTTCTAGCATGGAGGTTAATTGAAATTAAAGTAACAAAACTATTCTCCTTTTTATCTACTTTCTTTGGTTTTAAAGTATCTCCAACCCACTTGGTAATTTGAAAAGAAATTTCAGACAAAGAGTTTTTGTTTCTTTCTCTTTTCCTCTTTTTTTTTTTTTTTTTTTTTTTTTTGATATTTGATAAAGGTTTGATTTCCATACTCTCTCAGAAGGTATTAAACAGAAGTAGAGTTCTGGATGGTTTAGAAATTACAAGGAATGAAATCAGATGGCAGGCAAAAGGAAAAAAAATTAGAACCAGGCTAATCTATTAGACCTACAATATAAATAAAGGTCATTCTAGATGGATACTTCTGCCTAGCTTGGATTAATTCTCCAAGAGAATTAGGAAATGAGAACTTAACTCTGCCTGTTTTAAAGAAAGGTGCATGGAGCCAAAGACTAACATTTTAAAAGCATATATATTCAATTTTTTTCTAAAAAAAAGGCTTTGATTAAACAGAACACATTTTAATAATAGCAATTTAGGCAAAACATATTGTTTTCAAACCCAAGATATATTGCTTTAATAGTCATGCGTAGTTTAAAACTTGCAGCTGTTCACTCCATGATAACTTACTTTAATAACACTAGCTTTTCCAAAATAAGCCAGTTGTATCAAATGACTTCAATTAATTCACATGGAAATGGAAAGTAGAAATAAACATTTAAACACATCTTGAACTATTATAAATTCTTTATTCACCCAGGACATTGTTCTTCTGAGAATTTAGAACATCAAATATCTATGGTTTGATGTTCTTTTTAAATTTTTTTGTAGTGTACAAAGGAGGATCCATTGTGCTCCTTTCCCTGCAGAACAGAGATTTTAATAGAAACAGGAGTTCCTCTTCCTGACTAAAATTTATGCTTCCACTTGCACTCTTGATTCTGCCCTGTACAAATTATCCATCTGTTCACTAATTTACCCATCCATTCAAATATTCTGCAAAATTATTTTGAGATCCTACCATGCATTCAGTAATATGCTAGCCAATGGAGATATGACAGTTATGGAGAAAATGTTTGAGCAGATAGGAAAGACTTGATATACAGCAAAACCTAGCAACAGATTTCTGTTGTCCATCCAGCTTCCATTCTCAAACTGGAGCAAACAAAAGTTTCTATTTTAAAGGGAGGGAGGAGAATAGGGAATGGAGGGTGGAGTCATACAGGAAAACTGCAGGCAGTGGAAGAGATTTTTGTGTTATCAGTATTGTCAGATCCCAATTTTCCAAAGGCAAAATAACTTCAAATATCCCAAGAATTGCAACTGCTGTCCTTGAAGACCCAGAGAGCTTTAGGTCCTACTGTCATTTCCATATATTCTTTTAATTTTTTTTTTATTTAAAATTTTAATTTTTGTACCAATATTACAAGATACTCAGGTAAGACAAGATAATAACAACTACAATAACAGTAAATCTGCTTCGGTCAGGCATTATACCCACCCCCATTTTTGTTCATTCCTCAATCTTGAGGAATTTGGGACAATTTCTACTCTGACTGCTTCAGGCTGAGAAGGGGAATAAATATTATGGGGCAGGGGAATATAATTGTTTTGCTTACAGTTGAAGATGCTCCTTGTTTTGGGGGCGGGACTGGTCCATCATTGTTCTGTTAGTTGTCCAGGGCAAGCCCAAAGAACTGGAGAGTAGGAATTGGCCATATATCTGCTGGGTTTCAGGGTTCAACTGGCATAAAAGCAATCTAAAGATGTTAAATCTCTGGGAAATATACTTAACAGCTAAATTGGAAATGATAGGTTCATATAAAAGGAGTATAAGAACCACGATTAAGTTATTTATGAATGAGCATAACTGTTATATTGGGGAAAATAGATTTTCATATATTCCCAGATAGGGCCCACTGAAGGGTGTTGATTTCACATGGACGTGCGGCTTGCATGTGGTGTCCAGACATCCCAAGGGCCCTCAGGAGCATTTCTGTTTGAGGTTTTGTTAACTGTGGCAGTTTGTGAAGCCTGACTGAGACCTGCATAAGCGTAACCCCTGAAATAACCACCTGACTCACTTTGAAATCTCTTAGCCATAAAAACTCTATTCTATTTATTATAGTCCCCTTTTGGTCAAGGTCTTTCTCCAAATGAATCACTGATTAATGCTTGGTAATAATCCATCAGTGCCAGGGAAACTCATCTCTGGGAGTCATGCCCCATTTTGGGGGAAAAGTAGTGAGTTTATTTGCTGAGTTTAGCTTAGAAAGAGGCTACATATGAGTAACAAGAAAATTTTCAGGAGATAACTCTTAGGCATTAATTATACTGAGGCTTAGTTTCATTTTTATTATAGGAATATTGTTCATAAATGCAAGCATTAAGAGTGAGGGCTTGGCTTTTTGGCCTGCTTTCTTTTATTAGGCAAGGCTTATATATTCCAGAGCTTTTGCCATCTATTTTGAAAAAATAGCTGGACTTCCCCAGGAAGAAAGTTTAATATTTTATTAGCTAATGTATGGGCATCTATCTATCTAGAAAATATACCTCTGGCGGTAAGGATACATTTGTACCCCATGGAAGTATCTAACTATGTAACTTCCAAGATGTTCAGAAGGCCCTGTCTGTTGGGACATCTGACACATCCCATGTTTACCTTCTTACCAGGGTTATGTTAATTGAGAGAGAGTAAAAATTATATAGTTGCCTGGCTTCTCATAAAAAGTCATCTTCTCTCTCTCTCTTTTTTTTTCTTGAAGATGAGGCTTTGACCTGCAGCAGACTGCATGTACTTTCAGAGAAGACTGAGAGTAATGCAGTATAACTGACAAGAAAAATCAGTTGTTTATGTGGTGTGTAACATTTTTGTAAGAGTTAAATACGCAATATTCCCATAATTCCCCATTTTTGACACTTAACACTGGTGTGGTAATTTTGTTACAACTGATGAGAGAATGTTAAAATATTACTAACTACAGTCCACATTTTGCTTTAGGTGCATTTCTTCCCTCATTTACCACCCCACTATCAGCACCCTGTACAAAT
Source organism: Dasypus novemcinctus (assembly GCF_030445035.2). Lineage (NCBI taxonomy): Eukaryota > Metazoa > Chordata > Mammalia > Cingulata > Dasypodidae > Dasypus > Dasypus novemcinctus. The sequence continues at coordinate 64,900,932 of NC_080684.1, forward strand.
GACATAACTTTGTTATACAGACTGAAAGAAGATTCCTATATATCTGCACCATTAACTACAATCCTCGGCCACTACTGGTTCACTCTGTTATACAACCCCACATTTCATCCTCTGGCTTTCTTTCTCACAACATATACAACCCAAGGTTTCCACTTTTCCCCACGTTCACTGACATACTTACACTCCCACTGTTGCACCACCATCACCTCTGTCCACTTCCAAGCCATTACGATCAAGCTAATTATAAATTCTGCACAGATTAAGCATTGGCTCCCCATTCTCTACTTCCATCCTATCCCCCAGTAACCTTTCTTCTAGAGTCTACATGTATGAATTTGCTTATTATACTTACTTTATATCCATGAAATCATACAATATTTGTCCTTGTATGTCTGGCTTACTTCATTTAACATAAAGCCCTCGAAATTCATCCATGCTGTTGCATGCATCAGTACTTCATTACTTCTTAGTGGTGAATAATATTCCATCGTATGTATATACCACATTTTGTCTATCCACTCACATGCTGAGGGACACTTGGGTTGCATCCATCTCTTGGCAATTGTGAATAATACTGCTATGAACACTGGTGTACATATATTTGTTCAAGTCCTTGCTTTCAGTTCTTCTGGCTATATATCTTGTAACAGTATTGCTGGCTCATATGGAAATTCTCTACTTAACTTCCTGAGGAACCATCAAACTGTCCTCCACAGTGACTGTACCAATCTACATTCCCATCAGCAGTGGATGAGTGTCTCTACTTCTCCACATCCTTTCCAATACTTGTAGTTATCTGCATATATTTTTTTTAATAGTGGCCAGTCTAGTAGGTATGAAATGATAGATCATTGTAGTTTTGATTTGCTTTTCCCTAACAGTTAGTATGTTGAACATCTTTTCATGTGCTTTTTGCCATTTGTATTTCCTCCTTGGAAAAATGTCTGTTCACATCTTTTGCCCATTTTTAAAATTGGGTTGTCTTTTTATTATTGAGTTTTAAGATCTCTTTATATATGTTGGATATTAAACCCTTATCAGATATGTGGTTTCCAAATACTTTCACCCACTGAGTAGGCTGTCTTTCCACTTCTTTGACAAACCCCTTTAGAGCGCTAAAGTTATTTCACTTTGTTTTGAGGAAGTTCCATTTAATCTAATTTTTCTTTCATTGCTCATGCTTTGGATGTAAATTTTATCAAACCATTGTCAACCACAAGGTCTCAAAGATGCTTCCCGATATTTTCTTTTAGGAGTTTTGTGGCCCATCTTGAGTTAATTATTGTATAGGGTATGAAATAGGTATCCTCTTTCAATCTTTTGGATATGGATATCCAGTTCTCCCAGCACCATTTGTTGAAGAGACAATTCTGTCCCAGTTAAGAGGACTTGGCAATCTTGTCCAATATCAGTCTGCTACAGATGTGTGGGTCTATTTTGGAACTCTCAATTCAGTATCACTGGTCACTATGCCGGACCTTGTGCCAAAACCATGCAGTGTGAACACTGTAGCTTTGTAATATTTTAACATCAGGCAGTATAAGTCCTCCAACTTCATTCTTCTTTTTCAAGATGTTTTTGACTATTTGGGACCCCTTACCCTTTCAAATAAATTTAGTAATTATATTTTCCATTTCTGCAATAGAGGCTGTTGAAATCTTTATTGGGATTGCATTGAATCTGTAAATCAATTTGGGTAGAACTGAAATATTAATGATATTTAGTCTTCTAATTCATGAACACAGAATGTCCTTCAAATTGATTTCTTTAATAATGTCTTATAGATTTTTGTGTACAAGTCCTTTGTATCCTTCGTTAAAAATATTCCTAGATATTTGATTCTTTGAGTTGCTATTCTAAATGGAATATATTTCTTGATTTTCTCCTCAGATTGTTCACTACTGATTTTTGCATGTTGATCTTATATGCTGCTACTTAACTTTTTAGCTCTAACAGCCTTGTTGTAGATTTTTCAGGACTTTCTCTACACAGAATCATGTCATCCGCACATAGTGAAAATTATATTTCTTCCTTTCTAATTTGGATGCCTTTTATTCCTTTTTCTTGCTTGACTGCTCTAGCAAGAACTTGTAACACAGGAGCTCTGAATATTTTTTGTTCCATGGCCCCTTTGACAGTCAGGTGATATAATAAATATATCACATCCACGCCAACATGTCCCAATAAGAACATGTTCTTGAATATCAATTCAAGCTCATGGACCCCTTGTTAAGAACCTCTGTTCTAACACAATATTGAATAAAAGTGGTGACAATGGGCACCCTTGTCTTATTCCAGATCTTAGATGGAAAGCTTTCCATCTTTCACCATTGAGTATGGTGTTAGTTGTGGGTTTTTCATATACGCCGTTTATCATGTTGAGGAAAATTTCCCCTATTCCTATTTTCAAAGAGTTTTTATTGAAAGCATTTTCTGTGTTGATAGACATGATTACATAAATTTTCTCCTTCAATTTATTAATGTGGTATTATTACATTAATTGATTTTCTTGTTTTGAACCATCCTTGCATACCCAATCCATCATGGTGTATAATTCTTTTAATGTGTTGATGGACTCAATGTGTAAGTATTTTGTTAAGGATTTTTGCATCAATGTTCATTAGAGAGATTTGTCTGTAATTTTCATCTCCTGTAGCATCTTTATCTGACTTCAGTATTAGGGTGAAATTGGCTTCATAGAATGAGTTAGGTAATGTTCCTTCCTCTTCTATTATTTTGGAACAGTTTGAGCAATATTGGTATTAGATCTTTTTCAAATATTTGTAGAATTCAACTGTGAAGCCATCTGGTCCTGGGTTTTTCTTTGTTGGGAAGGTTTTTGTTTGTTTTTATAGATTGTTTTAATGTGTTTAATAGGTTCACCCCTTCAGTTCCTTTTCACAGCATCCAATATTCCTTTGAAATATCAGAGGCAGCAGTGGCTAAGAGTAAATTCCAGAACTCTCAGAGTTTAAAAGTTTAAGTTCTGTGACCATTCTGTATTGCAGTGGCGTGGCGTTTGTCCAGAAATGGTATCTCCCTACACTTGGGGAACTTTAAATGTATCAGTGAAAAAAGTTTTTTACCCCGCAAGGGAAGAAAGAAAATCATTCTCTGAAACCCATCAGATATGGCTGGGAGGACTTTCCTCCTGTCCCATTTCTTCAGGCTCAGTTTTTGCAATAGAGCAAGAGACCCAAACCTAACCTGAATCACAGGAAATGAGACAGTGAAGGCTATAAAGGGAGTACCCAGGAACAACTCCTTTATCTCCATATCCAATACATATACATAAATAACAAATCCACAATTTACAACAGCTAGACTTTAAAAATCCTTTCATCCAGGGGTAGTGGAAGGTAGGAAATTGAGGTAGGAAAGTAAATGGCACAGGGAGAAATACAAAGTACTCAAATAGTCCAGGCACAGGGGCTGGCATGCACCAGAAAATAGCTGCAGAAAAACCTGTGGTCCTTTCAGACTCAGGGTGGTGTTAAAAATCCACATACTTGTGTCAGCGTTCTGCATTAAATGTACCAGAGACTAAAGTTCTAATTCCTCGGAGAGGAAGGAAGATGCAGAGGGCCCTGGCCAAGTGGATCCTGCCTTCCCTGGGTAGGGGAAGGTGAACAGGGAAAAATCTGCCATAGCCTCCTTGCAATCCCACCAGCCACTTTCTGATGGCAGGAGAGTCAATGGCCTGCAGCAGCCTTCAGTTTGGCAGGTGATGGATGCAGTGAAGAGAATTTCTTTACAGAGTTTGAGCTACTCAAGGCAAACTGCAAATAGAGCACCTTGTGGAAGAGTCTGTTGCTTAAGAAGACTACCAAGGAGAAGAGGTACAGCTGGAAAAGGCATGCTTTGCCAGGGGTCCTTGCTTCATTGGTGCTGATAATGAATAAAGGAAAGAAAATAGAGAAGAGGCAGCTACTGATAATATATGACGACAGCATTGCTGTGAGAAAAGCCAAGGGCAAACCAAATCCAAAGTAGTAAGGCCAAATCCTTTATATATTTGACAACCACTGGTGTATTTCAATTCCTTTATTGAACCAGGGATATTTGAAGAAGTAAAGTGAGTAGAGAAGACACATATGCAAGAGATTAACCAGCTGACCAAACAAGATGGATGGAAAAGAGATTCATAAAATCCTTGAATGAGGAAAGGATACTGCAGCAAAAGGTTAAAGAACATGATGGCATTTATTTTGCTGACACTAGGAAATGGGTGAGACTTGCTCCCAGATACCTCAACTGGCAGATTAACTATATGTTAAAGCCAAATGGCATTGGCAACTTTGCTAAGTACAAATAGGGAGAATACCCAAAAGGCAATGAAAATTGACATGAGGAAGAATTCCAGCCACAACCAAACATCTCCATGAAGCAATGGATCACCAATAATTTGTGCTGTTACTGACTGAAACCCAGGAATAAGCATTCGATGAAGCAAAAAGGGACTGAACCAAAACACTCTGCCATTCAAAGCACAGCATTGGAAAATTCTACTAACAACAGCAATTTACTCTCCTACTCCCACACTATGTTCTGGGCTCTCCACTGGGCCAAGAAACTGCTTGCTCTTTTTTGACTCTGTCCCTCTCTCTTTTGCTGGAGTTGAGCAACCAGCTTTGAGATTATACAAATAACCCAGCTGGAGCCTTTGATTCCCCTGCCAAGGCCCTGTAGAAAGGTTTGGCACCATTAGCCATCCCTTTACCACCCAAACTATCTACTACTCAGAGAAGAGACAAGCACCCCAGAATCTCTCATCATGAAGGACCCGGCACTTCTGCTGCTGGGTTCTGGCTGGGCCTGGCCCCTTACCTGCTGTGGGCCCACTTGGGTGCTTGACACCCAGCTGCCCACTCCCACAGGAGCTCTCTGTTGGGAAGCTTATGATGACAGAGTCAATCTCATTACTTGTGATTGGTCTATTGAGATATTCTATTTCTTCTTTAGTCTATTTCTTCTTTAGCAGTGTAGGTTGTTCATGTGTTTCTAAGAATTCATCAATTTCATCTAAGTTGTCTAATTTTTTAACATACAATTGTTGATAGTATCATCTTATTATCCTTTTTATTTCTGTGGGCTCAGTGGTGATTTACCCAGTAATGTTTCTGATTTTATTTATTTGCATCTTCTCCCTTTTTTTTCTTTGTTAGTCTAGCTAAGGGTCTGTCAATTTTATTAATCTTCTCAAAAAATAGCTTTTGATTTTCTTAATTCTCTCTATTGTTCCTTATTCTCAATTTCACTTATTTCTGCTCTAAATCTTAATTATTTCTTTCCTTCTGTTTTCGGATTAGTTTTCTGTTCTTTTTCTGGTTTCTCTGGGTGTGTAGTTAGGTCTTTAATTTTAGCTCTTTCATCTTTCTTAATGTAGGCACTTAGGGCTATAAATTTCCCTCTCAACACTGCGTTTGATATATCCCATAAGTTTTCATATGTTGTGTTCTCGTTTTCATTCACTTGAGATATTTAATTTCTCTTGCAATTTCTTCTTTGACCCACTGATTGTTTAAAAATGTGCTTTTTAACTACCATAAATCTGTGAAGTCTCTAGTTTTCAGGCCATTATCGATTTCCAGCTTCATTTTGTCGTAGTCAGAGAAAGTGCTTTGTAAAATTTCAGTCTTTCTAAATTCATTGAGACTTGTTCTATGACCTAACATGTAATCTACTCTGGAGAATAATTCATGAACACTCAAGAAGAATGTATGTTCTGCTGTTTTGGGGTATAATATTCTGTTTATGCCTGTTAGAACTAGTTCATTTATTGTTATTATTTAAGATCTCTGTTTCTTTATTGATCCTCTTTTTAGATGTTCTGTCTGTTGCTGCGAGTAGTGTCTTGAAGTCCCCCACTATGATTGTAGAGGTGTGTATTTCTCCCCTCAGTTTTGCCAGTATTTGCCTCATGTATTTTGAGACACCCTGGTTGGTGCATAGGTATTTATGATTGTTCTTTCTTCTTGGTAGATTGCACCTTTTTTGTCCTTCTTTGGACAAAACTGTTAAATCTAACAGTTTTTCATTTAAGGTCTATTTTTTCTGACATTGGTATAGCTACCCAAGCTTTTTTTTTGTTACTGTTTGCATGGAAAATTGTTTTCCAGCCTTTCACTTGCAACCCGTTTGTGTTCTTGGGAAAGTGGTGAGGAGGAAAGGTTACATAGTGTTGCTTGGAATGAGAGCCCCCTCCAAAAGAACATCAGCCATTTGTACTTCAGGTGTTTTCTCTTTTCTACCTTTTTTCAACTTACACCACAGACTCTAACACACTCTTTGTCACTCTCACTAAAAACTTATCCAATGAGGACTGCTTCTGTCCTCTTTTAACTATCAAACCAGTCATGACTGGCCTTAAAAACTTCAACACTTTCATCATTCGGTTCCAGTTCAGTTTTCAAAAGATCAGCATGCAACACTTTTGCTTTTTCACATATCATGGCTGCCAATACATTGTTGCCTGCTAACTGCTTCTCATTTACCCAAATTAATAGCAGCTTTTCAACTTCCAAATGCTGCTTGTTACTGCTTTAATTCCTTTCGCAACATCAGCCTTTTTTATAGCTTCTTTATTCGTAATGATGGTGTAGACTGTTCAAGGCATACCGTATTCCCTAGCAAGATCAGTAATGCTAACACCACTCTTATATTTACCTATTATTTCTTTTTTCGCTCAATGCTGGTACAAAGTAATTTTCTTTTCTGCTCAGTGTTATCACTGCTCATTTTTTTAGGACCTGTAATGAGAAAAAAAAACACAAAAATACACAAAATGACTGCAGAAGCTAAGATGAGACTGCAATGGGATGTGCACAGGGCAAGAGCTACAACATGACTAATGTGTGACCCCTTGTTTCAGCTGGAAAGGGTAGAGAGTCACCATGCAACTGACACCAACAAGTTCTAGCTTGCATGTCGAGTACCAAACGAGTACTGGGACAAAATTTTCATGTCAAAATGTATCGAGTACCAAATTCGATGAGTTTCAAAGCAGTCAAGTACCAAGGTAAGACTGTAATACTAATTTCACTGGTGAAGAAACAGATTCAGAATCACTGCATGACTTTTTCAAAGAAACTCATTTTGAGGTAACTAGTATCCAACTACCTATTTTCCTACTTTCTGACTGATATTCAAGTGCTCTTTGCATTACACAATGTGAAGGAAAAAAATTCTAACAAATAATTTACTATTTTATGAAAAATTTTAGTTATTTTTCATTCATTCTTATGTAATTTGCCTTTGTTGGTAGTGAAGATATATTACTTGGACAGAGAGAAGCTTTGTAAGGGCATTAGGGCTCAAGGAGGAAGATGGTTAAGAATATAGATACTGGCTACTGTGCAAAAATTACCCATGGGAAAGGGATTATGTAGTTCTATGATCTTCAAGCTGAAGTGTAAGTTCCTAACAATAACAAATATTTGAGGAAAAATAAGTATCTGTCCATATCACTCATTCAAATTCTACTCTTGTCTTATTCTATCTCACTCATTGTGTTCCTCCCAGAACCCAGGTTGAAAGGACACCCATAATGTGTATGTTTCTGCATTCCATGTTGTCACTCAAGTGCCTGAGAACAATTGAGTGACAACTTTACCTAAGATTTGGCAGGATTTTGGCCTGTAGGGACCCATGGGTATGATGGGGAATGTTAAAAATGATGTGAGAGTTTTTCAGTGAGGAATATTTGTATTGCTAGACATGAGTTTCTTTAGGTAAACTGCCTTTGTTAGGATATAAATAAAATGTTAAAAGACATCTCCTAGAACTATATCCCACATTTTTCTCTCAGGTTCTGAAGGGGTAGACTGGTTAATAAAAAACTAGTCCTTTAGTGAATGTTTTTCAGGAATTAAAGGGCTAATAGAAATAAGTCAACACCAGATGCAAGGGAAGATACTGTTTAGGGTTCAAATCAATAAAGCTAATTCCAATCTATTGCCATAGTAATTGGATTAGGTTATCCAAGCTTCAACCAGTCAGCGCATAGAATTCATATGGCCATAAAGATTTGTTCAAAGATGGCCCAATGAATGTAATGATTAAGGTTTTGCTGAGAAATCTGGAACACAAATGTTCTGTCTCCTTCTGTGTTTTGAACATGTAATTTGGAACCATAGCAATAATTTTGCATCTATGAGTATAAAAATGGAACAAGGAAGATAATTGATATGAAAGAATGACAGATCTAAAAATATCATGCCTAAAATCTTCCTTCATTGGGAATCTTTTAATTTATGTGAGCCCACAAAACATTTTATTTTTAAGCCCAGTTTGAATTAAATATTCTGTTACTTGCAACATAACCATCTACTGATATAGCTCCCCAAAGCAATGTGTGAAAATTCTGTTCTACTCTCTCTTCAAGTAAAATTGTGAATGATCCCTGTATTAGTCAGCCAAAGGGGTATTGATGCAAAAATACCAGAAATCTGTTGGCTTTTATAAAGGGTATTTATTGGGGGTAGAAGCTTCCAGTTACCAGGCCATAAAGCATAAATTACTTCCCTCAACAAAGTCTGGTGCCCCATGTTGGAGCAAGGTGGCTGCCAACATCTGCAAGGGCTCAGGCTTCCAGGGTTCCTCTCTTCCCCAGGCTTGTTTCTCTCCAGGCTCAGCTGCTATACTCTCTCCACAAGGTGAGCTGTAGACTATTAGGTGAACAGCTCTACTCTCTTCTTGGAGCCTCTGCCATGTCTAATGGAGCCTTCTCTCCTTCTTCACTTATCTGCTTCTCTGTGTGTTTACTTCCCAGGCTCCAGATCAAAACTCTAACCGCCCTTCTCTATGGTGCTGTTTCTCTGTAAGTCCCCACCTATCAAGGGGATGGGGACTCAACGTCCTACTGAAGTGACCCAATCAAAGCCTTAATCATTATTTAATCAAATAAAAGTGAAACCTCAAATCCAGTATAATCTAATATGCCCAGAGGAACAGACCAGTTTACAAACAATCCAATATCTAGTTTTGGAATTCAGAAACAATATCAAAGTGCTACAATCCCACTTGTTTGTCATCTGCCCAAAGTCCATTTCTCTGTCTTCGAGCAACAGTAATTCAATTTTCTTTGAAATAACCAGTTCTAACATACTCCCAATCCAGCTAAGGATACCTTCTATCTCCAGTATGGATTAGAAAAGAAGCATATTCCTTCTCTGCTGTTAAAATGATTAGTTCTGGAAAAGGCATGAGTTGCAAGGAGAAATGGGATTACATCTTGGTATTACTGCTGGAAATGTTTGGAAAAAGATGCCTTATTTCTCTTGGAATTACTAATGTGGGAGGACTGAAGTCTGCCTCCACAAGCAATGATAAGATAAAGTCCTGTCTAAAAATTAAAGACAAAAGATAGCAAAGCCAAAAAATGGAGAGAGAAGTATCTTGATATTATCAGAAGTGTAGAATTCCTGGATCTAGCTGGTTTGAAACTAGAGCTGTCTCTAGAAAGTTCTGTAAAAATAATTCTTGCTTAAGTCAATTTGAAATGGATTTTTGTCACTTACAACCCTAATGATACTTGACCAATTCCTTCTCAAGGTCAGTCTAATATCAACCCACAAAACATTTTTATCCTCCTCCAGAAACATTTTCACCCTATCCATTCTCAATATCCTCCTTTCCCCAAACACACACATACACACACTTACACTTCCCAAAACAAACTCAAAGTGCTACTTTAAAATTTCTGCTTTTAATTAAAGTTAGTTGTAGAGAATGTAGCTATCAAAGTTAATCCAAATACAGTCCTCCAAGTTCATTAGAGAATGAGACAAAATTTGAGTATGATATCTATTAGAACAAGAGCTCAGAAATGTGAGACCTAGTCCTACCTATTTTGACAACAAAGCTAGCTGGTAAAACACATTTTAACAAAATATATTTCTGCCTTTATAATTTCTCCTTAATAAAATTCATAACATCTGTTCCTTGGAGTGTTGCTATGAAAGTTAAATTAGTAAAAGCTGTGAAAAGCTTTGAAAAATGATTAACTGCTCTTTAACAATAAGATCTTAAAAGAGATAGATGCACATACATAAAGTGAAGAAAAATGAACGAGACTGAAAAGAAAGGCACATGTAATATTTCTATCTATCATTTATCTCTGGTTATATAAGAATACTTGTATTCTTGTTCAAGACAACAATTTTGTAAATACAATTGCTATTCTTTCCATATATTTACAAACAGAGCAATTTATGTGGAATTCATATACATTAGAGCACCTTGACATATGTGAAAAGAATGGAATTTAAAGGAAAAGGGAAGCTCACCAATTTTCAGTACTATCCAGACTTTTGTTTTTCTTGATTTTATTAGTATTGACATAGCCAGAAATCCAAGGTTGGATTGGTCATACTACATGTGGAGTAACATTAAAATCTGAGTGTAGCATGATAAGATGTTGTAAACAGGTCCAGAACAATGTTTTAGAATACTTGTAAACCATTCCTAGAGTATCAAATAAATATTAAATTCAAAACAAATTAAGTATAAATAATATATTTTACCTTTTATATATATATATATAGTCTGTATTATATATCCCAAAATAGCTTGAAAAAGACTTGTATCCTCCACAGCAATATATTTAAATATAAATTTTTTTTTATTTATATAAAATACTGTAGAAAAAAGAGATCTTTATATAGTTAGGACAAGATAATAATTGCCTTGCTTCTATAGACAAATCCTTCTCAAAACCAACTTCATTATGCTAAAATTATGACTGCTATCCATTTTAATCATATAGCGACCCTTAAAACACCTTTTTTTACAAATAAAATTCAGAAGGATAACACCAAGAGAACCAAATAAAATAAAAATTAAGGGACAAAAAACTTAGCCTCTGATTTTGTTCTTACCTAAGATAGCTATGTGATCTTATCAGTCACTTGCCTTTCCTGGGTCTTAAGTTTTCTCATCTGGTTAAAAGGATGTTGGCTTTCACCAAGCAAACTCCAGCTCATCCTAAATAGCAGTGTATTGTTGGGTATTATTCAGTATCAATAAGGAGAAAAATAAATCATAATGAAAACTATTCTCAATCTTAGGCAGCATTACAATGACAAAAAAGCATAAAACTTTTACCAAGAAAAGTTCACCTTCTGAAATTTCTAATATATTTACATAAGAGTCACCTCCAGTTATTCTTTAATATTGGGAAATATTGGTTATATTCATGAATTGTGGACTATTTGTGATTTTATGTTGTTTTCCTTTACTAAATTACATGCATTTTTGTCACTCTTCCTCTAAATCAGGGGTTCTTAACCAGAGGTCCATGAGCTTGAATTGAAATTCAAAAAAGCATTCTTGTGGGGATGTGTTGGTACAGGTGTGATATATTTATTAAATAATACACAGTAGAGTGTGGACTTAGTAAGGGGTCCATAGTTTTCACCTGACTGGCAAAGTGGTCTGTGGAACAAAAAAGTTTAAAAACCCCTGCTCCAAATAGTTAAGAATTTAGAGAATTGTGCTATCATTGGGAAATAAGAAAAAGCACTAGGTGACCTTAAATTGCACAGAATGCATTTTTATTCCATTTTAAGAAAGAGAGTAAATGAAAGAAGAGTAAGGAAAAAACTGCCTGGAGTTACTTTAACTTTTGCACCAGTGGCACACACAGGGTTCACATGTTTCTTTGTGTAACTAGCATTTTTCTCTTTCCATTGGAAAGCAAATGCAGCAAGATCCACTTACATTTAAAGTCTTGTCAAATTGTTGCTGGATTTCTCTTCTTTCCTGAAGGCACTAACGCTACCACAATATCATTTTTGTTACTGAAGCAGCTGAGACTGGCTCTGTGCTCAAGTTACCAAAATAATTTAGTTATCACTAAATGAATGGTTTAGCATCACACAAACATAGCTTTACTTGGACTAATCTGAGTCTTTGATGATTGTTCAGAGATAAAATGAAGTCACCTGCTAAATCAACAACAGTAACCAAAGTGAAATGAAATCAGGCTTCACTGCAAGAAAGGGTAGGACTATGATCATCTGGGGATAGAATAACACCAACCTCAACCTGAGAATTGTTTTAAGAACAAAGAAAGGCAATTTAATCCATTTAGTGGAAGAACACTTAATGATACTTTAATAATGGAAGAAATAAATGTCCCTAGGCTTAAGTACTGGTACTCCATCACACTCATGGCAGTGAATTTTAAAATTAACCTTTCTCCACACCTGCTCCTTTGTCTCTGTTCATTCACATAATAATGATGAAGAATCTATTATATCCTAGATATGTGCTAGTCACGTGGAGATGAAAATTTAACACCTGCTCTGTGGTTAACTGATAATTACCTTGACAGAGGTATACACAGACTACCTGAGACCAGAGAAGTGACATCTAATCAATGCTGAAATGTCAAGAACAGTGCCCCGGAAGAAGAAATCATTGACATAAATCTTAAAGGCATGAAAGAGTTAGGCCAGATGAAGAAGAAAAATCAGGCCATTCCAAGAAAGAGGATACTGCTTAGTAAAGCATGGTAGATTCAGCACTGGAAGATAGGTTACATGTACAGAAAGAGTAAGAGATAAAGTTATACAGGCAGAAGTCAGATTATGGATTATGTGGGTTAAGCTAAGAAGCTTAAAATTTTACCTTGAAGAATAAGGAAAGCCAATGGAAAGATATAAGGAAACAGAGTATCAAGATTTGCATACTCTAAAACTTCACTGGTAGGCAGAGTTTAGTCTTTTATTCACACATACATTCAGCAAATATTTGTGGAGCATGTACTGTGAGCAATGTACTGAATTAAGAAATGAAAATGCAACCATAAATAAGAAAGTCAGGGTACCTACCCTCATGGAGTTTATAATCCCACAAGAAAGACATATTCAATTGCTAATTATTTAAGGTGATGGGTTAAGAAGCTATTTGAATAATCCTATTGAGAGGTGATAAGGGTCACAATTAAAGCAGTAGCAGCAGAGATAAAGAAGCAATATAATTTTAAGATTGGAGTCAAAGTAACAGAACTTCGGAGGTGAAATAATAGAAACTTACCCAGGTAAGATTTTCTAACCATAACCATAGCAGACTTGGCCCAATGGATAGGGCGTCCACTTACCACATGGGAGGTCCAGGTTCAAACCCCAGGCCTCCTTGACCAATGTGGAGCTGGCCCATGTGCAGTGCTGATGTGCACAAAAGTGCAGCCTGTCCAAGAATGGCGCTACAGACATGGAGAGCTGAAGCAGCAAGTTGACACAACAAAAAGACATACAGATTCCCGGTGCCACTGATAAGGATAGAAGTGGTCACAGAAGAACATATAGTGAATGGACACAGACAGCAGACAGCGGGGGAGGGGAGAAATAAAGAAATAAATCTTTAAAAAAAAAATAAGATATATCTTTTAACACCAGGCACTGAAACAAGCACTGTATTTTACTCAAGTTTCATAAATGCACTATAAAGTATATACATTTGCCAATTTTACCAGAAACTGAGGGGCTGTGGTAGATTTCAGAAATGATCACAATTCTGCTACTCCCATTAAGATGTGGAGCCTATTTTGCCAAAAGGCTTTGTCTTGTGGCTTGCTTTAACCAACAGAACACAATAGGAGCGACATTATACCAGTTCTGAGCCTAGGCTCCAGTTTTGTGTGTCTTTCTTCTATCCTGTCCCCATGTCTCAGGGCAAACATTAGAGATAACAAGACAAATAAACACAACCAAGAATGGACTCAAATATAAATCTTCTCTAAATTTGGTTGGGCTTATTTGTAGTTTCTTCATAAAGTACCCACTCTTTGCATAAATTTCAAATCTCATTTCCTTTGGTTCTGGGTACACATGATTCTCACTACCTCTACCACCATGGCACCCTAATTCATAGGCCAGTTCAGGGACCATTAAGATTAGGAACAAATACTTATGTCGGTGAATAAATTAAGATTACTAGCACACATTTTATGATTCCCTGTCAAGTTCTTGTATAATATTCTTTCATTGGCAGTGAGCCTCTGATGATGCTTCATAAGCATGTTTAAATATAATTCTCTGACCATGAAATAGTTTCCTATAAGTAATACTGGCAGAGTAAAAATTTCTTGGAACAATCTGAATGAAAAATCATGCCACAGAGCCATTCATAGAGTAATATAATATCAGAGGTAGGAGAGGAACTAAAGAAAATATATTTTAACTCTCTCCTTTCACAGATGAGGATACTGAGGTTCAGGTATATTGTCACTAGCCCAAAGAGACATGGTTTATTAGTGAGAAAGATAAAATCAAATACAGGTATTGCCAATCTCTGTCCAATGCTATTTTAACTTAACAACAGTGCTGTATCCAAATCAATGACCAAGTATTAACTAATAGAAGGAGAAACAAAAAAGAGTACTTTTTGTCTCCCTAGGAAATTTTAAATACAACACTAAAGTAGAAGAGAAGTACAAGTAAATGAAAGGAATTTAAACAACTGAAACACAAGAGAGCATGGTAAAGAAAATAAAATGAAACAGTCTTTCCTTAACCATAATTTCAATACTTTTCCTGAAAAGCAAAAATCAATTTTTATATAGTTCTTGAGAAAGGTAAAATTGTTATGACTATTTTTTAAACAAATATTCAAAAGTGCAGTTAAAACATAATTTAAAGACTTCCAAAACAATAAATATTGGAGAGCAAAAATTAATACCTAAAAAAGGAACATTTTAGAAATAAGATGATTTTGATTATTTTCTTTCTCAAGGTATAACCTCCAAAAATCATCTTACATTTTTAAAAAGTACCAATTTTGAAGTTTAAACAACTACTCTTATTTCATCTGAATTTTAAAATATCAACTGAACTACCTAAAAATACCATGAGTTAAACTTTTTCTAAAATTCTCAACACATTGCACATAATTTGCTCATTTATTCTTACAATGAGAGTTTTAGTAACTTTACAATTATTGGATGAAAGGTTTTGACGGTTTGTTGAAGGTTACATAGACAATCTGACTTAAATATGAAAACATTACTAAAATGGTAATACCTAGATACATTGTGGGATGGCTTCCTAACCAGTACTTCTCTGAGAAGTGTCCTTCAGACCCAAACACCGATGAAGGAGTAGGCAGTCCTCGGTGTACGACAATGTAACCTCCCTGCATGCCCAGTTGATGGGAATATAAAGGGACATATATTTTAGAATAAGCTTATTTCATTCTCTCTCTTAGAAATTTGTGTCTGGGGGCTCAGGAATATTGGTATTAGCTCTTGGAATTGTAAGGTACTGTTCAGCTTGTGTTAGAACCAGCGCCACAGAGATCTAAAATCACCAAAATTCACAGACACATAGACAAGCCTATCTTCAGAAAAAAAGAGTAAAGCAGATGTGGTGTATGCAGCCCCAGAAAAACAGCTAGAATGAGAGAGCTAGAGTGCAAGAAAGAGAGGAGACCGGAGACCAAGGCAGAGGCTGTTTGGTATCTTTCCAATATGTATATAAAAGCAAGCTGCATTTGTTACAGCTGGGTTCCATGAGATTCTGCTGGCTCCTGAGCTGCTTTGTATGGGTTTCTGTTCCTTGGGACCAAATGATGTGTTACAGATATAATATGTTAGGATTTTACAGAGCTAATAATATAATTTCTGTTAGATTTTACAGGGCTAATAAATTAAGTCCTTAGTTTGGAATCTATTGAGAGACAAATTTGAAAGTGTGACAGTGAACAAAATGTCAGCCTTAATTAAAGATGAAAGCTAAGTTGGAGATGGGCAAGCTGCTAATAACTCACTGTGAATTTTCAGACTTATGTACCCAGTCATAAGCCCAGTGGAGACACTGCAAGTCCAACCCACATGGGTCTGTCCCTATAAAAATCACAGCATAGAGGCACAGAAAATGCATCTCTCGGGGGTCAGGTAAATATCAAAATGTGAGGAGAAAGGAATTGATATCTACACACTCCCAATGTGTTCTTCCAAATTCACCAACAATAAGATGTCAGTCCCCCTTCCCTGAGGAGGAATGAGATACTAAAAGTAATATTCTAGGACAGTGAGTCCCAACATTGGCTGCAAATTAGAATTACCTGAGAAGCTTAAAAAATATATGATGCCAGGTTTCATCCCACATAGTCTTACTTAGTCTGTGTGTAACCTGTGCATTAGGACATTTCAAAACTACCCAGATGGCTCTAATGAACAACCAAACTGAAGAACCTACTCTCCAGAACCTACTTTCTTAGGAGAGAAACAAGTAGTCATTGCCCAAGCTCCTTTAACATGAGAGATCTCAGGTTTCAACACTGCGTGTTGGCCAAATATTTGATGCCCACCAACCTTACCTAGAGTTGCCAGAAAGGCCTTACGAACTGTGAACACAACTACAGAACAGTAAATGAAGACTAAATGGAGTCATCAAACAACTTACCTGCCAAAAAGATGACTGAGAAGACTGTTAAAGCAAAAAGCTCTATTCCTGCCTCAGATGACATCTATTTAGAAACTGAAAAATCCTTTCCCTAAAATCCTCTAGATTTGGGGAGCTTTGACCTGCCTGGAGTGCACCAAATTGCACACCTCCCCTTGATGGAGTGCCTCTCATGATCCTCAGTGAGGAGAGAGAACTTGAAAAGCTGTTACAGCAGGGTCTGTTCGGATGGAAGATTTCAATCCGGGAAGATGATCTCTCTGATGTGGGAGTCCTCTCTGTTGTAATCTCTTTCAAGCATTCTGTCAACGCTGGATGTTGAACTGCCATCTGTTTTCTATGGCTGAGATATTTATATTTCTTAGTGCTTCATATTTTTATGTATTTTTGGTATCAATAAAGCAATTCTTTATTTTTTAAAATTCTATTTTTACCTTTATCATTGAGTGTGTGCATGTGTGTGTCTTGGAGCCTGCTATTACAGTTCAGGAAGGGAGGATTGTTTGTTTGTTTGTGTGGTTGGTTGGTTGGTTGGTTGGTTTTGTTTTCCTATATCATTAGTCAGGGAAAAGTAGCTTGGAGGTTCCTTCTCTGATCACTCTGATCACTCCTGATCACTCCTAAGAGAGTAGGGATGCACAGTCTGTGGGCATACACTGTCTTTCAGACTACCAGGGATTATTGTGAAATTGTTTAAAAATTTGTATTTTCTACTCTGGGTTAGAGTAGATTATTGTTCACTCAATGCTTGGTCAGAGGTTGTTACGGATTGATTCATACCCCCAAAAGAGATATGTGGAAATCCTAATCCCCAGTAACTCAGAATGTGAACTTGTTTGGAAATAGGGACATCACAAATGAAATTAGGCAAGTTAATACGAAGTCATACTGGAGTAGAGTGGACACTTAATCTGATATGACTGATATCCTAATTAATAAGAGGAAATTTGGACATAGAGAGAGCCTTGGAGGAAAGAATACCATGTGACAGGTGAGGCAGAGAATGCCATTGCTTGTCAGCAAGCCACTGCCAGAAAAAAAGGAAAGAGGCTTGGAACAGACTCTTTCCTACAGCTTGATTTCAAATTTCTAGCCACCAGAACTCTGAGACAATACATTCTGATTGTTTTAAACAACACAGTTTGTGGTATTTTGTTACAGCAGCTCTGGAAATCTAAACCAAGCCCCTTTGCTAGTGAGGTTACAGACCTGTGCTTATGTGTTTATGTGAGACTTAGGGAATGCTCTTGATTTGACCCCCATGTCTTGCTCTGATTGCCACTACGTAGGTGCAGTCTAGCATATGTGCAAGCCTTTCAGACTGCTAGGCTTAGTTAGCTATGATCCCAAGAAGGCTTTTCTTGGCTGTCACTTTCCCAGGTTTTTTCTATAAAACTCTGGCTGTTCTGCCATCTTGCTTGTGTCAGAGCTTCTAGGCACATAGCCTTGGGGTTTGCAATAATTTTATTGTGGAAAAGCACTACCATAACCCCAAAAGATGGATTATTTTATAGTAAGATGCTTCTTTCCTTTTATTTAATAACAATATCTACCCTCCTTTGTGAATGAAATGACCCATTGAGGCTCAGATATCTCAATCTACAGTCAGAATTTAGGAATTAACAAGTTCAAAGTCCATTTGAGAAGGTTAGGTGAGGGTGATTTGATTTTGTGGCAGTTGAACTAGCACCATATACCTGGGATGAACTAGCACCAAAGACCTGATATGATCAATTTAAGCCTACAACATCACGAGAGCTCTAGCACCATGCAGAACATAGCACTTCCTGTTCTGTGAAAAAAGTCTAGGTCTCAGCCTGAAGATTTGGTTGAGAAAGAAAATTTAAGCAGCAGAAAAATCATTTCTCATCTTAATGTCTAAAGGTCTAAAAAAGATTTCCTGTTGTAGGTAGAATTCTAAGAAAGACCTCCAGATTTCCATTTCCTTATGTGTATAACTTCTCCCATTTATTCAGTCAAACAGTAATACATGCAAGGCCGTGAAGGAATTTTTTCAAATGGAATTAAACTTCCTAACCAACTAACTTTAAATTGAGGCTATTAACCTAGGTGGGTCTGACCAAAACAGGTAAGTCATTTAAAGGAAATTCAAGAGTCAAAGAGATGCCCTCTTGCTGATCTCAGAGAAGATGGAAGATATCATGAGTTCTATAGCTACAAAGAAACAAACCCTTACAGCAACTGAACGAGGTTGGAAGAGGTCAGCCAACCTCAGATGAGAGTGCAGCCTCAGCTAAGACCTTGACTGCAGCCATGTGAGACTTCAGCAGCTATCTTGTGCCCAAACTCCTGACCATGAAAACTGTAGGATAACAAATTTGTATTGTTTTAAACTGCTTAGGTTGTGCAAAAGTGTTAGACAAAAATAGAAAACTAACACTCTTTTTTTTTCCTATAATTGAATCCTTGCTTCTTCTATATCTGTCTGTTCAGACCATCAATACTGTCCAACTGCATATGCTAAGGCTGTTGTCCTGGTCCTAAAGACATAAAATAGCCACATGTTTGCATAAAACAGCCACTCACTTTAAAAACTGCCACCAACCTGTCAATAAAACCTTTATAATGTGAATGTGAGAAAACCTGGCAAGCACATAAACTCATGTGACCAATCCTAAATAAAGGCTGAGGGTAAAACAAACTTTCTAGGCTCGAAGGTAAAAAGTCAACTACAAAACGACTGGAAACACCAACTTCAGAGAAAAATATGGGCTGCAAAAAACTATCAAGTCAAAACTGATGCAGCTTCCACTTGCTAACCTAAGGCTTAAAACCACCTGATCAAGACCCAAACAGAAGATTCCCAGAATTCGGGAATATACAATTGTTGGGTCTATAATAACATTAGCAAACAGAGCTGTACAATTCCTAAAGAGTAGGCTATCAGTTTTAACCATGATTAGGGAAGGAAGTAAAAACTATATATGTAATTAACCAAAAGTTTGCCATCTTGAGACCATTCCAGCAGAAGATAATTAATTCATTTTCTTTAATAGATGTAGGCCTACTCTGACTATCTTTTTCTCCTTGTTTGAGTTTTGGTCATTTGTGTCCTTCAAGGAATTTTACCTTTTCTTCTAGGTTATCAAATTTGTGGTATTAAGAGTTGTATATAATATTCTTTTATTTTCCTTTTAATGCCCATGGTATCAATAGGGATGGCTATTCTTTTATTTCCAATATTAATAATTTGGGTCTTCTCTCATTTTTTCTTGATTATCCCGGGTAGGGGATTATCAATTTTATTGATCTTTCCAAATAGCCAACTTTTGATTTGTTGATGTTCTCTATTGATTTCCTGTTTTCAATTTCATCAATTTCTGTCTAAATTTTATTATTTCTTTTCTTTTGCTTTCTTCATGCTTTAATTGTTCTTCTTTTTCTAGTTTCCAAAGACTGAAGCTTAGATTACTGATTTTAGATCTTTCTTATTTTCTAGTATATGCTAAAATTTCCTTCTAAGCACTGGTTTGTTGTATCTCACAATTTTTGATAACTTGTGTTTTCATTTTAATTTAGTTCAAAATATTTTTAATTTCTCTTGAGTCTTCTTTGGTCTACATGTTTTTAATCTCCAATTTTTTGGAATTTTTCATCTATCTTTTTTTTCATTTCTACTTTAGTTCCACTGTGGTCTGAGAACATTATTTTGTATGATTTCTATTTTTTTTAATTTGATAAGGTGAGTTTTTTGGTCCAGAATGTGGTCTATCTTGGTGAATGTTCCCCGTGAACTTCAGAATATGCAGTCTACTGTTGGATGAAATATTCTATAAAAGTCCATTAGATCCAGTTGATTTTGGTGCTATTCAATTCAACTACAACCATTATGATTTTCTGCCTGCTAGATCTATCCATTATTGAAAGAGGGCTGTGGATTTCTTCAGCTGTAATCATGGTTTTGTCCATTTCTCTTTGTGATTCTATCAGCTTCACTTCCCGTATTTTGATGTTCTGATGTTAGGTATATACTTAATAAAGGATTGTTGATTATCTCTGATAATATCCCTTTTTCTACTTTGTCTGAAATCAATATGGCTGCTCCAGTTTCTTTTTATTTGTGTTATAATGGTATATTTTTCTCCATCCCTGACTTTTAAACTGTCTGTATCTTTATATTTAAAGTAGGTTTCTTGTACACAACATACAGTTGGAACTTATTTGTCTCTGTTTTTTATTTAATTTTTATACTCTTCACATTTAAAATGATTTTTGATATAGTAGAATTAATATCTAACATGCTTTTAACTGTTGTCTATTCATTGCCCTTGTTCTTATTTTCTTTTTCTATCTTCCCCTCTTTTTCTTCCTTCTCTGGTTTTAATTAAGCATTTTGTATGACTCGATTTTCTTTCCTGTCTTAGCATATCAATTACACTTATTTTAAAAATTATTTTAGTTGTGTCCTTAGAGTTTTCAAAATACATTTACAACTAATCATAGTCCACTTTCAAATAACACTAAACAGCTTCATGGGTGGTAACTTATGTCAGAGTATTCAAAATTTTTCCTCCTCTGCCTTATCACATTGCTGTCATTCATTTCACTTGCCCAGATGCTATAATGATCCAACACACTGTAACTATTATTACTTTGAAATCTTATCTATTCCTTCTATTACACTCTTCCATTATGTAGATATAAGTTGCTGACCTACCTAATTTTCTTTTTCTCTTAAAAATTTCTTTTAACATTTCTTGCAGGGCAGACCTACTGCTGATGAATATTCTCAGTTTTTGTTTGTCTGATCAAGTCTTTATTTCTCTATCATTTTTTAAGGATAATTTTACAGGACATAGAATCCTATGTTGGTGGGGTTTGTTTTTTGTTTTGTTTTTGCTTTCAACACTTTAAATATTTCATTCAACTCTCATTTTCATGGCTTCTAATGAGAAGTCTGATGTAATTCTTATCCAGTTCATCTAGGAAAGGGGTGTTTGTTTTATCCCCTTTGGCTTTTATTGAGATTTTTTCTTTGTCTTTAGGTTTTTGCAGTTTGAATCTGATATGCCTTGTGTGGATTTTTTGGTAATTAGCCTTATTGATGTACTCGGAGCTCCCTGGGGCTGGGGTTTGAAGTATGTCATTAATTTTGGAGAATTATTAGCTGCTATTACTTCAAATTTTTCTTCTGCTCCTTTCTTGTTTTTCCTTCTGGTATTCCAATCACATGCACCCTATACTTTTTATTAATTGTTCCACAGCTCTTGAATGTTTTGTTTCTGATATTCTTTCTTTTTATATTTACATTTAAGTGTAAGAAATTTCTATTGACATGCCCTCAGACTCATTGATTCTTTCTTGGCCATGTCCAGACATTGATGAGCACATCTATGGCATTCTTCCTTTATGATAGGTGTTTTTTTATTTATAACATTTCCTTTTGATTGATTTAAGAGTTTTCCTACTTCTAGTTAAATTAGTCATCTGTTTGTGAAAATAGTTTACTTTTTCCCTTAGAGTCCTTAACATGTTAATCATAGTTATTTTAAATTTCCTATCTGATCATTTCAAAATGTGTCATATCTAAGTCTGATTTTGATGCTTACTTTGAATCTTCAGACTGTGTTCTTCCTTGTCCTTTTGCATGCCTCATAACATTTTGTTGACAACTAGACTGATATATTGGGTTATACAACTAAACTAAACATCTTTAGTATGAGGCTCTATGTTAACCTTGCTAGGAACTAGGCTGTGTTGTTTGTTTGTTTTTTAAAGATTTTATTTTTTTAATTTATTTCTCTTCCCCCCCCCCCCCCAGTTGTCTGCTCTCTGTGTCCATTCACTGTGTGCTCTTCTGTGACCACTTGTATCTTTATCAGCGGCATGGGGAATCTCTATTTCTTTTTGTTGTGGCATCTTGTTGTGTCAGCTCTCTGTGTGTGCGGCGCCATTCTCGGGCAGGTTGCACTTTCTTTTGCTCTGGGCGGCTCTCCTTATGGGACACACTCCTTGTGCGGTGGGGCTTCCCTACGCGGGGGTCACCCCTGTGTGGCGCGGCACTCCTTACTCGCATCAGCACTGTGCATGGGCCAGCTCCACACGGGTCAAGGAGGCCTGGGGTTTGAACTGCGGACCTCCCATGTGGTAGGTGGATGCTCTAACCATTGGGCCAAGTCCGCTTCCCTAGGCTGTGTTTAATATTTTCTGTAGATGTTGGTCTCAGCTGCTTCCTTTTCCTCTAGTATCCTTGGTTTTTATTTCTTCTCAGTTTTCACTGGGCTGCCTAAGAATTCCTTAAATCTAGTCTGTATCTTACAGCACTTTCAGTTGTAATTCACTGTTATTATACTGGCATCCTGTTGATGTAATAATAAAATTTGGATGTGACAGTTTAAAGCTTTTTTGTGGAACTCAGAAAAAGATCATCTTCTTGAAGCTAATCTATTCCTGTGAGTTGGGAGCCTTTAACTGTAACTGGATTCAGTTGGGGGGACTTTGATTGGAGTACTTCAGTGAGATATGACCCAGGGTGGGTCTTGGCTCTCTTGCTGGAGCCCTTTAGAAATGGAGGGCTAAAAGCAGGAGACATACAGAATAAAGTGGCAGAGATAGAAGAGATACCCAAAAGGCTGAGTGAGGTCCCAGAGGCTGAAGGCTGGAATCAGTGGAGTACAGAGGCTCAGAAAGAGGCTCCTGAGAGGCTGAAAAAGAGGAGACCCTGAGGAGAGGGAAAAGATGAGCAATATAACTGGTCACCCACAGATGAGCTTGGGGTGAAAGTAAGCCTGGGGTAAAAGACAGAGACCCAGATCAGAGAGCCACCATTATATCTTTCCATATGGCAGAAGACCAGGATTGCCAGTAGTGGAACTTTGGTGAGACAGCACCTCTGATGATGCTTTAATGTGGACATTTTCACAGTCTCACAATGGTAAGCTTTTAGTCTAATAAATGCCCATTATAAAAGCCAAACCATTTCTGGAATATTGCTTGAGTAGCTTTTAGCAAACTAGAACAGTGGGAGATGGGAAGCATTTTATAATCTTATTACTAAATGCTGAAATTTCAGTCGTTTAGTATTCCCGAGTCCTTGAGCTGTGTCCTTCATAAGTGTTTCTTAGTCTTTTTTTCTCTCCCCTTAAGTGAGACAGGAAGGCTAGAGGGGGCTGGCATGGATTAACTGCCCTTCCCCAACTAGATAAGGCTGTGGCACAGTTATTTCCCTTTGTTGTAGAACATGCTACTGTCCTATTTCAAAATGATAAGTTTTCCTTTTGTCCAAAATATGAGTGATTTTTTTTCAGATCTCCATTTGAGAACCTGGTAGGTTTCCTGGAGGTGAAATCCTTGAAAGTGTGAGGCTCATAAATGTGGGCACCCATGAGTTTTTCACTCTCAAGCTAATCTATAATCCACACTCAGCCTCCAACAATTCATCAAAATTGCTAGTCATGTGTTCCTGTTAATGGCTTCTGTCTCAGGTAAGCTGATCTCAGCTGTGATTCGCTGAATTCACCTGTCATTCCAAATTTCAACTGAGCCCTTTGCCCTGTGTCCTTAATTCTCTGATGGGTCTAAAAGTAGTTGTTGATTTCTATTTGTTCAGCTTTTTTTCTTATTGTAAGTCTAAGAGTAATGGCATCCAAGCTCATTACTTGTTGGAGCTGAAACTGGAAGTCCTCTTTCACATTTAAGAGTGCATATGATGGGCACTGGACTTGGCCCAGTGGTTAAGGCATCTGCCTACCACATGGGAGGTCCGTGGTTCAAACCCCGGGCCTCCTTGACCTGTGTGGAGCTGGCCCATGCGCAGTGCTGATGCACGCAAGGAGTGCCCTGCCACGCGGGGGATCCCCCGCGTAGGGGAGCCCCATGTGCAAGGAGTGCGCCCCATAAGGAGAGCTGCCCAGCGTGAAAGAAAGTGCAGCCTGCCCAGGAATGGTGCTGCACACACAGAGAACTGACACAACAAGATGATGCAACAAAAAGAAACACAGATTCCCATGCCGCTGACAACAACAGAAGCGGACAAAGAAGATGCAGCAAATAGATACAGAGAACAGACAATCGGGGTTGGGGGGAGAGGAGAGAAATAAATAAAATAAATAAATCTTTAAAAAAAAAAAAAAGAGTGCATATGAGGGAGTAGATGTGGTTCAAGTGGTTGAGGTTAAGTGCCTGCTTCCCACCTCGGAGGTCCCCCGTTCAGTTCCCAGTGCCTCCTAAAAACAAACAACAAACAAAGGAAAAACCAACCTAGGGTTGCCAATGTGGCTCAGTGTTTAGGGCCCAGCTTCCCACATACAAGGTCCAGGATTCATTCCCTAACTCTGGTACAAACAAATAAACAAACAAAGAATGCATATGACTAGATTGGGCACATAAAATCATGGTTCATTCCCCCCTGTAAAGTTCTGTAATTTTACTGAGATTGGCAAAGTCCCTTTTCCAATGGAAGGTAACATATTTACAGGTTCTGGGGATAAGAATGTGGAAATTTTGGGAAGACCATAATTTTGTTGGCTATAATGACTTTCAAGCTAACCTTTTTATAATATGAGCAAACCTATGATTCAGAGAAGTTTCATCAACTCCTCACTGCTCCTTGTGTCCTCAGATTCAAACACTCTCTCAGTATCTCTCAATACTACTTTTAATAGTCACTTTAGTCAACGAATTGCATATTATATATTTGGCATTTTTGTTTTGCATTTGAACATATAGGTTAAATGTAAAAGCAGTTGAAACATTTTAAATGCTGAAAAGACATATAGTTATCATAATAATAATTGATAAGATGGAAAAACTAGTTCAGTGTATCACTAGAATAGTCACCAAAATAATCTGCATATATTCCCAGAGACACTCAGGATGGTCTACTAGTAGGGTGTGGGGGAAAGTATTAACACTTTTAAATTTTTTATCTCATCCTTTTAAATATATGTATTTAATGTACATTTATATGTTTATGACACCCATATATTTCATGTATACAATTTATATATCCATATATCCCATGCATGATGTATATTACATATAAATACCTGCATATATATATCCTAATGAAATTAATTTATTTTCTGACAAGTAACAAATTTGATAAAAATGTTTGGAGACCACTTAAAGAGAGTATTAGCAATAACACTATATGAAGAAAAACCTAAGTTTTGCAAACTTAAGATTAATTTGGGGTATTCTAATCTTCTGCAGAGTATATGTATACTGATAATATATTTGCCTTTTTCTAAGGTAGTTTTAGACCAGATAGTTCTGGGAAAGATAGAGACTATAACAAGATTAGGCAGGATTCATCAGCATTAGTGACCACAAACAGTGAAAAGGTAAAACCAGGGGTCATTAGTGGTTTGGAAGATGGTATTTAGTAAAACATTCTAGGAGAGAGATGACTATACAAACTGAATTCCTAGGCTCCTAGAACATATTCCTTAGAATGACTCTGCGGATTATTATTATTTTTTAATCAAAGCATAAGGAGGCCCTTTAACTGAGGTTGAAATGTATTAGCCTAATAGATACATTAAGGGGCAGAGATGATGGTGCCTGAGTAGAATTTCAAGGAGAGAAAATGCAATAAAAGTGGTAGAACTGTCTGTATACCATATATAAGCCAGACAACCTCACTTTGGAAATTTGCAGCTAGACTTTGCCAGTTATTGGCTTAGGATGCTTCAATAGAAAAAGCATATGCACTTCAGTGAAAACACTAATTTACGTCTAGCCCAATCCCTGAGCTACAGGTACCACTGTAAGTAGCAGACGGTCAAATGCTAAGCATAGTCAAAGAACTTCTGATTAATCTTTTATCACAAACCACTGATGGTTCCATAGATTCTAAGAACAGTCAAGTTTGCACAATATCCAAGTGGCAAAGTTTCTGGTGACATTTTGTAAGAGCATCAAAAAAGGTGAGGTAGGAAGAAACTGTGACAACACATTTTTAATGCTGACAAAATGGGTCTATTGTGAAAAAGAGGTGTGACAGAAATTATGTCAGAAATATAGATAGGCAACTTGTAGATATAGATCTATGTATAGAGAGATATAGATATATAGATATAGATACAGATATATAGATGTAACTATTGCTACAGATGATAGAGAGAGAGAGATAAAATAATGAAATTTGTATCATAGAAAGTATTTTTTACAGGAGCAATTTCAGGACTTGGAATTGTCCTGAGTGACATTGCAATGACAGATATGAGTCATTATTTATATAGCCACAACCTACAGAATTCAGTGGGAGATAGTGTAAACTACAATATAAACTATAACCCATAATTAGTGGCGACGTTCCAAAATATGTTCATCAACTGCAATGAATGTATCACACTAAATGAAAGAAGTTGTTAATGTGGGGAGGGGTGGGAAGTGTGGGGAGTGGGGTATTTGGGAATCTCTTCTTTTTTTTATGTAACTTTTTATGTACTCTAAGTACCTTTTAAAAATTTTTTTAAAATATTTAAAAAAGTATTTTTTAAACGTGTGTGGATGCTTTACAGCATTAGAAGCATGCGCATAATTCTTATCTATTTTAATCCTCAGAAAAACTATGATATAAATCTTGCTATCTCAAAATTAATGGTGATTAAGAAAGTCAGCCTTTCATCAACTAAAAGGTTGATATTTTCTACATTTCCATTGAAAGTTTAGCATGGATTTGTCAACCCCATAGTCTGGCATGTGCTTGAAAAAATGATGGCAGGAAAGACTACCCCTCTACTCTTCTACTCAGAGTCTATTATGTCCTACTCCCTTCACAAAATTTGTAGCGCCAGTCACAGTCCCCACCTGCTTTTATTTATGCACGTTATTTGCCAGATCCTCCTTTTTAAACACTAATCTTTTTAACATTAATCTCCTTCCTAATCTTTTTTTTCCTACTCTTCAAATCTTAGTTCTCTTTTAAGTCCTACATTAACTGCCAACTCAAACTGTCTCTTTAATTAAGTATTCCCTCATTTTTCTAACCAAACACAATTTTACTTCCCTAAATTTGCCAGAATATATTGTAAATATTATCCTCATGTTTCATCAGTACTTACCATGTTATACCTTGTAATGTATGTATAAATAGAGTCCTAAGGGCAGGCCTTATGGCCAACTTTTCTTTTTAACTTTCACTGTAAATAGGACAATAGCTCACACAAAGAAAAATGAGGAAATATTAGTTGCAGTAGATTTATACTTTTGACTTTTAAATACCACAAATTTCTGGAAACTTCAGAGTAAAAATAAAGAAACATACAAATGTATCTATGTGTATAAACTATTATGACATTTACAAACTATGGAAGAATCCTTAGAGAGAGAACTTCTTTATTGGAAATAAACTTTGATAATCCCAATATGTTGACTAGTGCCAAATCCCAGCTTTTGGTTAGAGAGCTCTGTTATGCACACTAGTGGAAAAATAAAATTTAGAGAGATAGAGAGTAATGATCAGAGATGGTAATGGAAAAACAGGAGCAAGGAGATACACTATAGAAAAGAAAGTGCTGCAAAATATAATCCACTTCATGAAATCAAAGTATCTTCAGCAACAGACATTGAACACGTGGATATTCAGTGTGAGTGATTTTTGTTAGAGAAACTGATGAATTTCACAACAGGATCAGTATGCACAAAAAGGACGCTTTCCAGGAAGTCAGAAGCCTAGAAGCTGAAAAAACAGGAAAAGTATAAACAGCTTCCACCTTCCATTCCCAGGAATATTCAAAAATCTGATAATGGTAGTTCATGGCCATTGCTTATAGAATTGCTAGGGAAGAGGACTAGGTTATGTTATGGAGCAGGGGAGTTCCAGGTGAAATCTACAGAGAAAAAAAATCATTTTAAATAATAACAAAATATAGGATCTGACTGATAAACTAATTTACCACTTTCCAGAAAAAAAAAATCCTTCAAATGCAAGACATTTAAAAAATGTTGTTAGCGAATAAAAGTCACACTACTTAAGAAAGAAAAATAGAACAAAGCTACAAAAAGAGAGAGACAGATGGAACCAATAATGTTTAAGATTAAAAGCAATGTGCAGACATCTGCCCATTCATGCACGGCTGAGTCATTCTGCACATTGGTAGCTAGAACTTGTTTTATACAAAGAAAAATCTTTATTGGGTCATTATTTATTTTATATGAATTTATTTTTAGGACACAAGAATTTTAAAAATATTTTAGTTCAATTTCAAGGAACTGAAAAATATTAAATCATTTTGTGAGGAAAATTATTGTCAATTAAAAAGCAAAGCAATTATAGTAATGTCATAGACTTCAAAGAATTGTACACAGATATATCCTCACTCATTCTGAACTTACTTTTAAATTAAATCTCTACATTCTGATCAGTTTTATGTAAACCTAAAACTACTTTAAAAATGGTTTATTTTTTAAATCCATGAAAAATAGTGGCATAAAAATCAGTGTTTGATGCTTCCTAACTTTGATAGCAAGGTCTTATGTATTCATTTCATCCTGACTGCCACTTTGTACAAGAAAACATCATCTCATTTAAGTTTATAACACTTTGGGAGCCTTAGAGATTTCAGAACTGTTCCAGCAAAGAACATGAGAGCAAACATGATTGATCAATTGACTCATTCATTTGAGAAATATCTATTTACTCTCTATTGTACATGAGTAATTGGAATGGGCACACTGGATTTAAAAAAAATGATCGTGACACAACTCATAAGCATAAGGAGTTTAAATCTAATAAAAACAATAAAACATTCCCCGCAAAGCTAAACTATAAACAAAAAATTGCCATAAGGGAGAAGTAATTAAAATACTTTGTGAAGGAACAAAGGAAGTAAAATAAAAGATTTTGAAGGTCATTGATTTACTCGTAAGGAAAACAAAAGTTTCAGAAAATAGCGGAAAGGAAGGTAGATAAGTGGTTTGTTGCCTGGGGGTTGTCAGAGAATGGATAGTTGGAGGAAGAGCTTTTAGGGAGTCAGATAGTTACAGAAAATAATTCGAATTTAATTCTTGTTTGGTATAGTTCCCACTTTGACTGCGTTTCTAAACAAGTAATAAAGACTTAACTTCCCAATTCTTTTGGATTTGATAAATTTATTTGGATGTGTTATCCTGCTGAGAATTATATTTAGATCCAAGTAGATACAACTTTTACTCATATGACATATATAAAGTCATTTGGAGGATTATTTTTCAACATTCATATAATATAAAAATGTACACGGTTTTCTGGAGGAAATAGTTCAGTTTTATACATAAAAATCATGACCATCCATTATCAAGCTTTGGAGAAAATTAAAATATATGACATGTATATTTCTCTTTCAATATTTTAGAAATGTGTATCTTCTCTTCTTTAATAATTCTATTATTTGGAGCACAATTTAAGCTTCTGTGACAGAGAAACCTAAATATATAGAAAATTTAAGAAAAGAGATGTTTATTAACTCTTTCATAAATTCTTAACTCTAGAGAGCCTAGGAATGGAAAGCAATCCTGTAGGACTCAGTACATGATTTCCATTTTTATATCCAAGAGTACTGTTGGAATACTTGTTATCCATCACCTGAGGTAAAGGAAGCACATATATATTTCCTTTTATGGGCATGGTGTACAAATGACACTTCATTTTCACTTATGCTCTATTAGCCAGAACTTAGTCACTCAGCTACACTAATCTGTAGAGAAATTGAGGATATAGTCCATATATGTCACCTGTATCTGATGACCATGTGCCCAGCCAAAACTTGAGAGCTAATTTCAAAGAATGAGGTACTGGATATTGTTGGTCACCTAGTTCTTGATGTTAGTTTCCCCCCACATCTTGCCGCACAATTAACTAATGTTTTTGCCTCCTTCTCCTATACCCAATGGTAAATTCCAAGATTACCTTTCCTTCCCCTTTCACACCATTAGTGAAACCCATACCTTAATGGCCAGATCTTATGTAGATCCTGCAAAGCACTTTAGCTACACTAACTTTAATAATAATATGTGAAGGTCTTATATCATATTACACTTTCCAGGTTATTTACATTTTAAACAAGAAGATACCAATTGCCCTTTGTATTAGTTAGCCAAAGGGGTGCTGATGCAAAATACCAGAAATCAGTTGGTTTTTATAAAGGGTATTAATTTGGGGTAGGAGCTTACAGATACTGGGCCATAAAGTATAAATCACTTCCCTTACCAAAGTCTATTTCCATGTGTTGGAGCAAGATGGCTGCTGACATCTGCCAGGGTTCAGGCTTTCTGGCTTCCTCTCTTCCCGGGGCTTGCTTGTCTTTCCTTTGTGTGCTTACTTCCAGGGACTCCAGTTTAAGATTTCAGCATCAAACTCCAACATCAAAACTTCAACATTAAACACCCCCCAACTCTGTCCTTTGTCATGCCTTTTATCTGTGAGTCCCCACCCACCAAGGGGCAGGGCCTCAGTGCCCTACTGGCACAAGATTACTTAATCAAGTAAACCTCTGAATCCAATATAATCTAGTATGCCCAGAGGAAAAGACCAATTTACAAACATAATCCAATATTTCTTTTTAGAATTCATCAATAATATCAAATGGCTACACCCTTTTTTTAATGAACTCTAAAAGCAAAGATAAGGTGGAGTAGAAAGATACAAATTAGCCAAAAGGAAACTGAGTCTGGTTTCCCAAATTTATGCTTCAGTCAAGGAGGACAAGAATACAGATTAGAAGGGTCAATGCAGGATCCACATGCAGCTCAGGCTCAAGGATGGATACAAAGGATGTACAAGTCCCAAGCCCATAAACCTCAGACCTGAAAGGACCATAGACTTAACACCATGCAGATCAACCTAGGTCAGGGTAGACTCTAATTCTGGAGAGCAGGGTTGCAAAGAGTATGTATGCTAGATAGCCAACAGGAATGCAGAAAACTTAAGAGTGGGACAAGGTGGGTAGTTAAAAGTGCTGGCAGACTTTCCAGAACTTCTTTGAATGCACTGTATCTATATGTCATGACTCATCACTACTCTGTCTTTAGCAGTCTGGGATTGGATACTACATTGAGCTAAATCAACCTATTTAAAAAACCTGTTGTGATTAATAGAGATAAAAGCAAAGAACTAAATTATTGCTAGGTAAAAATGTATTATAAAACTGTCTAGCCATATTTGGAATGTGCTAGCTAGCATTTTTCAAACCACACTATTCACAGTTCCACATCAAGGATGTAATCTTAATATTCCAATACTGAAAATAAACAAAGAATCCACAGAGTTAAAAGGATATAGAGTTGTTTCTATACTCATTCCCATGATTATTGTGCAAATCAGGTTTATCCAACCTGTAACATCTATAATAACCTTCACCCTAAGCTATTTTAAAATGGCCTGTAAATGAAGTGACTGGGTAGCAGCAATTATTATGTAACCAGGAAGATCATTAATACTATAAATGGCTAGTCCAATGATGACCCCATCACCAATGAGGACTCTACTAGCTAAATGTTCTCTTCCTAGTATTCATGATTTGTTATATATCACAATTTGGTGTGAAGTGGCTAACAAATGAAGTGGGTAACAACTATTGTCTTCAAAGTTCCAGAATATGCAAACCATTTATTATTTTAAAAAATAAATTAATGAAGGAGACTTGCATTTTGGTAAGTCAGCAGGGCACAATGCTCTTAAAAGAACAATTGAGGAAGTCCACAAAGCTGTCCAAGGGAGCTGCTTTAAGGAGCTACAGACCAAGAGAGTGCTGTGCATTGTCTAGGAGGGAGAGGGATAAAGAAATGAAAAGATCAAAACAAAATTCATGAGTTACTCCCCTCCATGGCCAAGAATGGCACCCATTCCCCATCCTCAGGATGAATAGCCCCAGGAAAACCTGTGGATCACTGTGGCAAACAGAGAGGTAAATGAAGGTCTTCCTGCCTGGGTGAGATAACACGTGGCAGAGGGCAGAGAGTGGTTTCCTTACAGTGAGTTTGGCCAGCAGAGCTCTAGCCAGCCTAGCAATTGGAGGTTGAACAAGATACCTCCATGGAAAGATTTGCCAAAGATCTCACCTGTTGGTGTGCTGGAAAACTGCAAGAAACAAACAAACAAACAAACAAAAAGGCTTTTTGGAGTCTATCACATCCCAGGACCGTTGGATCTGGTCTGTAACCAATAGTGGATCCCTGGTCCTGTTTTGTTAATTTAAGCTGCACAATTTTAAAGATTTAGAATAAGCTGAACCAAAAATCAAGGAAAAGTCATGAAACAAAACCACTGGGCAAGAGACAGAAATTGATCATCAATGTAAATTCACCAACATAATCAGATGCCTAGACATCAGCAAAAAAATGACAAGCCATAATAAGAAACAGGAAGATATGGCCCAAGCAAAGGAACAAATCAAAAATCCTGATGTGACACAGGATTTAAAACTGATCAAAGATGTTCACATAAATCTCCTACATCAGTTCAAGGAGTTGAAGGAAAATATGGCTAAAGAGACAATGGATTTTAAGAATACATTGTTTGAGCAAAAAGAACAACTTGAAAGCCTACAAAGAAAAGTAACAGCTTATGGGAATGAAAGGCACAATGGATAAGATTAAAAATACATTAGAGACATAAAACAACAGATTTGAATTGAGGACAGAATTAGTGAATTAGAAGACAGAGCACCTGAACTTGAGAAGACAGGAGACAGAAAGAGAAAAAATGGAAAACAATGAACAGGTTCTCAGGGAATTGAATGAGAATGCAAAACACATAAGCATCCATATTATCAGTGTCCCAGAAGAAGAGAATGGGAAAGGAACAGAAAGAATATTCGAGGATATAATACCTAAAAATTTCCCGAGCTTTAGGAAAAACATAAATATCAATATGCAAGAAGGACAATGCACCCCAAACAGAATAAATCCAAACAGACCTACTCCAAGACACCTACTATTCCAAATGTTAAATTCCAGGGACAAAGAGAGGATTCTGAAAGCAGCAAGATAAAAGCATCACATATAAGAGAAGCTCCATAAAACTAAGTGTCAATCTCTCATCAAAAACCATTGAGGCATTGCTGATGATATGATCCTGTACTTAGAAAATCCAAAAAAATCCATGAAAAACTACTAGCACTTGTAGAAAACTTCAACACAGTAGTGGGATACATGATTAATATGCAAAAATCAATTGTGTTTCTATACACTACTAATGAGCAATCTGAGGAGGAAGTCAGAAAAAATTCCATTAACAATAGTGACTAAAAGAATTAAATATTCAAGAATAAATTTAACCAAGGACATGAAGTACCTATATTCAGAAAACTATAAAACATTGCTAAAAGAAACCAATGATGATCTAAATAAATGGAAGAATATTCTGTGTTCATGATTTGGAAGACTAAAGATCAGTTCATGTCAATTCTACCCAAATGTATCTACAGATTTAGCACAATCCCAACAAAAATTCTAATATCCTTCTTTGTAGAATTGTAAAAGCCAATTATCAAATTTATCTGGAAGGATAAGAGCCCTCCAAAAGTTAAAAATATCTTTAAAAAGAAGGAAGTTGGAGGACTCTCATTCCAGACTTTAAAGCATATTATCTAGCTACAGTGGTTAAAAAAAACAACAGCATGGTACTAGCATAAAGATAAACAGATTGATAAATGGAATCAAATCGAGAACTCAGAAGTAGACCCTCACATCCACAGTAAAATGATTTTTGACAAGGCTGTCCAGACCCCACAGCTGGGCTCTAACAGTCTATTCAACAAATTATGCTGGGAAAACTGTATACCCATATCCAAAAGAAAGAAACAGGACCCTTACCTCACACCTTATACAAAAATTATTTCCAAATGGATCAAGGACATAGATATAAAAAACTAGAACCATAAAACTCTTAGAAAAAAATGTAGGGAAACATTTTCAAGATCTTGCAGGTGGTAGTGGTTTCTTGGACTTTACACCCAAAAAAATGAGCAACAAAGGAAAAAAACGGATAAATGGGACTGCCTCAAAATTATATACTTTTGTTTTTTCAAATACTTTGGCAAGAAAGTAAAAAGGCAGCCTGCTCAATGGGAAAAATATCTTTGGAAGCTATATTCTCACAAAGGATTCATCTCCATGCTATATAAAGTGATCACACAATTTAATGACAAAATGACAAGCAACCCCATTTTTAAAAATGGGCAGAAGAATTCAACACACATTTTTCCAAATTGGAAGTACAAATGTCCAAAGGACACATGAAAAGATGTTTAACATCACAAGCTAGTAGTGAAATGCAGATCAAAACTATAATAAGATTTCATCTCACACCATATAGAACTGCCATTATTAACAGAACAGAAAACTTCAAGTGCTGGAGAGGATGTGGAGAAACAGGAATACTCCTTCACTGTTGGTGGGAGTGTAAAATCGTGCCAAATCTGTGGAATATGATCTGGCAGTTCCTCAGGAAACTAAATATAGAACTGCCATATGATCCAGCAATCCCACTACTAGGAATATATTCAGAAGAACTCAAAGTGAGGATGCAAACAGGCATTTGCACATCAATGTTCACAGCATTCTTCACAATTGCTGGAAGATGAAAACAACCTAAATGTCCATCAAATGGTGAATGGATAAAGGTGTGGTATAGGCATACAATGTAATATTATTCAGCTGTAAGAAGAAATCAATTGGGGAAGCACATGACAACATGGAGGAACCTTGAGAATATTATGTTGAGTGAACTAAACCAGAAACAAAATGACAAAAATGTATGTTCTCACTGATATGAACTAAATACAATGAGTAGACTTATGGAGTTGGACTATGAAGTATAGGTTGGTGAGAGATGGAATGTGGAATGAGAAGGGGGAGAATTAGCTAGATTTATGCAGAATGTTTAATAAGGTCAAATGTAAATATGTGGCAATAATTTTACTTGATAACACATTTTAATGAATGTAACAAGTACTGTTGATTTATGGATGTGATTGTGGCTGAAAAGAGTAATCTAGCAAGATTACTGTTAATTGAAAGATAATATTTGGAATGTATAAAAAATGATTTTGGAAGTAGATGGGGGTTGTGATTAATAATATAAATACAGGAATGCTCTTCCACTGAAGGGTGTTAATAATGTGGTGATACATGTGATTAATATAACTAATGTAATTTATGGACTATAGTTAACTACATCATTATGATGTTTTTCTAGAAAAAAGAAAGTTTGGTACTATTAATTCCAAAGGTAAAACAAGAACATGGGGTTTGGTTTTGTGAGCTATGAATATAATTAATTCTTTTTCTCTTCATTTTTTTTCATTAGTAAGGAGACTTTGACTATGTCATTTAACTAATCTGTATTCATTTGTGTATCTTTCTGAACACTAGAGGGACAACTGAGTTAGCAGTTGGGATTAAATGAGATAAAGTGCCTGAATAAGAACTTTTTAGGAGTACTATTTCCATAACTGGCTGAGCTGCCTTTTTCTGTTCTTCTATTTTTGTGAATTTGAAATTAAGTTGTTAATAATATAAAAAAGAAACCATAGAGATGAGAAGGTAGTGGTATGGTATATTTAAAGTACTGAAAGAGAAAAACTGCCAACCCAGAATTCTTTATCTGGCAAAACTGTCCTTCAAAACTAAGGGTGAGTTTAAAGACTTCATAGGGAAACAAAAACTCAGAGAGCTTGTTATCATAAGATTTCATTTACAAGAAATACTAAGGAGAGTACTGCAGCCTGAAAGGAAAAGACATGGGAGAAGAGTGACAAATGAAGATTATTATTAAGGGCAACTAAAGGATAAAAAGACAGACAACAGAAAGATATGACAATGGAAAGCCAAAGGATAAAGTGGATGAAGTAATGCCTTTATAGTAATAACATCAAACATTAATGGATTGAATTCCCCAATCAAAAATCAAAATAGATTTTAAATGCACAACTGTTATAAGAGATGAAGAAGTCCATTATATGCTACAAAAGGGGCATTTCACCAAGAAGAAATAACAACCATAAATATTTATACAGCTAATTTTGATGCCCCAAAATAGATGAGCCATACACTGGCAAAATTGAAGGAAGAAATAGACATCTCTACAATAATAGTTTGAGGCTTCAACACACCACTCTCAACATTGGACAGAACATCTGGAAAGAGGATAAATAAGGGAATTGAGAACTTAAATAATATGATAAATGAACTAGACCTAACAAAATAACAGCAAGATATACATCCTTCTCAAGATCTCAAGAATCATTTCCCAGGATAGACGATATGTTGAGTCACAAGACAGATCTCTATAAATTTGAAAACACTGAAACTTTACAATCACTTTCTATGATCATAATGGAATGAAGCTGGAAATCAATAACAGGCAGAAAAAGGGAAAATTCACAAATATATGGAAATTAAACCACCACTCTTAAATAACCAGTGGGTCAAAAAAGAAATTGCAAGAAAAAAATCACTAAATATCTCAAGATGAATAAAAAGGAGAATAAAACGTATCAAAACCTTAGGGACACTGCAAAGGCAGTGCTGAGAGGGAACTCTCTAGCCATAAATGCTTACATTAAAAAAGAAAGAGCTAAAATTGAAGACCTAACTGCACACCTGGAGGAACTAGAGAAAGAACAGCAAACTTCCCAAATCAAGCCAAGGGAAATAAATAGCAAAGATTAGAGTAGAAATAAATAAAATTGAGAATAAGAGAGAGAGAGAATCAACAAAACTAAAGATGGTTCTTCAAAAGGATCAACAAAACAGACAAACCCTTGGCTAGACTGACAAAAATAAAGAATGAAGATGTAAATAAATAAAATCAGAAATGGGGAGGACATTACCATTGACATTGCAGAAATAAAAGAGATCAAAAGATGATATTATGAACAATGGCATGTTAACAAAATAGTCATGTCCCCAGGGTGGAAAGTAGTGCATTATATGCTGAATTTGGCTTAAAGAAAGGCCACATTTGAGCAACCAGGAGGCTTTAGGAGGTAACTCTAGGCTGTTTCAATTTCACAGAAAAAGGTTCCTAAGTACAATCATCAGTATCAGGGGTGTGATGTAATTGTCTTCCTTCACTAGGCACTGCCCATGTACTCTGGGTATTCTTGCAATTCTATTAGAGAATGTAGAACTCCCCAGGATGGTAATTGAATAATCCTTTAGTTATTATGTGGGTCTCCACCCACCAAGACCACAAACCCTGCCCACACATCCCCCTATCACTGACACCTCACACCGATGACCCTCTTCTGCCACAGTTGTGACCCTTCTGTGACCCAAAAGGTATCCAAATATAAAGCCAAAAAATTACCAAATAAAATTAATAAAATAATATAATAATTTTTAAATAACAAAAATGACAAAAATCTTAAAAATGAAATTTGAAATGAAATTTAAAAATTTTTATACTGTGTGTCTTTCATAACTACAAGACCTGTTATCTTGTAAGGACAATGACAATTTCTTCCTTATGTTTCCCCAGTGTCTTATTTTTTCATTTCATCTTCAAAGAAGCTTTAGGTTCCAGAAAAGCCCCATAGAAAATATAGGGGATTCCCATACACTCAATGCCCTGCCTTTCTTCCACCCTCCCCCATTAATAATATGTTACATGTGGATAGTACATTTGTTACTGTTGTTGTACAAATATTGAAGCATTGTTACTAACCATGGCCAATGGTTTACATTATGATTTACGCTTTTCACCCACACTTTTATATGTTTTGGCAAAATTTAAAATGGCCCACATCAATTATTGCAAGATCATGCGAACAGTTCTAATGCCCTAAAAATGCCCTATGTTCCTTCTATTCTATTCTTCCCTCCCCACCTCCCACTTGGAACCTATGGTAACCACTAAGTTTAATTTTGAAGAATAATATTCAAAGTTACATGCAATAATATTGAGGGCTTCACATATTGGTCTGTTTTCTTTTATTAGGCTCTACCTATATTCTTAAGAGATTCGTGTTCCTCTAATGAGAACATATCAGAACTCCCCAGGATGGGAGTTTAATATTTTCTTGATTATTGTATGAGTCTTCACCTACTGAAATAACACACAATGACAACATGAACACTTACATATTCCACAGAGGCATCCAAGTGTGCACTATCCCTCATTTCCCCCACACCCCTCACCCTACATCAACCCTCCCCTGTGTATTTGCCAAAAGAACATTCCCAACACTGTAGTTTTAACCACAGACCTGAAAATCCTCCAAGTTCACCTGATCCTTCCTCTCACCCTCCCCCCAGTTCCATGGAGAGTCCACCTGAAACCCCTTTCCTAATTTCTCTTACAGACCAGCACCACCGAACCCAGTCACATCACTGCACCACTCTCATATCCATCCACTGCCCAAACACACTTCCAACTTACGATAGATTTTGCCCACATGGACAATGGCTCATCACCTTCTACTCCCTGTCTCCTGTTAACCTATCTTCCAGACTCTACCTCTGTGAGTCTGCTTAATTTTCTTAAGTCATATCAGTGGGGTCATGTAATATTTGCCCTTTAGTGACTGGCTTACTTCACTCAAAATAAGGTCTTCAAGATTCATCCATGTCATCACATGTGTTGATACGGCATTCCTTCTTACAGCTGAGTAATATTCCATTGTATGTATATACCACAATTTGCTTCTCCATTTATCTGTTGAGGGACAAATGGGTTACTTCCAACTTTAGGCAATAGTGAATAATGCCACTATAAACACTGGTGTGCATATTATCTGTTCATGTCCCTGCTTTCAGTTCTTCTGGGTATATACACAGCAGTGGGATTGCTGGGTCATATGGTCTGTTGAGTTCATAAATTTCTTCTTTCATCAATGTAGGCTGCTTGTGAGTTTCTAGAAATTTGCCCATTTCATTTTACCCATCTTGTTGGGATATAATTTTTCAAAATGTCTGCTTATGATATTATTTATTTCTATGGGATCAGCGATGATACCCCCTTCCTTGTTTCTTATTTGCTGTATTTCCATCTTCTCTTTTTTTAATTAGTCTAGCTAAGGGTTTGTCAATTTTATTAATCTTCTCAAAGAACCAGCTTTTTGTTTTTTTTGTTTTTTTTAGTGTTTTCTTATTTTAAATTTCATTTAGTTCTGCTTTGATCTTTGTCATTTCCTTCTTTCTATTTTCTTTGGGATTAGTTTGTTGTTCTTTCTCTAATTCCTCCAGGTGTGCAGTTAGGTCTTTGATTTTTGCTCTTTCTTCTTTTTAATATAGGCATTTATGGCTATCAATTTCCTTCTCAACACTGCTCTTGCTGTATCCCATAGGTTTTGATATGTTGTGTTCTCATTTTCCTTCGTTTCAAGGTAGTTACTGATTTCTTTTGCAATCCTCCTTGACCCATTGATTATCTAAGAGTGTGTTGTTTAACTTCCATATCTTCCATATCTTTGTGCTGATTTTCTGCCTCTTACTGATTTCCAGTTTCATTCTATTTAGTCAGAAAAATTACTTTGTATAATTTCAATCTTTCTGAATTGGGAGTTGTTCTGTGGCCTAGCATATGGTCTATCCTGGAGAATGAGCCATGTGTGCTCAAGAAAAATGCATATTTCACTGTAATTGGGTGTAATGTTCTGTATACATCTATTAGGTCTATATCCCCTAATGTATATTCAAGGTCTCTGTTTCTTCATTGACCCTGTGTCAAGATATTCCAATGGTGATAATAGTGTGTTAAAGTCCCTCACTATAATTGTAGATGCATCTATTTCTCCACTTAGTTTTTCCAATGTTTGCCTCATGTATTTTGAGGTACACTTGGTTAGATGCACAAATGCTTATGATTGTTCTTTCTTCTTGAGAGATTACTCCTTTTATTAATATATAGTGTCCTTCTTTGTCTCTTATAATAGTTTTGCATTTATTTTTTTTAAAGATTTATTTATTTATTTAATTCCCCCCCCTTGTCTGCTCTCTGTGTCTATTTTGCTGTGTCTTGTTTCTCTGTCCACTTCTGTTGTCGTCAGCGGCACAGGAAGTGTGGGCGGTGCCATTCCTGGCAGGCTGCACTTTCTTTCGTGCTGGGCGGCTCACCTTACAGGTGCACTCATTGCGCGAGGGGCTCCCCTACGTGGGGGACACCCCTGCGTGGCACGGCACTCCTTGCACGCATCAGCACTGCGCTTGGGCCAGCTCCACACGGGTCAAGGAGGCCCGGGGTTTGAACCGCAGAGCTCCCATGTAATAGACGGACGCTCTAACCACTGGGCCAAGTCCGTTTCCCAGTTTTGCATTTAAAGTCTGTTTTGTTCAATATTAGTACAGCTACTCCTGCCACTTTTGAGTTATTGTTTATATGTAAGATTGATTTTCAGCCATTCACTTGCAACTTCCTGTCCCTGGGTCTAAGGTGAGTTTCTTGTAGACAGTTTCTTGTAGGCAGTATATGATGGGTCATATTTCCTTATCCATTCTGCCAATCTGTCTCTCCTGATTCAGAGTTT
This sequence comes from Dasypus novemcinctus, assembly GCF_030445035.2. NCBI lineage: Eukaryota > Metazoa > Chordata > Mammalia > Cingulata > Dasypodidae > Dasypus > Dasypus novemcinctus. Next base: position 64,941,754 of record NC_080684.1, read on the forward strand.
AATCTATTAATATTCATGTTATTACTGTCAAGGCACTACTTATATTAACTATATTTTCTTTAGATTTATATGTCATGTTGTTTTTATTTCTTTTTATCTTTTTAGTTATTCTTACTGATAATCTTCCTTCCTACACTTTCTTCCAACCCTCCCTCTCCTATTTCTTCCTTTTAACCTGCAGAACTCCCTTTAGTATTTATGAAGGGCAGGTTTCTTGTTGACAAATTCTCTTAATTTATGTTTATCTGTAAATATTTTGAACTCTCCCTCATTTTTGAATGCCAGCTTTCCTGGATACAGAATTCTTGATGGACAGGTTTGTTTGTTTGTTTTTCTTTTAACACCTTAACTATGTCATACCGCTGCCTTCTTGCCTTCATGGTTTCAGATGAGAAATCAGCACTTAATCTTATTAAGTTTCCCTTGTATGTGAAGAATTATTTTTCTTTTGCTGCTTTCAGTATTCTCTCTTTGTCCTAAGCATTGGGCAATTTGATAAGTTTATGTCTCAAGTTAGGCCTGTTAAGATTTATATTGTTTGAGGCACTCAGCTTCCTGGACATGTATGCCCATGTATGCCCAACTCAAAAAAGTTGGGAAATTTTCAGTCATTATTTCCTCTAACACCCCTTCTGCCCACTTTCTTTTCTCTTCTCCCTCTGGGATGCCTATAATGCATGTGTTTGTGCATTTTGCATTGTCATTCAAATCCCTGAGTCCCTTCTGGATTTTTTCTATCTTTTTATCTATGTGTTCTATTATCTGATCACAGATGTACTGTCTTCAACATCACTGATTCTTTCCTCTGCCTGTTCAAATCTGCTGTTATGTGCTTTGATCATATTTTTTTATTTCTTGCATTGCATCAGATCCATTATCTTTTTATATATGTTTATGATTTCTTCTGTATGTTCCCCAGTGTCTTTTTAATAGCCTTTATCTCTACCTTCACTACATTAAGTTTGTTTGTGATATTTGGACATCCTTGATTAGTTGTTCCACATTCTGCATCTCCTGTTATTTTTTATTTTGTTCATTAGTGTGGTCCATGTTTTCCTGTTTCGTAGTATAGCTTACAATTTTTTGTTGGTGTCTAGACATCTGTTTATGTTGGCAGGCTTATCAGCTTGGTTAGCTTCTCTTTCTACTCTAGGATTTTATTTTGTGTGTGGGGGGTAAGGTTCCTTTTTGGCACTTGGTTCCTCTTATTCTATATCCTTGTTATTTGTCATTGCTTCCTTGAAAAAAAATACTAGGACCAGAGAAAAGGAAATAGAGACAAAAAGAAAAAGAATAATAGTAATAATAAAAATAAAAAGGTGGTAGAGGAACTGCACAAGAGCCAGGAAAATAGGTAAGTAATATGAGCAATCATATTTAATGTATTTTTAAATCATTAAAAAATACAAAGGTATAAGAATAAAAATGGTGGAATAAAAAAAACAAGAAAAGAAAAAAATAGAAAATAAACAGAATAAATTAAAAGGCTATAATAATGAGAAGACAAAAAAAGAGAAAAAGAAAAAATGAAAACCACACAAGAAGAGGTGGAATAAAAGTAAAGGAATAGAATACAGAAGATGGAAAAATGAAGGAAAGAAAAGAACTAAAGAAAGTATAAAAATGAGTAAAAGAGAAAAAGGAAACCAAAAAGAGAGAAAAGAAAAGAAACAAAAATAAGACAAAAACAATAACACAACCCAGTCAAAACAGCCTTCCCTCTTAAGCCCCTGGGAACTATCTCACACTGCCAGTGTTCATCAATCACCCTGCAGGCTGCCCTCCAAAAGTGAGGTACCCAGTTTTAGCAAATAAAATAATTAAAAAAAAAAAAAAGAAAGAGCAAAAAAGAAAAAAAAAAACTAAAACAAACACAAAATCTCAGTCTATATGTTCCCTGTCATAGGTGCCAGCTGGGTACCTGATTACATGGTGGATCACTCTCTGTATCCCTTCTCTTAGGAGTTACCAGGCATTGAACCAGGGACCTTGTATATGCAAGGCTTTAAGTATGTTTCTGAAAGCTTACCTGGCTCCTCCTGCTGCCATTCCCTCAGGTAGTTTAGCCTTCTAGCAGTTTGCTGTAGCAGGGCTGGTTAGGCACCTGTCTCCACCCCCTCACTGACCTAGTTCCTCTCTCTCCCAGAGCAGCTGGGTGTGACAACCTACCGACCAAATCCCTCCTCCCTTCTCCCTGGAGCCCTTTCAGTGTTGGCTGGGGTCTTTTTTGAGATTCAGAGTAGGGCTCAGCTGACCAAACACACTGAAAAAGAACCACTCTCCACCTTCCACGAGACCCTTCTTCATCCTTTCCCACTCAGTTGGCTGCAGTGAGCCAGGGGTTTTACTCTGGTTATTTGCCTTGAGGGTGGGGTATAAGTGCCATTCCCAGCCACAGTGGCAAGTAACTTATGGTTTTCTTTGTCATTCTGTCCCTCTCCCTCCTGGATGACGTGCAGCACTCTCCTGTTCTGCAGATCCCCAAAGCAGGTTCCTCAGGTAGCTGTTTGCCCTTCCTCCATTATTTGTGAAGGAGTTGAACTCTGCCTGCCTACTTCAATGCCATCTTCCAAAGTCCTGGATTAGTTTTAAGAACATGATTAACTAGGAGTCACAAAAGAACTTCAATCCATCACGATCACCCAGATGGGTCAGAACAGTCTCTTGAATAAATAGTTCTGGTAGAAATGGATATCCATAGCTAAAAGAAAGAAAGTGGAACCTAGCTAAAAGAAAGAAAGTGGACCCTATCTCACACCTCATGCAAAAATTAAGTCAAAATGGGTCAAGGACCAAAATATAAAAGGTTGAGCCATTAAACTCCTAGAAGAAAATGTAGAGAAACATTTTCAAGGTCTTTTGGTAGGTGGTGGTTTTTTAAACCTTATACCCAAAGCACAAGCCACAAAATAAAAAATAGAAAAATGGCACTTGTTCAAAATTAAACACTTTTGTGTTTCAATTAACTTTATTAAGAAGGTGAAAAGGCAGGCTACAGAATGAGAGGAAAATTTTGGAACCCACATAAACAATAAGGGTTTGATCTCCATGTTATATAAAGAGATCATACAACTCAATGCTAAAGACAAGCAGCCCAATTTAAAATGGGCAAAAGACTTACACAGATGTTTTTCCAAAGAAGAAGTACAAGTGGCCAAAAAGAGCATGAAAAGATGTTCAACATCACTAGCTATTAGGGAAATGCAGATCCAAGCTACAATGAGGTATCATTTCATGCCTTAAAGACTGGTGATTATTAAAAACTACAGGCACTGGGGAGGATGTGGAGAAACAGGAACACTCCTTCACTATTAGTGGAAAGGTAAAATGGTGCAGTCTCTGTGGAAGACAATTTGGTGGTTCCTCAGGAGCCAAATACAGAACTGCAATATGATCAAGCAATCCAGCTACCAGGAATATATTCAGAAGAACTGAAAGCAGGGATGCAAACAGATATTTGCACACTGACATTCATAGTGGCATTATTCACAATTGCTAAAAGATGGAAACTACTCAAGTGTCCATTAACCATGAATGGATAAACAAAATATAGTATGTGTGTGTGTATGTGTATATATATACATATATATATACACATACATATATATATACACATACACACACACAATGAAATACTATTTATTTGTAAGAAGAAATGTAGTCAGAATACATATGAAAGCATGGATGAAGCTTGAGGACATTATGTTGAGTGAAATAAGCCAGACACAGAAAGATAACTATTGTATGGTCCCAACTAATATTAACTAAATAGGATGAGTAAACTTATGGAGTTAAACTCTAAACTATAGGCTACTAGGAGATAGAATATGGACTGAGAAGGGGGAGCTGATCCTGAATGTACGTAGAATGTTTAATAAGGGGGCACATAAATGTGTGGAAATGGATACAGTTGATTTCAGCATATTTTAGTGAGTATAACTAACACTGCTGATTTAAAATGTGACTGTGGCTGAAAGGGATAGCCTAGGGAGATTAATATCAATTGAAAGAAAGCTGAAGGATAACCTAGGGACTCTATAATCATAGAGTGATTTCAGTAGTGGATGATGATTATGTTTAATATGCAAATACAAAAATGTTCTTCGATTACATATTGTTAAGAATATGGAGATACATAGGAAAATGTATAGACTATAGTTAACAGTAATTTTGTAATATTTTATAGCAATGGCAAAGAAGGTACCATATCAATGCTAAGGGCCAATATGGGGTAAGATTTTTCCTTGTAAAGAAAATGTTCTGAAATGGACTGAGCTGATGACAGCACAATTCTGTGATGAAACTGAGAGCCACTGAGTGTAAACTTTGGTTGGATTATACAAAGCAGAGGACTGCATAATACACTGAACCCTGTGTGGTGAATGATGAACTGTGGTTTACAATACAAATATGAAAACATTCTCTCATGTATTATAACAAATATACAATACTAATACATGGTGTTAATAATAGGATGTTTGTGGGAAAAAGACACCAAATATAAGTTGTGGACTGGTAATAGTAGTAATATTGTGTGGATGTTCTTTCTTCATCTGTAACAAATGTGCCACAACACTGAAAGGTGTTGGTATTGGGCTGAAGTATGGGATTCTGTATGATATGCATGATTGTTCTATAAAAATTCTAAATTAAAAATGTGTTTTAAATATCATTTAATGAGCTATATTATAAAATATTTTATTTTCTGGACTCCATTATGTCAACATATCTAATCAAAAATAAATAAATATAAATAAATATATTAGAACACCAAATTTAAAATCTCTTATAGTCAAAAGAATCTAAGAATGCAAATACAAGCCACAGAATTAATGAATTTGTAAATGATAAATATAACAAATGATAATTGTTATCATTTATAAATGATAACTATATCATTTGTAAATGATAAATATAACAAAGAACTTCTATTTATAACAAAAAAAACTCAATGCTCAACATTAAGGAAAAAAAAAATTTTTTTTAATGTGCAAAAGTCGGCGGTGGACTTGGCCCAGTGGTTAGGGCATCCGTCTACCATATGGGAGATCCGCAATTCAAACCCCAGACCTCCTTGACCCGTGTGGAGCTGGCCCATGCGCAGTGCTGATGCGCACAAGAAGTGCCCTGCCATGCAGGAGTGTCCCCCGCGTAGGGGAGCCCCACGTGCCAAGTAGTGTGCTCTGTAAGGAGAGCCGCCCAGCACAAAAGAAAGTGCAGCCTGCCCAGGAGAGCTGACACAACAAGATGATGCAACAAAAAGAAACACAGATTCCCATGCCTCTGACAATAGCAGAGGCGGACAAAGAAGACGCAGCAAATAGACACAGAGAACAGACAACCGGGATGGGGGGGAAAGGGAGAGAAATAAATAAATAAATAAATCTTTTTAAAAAATGTGCAAAAGTTCAAACTCACAGCACTAAAGATACACAGATAGCAAGTAAAGACACATACACACTAATACTCAGGATCATTAGTCATTAAGGAAATTAAAATCAATCACAAATGATTCACATCTATTAGAATGGATAAACTAAAATGGCTGAACATAATGTTGATGAGGATGTAGAGAAACTGGAACTTTCATACACTATTAGTGGAAATGTAAAATGATAACAACCACTTTGGGAAACAGTTTGGCAATTTCTTGAGAAATTAAACAAATACCTACCATGTGATGCAACCACTCCACTACTAGGTTGTTCTGCTAAATAAAATGCTTTGCTAATGCTTTGCTATATATATATGTATATAGATAAATACGATGACTTAATTAACTCAAGCATAAGAAAGCAATACACAGACATATATTTATTTTACTAAACGTCTGCTAATAATTGGAAGAATATTAAATAAGCAAAGGATTGTCTACGAACAAGGGTCCAACTGTTGCATCATAATCCTTCACAATATATGTATATACATATAGATACAGGCTCACCAAACCAGGGGACACACCAACTTACCTGGCCCACATCCAGCCAGAGTCCCAATTGAATACAACATAAATATAAGTATAAATATTAATAATATATTTATAGCTAGTGAACTTTTTAAAATAATTTAATAATAATTTAAAGAACAAGGGTCCAACTGCTATATCCCAATTCTTCACAATATGCATACATACATTCACAAGCTCAACAAACTGGGGATACACCAACTTACCTGGCCCACCTCCAGCCAGAGACCCAATTGGAGGCAATATAAATATATATATATACATACACATATCTATTTAATAAGTCTGCAATGACAATTTAGACTGAGAAACAAAAGTAACATGATCAAAAGATTAAATCAATACTGATCAGAGTCACAAAATAACAGAAAAATAGAAGTCTTACATTCAAACTCACCAACATCTAGCTCACGGCTGGGCAGCTGGGAAGTCCCGAATCAGCAGCTGATATCAGAATCTTGAATGAAAACAACACCTGTGCAAAATACCATCTCCCAAGGTGGGACTTCTACTGGCCTGACCAGGGACTGTCCCCATTATTGAGCTCATAATCAATGAACTTGATACTATAGATGCCAACTTGCGAGTACTGCATCAATTCCCAAGGAAATGGCCACAACACTCCCTGGGCGTAGTACATTCAAAGGTTTATGTGTCAGTTCCCAAGACAGTGGCCAGTTTTCTCAAGGAGGAACACAGTACTCCCCAGAATCCACCCTATCTGCTCTTATTTGTTACAAAACATCCCCCAATATGCCCACCGTTCTAGTTCTCATCATTTTTCCTGAAATATGAAAAGTGCTGACCAGCAAGGCATTGGTTAGCTGATTAACAAATCTTCCTGCATGATGTTGCACTTTTAGGTTTGAACACTTCTCACTAATTTTTTTCCCCAATACATAGGTATTTACCCAAAATAAATAAAAGCATATGTCCATGCAAATAAATGTACACAAATGTTCATAGCACCTTAATTTTATAATAGCCAAACCCTGAAATTACTCAGATGTCCACTAACAAGGAGTGGATTGGCAAATCGTGGTTTGGCCATATAATAAAATCCGACTCAACAATAATAAATTAACTGTTTTTCACCTGCACATTGGAAGCATTTTTACTTCTTTTTCTGTAATGTCTGGAAATCAAATTTCTGCTTACCTTTCCAAATTGTGACAGATTCCCTTAGTGTTACTAACACTTTCGCTATCTCGTCGGTGTCCCCTTCCCCCACCCTAGCAGCCACCATTGCCCTCCTGCCACAGCCCTCAGGGTCTCCCTGCAAAAGCCACGCAGTACGCTCCTGGCTCCTGAGTTCAACCACAACGGCCTCATTGGAGTTTAATATGAGAAAGAAGGAGTGAAAGTTACCATTTAGCCATGGGAACAGCTCTTAATCCCGTGTACAACTGTGAACATGTGATAGGAATATGAATGTCATTTGTCACTTTTGTCTCAGAAAAAAATTGGAGCCCTGTTTCAGGTTATGCTGACTTAGTTTAAGACATGGCTCCTGTGCTCTCAGGCTTTGCTAGAAATCACAGGCAATGCCAATTTGCTCATTCTCCATTTCAAATAGATTTTGAATTCCTAAAGAACACAGTAGTCCAGACACAAAATATTAGAGATGAAAAGTATTTAAATTAATGTAGTCAAACCTAACCATTTTCAGAAGATGGAATTGAACTTACATAGAAGCACAGAGAAATATATTGCCATAGTAGGGAATAAAACCCACCTTTTCTGGTTCCCAGCCCTGGGCTTTCTCCATTACATCATTACAGCATTTCCCTTTATCTGAATATTATACTCTGAGCATAGCCAGATCCATGAATTTGCTTACCAAATGATGATCAAATTTAGAAAAGTGCACAGGAGTTCCTTCATAGTTATATTCTGTTTGTAGGATTGAGGAACAAATAGTTCACAAGACTAAGTTATGGAAAATCCTGATTCTTCCTATAATTATTTTCTTTCTCCAAGATTAGATAGATGTACATGTAAGTACTTTAAAACAAACTAAGAATAAAGAGCCAATTCTCTGTTAGTAAGAAAAATTAATCAGTACTATGGTGGAAAATCAAGAAGGGAGTGCTAAAATGTCAATTTATGAATTAAAACTCTCAGAAAAGATTAAATCAGTCTGGTGAACCATCAGTGGGAAGACCTTTGAGAAACCCCATGCTATTTATAGTAAAAGTTCTGCTCATTTATATTAAGTAACAAAATACCACTGCAACAGAAGCACTTGGTAGAATCTATGGCACTTGGCAGGAAAAGAAAATTGATTCTAAGCCAAGGAAATGACAGCACACTATAGCAGCTACAGACCTAAAGAAAGGAAAAAAAAAGAATGGATAATATGGATGGATATGGGCATTGAAGAGAAGTTCAGTCTGCTCAGATTAATTACAAGCCCATTATATGCACTAGGGAAAATTTGAAGGAGAACAAAATAAAAGGGGATAAGCATTTAAAGTGACTGCAGGGAATTGAAATATTCAGGTAAAAATGACAACTATACATTCACTTCAGGAAGGACAAAAGACCTGTCAGTTGGAAGATGTCATACATAGTTCTGTAAGCAGGAAGAAGTAATTATAGGCCCTGGCCCATGGAAACATGTTTCATCTACCCATGGGAATTACTCTTACTTCATTTTATCATCATACAGTGCTCATATTTCTTAGTGCATTTTGGGAAGGTATAGTGAAGAGAATTACAGATACCTTCTTAGAAAAAAATAGATGCCCTAAGAGGCTAATACAAATGTAAATTACATACCTTAATTACTTAAAGAATAACAATCTTTTACTCACATAACAATAAATCCACTACCTTGGGTCATAGTCACTAATTTAGCAAAAAGCTCGTTGGCCAAAATAGATGTCACAAAGCCTGTATGCTTTGATGATATGAAGAATTCTCACTCAATATAAATTTGATATTTATATCAAATATAAATATGATTTATATTTCAAATGCAATTTCGGTAGGATTGTATGCTCCACAGCAGATTATAATGACAAATTCTAGAAGGGAAGAATTAATCCTTAATTAGCAAATCTTAATTTGCTACAATGAAATTAAATGCAAAAAAATGTAAGTGAAACCATACAAGCTAAGGGGGATTCTTATACTTAAAAGAATAAACGGAAGAAAAAAGTCTTTGCAATCTGAGGCAAATAAATATAGAAACAGACATTTCTATATCCCATCAATCATGATTCCATCACATGTTATGATATAATATAATTTATGCTCAGAATGATTCAAAGTCATTGAAAAATGATGAATCATCTTCAATATACAGCACAGACATGAAAGTAAAAAATACATTATAGAAAAGCCTCCATCCAAAATTATAAAAATGAAAAATATTGATTTCCTTGAGTATAGAAATTATCCGGAAAATTCTCTTCTGTGAAACATCTCATTGGTCTTGAGGCATTTTCTAGATAGGCAACTATAAACTTACTTGAAAAGAAAAAAATATATATACATATATTTGCCTTATTTCTTTTGCTTTCAAGTGAGAAAAAGTGAACTAAAATGCTTAAAGAGTTATTTGAAAAGTCCAATGGTAGGTTTGGATAGAAGTATGCAAAGTAGACAGGAATCTATTTTTCTTAATTTTTTGTTCTCTTTCTTTTTTCTTTAATTTTTGATTTTGAAATAATTTTAGACTTAGAGAATAGTAGCAAAAATATTGCAGAGTTTACATATAAACTTTACCCAGTTCCATTAATGTGAACAGGTTAGTCACAGTATAATCATCAAAACCAGGAAACTAATATTGGTAAAATAGCACTAATACAGACCTTATCTGAATTTCCATAGGATATTTTTCCATCTTTTTTTTTCCTTTCCAAGATCCAGTCCAGGCTTCCAAGTTGCATTTAGTTGTTCTGCTTTTTGAGTGTCTTCCAATCAGTGACCGTGCCACTGTTTTTCCTTGTCTTTCATGACTTGGATACTTTTGACAAGTACTAGTCAGTCAAATTTTGTAATGTCTCTCAATTTGAGTTAGTCTGAGTCTTCTTCATGATCAGATTTAAGTTATGCACTTTGGGAAAGAATACCACAGTGGTAATGATTTTTTCCCCTCTCAGTGCTTAATATCAGGGGAACAAAATGCCAATATATCTTATTCATGGTAATATAATCATATCTTATTTCTGCGATCTCTTTGATCATCTTTCTCCATTGTAAAATTAGTATTTTCCTTTGCTATTGATAAATAATTTAAGGGAGACATTGTGAGACTATGCTAATATCCTGTTTCTCCTCAAACTTTCACTTCATGATTTGAGACTCTATCAGTGGATTTTTTTTCCCCATGGTACCAGGGCCGGGCACTGAACACAGGACCTTGTATGTGGGAAGCCAGCGCTCAAACCCTGAACCACATCTGGCTCCCCTGGGTTGGTTTTTCCATTTGTTTGCTTACTGTTTGTTTTTGTTGTTGTTGTTGTTTGGAGGCACTAGGAATCAAACCTGGGACCTCCCATGTGGGAAGCAGACACTCAGCTGCTTGAGCCACAACCACTCCCCATCAGTGGATTTGCCTGCAACAATTATGTGTGATGTTTGCCTTGGTTTCTTCTGTAGTAGCTTCATTCTCAGAAAGGTGATGCCTTCATTGAAATAGTGACCATAAGTAGCCCTAAACTCTAGTCCAAATAGCTCAGCAATCCCAGCAGAAAGAACATATCTCCTTGCCCAGTTGCAACAAAACACCTGGGACTACAAACATATTTCCTCTGCTTGTATCATATATTCATCATTGAATTAATTACCATTGCCAAAGGAAAGGCCTCTGTCCTAAGCCAGGCTTATATTATTTTCAAATCCTGGAGTTGGGGGTTGTGATTGTTACACTATAACCACATGAACTGAGAATGGATGAGAAGGGTTGCCCAAAGGAAAAACTGGGTGCTATTCCCAGAAAAGGGACTAGATACTGCACAGGCCAAAGCAACAGATATTCACATTAAAATACATTTAAGATACAGCCAATTATTTCTGATGTGTCTTAAGACCTGTATTAGTCAGTGTTCTCTAAGGAAACAAAATAAATGGGAGATACATATATATGTGTATATATGATGTAAATATGAGATTTTAAAATAGGAATTGGCTCACATGACTGTCCAAATTCTGTAAGACAGACCACAATCTGTGAAATCTGATTAATGATTTTGATGAATTCCCCAGGAGAAGCTGGTTAGCTCAAGTAGAGTTGGAAATTCTCCCTTCTGAATGGTGAAATCATCATTTCTCCTTTTAAGACCTTCAGTTGATTAGATGAAATTCCTCTCATTCCTATGTAATCAGCCATAAATTCAAATCAACTTACTGATTATTTAAATCCATGAAAATATTCCCACAATTACAATCAGGCCAGTACTTGCTTGACCAAACAACTGGACACCATGAACTTAACCATCACACGATGAGTGTGCCAAGCCTATTATTAAAGCTATCAATACTTTAGAATACATGCATTTCATTTAACCTTATTTATTACATTGTGGAATACTATAAATTCTTGGCCACATATTTCAGTGTTTTCTAATCCTTACATTTATAAAAATTTAATATTCTCTTCTACTGTGTCCTTGATAGAAACAGAAAAATAAAGAATACCATAATTTTTTCTACAATTAAAATAGAGCATTTGGTATAGTATCTGACCATCTATTATTATATTGTTTGTTATTATTATTAAAATATTCAACTAGATATATTGTGGAGTACCTTGCTATGTACAAAATTCTAGGGAATAAAAAAATGAATAAGACAGGGTATCTGATTTTAAGGAGCACAGAAATTAATGTGGGGGATAAAATATGTACAAAACTATAATACTAAGCAGGATATAAGAGGCTTCCATAAAAGATTCTTAAGTGCTATGCATATGATACATGTCTGTGTTTAAAATATTAAGTCCTTACTTAATCTTCTCTTCTTTAGGCAACAAAAACAACGACAAGAAAACAAACACATTTTCATCTGGCTTTTCTTATAAAGATTAGGCTGTCCATGTTACTTACATCTTAAATAAAGACTTAAATGAAGAGTACAAAAAATAATTTTGTCAGAATGTTATTTTCCAGAATTTCATACTATATCTCTTTATACAAAGGACTTTTCTCTATGTTTTTTCCTATATAGGAAAAGAAAAGAAAATCATCAGATTTCTTTTTCAGAAAATGCTTTGTAGTTTAGAAATAGCTTTTGAATTAAATGACCAGACTGTTGCTAAGCAACAGTATAAAACAATTCTTAACTATGGAGACAAATCTAAATCATGAACATTTATAAGGTATATGGCAATATGTCTGACATTTTTGTACTCAGTCCATAATATTTTCAGAAAAAATGTTTTCAGTGTTTTCCTTCAAAAATGAATTGCATGTATAGATGTGTGTATTCAAAGAAATAAAATGATTATGAAACTTGTCAAAACCAGAACCACAGTTGGCTTAATTTTTAATATCACTTTCGCAGTTCTGCTTTGGCCTTTTTAGCCTACCTAGATAAAGATTTTTAAACTACTTATGGTTTCTTACAACTTTTAAAGTACTTTTAAGCACATGTTCTGGATCTGTGGCCTCTCTATGGAAATAGGGCATTTAGCAGATATTATTTCTAGAGAAATACCAACACAAGTCAAGAAGAAATTACCTGAGATCATACCATATATTCCAGTTTGGAAAATTGTTACATTGTTGCTATAATTTTGTTATTAAGATTTAGCATTAAAAATGTAGTCATTCATTGCTTAACATGTAGGTTTTCATTAATACTGCAAAGACCAGGTATTTACTTGTCACTTCTTACAAAAGAAGACCCATTTTCCACATAAAGTTGTAAGTGATAAGTCTTGTCTTTTGAAACTCAAGGAAAAGGCCCTTGAATTTTTTCCTATGAAAATACTGCTTTTCTTTTATATAGAAGTAGCTCTTCACAAGGTGAACCAGGCAATTGAATGCCCACATATGACTATGTGAAGGCCTAGGTCAACAACCTAGATGTCAAAATTCCCCCTGCAGTCCTAAGTCAGGAATGCCAAGCTTTCAACTATTGCACATGAAGCACTTCTGCACATTCACATGAAAACATTTCACTCACAAAAACCACATGGAACAAGGCAAAAACATGAACTTATCTTAGAAAAGGAAATGTCTGTGGATACTTACACTTCTATGCCACTTTCCATAAAGGGTGAATTCTGTGGAAATTGGGGTATCAGGTAAAACCAAGACCCAGAGATTCGTGGCTAAACTTTTCTGTAAGCAATAAGGACAGGAAATTGTTTTCAGAGACAAGAAAAAAAATAGCAAGAGAGCCAGAGGAACCAGAGAGATGGTCTGAGGAAGGAGTACTTGTGAGAAGCATCCAGTGAAAATACCCCTTACTAAGTATTTCTGCTGCTTCCACATAAAGCCTTTTTCCTCCCAACCCTAGCAACTTGTCTTAGCATGCTTCCCAAACTTCAGTGATTTTTTGTAGGATTTTTTCCTCCTGGGTTTTGTGAAAGGATATGTTTCACTTATGAGTTATAAGTGAAACACAGCATGTATAAAAACCTAAGCCCAAAGGAGAAAGAACCAAAATCACAGGAGCCACAGTAAATTCACATAAGTCTTGGCTTAGCTTTCCACAGGTAATGGAATTGGAGGTTTGAGCCTATCTTAAGTTGATTTTAAAAGTACTGGAAAGCAATATAATAAAAGTGAGTTAGTGTTTCAGGTTATTTCATCACCAGAATTTGTTGAACTGCATATTTTAGATAATTATGTAGAGCAAATATAAGTTGTCACATATCATCTTAAATATAAAAGTCAGGCAATATCACGTTTCTGCAAGAATGGTTTGTGTGTTTGCACCTTTGAGATATGGATCACTGCCTATCCAAGTCAAATAAACCAAATTAGAACTCAAAATCCTCTAATTACGTTAAGGTCACATGCTGATTATTTTTTATGGCAGCAATCTGAGTATAAATTAATGAGGTATTTTATCTTTTTTTTTCTTTTAAGATTTATTTATTTCTCTCCCCTTCTCCCCCTCCCCACCCCCCGCCCCAGTTGTCTGTTCTCTGTGTCTATTTGCTGTGTGTTCTTCTTTTGTCCGCTTCTGTTGTTGTCAGCGGCAGGGGAATCTGCGTCTCTTTTTGTTGCATCATCTTGTTGTGTCAGCTCTCCACGTGTGCGGTGCAAGGAGTGCGCCCCATAAGGAGAACCACCCAGCCCGAAACAAAGTTCGGGCTGTTTAAAATGCCAGGAATGAAGCATTTTAAACAAAATACAAACCACATTAGGTAGTGTTTGGCAGCTAGCATTAAAATAATATTATACCCATGACAAATGCACAAACAAGTAAGAAAGAACAGAACTCATTTATATTACTCAAAAAAATAAAAACAGCATACTTCAAAATAGCACAATTTTTCCTATTCATGCCTTCCCTAACACTGGATATTCCTTTGCTTTTGCTGTTTACCAGACCTAAAACTTTCCTAATTCTGAAAGTAAAATAATGTAGTAAAGATTTTTTTATTCATAAATCTTTTGCCATTGGAGGAATATAAACTAAAGCATCTTGTCAAAGTACTAAGGAGTAGTCACACCTTCATAAATTGCACCATTAACTATGTGGTCTAGCTACCAAATCATGTGAGAAAAGATGTGGCAATTTTTAGCATTTTCACAAATATGACTAATTGTGAGGTAAACTTTTCCTATTTAACTCAGAAGCAAATTTCCTACTGCATCTCAGGGTATGTTTTATAAAAGAAGTTCAGTGTAAACTGTGTTTATAGAGCAAAATCTTCCACTTCATTCAGTTCCAGTCCTATCATTTTACTGTGACTACTGGAAACATTTTCAAATACAATGTGTTCCCAGGCAACTGCAACAAGAGAGTTATACCCATTTAATTTTATAAAGCACCATAGAGTTGACCCAGTGATATTGTCCTTGAGTTTGATATGAAAAATAATGCATGTTCTTAGTTGGTTTTATATATATATAAATATATATATATATGTATGTATGTATGTATGTATTGCACATAGTTAAACTTTGTGGGCATAAACTTAGTGTGACTATAATAAATTGATTTGGAGAAAGAAAAGACATTTCTTCATGAAGATTAGTAATTTAATTCAGAACAGGAGGTAAACTCTATTGCATGCATAGTGTAAAACAAGGAACAAGGTAATACAAGGAGAACCTAAGAGCTATACCCAACAGTATAAATTAGACAACAAATAAATACACAGACATGCATACAAAAACACGATAAACCTTTGTTTGTCTACAAAAGAATTTTGGTTAATTTAAAACTAATACTGATGCCTGAAAAGATTAAAATATATTCAGTAAGAGATGAAAAGAATTTCATCACTGAGAATTATTGTTCATTTTATAGATGTTTTCCTGTCTCAGAACAGGTGAAATCATCTATAATATATAACTTAACAGAACAATATAAAACAATTAGAAAAATTTACCTAAGTGCAATTTCTGTAGGCCATGAATTAGGTTTAAACTGAGTATGTGTTATGAACTGGGCTTCTTTTATCTGCTTTTATTTTTGTACTTCGAGCTTGTTATAAACAGCATGATAACGCTTATTCTTGCTCACCTTATTAGTAAGATTTATCTTCACAATGTGTATCAGTTAAATAAAATGACAGATACTCTGCCCAGTGATTGCTCTCATCATGCCATGCTTCTTAACTATAAAGAGGTAATGGAGTTAAAGCAGATACACAGACCTCAAAAACCACATAAAAATATAACAAATGTTTAGCTCTGATGCCTTAAGCAAGTGTCTGACAAGGAATGTGTTATTCTATAATTTCCTTGAGGGTCAGCACCTGTTTTTTTTTCATTGTTTTTATTCCCACCACCTAATAGGGTAAGCACATAGTAGGTACACAATAAGCCTTTTGAATTATATATGCATTTCTGTGCCAGTTCAGAGACATTAACTCCAAAGAAGTAGAACACAATTCTCTTATGTATTTATTTTGCAAATTTTTAAAAATCAGAATCACTTTTATTAGTGTTTTCTGTATCTTCCAGAGTTTCTTCATATGACTATAAGAAAATATGAATAAATATATATATTCTTTCTCCCATTTTATACAAAAAAAAGTAGCATATTCCTTTTTTCACTTGAAAATGTATCCAGGACCATTTTCTATTATAATACCTAGAGAACATCCTCTTTCTTATTGCCACATAGTATTAACGTTACAGAGATAAGCCAAAATTTATTTAACCAGTCCATCCCAACAGTCCTATGTGTTGATTCTAATCTTTTGCTATTTCAGAGGATTCAGCCCTGTGTAAATCACTTCCCACATATGCAAGACACCATTTGCCCATTTTTATGTTCGGTTAGTCTTTTCCTTGTCAATTTCTAGAAACTGTATAATAGGGTATAAGCCTATTTGTTAAATGGGTTGCAAATATCTTTCCTAGTTTATCATTTGCTTTTTAACATTATATATGAGGATTTTTTTTCTTTTTTTTGCTTTGTAGGAATTTTTAAAATTTTTTTAAATAAAAATTATCAGTATTTTCTCTTTTGGCTTCTGAATTTTGAGTCACAGTGAGATAAGCCTTCTCTTAAAAAATCACATTCACATTTATTCATACTGTTTGATAAATAAACTATAAAAGGACATTCAAGACAATTCTACCTCTCTAGTTTTGGCAATCTTGACAAAAGACCTTTTGAAACTGTAGGCAAAAGACAACTTGTTGCAGCAATACCATATTAATTGAAAAATTCACAGTCTATTAGAAGATCTAAGGGCTTAGATTTGTATTAATTATCTTTTCCCTATGACTAGTAACAAAAACATTCAGTTGCACAATAAGAAGTTAAGTGAAGAATATTTTTATTAGAATTTTAAAGTTTATTCATATGTTTAAAACAAGTTTAACTCTTCCAAAATTGTCTGCCTAATGACTAATGAAATAATAAGCTGTGGTATCCTTGAAATTGTACCACTCATTCATATCCTGTGCTGCAGAGAACACAATTGAATCACACATCCAGCTGTGCATTTATGAATTTCTGTCCTGTCAACAACAGAGCCCTCAATGTGGCACTATTCCTCAAGAGACCAATTGCCTACTTGGTGGCAAATCAACTATACTGGTCCCTTTCCATCCTAGGATGGGTGGTGGTTCATCCTCACAGAGATAGACTGCTATATAAAGTATGAGTTTGCTTACTTGCCTCCTGACACATCACCATTCTCCTGAGGCTTAGAAATACTTGTTCTAGAGACATGGCATGCTGACTAGCACAGCATCCAACTACTAGAAGATCCACTTTGCAGCAAGGAAATTTGAGAGTTGGTCCATGCCCATGGATTCACTGGTCCTATCACAGACCTCACCATCCAGCCTTCAAAAAGTGAAGCCAGGTAGAGGCAGGGCAAGATGGCATCTGAGTAAGTACACTGTTGTCATCTCTCCTGCAAATGAATTCCGTGATGGAATTCTGCTAGAGTGGGCTGTTTTGGGGACCTACAGGGCAGGAGGTGTCTGGACATTGATCTGGAGAGACTAGCAGAATTAGAGCTTGCTCAAGGTAGAACTGCGGGTTTCTAACACTGAACTCGGAAGCCGTGGGAAGATAAAATCCCTTCCCCCTATGGCTGAGGGCATAGTGCTCCTGGAGAGCTGCTGGTTGTGCTGCAGCATTCCCCAAACATGTGAACCCCAAACCCATGTTCACTGAACCCCTGCAACCCACATTTAGCAGATCTACATACCCTGAGTCCACATTCTCCCAGGGCTCTGTTTACCGAATCCAGCACTCCTGGAAATCCGGCATTGCCCTACCCCTCCAGTCACGGACTAACTCTGGGAGTGGAAGGGTTTAGGTAGGAGGTTCAGAGAGGCCCAAGGAGTGCAGGTTCAATTTTCTGGTCCCCCCCCTCCCTTTTATTGAGTTTGTTGGAGCATATCAGCTGACTTGGGGAGAGCATAAGAAGAGAGGAGAGGAGAATCTGCTGAGAAAGACTGATTTATCTAAACGCCCTCAGATAGGAAACTTGGTCTGGAAGAAGGTGGAGTCAGAAAATTAACTAGCCACCCTGTAGCACACCTATGGGAGAGGGGCAGTAGGATGTGCTTTGCAGGCTTCCAATAGCATATTTAGGGTTCCTGGCAAGGGGTGGGTGCTCTCTCTCAAGAAATTGAGACATTATTTTCTGAGAAGAGCTGGTTCATCAGGGACCATTTGAATTTCCTACAGGAGTCCTCACATAGCCTTCCTGCTGCCCTGGGAGAGAGAGAAGTGAAGAAGGGAGAAAGGGGGAATGTCAGACTCCTAAGCAGTTTATTGAATTGCAAAGAGGATTCCATGCCTGAGGCCTCATCTGGTCTTTTTTGTTGGTTTGTTTTCTTGTTTTCTTTCCTCTTTATCCCCCCTCTCAGCCCTTTTTTTCTTCTTTTTTTCTTTTCTCTTTTCCTTGATTTCTTTTTCCTTTTTTTTTTTTTTCTTCTTTTTTTGTATTAGGTTCTGTAGGCAACATTTCTTATTTGCTGTGCTTCCTCATCCTCAAATTCCTATTTTCTGTGTGTACTGATTTTGGCTACCAACACTATCCCCTTTCCTTTACATCATTCTATCCACCGTGATCTATTGTTCTTCTTATATTTCACCTCTCATTTTTCCCCCAATATTTCTGACTTTTTATCTCTAATACCTCTAATCTGTTTCTATCTTTTATTCACTTTTTATATTATTGTCCTTTCTTTTCTCTTTCTCTCTCTCCTGACCACACTGGCCTTTTAATTCATATTATATTCTTCCCCATATTCAGTTTGCTATCTCATTATAGACACTCCACTTTTTTACAGTTATAACTATACATGGCTTATGTGAGTTCAATATTCATTTTCATAGATTATATTTTAGTTTCTTACCCCTTTTGCTTTCTCTGGCCCTAATATTTTCCTTCAAGGGAACTTAACCAATAACAAGGAAATAGAATAAGAAGAATAAAGTGACAAAGACAAGACTTAACATGCAGACAAAAACAATAACTAATTAAACCCCATAATGAAGAAGCTAATCAACTGAATAAACCCAACAAGATGAAGTGATGACCAGACAGCAACAAAAACCTATAGAACATACCAATAATCAGGAAAACATGGCCCAATCCAATGAACAAACTAAAAACCAGGGAGAGAAGTGGAACACTGAACAAATAATTAAAGCTCTCAAAATATGTATGATGGACCAATTCAATGAAGTGAATGAAGAGATTAAGCATATTGAGAAAACACTTGGAGAGCATACAGAAGAAATTGTGATCATGCACAAAGAGATCATGGATATGATGGGGATCAACAGCACAATCCAAGAAATCAAAAATACACTCTCAGCAAATAACAGCAGCTTTGAAGAGGCAGAGGGAAAAATAGTGTTGTGGAAGATAGTACATCAGAAATCAAACAAACAAAAAATGATCAATAAAAAGACAGGAAAAATTCAGCAGGGACTTAAGGACCATAATGACAATGCAAAACACACAAACATATGCATCATAGGCATCCCAGAAGGAGAAAAGAAGGGAAAGGGGACAGAAGAGATGTTGGAGGAAATAATCACTGAAAACTTGCCAACCTATGGAGGGAGATACATGCACATGTCCAGGAAGTACAGTGCACCCCAAACAGCATAAATCCCAACAGGCCTATGTGAAGACATATACTTATCGAATTATTCAATGTGCAATACCAAGAGAAAATACTAAAAACAGCAAGAGAAAAGAGAACCATCACATACAAGAGAGGCTCCATAAGATTAAGTGCTGATCTCTCATCTGAAACCATGGAGGCAAGAAGGCAGTGGTATGACATAGTCAAGGTACTTAAAGAAAATAATTTCCAAAAGAATACTCTATCCAGCAAAGCTAGCATTCAAAAATAATGGGGAGTTCAAAATATTCACAGATAAACAGAAACTAAGAGAGTATGCCAACAAGAAGCCTGCATTAAGGAAATACTAAAGGAAGTTCTGTAGGAGGAAAGAAAAAAAACAGGAGACAGAGAAGCGGACTTGGCCCAGCAGTTAGGGCATCCATCTACCACATGGGAGGTCCATAGTTCAAACCCTGGACCTCCTTGACCCATGTGGAGCTGGCCCATGCACAGTGCTGATGTGCACAAAGAGTGCCATGTCATGCAGAGGTATCCCCTGCGTAGGGGTGTCCCCTGCATAGGGGAGCCCCATGCACAAGGAGTGAACCCTGTAAGGAGAGCTGCCCAGTGCAAAAGAAAGTTCAGCCTGCCCAGGAATGGTGCCACACACACGGAGAGCTGACACAACAAGATGACACAACAAAAAGAAACACAGATTCCTATGCTGCTGACAACAACAGAAGCAGACAAAGAAGAACATGCAGCAAATAGATACAGAGAACAGACAACTGGGGCAGGGGAAGGGGAGAGAAATAAAATAAATAAATCTTTAAAAAAAAAAAACAGGCGAAAGAGTTGGAGGAGAGTGTAAGATCAACTAAAATGACAAAAAGAGGGAAAAAAATCAAATGACATATGACAAACACAAATCCAAAGAAATTATAGCTAATATAAGTCACTCCTTGAAAGTAATAACACTGAATGTCAATGGATTAAACTCACCTTATTGGAAAATGGGAAATATGACCCATCTATATTCTGTCTTCAAGAAACTCATCTTAGACCCAGGGATCCAAGGAGATTGAAAGTGAATGACTAGCAAACAATCTTATAGGCAAACAACAACAAAAAAAAGGGCAGGTGTAGCCTCTAAATGCAGACAAAATAGGCTCTAAATGCAAAACTGTTGTGAGAGACAAAGATGGACACTGCATATTAGTGAAAGGGATAATCTTTCAAGAAGAATGAACAATCATAAATATTTATGCTCCTAACAAGGGTGCTTCCAAATATGTGAGGCAAAGACCAGAGAAACTAAGTGAAGGAATAGATGCCTCTACAATTATACTGGGGGAATTTAACACACCGCTATCACCATTGGACAGAACATCTCAAAAGAGCATCAATAAAGAAACAAAGACTTTGAATAATATATTAGAGGATCTGGATCTAATAAACATATACAGAACATTACAGCCAAATATAGCAGGATATACATTATTTTCAAGGGCACCTGGATCATTCTCCAAGATAGACTATATCCTAGGCCACAAAGAAAGTCTCGATGAATTCAGAAAGATTGAAATCATACAAAATTATTTCTCTGACCAGTGGAGTGAAGTTGGAAATCTGCAAGGGTCAGAGGCCCAGATTTGGCATCTGACTAAATAACACACTCTTAGAAAAACAGTGGGTCAAGGAGGAAACCTCTACAGAAAACAATAACTAACTTGAAACTAATGAAAATGATAACACATCATATCAAAAGTTATGGGATGCAGCGAAAGCTGTACTGAGAGGGAAATTCATAGCCATAAATTCATACATCAAAAAAAAGAGTTAAAATTGAAGAACTAACTGAACAATTGGTGGAATTAGTAAAAAACAACAACAACAACAACAACCTAACCCCAAAGAAAGAAGAAAGAAAGAAATAACAAAGATAAGAGCAGAACTAAATGAAATAGAAAATAAGAAAGCACTTGAAAAGATAAACAAAACAAAGAGCTGGTTCTTTGAGAAGATCAATACAATTGACAAACCCTTAGCTAGACTAACAAAGAGAGAGAAGATGCAAATACACAAAATAAGAAGTGAGAAAGGAGATATCACCACTGACTCCACAGAAATAAAGACTATCTTAAGAGGATACTTTGAAAAACTATATTCCAACAAGAAGGACAATTTAGAGGAAATGGACAAATTCCTAGAAACACATAAGCAGCCTATATTGACAAAACAAGAAATTGACGATCTCAACAACCAATCACAAGTAAAGAGATAGAATCAGTCATTAAAAACCTCCCAACTACTTACTGATATTCTATTCATGAACTATTGTGATTAGTAATCAAAGAAAATGTGACATTGTTGTGGAGAAGGTGGCTATGGTGGCTGCTGAGGGTAGGGAGTGGGAGGAAGAGATGAGATGTGGGGGTGTTTTTGGGACTTGGAGTTGTCCTGGGTGGTGCTGCAGGGACAGTTACCAGACATTACATGTCCTCCCATGGCCCACTGGGTGGAATGTGGGAGAGTGTGGGCTATGGTGTGGACCACTGACCATGAGGAGCAGCAGTGCTCAGAGATGTATTCACCAAATGCAATGAATGTCTCATGATGATGGAGGAGATTGTTGTTATGGGGGAAGGAGTGGGGTGAGGGGATGGGGGGTATATGGGAACCTCATATTTTTTAATGTAATATTAAAAAAATAAAGACAAAAAAATAAAAATAAATAAATAAATAAAAATAACCTCCCAACTAAGAAGAACCCTGGGCCAGATGGTTTCACGGGTGAACTCTACAAAACATTCCAGAAAGAACTAATGCCTATTTTGCTGAAACTCTTCCAAAAAATCGAAACAGAAGGAACATTGCCTAACTCATTCTATGATGCCAACATTACCCTAGTACCAAAGCCAAAGACACCACAAGAAGGGAAAATTACAGACCAATTTCTCCAATGAACCTAAATGCAAAAATCCTCAATAAAATACTTGTTATTCATATTCAACAACACATTAAATGAATCATACACAATGACCAAGTGGAATTCATTCCAGTTATGCAAGAATGGTTTAACATAAGAAAATTAATCCATGTAATACACCACATAAACAGATTGAAGGAAAAAAATGACGTGATCATATCCATAGAGGCAGAAAAGGCCTTTGACAAAATACAGCACCCTTTCTTGATTAAAAAAAAAAAAAACACATGCAAAAGATTGGAATACAAGGAAATTTTCTGAACATGCTAAAGGGTACGTATGAAAAACTCACAGCCAACATCATTTACAATGGTGAAATCCTAAAATCCTTCCATCTAAGATCAGGAACAAGACAAGGATGCTCACTATCACCCCTTCTATTTAACACTATCTTAGAAGTACTTGCTGAAACAGTGAGGCAAGAACCAGATATAAGAGACTACCAATTTGGAAAGGAAGAAGTCAAAATTTCCTTATTTGCAGATGACATGATCCTATACATAGAAAACCTGAGAAGTCTACAAGAAAGCTTCTAGAACTCATAAATGAGTTCAGTAAAGTTGCAGGTTATAAGATCAATGTGCAAAAATCTGTAGCATTTCTGTACACCAATAATGAGAAATCTCAGGAGGAAATCAAGAAACAAATACCAATCACAATAGTAAATTTAAAAATCTAATACCTAGGAATAAATTTAACAAAAGATGTAAAAAATGTATACTTAGAGAACTACACAACACTGTTCAAGGAAATCAAAGAAGACCTAAATAAATGGAAGAATATTCCTTGTTCATTGATAGGAAGACTAAATATTATTAAGATGTCTATCCTACCAAAACTGATCTACACATTCAATGCAATCCCAATAAAAATCAACACAGCATTCTTTAAGGAACTAGAACAACAAGCTATGAAATTTATTTGGAAAGGAAAGAGGCCCTGAATAGCCAAAGAAAAAGAAAAATGAAATTGGAGGAATCACACTACCTGATTTCAAAACATACTACAAAGGTACAGTAGTGAAAACATCATGGTATTGGCACAAGGATAGACACACTGACCAATGGAACCAAATTGAGAGTTCTGAAGTACATCCTCATATATACAGTCATATAATATTCGATAAGGCCACCAAACCATCTCAACTGGAAGAGAATGGCCTCTTCAAAAAATGGTGCCTGGAGAACTGGATATCCATATGTAAAAGAATGAAAGAGTATTACAAACTCACACCTTATACAAAAATCAATTCAAGATAGATCAAAGATCTTAATATAAGAGCCAAGACCATAAAGACTTTGGAAAGCAACGTAGGGAAGCATCTACAGACCTTGTAATAGGAAATGGCTTCATGAACTTCACACCCAAAGCATGAGCAGCAAAAGAACAAATAATTAAATGGACCTTCCCTAAAAGTAAAGCCTTCTGCACCTCAAAGGAGTTTGTCATGAAAGTGAAAAGAGAGCCTACCCAATGGGAGAAAATATTTGGTAACCATATATCTGATAGAAAACTTATATCCTGCCTATATAAAGAACTCCTATATCTTGAAAATAAAAAGACAACCCATTTTAAAAAATGGGAAAAAGATTTAAACAGACACTTCTCCAAAGAATAAATTCAAATGGCTAAAAAGCACATGAAATATGCTCCAAATCTCTAGCTCTTAGGAAAATGGAAATCAAAACTACAATGAGATACCATCTTACTCCCATAAGATTGGCAGCTCTGAAAAAAACAGAAGACTACATGCACTGGAGAGGATGTGGAGGAATGGGAACACGCATCCACTGCTGGTGGGAATGCAGAAGGATCCAGCCATTCTAGAGGACATTTTGGCAGTTTCTCAAAAAAATAGCTATAGATTTGCCATATGACCCAGCAATTCCATTGCTGGGTATATACCAAGTAGAACTGAAAACAAGGACACAAACCGATATATGCCCACCAATGTTCATAGCAGCATTGTTCACTATTGCCAAAAGTTGGAATCAACCCAAACGCCCATCAACAGATGAATGGATAAATAAAATGTGTTATATACACACAATGGAATACTACTGAGCTTTAAGAATGAATACAGTACAAACACTTGATAACATGGATGAATCTTGAGAACCTTACGTTGAGTGAAGCAACCCAGGTATTGAAGGACAAATACTACATGACCTCTCTGGTAAGAAAAAAGCAAACCAAGTTGTCTCAGAGAGCTAGAGACCAGATGATAGGCTAAAGGAATTTGGGGAGTGGAGGAAGGTTGCGAGCTGACCCCTACATGGGTGAATTCTATGATAAGCTGGAGGTAAGTATTTGTACAGGGAAGGGATAAAATGGGCACATAGGGATAGCTTTGGGTGGGGTTTTGCAGGCTTGAGGGGGCCTAGGGTTGGGAGGATGGGTAATATTGCCCAAGAAATTGGGGGGAGTGTGGGGGAACATATGAACATAAGAGATTGTCAGGTATGTGGTTGCGAGTATAATGTTGAGAAAAATTTTCAAAAATATGATAAGGAAGACAACCTGTTTAAGATGCTTAAATGGGAGAATCTGACACAGGACAGGCTAGGGAGTGTGTGGGTGCTCATTTTGTGATAGTGGGTTACATCACTGGATGGAGACCCATACAATGAGAGTGAAGGTGTACCCACATCCTGGGGAGGACTGATGTTCTCAAATAGAGGGAATTGTATCTCTTGAGAAAAACGGTGGCTCCCAATGCATTAGGGCAGTCAAGCATGTCAAATCCTCAACATTGTTGCAAGTATCTCTGAGCATGGCCCTTCAAGTAATGAAGATTGATTGTCATTGTGGGCCCTGAGGGGAGGGAAAAAGAGGTATTGAATAGATAAAATCAGTGTAACTGTGGGACAATGGAAGTGTTCCACAAGATTATGCAAGGATGGATATAGGACATGTTAAATTACACCAATAATGTATAGGGGCCTATAGGCTAAAATGTAAATCATAATGTAAAACATAAGATAACTAAAAATTTAGAAAACTGTATAGTCTAAAATATAAACCATAATGTAAACCCAAGTGTAACCTTGTTTGAAAGCTATTGTCTCAATATCTGTACATCAGTTGCGGTAAATATAGTATGAACATGTAAAAAGATTATTGCTGGGGAAGGGACAAAGTGTATGAAGATGGATATGTGGGAATACCGTATATTGTGTATATGAATTACGGTGATCTAAAACTTTTGTGAGACAAGCTTAGTAAAACAGGGGGAAAAAAAAAAAGAAAGGACATAGACACTGAGGAAGAGATGGAAGAACTTTCCTTGCCAAAGTGCATACAGGGCAACACTTATTGCAGTGATGGAAGGCAAAACATCAAAAATAAAGCTCTTTCATTTTTTAACTTTTGATACACCAATTTATTCTTACTTTAATTTTTCTAAGTTAGTACGTATTCTATATCTAACCTTTAAACCCATCACTATATTCATTTCACTATTAATGGAACCTGGCAATATATTGGGCTTCATTTTCTGAGATGTTTTGGATCACAGAGAGGTTCAACTTTGCCAGGGGAGGAATACTGGCATGGGATGTTATTGATAGAGGGCACATGATTGGGAGGGAGTTCTCCAGGGCATATATACAGGGTACATAAAAATGTTTGGATATTTTCATAGTTGTCACAGTTAAAAATGACAACTGAGGGAGTGCTGAGTTTCTAGCCAGGGGAGCTCTGTCACATTCCCTAATAGAATAGCAATAATGCCCCAAGTGCAACAGCAAAAACCAAAAAAGAAGGATGGTCCAACAATGAGCCCTTGATACTAATGACTATGCTTGTGAGCCTGTGCACCTGAAATAAGAACTAGGCCTAGAGCTGCAGGGTGCCTAAGATTTACCTCCTGAGAGCCTCCATGTTGCTCAAATGTGACCAGTCTCGAAGCCAAACTCAGCATGTAAATGCATTGCCTTCCCCCCAGTGTGGGACATGACTCCTGCGGATGAGCCTCCCTGGCACCAAGGGATTACTACTAAGTACCAGCTGATGATGTAACTAGAAAACAACCTTGAATAAAAGGGTCAACTCAGACCAGCAGAATATCTCAGCCTACATGTAATATCAGGAGTTAAAAATGCTTTTTGACCTTGAGTAAAAGGTGGAAATGGAAAGGACAAATGAGTTTATATGGCTATGGGTTTCCAAAAAAGAACTGGTAGGTCATCAGAGGGGTCGCCCTTACACAAACCTCAGCAGAGTCCCGGAGACAGCTAAAGTAGATACAACCCCAGGTATTGATTCTTCCAAGGGCTACAAAGACCCACAGGTCCTATGGTCATGGCAGATGGATTTCAGTGCCATGTCAGTTGGCCCTACTTTGGAGTTTGTGTTCCCAAGTGTGATGGAATTGGACTCAGGTACGACCTTTCTACACATGCCTCTCCTGTTACTTTTACTGGACCTGTGGTTGGTGCTGGGGTTTAGTGTATACTCAGGGGATCTGAATCTCTGGACTGTCCATGTGATAGCCAGACCCTGAGCCTCAGCAGACTTGCAACTCCTACCCTCTGATTTATTGGACTTACCCCAGCCAGCTAACAGGGAGGTGAAGAAGGTCAACCACCACACCAGGGAGCCAAGAGTGCCTGTAACTGCAAGCAGGAGAATTACATCCATCCAGAGGAATCTAAGCCCCCTCTTGATCCAGACGTGGTCCGGACATCACCATCCCAGGGTCCACAGAATGGAGGAATAAAATGTGGATTAGAGTGGACTTACTGATATTCTACTATAAAACTATTGTGACTAATAATAGAAGAAATTGTAGCATTGAGGTGAAGAAAGTGGTCACAGTAGTTGCTGAGGGCAGGGAGAAGGAAGGACAGCTGTGATGTGGGAGCATTTCTGGGACTTTGAGTTGTTCTAAATGATATTGCAGTGTCAGATGCTGGACTTTATATGGCCTGCCATAACCCAATGAATGTATTGGGGGATAGTGTGAACTACAGGGTAAACTATTATCTATGTGGTGCAGCAGTGCTCCAAAATGCATTCACCGAATTTGAGGAGTGTGCCACAATGATGGAGGAGGTTGTTGGTGTGGGAGGAGTGGGGTGGAGGGGTGGGGGAAATATGGCAATCTCTTACATTTTTTAATGTAACATTTTTTTGTGATGTATATATCTTCAAAAGAATATAATTTACAAAAATGATGGGATGGGAGTTGGGGAGTGGGGTATATGGGAACCTCTTATGTTTTTTATGTTTTTTAATGTAACATTCTTTGTGATCTATTAACTTTAATTTAAATAACTGTAAAAAAAAAAAAATGAAGCCAAAGCTCCAGCTTGGAGGCAGCACAGAGAAGGGATGGGTGTCATCCTTCAAAAGGCAATATATCCATGAAGTCAGAGTGCTCTGTATAATGATGTGCCCCCAGTAGGAAGATTACATGAATCCAGAAGCCAGGAATTTGAAATATGATTCACCCATCTTTCCATGACTTTTATCACACACACCCCAAAACCCACTGGAGAATTTTTTTGTTTCTTATCCCCACAACTCTGGCATCTACAGTTTAACAATCATAAATGACTTGCAAAAGAAAAAAAGACAATATCAACTCAGGTAGATTTTGAGTTTGATTTTTTTTTAAGTTATTGCTCATAAAGTTTTCCTTCCCCTATCTTGGTGGAAGAGCAACAATTTACTCTGTATCTTATTTGCTACCTTGGAAATGTTTAGAAGGAAGTCACATCTCACAGATATGTATCCAAATGCTGGTGTGACACAGGGATTGGAAGATGTCAGAATCTGCAGAGATATTTCACTAGTTTTCTGCTGATAGACAATTGGTCACTTGGTGGCAAATCAGTTACACTGGGCACTTTCCAACCTAATAGACACAGGTAGATTTTACTCCACACATTTGTTCAGCAATATTATCATCAGTGGTAATATGTCTTCGAATTGGACGGGCTAAAAGCTCCCATGAAAATCTTACATGACTTTTAAGTCTCAGATTTACCATTCAGACTAATTAGAAACTTGCTAGTTGACAGAAAGTTGACTTCATTATTTATTTGATTTATTTATATGTTGCTTTGATCCCTAAAAGATTTTGAAGAAGA
Source organism: Dasypus novemcinctus (assembly GCF_030445035.2). Lineage (NCBI taxonomy): Eukaryota > Metazoa > Chordata > Mammalia > Cingulata > Dasypodidae > Dasypus > Dasypus novemcinctus. Next base: position 64,970,491 of record NC_080684.1, read on the forward strand.
TATACACTGAATAACATGTGCCCATATTGAAAGGTAAGATTAAATTTTCAAAAGGTAAGAAAAACAAGGCAAAGAGAAAACAAGAATGGAGAAGTAAAATGGAGCAGCATGAGCATAAAACAAAATCATGCCATTGACCTTTGAGGAGGGTTCATAGATTGGCTCCAAACTTTCTAGAAGAACGGCATTTACTCAGTTACATAATTCTCAGGGCCTTAAAAACAGCTTGTTTTTCAAGGGAGGTAACTGGTTCAGAGACTAGAGCAAAATGTATCCTGTGGACACTTTAATGTACTGAATGACCTCCTATTATGCAAGATTTATAGGATTGTTTTTATAAGAAAATGGATGAATATTTCTTCCAGATCTACATGATACAATGATATTTATTTCCTATTTCAAGCTTCTTTTAGTATTGAGAATAAATAAATGAAAAAGTTTAGATTGGTATTGCCAAGGGTTATGTCAACAAAAAAGCCCCAAACTCTCCAATAGTTCCTTACTGGGATAGACACTTAAGGAAAGAAATGTGGAATGATGTCACCATATATTTCATTAGTGGGACTAATTCTAAAGGAAGAAGGGTTTGGAGGTGAAATGGGGAGGCAGAAGAATATATTTATTTCTGGAAGTTTCAATTATTGACAAATAAGAAATTCATGGCTCTGAAAGAGCACAAAAAAAAATGTCCTGAAAGTGACTGGGGCCAACTACATTTTCCTCATGAGAGAGATTCTGAATCAGTAAAAACAAAGAACACAAATTTTCATACTGTTTAAGTCAAGGACTCATTTCAGACTCAGATGAAAACTATACCCTCTCACCAGGAAAATGGAATTACATTCTATGTAGCAAACTTCAATTCTTTGCCCATCCTAGTTTTAGAAAAAGTTTGATGCTGAGGTTTCTATAGAAAAGGGGGAAAAAACCCCAGGAATTTTTATTTTCTTGATTTGCCAATCTGCACAAGAAGAGAGCTGGTAATTTTGTCTAACGAAGACAAGAAAACTGACACTATTGATTTTAGCTTTTAATGGGAAAAAATATGCAGTGGTGGCACTATGAAAAAGACATTGACAAGGACTAGAGAAAACACCAAAACATGTACTAATGGAAATTAATTGGAGGCATTCTAGGTGGTGACAATGACATTGCAGACACAGGGAGGCAGAATTTTCCTTGACTGGCAATCTTAAACTCTTGTCTTTGTGCAGCAATGCCAGAAATTCAAGTACTAGGGACCCCAGATAAAGCATAGGGGATGGGGTCATCTGATCTTGCAGTTGGGACTACAGAGGAAGTCATCCACACAGGATTCTCCTTGTGGTATGTAAACAGACAGGAAGGTGAAAAGAATACTGAGATAATTAGAGGAGTGAACTCTAAGTCTGTAGGCCAGATCCTACTTGTTGATGCTTTTTTATTATGATAGCAAATGTGCTTTCCAATTAGTTGTCATTACTTAAAATGTATGATATGTTATATAAATAACTAAACTTATGGATTCTTAAAAAAAAAAATCAGATGATCTGGAAACACTGAACTCCTGCTTCTCAATGCAATGATCATTGATCATTCCCTCACAGTTAGCACTAAGCCCTGTTGTTTTTCCAGCACTAAGGTCAAATTATCTCCATGTTTGAACAGTGGTTTTGTCAGCATCTGGGCTGCCTATTTTGCTCATTTATATTAGGAGGTACTAACTCATTATAGTTATAAATATATAGTCTATGTCTCTCAGACCAAAGCATTATATTTTATTCAATGTGGTATCCATAACTATGTACCTAGTAGACATCCAACTACCAGGAGCTTCCTTGGCCAAAGGTCTCCGTTCCAGCACTCTGAATCCACCACTGTATTTTGACCGAGGCAGTGCTGTATGGACTGTTCCCAGCCATTCACAGAAAACAGCAGGGATCCTAAAACAAGCTGTTCCTGAGATATCTGAGACTATTTGGACAGCCAGCTTTGGTTCTAAAACTCTCTGATGATCTTGCTGAAACTTCTCAGACTACAGAGCAGCCTCAGATGCCTTCTTCAATAGGGGTAGGGCTTGCATCCCCCAGGCTTCCCAAGCATTTTCTGACACACAGACATTTCCTCAAATAAAATCCTTGCCTGTTTAAGTCATTTCATGTCTGCTTCTTGGTGGACACAGATAAGATAAGTGGGGTGATCCAAGAAAACATCAGTAAGATGGAGATTTGGTACTGGCTCACCCACCACCCAGCAGGTAAAGAGGTCATCATTCTGGTTGATATTTGGGGCATGGATATACAAAGTAGAGATCAGTCACTAAAGATTTCATGCTTGGTGACTTCAAGACCAAATAACAAACAAAAACCAGTCCTAAAGGAGAACAATGCTACGACAGGTGAGATGATGCCAGCATTTAAGAAATATGGGGATAAGTGTAAAAAGATGGTAGAGGTAACTGAACTGCTAAATTATATTAATGCCTTTCAGGAAGATAATGAAAAATTGAGGGCTTTTAGTAAGCAATTAATGACTGTGTGTGAAAACCAGAAAGGCTCTGTGGTAGAGATCCTTAGTTGAGCAGCAGTCTGAGATCTAACTGCAGAGTTCCAGAGACATTTGAATGCTTAGTCAAGGCAAGTCTGTTACACAAAGATCAAATCCTGGCTGAGAAAACTTGAGATCCTAAAATATATTTGAGGGCATTTAGATGGATATCTCTGATCCATCCAGACTCTCAGGGCTAGCATAGAGATGGCCCGTACTTCCCTGGTGTTTTAGTCAGCAGTTCCCTAGGAAAACAGAACTGACAGGAGATAATATGGAAATATGAGATTGTTATAAGAATTGTCTCACATGCCTGTGGGAATGGACAAGTGCAAATTCTGCAGGGCAGGCTGCAAGCTGGAAACTCCAAGGAAAGGTTTCAATGAATTCCCCAGAAAATGGCTGGCTGAAGTTGAGATGCAAACCCTCTTTTCTGACTGCTCCTATCATTACTTCTCCTTTTAAAGTCATCAACTGATTGGATGAGACTTACCTCATTGTTGAAGGCAATCTCCTCAGTTGATTATACATGTAATCAGTCATAGATGCAATCAACTTATTGATGATTTAAGCCATGAAATATCCTCATAGTTACAACCAAGCCAATGCTTGCCTGACCAAAAAACTGGATACCATAACCTAACACAGTTGATACAGGAACTTAACTGTCACACCTGATAAGAGCTAGCACTTCCACTATGCTTGGAAGATCCCTTAGAAGCATCTCTTCCATGAAACATAATGGTCCTCCCACCCTCTCTCCTGGCTTCCAAACTGATAATCAGTGTTAAATCCCAGCATTACCCAGCTGGGAATGTGCTGAGGCTGATAAGGGAAGAAAGACACTATATAAAATAAAGAATTCTGAGAATTACCTGCATGTACCAGCAGGAGCCAGGGAAGTCCTCCTGGGACTGGGTTTTAAGAGTGCTGCTCAAAAGTGCCAGAATGTAAGACTGGATAAGCAATAACTCATTAACTTGTGGGGGAAGTATTTTTTCAGGACATGAGACTTAACGTTCTATGAAGGACACCCACAGCAAAATTGTTGCTGTGGTGTCTCTTAGAAGAATAGAAAAAAAAAAAAATTGGTAGGTCCTCTCAGCAAAATAAAAGTTCCTCAGCTACTTTGACAGATGGTAGAGAAAGGAATTGAGATATTGAACAAGTGTGCATGCTGAAATATACATATTACATAAGGGCAGGTGACACACTAGAGGATTTTGATGTGTAAGAGGATGCAGAGAGAACATTCACCAAGTCCTTTCAGAAATATGCTGGTGAGAGGGGCACTGGCATCACTAAGAAGTTTCATTGTTGATCCCATCTGCAATCCAAGAAGATGGCAGGAGCAGTGGTCAGAGAGCTGCATCATTGATATCCATGAGGATAATGGAATCTTGAAATAGTAGAGGCCAGGGGGCACTGTGCTTAAGAGCAAGAAGCCAGAAAGCAGCAATTACTGTAACTACTGATAAGTTTAGAGAAGGAGCAAAGAGGGCTTGACCAGCAAGAAGTTGTAAAGATGATTAATTGACCATTACGTGATGTACATAAGAGAAAACTAGATGGGCAGCCAACAAAGGTATAAAAAAAGAAAACAGAGAAAGAATGCAGGAGGCTGTAGGAAGTTGCCCCAGGAAAAATTATACTCCCTTACTCAATTGCCAAACTTGAGACTAATTCAAGATCTATACCCCACTGAAAGAAGTGTTTGAATTTCTAGAAAGAAGGACCTGGTACACCATGGCAAGTACAAAACATGACAATTCTCCAAAGGGACCTACATATAACCATTTACTCATGTAACTGCACACTAGTTAAAGGGGAATAACCAAACATTTAAATGACTATTTAACTATGATTTTGAGTTGATTTTTGATGTCTAAATGTCCCTTCGATAAAGTGGAAGTTTATGGGGAGCAGGTGGTAAATGGAGTCCTGGCAAAAGTCCAATTCGCTGCACCCACTGTGCCAAGTTACTCAACTCAGAGGTCATTTCTCCCTTGTTATACTTGGCAGTAGGGATCCCTTATCTGTAGTGTAGGAGCTGTCAAAGTGGGAAAGACCAAATGGAAATCTCTGAAACTGCTCACCCTTTACTTTCTAGCCAAGATAGTAAATGAAAAAGCCACATAATACTCTAGGGATTATGGCAGATATTAGCACTACCAATAAAGACTGAAGGATTCAAGGACTGTGCTCCACATCATATTTTCACTTAATTATCAGTCTGGTCACTGAAGAAACAGGATGAATCCTGGAGAATGATGTAAGTCTACCAAGGACTTAACAAATTAGTAGTCCCGATAATTCTGCTGTTCTGGACATAGATTTTTGCAAAGGTAGTTTATTAAGGCCTCAAATATTTGACCTGTGACCATTAATTTTAGTGAATTTTTTCTTTGCTATTTCTGTTGGAAAAGAGTATAAGAAATAGTTGCCATTCACATGGAATGAACAACAATTTGCATTTACGCTTTTACCTCAGTACTATAATTCTCCCATCCTCTATTGTATTATGGTCTGAAGAGATCTGTACTTCTTAGGCATCCCATAGAATATCTCACTTATCCAGTACATTTATGAAAATCATGCTAATTGGACAGGATGAGCAAGAGGTTGCCAGTGTGCTAGATGCTTTGCATGACTTATGTGCTCCAGAGTGTTGGAAATAAACCCTAGGAAGATTCATATTGGGTATCCCCACAAATTAAAGAAAAAATATTGCATTTTGTATTCCTTATCACAAAGAGTGAAGGAAGCAAAACACCTGGTAGAACCTCTTTGGCATCTAGAGACAACACATCCCACAGCACTGAATTTTGCTCTGGCCCATTTACTGGGTGAATAATAAGGTTGTTACCTTCGAGTAAGGCCTGGAACAAGAGGTCTCTGTAGGAGGTCCAGACCTTATTGCAGCCAACACTGCTGCTTGGACCCTGTAATCTGGAAGACCTTATTGTATCAGTAGTGATATGGCCTGTGCATGAATTCAAACTTACCTTATTCTATATCCAAGTATGCTTAATTCCTGGAAAGCCAATGAAGTGATAAAGGCTCTATAGGTTTTGGATATTCAAAGAGGATGCAGACTTACATCCAGAAGGAATGTGGGGGATACGTTAATTCAAGCTTACCTGGAATGTGGGGGGTATGTTAATTCACAACCTATCTGGTACTCAGATAAACACTTAAAACTCTAAGAAACTAACAAAGAAAGTCCTTTTTGCATAAAAACACTGTTTGACTCCCCACTCTACATCCTCTGTATAAAAGGGACCCCAAAATCCTATTCTGGGCTTGGCTTTTTGGACAGGAGTCTGCCAGGCCCAGCCGGTTGTAATAAATCTTCCTTCTTAGGGGTTTTGTACATCTTGTCTTCAATACCATGATCACCTGACTTCTCTCTGCTGTAACAGTGGTGTCAGGGTGGGAAAAGATGCAGTGTGGAGTCTATGGTAAATTCTGAGAGGAGAGTCATAATGGCAGGTCACTGAGATTGTTGAATAAGGCCAAATATATATTATATATCTTTTAAGAAGCAGCTTTTGGCATCTTCTGGGATGTAGTGGAACTAGAATGTTTGACCAATGGGGCTCCAAGTGAATATGTGGCCAGAACTCCTCACTATGAGCTAGATTCTTTAATTCATTCCAAATCCTAAATTTGAACATGTCTAGAAATAGTCTATCATAAGATGAAATTAATACACATGAGATCAAGCCTTAGCTGGACTCGAGTGGCCACAGTTACCTGGATGAAGACTATATATGAACATGATTGTGGACTCCACTTTCCAAGGCAAATCTACCTACTGCTGCCTCTGATTGCCCAACTTATCAACAACAGAGCCCAACACTGTCCAGCTATGTGATGGCAAATTGTTTACACCAGCTTCCTTTCAACCTGAAAGAGTCAGTGTTTTTCATCATTATGAGGTGGATTTATTATGAGGTGGAGTTCCTAATCCCCACTCCAGGCTACTCCCTGGTGGTTTATGGAATGCCTAACCCACGGACATGGGAGATCACACAATATAGCATCTGACCAGGGGACCCACCTGACAGGAGGTGTGAGAATGAGCCCAGGACAAAGGGATATGCTGGTCAAATCTTGTACCACATCTTCCAGAAATAGTCCCACACAATGCTGTAATGGTCTTCTACAGGTGTAAATGAAGGCAGCACTCTAAAACTATGCGTTATCCTTCAGGGCAGAGTATATTCCTTAAATCGGGAAATCACTATATAGTGCTGTATCCCCAATAGGAAGGATGCATAAGTTCTTCCACTAAGGGGTGGAAGCAGGAGTGGCCTCACTTATCCTCACTCCTAAAGACCTCCTTGAGGATTTTGTGCTTCTTGGCCCCGGCACTCTGGGCTCTCTCAGTGCTGTGGGCCCTGGTTCCCAAAAGGTGTACACTCTTATCAGGAGATACCCTAAGAGTCCTATTGAATTGGAATTTAAGGCTCCTTCTAAAGACTTCCTGCCTTCAGGGGATCACCTAGCAAGAAGAGGAGTCACATCCTGAAAAGGGTAAAGGCACTGATCAGCAGAAGGAGGCAGGACTGCTTTTACTCAATAGGGCTTGGGAAGAATATGTGGGGAATTCAGAAGATCCACTTGGAGCCTCCTGGTGCTCCCTTTCCCATCATAGTGTGAACAGACACATGCAGCATTCCTAACTTGAAAAGGTCATATACATTTTGAGGACTCGAAACCTCTACTAACATGAGGAAAGCCAAAAGTATGATAATGCCTGTGCCATCCCAGTGGATATGATCTCTAGCACTTTTCTAAACTTTGCATAAATGTGTAAATGTAGTAGACATTTCCTCTATTCCTGAAATATTCTTTCCTAAGATACTATCCCAAGTATTTTCTCACCTCTTTATGTCTTTGCTCAAATATCACTTGCTAAATAGGGACTTCCCTGACTACAGGATGTCAGACTTTACCCCTGCTTTCCAATTTTCTGTACCCTGTTGTTTATTTTCTCCATGGCACTATCATCACCTAAAATACAACATTATTTGTGTATTGTCTACCCCACCTCACACGCAAGCTTTATAAGGACTGGGATTTTTGGCTGTTTATACATTGTTGATCTCCAGCCACTGCACCAGTGCCTGGTAAACTATAGATCTGATTGAATGAATTAATGAATGGATATGGTTACAGTCCACAACTGTTAGAGATGGACTTATGTAGGTGGAAGTTAGATTGCAAAGGTATTACACGACAAATGGACACTGAGAAAATATCAAACAGCAAAATAACATTTATTGAATGTTTATAATCTGCTAGACTTTGCAACCTATTTTACATGCACCAACTTATTTAATTGTCACAATGTTGCAGCATCGAGGAGGATTCTATGATCGCAGTATTGAAAGCCAGGACTCGAGAACTTCATGGGAAGGAAGTTTATTACAGCCGCCCAGGCCCAATGGACTTGAGTCCAAAAACTGAGCCCAGAGCCAGTCCTTTAGGCTGCTGTATACAGAGAGTGTGGGAGGGGTGGGATTAAGAAACATTTGGGGCAAAAAGTTTAAGTTTTGGTTTCTGGGGCTTGGGGACTTTCCGGGAACTAGGTAAGCTTGAATGCACACACAGCCCATATCATTCTTGAATACACATGTAGCCCATATCAACAACTCTATACCAGTTTCTAATATTATTCCCATTTTCTCTAAGGCGTAAAAGGTTAAGTACCGTAATGAAGGTAGATAATAGTTGGCAGAGCTTCTATCCAAATTGGATTTCATACCAAAGCCTGAATTCATAATCTGTACTCTTTTTAGTGAACACAGAACCTCAGAGAACAGTTTTAGACCTTTGTAGTAAACCGAAGAAATAGAGAAAGAGAAATATTAAAAAAAATAAAGCGTCAGTGCTAATATTTCTTACTAAAAAGAGTATGATTTAATAAAAACATGGGTAATGTTTTTAAAGATATCAGAACAAATACAAAATTTCTAAAAAATAAAAAGAAAGCTTTATGCTATGCTGTATGCTGTAGGTGTGCATAAGTGCCTTTTTCAAACAAAGTAGATGAAGATTAAGCTTCTTGTCATTCCTTGGAATCAATTTTAATAGAAGGCTATTAATAGAATATTACAATAATAAAGCAAAATCATCATAAAGATAGGCACTAGTAATATTCTATGTCCAATAAAGAAAAATGGAAAGATTTTTATGGAGACATAGGTAATAATATGTTCTAGAACACAACACCATGAATTTTCAAATTGTTAGTTGAGGCCCACACTGTTTAAACACTCACACACATGTGCACACACACCTCAAATGGAATTGTACTGTGCTTTTTACATTCTGTCTTTTGCAGTCTGATTGAGACCTGGGTACAGGATGTTATAAAAAAAGTCAGTTTTTTTCAGAAGCAAATGGCTAAATGGTACCACTCACTTTATAAACATTCAAATTTCAAGGACAGTTACTCTGTTGTCTGAAAGAAAAGCAGAGGAAAACTCTATAGAAAAGCAGCAAATCATAAGAAAACCACAGATGTGGAAGCTACTTAGCTCAAGGCCAAGAAACAATGATAAATCTATGAATTGCATATACTATAGAAAATAGAGGCGATATTGCCTTTGAAAATTTCTCCTGTGTTTGTTGTTTTATCTCTGTTTCACATTGAAAGCAATGTTTACTGCATGAAAAATTATGGAAATATTTACCCCATTTTGATGTGAATATAATAGAATTTTGGTTTTACCACAGTACTGATTTCTACTATTCTATTTATTCATTCATTTCTATAAACACACATCTATTTATTAAAACCTCCTTAGTACTAGGTTTTGAGGCAGAGATAAAACCTTGCCCTGAAAGTCATGTAGCAGAAACATGCACACACATACTGAAAATTACAATACCATCTGAGAAGCAGTATGAGTTTAGGTAGAACCAGAGTTCTGGAAGAAAAGTAGCTGATGTTAAAGGAAAGATTCAGGAAAGATGTATGTTCTCTCGGTTTAGGGGTATTAAAGGATGACCTTGGTCTTGAAAGTCTTCAAAAGATTGAAAGGGCATGGTGAGACTTTCAGTGTGGTGGGAGTACAGGGTGCTGCAGTGAGAGGAGAAGTTGAAGATGGCATTGGAAAGTGAAGTGTTTGCATCAAATAACAAAGGACTTTTTAAAAGGAAAAATGAAATGTTCAGTTGGTTATTTATCAGATCAATATAGTGGAGTGCAGGATGTACTGGAGTTACTGGAGACTGAAGGCAGAGATGGTCCATGCTACATGTTAGACATAATAAAGATCTGGTCTAATCCAAGGTGTGCAAATTAGTCTAAATCAAGATCTAGTCTAAAACAAGGTATGACATGTTCAGTGTTCAGCCTGTTTGTTTTAATCAGTAATGAAACAAGGAAGAGAGAAATATCATGCATAGTATTTATATGCACACTTTTTGCCAGATATTCTGCCATCTTTACCCATTTATGTTAATAGCACAGTTCCATTAGGGATTTGAGTTTATTATCTCTGGTCTAAATGAAGGAAGTAGCAGAAGAGTTGGAGAGTAAAGGGCAAATGTTTTTCTTTTGCCGTCTCAGGTGGCCTGGTATTCTAGCTTCCTAGGATTGCCATCACAAACTACCACAAACTGGTGTCTTAAAACAACAGATATTTATTCTTTCACAGTTCTGGAGGCTAGAAGTCTAGAAGTCTGAAATCAAGTTGTTGTAGGCCATGCTTCCTCTGTAGGGAAGGTTCCTTCCTTGCCTCTCAGTTCCTGGTGGTCCCAGGTGATCCTCGGCTTGTGGCAGCTTAACTCCAGTCTCTGCTTCCATCTCCACATGGCGGTCTTTGTTTTGTGTCTGTCCATCTTTGTGTCAGAAATTCCCTCTTCTTATAAGCACACCAGAAGAGCTGGATTTGTGCCTTCCCTACTCCAATGTGACTTCATCTTAACTAATTACATCTGCACATTCACAGGTACCTGGGGGTAGTCTTGAACATATCTTTTTGACATTCAATTCAAACCACAAGAGCTGGTTTCCCACTACTGGCAATTTTTTTTTTTTCTTAAATCACTAAAAAGCACATTAATATTGTCCATAGTTTGGGTAACATTTTTATGCAATATTAGAATTTATGAATATATATTAATATGAGGCCATTTTTTATTACCAGGGTTTTAAAGAACATTGCTAGACACTTATTTATTTCTTGAAGGTTATCAATATTTCATTATTTTCTTAGTTTCATTATTGATGTCTACTGATCCTACACTATTTAGCATTTAATTTATAAGTTACATTCTCTGGCAAACAATTGCTAAAAGAAGCATGGAGAGACATAGCCCAATCAATGAACCAATTTTCAGTCAGGTTGGAATCCAAATATGAGAAATCAGTCCACCATTTGAATAAAACAATGGAAAGTCTGATACAAGTTTATATTATAGTAACTACTTTGTACTTCACAGTGAAAAATGTTGAGAACTTTGGAGGGCATCATTGAAAAGCACAAAATTTCATTCACCATGCATACGTAATTAGACATTTATTTTGATGGAAAAATTTCAGCATATTTTTGAAACTCAAATCTTCCCCAAATAGCTTATTCTATCAATTCAAGATATGGAATGAAATGAAACAAATACTATAATTCTGTGTGTGATCTCTAAAGTGACAAAACAATTACCCAGTTATTTTCTGCTGTGAGACTCTCTAAAACTGCAAAAGTCAAAAAAAAAAAAAAAAAGTTTTCTTTTTTCTTCTATTGGAAAAGAAAATGGACCCATATTTCCATTAATATCATTATCTTTAACAAACATTTACTTAGGCAATATTGGTAGAGAATTAAGATATTTTGGATGATGGCACAGGGATGTATGGTACTGGAATGTAAGGGTGAGCAGGATGGGGGGGTTTGACTGGGACTGTCCATGGAACTGGGGGAGTTTTGGGGGAAGGTGAACTCTGGGGATTTGTTGGTCTGTGGTTGAAACTACAAGGGTGGGAATGTTCTTTTGGCAAATATGTCAGGGAAGAGTCACTGTAGCAGGGCATCAAGGATGAGGGGATATGCACCTGGGGCATGAGTCTATGGAATATCAATGTGTTCATCTTGTCACTGGGTGTCATCTCAGTGGTGGAGGCCCACACAATAAACAAGAAAATATTAAACTCCTATTTTGTCAGAACCTATGAAAGTGTATGCTACAAAATGTAAAACATAATGTAAACCATTGACTATGGTTATTAGCAATGTTTCAATATTTATTCATCAATTGCAGCAAATAGATCATACCATGTAGGATGTTATTGGTATGGGAGAATGGAGAAGGGGTTATATAGGAATCCCCTGTTTTCTATGTAACTTTTCTGTAACCTAAGCTTCTTGAAAAATAAAGTGAAAAAAAAAAATAAGGTACTGGGGGAACATATGGAAGAAATTGTCAGTACACAGAAAAGATAACAGATCTTGTGGTAATGAAAAGCACAATGAAAGAAATTTTAATTTATTTTATTTTTTCATTATTATTATTGGCTTTGTTTTGGAATTTTTGGATTGCAGAAGGGTTGCCACTGTGGCAGAGGAGGATTACTGGTGTGAGGTGTCAATGGTGGGGTATGTGCGTGGAGGGGTGCACCTGGGGCATGCCTCTATGGAATATGAATGTGTTCTTGTGATCATGGGGTGTTGTCTCAGTGGGTGGAGACCCAGAGGATAACAGAAAGACTATCGAAATTCCATCCTGGGGAATTGTAGCAGTTTGATATAGTTATGAATTCCAAAAATAAATATTGGATTATGTTTGTAAATTGGTCTGTACCTGGGCAGAATTAAATTATGATTAGGGCTTTGATTGGGCCATGTTAGTAGGGTGTTGAGTCCCCATTCCTTGGTGGGTGGGAACTCACAGATAAATGGCATGGAAAATGACAGAGTTTAGGGTTTTTGATGTTGGAGTTTGATGCTGAAGCCTTAAGCTGGAGCCCCAGGAAGTAAGTTCACAAAGGAAACAGAAGCAAGACCCCGGAAGAGCAGAACACTGAGCCCAGGAAGAAGCAAGCCCTGGGAAGAGAGGAACCCTAAACCTAGAGAGAAGCCTGAGGAAGGGAGGAACCCAGAAAGCCTGAACCCTTGCAGACATCGACAGCCATCTTGCTCCAACACATGAAAATAGACTTTGATGAGGGAAGTAACTTATGCTTTATGGCCTAGTATCTGTAAGCTCCTACTCCAAAGAAACACTCTTTATAAAAATCAACCAATCTCTGGTATTTTTCATCAGTATTCCTTTGGCTGGACTAATGCACCTGTTAAATATATGTCCCAGAGACTTAAATCTTTGGTCTGTTCATATACCAGTTGAGTCCTGAATCTCAGGAGAGTTATAGCCAACACCTCCTCTCCAGTTCATCAGACTCATCCAGGATAACTAAAAAATGATGATGATGGACAACTCCCATCCCAAAAAACAGAGAGTATCTACAACCACAAGCAAGACAGTTCTATCCATCTGCCCCATGGGATGTAAGCTCCCTCTCAATCAGAAGCAGAGATGGGCATCAACCATCCCAAAACCTTCAAGACAGGGTTGAACAAACATAAGGGGGGAATGCAACTATGGACTAAAGTAGACTTATTATTATTCTAGTACTGGAAGAACTTGTAACACTGATATAAAGACAGTGGTCACCAAAGGATCTGAGGGAAAGGAGAGGAAGAATAGGTGTAACATGGAGCATTTTGAGGACATTGGAATTGTTGTGCATGATATTGCAATGATGGATACAGGTCATTACACATTTTGTCAAAACCTATAAAATGTGTGGTGAAAAGTATAAACCATAAGGTAAACTAAAGACCAAGCAATGCTTCTATCATGTTCATCAATAGTAACAAATGCAGCACACTAATGAAAGAAGTTAATGTGGGAAAGTACGGGAGGGGAGTGGGTGGCGTTTATGAGAATCCCTTATATTTTTATGTAACATTTATGTAAAAATCTAAAGCTTCTTCAAAAATAAAGGAAAAAAAAGATATTTTGGAAAAGGAAAGATTTGTGTCTTGTTACTAACTCAGATTAAAATATTTCAACCTAAAGGTAGATGATAATTGTCTATGTTACATCATATTTTGTTTAAATTGCAAAATTCTTAATGTGAAGGAGACATGAAAAAATATAATTCAGAATAAAAAGATAACTGGGAGCTAAGATAAATATTTAACTTGCAATATAATTATATTTGTGAAATAGCTAAATGCTTTTAAAGGGGGAGATTAAATAGGTTGACTTCTCAAGAGTTAAAAAATAAAGAGTAATTATACATTGGGTCATTAATATACAGGCTGTCCTGACAATTTGGTCATAAACCTTGATTATACAGTTCTTTTCTCTGTTCCCTATAAACTGATTAAATCTTCACTTCACTTCATGTAGCTATGGCCTGAACTAACAAGAAACCTACATCTAATTTCATCTTTTTTTTTCCTTCCTTTTTTCTTTCTTTCTTTCTTTTCCCTACACGCTGGGTGGCTGACCTAACCATGCAGGGAGGAGAGGGGTGCGCAGCCAGGAGTGCAGTGGGCAGAGCAGGGAGGGCAGGAAGAAGCCTCTGGAAGCATGGGCTTAGCAGCATGAGGGTTTCTGACGGGAGCAATGGTGTAGTTTCGGTCTTGAGGGACCCGAGAGAATGAAGGTCCTGCATTGGGACGTAAGTGTCTGCAGGAGCACTCAATCATCTGGGGTGAGGAACCTCTCCTAGTCGTCTTGGTTCCCTCTTCCACAGGGTCCAACAGGCAGTTACAGGTCATTCCATGCTTCCTGGACCTTCAGCCTCCCCACCAGTGCCACAGCCCAAGACAGAGTTCCAGGCCACTGTCCTCCCCGGGTCAGAGTCCTTGAACCCTTCCCAAGGAGTCTCCACTCTTTCTCCCCTTTAACCCTCCCTACCTGATTCAGCTCTGCCTCTCTCTGCCCTCCATGTGCCCTGCCTCGCCCATCTGCTCCCTTGCCCGCCTCTTCTGGGCTGTCCAGTCCTGCCCAGCCACCTAGCTCACAGGTCCTCAGTCCATGATGTCCTCTGTGCCGCTTTCACCACACTTGGTCACCATTTGTTAGAGCTTTTCCAGAACCTGTGCATCCAAGTGACTCACACACTCCAAAGGAGCCCCACTGGATATAACACTGTTCAAAATGGCTCTGGAAGGCTTCTTTTGAAATATGTGGGCCTGGACGACCCTCTTCACCAGCATCATCCTATCTGAGCCAGCTTCATCTCCTGGTCCCACAGGCTCTTGGTCTTAGCGTTTGACATGCAGATAGGCCTTGGTTAGTGTCCCGTGGACTGTGTCGTAGTTCTGGTATTTTTCGAGCTTTCCACCGGGCACATGCACTGTAGCATAGAAACCGTCTAAGGGCCAGGGCCAACCCCTTCGCATGGAAGCCGATGGTCTTTTTCCTGATCTCGGGTTCCATCTGAAGGTCCAGCAAGTGGAGATAGTTGGCACGTCATGTAGATTTCTTTTTTACGGAGACACTACACGCCCCTTTCCCAATCCACAATTTTCTCCATGTCCCCAGACTGAAATATTAATTCTTAATATTTATTGAAGGCTTTCTCTGTATCTAGGACTTTGCATTTACCGTCTCATTTATGTCTCACATCAACTTCTAATGTAATATCATTATATTCCATTTTAAGTGGGGGAAACTGAAGTTCAGAGAAATTCACATACCTAATACTACAGAATCAAAAAGTGGTACAGTTGGGGGTTCCTTAACATTATACCATACTG
Source organism: Dasypus novemcinctus (assembly GCF_030445035.2). Lineage (NCBI taxonomy): Eukaryota > Metazoa > Chordata > Mammalia > Cingulata > Dasypodidae > Dasypus > Dasypus novemcinctus. The sequence continues at coordinate 64,985,802 of NC_080684.1, forward strand.
TCTCCTGATTCACATGGAAAATTATGGCAAAAAGAATACAGTAGCATGGAAATAGAATTAAAAAATATTGGTACTTGAAATCTCTTTATCAGCATGAGATTCAGTGAACTCTTATCCTACTGCTAAAAAGACTTGTGAACGACTGGCAAAATTTTACTTATATTTGATTACTCTTCAACCATTTGTTTAGTGACTCTAGTTGAAAGTTAGCAGCTTTATTCTCCATGAATCTGCCTTAAGCCTCATAGCAGGCTCATTTATAAAATTAGTTTTTTACTTTAAAGGGGGTACCCTGATGTGCCCCAGGCCCCTAAGCCCTTAGGATTCTCACAGGTATAGCAGACTTCTAATTTTCATAAGGTTTATCTCCCACTCTCTGGCATCCACATGTTTATGTCCTGCATGGGGACTACTTCCTGCTGACCCCATCAAATGAATCTCTTCCTGCTGACCCTATCAAATGAATCTGGAGGTGGGGAGCAAATAAAGAAAAACCAGCACATTCTATACAACTACTCTCATAGAAGCAAAATACAAATATGAGAAATAATTTTACGTGTCAACTTGGCTAGGTAATGGTATCTAGTTGTATGGTCAAGCACTGGCCTAGCTGTGCTTTGGAAGTTATTTTTTAGAAGGGGTTAGCATCTATAGTCAGTTGCCATTAAGCAAAGGAGATTACCCTTCATATTGTGGGTGGGCCTTATCAAATCATTTAGTGATCTTAATAGCAAAAAATAAGTGTTCCAGGAGGAAGACAAAATTCTACTTTAAGACATATACCCTCTACTCCTCTATGAGTTTCCAGTCTCCCCTAAGAAATTTGGACTCAAGACTTCAAATCACTCTTATTGGAATGGGAATTTTCCTGCCCCAAGGAATTCAGACTTGCCAAACCCCAATATTGTATGAGCCGATTTCTTAAATTCTTAAAACAAATTATCTATCTATCTAGCTCACATATATGCTGTTGGCTCTGATTCTCTGGAAAACCATGTCAAATACAGGATGGAATGTTCTAGTACTGACTTTATTAAAACAGAAAGAAATCATCAGTTGATTTGAAATCTTATTTTAATTGGTTTTCTAAACAAACCAGAATGAATATTGTCCAGTTGTTCAAGAAATAACTTCAGTATTGGTGGACTGGCTCCAATATTTTGATTTATTCCCTAACAATAGAAATTAATAGTCAATGCCTAGATCTAATTCATGTATTTCAGAACTATGGTAAGTTAAGAAGAACCAATGGTACATATGAAGGGCAAATTCTGATCTGTGCACCATATACACAGTAATAAATATATTTTTCATATACAGTTTATTTTAATGTCAAGTAGCTTTAACATACGTGGTGGTGTTTCATAATAAATTATCCTTATTTTTCCTCTCAGGCAATATAGAGTCACAAATTAGTAGAATTTGATGGAGACTTTTAAGTTCAACATATGGAATGACACTTTTTCTTTTTCTTTCCTTTTTTTTTTTTTTGGTGTTTGAAGTTTTCTTGGTTCAAACCAATAAGAACCCAAGGTCATTAGATTAATATGTCACAATATTGTTTTGAGTCTATGGTTATGGTTTCAGTTATATTTCCATTATATATGAAGTGCAACAATTAGTGAAATCTTTTACTGCTCATAAACTTGGCTAGTAAAATATTTCCAAAAGGTCCTCTAAAATATTTTAAATATATCAATTTACATAAATATGGTCACCCATGGTGATTAGTTTGGAAGTCAAAACTCACTTAATGTAGCTATTTTGTTATTTCATTTTTAAAAGTTTTCTGATTTCATCTTCTTCCTTAGTCTACCTCTCTAGGGAAAAACTCAGCATCATGAAGAAAACTGTATGTGATTATTGGATAATTCTGAAAATTCTTATAATCAGGTGAGTTATCAGAATTTGCTGGAAGACTGATATATTGATCTATATTGTATAAATTCTATATATATGTATTCTTTATAATGTATATATACTGTATTCTATATTATACAGCATTTTCCTAGTACATATAAAAAATTAAAACCAACTAGAGTATAAATAAACATCATTTGAATGGATATGCATGGGTAAATATCACTTCTGATGCTCAGTCACATTTTAAAAATAACCAAAAAAGATCTTTCAATACATTAAAAAAAACAAATAAAACTGAGAGAAATCACCACTAAGCTACTCCAAAGGATGAACTTCAGGACAAAGGAAAATAACCTGAGTAAGAAGGATTTGGAAAGCATAATGAAAAATATAGTAAAAGGGTTTTTTATTAAAGGAACAATCATAATATCTAATTTGTTTAGGTGAAATTGAATTAAATGCAAAACAGAGCATATAATTTTGGAATGATGTGATCAGTTAAAGCACTCTAATATCCTTGCATTATTAATGATGTAGATTCAGCTGATCTTGGAAGTCAAATATGCATGTTAAAATTCTTAGATAACTTTTGAATAAATAAAAATAGAATGTTTAAATAAAGACTTATAATCAAATAGAGGAAAACAAAGGATTCAGTATCAGGCAAAGATGATATTTAAAGCCACAGGTCTAGCTGTGATCATCAGTGGAATGAGTATAGACAGAAGAGAATAGGATTAGATCTGAACTCCACAATGTTAAAGAGTTAAAGAAGTGAAAAAAAATGGCAGAAAATGAGATTAGTGGAATAGGAGATAAACAAGCAAAGTGTGGTGTTCTGAAGCCAAGAGGAAGACAGTATAACAAAAAGTGAAAAATTCTGTCAAATGCTGCTGCATACATAGATCAGGCAAAATGAGGACTGATGCATTTATCAGTGTGGTCATTAGTGAACTACAAAAGAGTAGTTCTAGCAAAGTGTTTAAAAGTAAACTAATTAGAGTGATTTTAAGACAAACTAAAAAATATATCTCTTCTAGCCCCTACTTTCAATTCTTCTGGATATATAAAAAATCTTTGGGTAAACTTTGCTGCAAAGAATAAAATGGAATGGGAGCTTGTGGAAAAAGACTTTCAAATGGAAGAAATAAAAATATATTTGCATACTAATCCAGTATAAATGAAAAAAAAATTGATGATGTTGGAGAGAGACAGGTGGATTGCCAGAGCAATGGCACTGAGTAAATGACAGGAGATGGGATCTAGTGTACAAGTGGAGGGGCTGTCATTAAATAGAAGCACTATGAATTCATACATGGTAATGTATAGGAAGGTTGGAGTATGAATGTGCTAATGTCAGTAGATGATTAGATTTAGTAGTGATGATTACTACACTGATGATTACTACAATATTTTAAGCTAAGGAGGAACTAAGGTGAGGATAGAGAGATACTGAGAGCTGGAGGAGTGAAAAAAAGAAATAGTCATCTAGAGGAGAGGAAAAATAATTAAACATCTAGGAATGTAGAGTATTACTGCCAGGGAAAATTAAGGACCCATTTTGAAGCAAGACAAGCTAGCATAGTTGTGCTTTTTCCCCACTTTAAATTGCACAAATATAAGCCTGTTATACAAGAACAGTTGAGTTAAACAAGATTTGTGTTTTGCTAAGGAAGTAATGTAAAGCAAGAGAAACAGAGACAAGGGAGTATAGTGTATAAACAAGGAAATTAAAATCAGAGTCTATGATTTCAAGCTGGGCTGAAGAAAAATATATCAAGAATGTGAGGGACTAAGAAATAATGGACTTTATTTTTTTTTAATTATGGTCTTATGATTGGAATGTCCATAGTAGTCATATTGAAGGATACTAGAGTTCTGGGTATTTGAAACTAACTGAAAAAAGAAAAAATTTGAAATTGAAATTTGGAGTGGTGGTGACAGTGTCCCTAAAATATTTGCATGCAAAGAGTCATGAGTAGATGAAGGACAAGATCAATGGAGGAAAGGCAACCAAGGCAAGAGAGACTAGGGCGTGGGAAGATCATCTACATGTATACTGAAAATGCTAAAAATTGTCAGAAGGGAGTGACTTCAAAGAGGAGGTAAACTTGAATTATGAATTTTTTTGATAATATTTTAGGTTCTAATGAAGAAAATGACTGAAGCAAAATTTGTGCTCCCCGTTATTCACCTTAATATATTAACTTTTGTTTTTGATGAAAGAATGGCTTAACAGTGGCATTCTTTCTGGACCTTATTTTTAGATGGTGTTAAATAACATGCTATATGACTTTGTGTATTAGCCCTCCAAAGTAATATAATATATTTACCAAGGCATTATTTCCAACTGAAATAAAACAAAAGCCTCCCTCAATAATATGTGGAGGGAGGGAAAATCTTTTCTTCCAGCATGTAAGAGGTAAGCAGCTTCTCAGAAGACTGGCTCATCTCTGTGTTATAAGCAGTAAAGGGACTAGGTAACAGGTGCACCAATATAGGCAAGGCTTATTAATTAAATCAGAGTATTAAACCCATGGTCAATGGAGATTCCCTTTAATTGGTAAGTTTATATTACTTCAACAGCAAAATCAAGGAAGACATGAAAATGACCTGCCTTGAAAGAGGAAAGTGGTGGCAGAGATCCAGGTATGATTTCTTCCAGGAGTAGAAGAAAGTATGAGAATTATGGGGGATGTTATTTAATGATATAACAATATCTGACAATTGGATTAACAAAATGAATGTGCTCAATAAGATATTGTGATAGAACTTATAAACGATTCAAGACTCATGGAGATATGTTCTGAAAAGGGAAAGAATTTGTATTAGTCAGGATAGGCAAGAATGGTTAGGTTATGCTGAGATTAAAAAAAAAAAATCCCCAAATCTCAGTGGATTAAGACAACCAGAGTTTAATCCTACCTCACAGGAGATGTCCAAAGCTGGTCAGCAGAGAGGCTGTTTATCAAGTTTGCTCTGGGCTTATAGTCTCTATCCCATACTTGCACTATAACATGAGGAAGTTATAAATATCACTTCTGTTTATAATTTGCCAACCAAGACAATTAAGGAGGTTAGTACATGGTTGGATGCAGTACTCACTTTCTGTGAATGCTTGTTGATGACTTGTCTAATGACCACAACATTCATGAATTTGTGATGATAACAAAATGATGGTAATATAACCTAGCTAAATAAGAACAATATTTTTCACATAAATATTCAAAAATGACTCTAAGAAAATGAAAGGCTTAAGTTTTCCTAATCAGTTAAAATCTTTACTTCCTAAGAAATCTAGAACATGAGGCTCATGTTCTTATACCTGTTGAAAAATCTAGAATTTGGCACAATGTAGACTAGGCTCCTCATTCAACAGTCTCACAGGACAAAAGTTTCCCCTTGTATAAAACTGAATATAAAATGCAATATATAGATTTTGCCCATTTGGGCATTGGCTCACCACCCTCTACTCCCTTTCTGTCTCCTGTAAGCCTATGTTCTAGACTCTAGCTCTGTGAGTCTGCTCAATTTGCTTAAGTCAAATCAGTGAGGTCATATAATATTTGTCCTTCACTCAATGTTGAGTGAAGTGCCTGGCTTACTTCACTCAAGATAAGGTCTTCAAGATTCATCCATGTTATTCTGTGTGTTAATACTGCATTCCTTCTTACAGCTGAGCAATATTACATTGTATGTATATACCAGAGTTTGCTTATCCATTCATCTATTAATGGGCATTTGGGCTGCTTCCACCTTTTGGCAATTGTGAATAATGCCACCATGAACATTGGTGTGCATTGATCTATTCGTGTTCCTGCTTTCATTTCTTCTGGGTATATACCCAGCAGTGGGATTGCTGGATCATATGGCAGTTCTGTAGTTAGCTTCCTGAGGAACCACCGAACTGTCCTCCACAAAGGCTGTACCATTCTACATTCCCACCAGCAGTGGCTAAGCTTTCCCTTTCCTACACATCCTCTCCAACACTTGTAGTCCTCTGCTGTTTTGATAGCCACCAGTCTAAAGGATATAAGGTGATAATTCATTATAGTTTTGATTTGCATTTCCTTAATGGCTAGTGATGCTGAGCATCTTTTCATGTGCTTTTTAGCCATTTTATTTGTATTTGTTCTTTGGAGAAGTATCTTTCAAATGGGTTGTATTTTCGAGCTGTAGAATTTCTTTATATATGCTGGATATTAGGCCCTTATTGGATAGATGGTTAACAAATATTTTCTCCCATTAACTAGGCTGCCTTTTCTCTTTCCTGACAAACTCCTTTGAAGCTCAAAAGTTTTCAATTTTGAGGAGGTCCCACTTATCTATTTTGTTTCTTTCATTGCTTGCGCTTTGGGCGTAAAGTTAATGAAATTATTTCCTCCTACAAGATCTTGTAGATGCCACCCTACATTATCTTCTTGGAGCTTTATGGTCTTGGCTTTTATATTCAGATCTTTGATCCATCTTAAGTTAATTTTGTATAGAACATGAGATGGTGATCCTCTCACATTCTTTTGGATATGGATATCCAATTGTCCACACACCATTTGTTGAAGAGGCCCTTCTCTCCCAGTTGGGTAAGCTTGGTGGTTTTGTTGAATATCAGTTGCCCATATATGTGAGGATCTCTATCAGAACTCTCAGCTTTGTTCCATTTGTCAGTATGTTTATCCTTGTGCCAAATATCATACAGCTCTTGACACTGTAACCTTGTAGGATGTTTTACCTTATTTTCCACTTTTTTATTTTTTTAAAGGTACTTTGATTTTATAAATGTTACAGAAAATATATGGGGGATTCCCATATGCCCCACCCCCCCACCTCCCAGATTTTCCCACATTAGCAACATCTTTCATCAGTGTGGTACATTCATTGCAATTGATAAACACATTTTGGAGCATTACCACTAAGCACGGATTATAGTTTACACTGTAGTTTATACTCTCTCATTCGATGCTGTAGGTTGTGGCTGGATATATAATGGTTTGTATCTGTCATTGTAATGTCATTCAGGATGATTCCCAAGTCCCAAAAATGCACCCCCCCCCTCCATTACATCTGTTTTTCCTTCCCTCTAACCCCAGAACACCCATGGGTCACTGCTTCCATGAGAATGGTATTTCTTCTACTGGTAAAATCATAGTAAGTCTATAGTAGAATACTAGTAAGTTTATTTTAGTCCATAGTTCATTTCCCAATCCTGAGGACTCTGGAATGGTGATGCCCATTCCACCATTAATTGAGGGAAACTTCGATCCCATACATCCAATGGATGGGACTCTCTTGTAGTTTTAGGCACTTTCAGTTCCTTGGTATGTTGTAGGTCCATCATCTCCTCCCTGTTAGTTGTCCTGGGTGAGTCCATTGAACTGGAGAGCAGCTGTTATAACTCCATTGAGATTCAGGGCACAGCTGTCATATGGACAGCCCAAAGAGTTAAGTCTCTTGGATGTACACCTATCAATTCTAGTACTAATTATAGATTCAGACAGAAGGACAGAAGAGTCATGCATAGGGAAGCTACTGATGAGTCTATTTCTGTAACACTGGGGAGCATGAATACCAGTTTAGGGCACACTGGCAAAGGGCCAACTTCCTGAGCTATCTGCCCTGATTATAGTGTCTGGATATCCCATATCCCAGAGGAGTTTTGCTATTTGGGGTAGTATCCACTTTGGCTGTTAATGAGATCCTTTTAAGATGCATAAGTGCTACCTCTGGGGTGGCTTCCTGACTCACTTCAAAGTCTCTTAGACATACAGAATCATTTGCCTTTAGTTTTTCCCCCTTTTGGGGAAGGTCTTTTTTTTTTCTCCAGATGCATTGCTTGTTGGTACTTGGTAGCAATCCCTCAGTGCCAGGGAAGCTCGTCCCCAGGAGTCATGTCCCATGCTGGAGGGAATTTATTGCTTTTATATGCTGAGTTCAGCTTAGAGAGAAGCCACATTTCAGCAAAAAAGAGGCTTCTGGTAGGTAACTCTTAGGCACCCTACGTCACTAGGCTAAGTTTCCATTTGAAGAGCAAAGGCTCATATGCATAGTCATCAATATCAAGAGTCCTTCAATGGACCATTCTCCTTCACAAGTCATTGTCCCGGTACTCATTGTTCCATTAGAGAATGTGGCAGAGCTCCCCCAGATGTGAATTTGATTCTTTTGGTTATTGTGTGAATGTCCACCCACTGTGATAATACCCTATGAACATTTGAACACATTTATGTACCTTATATGTACCCAGGTAAACTTTCTCCCATGTATTCCCCATCATTGACACCCCACACCTATGATCCTCCCCTGCCATAGTTGTAACCTTTCTGTGGTCCAAAACTTTTTCATAAATGAAGCCAAGTATATCGCCACATAAAATTAATAAGAAAATGAAATAATGATAGTTTTATACATAAGAATTATAATAAAGAAAAAATAAGAAAAAGTAAAAATCAAATAATATTTTAGAAATTGGGATATTAAAAAATAATGAAAAATATTTTTAAAAAACCTTTTTTTGACATTTTGCCTTTCATCATGTAAAGACTGTTGTTCTGTATGTACAGTGACATTTTCTTCCATTTTTTCCCCCCAGAGTCTTACTTTTTAAAACATTTTTTTCTTCAGAGAAGTTTTAGGTCAAGAAGAGTTACATACAGAATACAGAGATTCCCATATACCCAGTATCCTCCCCTTACTCTTCTTTCCCCATCAATATCATTTTATGTGTAGATGGTACATTTTTTACAATTGATGCACAAATATTGAAACATAGCTACTAACCATCAATGATTCACATTGTGGTTAATATCTTGGATCATATACTTTAATAAAATCTGATAAAATTTAACATGGCCTGTATCCATTGTTGCAAGATCATGCAGAACAATTTCATCATCCCCAAAATTCCCCCTGTTCCATCTATTTTATTTCTTCCCTCTCCCCTTTGGGCCCACCATGACCACTAGGCTTCACTCCTTGAAGGGCAAGATTCATTGTTACTTGCATCTTAACTGAGGGCTTGACATACTGGTCTGTCCTCCCCATTAGGCACTTCCCATGCTCTCAAGTGACTCCTGTCCCTCTATTTGAACTTAACAGGCCTCAGGATGGGAGTCCAACACCTCCTTGCTCATGATGTGGGTCTCTACTCACTAATGCAGCACACTATGCCAAAATGATCACTCTCACACTCCCTAGAAGCCTGCCCCAGATACTGGCCCAAATGACCCATCCAAAACCCTAAACCAGTAACCCTTCCTTGTCATATAGACAGAGGAGCATCCCCAACATTGTAATTTCAACCACATACCCACCAAACCCCAGTGTTCAACTGCACCCTTGCCACCTTCCTCCACATCAAACCTGCATCAGGCAACCCAATATTATCATATACTGCTGCCATGTCCCTTCACTGCACAACTGCACACTTCCACATAATCATAGATTATACCCATATGGGCCTTGGCTCACAAGCTTCCTCTCCATTTCTATTTCCTGTAAACCTATCTTCCAACTCCAGCTCTGTAAGTCTGCACAATTTGCTTAATTTGTATCAGTGAAGTCATGAAATATTTGTCTTTCAATGCCTGGCTTGCTTCACTGAACATAAGATCACCAAGGTTCATACATGTTATTCCATTTTTTAGCACTGTATTCCCTCTTACAGCTAAGTAATATTCCATTTTATGCATATACCACATTTTGTTTATCCATTCATCAGTTGATGAACATTTGGGTCAATTCCAACTTTTGGCAATAGTGAACAGTGCCACTATGAACATTGATGTGCATATATCTGTTCCTGTTCTTGCTTTCGATTCTTCTGTGTATATATCCAGCAGTGGAATTGCTGGATCATACTGCAGTTCTATAGTTGTTTCCTGAGGAACTGCCAAACTGTCCTCCACAATGGCTGTACCATTCCACATTGTCATCAGCAGTGGATGAGGGTTCCCACTCCTCCACATCCTCTCCAACACTTGTAGTCCCGTTTTTTTTAATAGCCACCCATCTGATGGGTGTAAAATGGGATCTCATTCTAGTTTTGATTTGCATTTCCCTAATAGCTGGTGATGTTGAGCATGTTTTCATGTGCTTTTTTAGCCATTAGTAATTCTTCTTTGGAGAAGTGTCTATTCAAATAATGACCATTTTTTAAATGGGTTGCTTGGGATTTTTTTTTTATTTTTGAGGTGTATGATTTCTTTATATATGATAGATAATAGACTCCTATTAGATATATGGTTACCAAATATTTTCTCCCATTGGGTAGGCTATCTTTTCACTTTCTTAATAAACTTCTTTGAGATGCAAAAGTTGTTAATTTTGAGGAGGTCTCATTTATCTATTTTTTTTTCCACTGCTCATGCTTTGGGTGTGAAGTTCATAAAAACCAGTTCCTATTATAAGGTCCTGTAAATGTTTCCCTGCAATATCTTACACGGTCTTTATGGTCTTGGCTCTTTTTTTTTTTTTTTGGTCTTTATTTTTTCAATATTACATTCAAAAAATATGAGGTCCCCATAGACCTCCCCACCCCCTCACCCCACTCCTCCCCCCATAACAACAATCTCTTCCATCATCATGAGACATTCATTGCATTTGGTGAATACATCTCTGAGTACCACTGCACCTCATGGTCAATGGTCCACATCATAGCCCAAACTTTGATCCATCTTGAGTTAATTTTTGTATAAGGTGTGAGATGGCATTCCTCTCTCATTCTTTTGGATATGGATGGCCAGTTCTTCAAGCACCATTTGTTGAAGAGGCCAGTCTCTCACAATTGAGTGGGCTTGGTGGCCTTGTCAAATATCAGATGACTTTATATCAGAACTCTTTGATTTGGTTCCATTGTTCAGCATATCTATCCTTGTACCAATGCCATGCAGTTTTGACCACTGCACCTTTCTAGTATGTTTTAGAGTCAGGTAGTGTAATTCATCCAATTTCATTTTTCTTTTTCAATGTCTTTGGCTATTCAGGGCCTCCTGCCCTTCCAAATAAATTTCATAGTTAATTTTTCCAATTCAGTAAAAAATGCTTTGTTGATTTTTATTGGGATTGCTTTAAATCAGTAGATCAGTTTGGGTAGTAGAGACATCTTAATGATGTTTAGTCTTCCTATCCAGTAACAGGAAATATTCTTCCATTTATTTAAGTCTTCTTTGATTTCCTTTAACAGTGTTGTGTAGTTTTCTGCATGTAAGTCATTTACATCTTTAGTTAAATTTATTCCTAGGTATTTGATTCTTTTTAGTTGCTATTGTATTATAAATGGTATTTTTTTCCTGAGTTCCTCCTCAGATTGCTCATTATTGGTGTACAGAAGTGCTATGGATTTTATCATATTGATCTTAAAGCTTACAACTTTCCTGAACTCATTTATAAACTCTAGAAGCTTTGTTGTAGATTTCTCAGGATTTCTGTGTTTCTATATATAAGATCATGTCATCTGCACATAGTGAAGTTTTTACTTCCTCCTTTCTAATTCAGATGCCTTCTATATCACTTTCTTGCCTAAGAGCTCAAGCAAGTACTTCTAACACAGTGTTAAATAGGAGCAGTGGTAGTAGGTATCCTTTGTCTATTTCCCAATCTTAGAAGGAAAGCTTTTAGGTTTCACCATTGTATATGATGTTCGCTGTGGATTTTTTATATATACTCTTTATCATGTTGAAGAAGTTTCCTTCCATCCTTATCTTTTGTAGTGTTTTTATCAAGAAATGGTGCTGTATTTTGTTGAATGCTTTTCCTGCATCTATAGATATGATTACATGATTTTTTTCTTTCAATCTGTTTATGTGGTATGTAACATTGATTGATTTTCTTATATTGAACCACCCTTGCATACCAGCAATCAAGCCCACTTGGTCATGGTGTATAATGTGTTTGATGTGTTGTTGGATATGATTAGCAAGTATTTTCTTGAAGATTTTAGCATCTAGATTCATTAAGGAGATTGCTCTATAATTTTCCTTTCCTGTGGTGTCCTTTTTGACTTTGGTATTAGGGTGATGTTTGTATCATAGAATGAGTTAGGCAATGTTCCTTCCACTTCTATTTTCTTGAAGAGTTTAAGCAGGATTGGTGTTAGTTCTTTCTGGAATGTTTGGTAGAATTCGCCTGTGAAACCATCTGGTCCTGGACTCTTCTTAGTTGGGAGGTTTTCGATGACTGATTTTGTTTCACTAGTTGTGTTTGGTCTGTTGAGCTCATCAGTTTCTTCTTTCATCAATGTAGGCTGTTCTGTGTTTCTGGGCATTTATTCATTTCCCCTAATTTATCCACCTTGTTGGCATATAACTTTTCAAAATACCCTCCTATGATACCCTTTATTATCTGTGGTGTCAGTGGTGATATCCCCTTCCTCATTTCTTATTTTGTGTATTTGCATCTTCTCTCTTTTTATCTTTCTTAACCAAGATAGGGGGTTGTGAATTTTATTGACCTTTTCAAAGAATCAGCTTTTTGTATTGTTTATTTTTTGTATTATTTTCTCATTTTCAATTTCATTTAGTTTTGCTCTAATCTGTTATTTCCTTCTTTCTACTTCCTTTGGGGTTAGTTTGTTCTTTTACTATTTCCTCCAAGTGTGCAATTAGGTCTTTGATTTTAGCTCTTTCTTTGCTTTTGATATATGCATTAATAGCTATGAATTTCTCTCTCAGTATCACTTTTACTGCATCCCATATGTTGTGTTGTCATTTTCATTCCTTTCAAGGTAGTTACTAATTTCTTTTGTGATTTCTTCCTTGACCCACTGTTTGTCTAAGTGTGATTTTTCACTTCCATATCTTTGTGCCTACTCTGGTTCTCTGGCCCTTACTGATATCCAGGTTCATTCCATTGTGGTCAGAGAAATTACTTTGTATAATTTCAGTCTTTCTGAATCCATTGAGAGTTGTTCTGTGGCCTAGCATGTGGTCTCTCTTGGAGAATGATCCATGTTAACTCAAGAAGAATGTATGACCCGCTGTATTTCAGTGTAGTGTCCTGCATATGTCTACTAGTTCTAGCTCCTCTAACATTTTATTCTAAGTCTTTGTTCTTTATTAATTCCCTGTTGAGATGTTCTGATGGTGATAATGGTGTTTTAAAGTCCCCCACTATAATTGTAGAGGCATCTATTTCTCCACTTAGTTTTCCAGTGCTTGCCTCATGTATTATATTTTGAGGCACCCTGTTTAGGTGCATAAATATTTATGATTGTTCTTTGTTCTTGAAAGGTTATCCCTTTTATCAATATATAGTGTCCATCTTTGTCTCATACAATAGTTTTGCATTTAAAGTCTATTTTGTCTGATATTAGTTTAGCTACTTCCACCCTTTTTGGTTATCATTTACTTGTAAAATTGTTTTACAACAATTCACTTTCAGCCTTCTTGAATCCTCAGGTTTAAGGTGGGTTTCTTGTAGACAGCATATAGATGGATCATATTTCCTTTTCCATTTTGCCAGTCTGTGCCTCTTTACTGGTGAGTTTAGTCCATTACCATTCAATGTTATTAGTGTCATGGAATTACTTAGATTAGCCATATTTTCTTTGGGTTTATGTATGTCATAAATTGTTGTTTAACACTTTTTTTTTTTTTTGTCTTTTTAGCTGATCTTACACTCTCCTCCAATTCTCTCTCTTCTGTTTTTTCCTTTCAACCTGCAGAACACCCTGTAGTATTTTTTGAAGTGCAGGTTTCTTATTGACATTCTCTCTCAGATTCTGTTTGTCTGTGAATATTTTGAACTCTCCCTCATTTTTTTTTTGAAAGATTTATTTATTTATTTAATTCCCCCCCTCCCCTGGTTGTCTGTTCTCTGTGTCTATTGCTGCGTCTTGTTTCTTTGTCCGCTTCTGTTGTCGTCAGCGGAACGGGAAGTGTGGGCGGCGCCATTCCTGGGCAGGCTGCTCTTTCTTTTCACGCTGGGCGGCTTTTCCTCATGGGCGCACTCCTTGCGCGTGGGGCTCCCCCACGCAGCGGACACCCTTGCGTGGCACGGCACTCCTTGCGCGCATCAGTGCTGCGCGTGGCCAGCTCCACACGGGTCAAGGAGGCCCGGGGTTTGAACCGCGGACCTCCCATATGGTAGACGGACGCCCTAACCACTGGGTCAAAGTCCGTTTCCCCTCCCTCATTTTTGAATGCCAGTTTTACTGGATAGAGAATTCTTGGCTGGAAGTTTTTTTCTTTGAGCATCTTAACTACGACATTCCACTGCCTTCTTACCTCCATGGTTTCACATGAGAAATCAGCATTTAATCTTATTGTGCTTCTCTTGTATGTGATGTTTCTCTTTTCTCTTGCTGCTTTCAGTATTCTCTCTTTGTCTTGAGCATTGGACAATTTGGCAAGTATATGTCTTAGAGTAGGCCTGCTAGGGTTTATACTGTTTAGGGTATGCTTCACTTCTTATATATGCACATCCACCTCTTTCAGTAGGGTTGGTAAGTTTTCAGCCATTATTTCCTCCAACACTCCTGCTGTTCCCTTTCCCTTCTCTTCTTCCTCTGGGATACCTATAATGTGCATGTTTGTGCATTTCATGTTGTTGTTCAAGTCCCTGACTCCCTGCTGGATTTTTTCTATCTTTTTATCTATCTGTTCTATTATGTTTGATTCCAGATGTATTGTTTTCCACATCACTAATTATTTCCTCTGCCTGTTCAAATCTGCTATTGTGTGCTTCCATTGCATTTTTTATATCTTAGATTGTGTCATTTATCACCATCATATCCATTATCTTTTTATGTATGTTTACAATTTCTTCAGTAGTTTCTTCCATTGTCTTCTTAATATCCTTAATTTCTTCACTTATTAAGGTGATTCGTGCTATTTGTTTGGTCAGCTATGATTAGTTGTTCCATGTTCTGCATATCCTCTTTGTTTTTAGTTTATTCATTGGAATGGGCCTTGTCTTCCTGTTTCTTAGTATAGTTTGTATTTTTTTGTTGTTGTTGGTACCTGGTCATCTATTTATCTTTGTGTGTTTTTTCAGTTATTGACTTCTTTATGCACTATGGCTTTATTTTGTTGTTTTTTGAGTGTGGTAATGCTTCATTTTGATACTTTGTTCCTCTTGTTCTATTTCCTGCCATTGTGTATGTTCCCTTGGAAAAAATTTTAGTACCAGAGAAATGGAAGTGATAGGAAAAGAAAACGAGTAATAGTGGTAATAATATTAAAAGGTAGGAGCGGTACCATACAAGATGTAGGCAATAATTAACCCAAGTAAGAAGTACAGAACAATATGATTAGAAAAGTGGAATAGAACCAATGAAACAAACAGAACGGAGAAAAACATAGAATGAATTGAAAGTCTAGAATGGTGAGAAGAGGGGGGAAAAGTAGAAGAGAGAAAGAAAGAGAAAAGAAAGTAAAAAGAGAGAAAATAAAACACACAGGAAGTAGGAGAAAGAGAGAAATAAGTACAGGAAAAATTGAATAGCAAGCCCAAAGAGGTGGAATGAAAGAACAACAGAAAACAGAAAATATAAGGATGAACTTGAGAAAAGTTAAAGCATGGGTAGGGAAAATTGGGAAACAAAAGAAAGAGAGAAAGACTAATAGACAAACAGAGAAATAAGGGAAGGGGGGATACAACAGTAAGAAATCAAGACAGCAGCTACTTCATTTTGTTTTGTTTTCCAAAAATAGTAAAAGGGGATGAAGGCAGGAAAAGGATTGAAAAGCCAAGACAAACACAGAAAAACAGCCTTTTCTCTTGGACCTCTAGTGATCTTCTCAGGCTGTTGCTATTCAGCAATCACCCTGCAGCTTATCTTTTCCAGGTTTTAAGCTGGGTTTTAGTGAGTAAAACAAGGAAAGTAAAATGGCACCTTTTCTTTTTTTTTCATAAATAAGGTATCCAATTAAAGCAAGTACAAAGAGGATGTCAATATGTCCCCTGTCAAAAGGCTTCACTGAATGCCTGATAACTTTATACCCCTTCTCAGAGTGGAGTCAGGGACTATACCAGAGACCTTGTATATGCTAGGCAGAAGTTCTTCCACTGAGCTAATGTGCCTTCAAACTCAAGATTTTTTTTGCCAACTTTCTTTTCTTTCCAGCACCCTCCTAGATGACCCAGAGCACAATCCCCCAACAGCCCCCCCCCCATATATCTTAAGGTACTGGCAGGGAGGAAGAAGTCTATTCTCCTCTTAGATACCTTTTGCCAAGAGTTTTACACTCACCTGATATCTCAGGAATGGGGTAGGGGAGCCCTTCCTGGTGGCCAGGAGGATCAATAACTCACAGTTTCCTGTTTTGGATTCCTTCTCTTTGCCCCTGACTTTCCTGTTAGTTGTGAAGCAGTATCCTGGTCTGCTGTACCCCCCAAAGCAGGCCTCCAAGGAAAACCTAGACTCCCTTTCAATTGTTGTAGTAAGAGATAAGCTTTATTCATCTACACTATCTGCCATGTTCCCCTGCAGTATGTTTTAAAGACAGGTAGTGTGATTCTTCCAATTTCATTTTTCTTTTTCAATATGTCTTTGACTATTCGGGCCATGACGGTGGATGGGCATGAGGGTGGTGCAGAGATGTGACTGGGTTTAACGTGCTTGTCTGTGAGGGGGAGGAGAGTGGGAGGGGTGGTTTGAACTATCTATGGAACTGCAGGGAGGGTTGGGAGAAGGAGCAGGTAAATTCTGGGGATTTGCAGGTCTGAGGTTAAAACTACAATGTTGGGAATCTTCTCTTGGAAAATATAGCAGGGGAGGTTTACTGGTGTAGGGCATCAAGTGTGGGGTGATATATGGAATAGGACATCCATGAGACATGCTTCTATGGAATAAATAAATGTTCATGTTGCATCATAGTGTGTTACCTCAGTGGGTGGAGACTCACGCAATAAACAAGACAATATTAAACTTCCATCCTGCGGAGTCCTGTTATAGTCTCAATTAGATGGACAAGAATCCTTGAGAACACAGGCAGTGCCTAAAAAAAAAAAAACAGACCAATATGTCAAGCCTTCAATATTATTGCAGGTAACTATGAATCTTATTCTTCAAAAATTGAAACTTAGTGGTTAGCATAGATTCCGAGGGGAGGAGGAAGGTAGAATAGAATAGATGGAACATATGGCATTTTTATGCATTAGAATTGTTCTGCATGATCTTGCAATAATGGATACAAGCTATTTTAAAACTCATCAAAACCTATAAAAGTGTATGGTCCAAAATGTAAACCATTGTTTATAGTTAGTAGCAATGCTTCACTATTTATACATCGATTGTAACAAATGCACGATCCAAATGTAAAATGTTATTAATAGGGGGGAGTGGGAAAGGGGGAGAGTGTTCAGTATATAGGAATCCCCTACATTTTCTATGTGACTTTTCTGTAACCTAAAGCTTCTTTGAAGATAAAATGAAAAAAATAAGACACTGGGGAATTATACAAAAGAAAACATCACTGTAGTTACATGATAACAGATCTTTCAGTGATGAAAGACACAATGTCTAAAAAGTTTTTTTATATTTATTTCAATTTTTTTAAAGTTTTTTGTATTGAATACATTATTTAACATTTTTTAATGGTTATTTAGTTTTCTTAATCTTATTTGTTTATTCTTTTGGCTTCATTTTTGGAGAGATTTTGGATCACAGAAGGGTCATAAACCGTAGCAGGGGAGGATCACTGGTGCAGGGTGTCAATGATGGGGGGATGTGTGGGAAGGGATGCACTGAGGCATGTCTCTAAGGCATATGAATATGTTCAAGTATTCATGGACAATGTCTAGGTGGGTGGAGACACAATACCTGAAAGATATTGAATTCCCATCAGGGTTTCTGATACCTTCTCTACTAGGATGGCAAGAATCCCCTGAGTACAAGGGCAGTGCCTAGTAAAGAAAGACAGACTGTTACACCAGGCCTTTGATATTGATGATTGTACTTATGAACCTTTTCTTGTGAAATTGAAACTTAGCCTTAGTATTATATATTGCTCAAGGATTTCCTCTTGAAAGCCTTCTTTTCACTCAAATGTGCCCCCCCTCTAAGCCAAACTCAGCATATAAGTGCACTACCTTCCCCACTCCATCCCTGCCTGAGTGTGGGGCATGACTCCAGAGGATGAGCCTCCCTGGCACCAACTAACAATGCATCTGGAAAAAGACCTTGATGAAAAGGGGACAATATTAAATACAAATGAGTTTTTATGGCTAAGAAATTTCAAAGTGAGTTGGGAGGTCACTCCAGAGGTTATTCTTATGCATGCCTCAGCAAGATATTATTGACTGTCACAATAAACAGTGCTTCACACAGTGAGGCTCTTGAGGGCTCTAGAGATATTCAGACATTATAGGCAGGACAGGCAAGCTCAGGAATTTGGTACTCTGTCAGGGAGTCTTACTTTGGAATTTATGCTCCCCATTGTGACAGAGTTAGACTCATTTATAGTTTCTCTACATGTGGCTTTTCTGCCCCTTTTATTTGAACCTATAATTAGAACTATAATGTCCCAGAGACTTAAATCTTTGGTCCGTTCATGTGCTATTTGAGTCCTGAATCTCAGGTTACCATTGCAACACCTACGCTCCAGTTCATTGGACTCTCCTAGGACAACTAACAAGGAGCTGATGATGGACAATGCCCATCCCAAGGAACAGAGAATATCTGCAACTGCAAACAAGATAGTTCTACCCATCTGTCCCATGGAATCTAAGCCCCCTCTCAATTAGAAACAGAGCATGCATCACCATCCCAAAATCATCAAGATTGGGGAATGAACAATGGACTAAAGTAGACATTATTATTCTATTATAGACTTATTATTATTCTAGCAAGAACTTTCATCCTTAACATAAAGGCAGTGGCCACCGGAGGTTCTGAGGGGAGGGAGAGGGAAGAATAAGTATAACATGGGGGCATTTTGGGGACATTCGAACTGCCTTGCATGACACTGCAATGACAGATACAGGACATTATGTATTTTGTTATAACCTACAAAATTGTCTAGGCACAGTGTAAACTATAATGTAAATAGTCCACAGTTAGTAGCAATGCTTCAATATGTGTTCATCAATTGTAACAAATGTACAACACTAATGAAAGATGTTGTTAATGGGGGGAAGTGTGGAAAGGGTAGATACAGGAATCCCCTGTATTTTTTAAGTAATATTTATGTAATCTAAAGCTTCTTTAAAAATTAAAAAAAAAAATTTTTTAATGCAATATATGGTATCTTCCCGGTTAGGTGAGATAGAGTAAACTGGACACCTAGCCAATATTATTCTTAGGATAATTTTAGGAATATCTCCTTTTCCTGTCCACTCTCATTTTTTTTCTTTTCTCTCAGATGACTTCTAAAATTCCTTCTTAGATATAAGTTGATGATTTTCTAATGAGGTATAGGGCTTAAAATATAAATGTTTAGTTACAATGATAAAAACTAGACATGATTTCAGAAGGAAGAAGATGAGATCTTACCCATCCCCCCAAAATTTTCAAAATTATAGGCATTTTTCCTTTCAGCAACCTTCTTTAGCTTTTGCTATGCAAGGACAAATGGAAATTGCATATGGAAATATTTTGTTCATGCACAGCTGCACTCAGATGTATAGCAGAATGAGGCTGTCGAGGAAGATAATATGGGTCAACACTTCCACAACATTTATTATGGAGACTTGTGTGTGTGTGTAAAACCATGATTATACCTTTAAAAGGAGGATTGGTCCTGAAGAGTTGTTAACAAATAGCTAAAGAATTTTCCTCTCTTTTTTTTGGATGGGAGTAACCAGGAGGGTAGGAAAAAAGCCAGAATGAAGAACCCAAGAGCTATCCAAGAGTCACACAGATGAGGCAAACAATAGCAATGTCAAAAGAGTCAAGAAGTTAGTTTCCAGAGTGGAGCTGCATGAGGTAGGAAGCTTAACGTCATAGCCTCAATATCTAAGATGAATCTAGTACCTCTCTATGTGACTATCAACCCAGTCCTTAGACACTGGATGCCTGAGAGCGTATTGGAAAGAGTGAGAAATGACAAAATTATAGAAACAGATATTGAAGAATATTACCATGGAAAAAAGGAAATCTATTTCATTTGTGTTTGAACACACAGAAGGAAAAATAAAGACAATATTATGTCATGATATTAATTTCTTTGAAAGCCATATGGCATATTTAAAGGTAGTATTTTCAAATTAATAACAGAAAGGTATTATTATTAAATATTGATAGTCAAGAAAGCAAAATACTTCATAACATAAGCTCTAGAGTTGGACTACCTAGATTCAAACCTAGCCTCTGCTATTCACATGCTGTGTGAATTTTCATAGATTACTATCTTTTCTGCAATTTGGTTTCTTCACCTATAAAATGGGATAAAATTATAAAGCTTTTGTAATAATAATATGTGTAAATCACTTAGAAGAGGGTCTGGTATACAGTAACCCCTCTATATTAACTTTGGTCATTATTGTTTATTATTGACATTAATATCTTATTTAAATACTGTATCCCCTGTAGGAAACTAAGGTACTAAAATAACCTGCAAGTAATTTTAAAATATTCATAATAACTTGGCTACAGAGCAGAACTACTTAATAAGAGTAAATTACTTTAAATGTATCAATTGGAAATATGTCCACTGATACCACTTATATTAAGACATATATAAGCATATTAATCACAAAACAGTTTTCAAGGTATAGCCATATTTTGCTTTAAATAGGTATTCCTTTGGATATGTGCATTACAAATGCTTACATATACATAGAACTTTTCAATAAAGATAAAAATTCTGTTCATAGTTACTACATTTGAGGAATAGCGTTTTGTGGGTTTAGAATGGAACGAGACTAAATTTTCAACATACATTCCTTTGTGTTAGAATTTTTTAATATGTGCTTCTAATAGCATTTAAAAGAATAAAACTATTTCCTTTCCCCATACAAGGAGATTTACTCAGGTTCATAACAATGTATTTTATGTTTCAAAGAAAATTTTTCTTTTACTATGTTAGGCACAGTCCTCAGAAATTAGATGATATGTGCTAAATTATGCATGAAGATTAAGGGAGTATTTTAACTCTGGCATTAGCCACACTTTAAACTGGGGTAAGACAAAAAAACACCCTGTTTATTGATGACCTGCCAGAGCAAGATTAATGCCTGTGCATCTTGCCAAAAGGAGAATACTCTGTTCTAGATTATTTTAAAATGTATAGTCTTTCTTTCTTTTTTTTTTTTTTTAAGATTTATTTATTTATTTATTTCTCTCCCCTTCCCCCCTGCCCCAGTTGTCTGTTCTTTGTGTCTATTTGCTGCGTCATCTTCTTTTGTCCTCTTCTGTTGTTGTTGGCGGCATGGGAATCTGTGTTTCTTTCTGTTGCTTTATTTTGTTGTGTCAGCTCTCCATGTGGGCGGCGCCATTCTTAGGCAGGCTGCACTTTCTTTCACGCTGGGCGGCTCTCCTTACGGGGCACACTCCTTGTGTGTGGGACTCCCCTATGCGGGGGACACCCCTGCATGGCACGGCACTCCTTGCACGCATCTGCACTGTGCATGGGCCAGCTCCACACAGGTGAAGGAGGCCTGGGGTTTGAACTGCAGACCGCCCATGTGGTAGATGGACGCCCTAACCACTGGGCCAAGTCCGCTTCCCTATATAGGCTTTCTAACCAGAAAGCAATATGGGCAACCCAGTGTCATTTCTATCTCTGACATCAATGAGTCCAAATATATTAGGTACAAATGCAGGTGACATATTGCAAGGTTACAATGAAGCTTGTGGTTTAAGATAGCAGGAGATCCTGAAATGAAAAAACACAGTTTTGTTCAGAGAAGAAAAAAAAAAAAGAATTTTTTCCAATGCAATTTCTAGGAAACTTGTGAAACAGCCTTCTTTTATAAAGTGTTGAAACTGTTGACTGTGTATATTAAAAGACAAACACTTTTTTCCAAGTTTTATTTTTAACATCTTTGCATCAACTATTAACTAATTTTAACTTTGTCATGCAAAGTTGTTTCAAGGATAGTTATTTTAGATTGCTAGCGTTAGCCCCAATATTTGAGGATATTTTCACTTTTACCTATGTCCTATAAAAAGTAACCTAAGAGATAATAATTACTATGTTGATAAATTCATTAGCTGAGACATTTTGTGAAACAGTGCAGAATTAACTGCTTTGCTTCTCTCAGAACATTCATGCCATGTATGTTAATG
This sequence comes from Dasypus novemcinctus, assembly GCF_030445035.2. Lineage (NCBI taxonomy): Eukaryota > Metazoa > Chordata > Mammalia > Cingulata > Dasypodidae > Dasypus > Dasypus novemcinctus. The sequence continues at coordinate 65,007,829 of NC_080684.1, forward strand.
AAAAACAATTTATTTCAGTCATTTTATAATTATGCAAATGCTGGAAAAAGATGCTGTCTTCCAATTGTACAATAAATTTAATGCTCTAATCCAAAGTTTTCTATATAATTTGTAAGAAAAGAAAGTGAAATTTACTTTGAAGTAAACTAATTTCTAGTAATTAGAACATAATTGTTCAATTGTAATATTTGACATTCTCTGAAAAGTTTTTTCCTGAATAACTCACACTTGGAAATACTATCTGAAGTGCAAATTCCAAGCTATTATTTATTTAATGAATGTATTTCTCTAGCAGTGTAATGATAGCATAATTAATAATAATAATATAAAGTTCTTATCAATTCATTTTCAGCTAGCTTTTCAAGGAAACAAAGTCAGACCTGCTGCTGCACTTTTAATTCTTTTTAGTAGAATAGAGGATTTAAAACCCAATCAATATATATAAATGGTTTCAAAAACTCAAATAAATACAATTGCAACAGCAATAGGATACATCTTTCTTCACCAGTAATTGTGCACATGATCACTCAGGATAAAGACTACAATTCCCACTATGCAGCCTAAGTTATAACCAATCTATAGTGGAAATGGGATGAGAACAATTATAACTTTAGAACTTTAGAATTCTTCAATTATATTTATACCTTTCTGTCTTTCGTGTTTTTGCTATCATATATTTTATTTCTATAGATATTTTAAATTTCACAAGGTATTTCCTGTAACATACTAATTAATTCTCTCAGGTTTTATTTATCAGAAAACATATTCATTTGGCCTTAATTTGTAAAGACTGTTTTCACAGGTTATTATATTTCAGTGAAATAACATATTGGTGGTTACTTTCCCTAAGCTCTTTGACATCATCATCTTATTGTCATTTGGTTTCCAAAGCTGCTAGTTTTAAGTCAGCTGAAATTCTAAGTGTTTCTAATTTTAAAGAAATCCTTTCCTTTGGCTGCTTTGAATATTTCTTTCTTTGCAATTGTTTTTTCAGGAATTTTACAATTTATTGTGCATGTGGTTGGTTTCAGGGTGCATTTGAATTTGTGACTCCACGTCTTTCAGCACTTTGGGAAAATTTTTTTCTGGTTAGCCCTTCAAATATTGCTTCTACTCATATTCTTGTCTCTTCTCTCCTTCTGACACTCCAAATACAAATTTCTTGGTCCTGTTAACTGTACCCTTTTCTCTATATTATATATACATATATATATATATACATATTTGATATCCTAACATCTCTTCTGTACTTTCCACCTTTTTATCTCCTAGAACTATTTTCTTCTAAATTTCAGCTCATTAATTTACCCTTAAACTACATCTAAATTTTTGTTAAACCCATCCTCTAATTTCTTAATTTAAATTATTATATTTACTTCTAAAATTTACACATTGCTATTTTCCTTCATCTGATGAAATTTTGATATTGTCGCCTAAATTTGTGAACATAATAATCACAGTTATTTTAAAGTCCATGTTGCATAACTCTAATATCTAGTCCTGTGTACCTGTTTTTACCTATTTTCTCTTAATTTTCATTCAAGTCTTGTCTTCTTTCACACTATTATGTTTAACTGAAAACTTATGTTGTATTTGAAAAATTGTAGAAATAACTTGAAACTTTAGATAACATTATCTTTTTTCTAGAGGGGTTTTACCTAAATGAAGTAGATATTTAGATGTCTTGGGCCATGTCCCTTTGGCCTTCCTAAATTTCAGCACAGCTGAGGTTGACAGATGTATGATGCCAGCATCCCACTTCAAGTGTGAGTATCAGCATTTTAGTGCCTCTTTGCTTAAAAGTATTCTCCAGTGCCGTGGAAGGCTGCTGCAAAACACTGCAGATGTAAGGCATAGAAGTTCGGGGAGTTAGCACTTCTGGGGACAACATTCAAACAATGAGGCTTAGTGGTTGATAGATAAATGCTCCAGCTTTCACATACTTCAATGCGGTAATTCTCAAGTTATTTCCTACATGGTTTCTCAAAGGGTCATCTGTGGTTTTAAAACCTAACTGCCCTCAGTAGTAATGAGATCAGTAAATCTTTACTGATTATTCTCTCTCCTCCCCTACCTTTTTTCCTCATTCCCTCTTTCTGTTTCCAGGATAATATCCCAAATAAACAACTTGTATCCAGGCCATTGTCAAGCTCTGCTTTCACAAAAACTAAAGTAAGCAATGATAAGTCACCTTAAACCAATTCAGAATGAGTTGATTTGAAATAAGTCTTCAATCTTTGCAGGGCTAGTCTATTTCTAATTCATACGTATCCCTAGATCAAAGCCTTTTGGAAGATACCATAAAAAGCCTGGATTAGGTTCCTAGTCTCCTAGTTATTGCTTAATTCTCAGTATTTCAGCCTCTGCTTTTGAACCTTCAAATGTGTAAGTTCCTCTCCAATGCCTATAAATAGATGTACTTGTCTGTACCTGTTTCCTCATCAGTAAAGTTTATTTGTTATCCAGTTTTTTCTAATCTCACTGAAATAGTTGATCTGAAATTATTCACACTTTAAAAAAAGTCATTCACAGTTAAACATGTCATTCTGTCTAACTTTTTGAACCAGAATTCAAAGCAACACCAAAATTTTCTTTGTACCATTTATGAAATTTGGATTACTTATTGTAATACATGATTTCTAGGAATAGGAATTAACTATATATAAAGTCAAAATATTTTTAAATTTAGCAGCATTTTGTAGAGTACAGGCTGTTATAGACTACAGGATTTGAAGCATGAAATGATTAAATGTTAAAGACTGAGAACAATGGCTCCTGGATCAAAGTTATTGGTGTTACACAAGAAACCTCATAACACTTAAATTTATATTAGCTCAGACTCCATGCAGAAATTTATACTTCTTTCCAAAAGCGGTTTAAATAACGCTTTAATCACCACAGTCTGCATAACGCTGATATTCGGAGGAGAACCTCTGAGGAAGGTGGTGGAGTAGGGAGTTCCAGGACTCAGTTCTTCCACCAAAATGACTGTTGTGTAGGCAGGAACTATCTGCAGCAACTGTTAAGAAATTCCAGAGCCAGCGACACACTGTACAGCATCCAGAGAAGAGTGGGATGAAGAGGCTGACAAATTACTGTAATGAATTCTAAATTGCTATCTCTGCCAGTCGGCTACTGGTGCCCATTCCTCACTCTTGCAGCAGGCTGCCATGGGATTCGGTCACTGGTTTAACTGCTGGTGACAGAGAGGGACAGAAAAATTCCTCTTCCCCAAGAACAGGGTGGGCAAGATGGATCACTGATCTCAGGTTTTGATTAGCAAATTTGGATAGATGGATCTTGGCTCTGAGGTCAACTACTGTCTCAGTCCACCCTGGACAAAGGCAGCAGCAGCCATTGTTTCCACCATGCTCCAGACAAAGGACGTGGTAGCCAATGTTTCCAGCTTTTCTGGACAGGGACAGAACCTGTGGAGGTTTAAAGATGCAGTACCAGGGACGATTAGCTGAAGGACTGCATTTGTTGGGCAGTCCAGGAAAACTCAGCTTTGGGGAGCCATTGGAGAAGCTTTTGACCTCATTCCTGGTCCCCTCCATAGTGCCACGGCTTGCTCGGTCGGTAGAGGTGGGGTCTGGCTGCGGACGAGGGGTCGGTCCAGCTCTGGACGAGGGGTCGGTCCCGCTTGGGACGAGGGGTCGGTCCGGCAGCAGACGAGGGATCGGTCTCACAAGGGGTTGCGTGGTTCGGCTGACGGGGTCGCCCGGCGAAGCCAGCGACGAAGGGGTCGCCCAGAGAAGCAGGTGACAAAGGGGTCGCCCGGAGAAGCAGGCGACGAACTGGGGACAAGGGAGGCCAGGCCCTTGCCGGGGGCTCTCAGGACTGGAGGGTGCACGGCAGAAGAACTACCGCGGAGACAAGGTAAACACGCAAGTCCACTTTACTGAGGGAGAGGCAACAGTTTTATAGGGGCTGGGGAAGGCTGATTGGTCGAAGCCATGCCCTGTTCTGATTGGTTGCCGGCGAAAGGTCAGTGGGCGGTACTGGACGGGGGAGGGGTGGTGGTTAGGGATTGGCTGTCGCTGTTGCTGGGGGAAGGGGCAGGGTTTAGGGATTGGTGGCTGCTGTTGCTGGGGTGGAGGGCAGACTTGAGTTTCCCGCCCACACCTGGCTGTTGCTGCTGTCGGGGGGAGGGAAAAGAGCAGACTGGATTTTTCCGCCCACGCCTGGCTGTTGCTGCTGTCGGGGGAGGGGAAAAGGGCAGACTGGAATTTTCCGCCCTGCGCCTGCGCAGGGAGAAAGAAGAAGAAGGGTGCCGCCCCACAAGGCATCGTGTGGCGCCATCCAGGAGGAGGGGCGGCCGCGGAAGCATGGCTGCCAAGAAGGGGAGACCCGAGGGCACTCTGCGCCCATGCCGAGCTTCCTTCAGGGGTGGCGGTGAGTCCGACCAGCCACCCTATTATGGGGGCAGCGGCTTGGCCTGCCGCGGCCGCTCCCCCGCCAGGCCAGCAAACCACACTTCAGCCCGAGGGGTGCCCGCACATAGGACACTTTGGTGCTGGTTGGCACTCCCTTTGTGGGTCCCTGGCCCTGGTTTGACTCAGAAAGACTGACTGGAGAGTGTGCTTCCCAGGGCAACCCTCTTCCCAGAATGCTCCCCAAGCAAAACAGTGTGAGACAATGAAAAGAGTGTGTAAAACTATAGAGGTGGAAAGTCTGGGATAAAGGACTGCCAACTTCAAATACCTGGGAGAGGGAGGTTTGTCCCTTGAGAAACAGAGGGGGCAACAGAACAACTGTAAACAGGAAAACTCCAAAACAACTGATAAGCAAAAGCCCAGGACAAGAAAGAAGCCCAGAAAGACAGAAAAAATCCTGTACACTGCATTCACTGTGGGGGCTCTTCCTGATAGGAGATCTGAAGCTTGAGAAAATCTCTCTCTATTCACCAGCTGGTTACAAAACCAAGAAACAGACATATCAGGGAGTAAATATTAAATGAGATAAAGACATTCTCAGAAAAACAAAAGCTGAGGAAGTTCATCACCACTAGACCTACTGTACAAGCAATGCTAAACTGAGTTTTTCAGTTTCAAAGAAAAGAACATTAGACAGTGGTTCAAACCAGCATGAAAAAATAAAAAACTAAGGCATGGACACTGTAACCATTTGGGCAATGAGAAATGTCAGTTTTATTGTACTTTGTTGTTTAGTATGTAACTCCACTTCTTACTTCCTACAGGTGCTATAAAGCATATGCATAAAAAGTAATGATAAAACTAGGTTTTTGGATATACAATGTTCAAAGATATAAGTATTTACAAGTGCAAAAAATGAGAAGGGACAGAGTGGTATAAGAAAAGTATATGTGCATAGTATTGAAGTTAGGCAAACCAAATATAACTGTTATATATATAGCAACCACAAGGAAAACAGATGAAAAATATTTTCAGATAGAAATTAGAAGGAATTCAAAATGGTACAACACAAGAAAGTAAGTGAGTATGTAAGTAGGTTTTAACAAAAGCGAGGGACAAGAAAAGTATAAGACTTGCAAAGGCTAAACAGCAAAATGGCAGATGTACTGTATCATCATTAGCAATTTTAAATGTAAATGGATTAGATTCTCCAGTCAAAAGGCAAAGATTTGCAGAATGGATAAAAAGTATGACCCAACTATATCCTGTCCGCAAGAGATTCACCATAAAATCAAAGATATAATTAGGTTGAGGGTGAAAGGATGGAAAAACTATACCAGGCAAGCAGTTACCAAGAGTATTGGGGTGGCTATACTAATATTTGATGTAATAGACTTTAAGTCAAAACAGTTATGAGGGACAAAGATGGTCATTATATACTGATAAAGGGAACAATTCAGCAGGAAAATGAAACACATGTAAATATAAATGCATTTGCTTTCATTTGCTAAAAGCTGCCAATGCAATATGCCAGAATAGAGTTGACTTCTACAATGGGATATATTAACATAAGCTTACATTTCTGAGGCTCGGAAAAATATCCAAATCAAGGCTTCAGGCAAAGCTCTCTCCCTGAAGTTCAGCTCCTGGACTCTTCCCACTTGGAAAGGCATAGTGGTGGCTCTGCCAGTCTCTGCCTTCTGTTCTAGGCTCATTTCATCCCCAACTGTGGGTGATCAGACACATGACAGTGTCCAGACTTCTCTTCCCTCTTCTCTAGGCTGTTATTTCAGCTTTGGGTTTCTCAGTCTGTAGCAGTTCTCTCTCCCAGGTTCAAAAACTTCTGAAGGTTTCTTTCTGTCTCTGCAACTTTTTTTTCTGTCTGTGTGTGACTTTTTATTCCTTCATTTATAAAGGAATCCAGCAAGAGGATTAAGACCCACCCAGGGTCCTGCAATCTAATCAAAGGCCCTTAACAAAGTAATTTAATCAAAAGGGCCTCTCTTACAATAGGTTTACATGCATAGGAATAGATTAGCTTTAAGAATAGAATTTTCTGCAATCCACCCAGATTCAAACTATACCAAACAGCAGAGCCCCCAAAATATGAAGCAAATAGAAAATCTAGATGAAATTGACAAATTTGTAGAAAAACATAAACTACCTATATTGAGTCAAGAAGAAATAGCAGACCTCCACAACCAAATTATTAGTAAAGAGATTGAATCAATCAACAAAAATCTCCAACAAAGAAAAGTCCAGATTGCTTCAAAGGAGAATTGTGCCAAACATTCCAAAAAGGCTTAGCTCCAATTCTGCTCAAACTCTTCCAAAAAATTGAAGAGAAGGAAACACTCCCTAACTCATTCTACAAGTCCATCACCCCAATATCAAAGCCAGGTAAAGATACCACAAGTAAAGAGAACTGTAGGCTAAAATCTACTGGAAATGTAGATGCAAAATTCCTCAACAAAATAATATCAAACATTCAATAGCATATTAAAAGGATTATACACTATGATCAAGTGGAATTTATCCCTCATATGCAAGGTTGGTGCAACATAAGAAAATCAATTAATATAACAAACCACATTGACAGAATGAAGTAAAAAAATCAACACAACATCAACTCAATCAATACTGAAAGGCATTTGAAAAATATAACCCTTTCTTGACAAAAACATTAAGCACCCTGGGAATAGAAAGTCCCTTAACAAGGTAAGGGGCATATCTGAAAAGCCTACAGGTAACATACTACTTAATGGTACTGAAAGCTTTCCCTCTAAGATTAGGAACCAGACAATGATACCCACTGTCACCACTGTTCTTCAGCATTGTACTAAAAAGTTTTGCCAGAGCCATTAAGCAAGAAAAATAAATAAAAGACATCCAAATTGGAAAGAAAGAAGGAAAACGCTCCCTATTTGATGATGATAGTTTCCTATACACAGAAAATCCAGGAAAATCCACAGCAGGGCTCCTAGAACTAATAAATGAATTCAGCAAAATGGCAGAGTACAAGAGCAAAACCAAAAAATCAATAGTGCATCTATTCACAGCGATGAACAATCAGAAGAAACCAAGAAAAAAAAAATGCATTCATAAGAACAACTAAAAGAATCAAATATCTAGGAATAAATCTAACTAATGATGTAACAGATTTGTACAGAGAAAAATACAAAACACTGCTAAAATAAATTAAAATAAAATAAAATAAATTAAAATAAAATAAAAAGAAGACCTAAATGAAGGATATTCTGTGTTATAGATTGGAAGACTAAATATAGTTAAGATGTCAATACTACTCAAAGCAATTTATAGATTCAGTGCCATCCCAATCAAAATTTCAACAACCTTCTTTTCAGAAATGGAAAAGCCAGTCATCATTTTGTATGGAAGGATAGGGTCCTGAATAGTGAAAGCCATCTTGAAAAAAAGAAAGAAGTTTTGGGGGCTCTCACTTCCTAATCTTAAAACTTCTTAAAAGCCACAGTAATCATAACAGCATGCTATTGGTATAAGGACAGACATAGAGACAAATGAAATTGAACTAAGAGCTAAAGAATAAACCACACATTTATGGTCAACTGATTTTTGACAAGGCTGCAAATACTAGTCCATTGGGAATGAATAGTCTCTTCAACAAATGGTTATGGGAAAACTGGATCTCCAATGGCAAAAAAAGAAGAAAGAGGACCCCCATTTCACACCAGACACAAAAATCATCTCAAAATGTATCAATGACTTAAATTTAAGAGTTAGAAATATCAAATTCCTAGAAGAAAGCATAGGGAAGCATCTTATGGACCATGTATTAGGCAATGGTTTTTTGGACTTTACACCCTAAGCATAAACAACAAAAGAAAACATAGATAAATGGCACCTCATCGAAATTAAAAACTCTTGTGCCTAACGGATTTTATCATGAAAGTATGAAGGACAACCTACATAATGGGGGAAAATATTTGGAAACCGTGTATCTTATAAAGAATTAATATTCTATGTATATTTAAAAATCCTCCAAGATAGCAACAACAAAAAATGGACAACCCAATTAAAACATGGTCAAAAGACTTAACAGACATCTCTCCAAGATGTCCAGGAAAACAAAAATAACAAAATAATATGGGTAGTTTGGTTGGAGATCCTTTAGTGATCTTTTAATCTACTTTAGCTGATTACAACCATCACTTTTAAATACTGAAATAGAAACACACAAGATGGGTGGAAGGGGAATAGAATAGTTTGGGGGGAAAAGCTAAAGTTCATAGCTTGTAATAAAGCTATGGATTGTTTTGTGAAACATATTTCAGTTATTTATGCAGTAAGGCTGAATATAAAAAAAGACAGAAAACATTAAATCTTATTGTGAACAATAGAAACACTTTATTTCGCTCATGATTCAGTGGGTCTGCTAGATATTGACTATTCTAATCTGGGCATTTTTGAGTCCCTCTGCTGGTCTCTACTGGGCTCGTTCTTTGTACAGGGAGTTGGGTGATCTGTAGTTGACCTGGGTTGATTGGCTCCACTCTCTGTATCTGTAATCTTCTTCCTGGGAGCAAAGTGCTGGCCTAACATGTTCTTCTCATTGCAATAGTAGAGGCACAAGAAAGGAATCTCAATCATAAAAACACTTTTCAACTCTCTGTTTGCTTTACATCTGTAGTATCTGGCCAAAGCAAGTCACCTGCTGAACCCAAAGCCAAGGGAAGGAGAAGGGGAAGTGCAGCATTCCCATAGTGAGAGAGCTCTGAAAAGTTACATGGAAAGGGTGTGGAAGTATAATCCTATTACTGTGGAGAGAATGAAGAGTTGGAACAATAATCCAGCCTGCCATATCCTCCCTACCTTATATAGCTCTTTCTATTCAAATATATGCTGCAACTGAACACAATCATGCATACTCAAAACTATTTTTCCAAATAAAAAATACTACAATGAATCAATATGTATGTGTCAGAAAAAACATTTAAATTTCCCATGAGTCTGGGAAAGAAAATCTAAAATATACTTGCCATAAGATCTCAGCTTTTATTCCAGCAGGATCATGTTTTACACACCTGTCATTTAAATGTATTGTATATTGCAGCTATCATCACCCACATAATAGTAAGTTGAAAAAAAAGTCTTCAAAAAGGGTAAAAGGGTTTCAAGAAGGTAATGAATTTAAGTACCCTAGAAAAGCTCATATATTACAAGAGAAGTCAGAAATTATATATCACATTGACAGAAAAAAAGCACATAAAAGATGTAATCTTGGCCATATACATGTGTAAGAAAAATAAAGAAAAATGATGGAAGTGTCGTCGATGCTGGAAAGCTTTACCTTATTATAAGAATATATATTAATTATATAATCTTCTTGCAAAAACTAGAGAATACCTTGTACAATGAATTATTAGCCACAATTAGCATGGAGTTATACTGAGCATCATGTTGCTACAACAGAATATGTTGAACATATTTAAAAATCTGAGGAAGAAGGAAGTGGAGGAAACCCTATACTAGAAAGAGAAACTAACCAACTGAAAAAGCCCATTAAGATAAACAGATGTTCTTGTCATCAGCAAAAAGTACAAGCCATACTAAGAAAGAGGAAGTCATGACCAGTCTAATTTTTCCCAATGGATTTCAGTAATCATTTGATGACATGGTTGTACTGCAAAGCAACTTTTCTTTTTACTGGGGAAATCAGTGAACTTAATTTTCACTCTTGATGACAGAAGAATCAGAAATATTTGGCACCAAGTCATAAGGAGAAAATATTTATTATAATGGAAAAATAATTTAAATTGCAGGTTAGAATGACCATGACATAATCTGAAAACTTATTTTCAAAAATGTTATTACAAGTTTAGTCTCATTATCAGGACCAGTATTATGCAAACAAAGGACTCTCAAAAGAAATCCATTTTTATTTTTTTCATCATATTGCTTTGTTTGAGGTTTATATGATAGAGGCTTCTTAGGCATCCTCCTCAAAAATATTGAGACCTAAGGAGAAGACTGTCTCTCGGATTCCTGAATTCAGTAATAGTTGAATGTTGGGAATTTACTCTTTAACCAGTATTATGCAAACAAAGGACTCTCAAAAGAAATCCATTTTTATTTTTTTCATCATATTGCTTTGTTTGAGGCTTATATGATAGAGGCTTCTTAGGCATCCTCCTCAAAAATATTGAGACCTAAGGAGAAAGAAAGAAAATGCTGGATGAATCAAATGACCTAAGAAATGTGCAAATCTATATAATTTGGATTTCATAGGTGAAATGCCTTCCATGGATAGTAAGGAAGGAGCAGTTTTTCCCAATGGATTTCAGTAATCATTTGATGACATGGTTGTACTGCAAAGCAACTTTTCTTTTTACTGGGGAAATCAGTGAACTTAATTTTCACTCTTGATGACAGAAGAATCAGAAATATTTGGCACCAAGTCATAAGGAGAAAATATTTATTATAATGGAAAAATAATTTAAATTGCAGGTTAGAATGACCATGACATAATCTGAAAACTTATTTTCAAAAGTGTTATTACAAGTTTAGTCTCATTATCAGGACCAGTATTATGCAAACAAAGGACTCTCAAAAGAAATCCATTTTTATTTTTTTCATCATATTGCTTTGTTTGAGGCTTATATGATAGAGGCTTCTTAGGCATCCTCCTCAAAAATATTGAGACCTAAGGAGAAGACTGTCTCTCGGATTCCTGAATTCAGTAATAGTTGAATGTTGTAGACACTCTAGGCTCCATGGTGTGGTGGTTGACCTTCTTCAACTCCATGTTAGCTGAGTGGGGTAAGTCCAATAAATCAAAGGCTTATGAAAAGAGATCACATCTGAGTCCAGCTCGATCACACAGAAACTCCAACTCACTTTTTTTGTTTGTTTGTTTGTTGTTTTCTCTTTCCTTTTTCTCTTTTTTCTTTTTCTTTTTTCTTTTCTTTTTTATTGTCCTGGTTGCTAATATTGCATTATCTCCTAGTCTTTTCTTCTCTTTTTTTTTCTTTCCCTCTTTTTCTTCTTATTTTATTTTATCTTAATTATACAATAGGTGCTGCAGGGAACACCTCACATTTGCTGGGATTCCTCATCCTCCATTGCCTCATTTGTGTGTGAATTGATTTTGGCCACCTACACTATCCCTTTTCCCCCACATCTTGATATCCTCCATCATCTACTGTCTCTCTTATACACCACCACCCTTTCTTTGGTTCTCAAATTGTCTAACTTTTAATTTCTAATACCTTTGTTTTGTTTTCTGTCTTTTATCCACTCTCAATACTACTGTCTTTCTTTTCTCTTTCCCTCCCTCATGAAAACACTGGCTTTTTAATTCATACTATATTCCTCCGATATTTAATCAACTACCTCATTATATGTACTCTACTTACTGCTATAACTCTACACAACTTACATGAGTCTAATACCCACCCTCCCAGATCTCATATTGCTGCTCTGGTAACATTTATTACCAATAAGACTTTACACATTTTCCTTTTTTACATAATTGCCTATCCCTGGCCCTAATATTTTCCTTCAAAGTGAACTCAGCCAGCAACAAGAAATTAGAATAAGAAGAACAAAGTGACAAAGAGAAGATATAACACTTACACAAGAACAACAGCTAATTAATCCCCAAAACTAGACAAAGAAACTAAGGAACTGATTAAACCCATCAAGATAAAATGACAACCAGACAGCAACAAAAAACTACAAACCAAACCAGTAATCAGGAAAACATGGCTGAATCCAATGAACAAACTAAAAACCAGGAAGGGGAGCAGAACTTTGCACAAGCAATTAAAGATCTCAGAACATATACCAGAGACAAACTTAATGAAGTAAAGAAAGAGTTTAACAATATGAAGACAACACTTGGAGAGGAAATTGCAGACATATGCAAAAAGATAACAGATATGATGGGAATGAACACCACAGTTCAAGAAATCAAAAATACACTCGCAGCAAATAGCAGAAGAGGCAGAGGAGAGAATTAGGGATGTGGAAGACAGTACATCGGAAATCAAACAGATAGTAGAATTGATAGATAAAAAGATAGAAAAAATCCAGCTAGGACTTAGGGACCTGAATGACAATGGAAAATGCACAAACATACGTATTATAGGCATCCCAGAAGGAGAAGAGAAGGGAAAGGGGTCAGAAGGAGTGTTGCAGGAAATAATGGCTGAAAACTTCCCAAATCTACTGAGAGAGACAGATGTACATATCCAAGAAGCACAATGCACCACAAACATCATAAACCCTGACAGGCCCACCCCAAGACATATACTTGTCAAATTATCCAATGTACAAGACAAAGAGAAAATTCTAAAAGCAGCAAGAGAAAAGAAAACCATCACATACAAGGGAGGCTCCATAAGATTAAGTGCTGATTTTTCATCTGAAACCATGGTGGCAAGAAGGCAGTGATATGATATAGTCAAGGTACTAAAAGAAAAAAATTTCCAACCAAGAATACTCTACCCAACTAAACCAGCATTCAAAAAGGATGGAGAGTTCGAAATTTCACAGATAAACAGAAAATGAAAGTGTACACCAACAAGAAACTTCCCCTTCAAGAAATATTAAAGGGAGTTCTGCAGGAAGAAAGGAAAAAACAGGACAGGCAGAGCTGGAGGAGTGTAAGAGCAATAAAAAAGAAAAAAGAGGAGAAAACAAACAAAGAAAATATGAAAAACACAAATCCAATCAAAATATGGCTAACATAAATAATTCCTTGAAAGTAATAACACTGAATGTCAATGGATTAAACTCACCTATCAAAAGATTCAGACTGGGACATTGGATAAGGAAATATGACCCATCTATATGCTGTCTACAAGACACATCTTAGACCCAGAGATTCATGGAGGCTGAAAGTGAATGGTTGGAAAACAATCTTACAAGCAAACAATAACCACAAAAAGGCAGGAGTAGCTATATTAATATCAGACAAAATAGACTTTAAATGTGAAACAATTGTGAGAGACAAAGAAGGATACTATATTAGTGAAAGGGACAATCTCTCAAGAAGAATGAACAATCATAAATATTTATGCTCCTAACAAGGGTGCCTCTAAATACGTGAGGCAAACACTGGAAAAACTAAGTGAAAGAATAGACGCATGTACAATTATAGTGGGAGATTTTAATACACCACTATCAACTCTGGACAGAACATCTCAAAAGAGAATCACTAAAGAAACAAAATATTTAAACAGTGTATTAGAGGAACTGGATCTAATAGACATATACAGATCATTACACCTGAATACAGCAGGATACACATGGATCATTCTCCAAGATAGACCATATGCTAGGTCACAAAGAAAGGCTTAATGAATTCAAGTGAAGCTGGAAATCTGCAAGGGCCAGAGGCCTGGATTTCACACCAAGATATGGAAATTAAACAGCACACTCTTAGAAAAACAGTGGGTCAAAGAGGAAATCTCAAAAGAAATCAATAACTACCTTGAAACAAATGATAATGATAATGCAACATACCAAAACTTATGGGATGCAGCAAAAGCAGTACTGAGAGAGAAATTTATAGCCATAAATTCATACATTAAAAAAGAAAAAAAGAAGAAAGAGCAAAAATTGAAGAACTAACTGCACATTTGGAGGAATTAGAAAAAAAACAACAAAGTAATCCCACAGGAAGAAGAAGGAAGGAAATAACAAAGATAAGAGCAGAACTAAATGAAATAGAAATTAAGAAAGCACTTGAAAAGATAAACAAGACCAGGAGCTGGTTTTTTGAGAAGATATATAAAACTGACAAACCTTAGCGAGACTAACAAAGAAAAAAAGAGAGAAGATGCAAATACACAAAATAAAAAATGAAAAAGGAGATATCACCACTGACCCCACAGAAATAAAGACTATCATAAGAGGAAACTTGGAAAAACTATATTCCAACAAAAATGACAATTCAGAGGAAATGGACAAATTCCTAGAAACACATAAGCAGCCTATATTGACAAAAGAAGAAACTGATGATCTCAACAAACCAATCACAAGTAAAGAGATAGAATCAGTCATTAAAAACCTCCCAACTAAGAAGAGCCCAGGGCCAGATGGCTTCACAGGTGAATTCTACAAAACATTCCGGAAAAAAACTAACACCAATCCTGCTGAAACTATTCCAAAAAATCTAAACAGAAGGAACATTGCCGAACTCCTTCTATGATGCCAACATTACCCTAGTACCAAAGCCAAACAAAGACACCACAAGAAAGGAAAATTACAGACCAATTTCCCTAATGAACCTAGACGCAAAAATACTTAACAAAATACTTGCTAGTCATATTCAACAACACATTAAGTGAATTATACACCACGACCAAGTGGGATTCATTCCAGGTATGCAAGGATGGTTCAACATAAGAAAATCAATCAATGTAATACACCATATAAACAGATTGAAGGAAAAAAATCACATGATTATATCTATAGATGCAGAAAAAGCATTTGACAAAATACAGCACCCCTTCTTGAGAAAAACACTCCAAAAGATCGGAATACAAGGAAACTTTTTGAACATGATAAAGAATATATATGAAAAACCCACAGCAACATCGTTTACAATGGAGAAATCCTAAAATCCTTCCCTCTAAATTCAGGAACAAGACAAGGATGCCCACTCTCTCCCCTTCTATTTAACATTGTCTTAGAAGTACTTGCTCGAGCACTGAGGCAAGAACCAGATATAAAAGGCATTCAAATTGGAAAGGAAGAAGTCAAAATTTCATTATTTGTAGATGACATGATCCTATACATAGAAAACCCTGAGAGGTCTACAACAAAGCTTCTAGAACTCATAAATGAGTTTAGTAAAGTCGCAGGTTATAAGATCAATGAGCAAAAATCAGTAGCATTTCTGTACACCAATAATGAGCAAGATCAGGAGGAAATCAAGAAACAAATACCATTCACAATAGTAAATTTTTAAAAAATCAAATATTTAGGAATAAATTTAACTAAAGATGTAAAAAACTTAAACACCGAGAACTATACAATACTGTTCAAGGAAATCAAAGAAGACCTTAATAAATGGAAGAATATTCCCTGTTCATGGATAGGAAGACTAAATATTATTAAGATGTCTATCCTACCAAAACTGATCTACACGTTAAATGCAATCCCAATATAAGTCAACACAGCCTTCTTTAAGGAACTAGAAAAACTAACTATGAAATTTATTTGGAAAGGAAAGAGGCCCTGAATAGCCAAAGACATATTGAAAAAGAAAAATGAAATTGGAGGAATCACACTACCCGACTTCAAAACATACTACAAAGCTGCAGTAGTGAAAATAGCATAGTATTGGCATAAGGAGAGACACACAGATCAATGGAATCGAATTGAAGTTCTGATACAGAACCTCATATATATAGCCATATAATATTTAATAAAGCCACCAAACCCTCTCAACTTGGAGAAAATGGCCTATTCAACAAATGGTGCCTGGAGAACTGGATATCCATATGTAGAAGAATGAAAGAGGATTACCATCTCACACCTCATACAAAGATCAACTCAAGATGGATCAAAGATCTAAATATAAGAGCCAAGACCACAAAGATTTTGGAAAGCAGTGTAGGGAAACATCTACAAGACCTTGTAATAGGTAACGACTTCATGAACATCACACCAAAAGCATGAGCAGCAAAAGAACAAATAGATAAATGGGACTTTCTCAAAATTAAAGCCTTCTGCACCTCAAAGGAGTCTGTCAAGAAAGTAAAAAGGGAACCTACACAATGGGAGAAAATATTTGGCAACCATATATCTGATAAGAGACTTATAACTTACATATATAAAGAACTCCTATATCTTGAAAATAAAAAGATAAACAACTCATTTTAAAAATGGGAAAAAGATTTAAACAGACACTTCTCCAAAGAAGAAATACAAATGGCTAAAAAGCACATGAAAAAATGCTCCAAATCCCTAGCTATCAGGGAAATGCAAATCAAAACTACAATGAGATACCATCTTACTCCCATAAGATTGGCAGCTGTGAAAAAAACAAAAGAATACAAATGCTGGAGAGGATGTGAAGAAAAGGGAACACTCATCCACTGCTGATGGGAATGCAAAAGGAGCCAACCATTCTGGAGGACAGTTTGGCAGTTTCTCAAAAAACTAACCATAGATTTGCCATATGACCCAGCAATACCACTGCTGGGTATATACCCAGCAGAACTGAAAACAAGGACACAAACCGATATATGGACACCAGTGTTCATAGCAGCATTGTTCACTATCGCCAAACGTTGGAATCAACCCAAATGCCCATCAACAGATGAGTGATCAATAAAATGTGGTATATACATACAATGGAATACTACTTGGCTTTAAGAACAAATACACTACAAACACATGTGATAACATGGATGAATCTTGAGAACCTTATGTTGAGTGAAGCAACCCAGGCATTGAAGGACAAATACTACATGATCTCAATGATATGAAATAAGTAAACCAAACTGCCTCAGAGAGCTAGAGACTGGATGATAGGCTTACAGGAAATCGGGGGGTAGAGGAAGGATGTAAGCTGACATCTACATGGGTGAAATCTTTGATAAGCTGGAGGTAAGTATATGTACAAGGAAGGGATAAAATGGGGGCATAGGGTTACCTTTGGGTGGGGCTTTGCGGGATTGAGAGGGGTAAGGGATGGGCAGATGGGTAATATTGCCCAAGAAATTGGGCGGGAGGGTGGGGCAACACACGAACATAGGAGATTGTCAGGTGTTGGTTGAGAGTATAATGCTGAGAAAACCTTTTCAAAATATAATTAGGAAAGTTACCTGTTTAAGATACTTAAAGGGGATAATCTGATTGTAGGACAGACTCCTAGGGAATATGTGAATGCTCATTTTGCCAGAGTGGGTTATACCTTTAGGTAGAGACCCATATAATGAAAGTGAAGGTATACCCACATCCTGGGGAGGACTGATGCCATCAAATAAAGGGAACTGTATCTCTCAAGAGAAAGGGTGGCTCCCAGGGCATTAGGGCAGTTGAGCAAGTCAAGCCCTCAACACTGTTGCAAGTATCTCTGAACATGGCTCCTCAAGAAATGAAGATTGACTGTCACTGTGGGCCCCAAGGGGAGGGAGAAATAGATATTGAATAGATGGAACCAACATAACTGTGAGGGCAATAGAAGTGTTTCACAAGAGTACACAAGGATGGATATAAAACATGTAATATTACACAAAAAACATATAGGGGATGACAGACTAATAATGTAAACCATAATGTAAAACATAGGATAACTAAAAATTTAGAAAACTGTATAGTCTGAAGTATAAACCACAATGTAAATGCAAATGTTACCTTGTTTGAAAGCTATTGTCTCAATATCTGTACATCAGTTTCAGTAAATATCATATGAATAAGTTATCAGATTATTGCTGTGGAAGGGAAAAGGTTTTATATTGGATATGTGGGAGTACTGTATATTGTATGTATGAATTACTGTGATCTATAGCTCTTGTGAAGAGAAGCTCAATAATTAGGAAAAAAGAAAAGAAAAAGATAGGATGTAGAATTTTTCCAAATCAATATGTATTCTATATCTAACCTTTAAACTCATCGCTATATTCCATTTTACTATTAAGGGAACCTAGCATTATATTGGACTTCACTTTTCAGGAAGTTTTGGATCACAGAGTGGTTCAACAATGGCAGTGGAGGAATACTGGTATGGGATGTTATTGACAGGGGACATATGGTTGACAGGGAGTTATACAGGGCATGTGTCCAGGGTGCATGGAAATGTTTGGATATACTCATAGTGGAAACAATTAAAAACAACAGCTGGGGGGTACTGGGTTCCTGGCTGGGGGGGCTCTGTTGTGGTCCCTAGGGGAGCAGTGGCGGTCCCCCGGGTGCAACGGCAAGGACCAGGAAGGAATGAGGGTCCAACAGTGAGCCCCTGATACTAATGACTATGCTTGTGAGCCTATACACCTGAAATAAGAACAAGGCCTAGAGCAGCACTGTGCCTAAGAGTTCCCTCCTGACAGCCTTTGTGTTACTCAAATGTGGCCAGTCTCAAAGCCAAACTCAGCATGTAAATGCACTGCCTTCCCCACAGCGTGGGACATGACACCCGGGGATGAGCCTCCCTGGCACCGATGGATCACTACCAAGTACCAGCTGATGACATAACTAGAAAATGACCTTGAATTAAAGGTTCAACACGGACCAACAGAATATTCCTGTCTACATATAATAACAAGAGTTTAAAATGCTGTTTGACCTAAAGTAAGGGGGAAATGGAAAGGACAAATGAGTTTATATGGCTATGAATCTCTAAAAAAGAGTCTGGAGGTTGTCAGAAGGATTGCCCTTATGCAGACAGATAAAGTAGATACAACCCCAGGTATTGGTTCTTTTGAGGGCTAAAGAGACCCACAGGTTTTATGATCGTGACAGATGGAGTTCACTGCCATGTCAGTTGGCCCTTCTCTGGAGTTGGTGTTTCTGCGTGATCGAGCTGGACTCAGATGTGATCTCTTTTCATAAGCCTTTCCTGCTACTTTATGGAAATTGTAGTTGGTGCTGGGGTTTAAGATATATCTAGGGGATCTGAATCTCTGGACTTACAATATGATAGCCAGGCCCTGAGCCTCAACAGACTTCAGCTCCTACACTCTGGTTTATTGAACTTACCCCACTCAGCTAACATGGAGTTGAAGAATGTCAACCACCACACCATGGAGCCTAGAGTGTCTACAACTGAAAGCAGGAGGATTGCATCCAGTATCCATGTGGAATCTAAGCCTCCTCTTGACATAGATGTGGAATGGACACAACCAAGCCAAGGTCCACAGGAAGGAGGAATACAGTAAGGATTAGAGTGGACTTAATGATATTCTATTCATGAACTATTGTGGTTAGTAATCAAGAAAATGTGACATTGGTGTGGAAAAAGTGGCCATGGTGGCTGCTGGGTGTGGGGAATGGGAGGAGGAGATGAGATGTGGAGGCATTTTCGGGACTTGGTGTTGTCCTAGGTAGTGCTGCAGGGACAATTACCAGACATTGTAGATCCTCCCATGGCCCACTGGATGGAACATAGGAGAGTATGGGCTATGATGAGAACCATTGATCATGAGGTGCAATGATGCCCAGAGATGTACTCACCAAATGCAACGGATGTGTCATGATGATGGGGGAAAGTGTTGCTGTGGGGGGAGTGGTGGGGTGGGGGCAGTGGGGGTGAATGGGGACCTCATATTTTTTGAATGTAATTTTTTTTTAAATGAATTAAAAAATTTTTTTTACATATTCACAAACAGATATTGAGAGAATTTGTCAACTAGAGTCTTGCCATTCAAGAAATACTAAAGGGAGTTCTATAGATTTTAAGGAAAAAACAGGAGACAGATGTTTGGAGGAAAGTGTAGAAAGGAAGATAATTGGTACAAGTAATTACAAGGATAAAAAAAGAAATGAAAATATGACATATATTAGCATAAAGAAAAAATGTGGATGTAGCTCAGTGGTTAAGCACATGCTTTGCATGTACAAGGTCCCAGGTTCAATCTCCAGCACCTCCTAAAAAATGGCTACAGTAAAAAGTGCATTCACAGTAATAACATTGAATGTTGATGGATTAACCTCTCCAATCAAAAGACACAAATTGGCAGAATGGATATGGAAATATGACTCTCTGTATACTATCTACAAGAAACTCACTTTAGACCCAGAGACACAAAGAGATTGCAAGTGAAAGATTAGAAGATAATTTAATATGCAAACAATAACCAAAAAAAGGGCAGGAGTAGCTATACTAATTGTAGCAGTTTGATATAATTGATGAATTCCAAAAAGAAATATTGGATTATGCTTGTAATCTGATCTACACCTGGGCATGATTGAATTATGATTAGGGTGTTGTGTCCCCATCTGTGGATGGGGACTCACAGATAAAAGGCATGGCGAAAAACAGAGTTGAGGGCTTTTCATGTTGGCGTTTTGATTTTGGAGTCTGATACTAAAGACTTAAACTGGAGCCCTGGGAAGTCAATGCACAGAGGAAAGAGAAGCCAGCCCCAGGAAGGAAGAAACCTTGAAGGCAGAGTAAAGCAAGCCCCAGGAACATAGGAATCCAGGAAGCCTGAACCCTCACAGATGTCAGCAACGATTTTGCCCCAAATAGACTTTGGAGCAAGAGGGAAGTAACTTATGCTCTTTGGCCTGATATCTGTAAGCTCCTACCCCAAATAAATACCCTTTATAAAAACCAACCAATTTCTGGAATTTTGCATCAGCACCCTTTTGGATGATTAATACACTAATATCAGACAAAATAGACTTTAAATGCAAAAGTGTTGTAAGAAACAAAGAACACTATACATTAATAAAAAGGATACTCAACCAAGAAGAAAGAACAATTATAAACATTTAAGCACCTAACCAGGGAGCCCCAAAATACTTGAACCAAATACTGGCAAAACTAAGGGGAGAAATAGATGCTGCTACAATCATAGTAGGAAACTTCAGTACATCATTATCACCATTTGACAGAACATTTTGACAGAGGCTCAATAAAGAAACAGGGGCCTTGAATAATACATTAGAAGAACAAGGCTTAATGGACTTATACAGAATATTACACCCAAAAGCAGCAGGATATACATTTTCCTTGAGTGCTAATGGATCATTCTCTAGGATAGACCACATGCTAGGTCATAGAACAAATCTCAACAAATTTAGAAAGATTGAAAATGTGCAAAGCACTTTCTCTGACCACAACAAAATGAAGCTAGAAATCAATAAAAGATGGGGAACTGGAATAGGCACAAATATATGAAAGTTAAACAATGCATTCTTAAACAATCAGTGGGTCAAGGAGGAAATTACCAGAGAGATCAGTAACTACTTCAAAGAGATGAAAAATGAGAACACAACATATCTAAATTTATGAGATTAAACTAAATCAGTGCTGAGAGGGAAATTGCCAGCCCTAAATGCCTCTATTAAAAAAGAAGAAAGAGCTAAAATCAAGGACTTGACTTTACAACTAGAGCAACAAACTAATCACAAAGCAAGCAGAAGGAAGGAAATAACAAAAATTAGAGGAGAATTAAATGAAATTGAGAATTAAAAAAACTCTAGAAAGAATTAACAAAGCCAAAATTCCATTCTTTGAGAAAATTAATACAACATACAAACACTTAACTGTACTAACAAAAAAAGAAAGCAAAAGGATGCAAATAAATAAAATGAGAAATGAGAGGAGATAGTTTCACTGATCACACAGAAATAGAGAATCATCAGAGCATACTTTGAAAAATTGTATGTCAACAAGGTGAACCATTTCAATGAAGTGGATGAATTTCTAGAAACACACAAATAGGGAAGTGAACTTGGCCCAGTGGTTAGGGCGTCCGTCTACCACATGGGAGGTCCGCGGTTCAAACCCCCAGCCTCCTTGACCCATGTGGAGCTGGCCCATGCACAGTGCTGATGTGTGCAAGGAGTGCTGAGCCATGCAGGGGTGTCCCCTGTGTAGGGGAGCTCCACACTCAAGGAGAGCCACCCAGCACGAAAGAAAGCGCAGCCTGCCTAAGAGTGGCACTGCCCACACGGAGAGCTGACACAACAAGGTAATGCAACAAAAAGAAACACAGATTCCCGTGCCACTGACAACAATGGAAGCAGATGACAAAGATGCAGTAAACAGACACAGAGAACAGACAACAGGGGCAGGGGTTGGGGAGAGAGGGAAGAGAAATAAATAAATAAATAATAAATCTTAAAGAAAAGAAACACACAAATAACCTCCACTGATGAAAGAAGAAATAGAACTCAATAGACAAATCACAAGTAGTGCAATTGAACTTTTCATCAAAAACCTCCCAACCAAGAAGAGTCCAGGACCAAATGACTTTACAGGTGAACTCTCCCAATCATTCTGGAAAGAACTAATATCAATCCTGCTCATACTCTTCCAAAAATTGAAGAAAGGGAATGTTAACTAACTCATTCTATGATGCTAACATCACCCTAAAACCAAAGGCACACATTGATGCAACGAGTAAAGAAAACTATAGACCAATCTCTCTAATGAACTTAGATGCAAAAATTATCAACAAAAGTACTTGATAATCATACACTACAATACATCAATTTGATTATACACCATAATCAAGTGGGTTTTATCTCAAGACTGTAAGGATGGTTCAACATAAGAAAATCAATCAATGTAACACACCACATTAACAGATTGGAGGGAAAAAAGTACATCATCATTTCTAGTGATGCAGAAAAGGCATTAGACAAAATACAGCATTTTTTATTAAAATAAAACTCTTCAAGAGATAGGATTTGAAAGAAATTTCCTCAGCATGATAGAGGGCATATATGAAATGCCCACAGCTAACATCATATTCAATGGTGAAAGTCTACAAGATTTCCCCCCAAGATCTGGAACAAGAGTGCCCACTGTCACTGCTGTTGTTTAACATTGTGTTAGAAGTATTTGCTTGATCTGCTAGGCAAGAAAAAGAACTAAAAGGTACCCAAATTTGAAAGGAAGAAGTAAAACTTCTACTATTTATAGATGACATGATCCTATATGTAAAAAGTCATGAAAACTCTACAACAAAGCTTTTAGAGCTGATAAACAAGTTCAGTAAAAGGCAGGATATAGATCAACATGCAAAGATCAGTACCATTTTTGTATACTAATAATGAGAAATCTAAGGAGGAAATTTTTTAAAATTCTATTTACAATAACAACTAAAGAATAAAATATTAAGGAATAAACTTAATTAAGGATGTAAAGGACTTATACACAAAAAACTAAACAACATTGCTAAAGGAGATCAAAGAAGTCTAAATTAATGGAAGAATATTCCAAGTTCATGGCTTGGAAGAGTAATCATTAAGATGTCTACCCTACCCAAATTGATTTACAGATGCAATGCAATCCCAAAAGACATTCCAACAGTCTTTTCTACTAAACTGGAAAAGTCATTATAAAATTTATTTGGAAGTGTAAGGGGCCCAAATAGGCAAAAACATCATGATAATGAAAAAGAAAATTTGGAGGAATCATACTATCTGGCTTTAAAGCATAATACAAGCTACCGTGGTGGTCAAAACTGCATGGTATTGCTACGAGGATATAGATACTGACCAATGGAACAGAATTGAGAGATCTGATATAGAGTCATGCATAATTGGCCAAATGATGTTCAACAAGGCCACCAAGCCCACTCAAAAGGGACTAAATAGTCTATTCAATATATGGGACTTGGAGAACTGGATATTCACTTCCAAAACAGTGAAGGAGGAACACCATCTCACCACTATACAAAAATTAACTCAAGATGGATCAAAGACCTAAATATAAGAGCCAAGACTATAAAACTCCTAGAAGATAATGTAGGGAAACATCAACAAGGTCTGATAACAGGAAATGATTTCATAAACTTTACACCAAAGCACAAGTAATGAAAGAAAAAATAGATAAATGGGACCTTCTCAAAATTAAAAATTGTTTTGCTTCAAAGAACTTTGTTAAGAAAGTGAAAACCCAGCCCACTCAAAGGGAGAAAATATTTGGAAACCACCTATCTGATAAGGACCTAATATCCAGCATATATAAAGAAATTCTACATCTCAAAAATAAAAAGACAAACAACCATTTAAAAATGGGCAAGAGATTTGAATAGACACTTTTCCAAAGAGGAAATACAAATGGCTAAAAAGCACCTGAAAAGATGCTCAGTATCACTAGCTATTAAGGAAATGCAAATCAAAACTGTAATGAGATATCATCTTACACCTATTAGACTAGCAGCTACTAAAAAAATTGTCACTGTATATAAAAGATAACAGATTTTACAGTGATGAAAGGCACAATGCAAAAAAAAATTTTTTTCTCCTTCCTTCCTTCCTTCCTTCCTTCCTTCCTTCCTTCCTTCCTTCCTTCCTTCCTTCCTTCCTTCCTTCTTCCTTCCCTTGCTTCCTCCCTCCCTTTCAGCTTTGTTTTGCGGGAGGTTTTGGATTGCAGAGAAGTTGCAGCTGTGGCAGGGGAGGATTACTGTTGTGGGGTGTCAGTGGTGGGGGGATGTGTGGGGAGGTGTATACCTGGGGTATGCCTGTATGGAATAGGAATGGGTTCAAGTGGTCATGGGGTGATGACTCAGTGGGTGGAGATCCACATAATAAGTGAACGAATATTGAATTAATTCTCTAATAGAGTGGCAAGAATCTCTAGAGTAAATGGGCAGTGCCTAGCGAAGAAGACAGGCCAATATGCCAGGCCCTTGATTGTGGGAAGCTGCCTCTGGCACAGGTGTTGTATTGGCCATCTTGTTGCTAAGCGCTATTTTTAGATACTAACCCCGTTAAGTTTCTGTTTCCCCACCCTCGCTGAAGCAATTAAGTTTCTATTCTTATGCCACTCCCCCTGGGCTCCAATTGGGCACTCCCTAAAGAGCACAAAAGTCTTTCTGTGGACATTGCCAAATAACCATCTGCACGTGCGTGTGGCACGAGAATCAAAATCTAGTTAACCAATCATTTACCGACACATGTGTTGTCAGTATGTACCACCTCATTCATCCCTGGCTATAAAAACCCCTGATTGACCCTCAATAAATGAGACTTGATCAGAATCCTGTCTTGTCTCCATTCTTTGTGTCTCTTGTCCCTTTTCATTCCCACTCCCTCCTTCAGGTCTTGGTTCGACTGATCCGCGGGTTGGGTCAAGTGGTGCCCGGAACAGGGACATGAGTACGAGGGATCAAGTGAGGAACGCTGATCGAGGAACTGGCCAGTTCGCAAGAAAAGAGAACACAAGAAGAGAGAATCAGGAGGACGTCACGAGGGAACCTGCCTCACGGTCAAGGCCTCGGTAAGTGATCGGCGATCATGGGGCAAGAAATGAGCCAGCATGAGACACTTGTAGAAGGTCTCCAAGAGGCATTAAAGACACGAGGAGTAAAGGTGGAAACTGATGATGAATCTTCTAATATAGAATCAGGTGAATCTGAGGAGGAGACGGTAAAGTTTTGACCTCTGCCATATGTTCCCTATCCCGCAGCCCCACCTATAGTTATGCCGGTACTCGACCCAAGGAAGGAGTTATTAGAAAAAATAGAGAAACTAAAAGAACAAATCCAGTTAGAGGAAGAGCACCAAGAACTTATATCCCAATTAGAAAAGCTGAAAACAGGAAAAGCAAAAAGTGAAACTAAAAATATAGAGCCCCGCGCCAAGCCACCCACGCGAGGAGTGGCGTTAAGGAAACCCCAGGCTTCTAATCCTTTAACTACCTTAAGTGAACCTGAGGTTTTTCCTGTAACTGAAACCACAGATGACCAGAATCAGGCCTGGAGACACCATAGCGGCTTTGACTTTAAGCTCATTAAGGAAATTAAAACCCTGGTCGCCCAATATGGAGCTACCGCTCCCTACACCCTAGCTATTGTAGAATCCATTGCTGAAAATTGGCTCACCCCCATCAATTGGCACACTATTGCCTGCACTACTTTGTCTGGAGGGGATTATTTGTTATGGAAATCAGAGTATGTTGAGCTTTGCAAAGATACCGCCAGGCGCAATGCGCAAGCGGGCAATGGGTGGATCCTAGATATGCTAATAGGAGAAGGAAATTACGCTTCCAACGAAATCCAAATGCAATATGATGCAGGCTTATTTGCGCAAAGTCAAGCTGCAGGCACTAGAGCCTGGAGAAAATTACCTACCAAAGGAGATCTTAGTTCCTCCCTCACTAGCATAAAACAAGGACCGGATGAGCCTTTTGCAGACTTCGTACATCGGCTCATAACCACCGCAGGGAGAATATTTGGAAATGCAGAGGCAGGCACTGAATTTGTAAAACAATTAGCTTATAAAAATGCAAATGCCGCTTGCCAGGCTGCAATCCGCCCGTATAGAGAAAAGACGGATTTGTCTGGCTATATTAGATTGTGCTCGGACATAGGAGCTGCATATCAACAGGGTCTAGCAATGGCAGCAGCCCTACAAGGGTTTACAGTTAAACAGTATCTGGCCCAGCAAAATAAAGGGAAATGCTTCACCTGTGGTGAAGAGGGCCACTTTGCTAAAAACTGCAAGGGTCATAAGCTTAGACCAAAAGGGACACTCTGCAGCCGAGCACTTCTGGCACTCTAACCCCGGCACTAACTATGCCACAGTTCTGTGGAAAGACCCAATGGATAATACTTGGCATGGACCCGATCCTGTCCTAATATGGGGCAGAGGATCAGTTTGGGTCTATTCAAAAGAACTAGATGCAGCCAGGTGGCTGCTGGAACGATTGGTTAAACAAATGGATAATAACAATCTATCCAGGGTAGAGGACTCTCCCTGAGATGAATACTGTTTTCTTGCAGGAGAGTAATCAATGCTAAAATCAATGCAGCTGTGCGGCCCCCCTGGAATCCTTCTATGCAGCTTCGTCACCATCGTTGGAGCCCTTCTGTTATACCCCAGCCAGACCTGCGTGGCCCCCAACTACATGCTGTGCAGCTGCGAAATGCAGGAGTGGCTGCTGCCCGCCCTGCAGAGCACCATCACGCGCTTCTATGGTGACAGCCCCTTGTGGAATGGGTTGAATGGACTGTTACCCTACATACTCCCCCTCTTGGGACCTCTGCTTGGCTTACTAATACTTCTATCACTAGGACCTATTCTCTTTAACAAGATTATGGCCTTTTTAAAGCAACAACTGAATGCCATAAAAATGCAGCCCATCCAGGTCCATTATCATAGACTGGACATGGCCGACTACGACAAGGGGTCTAACCACTACTTGCAAATGGATCCAGCTGGTAGGCCTGATCCCAGACCATGAATATCTCGTCAGTATCTTCTGAAGTGCTGGACTGGTTAGTCAATGATGGGCAACTGAGCAAGGCATTCTCACGATAGCAACCACCTAAGACAGGAACGTGGCCTTTCGCTGCCACGATTCTCAATAACGGGTAAGGTTTAATGCGGTCGTCTGTTTGCCAGCCCTGACCTAAGACAGGCACAGTCCCCCCAGAATGGGCTGTCTTGTCAGTCTTCCTTTTCTGCTAAAAATATTAAAGAAAAGGGGGACCTGTGGGAAGCTGCCTCTGGCACAGGTGTTGTATTGGCCATCTTGTTGCTAAGCACTATTTTTAGATACTAACCCCATTAAGTTTCTGTTTCCCCACCCTCGCTGAAGCAATTAAGTTTCTATTCTTACGCCACTCCCCCAGGCTCCAATTGGGCACTCCCTAAAGAGCACAAAAGTCTTTCCGTGGACATTGCCAAATAACCATCTGCACGTGCGTGTGGCACGAGAATCAAAATCTAGTTAACCAATCATTTACCGACACATGTGTTGTCAGTATGTACCACCTCATTCATCCCTGGCTATAAGAACACCTGACTGACCCTCAATAAACGAGACTTGATCAGAATCCTGTCTTGTCTCCATTCTTTGTGTCTCTTGTCCCTTTTCATTCCCACTCCCTCCTTCAGGTCTTGGTTCGACTGATCCATGGGTCGGGTCACTTGATATTGATGCTTGTATTTATGAACCTTGATCTTGTGAAAGAGTTTCTTCCTGAAAGCCTCCTTGCTCAAATGTGGACTCTCTCTAAGCCAAACTCAGCATATAAACTCATTACTTTCCCCCCAGTGTGGGACATGACTCCTGGGGATAAGCTTCCTGGTACTGAAGGATTAATATTCAGTGCCACCTAGTGATGCATTTGGGAAAAGATCTTGACCAAAAGGGGGAAAATTCAAATACAAAAGAGCTTTTATCACTAAGAGATTTCAAAGTGAGTTGGGAGTTCATTCCAGAGCTTATGCTCATGCATCTCTCAGGCATCTCTCACTAACCACCACAGTAAAGAAAGCCCTGAACAAGGTGCTCCTGAGGGCTCTAGAGATATCCAGACACTGTAGACAATGCCCACAACTCCATGGAAGCAGCATCCCATAGGAGGACCTTATCTTGGTATACGTGATAACTTATTTCCCTACTATAACAGAGTTAGGCTCATTTATAATTTTCCTACACAACATTCTTCTACCCCTTTTATTTGAACCTATAATTAGCTCTATACTCATTAAATATATGTCCCATGGACTTAAATCTTTGATCTGTTCATATGCTGGTTAAGACCTGAAGCTCAGTAGAGTTGCAGCCAACACCTAATCTCCAGTGCATCAAATTCACCCAGGATAACTAACAAAATGCTGATAAAGGACAATGTTCATTCCAAAAAGCAAAGAGCATCTATAACTGCAAGCCAAACAGTTTCTTCCAGCTACCCCATAAGGTCTAAGCCCCCTCTAGAAGCAGAATGGGCATCACCATCCCAAAATCCTCAAGATTGAGGAATGAACAAATGTAAGGGTAGAATGCAACCATGAATGGACCAAAATAGACTTATTATTATTATGGTAATGGAAGAGCTTGTAAAACTGATATAAAAATAGTGGTTACCATAGCTTCTTGGTGGGGAGAGGGAAGAATAAGTGGAACTTAGGGCATTTTTAGAGCATTGGAATTGTTCTGCATGATTTTGAAATAATGGATACAGGCCATTACACATTTTGTCAAAACCTATAAAATTGTGTGGTGCAAAATGTAAACCATACTGTAAACTATTGACAATGGTTAATAGCAGTGCTTCAATATTTGTTCATCAATTGTAATAAATGGACCATACTCATATAAGATGCTATTAATAGGGGAAAATATGCGAAAGGGAGGGGGTGGGGTATATGGGAATCCCCTTATATTTTCAATGTAACTTTTCTGTAACCTAAAACTTCTTTAAAAATAAAGTTAAAAACAGAAAGATTGGAAATCACTAATGTGCTCTTTTACTTGAGTATCTCAGAAGAGGTATTAAACTGTGAACAATGAAGTTTCTAAAAAAGTTGGAGGAATTAATCCAAATTTAATTCTATGATCTTATAGATACGCTTTTCATTTGAAATAAGGAAAAGCTAAGGAGGAATGTAGTGAGCATTTACAGATATGTTCCAAATATTGTATTTAGTCTTCACAACTATTCTACTCTCATTTGGGATATAGAAGGTATTACAATGTTGAGCAGGAACCAGGGGATTTCTTTAGCCAGGAACTTGCATTGATGAAGGGTCTTAAAGTTTGAATTTTTATATATCTCCACATGAAATTATAAATGCAATCACTTTTTGTAGAAAGTAATTTACATAATTTTAATAATAATTTATATAAATTTATGTAATTTAAATGCACTACAATTGAAATGAAGTTTTTGATTTTTAAAAATTTTATAGTACCTTAGGACCCTCAAATAATGGAAGTTTCTCTGAACTCTCTCATTGTCTGACAGGTCTTGCCTGTGAATTGTTGTTGTCATCCTAATATTATATGGCAGAAAAATAAGGGTTTACTCACCCATAAAAATAACACAGTTCATAAATAAGGGGTGTAGCATTTCTCCCCATAAACAATTTTAAATCAGTTTTCGTTATGCTTCAACTTTTGGTAATCTTACACATTTTGCTCATTTGGAAAACATATCTTTTTTATTCTTATAGCTATACTGTTATAACAGTATTGCCACTTCAACTGATCTATGATAAAACGTAATGTTATTTTCCTAAATAAAAGAATAATCAGTAAAAATGATATTCTTTTGCCCCCTTTAGGGATAAAAATAAACATCTTGAAAATCCATTTTCAGGGTCAATAATTAGCATATTAACCTCCTGTCCTTATACCAAAATGCAAAAATAACAAAAGTTTTATCAGAGGCAAGGAACAGTGGTACATAAAACTTTTCCTAAATATATCTTTCATGTAAGTTTAAAGACATAAATCTTTAGTCTTCCTCACAATCTCTTAGGCTTCTGATGACTAAGCTATTAAAATAGAAAAAGCTTTTGACTATTTGTCTGAAATACTTACGCCTGGCCAGGAACCTATGGGCCCATATGTTCTGTAACCTTGTATAGAACTGTACAATCATAACAAAATTGCACTACCTTTGCATCAATATTCACTATATATTTTCTTCATTTTTTCACTTTTTTATTGACGTTTATATTCATACATACATGAACATTCATAACCTGTAAGTGTATAGTAAAAGTTGTGAACTTACAAAACAAATACGCATATCATCATACAGGTCTCCCACACCAATACCCTACATTATTGTGAAACGATTGTATAAACAATGAAAGAGCATCATCAAAATATTATTACTAACTATAGCCAGTATCTTAGATTTGGTGTATTTTTCCCCAACCCACCCAGTTATTAACACCCTGCATTAGTATTATATACTCTTTATAGCTCATGAGTGGATTTTGTTTACAAAGGCACTAAGGTTTTAAAGACTTATCTATCCTCCATATTCTCTCAGTCATAGCCCTTTTATTAACCAAATCAAGGCAGGCTACTCAGCTACCACCACCAGCATAAGATCTTTCCTCTTCTACTTGTTAATGCTTACAAATCTTCTATCAGCCTGATAGAAAGCATTTTAGGTATCTAATTGTAGAGGAATGAACTGGTGCTTAGCAGGGCTGAAGTTTTTAAAATTTGCTTTATAAAGGACATAGAATCCATTCAGGATATAAAATTTCCACTCCCTTTCATAGTTCAATAATTTGGAATTTATGCAGTAGTTTCCTGAAACTATGCTTCAGAGAATTCATGCCCACACAGAGAGGAAGTTTCCCAGTGTCTTTTAAAGTTTAAATTGGTTTTAGCAGAATCCCAGCAACAGGTAGCAAGAACTAAGAACTAAGGTTCAAAGATCAAGAAGCACAGTTGTTTTATTTCTCTCTGGCCTGAAAAAAAGTTCTATGAATAAAAATTGTCAAACAGATTTAAATGTTGACATTTCCCCAAGATCATTTTATTTAGACCACTATAATTTTATTTGACCATTTCCTTCAGTGGATTTCTGCTTATAGCCTATTAACCTAATAATCAACTTGCAGTGGGCTGAAGGTATTGTTTGCTTTGTTGGCAATCATTTCATTCCTAATAAATCATTTTCTGTAATTGAAAACATTACCTGAACGCATCCTAGTCTCAAGTTTGTTTAGTGGGGAATATTATTTTTCAATTTAAAAGATTTAGAATTAAGAGCTGATCTCTATGAATTAAAAATCCCCAAAAGTTTTCAAGTCATTATTTCTTTTAAGTCAACTTTTTTTAAAAAACAGATTTAATTATTTTAATATTTTTTCCAAAAGAACATTTATAATTGATACTCTAATTTAAGTGAAATGAATCACTAATCAAGTTTATCTTCTGAAGCATTTTCCAAACAGGACTTTTCTCAATGATGTAAGCTTTAGCTGTTATTTTCTGTAGCAGATACTATCTATGGATGGTTTGGAGGTAGTCTTAGCTATAGTATAGTGCATATAACATTAACAGTATTTACTGTGTTGTGTCCCATTCCTAGCTCAAAAAATAGTCTGGTCCCTAAATTATATTATAAGCCAGGTTAAAAATAGATATCAGTTTCTCATTATTTGCAAAAAAAAAAAATTTTACTTGCAGCCCACCTCTTAAACCACTCAGCAACTCTTCGTTTAAAGAGAGATAACTCTTTAATTTGTAATATCCCACTACTTCATGTGAGGCATGGCCAGAATATATGCTATGTTGTCTGTTGACTGAATAAAGCTATGCTAAACCATACAAAGGGAAAAGAGTAATTCTTTGGATTACCCCTTATTTGGCTCTTTCATTTAATACCATAACAAACAAACACCTGTGCTACAGACTAGTTACTAGTGTAGACTATCATCTTCTATCCCACCACAGGCACATAATGAAAGCAATCTGGATTAGAATTGATTCTTCATACTTTTCACAGTGGACAATATTTTCTTTTGACTCATAAGCTTAATAAAAAGAGAGAAAATTCTTTACTGAAGGATATACTAAGTCAACAAAATGTAGGTCAAAGAGAATATTTCATAATACATTGAAATTATCCATGTCTGAGACCATGAAATTCTGCTCTTAGCCTCAGCAACTAGTTCAGCACAGCACAGCACATAATTTGCATTCAGAACTTAATTGACATTCAAAGAATGTTAGAGAAATTGAAAATGGTTCAGTACAACTTATCACTTTTTTTTAGCATGTTCCTAATATAGGAAAAAGGATAGAATTTAGAGTCAAAATATCTAAATGTGAGCACCAGCTCTGATATTTACCCAATTTGGTCTCCTCAGAGAAGTCACTTAACTTCACTAAGTTTCTTACAGAAAATTTAAATAAAATTTTCTCTTCCATAAAATGAGGATAAAATTAGTTTTCGCACAAAATTGTGGGAGGATAAAAGAAGATAAAAAATATGAAAATGTTTATAAAAAACCATCCAAATATTCCTGAAAGAGGCAGAATAGAATTAAAACATGAAAAAATTTAAACCACAAATATGATGTAAATATTCTAGTTAATGTTATTACTGTACACTGTTGTTTTGCCTCTTATTGCACCCTGGAATAAGCATGGTTTCAAATAACAGTAACTTGGATTAAATAACTGAATAATATTGGCACCACAAGAATGCACTACAATTAAAAAACAAACATCTGTAGATTAGTCGTTTGTCTTCTT
Organism: Dasypus novemcinctus; assembly: GCF_030445035.2. NCBI lineage: Eukaryota > Metazoa > Chordata > Mammalia > Cingulata > Dasypodidae > Dasypus > Dasypus novemcinctus. Next base: position 65,040,841 of record NC_080684.1, read on the forward strand.
ACTATGATTAGTCCACTCTTTTCTCCTTTCCTTGATTTGCAATATATCTGTGTAATTTACTTCCATTCTTCTGACATTATTGTATGACAAGACAAAAGATTTTCTTTCATTGTTGAATATGTACTGAGTTATGGTGAAATCAAGTTTTAATTATGTTCAATTTTAGTAATTTTGATCTTGTACATTTCACCTATACAGATAAATATAAGAATGGGGGAGGAGGGAGAAAATTTTAATGCAACAATTTGGAAAGATTACAGGTTTAGTAACTACAGAAACTAATAATAAATAAGATAAAAAGAGATTACTGGGTAGTACTAATGTCTTCAAGGAGCAGAAATACATTTTAACAATGAATATTTTTTTAAAAGAATATTATGTCACTTTCTACGTTGTCAGATAAATGTTAAATTAAGCATTTAATTGTTTCAAACTAGTGAAATCCACTGTAGAGAGTGGAGGACCACCATCCTCCTGATATTGTTTGGCTAAGTAAATATTGTTTGTAAATAAATTAAAAAATGAAGCAAGCTGTGACGCTTCAAAAATCTCACACAGCCTTTACATGTTGTTTGTATCTGAAGACTACAGTAACGTTTGAAATGTGATCTAAAAATTACTTTTAATTATTGTTTATATTTCATTTCCACTTATCAGGAAATAACAATAATTATAATCACCTTTGTATTTAATATGCTCTAATATTTTCTTCAAAAAATTACAGCGTAATGTTACTTGTGCTGACCCACTATTTTAGTTTGCTGTGTTCATGATCCTTTATATCTATCTACTAACAGTCATGGCCAGCTCCACCTCCAGTACCTCTCCATCCATCTGCACACTTTCCTCCTTGTCCCCATTCCCACTGTCATTGTTTTGGTTCGACTACCATTTTTGGAAGTGATTACTAACTGAGCTCTCTGCTCCTAATATGATCACTTTCCTCAACCCAAGATATCTTCCAGAATGCAGCTGGAGTAAAATAATCTTTCTACTATCCTCATCTGAGTATTTCACAGCATTTTAAGGTTTCTGGCAGTTTCCCTCTGACTTCAAAACTTTTCAAAATACTTTACAACAATCTACTATAGATAACTCAACCTTTTTTCTTTCCATTCTGTCATGCACTCCAGAGTCCCACCCTGTACCAACACATATGTACTCTATCTTAGTAGTTCTTCATGATCTTCTGGACCCTTGAACTTCTACATGTATGTTTTCTATTATCTAACATGCCCTTCCCATATTTTGTCTAGCTAATTCTTCCTCATCCTTCGGGTTTCAGTTTAGGTGTCACATTCCCCAGGAATGTTGGTAAGTAGGACAGGTCTTCTACCACCATGCTCTCATCTAACTTTAGTCTTATTTACCACTATATCTCCAGCCAAGCACAGAGACAATAAAAGTAAGCATTTAACAAAAAGATGCTGAATAAATAAACAATGAGGAAATGAAAATTTGGCCAATATCAAGCATCATGTACAGCCAATACAATTCTCATTACATTTTTAACTAGATCATTTATGAACTGCTTCCTAAACTCACTATATTACAGCAACGTTTAGAATGAAATAAAAGGATATGTACTGCAAAACTGTCAAGGTAAAAAGCTGGTTTTTCTTTTATGGGAGAAATGGACCACAAAATTTGTTAAATATTTAAACAACTGTTTAGAATGCTAAGCTCATGCAGCTAACATGTTGACAGAATTTTAGTGTCAAATCGACATTGAGGAAATGAAAGAATATACACAGCTCAAAAAGACACTAAAAATGGCATATAAGTTAGTGTTATTCTGTGTGGAGAGGAAAAATGTTGGAAAAAGATTGAACCCTGAAGTTTAACAAATATAGATTGAAATTCTGATCCCACTAGTTATTAATATTAATTGCAAGATTTTGAGGAAAGGAAATTATTTGTCTTTTTTCCTTTATTAATAAAATGGGGATGATAGTAATATATTCTCCTATGAAAATTCTGAGGAATAAATTTTTCTGGCACAAAGTGGAAATTCATTCAATGGTAATTAATATTGTGAGACAGTTGAATGGATATCACCACATATGATGACAGAAGACCTCACATAGAAGGTAATATTTGATCTGGGCTTTGAAAGTGTTAAATGTTGGGATAGTGATAGAGACAGGATGGGAAGTCTTCATGTGCACTTTGTTCACACCTTTATTAGGACCATTTATTACACATTGCCTGTGTCATTGTCATTTGTGAACAATAAAACATTGCAAACTGAAGGGACCGTATCTCAACCAACTCTATAACTATTTTATAACTAGTATATAATAGGTCCACAATATTTTGATTCTGTTACTGATTCAAACAGCTATTTACACCTGGGTTCACAACTACAGGCCCAGGAGTTGGGACCTAGACTTGTCTTTTTGTGGGGCAACATAACTCAATCCTCAACGGTCTACCCTCTGGAACCCCCAAACACATGACTTTTCTTCTGTGTCCAATTTCCTTTGTTTATAAGAACTTCAGCCTTATTGGATTAAGGCCCACACTCATTCAGTTTGGGCATACCATAACTAATAACATCTTCAAAGATCCTACTTACAAGTGGATTCACACTCACAGGATCAGGGGTTGCAACCTGAGAACACCTTTTGTGAGGGGCATGATTCAATCCTCAAAATTATTTCAAGTGCATAGTTTGTAGTTTCCATCCAAAAAGTTACTGCATGACAAAATTGCATAAGATGTTCAATTTTACCTTGAAGATGAATTAAGAAACACTATTGCACAGTAGCAGGGCTCAAGGTCTTTACTCTGCATTTTAGGGAATCTCATAATACATTCAAATTCGATAGATAAAGAGCTTGATTACAGCTATTAAATTACTTAATTGATAACATTTTAAGATCCATGTTATTTAATTTCCTTAAATGAATTAAAAGACACAGGAAATATTTTGTTCTCACTGACTTTACAGAACTCCCTGATTAGCATGCCAGATGCCACAGCTCTTTAAGCTTGATGAAGGCTGCCTGCAGTTAATGTCCTCTTGACAATTGTTGCCAAAGAACTGAAGCGCATTGTGCAAGGATGCATAATCATATAATTTCACTCCTATTGAGGAGCTACTGCTCTGAGAAAAAAATTAACTATCTTTTTGTTTTTGAAAGTTTAAAATAATGATATCTAGATAATAATAAATTTAAATGCAGATCAGTGGTATGGTACTCCTTGACATTCTAGTTCTGAAGCTTAGTTTTCAGTTCCTTCTCATACATTTTTCATTATGGAACAAAAAAACACTATTGCAACTTGCTTAAAGGAAGAGATGCTTTGGTTGGTCCAGGTTGTATTTGTGGAGTCAAAAATATAAATAGAAGATAAGAAAATTAAATTGCTTGAGTCACTTTATTTTTTAATTTAATTTTCACATCCCTTTAGATTATATATCCTCTAATTAAGGTTATCACAGAAAATCACTAACATGAGTCAGTCAATGAAGTAGCATATTTGCAAGTTATAAAAGATTCTCTTAATTCTCTTCCTTATATCCATTCTCCCTGATTTTATCCAGGGTACTACTGTGACACTCTGGTGATGGATCATGATAAATCTAATTTGGTCATGACTATACTTTCCTCTGATTTTCCAAGCACCCTTGAAACTGGAGTGATTGTGTGATCAGGCTCTGGCCAGGGACTTAAGAGGAAGTCTGTGGTAGGTGTTTTGAAAAGCTTTCCCTTTGCTGGTAAAAAGGGACATATGTATCTGGAACAGCCCTTTTCCCTTCAATCATTATCCTTTATCATTTTTGTGTTCAAGAGGGAATAAGCATGACATTTCCCAAAAAATTATTAAGACATTGGTCTTTATTTCACTGAGTCCCTGAGCTCACTTCAGCCACCATCTACTTCCAGACTCTTTTTATGTAAATAAATAAATAAACTCTAGTCATTTAGCTGCTGTAAATAGGGTTTTCTTCTACTTACATCAAAATGCTTTCCTAATTAACATGCCAAATGTTCAGAACTGCAGCCCATTCTAACCATTCTTGTGAAAAATCCAGTGTCTCTTGCTTGGAGTAGCCATCTGATTGGCCTTATTGCTTCCAGTTTCATCCATCTGTCATTGGAAGATCTTGCTGCAATTCAAAATTCATCAGTTCATCTCTTTAAAATCCATCAGTGGCTCACCAGTACTGTTAGGACAAAGATCAAAAGCCTTGTCATAACCTAGCATGACTGGCAACCCTGATTGCCTCTCCAGCTTCATTATTCATTTGTTAATTTAAATATTATTTACTCATCCTGCATTTATTAAAGATCTAGTAAATATGGGCTCAGCACAATTATAGCTCTATGTAGTTTATTCTTATCTCAATTACCCATTCTTTGTATGGCCACAAATATAAATTTTTTCCTTGATTCCAAGTTAGAACCTTTGATTAGCCAGCATTGGGAATCTAGTTTTACCTGATTATATGGAGAAAATAACACACAATAAATTCCTGTTTTTTTCATATGATGGAACACAAAATAATTTCAAAAAGAATTATTCTTCTGTTTTAAACATTTCTTTAACATATCTGACTCATCAAAATTATACAAAATTATACATTGTGGACCAGCCTCCAAACCTTTATTCTCAAGCTCCATTTCCCTATAAGAAAAGAATATATTGCACGATAATTATTTATTTGCCCCCTAACTTACTCTAAAAGTAAATTTCTGAGAGCAGATTAATTCAAGTGGTTGAGTACCTGCTTCCCATGTGCAAGGTCCTGGGATCTATCTCTGATACTGTAGTGGCAGACAGAAGTGGGTATACGTGGTATCGAAGGCCGGAATATGAGAATTCTGAAAGGAAGATGAATAATTTACCAGCCAGACTCGGCAGACTCTTGTCCTGATAAAAACCAAGCCCCGAATAGAATTTTAGGGTCCCTTTTATACAGAAGATATAAGACTGGGGAGTCAAACAGTGCTTGTATGCAAAAGGACTTTTTGTTAGTTTCTTCAAGTGTTTTTTCTGAGTATTAGATAGGTTTTTTCCTCCATGTAAGCTTGATTTAACACATAACACCCACATTCCAGGTAAGCTTCACACATTTGGCTTGCATCCTCCCTGAATATCCAAAGCCTATAGAGTTTATACTTCTCAATTGGCTTTCTAGGCATATTTGGATATAAAAAAGTTTGAATTTATGCACAGGCTAAATTAGTACCTCCTAAAAACAAACAAAAGTAAATCACAAAACTTTCTCAAGAAATATGGCTGCTTTTAGAACTGATATTAGTAAAGTAGTGGGACAAAAGTGTAAACATGCCACCAACAAAAATTTAGCTGAAAGAAACAATTGTAAATCCAGTTTGTTGTTAATTGAAGTAAGCCATTCATTAAAAAACGCATATTGGTAATGCTCAGCAAACTTTATGCAGTCAAAAAATATACACACAGCTAAAACATTGGCATATAAAATAAAAATAAAGTGACAAAGATTTACATTAACACATTTTTCAGTAATTAAAAATAACTGCTACAACAAGCAAAATTAAAAAACCAACTCAGGGAAGCCAATGGGGCTCAGTGATTAAGCGCTGGCTTTTCATACATGAAATCCCAGGTTCAATCCACAGTCCCTGGTACCTTAAAAAAAAGACAAAATACTGCTTCATCTACATTATTTAAATCAGGTAGAGTGATGCATAATATTACTTGAGGACTGTTTTTCTCCCACAAAATTTTTACATATAGTAGTCTTTCATAAATAGATTCTCAATGCATGAAATAAGTGTATATCAGATATATGTAAAGAAAAATTTTAAATCCGCACTTTTTGTAGAAACATGCAAAATATTAAATTAATTTTTCAGAGAGAAGGATAAAATCCACTTCTGTTCAGCAATTTTATCCATGAACAAAAATGTTTGAGCATCCACAAGACTTACCAAAATATGTCTTATATGTGCATAGCGTTTTATAATTGTGTAAGCTTTGTTTGCACCTGCTATCTTATTTAATCGTCACAATAAATCTGTCATACACTTATTTTTATCTATATAGAATGGATTCCTCAGACAGTTTAACATAGGTTCCAATTGAACTGGGAAAAAAATAACATCTCCACAATATGGACTTAAGTTCTCTGAGTTTTTTATTTAGCAGCTTTGTATAATGTAAACTCACAGGCATTGGAATCAAGCAGACCCAAGTTGAAATTCTGGCTGCAAAATGTTTTTAGCTATATGAACTTCTTTAAACATTAAGTTCCTTATCTTTTAAAAGGGGTTTGCCAAGGGTTCGTAACAAGATTAAATCAGTTGTCGTATTTAAAGCCTGGAACATAGCAAGCATTCAATAAGCTCCCATAGCATCCTTCTTTCATTTGCTCTTTCTTTCCATTCCTTCCTTGAAGACATCCATGGGTTTAAGGGAGAGGAACATTGAAAAAAGAACATAAGTATTTCCTATTTCACAGAAAAATAGCAATCTATGTAAGTTTTCCTGAGTTTACTCTAAGAATCATTTTCAGTTATTGCCAATTCACTTTTTTGAACTCCTGACGTTTTATAAAATGAAAGAATAATACACAGATCTATTAGCTACCTATTGATATGTACCAAACCTAGCACCTTAAAGCAACATTTATCTCACACAGTTTATGAGAGTTAGGAATTGAGAAGAGGCTTAGCTAGGTGGCTCTGGCTCAGGGTCTCATGAGGTTGCAGTCAAGTCACCAAGGAATAAAGTCATCTGAAGAGGGCGAGAATCCACTTCCAAGCTCATTCATGTGGCTTAGAGAACGGTTTCAGTTTTTCCCCATGGGTCTCCCCATAGAGCTGCTCATACATTGTAACTGGCTTCCCTCAGAACAATTAATGTAAAAGGGAGAGGAAGAGATGATAGAGAAATAGAGATATAGAGAGATGAGACATAGAGATATGAGGGATGGGGAGAGGAAGAATTCAAGATAAAAATTGAAGTGGTTTACATCCTAATCTTTGAAGTGATATGCAAGCACTTCTGCTATTTGCAGAATAGCTCACATAGACAACCTTGGTACAATGTGACAGAGGATTACACAAAGCTATGAATACCAAGAGGTGGGAATCATTGGATGACATCTTGGAGACTGACTACAAAGAGATAATGACATTATTTACCCTGTGGAGCTGAGCCCTTAATGTCCCAATGGCCCAGACAAGATAGCCTGAACAAGAAAAACGTTTATTCTGACCTAAGATTAAACGTGGAAACAGCATGAGATATCTGAAAGCTTCATTGTTTCAAAGGTAAAAGGGTAGACTACCACAAAATGTCTGTTTAGCATCACACCTCTCAGGAGTTGCAAATTAAGAAAAGACTTGGGCAAAGTTCTTTTATTACCTCCTGCCTGTTTAAGTTGAGGCTACTTTGCCTCCCTACCCTCCAAGACCTCTGGGCTACAGAATTCATTTCAGTTCTGCAGAAACAACCATGGTATTGTTACCAAATACCAAAACTACCATGGTATTGCTATCTCAGTGAAATAATTTGATGGAACTCTAATTAATATGTTTTTTTTATATGATACTTATATTCTGTTCAAATAATTGAGAGTGATGAAAGTACTCAATGATTGACATATACACACTCTAAATATTTTTGGATTAAATAGATACAGTTTTATTCTACCACATTTTACTTTTAAAATGGTGAAAACAATACTATGACATGTTATATGTTTGTGTTAATATTGCAAAGGTCAGTGGACTTTGTAAAGAAAACTAAAAATCCAGAAATATGTGCATACATTTTAACAGAAGCTCACGTAAGTAAAGCAAAATGTCTCTGCCAGATGGAAAACTTGTACTTCCAAACAACTATAATTTAAAGAAGAAATGAAAGCTTTTGCATCCTTTTCCAAGGCCAGTTAATGCTCATAACAAAACAACAACAACAATTCTTGCCTATATGGTAATATATGTAACTAGTTTGAATAGAAATTATATCAGGACTCAAAACCTGAAATAAGAGTAATTTAAAACCACTTAAGACATGCAATGAACTGCCTTTTTTTACTATCTAGTCTTAGGTACTTTTATACTATAATTTATAATTCATGATTCTGGGGAGAAAATGAAAAAGTGATTCAGAAATAATTTAAAGGCAATTTTAAATTGACAACTGTTCAAAGATGTGATTGAAAAATTAAAATATTCATAATATTTCTCTAGGTTTTATTATTTTGTTACAATAAGCTATATTTTAATAATAACCTGACCTAATCTAACATAATGAATAGAAGGCAATAACGGTGATAAGCAAATTATTAGAACTAGTTCTTTGTGACCTTATTGAATGAAAAATAGTAGAGTAGAGGGAGATTTAGAGAAAAATTGGTAAGTGATGGTTAAATAATGCCCTTCCAAATGCTGGACATTTATTTCAAGAAATTAAAGCATCGACCTTAGAAAATAATTGCTAGGAACGGTTTAAATGACCAGAACAATTAATTTTCTCAAATTTTTAACATTTACCAACCTAAAACAAAAGTACAAGTTCTAGAAGTTGATTCATTCATATACCCTCACGTTTTCCATGACTTATCTTTATATCCATTATCATTAGCCTGTTAAAACCTTATTGGTTTATTGGTATATTGTATGAATCTATCCACTAGATTGTGAACTCCATGAGAGGAGGACATTCTCTGTTTCTGTTTTCATTTTAAATTCATTCTTCTTTTTAATCAGTGAATTTCAGTTTTTACAAATACTCAAACAATTCAGGTAACGGAGGTTTTGGGGGAGAACAATTCTTATACATAAAGAACTATAACATGCTCCATTTTTCTGCAAATAACTCAATTGGCTGAATTAACAAACACTGTCATAGAAACAAAATGTTGTTTTTGTTGTTTTAAGACCATAAATCACTGCATTTATATTTACAAAAAGCCATGAATAAACACGCATTTCTCCTTTATTCGGAGGACTTAAATAGATGTTTAAACATTATGGCAGTGATGATTCTAACACATAATGAAGTTCTAAGTCAAGGCTTTGCTTTGAAACCCATATTCATGGGCAACTGGGGGCAAAGTTAACTGTTTCATATACTAAATTGAGCTCATCTGCCCAGGGCATATGGTCTTTACCCATTATTAACACGTCCTCTGTATCTGATGAATGGAACATGAATTAGTAGCAACACCACCATTTTACTTTAAGGAATTATTAGACCCCTTGCTAGGTTTTCTTTAGAAGATTTAGCCCTCAAAAGTACAGGCATGTGCAAAAGAAAGGACAAAGCATTTCTTTGTAAACTTAGAACATTTACAAACTGCACAGATTCTTACTTTTCTTAACTGCCAACAATTAAGCAGGATCTCCTAAATGCAGAAAACCCCAAAGGCATATTTGACCATGTTCCAATCTCAAAACAAAACAAAACAAAAAAATGTTCTTGATGATTGAAACTATAGGTCTTTACCTTCCTTATTCTCTTTGAAGAAGCCTGTTTGGTATAACTTTCTTTGAAATAAAAATAAGGGAAAATGTAGACTATCATATTTTAGGTGGTCCTATTCTTTAATTGCTACCCTCAAGGCATAAGTAATAATACCCTTGCCAGACAGATACATTTCAAAAATCATTTAAGGAAAAGAGATGAGTGGTGAATGAAAGAAGGTGGGTTACTTTAAATGTAGATTGCATTCTTGCCGTATTAAGTTTAGTAGAAGTGCAACCCATTGAAATTTAGGGGAAAGTGTCCTTTACCCTTCCCACTTCTTTTTTTTTTAATGTACGGTGTGATAAAGCTCAGATCCAGTCTATGAGTGCATTTTGGGAAGCAGCTCTGAGGCACCACTCTAAACTATTCCTACTATAGACAGCAGGATATTAATAGGGCACACCCCAGTATTTCCATGCCGTGGACGATTTAGTATTATTTCAATTAGGAGGATCACTATTTACACATAAACCCTCGCTATTATTCCTTTACACGGTAATTTTATAGCCCTGAGCCTCTTGTGAATAAAATACTGTACACTTACATTCGTATCAATAATAGCTCATCTAGGCAAGGGATGGCATTGACTACACGAAAACTGTTTCAATAGTTAGAGACAGTTACAGTTTTCCTTTGTGTCTTCAAGTCAGAAAAGTGAGATGTCAAAGCAGGTGTGGCTGTAGGCAGTGTGAGTTTCAAACCATGTAAGCACATGGTTTAAATCCACTTTATAGGTTACTATCAGGAAATAGGAATTTCTAGCAAGCACTGTTAAAAATATATTTTAGGTGCAATTTAAGTATGTTACACTCCAACTAAAATGTTTTAAAGATTTGAAAAGTTTTAAACCTGTGGAAAAAAAAGTTCACAAACCTGTCAAGTTTGGCTTCCACTAAATGGGTAATATTGTTTTTAAGGGTATGAAATATATTTATTTTAGATAGAAAGACTAGCAATGATAGGTGTATTAGTCAGCCAAAGGGGTGCTGATGCAAAGTACCAGAACCCTGTTGGCCTTTATAAAGGTATTTATTTGGGGTAAAAGCTTACATTTACCAGGTCCTAAAGAGGTACTCAAGGTACGTTAAGAGGTACTTTCTCACTCAAGTCAGTTGCCATGTGTTGAAGCATGATGACGGGCAATCTTTGAGAGAGTTCAGCCTTCCTCTTTCTGAGCTACAGGCTGGCACAGGGCTTGTTTCTTTCCAGGCTCAGCTGTAGACTATCAGGCAATAGCTCATCTCTCTTCCCAGGGCCAAAGGATCTAAGTTCTCTACTCTGCTGTGTCTTTGGAGCTTTCTCTCTCTCTTCTATGTATCTTCTTCTGTGTTTTCTTACATAAGTACCTGTTTATATTAACCGCCCCAAGAAGGCGGGGACTTAAACTGAGTTACTTCTACAATGTGGTCAAATCAAACCCTAATCTTAACATAATTTAATCTAAGACATCTCAGCTGAATCTAATACAATGAAAGGGTGTCATGCCCAGAGGGGCAGGCCAGTTTAAAAACATAATCCTTACCATTTTGGGGGTTCATAAATAATCTCAAACTGCCACAGTAGGCAACACAATAACTATCATTTTTAGATGAATATCATACACTTTATAATATTCTCACATTTATACACTAATTTCATGTTTACGAGTACAAAAGGCAAAGAACCTCAAAGAATCTAAGCACCTGCATGATCAACTACTTTCAAGAGTTAACACTGCTGTTCTGGTTCCTCATTTCCTAAATTCACAAGATAACTGTAAATGCCATCTTGCACGTGGACTTTGCTTTTAGAATTTGGAGACTGTATATAGTTCTGTACCTGTCTTGGTTTCCACAGAGCTGAACTGAGACTCCATCATGTTCCAGGTCACACTGGCTAGAAGGAAGTCATTTATTGCTACTTGAGTTTCATTCTGGTGACAACGAAACTCCTTAGGCCTTCAAAACCAGAATTCATGGTCCGTGTTTCTGTACTGTTTAACTGGATTTTGCTTTCAAGATCAGGTTGGTTTTTAGCAGTGGAATTCCCTTCTGAGTCTCTGTGTCAGATGAATCAATGCACATGGAAAAGGCTGGAGTGTTTCAGAATACTGCTGAAAGGCAGATGAGGGAACTGTCTAAAAAGAAGTTTGTCTGTCTGTGTCTGTGTATCAAACATTTCAAGGTATAAGAAGTTAGCATTTCCCCTACAACCATAGGACTGAACAGAGGTGGCTGCAAGTAAATGTCAGTTTAACTTTCTATGTCCAGGGATTCCAAGACTGGTTTAGTGTTCACACTGCAAATTTCACTCTCTTCCATTTGAGGTTGGATATTGGAGGCTGAAAGAACTCTTCAATATCAAAATCTCTTCTGGGATTCTGGGTTGGGCCAGGTAGGAGTTGTGTGTTGGGTTCAGTGTTCCCGTCAGACAAAAGACTATGATTATCCAGTGTCTGACCTGGCAGGTTACTTGACGAGATGTTTTCTAAATAGCTTAATATCCATGGTTTGGGTCTGATTATCTGTCATCTTTTGTGAAGAAAGCATACCATTTTGTTCACTGAAGTTTATAATTGATGCAGATTTCTCAGTATCTTGATTGAATGTTTTAGGGTCAGTCTGAGGTAACAAACTATGAGTTATAGTCTCTGCTATCAAATTGTTGCTTATAATAGTACCTATAGGAACCCTATATGATAAATGAACATTCTCAAAAATGTCTCCACACATCACCATGTGGTCCATGTGTACCTGGTCATCTGTGGAGCTTGGCATTCTGCTGGTTTGCGTCACTCTGGAGATCCCACCTGAATGGAAACAAGCATCTAAAAAGCATCAGTCTGAGTGGCTATCGATGAAGTTACTTTAGAACTCAGCAACAACGTTTGAGTGTGAACACTACTGGGAAGGGAAATTTGAAAACCAAACGACACAAAGGAATCGGGCAGCTCAATGCACAGAAGGCATAAAGCTTTGTGAGGTTTTGTCTGCACGTTGATGTAAGAAATGCTGCTTTTCTGACATGTGTTCCCAAGATGTCATAAAGCAGTAGGTAGACTTTTACCCAAGTTCACCTGAACACCAGTACTAATTGACTCAAGAGCCATGGGATTCAGTCTCTGAGAGAGGTAGGCTCTCCTGCAGAGAGCAAGCTTCTGAATCTAGGCTGAAGATCAGGGTTCTTATGGACAAGGCAAGTGCGATGTTGCCTGTGGCTGAGCCCTGATGATCAACACCAACCACCATAGGCTGGACTGGGAGTCCACTGTAGGTACAAAGTCATAGGAGAAAACTGCGAGACAGGCAGTTTAACCAAAGTCACTTTGGGCTTTGGTAAAAGCAACTTCTGAGGATATCTTTGAGCTGTTGTAAGAGTCTGTTTTCTGGCATTAGAGCTGCAAGAATCTTCAAAGGAAGCCACTGGCTTTATTTCTGAAGTGTCTAGTTCTTGAGTGTCAGGTCTAGGGTTGGTTTATTGATCAACAATTGGATGGTCTTTTTCAACAACTTCTGGTTGTTCACATAGTTCTCCTATTCCTTTTCTTACTAGGTGGATCCCTGTGCTCGGCAGGGATCTCAAGGCCAGTTTGGGGATGTGAGACTCCGAGGCAGTTCTGCTGGTATAAGGAAAGCCACACGTGCATTGGAAGACCTTGCCACCGTCCTCCATATGTCTTTTCAAGTCCAATTCACTATCATATGAATTGCTATACTTACTTCATTTATGCCTCTTTTCGGCATACATTTTCATAAAGTGCTGTTTTACAACAGATAATTGAAAAAATGGCCTTTCAGGGCCTTCTCGGGCATCCTTCAATTGGACAACACTAGAATTTCCATACAGTTTTCAAATATTTCCTTATTGCTGGATTTACTATGGCGACCTGCAGGTGGTGGCTCTTGACCACGTGCATGTTGGGTGTGGGGCTGTTGGGCAGGATTTTGCCAAACGCCCACAAAGTGCAGAGGATGGTTGTTCCAGGGATACATGCATTCCCTTCACACACAGTGTAGAAGAGAAAAAAAAGGAAAATAAGTCCTTGTTTACAGCAAAAATCCTGAGTTTCGGGATTAGGTCTCATGAAAGCTAAGTACTAGAACTAGAACTGACTGGCCTAACCCAGATCTCATGCTCCATCCTTGGAGTCTACATGGAGTCAATTATAGGGAACCAGCAGAAGCCAGGGTTGTTGGTAATGGGAAGGGAGGAAATCGGTGCATGGGCAGCTGGCTAGTCGTATTTGTCAAAAAAAAGAGTAACCACTGAATCAAGCAAAGAAAGAACCCACACAGATTTTCATGTTAGAAAGATCACCCTTTCCACAATGCAGAGAGTGGAGTGAAAGTTATCAAGATTAGAAGCAGTGAAACCAGTTAGAAGCTGTTTCAAGTGCTCAAATACTCAAGAGGTATTTAACAGAATAGACAGATGTTAGTGAAGATTTGGATTTAGAAATTGAAGAAAAGAACAAAATCAAGGATGACCCCCACTTGTTATGATTGGTCAAGTGGGCATGTGTGGTGGTACTATGGAGAACAAGGAGGAAGAAGAAGTTGTGATGGAAAATGATGTTTAGTTTCTGGATATGAGTTTGACATGCCTGTAAGTCATAACCTTGAAAATATTCCCGTTCTCAAGTTGCCATTTCAGAAGATGTAAAGATGTTATATAATTTTATAACTTATATTGTAAAATTAGATGCCACATTTACTAATTACCAGCAAAGACCCTAGAAATATTTACTTCTTAATAAATTTTTTGTTCCGTAATTGCTAAATCCTGATGCTAACATTTGCCAAAGCCAAATGTTAGGAGGAAAAATGAAGAGGCCAGTAGCCTATAAGAAATCATCTGTGTTTTCCTTTAACAAGAAATAAAAATGCAATTAAATACTACTTGCTGTGATAGTATGAAAATATAATAGACCTAGAATTAGAAATATTCTGATTGAGTAAACAAAAGGGCAAGCAATGGATTGGTTAACACTAAGGTCAAATAGTGAAACTCGAAGAAAGAAGCAAGATTTTTTTTTTTAAGTGTATCAAGGTGAAAAAATATTATTGTACCACTGGTACACTGGATGCTTATAAAAAAGGAAATATATTTAGGAGAAAACTTACCTGATCCATCATTTAGGGGAGGAGGGTTAGGCAGTGATATTAGCAGTTGCAGTAGGGAACTGATTCAGCAGCAGATATGAGCAAAACTCCTTTTTTCCAAATTTGCTAAAAGGAGGAAGCTGAATGTAGGTTACCCAAGAAGGAAAAAAGGAAAGGAGCAGTAACATGAAATGTGGTCTAATCACAATTAACCCTTCTGCTGATTGTTGGATAGATTACCACCATCTTCTTAAAGAAAGAAGCATTCCCTGTTCCATTTGTGATGGCAGGTTCCCTTGAGATTAGGTTTTATTCTAAATTAAAGTGAACATATGGTTATATAATATTGATTCATATATTCAGTGAAGACAATCAAGAGCAAAGTGAATGGCTGCCCAGGGCATAACAGAGTATTTCAATGAAGCAGTTGCAGTGTAGAACGGACTCAAGAGTGACTGTGACATAAGCACAGAAACAGTAGGGGGACTGTTACATTAGTTATTCGTGAATGTAAAAGGGAGCAACCCTGATACTTTGTGACATTAGAAAGGTACACTACAAAATATACAAAATATTGAAGAGAAATTTTTCTCAACATCCACCAACTCGATATTATTTTAAGCACATGGGACCAAGGTTCTAATCCTAGCTCTGATGCATGATGTGTGATGTGTGATTTCGAGCAAGGCACATGATGCAGCCAGAGTTCAACTGCCTCACCTGTAATTTGGGGGGCTTTCATTGAATGATTGCTCAGGTTCTTTCTCAGCTCAAATACTATATTGTTCTGATGCCAATTATGTTTGTGT
This sequence comes from Dasypus novemcinctus, assembly GCF_030445035.2. NCBI lineage: Eukaryota > Metazoa > Chordata > Mammalia > Cingulata > Dasypodidae > Dasypus > Dasypus novemcinctus. The sequence continues at coordinate 65,056,202 of NC_080684.1, forward strand.
GTGTGTGCATTTTTAAATAACATGACATTTTAAAATAGATTAGATAAAATATGGGCTAACTCACTAATAATTTTTTTTTAAAATATAACTATGCAACTGTTTTTCATAAAAGAGAAAAAAAGACAGAAAGTAAGATAGTGCAAAATATAACCTATTAAAAACAAATATATTTTGCAGTCAGTATCTTTTATATCACCCTTCTCACTCCGAGGATTCCTATACTATTTCAAATTTGACAGCTCCATTAGAAAAGTGAAAATATATAATTATTTCTAATTGGCATGACAGCTGCCCATGTGACGTATCTTTATTATTAAATGAGCTTCATGAAGTAAATTTATTATGCGACAAATATATAATGATCAGGAATAAGAACTTTTTAATACATGATACAAAGAATCAGACACTCTTCCTGCCCAAGAAATAAATAAGATTTGAACAATCATTATAGAAGATATTTTAAAAGAGAAAGCAAGGAGAATATAAAAAGGGTGGCAGCACCTACCCTGGTTGAATCATAACTTCTCCATTAAATGGAGATAATAATACCTAAGATAGAGGATTATTGTGAACATCAAATAAGATAATGTTTACTGTCTACTTGGCACAAGCAATTTTTCCGTATTTTGCTGAATCCTCCTTGCAGGCCCATATATCTTAATTTTACAGATGAGAAAACTGAAGCTAAAATCATCTATCTACCTAGTAAATGGTGGAACTGAAATTCAGATCCAGAATATGATTCCAGAATACTCATGCACTATAACACCTTCCACATTTACTTCTTTCATGCCCACAACTTTCTGCACTGGGAACAAAGAGTTTTACTGACAGATATTAGATGAGACATTCAGGGACAGTACAGCATTTGAAGGCATAACATTGCTGAGTAATTGCAGTAAATTAATTTCATCACTACAATGAAGATGGTCAGCTACTGGTTATTTGAGTTTATACATAGATAACAAAATTCTTTGCAACAGATGTTGAATCTTAATGACTCGTGCCTTCTTCCTGATAAAGGATGTAGGCACTGGGATGAGCAAATCAGGAGAGGGATTAGACATACTCAATGGAGCAGGGCAAATCTATTACAGACAGCAGTCAGAAGCAAAATCAAGCTGGCATAGTGTTCAGATAGTCATAGTTAGATGGCAATTCAGGCAGGTGATTCCTATTAAGATGTAAGACCAGATGTCCTAAAAAACAAATATAGAAACAGGAGCAGGAAGCCCAGAGGCAGAAAAAAATGAAATAGTAACAAGAGTTAAAACATAGAGTGTATAGTGAAATCCCACCAAAATGCTATATGTGAAATCCAAATATAAATATATCCTACGGAATGTGAAGTTGCAATATATGAAGTTCATAAAATCATTGGATTAAAGTGGCTACAGAGGTTGGGAACTGAGGTAACAAGCATGCTACCATCGTTGGGCAGGCCCAGCACGTTGAGATGAGGCCTCGTCTCCTGCTGGGTGAGTGCTTGGTACAGGTAGATTGTCGCCCCCCTGCTACTCTTGCCCGTAACAGCTGCCTCCTCTATCTCCACCCAGCATCCGGTCTCCATAGGGGCCGCCCTAGGGTAATCGGCCTGCCTCTCCCGCGCCTCACCAGAACCCAACCCACAACTTCCCCTTATCTTCTGCCCCAGCTCCCATATACCCCCCGCCAGAATGATAACCTCACCTCTGCCCCTTTACCTAGCAACAGCCTCCAACAACCAATCGGAGGTCGCCTTCAGCTTAAGCCAATCTGCACCCCACACGTCGCCCCTTACCCTCGTACCTCACCCCCAACCATTCCCCAGCCAATTAGCAGCCTCCCCTCACATACATTGCCTTAATTGCCTTATTTGGCTTAGCCTTGCTACCGCCAGCTCCCTAGCCTATATAAACGCTTGTCTTCCTCAATAAAGCAGACGCATTGCCACCATTCTCCGTCTCCACAGCATTCTTCGCGCCGCTGTGCATCCGCCCTTGACACCACCCGCTGTCCGCCGTGCGCCCTCAGTTGGCGCCCAACGTGGGGCAGGTAAGGGCCCCCGTCCCCTCCCGGGCCTAACAGCCCGCCGGAGAGGGCTCTTCCGTCCGCCCTTAGCGGACCCCTCGACCAGCCCCGTACAGGCTCCGTCTCTTCCGCCCGGCACTCTGCGCGGGCCCCTCATCGCCTCAGGAGGGCTCTGGCGCACTGCAGCTCAGGTCACTCGGGCCCAGCCGCCCTAGACGCATCCGATAAAGTCCCTGCTGTCCCTCCACCTTACCCCCGCCTCGCTCCATAATTTGGCGGACCCCATGCCTGTTCCCCTCCCACCGCAGCCATTCCTTCGTTACTTCCTCCTCGTCACCTTTCTGTTTGTCGTCCTCCTCTCTGCCTTCTGCCTTGCCGACACGGCTCCTAGGGACTGGAACCCTGGCCAAAGAATCCTCTTAGCCGTTGCCTTTCTCCTTCTCATCCTCGCTCTGGTCTCCCTTATCGTCCTGTTCCTCAAAAGGCCTTTCCCTTTTTTCCCCTCCCTCTCTCTCACCATGGGGACCTCTCTCTCTCGCAAGCAAGCACCCCAGGTCCGCGCCCTGGCGGCCCTGCTTGACTTCCATCAATGCAAGGTCTCCATCCGACAGCTCCAGTCCTTTTGGGACCTCCTTTTTCCCTTTAATCCCTGGCTTGCTACCGCTAACCTCGGGGACCCTGACACCTACCGAATTCTCATCGACCGCGTTGCCGCGGCTATACAGCACAAGAATAAACACTTTCCCCCAGGCCTTATTCCCGCCCTCATTATGCTCCAGTCCTGCCTCCAGGGGGCTCGCCCCCCCCCAGACCTATTTTACAGAGGAGGAGGAGGACAACGCTCCCACCATGTCTAACTCTGATTTCGCCTCAGCATGCGCTCAAATGGAGCGAGTAAACCTGCCACTGCAGCCGAGGCCAACAAGGAGGGAGCGCCGCTGCCTGAGGGCCCTGCAACACCAGATGAACCAGCTCTCCCTGGGTGTGACGGATCCAGAGGAAACGAGGAATCTACTTCATCTATACCGCGCAGCTAAACGCGCTCACCCCGCCCCTCACCCAAACCTCTCTGCTCTTCTCCTCTCCATGCTCTCGCTCCTCCTCACAACCCCAATGGTGCTCTCCAATCCACAACATCAACCTTTCAATTGGTCTCCTTTTTTATAATCCGGAAAGCACCAGTCTCCTCCCCATCACCTTCAGTCCCAGTCGGCCCAAATAAGGTTCTAAACCCTCCCCCTCAGCCTAACCCTGCACCCGCTTCGAACGGCACACCGGTTCCTTCTAGCAACGGCACACTTAGAAACAGCACACCCATTACTCCTGACCACCTACCCTCCCTGAACCTAAGCCACCCGCTTATATCCCTTATCAATGCCTCATTTTACTCCCTCAACTCCTCCAACCCCAACCTCACCCAAGGCTGCTGGCTCTGTTACTCCTCCACACTCCCCTACTAAAACCACGACCAAAACGCCAAAAACCGGCCCATCGCCCGCAGCCTAAGAGGACCGTGCCACCGATTTGATTTTGTCCCCCTGTCAGCCCTTGCCCTATCCCGCTACCCCTTACCCCGCTCCTCCCGCCTACCAGCCGTCAGAGGCCATCTGCCCATTGCCATGGCAGCCCCCTTTTCTTCTAAACTAAAAAACAAGGGTGAGATGAGGTAACAAGCATGCTACCATCGTTGGGCAGGCCCAGCACGTTGAGATGAGGCCTCGTCTCCTGCTGGGTGAGTGCTTGGTACAGGTAGATTGTCGCCCCCCTGCTACTCTTGCCCGTAACGGCTGCCTCCTCTATCTCCACCCAGCATCCGGTCTCCATAGGGGCCGCCCTAGGGTAATCAGCCTGCCTCTCCCGCGCCTCACCAGAACCCAACCCACAACTTCCCCTTATCTTCTGCCCCAGCTCCCATATACCCCCGCCAGAATGATAACCTCACCTCTGCCCCTTTACCTAGCAACAGCCTCCAACAACCAATCGGAGGTCGCCTTCAGCTTAAGCCAATCTGCACCCCACACGTCGCCCCTTACCCTCGTACCTCACCCCCAACCGTCCCCCAGCCAATTAGCAGCCTCCCCTCACATACATTGCCTTAATTGCCTTATTTGGCTTAGCCTTGCTACCGCCAGCGCCCTAGCCTATATAAACGCTTGTCTTCCTCAATAAAGCAGACGCGTTGCCACTATTCTCCGTCTCCGCAGCATTCTTCGTGCCGCTGTGCGTCTGCCCTTGACACCGCCCACTGTCCGCCGTGGGCCCTCAGGGAACCAATTGCCTATTAATGTTCTGTCCAAATTTGCATTATTGCAGGGTGCAGTATCTCAGTGTTTCACTCTGCTGACCAAGCACCAAGCACAACTCCTAAGTGCTTTACTTGTGGTAACCCACGTAATCACAGTAGCAACTCTGTAGCTAGTATTTGCATAAATGAAGAAATTGAAGTATGAGATTAGTAACTCAGCCAAAGTCAAACAGTCAACAAAGGGCAGAGGCTAAAATAAAAAAATTCCATGCTCTAGAGCCCACACTCATAAACATTGGGCAATACTGCTTCTGAAAAATCAGATATCAACCTGCTGACAGCACAGAATCTGAAAGTAGGTACAGGACTTGTGTCCCAAAGTTAGGATTCTGAGGTGTGGGATCAGAACTCCAGTTTTTATAATACAGCTAGAACAGTGCCTGACATACGAGTTCTCAATAAAGGTAATAGTCTTTGTTGTAGTAACAGGTAGAAGAAGAGATAGGGGCTAAGATCTGTGGAACATAACGTGGCCAGAAAATATAGTATAGAACTTCAATATTAAATTTAATATGAAAGAGACGAGGGCAAAAACTGAGGCAGGGACCTATGTGATGGAGATGGACTCCAGGGAAGACTCAGTTACTAGATCTGGGGCAAGATCACTGGCAGCAAAATGAACTAGATGCTAAACTACTAATCTTAAATTCCTTAAATATCTTCCATTTAAGGAGAGAAACTGGAGCATGGGGAAGGGACAGAGGTGCTTCCAGATAAATGTTAAATATGTGCAGATATAATAAAGGGCCTGGAAGGAGCCACTTAATTCTTATCTCACACACCATTATCAGTTGCATAAAAGCAGCCTTGCTTTTCAAATTCTTCAAAATTAAACTTCAGTATATGTTAGGTGTAAATTAGATCTCTCAACTGCCTTTTGTCTGGAATTTTGCTTGTTTCAGGGATGGATGATTAGTTCCAAATAATGGTTAAAATTTTCCACAAAATAATATGATCCAGAAATCTCTGATATATAGAGTACTGATACTTGTTTAGAATTTCCTTGTCATCTACTTATCTGCTTTAAACAGACAGTAAATTTTCTGGCTTGAATTTTCATTTTATATTTTATAAAATATAATATAAAATTTTATATATATTTTAACAATTTCCATGGCTAGATATGGAAAACAAGCACTGGTTGAATTGATGGAATTATTCCAGAAAAATGGCATCAACAATAGCAGTTTTCTTTCCTGTTTTGACTCCCCACCCACATTACTACACCTGGGACTCAAAAAACAAGCTCAGTTAGTGAGATCTTTTCTTCATATTCTTCATTAATAATTTTTATTGCCTGCACAGAATCAAAGTAGCTCAAAAAAGCACAAATGAACTAAAAGTCAATTAGTGAGATTATAACAAGGTATAACAAAAAGCATACAGGATGGACCAATTGACAGTTTAAAACATTTTGAATGTGGAAGCTTTCCTTTATCAGAAATGCTTTTGAGAATGCTGGTCCACAAAACCAAAGAGCCCTTCCACTCAGTGCTTCCTTGAAATCCATAGATATGTGATTCCCTGCTTTCCTGGATCCATCTGTGCCACGTCAGACAAGGTACAGCCATTCTTTGCTTGAATGGACCACTCCTCTTGTTCCACCAATGGACCCTCTCCTGTTTTTGGCAATGTGTGAAAGGCAAGTGTGCCCTCGACTTTGAAAGACATCACATTCCAGGAGTATTGTAATCACAGTCTAAAGAGTTTAAGTGAAGGCACAGATAACAATTTCTGAGACAGTCATTGGAAGCTGGTAGTCATGGTAGACAATTTACGAGGTAATGTCATGATAAATGATGTAACTGGCATTAAGTAAGTGATATTAGGGAACAGCAGAGACAAGGAAATCAATATTCTTTCAATACAGGTAGGTTCTGAAAAGCCATTGCTTCGTGAGTAATGACAACATGGCTACCTTACTCTCACTGTGAAAATTAAGAACAGGAAGAGATGGTGACAAGACACTACACAGACTCACCATTGGCACTGAGACTTGACAAGAATACATGAGATTTTTCCCTATTATTCAAAATATTTTTTAAAATTTATTTTCATTAGAGAAGTTGTAGGTATACCGAAAAATAAAGCAGAAAATACTGTTCCCAGATACTCTTCTATTATTAACACCTTGCATTACTGTGGCACATTTCTTACAAATCATGAAAGAATATTATTATAATTGTACTATTAATAATAGTCCATGGTTTACATTAGGGTCTAAGTGTGTTGTATAGTCCTGTGTTTTATATTATTATTTATTTTAAATTTATTCTAGTAACATATAGACAGCCTAAAATTTCACCTGTTAAATAACCACATTCAAATATAGAATTCAGTGCTATTGATTATATTCACAATGCAGTATTACATTCACCAACATCCAATACCAAAACTTTTCCATTATCCCAAACAGAAACTTTGTACGATGAAGCATTAACTCCCCATTCCCTACCCATATCCCAACCTCTAGTAAACTGATTCTATGAAATTCTTATTCTAATTCTTTCATAACAGTGAGAACATCAAAATACTTTCATTTTGTATTTGGCTTATTTCACCCAACATGACGTCTTCAAGATCCATCCATATTGTCGCATGTATCAGAACTTCATTCCTTTTTGTGGCTAAATAATATACCATTGTAGGTATATACCATAATATTTTTTATCTGTTCATGGATTGATTGATAGACACTTAGATTGCTTCCATCTTTTGACAGTTGTGAATAATGCCACTATGAACATCAGTGTGCAAATTTTCTTTTGATTCTTTTGGGTATAGAAATTCTGTGTTTAACTTTCTGAGGAACTGTCAAACTGTCTTCCACAGTGGCTGCACCATTTTATATTCTTAACAAGAATGCATGCCTATGTCTCTACCTATACTTCAACATTTGTAATTTACCATTTTTTAATTAGTAGCCATGCTAGTGGTTATGAAATGGTATCTGATCTTCTCTAATGGCTAATGATGAGAATCCTTTCATGTGCTTATGGTTCACTTGTATATCACTTTGGAGAAATATCCATGCAAGTCTTTTCCCCATCTTTTAATAGTGGTTTGTCTTTTTGTTGTTGAGTTGTAGAATTACTTTATATATTTGGGATATTAAAAACTTATCATTATGTAGTTTCTGGATATTTTCTCCCATTGTGTAGGCTGTCATTTCATTTTCATGATAAACTCCTTTGGGGATCAAAGGTTTGTAGTTTTGATGAGGTCCCATCAAAAGTACAACCTTTTCTTCTTTTTTTGCTCATGCTTTGGGTGTAAAGTCTAAGAAACCATTGCCTAACACAAAATCCTGAAGATGCTTCCCTACGTTTTCTTCCAGGTGATAGTTCTGGCTCTTATATTTAGGTCTTTGATCCATTTTGAGTTGAATTTTTTATGTGGTATGAGATAGGGGTCCACCTTCATTATTCTTCATATGGAGAGTCACTTTTCCCAGCATCATTTATTGAAGAGACTACTCTTTCCTAATTAAGTGATCTTCACCTCCTTATCAAAAAGCAATAAGCCATAAATACAAGAGTTGATTTCTGAACTCACAATTTGATTCCATTGATCTACATTTCTGTCTTGATGCCTGTCCATGTTGTTTTGATTTCTGCAGCTTTTTTAATAAGTATTAAGCCTGGGAAGTGTGAGTCTACCACTTAATTCTTCTTTTTCAAGAAGGTGTTGACTATTCAGGACCCCTTACCCTTCCATATAAATTTGATGATAGAGTTTTCCATTTCTTCAAAGAAGGCTATTAGAATTTTTATCAGGATTTCATTGAATCTGTAAATCATTTTGTGTAGAAATGCCATTTTAAAAAAACTTAGTCTTCCAATCCACCATACAGAATGTCCTTTCATTTATTTTGGTCTTCTTTGATTTCTTTGAGCAATTTTTATAGTTTTCTGGGTAAAAGTCCTTTATATCCTCAGTTAGAATTACTACTAGATATTTGAATCTTTTAGTTGCTACTGTAAAGGAAGTTTATTTCTTGGTTTCCTCTTCAAATTGTTCATTAATTGTATTTAGTAGGACTATTGATTTAAGCATGTTGCTCTTCTACCCTGCCACTTCGCTGAATTTGTATATTAGTTTTAGTAGCTTTACTGTGGATTTTTTAGGATTTCCTATATATGGAATCAAGTCATCTGCAAATAGGGAAAGTTTTACTTATTTCTTCTCAATTTGGATGTCTTTTACTTCTTTTTCTGGCCGGATTGCTCTGGCTAGACCTTCCAGTACTGTGGGGAGCCACCCGCTGTGAGGTCTGTTTACAGCCTCCAACAACATGGTGGATCTCATAACTACTACAGCCCTGCCCCGCCACTTCCTCCTTCTTCTTCTTCCTTGTTTCTTTGTTCTCCCCTTCCCACCACAACTCTGGTGACCACAGCGATACGCATGCGCAAGACGCGTAACTCTGCAGACCCGGCACGAACTTTCAGCCAATCTCCTCCTTGGACTTCTGCCACCCGCAAAACCAGCCTATCACCCATGGACACGTTCTCCTCCCTCAGTATAAATTCCCATGTTCTACCCCCAATAAACGAGGCTTGATCAGAATCCTGTCTTGCCTCCATTCTTCTCGTCTCCTGCCTCCATCTCCCTCTTCCCCCCGCTTCTTCCCACAGGCCCCTGGAATCCACCCCCGCCAGTTTCGGACACAGTACAATGTGGAATAATAGTGGTGACAGAATATATACTTTTCTTATTCCTGATTTTAGAGGGAAAACTTCCAGCCTTTCACTATTGAGTATAATGATAGCAGTGGTTTTTCATATGTGCCATTTATCATGTTGAGGAAGTTTCCTTATATTCCTAGCTTTCTACGTGTTTTTATAATGAAGTACTGCCTTTCCTGCATCAGTTGAGATGGTCATGCATTGTTTTTTTCCCTTTGTTCATTAATGTGTATTACTTTAATTGATTTTCTTATGTGGAACAACTTTTGCATAACTGGAATAAATCTTACTTGATTATGATGTATAATTCTTTTAATGTGCTGTTATATTCAGTTTGCATGTATTTTATTGAGGATTTCTATATCTATATTCATAAGAGATGTTGGTCTGTAATTTTATTTTATTCTGCTATCTTTATCTGACTTTTTTAGTAGGTTGATGTTGGGCTCAAAGAATGTGTATGGGAGTATTCCCTCCTTTTCCACTTTTTTGGAGGAGTTGGAATACGATTGGTGTTAAATCTCTTTGGAAAGGTTGATAAAATTCACTTGTGAAGCCCTCTCTTTTGTTGTTGGTATGTTTGTTGGAAGATTTTTAATGACCAATTCAATCTTTTTACTACTTATTTGTCCACTGAGATCTTCAATTTCTTGCATCTGTGTAGGTAGTTTGTGTTTCTAGGAATGTGTCCATTTCATCGAGGTTTTCTAATTTGTTGTTCATAGTATCCTCTTATAATCCTTTTTACTTCTGTGGGGTCAGTAGCAATGTCCCCTTTCATTTCTGATTTTGGTAATTTGTCTTCTGTCACCTTTTTTCTCTGTTAGTCAATTTTATTAATTTTTTCAGTGAGCCAACTGTTGGTTTTGTTGGTTCTTGCTATTATTTTTTAAATTAATTTATTGAAGTATATCACTCATACATAAACATGCATAAACAGTGTGTAATAATAATGAACTTTCAAAATAAACTTACATAACATCATACAAGACTCTCATAACTCACCTTACCACCAATAACTTGCATTGTTGTTAAAACTTAACTAATGATTAAAGAGTATTGTCAAAATATTACTAGTAACCCAAGTATTTTCCTCCAAAAACCCTATTATTATCTTTCTATCATTTATATATGAACATACATAAACAATTAGTTGTATAATAAAAGTTGTGAAATTACAAAGCAAACATGCATAACGTCATATGGGAGTCCCATACATCAACCCTCCACCAACATCTTACATTGTTCTGAGACATTTGTTACAAATTATGGAAGAATACTGTCAAAATCTTACTACTAATCATAGTCCTTATGTTACATTTGGTGTGTTTTTCCCCCAACCCACTCAATTGCTTTTTAAATATATTCTTTATGACAGAAGTAAACTTAAAAACAATGATGCACATGTACAGAATTCCCAAACAATACACCTCCATCAACACACCACACTGTGTGGGACATTTGTTACAGATAAGAAAGTATCATCTCATGGTTACCATGTCCATAGTGTACATTTGGCTCACGTTTTCCATACTGCCTCATGATCAACACAGTACATCTTTCACATAGATGCAAGAATATTACATTATTACTACTAACCACAGTCCATAGGTCACTCCAGCTGTATTTTTCCCTTGCTTCTCCACATTCCCAACACCCCGCTGTAGTGATATACATTTGCTCTAGCTCACAAAGGACACTATTACATTTGTACCATCAGCCACATTTCTCATTCACCTCTTGGTTTACTGTGCTATTCAGTTCCTAGATTATTCTCTAGCATTCTGTCAATTGGCATTTACATACCTTATCAGTCACATCCCCATTTATAAACTAGTTGTTACCATGTGTTACCATCCACTCTATACATTTCCACACTTTTACAGTAAAGCTAATAAAAACGTCTACATACATTAAACATCAGCAGTCCATATCAGTCCTCCTCTTATCTCCTTTAAGAATCTACCATGTACCACCAGGTCCTGAAGATATTTTGCTACAATTTATTCTAGAAGTGTTATGGTTCTTGTTTTTATTTTTAGGTTTTTGATCCATTTTGAGTTAATTTTTGGGTAAGGTTTGATATAGGGGTCCTCTTTCCTTCTTTCACCTATGGATATCCAATTCTTTCAGCTCTATTTGTTGAAAGGATTGTTTTATCCAAGCTGTGTGGGTTTGACAGGCTAGTCAAAAATCACTTGACCATATATGTGAGGGTCTGTTTCTGAAACATAAATTTGGTTTCATTGTTCTATGTGTCTATCTTTAGTCCAGTAACATGCTGTAACATATTACTATAACTAGTAACATATTACTATAACTAGGTAATATGATAAAGCCTGGACATGAGGGACACTTTTCCATTTTATGATGTTTCTGGTTATTCAGGACCCCTTACCCTTCCAAATAAATGTGATGATCATGTTTTCATTTCTTTCTCTTTTTTTTTTAATGCTGGTGGAATTTTTATTGGGATTGCATTGAATCTGTATATCAATTTGAGTAGAATTGACATCTTAATGATATTTAGTCCATGAGCATGGAATGTTCTTCCAGTTATTTAGACCTTTTTTGAGTTCTTTTAAAATTGAGTTGCAGTTTTTGGAATACAAGTGCTAATTTTCTACCATTATTTCTTCAAATATTCCTTCTGCCCCTTTTCCCTTCTCTTTTCCTTCTTGGACACCCATGACATGTATGTTTGCCCATCTTTGCTGTCATTTAGTTCCCTGAAACCTTGTTCACTTTTTTCCATTCTTTTCCTGATCTGTTCTTTTGAATGTTCACTTTCAGAGGCCATTTCTTCAAGCTCACCAATCCTTTCTTCTGCCTCTTCAAATCTGCTATTATATCATTCCAATGTTTCTTAAATTTCATTTATTGCACCTTTCATTCCCATAAGATCTGCTATTTGTCTATGTGTGCTTTCAAATTCTTTGTGCTCATCCAGTGTCTTGATACCCTTAATCTCTTTAGCCAGCTGATTGAATTTACTAAGGAGATTTGTTTGAATATATATGATTAATTGTTTCAACTCCTTTATGTGATCTGGAGGCTCATCTTATTCCTTTAACTGGGCCATAGCTTCCTGTTTCTTGGTGAGGATTGTAATTTTTTTGGTGTCTTGGCATCTGGCTTTCTAGAGTATTCTGGGTGCAGTTTTTCTCTTTAGTTTAGGGCTTCCTATCATTTCTGCCTTGCTGGTTGTGCAGTAGGAGCCAAGCATGTAGTTGGCGCTGTAAACTGTGGAGGCTCAAGCTGCCCTCATTGCACCAGGGACCAATGAAGCTTCTTCCAACTTTCTCCTTTGCCAGGGATAGGGGCAGAGTCACAGCTGTGTGGAATAATCCAAGTCATGCAGTCCTAGACCATAGTTGCCCAAAGAGACTAATAAAGCTTCATGCCCCTTTCTCTCCTGCCTGAAGCAGGGATGGAGCTGCAATTGTGGGCAGCAATCTATGCAGTATGGGTCCAAGATGACCGCAGTTGCCCTGGTAGACCTCAGATTTTCAATCTGTGCCAGCCAAAGTTACCTGCGGTTACTTCGATAGGCTGGTGTAGGGCCCACCAGCCTCTTCCATGACAGAGGCAGGGCTGAAGCCTAAGCTAGGGCTACAGGCTGTTCTGGGTGAAAGAAACCAGTTCCTATGGTCACTGTGATTTTCAGTCAGCATGGCTTCCCCTAAGGCTGGGGGCATGGTCAAAATGGCAGCCACTGGCCTCTTTCTGACTTGGGCTGATTCACACCCCAGCTGTTCCCAGGGTTATATCTTAGCCAGCCAGTCTTCCAATCAGAAGCCGAAATTGGCAGCCAAACCTCTCCTCCTCCCCTGTTTTTGGGAACTGGAGCTTCCAATTCCAGCCACAGAATAGCTCCTGGGGTGGCTTGTGCTGTCAGAGTAGGACAATCACTGGCCTCCGTGGCTTGGCTGGTAATTTCCCACAGAGGCTGGCATAGGTCCCTGCAGCTTCCTCCCTGCTAGAGATGGCACTGGGGCCTCGGCTAGAGCTGCAATCTGATCTGGGTGGAAAGAAGCTGATCCCTAACAGTACTGTGATTTTCAGTCTGCCCCGCTTCCCCTTGTGCCAGGCGCAGAGTTCAGATGGCAGCTACCGGCCTCTTTCTGACTTGGACAGGCCCAAACTTTAGCTGTTCTCAGGATTATACTTTAGCCCACTGAATTTACTCCTCAGTAAGTGAAATTGGTGGCCAACCATCTCTTCCTCCCCCATTTTTGGGAAGTGGAGCTTTCAATTCCAATAGCAAAAACAGCTCCCAAGGCTGCTTGTGCCTCCCGTGGAGGATGGGCACCAGCCTCTGGGGCATGGACTGCTTTACCTGTGAGTCTTCTCTACAAATGGGCAGCCTCCTCCTTCCATTCCTTCAAGGATGTGGCAGGATGTTCTTCTGGCCTCCTGGATCCCCCAAGCAGGTGCTTCTGCTACCTCTAGATAGCTCTGGTAAACACTGCCTATAGCAGGAGCTGACTCTAGGAGCTCCTACTCTGCCACCATCTTGCTGATTCTCCTCTATATTATTTTTTATTCTCTATTTCATTTATCTCCACTTTAATCTTTGTTATTTCTTCCTACTGCTCACTTTGGGTTTAGTTTGCTCTTCTTTTTCTAGATCCTCCTGTTGTAAGGTTAGATCTCTGGTTTGAGATCGTTCTTCTTTTTTTAATGTAAGCCTTTAAAGCTATAAATTTCATTCTCAGCACTGCCTTTGCTTTATTACAATAAGCTTTGGTATGCTGTGTTTTCATTTTCATTTGCCTTAAGATATTGCCTAATTTCCCTTTTGATTTCTTCTTTGACACATTCGTTGTTTATGAGTACATTGTTTAATTTCTATGAATTTTCTAGTTCTCCCTCTGTTATTAATTTTTAGCTTCATTGTGTGTGGTAGGAGAATATTCATGGAATGATTTAAATATCTTTAAATTTTTTTGAGACTTGTTTTGCGACCTAGCATATACATTATCTATGTATACCAAAGAAGAATGTGTATTTGACTGCTTTGGGATCAGGTATTCTACATATGCCTGTTAGGACTAGTTGGTTTAGAAGATTGTGCAAGTCTTCAATTTCCTTATTGAGAGTTTGTCTAGATGGTCTATTTATTACTGAAAGTAGTATACTAAAATCTCCTATTATTTGCTATAGAACCATTGATTTTTCACTTCAAATCTGTCAATATTTGCTTGAGGCACTGCCAATGGGAGTATATATATTTATAATTGCTATGTGTTTTGTTGAGTTGACCCCTTTATCAGTATATAATGTTCTTCTTCGTACCTCATAAAATTTTTCACTTAAAGTCTATTTTATCTATTAGTATAATGACCTCAGCTCTCTTTTGGTTTTTATTTGTATAATATATACTTTTTCCATCCTTTCATTACACATACTTGTGTCTTTTCATTTAAAGTGAGTATATTGGTAACAGCATATAGTTGGATCATGCATTTTATCTATACTTCCAATTTCTTCCTTTTGACTGAAGAGTTTAATACAATTACATTCAGAATAACGACTGATAATTCAGGGCTTTCTTCTGCCATTTTTGCATTTTTCTCCAATACTCTTGTGAGGTTTTTAACCCTCTATTCTTGTGTTAATGCTTACTTTCATCTTTAAAAAATGCTTACTTTTCATCTTTGTATTGTGCCATTTTGAAGCTCTTTTCATTTTTTTCTGGATATGTTTTTCATATATTTTCTGTTTTTTTCCCTCTGAGCTAAAAGTTAGCATCCTATATTGTATGCCCAAAACCATAAATTTACCAATATTTGTTATGCCTTTCCATTTCAATAAAAAGTGGAGTGACATAACCAAAATACAATATAACAGAATTGGCTATTTATAATTACCCATATGGTTACCTTTACTAGAGGTCTTTATTTCTTTATGCCTCTTTGATCTACTGTCTACTGTCCTTTCCTTTCAGTTTGAAGAACTCCCTTTAGCATTGCTTATAGGGCTGGTCTAGCGGTGAGAAACTCCCTCAGTTTTTGTTTACCTGCAAATATCTTAATCTCTCCTTCATTTTTGAAAGAAAGTCCTACTGGAGATAAAATTCTTGGCTGGCAATTATTATCTTTCAGCATTTTAAATGTTTCTTCCTACTGCATTCTCACCTCCATAGTCTCTAATGAGAAATTGGCACTTAATCTCATTGAGATTTCTTTGTATATAACTCATTGCTTTTCTCATGCTGCTTTCAGAACTCTCCCCTTGTGCTTGACATTGGACAGTGTGATTACCATCTGTATTGGCATGGTTCTCTGAGTTTATCCTGTTTGGGGGTAGTTTGGCTTCTTGTATGTGCATATTCATGTCTTTTATTAAATTTGGGAAGTTTCTGCCATTTTTTCTTTGAATATTCCTTCTGCCCCTTTCTCTTTATTCTCTTTCTGAGACTCCTACAGTAGATGTACAGAAATGCTTGATGGTGCCCTCCCACAGGTCTCTGAGGCTCTGTTTGCTTTTTAAAATTATTTTTTCTTTCTGCTCCTCAATCTGAATGTTTTTGATTGTTTTGACTTTTAGAGCACTGATTTTTTTCTCCTGCCAGCTCCAATGTGCCATTGAAACCATCTAGGAAAACTTTCATTTCAGTTATTGTTGTTTTCAACTCCAGTATTTCTATTTGGTTCCTATTGAAAGTCTCAGAGATCCTCATATTGTTTATTCATGATTTTCCTCATTTCCTTTAGCTCATTTCTTTGTGTTTTCCTTTATCTCCTTTGGTACATTAAGGATTATTCCTTAAAGTCTTTATCCAGTATGTCCAAAGTTTGGTCTTCTTCATTGATGGTTTCTGGATT
Organism: Dasypus novemcinctus; assembly: GCF_030445035.2. Taxonomy (NCBI): domain Eukaryota; kingdom Metazoa; phylum Chordata; class Mammalia; order Cingulata; family Dasypodidae; genus Dasypus; species Dasypus novemcinctus. The sequence goes on from NC_080684.1 coordinate 65,072,035, forward strand.
TTTATCTTGGCCCTTTGGATGTGCCACCATTTCCTTTTTGCTTGTCTGATAATCTTTTGATGCATTCTATACATTTTAATACTTGGAATTGTCAATTCTTGAATTTAGTCCCTGAAATATCTGTTCCTTAATTTTATATCCTGCTAGTGATATGACAGAAATTTTCTTGAGTGCCAGGAGTTAACCAAAAGAAAGCAAAGCACACCTTCTCAGTCCTTGCATATTGGCTCTACTTTTGCTGGTGGAGTCCTTCAGAGCTTAGCCTTCCTATCAAAAAGATCCACCTGAGGCAAAAGTAAAGTGCAGGATACTCTCTATTTATCAGAGTAGGTGTTCAGTCCTGGAGCCTGCTTCTTTTCCTGGGCATGTGCTTGCTTTTGGTCCTAGGAATTCCTCTGTTTACAGTTCACAGGAGTTTGAATGCTCTCTCTACTTCCTTTGAAATAGACTTTCATCCCCTTCTGTGTGTTATATTGTAAACCAATTTTTGTAGTTCTTTGCCCCAGGCTGCTTTGATTTAATTGTTTCTTACACTGCTTTACAGCTTTATCTGTTTGCAAGATGTGTCTCTGCCTTCAGACTAAATTCTAAGAGGGAAAGACCATTAATGTGCAACAACGATGAAAGAGGTTGTTGATGTGGGAAGAGTGGGGTGAGGAGGTGTGGGGAGTATATGGGAACCTCTTATATTTTTTGAATGTAATATTTAAAAATAAATAAAAAAAGAGATCATAAAAAAAGTTTCTTGGTTTAGTTTTTTCTTTTATTGTCTTTATTTTTTTTAATGTTACGTTCAAAAAACATGTGGTCTCCATATACACTCCACCCTCCTCACCCCACTCTTCCCCGCATAACAACAACCTCCTCTATCATCATGAGACATTCATTGCACTTGGTGAATACATCTCTGAGCATCGCTGCTCCTCATGGTCAGGGGTCCACACCATAGCCCACACTTTCCCACAGTCCACCCAGTGGGCCAGGGGAGGACATACAATGTCTGGTAACTGTCCCTGCAGCACCACCCAGGACAACTCCAAGTCCTGAAAATGCCCCCACATCACATCTCTTCCTCCCACTCCCTACCCCCAGCAGCCACCATGGCCACTTTCTCTACACCAATACCACATTTTCTTCAATTACTAATCATAATAGTTCATGAATAGACTATCAGTAAATCCACTCTAATCCTCCATCCTGTGGACCCTGGAATGGTTGTGTCCACTCCACATCTATATCACATCTATATCAAGAGGGGGCTTAGATTCCACATGGATGCTGGATGCAATTCTACTTTCAGTTGCAGGCACTCTTGGCTCCCCGGTGAGGTGGTTGATTTTCTTCTCCTCCATGTTAGCTGAGTGGGGAAAGTTGAATAAACCAGAGTGTAGGAGTTGCAAGTCTGTTGAGGCTCAGGGCCTGGCTATCACATGGTCAGTCCAGAGATTCAGGTTCCCTGGTTTAGTTTTTAGGCTTCCACAGGATGATTGGCACTGACACACAGGCACCCTATTGTGTGCGTAGGGGTACTCTGCCCCTCTGGAACAGGGCCAGGGATCCTCAACGGGAGTATAGGTTGGATCCACATCACACCAGGAAGGGGACAGGAAAGGGACAAGCAACCATTTTCAGACTGCTTTTTCTTGATTTGGCACTTTCTTCTTTAACCATTTTCTGGAGTTCCAGGGAAGATGGCTTCATCAGTTTTTTGGGGTCTTTTTTTTTGTTTTCTGTTTTTTTGTTTTTGCCTTTATAAGAGGAAGTTTTATTGTTAATTATTTACCTTAACAGTGTCAGAAAGAGGAATAGTTTAGCTCAATCCAACATGATTGGCAGTTGGCAAAATCTAACGAAGCAAGTGTTCTGATTGCTAAGGATTTAATTTGGATGCTTTTAATACTTAGCCATCTAACACTTCAAACATAATCCAGAATAAATATATCATCTCCCTCCCATACCCCACCTATCTCACTTCTATATGGAAATATCTTCATTAAATATGATGCCCAGAGGAACAAATTCCCTGGAGAGTATAGCCATGAGGACAATGCACAAAAAGAAGAACTCAAAATAAAACTCTGTATGATAATTTACTGGTCTAAGGAAACAAAACCTTCCAATATATCAAGAAATAAATCCAGTTACAAATACACTGATAGGTCTATGTGAAGAGGTTCTGTAATAACTGAAAACAGCCGGCTATTTTCAAGATACACAAGCAGGAACAGTGCACCTAACCCAGCACTGGGCCTCAGACGCCGGAGGTGTTCTCTCCGCTGTAGGCTGCATACAAGAATCCATCCATCTTCATCCTTTTCCTTCTCCTAGAGCTGTCCCATGGTTAGGCTGGACTGTGGGACTGTCTTATCCACAAAAGGGAAGATTGCCTTTTCAGAAGAAAGCTGGATCCTTTTCCTGGTGATCCACATGAATTGAGCCACAGTGATACCAGATGGAAAACCAGGTACTTCCGTTTGTCAGCGTCAACAATCTGAGAGCCTGAGACTTTTTCCACAATCACTGGAACCCGGTTGGGATATTTCGCTCGGCTCTTACCGGATTCCACGCATCTGTGTTCCAGCGACTGGTCCTCCTTGAACATCCACTTCATGGCGGCGGCGTGGAGGGGACCGAGCCGGCTCTCGGAGCCTCGGAACTCAGAGCAGCGACCACAACCACCACCACGACGACAGCGGCGGCGGCGACTCTTGATCGGTTTTTGCTAGTCATTCAAAGATTCTGCTGGCGGGTAGCAACCTGGAGGGGCTTATGCCGCCCTCTTGGCCAGGCAGACCTCATTCAAAATATTCACTGATAAATCCTATTACTCAAAGGGGCCCAAGAATTTTGCAGTACATTTTTAAACCACATTGTTCATATTCACTAAAGACTTATAAAATCAAAACTTTCCTGGAATTTGCTCACCCCCAGAGTGGCTCTTGTGAAGACTTATGTTCCCACAAAAGTAGAATTACAAACCGTGGTATGTGGTAAGGTGGAAAATAGCAGAATCATTTGAAGGTTCAGATATTTTATCTAAAAGTCAAAGAGTAAGCAGTATTTTACTCAAGAGAAGAAGGATCATATGTGCAGTGTTCCAGGCACAGGAGCGTGGAAAGGCCAGCGTACTTGGAAGGCAAGGAGTGAGAGGGAGAATGAGCTGGGCAGCTGGGCAGTGCCAGAGCAGACAAGGACATGTAGTCCATATTTAGATTTGAGACTTTATCCTAAGAACAATGGAAGGCCTTTGCAGGAGGTTTGGCAAGACAGTGAGTGATATGATCACATTTTTGTTTTTAAAAGATTATTCTGTTTTCAGATTATAAAACAGATTGTATGTGGGTAAGAGTGGATTCAGGAAGGATGGTTAGAAGCCTATTGGCAGTAACTCAGGTGACAGATGATTAATGCTCAGATTAGAGAAGTAAGAATAGATATGAAAAGAAAAGGATGTAACAGATATATTTGGGCAAGATTTGTTGATTTACTAGATGGAAGACAGGGAAAAGAGGACTACATCAGAGTAATTTCTAGTTTTATAGCTTCCATATTTGGTTGGATTGTGGTACTATTAATTGAGATATGAATACTGGAGGAGGACTGAGTTACCAGGTGGAGATCATGAGTGCAGTATTCAACAGTTTAAATTTGAGGAGATTTGAGACATGGTAATGGTTCTGTATATGACCCCAGATGTAGGTATATATGACTTCAAAATGATCTTTCCACTAAACTACACATCTATGTGTAGGAGACAATTCTTAACTTTAACAAACTCTCTATTTATGGTTATATATGTGTGTATGTACCAATCTGTTATCATAAACTATTTAAGTGCTGTTTTGGAAGTATGTTTAAAGAGTTATAGAAACACAGAAAAGAAAATGAGTGAAGTTGCATGAAGCAGTCAAGGAAATTTTCAAAGTATAGCTAACATTTAAGCTTGTTCTTACATTATGAACAGAATTCCAAACTGGGGGAGACATTGTCCATGCCCCAAACCACTTTGTTTCATTTCACTTCCTTCAGGGAATTGTTTTCCACATCATCATGGTTTTGACTTTTATAGAGTTGGAGATGGCCAGAGTTAATAGACTGAAATGAAGATATGATTTTAGAGGAACCACATAGTAGTTACCATTCAATCATGGTAACAAATATTTATTCAGCACTGAATATATACCAGGCAATATTCTAGGTACAAGGTATAGACCAGTGAACAAGCAGACATAGTCCCTGCTTTCATGGAGATTATATTCCAATGTGTGTGTGGGGGCGGGGAGGGGAAACGTGGCTGTACGGGGTGGGAGGGGAAGCATTGTATTGTGGCAGAGCTAATCACCCATGAACCAGACTTGAGAATTTTATTTCTCCATCAGATGACTGATTATGATCCCCTGAAATGGATGTCCTAAACCGATGGAGACTTGTCAATACAACAATTGTAAGTGGCATGTTGATCAGAACCACTTGTTTATATAACTTGTTTGTGTCCTTTTGGCCTAATCCTGGAGGTTCCAATTCCATTGCTTGATGTCCGCTGACCTTATAACATATTGAATCTGAGAGAACACAATTTATTATGGGCAGCTTTGCATTTAATGTCTCATTACCAAATGCTCATAGTTTCTTTCAGGGTCCAACCAAACACGAAGAGCTGGATTTTGAATGGTATTTAATTTTATACTTCTGGTCTTGCTCCTAGAGGTCTGTGCTTTGACTTTCCTATTGGACTGCAAGGGACTCACCACAGTGCTTTCATTTGTTACAAATGCCTCCAGAATTACTGAATCTGCCAAAGTCATGTGACCCATGTACTGGGGCCATTTGTACCACACCTGGCTACAGAGACCTCCCTAGTCAGGGCACCCAAAACTGAATCATTCTGGGTCACTCAGCAACTGAGTTGGGGCAGTGTTTCCATGTGTGGTATATATTTCATCCAAAACACAAAGTGCCTGTAAATTCTCTTTAGTAACAGAAGATGAAAGATACAATCACTTGCCCTTATCTTTGAAGAGGATGTCTCTGCATTGCCAAGATCACTGAAATGCTAAGAACTTCACTAATGTAGCAGGTCCCTGCATTTTAGTAAGATTTCTCTCTCACACTGTAGAACACATATGTCTTATAGGACATCCAAAAAACTTAATACCTCCTGCTTGTCAGGTCCAAATAATCATCATGTAGTATACTAGTGGACCAGCATGATATACTGTGGAATCTCCACATGATCTAGGTGCTTTCAAACTATTTTTTGACAGAGGGCAGGTGAGTTAATCTAGCTCTGGGGCCCAAGGCTAGGAATTTGTCATGCTGTCCATCCCAGATAAAAGTGAACTGCTTCTAATGTGCCTTATGTTAAAGGGTTTGAAAAAATTGCATTTGCCAAATCAGTCATTTCAAACCAACTACCAGAGATTTTGTTGATATATTGTAGCCAAGATAACACATCTGATACAGTAGTAGCTAATGGAATTACCATTATGTGTGACTTGTCAGTTACCCTCCACAATCCATGGGCTTTGAAGGGGTAAGTTTAGTAAATTATATGGAAACATAATAGATCACTATTTTTGTATCCATTGATCTTTGAGAGTTACACTAATCTCTGCCATTATTGAGCCTTAGTTGCAGTATGGCTTCTGATTTATTTTCCTGGCCAGGGTGGTATAGTTTTAAGGGCTTCTCCTTGACTTTTCACATGGAAACAGTGTGACGGTTCTTCCAGATGCTGAGCATATTCTTTTTTTTTTTTTCCACTTTTTTTTATTATTTTTTAAATGTTACATTAAAAAATATGAGGTCCCTATATATACCCCCCACCCCCTCATCCCACTCCTCCCACATCAACAACCTCTTTCATCATCGTGAAATATTCTTGAAGTCACAAAGAGATGGACTTGGGCCAAGGCAAGGGTTTATCTGGCACCCACAAAACCCCAAGCTACTAGGAGGCCATAATGGCATTTTTGAACTCCTAAAGTATAAGACTGGACCCTATATCCAACAACATTCAAAAGATTTAGAAATTTCCTTTCCTTGGTTTACTGTTATCTAGTAAATGACAGTAGAATTTGCCAGGGAAGGACTGAAGGAATCATATTGCTTTATATACTTATTGTGTTGTTGCATGGTCCTTCTTCAAGAAGACCTGGCTTTTTCTTAAATTAATGGACTCTGAACCTGAGAACTGGCTCACATCTGGAAATAAAATGACTGATGATAATTTTTCATTGTAGCATGTGATATCAGACATTGCTTCTCCATTTTTAATCTATCTATCCCTAAGAACACCCTGACTTATTAGGCATTGCCATATCAGGGTCTTCTTGGGCTAGTTTTTCCATTACCCTTTATGTTAGTACCATCCACCTTGTCTCTAAGGTTTAAGTGCTGCCAACTGGCTCCTCCTCTCATGGAATGCTACCAACCACTGAAACTAAAGAGCCTGATTTTCAAAAGTATTACCTACCATCAAGCTATCCAACACACACAGACACCACTAAGCTTCTCAGTGTTGCTGATGCTCCTCCCCTCTCTAGCACATTCCTTATTCATTTGTTAAGGATGTGTGCTTTTCTAGGAAACATTCATCTGTTGTGTACTAAGATTTTATATTCTAATATTTCTACCTTTCTGCGTCATTTGATCCCTTCCTCAGTGCTCTTATCAGGCAGATCTGGTACCTGCACCTCATTTGATGTGTGTCATCATTATTTCCAAAATTTTAGAATTCACCCTAGAATTATGTTAAGATAGATATATCTGTAGATAGGTATATCTTAGGTGATTTTCCTAAGATTCCTGGCTGAAAGGATTCTGCCATCTTATCAACAAACTCTCCCTTATCCACTCTTATAATGCATAATAAAATATTTATAATTATATACAATATAGTATAATGAAGCTTTTTATATTAACAAAAATGAATTCTGGAATCCACATTTTTGGAGACAATAGTGCTTCTTTAAAACAATAAGCCTTATTTTTTAGAACAATTTTAGATTTACAGAAAAATTGAGCAGTTAGAACAGCATTCCCATATATCTGGCATTCAGTGTCCCCTAATTAATAGATTAATATTATTAATATTACAGAATATACAATATGTGACACTTCAAAGTTCTTTTATGATTCCCAAAAAGGAAAGATTTTATTTTTGAACTAATCCATTCCTGTGAATGTGGAGCCCTTTTGATTGAGGTGTGACTCAAATTGGGTTTCTGCCCTCTTGCTGGGTCTAATATAAATGGACACAGAGAGAGAGAGAGAGAGAGAGAGAGAGAGAGAGAGAGAGAGAGATGGAGTCACCATTTTGATCCAGTCATGTGAGAGAGAGGACTGCAGGAAAACAGAGAAGCCCTAAGAGGTCCCAGTATCTGGAATCAGCAGAACACAGGCACAGAAAGAAGCCCCCAAGGGGCTAGGCCCACACAGCAGCTCAAGATTGAATAGTGGAGCCATATGCCTGATCGCCCACAGCTGAACTCAGGAAGAAAGCAGAGCAACTGAGATTGAGAGAAGAGGCTCAGAAAGAAAAAGTTCCTATGCCTACTTGCCAACAGCTGAACTCTGAGAGATGGTAGCTTCTGGAGAAGAAAGCAGGGGGCCTTGGCAGAGATTGGCCACCATCTTCGCCACATGGCAGGACACCAGGATCACCACTATCTGACTTTGGCAAGAAAGCATCTCTGATGGTGCTTTAATTTGGACATTTCATGGCCTTGGAACTGTCAGATTTTCTCCTAATAAAATCCCCATTATAAAAGACATCCTGTTTCTGGTACTTTGCATTGGCAGTCCTGTGGCAAACTAAGACACAATATTTTTTATTTTCTTGCTCAAATTGTTCCAGCCATTGGGAACTGTTTCAGTTAGTTGCTATGGTCCTTTGATATACTCCCACCAATGCAATTTTATTTTGTTGTGTTTTAGTATATCCTTACTTTCTGCCAGTACAAGATGCCCCAGGCTCATCTTATATATTTCCTGGCACAGTCCTAGAATCAGCTATTTCTCCAAGGAGTCCCAGTTCTCTTTACTGGAGAATAGTACTGGAAGCCAATGTCTGGGTGCCAGGTGCGGATATTGCTTCTAGGGTTATTTTGCTTCTAGGCCCTCTCAGATAACAAAGGAAGGAAATACATGCTAAACTAATCATGAATTCATACTGATGTCTCCACTTCAAATCCATAAATGCATGGGTCATTCTGGTCTCTTTCCCTTGTTAATGTGTAAATTCCCATTCCAACAATGAGAAATCTGGTTCCCAGAGATGGTGCTTTTTACTTAAACTCTCCGTATAGATAATCTACTTAACTCCAATCTCCCTGTTCTATACTATACAAACCTTACTATGCACTACACTATATAACCTACCCACTTCTCAGCTCCAAGCTTCCAATTCTATACAATTATCTGTGATGCTATGGTTGGGACTATGCAAACTACATTTCCCAGACCAGCTTTCTGTTGGGTTGTGCATGGAAGGAAATAAAGGGGAATTGGAAAGTGGTTGGAGGGGAGAAATATCTTTCATCACATTTTATTCAGTTTCCATCAGTATTGCTCCAACAGCAGCAAATTCCTACCTCTGAGCTACGGCTTCTTTTTTCACTTCCAGCATTATCCTCACCACACTTATTTAGAAGTTAGAAATAAGTCTGGATATACCTCCTATAGCCAATGGGAATACCATCTGTATTAGTCAGCCAAAGGGGTGCTGATGCAAAATACCAGAAATTGGTTGGTTTTTATAAAGGGTATTTATTTGGGGTAGGAGCTTACAGATACCAGGCCATAAAACATAAGTTCCTTCCCTCACCAAAGTGTGTTTTCATGTGTTGGAGCAAGATGGCTGCCAATGTCTGCAAGTGTTCAGGTTTTCTGGGTTCCTCCCTTCCAGGGTCTTGCTTCTCTCTGGGTTCAGGGTTTCTCTCTTCCCAGGGCTTGCTTCTCCTTGGGCTCAGTGTTCCTGTCTTCCTGGGGATTGCTTCTCTTTCCTCTGTGTGCTTACTTCCCAGTGCTCCAGCTTAAGGCTTCAGCATCAAATTCCAACATCAGAACTCCAACATCAAAACCCTCAACTCTGTCCTTTGCCAAGTGTTGGAGATTTGGACCCAAAGGATATCCAGAATGAAAGAAAGAGGAAAGGGAAAAGGAAACAAAGAGCAAGAACGAGCGAGCTGGGATCAGGGGGTCTGCAAGTAGAGATCCTCAGACAACTTTATTGTTTACAAGGGGCTCTCTATATACCCCAGTCTATGTGACAACAAGCAGCAACATGCAGTTAACTATCAGCATTACTCTCATAGTCTAAGGAATTCAAAAAAATCTTATCTCAAGGTACAAAGTCTAAGTGTTCTATTTACTACAAAAGGTATGTGCTCATCTTTTCTTTCAGCCTTTAACAGCTTCATCCCGTTTGTGGGAACTCTTAATTGCTGCATTCCTTAGGTTGCAAGTGTAGCCATGGAGACAGCACATCTCTCCTTGTGAGGCCACTGTGCCTCAGTTTCCAACACCAAGCCTTTTATCTGGCTTGACATGGCCCAATCAAAGCCATGATCACAACTTTATCACACCCAGGTACAGATCAGATTACAAATATAATCCAATATCTATTTTTGGAATTCAAAACCATATCAAACTGCTACAAGTATTCAGTGAACATTGGTGATTTTTCTTTTCGTCAACTATTTCAGTAGACTGGGATTTAAAGGCAACATCCATATAAGACCAATGTTCCACTAAGGAATTTTCAGCCTGGCTAGTTTTATAATTAGATACCAGTTTTTCCTCATCGCCATTTTGTATTTTCTTTGCATCTTTCCAGGACTGAAGCAAACTAGTACATATGCTCATTGTTGTATCATTTGTTAAAGTATTGTAATATTAGTATTAATTAGTAAATATTCCCAGCACTGAGACCTCTGAGTATCCTCTCACTACCCGAGCTAAGTTTTCTGCTTCCCGGAACTTCCTGTATCTTTCCATTATCCAGCAATGAAAAAGCAAATACTTCAAGGTTCCTGCTACAGTGTTAGGGTCAGTATCTATCCTAATTGGTTGACATGAAAGCCAAACATGTTAAATGTTTTGTGTGTCAACTCTGCATAAGTGTATTGTCCTTCTTTCAATCAAGAATATTGCTGATGTGAACATTTTTGTTCACATGATGTGAACACATACTGTGTGCCATACATAAAATGCTTTAGGTATTTACTATTATTGTTCACATTTTTTTTAGCTGAGGAAACTAAGCCCAGAGAGTACACAGTTATTAAGTGATGGACCAGGATTTATATCACAAAATAACTCCAGAGCCTGGACTCTTCACTGAGAGTCTACACCAATTTGTCAGCATGAGGTGAGTTTCACAGTTTGAACAGAGCAGAGAAGGGCTCTATGAATTAAAGCTTTACTTGACTTGGGAGTCAAGAGAAGAAGCTACTTGAAGGAATAAAAATGGAGGATGGAAACTAACACCACAACCTTCTCATTTAATAACAGAAATCAGGTTATTTGAAATAAATTGGTTTCATTCACCGACGATGCTTAAATACTTTGTTTCTTTCTGAAGTTATTCTGTGAATTCTTGTCAAAATTAACTGAGTTAAAAAAAACATGACTCCTCCAAGCCCATCTGGGTCCTGTGATTGTGTGCTGCTCTCATCATGTAACCTTGCAATAAAGCAGAGTGTGGTTTTAAAAAAGCATCATCTTTAGATTCAGACTTGGATTCAAATGCCAGCTCTACTCTTTATAAACTTCAGGATCTCCACTTTTTCAAATAAAGAAAGCATTGGCTACCCCTTAGAATTACTTGTTGGATTAAATTACATCTTTTATTTAAAAGTAAGGTTTTAAAACGAGCTTTATTATTATAGATTCCCATTCTTCTCTTAAGTTTCATGCCCCATCATGTAAAATATGTTTCTGCTCTCTGGCTTTCATTTTCACTGGGTAGTCTGTTTATTTGCTGTCAGCATTGGTTGTCAAATAAGACTTGTTAAGTAAGTCCAGTTTTGGGGTACTAAGAGCCACTAGTCAGCTTGGATAACACAAATTTCATTTCCAAATCTTTTTCTTAAAGATTATTCTTATAAGCTAGCTGCTGCTTTTCTTTTAATATTTAGTGTTTAAGGAGGCTAACATTATTTTACTTAAAGAATAGAATTCAATTATGTCTAAACTAATTTTACAAGTACAAAAAGATATGTTTAAAGATTGTCATTGCATCTTTCTTTAAAAAAAAGAAGAAAAATGATATAAACCTCCATTAATAAGGAATTGGTTAAATTGGTTTAGATGAATGTCTAAAATGGAATGCTGTGAAACTATGTTATTTGGGAATCTCTTGGTTGTGAATATAAGACTTACACAGGAAAGCAGAGTTTAGTGACAGGACTTGGCATTGTTTCTTAGTAAACAAGGTAACTGGGCTACAGAAAAACCATAGAATCAGAGTCTAGAAGACTATAGAGACAGTCTTTCTGTCATTACTGTTGTTCTTTTTCAATATGCTTTACTTTTTTCTCTCTGGCCCACATGGTACATAGCTCATACTAGCCCGTCCATATCTCTCTCTCTTTCTCTCTCTCTCTCTCCCCCCCCTCCCCCCATTATAAATTATTGGAAAAGGACCATATTAAATCAATTTTTTTCCTATTAGGAGATAGGTTCACATAATACAAAATGGCTTCTGAGGGACTTGTCTTTAATAGGTATAAAATTAAAGGAGGGGTAAATATAAATTTGAGAGCTGTATTATATGTATTGTATGGTCATTAAAAAGAATGAGATAGATCTGATTGTACTGAACATAATATTTTGTTTAATGAAGAAAAGCAAGTAATAAATTAATATTTTAGAATTCCTTATTTTTTGTTTAAAATAAAAAATAAAGAAAGGAAGTATGTATATGTGTGCATATGCTTTGAAAACAATCTGAGCGAATACGTATCTCACTTTTCATATTGCTTATCAGTTGGGAGTATGTTTAAAAGACCCACAAACTTTCTATTATATTTTATACCCTCTTCATTTTAATTTTATAAGCATGAATAGATTATGTGATACGAATATCTGTAATGGTTTTAAACACTTAAAATATTCTACTTATGAATAATTAAATAAAGTGTGGTGATTTGGAGCTGTATATACCCCAGAAAATATTTTCTTAATTCGAATCCATTCCTGTGGATGTAAATCCATTGTAAGTAGGACTTTTTTATTTTTTTAGAGTTTTTTTGTCTTTATTTTTTTAATATTACATTCAAAATATACGAGATCCCCATATACCCCCCTCCCCCCTCCCCCTACTCCTCCCCCCATAACAACAACCTTCTCCATCATTATGAGACATTCATTGCACTTGGTGAATACATCTCTGAGCACCGCTGCACCTCATGGTCAATGGTCCACACCATAGCCCACACAGTCCACCCAGTGGGCCATGGGAGGACATACAGTGTCTGGTAACTGTCCCTGCAGCATCACCCAGGACAACTCCAAGTCCTGAAAATGCCCCCACATCACATCTCTTCCTCCCATTCCCTACCCCCAGCAGCCACCATGGCCACTTTCTCTACACCAATGCCACATTTTCTTCGATTACTAATCACAATAGTTCATGAATAGACTATCAGTAAGTCCACTCTAATCCATACTCTATTCCTCCATCCTGTGGACCTTAGAATGGTTGTATCTACTCCACATCTATATGAGGAGGGGGGTTAGACACATGGATGCTGGATGCAATTCTCCTGCTTTCAGTTGTAGGCACCCTTGGCTCCCTGGTGTGGTGGTTGACCTTCTTCACCTCCCTGTTAGCTGAGTGGGGTAAGTCCAATAAACCAGAGTGTAGGAGTTGCAAGTCTGTTGAGGCTCACATGTTCTGGCTATCACATGGTCAGTCCAGAGATTCAGGTCCCCTGGATATACACTAAACCCCAGCGCCAACTACAGATCCAAGTAGGACCTTTTGATGAGGCTACTTCAGTTAAGATGTGTCCCACCTCATTCAGGATGAGACTTATTGCTATTACTGGAGGTCCTTTATAAAAGGAATAAATACAGAGACAAAGCCAGAGAAGCAAGAAGCTGAAATCAACGAAATGCGAAAGAGAAGAGAGAGATCATCAGATGTCGCTACATGCCTAGCCATGTAGCAGAGGAGTCAAAGATCACTGGCAGCTTCGCCTTGACTATGGCTTAATTTGGATATTTTCACTGCCTCAAACTGTCAGTTAATAAATTCCCATTGTTTAAGTGAATGTATTTCATAGTAAATGCTTTAAGCATCCTAAGAAACTAAAATAGGCTACTATTATAAATTATTCCAGAACATGGTATCTAACTTTTTAAAATTATGATCAGATAGAATAAAAATTGAAAGAAATCCTGAAATATCTAACCCAAATAATTATCTGATTCTTGACATATCACTAATCCCAACAGGTAATTCCCCAGACTATTCTTAGATACTGTCTGTGCAGCCTTTTCAGAGCTAATAATTCTGTCTGACTATTTGAGAGTTGGCCTTATACTAAGCTGAAATCAGTTTCATAATCCCCACCCAACTGGTCTAGGACATTTTAAAGTCAGCATTCAGTCTCCTAAAGTAGACATTTAAACGTGCTATTGTAGTAGGAAAACAAATATCATGAAAAGCCCAAAAAGATGAAATTTCTCTGAGGAAGGAAAGTGATTCCATTGGAAACAATAAAACCTTGGACTTCTGTTTCCAGTAATATGGTGGACTTGATATCTCGAAAGACTTCACACACCCCAAGCTGGCCATTACCATGTCTAGATAATATATCTGCACAGGCCCTGCCTTCCCTGCTTGGCTATTCTGACTTCCAAATACATGGTTTCTTTTCCTCACCACTTTCCTTCTCTTCTATTCCACCACCTCTTGTTAGGAGAGGGACAGAATTAGAATAGACGTTTCTGTCCTTGTTTTCATTGCCTTTTGGGAGATGAAGTTATCAGTAAGGAAAATCAAGAACTTGTTAGAGGCTCTACTTTTAGCCAAATGAGACTTCCAACAGATGTCCAGAAAGTCCCTCATTTTGCCTCTATGCCAGTTCTGTAATTTGTGTCAGGAACCCATCATCCATTCCCTCCATCTGTTAGTCTGTCACCTTCAAATGTAAGCATTATAAAGAAACAGAATTTATGTGTTTGGCTCTGAGATAATAATGATGTTAGTACCTCTCTCCTTTTAACTTCTCACAAATGCTCTCTAGTTTGAAGTCATTTTAACATTAAGTCATAAGTACTTAGATTTTTCTAGCTCAGTAACCCTACTGCCTTAACGTAGGATCGCCATCCCTCTTTCAGGAATAACTTTGTTTTCCTAATATTTCTAGGAGACCCCAAGAAATAATGCTTACAGTAATGCCTTGACTTTGCTTCCAAGTACTGCTATTGACACCCAACTGAGGCTGCCCTATTCTCCCTCTGCTGCTCTGCACATTTGTTGGCCATTCTTCCCAGAATTGGTCACCCCCTTTCTGCAAAGTCTACAGCTGCACTAATATAGTAGCCACTGCCACATGCAGCTACTAAATTTACATTCATTAAAATTAAATTAAAAATTCACCTCTTCAGTTGCACTATCCACATATAGTCAGTGGCAACCATATTGAAAAGCACAGAGGGACCCTTCCATATCATTGCAGAGTTGGACCATGTTGGTCCATAGGGAAATATCCTCTCACCTCTAGATTATGCTTTCTAAGGTGGATCCACAGAAAATTTTCTGAGCAGTATAAGAAATATAGAATGTTCTTATTATTATCTAAACTTCAGAGTTGGAACAGAAAAAAGGAATCAGAATAAAGCCTGGAGGATGTGGAGGAGAGGTCCCTATAAAGACAGTTCCTTTATCCTTAGTGAAAATACAGAAATAAAGGCATAGCAATGGCCAATATTCACTTTATGAATGTATGCCAGTTCAATACATTATAAATAAAAATGTGACTCTCAGGAATATCTGACCAATATTATTCTAACTTATAAACTTTTGTCATTAAGTAAAATACAGTTCTCAAACAAGAGTAATTAGGTCACTCCTCTGATTGGGTACTAGGAAGATAAATGATAATGCCCCACCTTCATATCTCTTATGATATATAAGCCTAAAGGATATGGCAAGTAAATGCTTAATTCAGTCATCTGATGAAAAGTGAAGGAACACGCAAAAAGGGACTAAGGTTTTTTTTTCTTTAATAGAATAGAATAAATGTGTTCTGTGTTGTATCCATCTAATCATAATGAATCCTTGTAACAAAGCCATGTTTCTCTGATTCTCCCTGGAATGGAAAAAATGGGAACCAAACTACCCAAGCTATAATCTAAGAGGAGCCATTTACATTGTGTACTCTGAAACCACTTTCATTCCAAAGGGAAAGCATACCTGGAATTGGGATAGCCTTCCATTCACCCAGGAAGCAAGTGTGAGAAACAGCAAGTGTGGTGCCACACTTCTCTAGGATAGATGTTGTACTCAATCTGACTCCATTTTTGAAGTTTGCTGACAGCTCTTAAGTCATATCCTTTTCTTTCCCCCTTCTACTCCATGTATGGGCAAGATTATAAGAATACCTGTATTCTCCTTCCTGTACTGCTGGCAGGAAGTTCAAACCACACACCAGAACCCTCAGCCTGGCCACACTCCTCTAACCACAGTAAAATTCCAATCTAGTCTCCTTTCCCTGTTCTCTCAGGCCATAAATACCTCATTATGTAAGTAATAAAACTTTTCATAACCTCTTAGTGTATGTTTGTGACATCTTCAGTGTCAATATCTGAGCCAAATTTTGGGTGAGGGTCATTCAGTTTCTGTGGGATAACCACAGCAGGTGTTTAAGTTCTCTCTACTTAAGAATGCTTGATTTGGTTGAGCCAAGTTGGCGAGCTAGGAAAATGGATATGAAGATTTGGCATTAACCCACAGAATACATTGTGCTACAGGGAATAACCTAGGCAGATGTAATTACAATACCAAATCTTAGAGTAGAGTGATTAGGGATGGGTGGGCTAATTAATGAAGGAAGAGTCAAAGACATTTCAAGGGCAGGAAAGTCAATCTATGAGAACTGTGGCAAAGAATTTTAGTGGCTTCTAGAAGCTAAGAGTGGCCTGTGACTGACAGCCAGCAAGAAAATGAGAACTTCAGTATTTCAACCACAAATAACTGAATTCTGCCAATAAGAAGAATGAACTTGGAAGTCTATTTTTTTCCCCCCCCTCAGAGCTTTGAGACAGGAACAGCCTGGTCAAAACTTTGATTTTAGCCTGTGTAACCTAGAGCAGAGAACCCAGCCATGCTATGCTGGACTTCTAACTCCCAGAACTGTGAGTTAACAAATGGGTATTTTTTTAAGCTACCAAGTTTTTGGTAATTTGTTAGATAGTAATAAAATTTAATGCAAGGAGATAATACGTCTAATATTTCTATCAAGCTGCTATACACACGTCAGTTTATTTCAAGTCACAACCACTGTCTCCCAACACAGGACTCAGTTCTCAATCAGACTCATACTAAATAAGTCTTATCATTAAATAGTAAATTAATAACTTATTAATAATTCACAAAGACACAAGAAATTCAAGACACAATCTGTGCCTTATCAAAATCTGGTGGGGGAGCAGTTGAGTGCCTGCTTCCCATGTGAGACGTCCTGGGTTCATTTCCCAGTGCCACCTAAAGAAAAAATGAGCAGTCAACAAGCAAAAAAATCTGGTGGTTCAAGCACTTGAGTGCCTGCTACCCACGTAAGACATCTCAGGTTCAGTTCCCAGTGCCTCCGAAAGAAAAGATGAGCAGACAATAAGCAAATATAATGAGCAAAAAAGACAACAAGCAAAAACAATAAGCAAAATCAATGAGTAAGATAACCAGCAAGATGGAGGCAGATTAAGTAGCTCCAAGAGTCAGCTCCTGCTACAGGGCAGTTAGTAACCCTCCAGAGCTATCTGGAGCTAGCTGAAGCACCTGTTCAGGGACTCCAGGAGATGAGAAGAGCATCCTGCAACATCCTTGAAGGAACAGAAGGAGGAGACTGCCCATCTGCAGAGAAGACTCAAAAATGGAGCGCTCCACACCACAGACGTCAGTGCCCATCCCCCACTGGAGACACAAGCCTCCTCAGGTGCTGTTCTGTGGCTGGAATTGAAAGCTCCACTTCCCAAAAACAGGGGAGGAAGAGATGGTTGGGCATAACTTCAGCTACAGATGAGTAAATTCAGTGGGCTAAAGTATAATCCTAAGAACAGGTGAAGTTTGAGCCTGTCCAGGTCAGAAAGAAGCCAGTGACCACCATCTTAACTGTGCGCCTGGCACAAGGGGAAGCGGGTGGACTGAAAATTCCAGTGCTGTTTAGGACCAGCTTCTTTCCATCCAGGCTGGTTTGCAGGTGTAGCATAAACCCCAGCCGCACCTCCAGCAGGGAGGAAGCTGGAGGAACCTGTGCCAGCCTCTCCAAGAAAATACTGGCCAGGCTGCGGAAGCCAGGGATTATCCTACTTTGGCAGTGCAAGCCACCCCAGAAGCTGTTCTGTGGCTGGAATTTGAAGCTCCATTTCCCAAAAACAGGGGAAGAGGAGACCATTGGCCTCCAATTTCAGCTACTGGTTGGTGGATTCAGCTGGCTAGAGTATGACCCTAAGAACAGCTAAAGTTTGAACCTGTCCAGGTCAGAAAGAGGCTGGTAGATGCCATTTTGACTCCACCCCTAGTCTGAGGGAAAGCCGGACTGACTGAAAATCAGTGACAGTAGGAACTGGTTTCTTTCACTCAGATCAGCCACCAGCCCCAGCCTAGGCATTAGTCCCACCTCTGGAAGAGAGGAGGCTAGAGGGCGCTGCACCAGCCTATCCAGGTAACTGAAGGTACATTTGACTAGCACAGACTGAATAATCGGTAGTCTATCGGGGCAGCCAGGGTCATTCTGGAACTACACTGCATAGATTGCTACCCACTCCTGCAGCTCCATCTGCACCCCAGGCAGGAGACAAAGGGATATGAACCATCATCAGTCTCTCTGGACAACAAGAGCTAGACCTCCACAACATGGATTATTCCACAAAGCTGTGACTCTGTCCCTACCCCTGGAAAAGGAGAAAGTTGGGAGTAGCTTCATCAGTCCCTGAGACCATGAGGGCAGCTTGAGTCTCCATGACTTATAGCACCAACTATATCCTTGGTTCCTACTGCATAACCATCAAGGGAGAAATGGCAGGAAGCCCCAAACTAAAGAGAAAAACTTCACCCAGAATAAATATTCTAGTAAGCCAATGCCAAGACACCAACAAAAAATTACAATCCACACCAAGGAACAGGAAGATATGGCCCAGTTAAAGGAAGAAGATAAGCCTCCTGATGATATAAAGTAGTTGAGACAACTAATCATAGATGTTCAAACAAATCTCCTTAATAAATTCAATGAGATGGCTAAAGAGATTAAGGATATTAAGAAGACATTGGATGAGCACAAAGAAGAATTTGAAAGTATACATAGAAAAATAGCAGACCTTATGGGAATGAAAGGCACAATAAATGAAATTTAAAAAACATTGGAATCATGTAATAGCAAATTTGAAGAAGCAGAAGAAAGGATTGGTGAACTTGTAGAAATGGCCTCTGGAAGTGAACATACAAAAGAACAAAGAAAAGAATGGAAAAAATTGAACAAGGTCTTAAGGAACTAAATGACAGCAAAAGATGTGCAAACATATGTGTCATGGGTTTCCCAGAAGGAAAAGAGAAGGGGAAAGGAGCAGAAGGAATATTTGAAGAAATAATGGTAGAAAATTTCCCAGCCTTACTGAAGGACATAGATATCCATGTCCAAGAAGCACAATGTATTCCCATCCAAATAAATCTGAATAAAACAACTCTGAGTCAAATACTTACCAGAATGCAAAAGACAAAGAGAGAATTCAGAGAATAGCAAGAGAAAAGCAATGCATAACATATAAGGGATACCCAATAAGGTCAAGTGCTGATTTCCCACCAGAAACCATGAATGCAGGAAGACAGTGGTGTGATATATTTAAGATACTACAATAGAAAAACTTCCAGCCAAGAATCTTATATCCAGCAAGATTGTCTTTTAAAAATGTGGACAAGTTTAGAATATTCACAGATAAACAGAAACTGAGAGAATTTCTAACCAAGAGATCAGATTTTCAGGAAATTCTAAAGGGTGTGCCAGAGCCTAAAAAGAAAAGAAAGAAGAGACCTAGAAGAGGGTCTAGAAATGAAGAATATATCAATAAAAGTAACCAAAAGTGTCAAAAGAGTGGAGAAAATAAAATATGACAGATAAAGTTCAAATAGTCAGGAATAAACTTAACCAACCATGTAAAGCACTTGTATTCAGAAAACTGCAACTCAGTGTTAAAAGAAATAAAAAACAGCCTAAATAACTGGAAGAAAATTCCATGCTCATGAATTGGAAGATTAAATATTTAGATATCAATTCTACTCAAATTGATATACAGATTCAATGCAATTCCAATAAAAAGAACACCAGTATTTTTTTAAATTAAAAACATGATTATCAAATTTATTTGGAAGGGTAAGTGGTTCTGAATAGCCGGAAATATCTTAAAAAGGAAAAGCAAGCTCTCTTCTCCAGATTTTATAATACCTAGCTATATTGGTAAAAACAGCATGGTACTGGCATAAAGACAGACACATAGACCAATGGAACCAAACTGATGGTTCAGAAACAGACCCTCACATGTATATTCAAGGGATTTTTGACTAGCCTGTCAAACCCACACAGCTTGGGCAGAATAGTCCAACAAATGGTGCTGTAAGAATTGGATTTCCACAGCCAAAAGAAGGAAAGAGGACCCTTATCTCACACCTTATTCAAAAATTAATTCAAAATGGATCAAAAACCTAAAAGTAAAAGCAATAACCATAAAGCTTCTGGAAGAAATTGTAGGCAAATAGCTTCAAGATCTGGTGGTAGGTGGTGGATTCTTAAAGGAAATGAGAGGAGGACTGAGATGGGCTACTGATATTTAATGTATGTAGAAGTTTTAATTAGCTTTAAGATAAAAGTGTGGAGTATATGGTAACACATAGTAACAGGTAGTTTATAAATGGGGATGTGGCTGAAAATGGTAGACTAGGTATGTAACTGCCAATTAACAGAATGCTAGAGACTATTCTAGGAACAGAATAGCACAGTAAACCAAAAGGTGGATGGAAATTGTGGTTGATGGTACAGATGCAAAAGTGTCCTTTGTTAGCTAGAGCAAATGTACATCACTATTGCAGGGTGGTAGGAATGTGGAGAAGCATGGGAAAGATAAAACTGGAGTGACCTATGGACTGTGGTTAGGTGTAATAATATAATATTCTTGCATCTATGCCAAAGATGTACTGTGTTGATAATGGGTCAGTATGGAAAATGTATGCCAAATGTACATTATGGAAGTGGTAACAATCAGATGATATTATAATTTGTAACAAATTTTCCACTACAGTGTGATGTGTTGACAGAGGGGGTGTTGATTGGGAATTCTGCACATGTGCATGATTGTTTTATAAGTTTACAACTTCTGTCACAAAAAATATATTTAAAAATACTAATAGTGTGAGTTGGGGGAGAAATACACCAAATATAAGATAAGGACTATAATTAGTAGTAAGAGTTTGACAATATTCTTTCATAATTTGTAACAAACATCTCGCAACAATGCACAGTTTCGGTGGAGGGTTGATGCATGGGACCCCTGTATGATGTTATGCATGTTTGCTTTGTAAGCTCACAACTTTTACTATACACTTAATTGTTTATGTACGTTCATATATAAATGATATAAAGATAATAATAGTGGGGGCTGGGGAAAATACTTTTGACAATGCTCTTTAATCATTAGTTAAAGGTTTAACAATAATGCAAGGTTATTGGTGGTGGGGGAGGTGTGAGAGCCCTCCTCTATGATGTTATGTATGTTTGTTCTGTAAGTTCACAGCTCTTACTGTACACTTATTGTTTATGTATGAGTGATATACTTCAATAAATTTTAAAAAAGAAGAGTTGGGAAAAAATCAAGTAAAAAAACGAGGGAGCCATCTCAGGCTGGGGATGGGGTGGGGAAGGAGGTGAAATATATCAAAATAGATGAATAAAATGAAAAACTAGAAGACCCTGACTCCATCAGACTCAGCTTACTAAAATCTGTTTTCTACTCTGGATTATCTTTTGCATCAGAGTGAAGAACACAAACTGCCTCATACAAATTTTACAGGGATGGCCCGAAGTTCTACAGGTTTTATATGTAACTAATTATGTTACTGCAACGACTACATGACTAGCTTCTATTCTCCACAGAGCTGCTTCTCATAAACCCACAAATTGTAGATTTATTTACAATAAACAGTACTAACACACCAGAAACATTTTTGCTAAAAAGATACATACATAGCAGCTCCTGGAAGGCTTTCATTTATCTTCCGTATGGTAAATTCTATCAGTACTGTCAAGGAGGTCTAGTCCAGGTCAAAATTGCCAGACCTGAGGGAAATGAGATAAACTGAGATTCAGACCCACTATTATTCCATTTCTGCCTTTTTCTTTATAAGAATCCTCTCTCAGGAGCCAAACAGTTTGCCCCACTACAATTTGTCCTCTGATGCCTTCTGTTCTCAATTTACCAGTAATAACTGATTTAGCTAGATCTGCCCTCTAAGTATTGAAAAATATAGGTTTGTTTTTCTTTTGCTTTGTTGCTGTTTACTCCAAGTAACATCTAATGCCAAGATTAATGGATATAAAAAATATATACTGCATTAGGGGGAGGATGCATTCATATCTATATATCAGTTTCATTCAGTCCATTCAGGATTCCAGCATACATTAATTAACATTTATCTTCTAATATTTGAAAGTAATGTTACCCCTCCCCTTATATGAATGTACTTTTTAAAAAGTTCCCATTGCTTATTTCCACTGAGAATCCATTCCATTAACTCTTGAGGATACCAGTGAGGTTAAACTGTACTGCCTTATGCAATAAGCTCATGTTTAGTTTATTACACAGACACTGAAAATTGGTTTATAATAGGCATCTGAGCCCATGTTTTATTTCTGAATCCCTCCTAAATAAATTGCTTATGTTTATTGATAGCCAGTATCTATGTTCTCCGTGGAATTCCTAAAGTATTCAATTTGGATCCTTTACCTTAGAATATGAACCTCTCCTCCATATTCAGTTTAAAGTATAACTGAGCAAGTCATGTAGTCTCAGGGTAAAAAGCAAACACATTCTTTTTGGTTCCTGTGAGGTGAGAATTTGGGATACACTCAAGAGGCAAATCTCCCATGGATCACATGTTGTCTATAAGCCTCTGAATGGAGACAACAACCATCATGTTTGAGGGCCATGATTCTGGAATCATTGGAACTCAATGTTTTGTCCAGAAATACATCTTTCTTACAAGAGAATGTACTTAATGGTTTTAGAGCTCTAGTGGAGCAGTTTATTCTTCTGCTTGCTACTCATTCCACTTTTCTAACTTATTCTGCTTTTAACCCCTCCATTTTTTATTTCCAAATATTTTCTCATACTTATTCCTCAAAGCACATATCCTTAGTGCTATCCTTCATGCTACAAGCCTCAAATATGTTAGGAAGATACAGAGTTTTTTCCCTCTGCATTCCTGAGTCATGTCTCCATTCTCTGTATACTTGACATAGATTTTTTAATGTCTTTCAATTCCCCCAGAATCTTGTACTATTTCTCTTTCTCTAGTGGTTCCCTGAGAGCAGCAATGTTTGGCTGAATGAACACGTCCCTTGGGATCAGAACTACACAGACCTGCTGCTTTCTACAAATGTGGTCCTTGGGAAGTTACAAGTGCTTTGAGCATCTATTTCCTCTTCAAAAGGGTTAATAACAACTACTATACCTCAGAGTTGTTTTGAGGTGAAACAAAACAATGTATATTATTTTTCAACTATAGCACATTGTAGAATCCTTGGAGTTCATAATTTAATAACCCTTTATTCGTGCATTTATTCATTCATTCAAAAAGATATATTAAACTCTATGTAATTTTCTTTTCAATTCAATCCATGTAGGTATTCAGGACCCTGATATATTTCCTAGTCTGGAAGATTTTTGCTCACCAAAACTGAAAGTTATAAGATAGGTTTTTCTATTTTAATTAAAAGTCTATATCATTAAAAATATTGTATTCTTTTATAGTATCATGAAAATAGAAAGAGAGATGTCCTAATGACTAAATAGAATTGAACAATAAAGGGTGAATGTTGTCCCTATGAACCTCCAGGCTGTAGTATGGGGAGTTCAGTAAGCTTCTGAAGAAATGGTTGTTACGCACCTAAAAAATCTGGATTCAATGGACTCCAAAACTTATCATGGGGTGTCAATCTATAAGAGTGATTTGTAAGTATTAGAAGAGACATTTAGGTTGGATGAGTGAACAATGCACCTTAATCAGCACTTACAGATGGATAGATACTATACGCCACATTATTTATGGAAACTTTACATAACTCTTGGTAGAAGAGGGAACCCCAGTAAGGTCCGAGAAAGAGTTTATCCAGGCCCTAGAAAGACATTAGGTCAGACAGATTTAGTTATTAAAAAATAAAGTGTTCATTTCCTTATGTTTGAGTTTTTGACTCACCTATATATATAACACAAACATAAAATATGTCCTTCAAAAGTAGATTGTTTCTCTGGCTTCCCAGGCACTTGTCAGGCTTGGATAATCAAATGACATTATTTCAATTTGAGGATTGCTTATGCTGGTTTACACTGAATTTCAAGGTAAGTTGCCAGTTTGATGGACTCTTGGTTATTTCTTAAGCCAAAGTATTCCACAACCGTTTAATAGGATACTGAATTGTCACGAAATATAATCTTTTTTAAAACTAAAGGAAGGAAATACTGAAGATAGATTGATAAATAGAAAACAAAAAGGAGAATACAAAACTGTAAAAAGAATGATGCCATTTTTGTTAGTATAATACAAGTGGAGGGCGGTAATGGTAGTGGAGGTGATGCCGGTGCTGTGTGCCAGGACATGTAAGGATAGACAGATGACAGAGATAGATGATTATAAAAATTATTCTCTCTGAAGGTAAGGTTTATGCTTATAGTCTCTATATTTTCTAAATTTTCAACAATAAAGATGTATTGCTTTTTATAACCAGCACAAACATGAATGCTACTTTTGCAGTTCCCTTATGACACTTTCTCATGTTATCTCCCTCCACTAGTCAAAGAACAATTGGTTGCCAAATATCAGGAAATTAACACAATTATCACCAGCTGGCTAGCTGCTAGGAGTAGTTACTGGGCTGTAACACACCCAGTGGGGGATAGAAAACCTTGAAGGAATAAAGTTGATGATTAATCAAACTTGAAAAATTAACTTCCTGGGAGAGCATATATCAAGATGATTTATTCACTGAGCACTGGGAAACATTCCTGAAAGCCCCTTTATAATGATTTCAGAAGCAGGACCATTTAAAAACAGACTGTTGATACTCAAAAGAGTAGGAATTTCACATACTTGAAATAACTTCTAAAGTTCTAACTAACGGGAGAAATATCTAATTGGCTACAAGGTAACAATTATATTTGTATATAAACTATTTTTTACCTAATCGACATTTAGGTTCAAGTGCACAAAAGAAATGACTGGATTTAATGTTGGCTTTATAAAGATAGAAAACATATAATCCTTCTCTCTAAATTCCTTACCATCCAAGCAGGTAGACTGACCTATGTTAATTGCTGATGTGAAAGCACATATTTTGATTTTGAGGTTTTGAGGAGATGCAATAAGTAAAACTCCCCTACCCCACTCGAATTCTGATCAAGCTAAAAGACAAACAGAATGTAAGACAGAGAGAAATAAAAAATCAGAGAAAACACTTGTATTTGTGGACAAGTAGACTTCCTTATGTTGAACCATAATTAAAGAAATTTACTCATCTTGTGAGGGGTTGACCTAGGATAGGCTTTCAACGCAGGGAAAGAGGCTGCCGCTGCAAAACTCTTAACAAGAGAAACAGAGCAGAAAGTATGCTCTCTTTGAGCAGAGTTGTCCCACAGCATCTGCATCACCTGGGAATTTGTTAAGAATGTAAATTTATGGGCCATCCCTTGGACTATTGAATTAAATCTTTGGGGACTGGATTCAGAAATCTGTGTTAGAAGTATCCCTAATGGAGATTTGGACTCAGTTTGAATATCACTGCATGAAAGTGACAGAGGTGGGTGAAGCTGAAATATTCATGCACATTTTCTCTTTCCAGACCTCACAATCAAATAGTTATCTCCACATTTATGAGGAGAAGTGAGTGAGCAAGAGTTGGAGAGAGGCTAGGGTGTTACACTGTTGGAGCTCCTACCCTCCAATACTCTTTAGCTATTGTTTCTCTTAACTCAGTGGTCTTAAATAGTTAAGTCTATGGTTAAATAGGGGTTTGCCTATCCTCTTTGATGGAGATTAGAAGAGAATCATGGCAGTTTGGTTCCCACTTACCCCTTTCCCTTCCCAGCCACTGCTTATTTTGGTACCTCCTGAGACTATTCCATGACAGTGTAAATTTCATTTCTCAAAGTTTCTGAAATGATTTAGAATACCAGTTAGTTAAATTGGTTGAGGAAGTATTTACAATTATGACCGACTTCTACAAAATGAAAAGTTTAGAGCTAATACAAATTATTATGGAATGTTCAGACTATTTATAGACTGCTTTTGTGAATAAGAAGATCTTTATTTTTAGCTCAATAACATTTTTTTGAAACTCAGCTCAAAGGATTTATCTAAAAGTCCAGCAGATATACATGCAAAACAAACTTGAAGAAACTCCTTGCATAATTTCAGCTATTGAACTACTTAGCCAGGTAACTACTATTTTCTTTAATCACAGAAATGATCTATGGTACAAAATACTTTTAACAATCCAATAATACATATTATGAGTAAGACTGTAAAATCTGGTGTTGCTTCTTTAACTGTATAAAACTGCACGCTGCCCAGAGTTAAGGACCATTGCCAATATTTAACCTGATGATTTTCTCCCTGTATACAAATTAATTACCATGGAGGACTGTATTTTCTGTTCCACTAGGAATTAACTCCAAGGCTCTTTTGTACCTAAGGGCAAAATTTCACTCTCACTTCTATTTCTTATCTCAAAGTATATCCACTCATGTTGTCCAACATAATCTATCCAAAATTCTGCAAATGAGATCAAACACCAAATTAGGATAGTACAATAATAATATTCCAGCAGAAATTCCCTAAATCTGAAATAAATTTCCTCTCATTTTTATATTCTAATGAATTAAAATATTAATATTAAATACCATTATAAATTAACAGCATCAAAATTCAAATGAATTACAGCTTCAAATTAAATCAGTCCTTTTTAAAGCAAAAAAGCCTAAAGAAAGAAAATCCTTCCCAAACTTCTTATCATTCTAGTTCTTAGACAGGGTTCTTGATTCTACTATGGAGTTGGAGCTCCTTCACAGCTGCAGTATGGGTAACTTCCAAGGAAATGGGGTAGTTCCTTTAAAATCTCAGAACATGAATTTGTCTCTTATTTGACACACTTTAAAATTTCCAAAGAAATAACATAAGAAAATCCTGTCATGCAGTATGACTTAAAGATATCTGACAGGTTATTTGTTAAAAAAATTAAATTTCTAGATAAAACATACTCTTTCATGCACTGTTAAATTTATAGGAACTGAGAAAAATCTCCAAGTCTCTGCCTTTCTGCCTGAAATATGAAAAACAGCAACCCAAGCTGAAACCTGAATACGGAGTGGTTAATGGTGAGTGAAGGTGGAAAGTAGGATTGCCATAAGAGCAAATAATTGCGCAGACCAAATTACTAAACTGGTGAGAAGGAGCTGAAATTGTGACTCTTGCCTTAAGTCAGAAGAAAATAGAACCCTTCTTTCCTTCAAGGAGAATATCTTCAATTCAGTTACTTGGGATTCCCACCTAAAATCAGTCAGATATGAATTCATAAACAAAGATGATCAAAACAGAAGAAATCAGCAGAAATAACAAAACAACAATAACAAGAAAACAAATTAAGTACTACTGAGACACATTTTTTTCATGAAGAATTATTTTAATTATGAGTTGCTGCATTAAACCACCTCAACATTTTGTAATTTAAAATAACCAATTTTATTTTACTCACAATTTTTATGGGTCAGGAATTTGGGAAAGTCTCAACAGGCTGGCTCATCTCTGACTCACTAAGTATGAGTTGGGGTTGCTAAGACTGGAGGAGATACTTCCAAGATGTCTTCTTTACTAATAAGACTGGTATCTCAAGGTCCCTTGATTTCTCTCTCTCTCTCTCTCCACATCATGTCCCATCCTCCGAAGTCTTACTGCTTAACCTGGACTTCGCACAACATGGTGGCTTCAGAATAATCACATTGCTTATATGTAGGGTTGCCAAATAAGAATACAGGACCCACTTAAATTTGAATTTCAGATATTTTTGCCATGAAATGCTCCATATATTACTGGGACATACTTGCACTAAAAAAACTTACAATATCAACCTTACCTCCAAGAGGCAGCAAACAAGGCTTCTAGGCCAGTTGAGGGCATTGATCTGAATTGAATCAGTCTCATTTCCCCCACAGAATATTGGTTAAAGCAGTCACAGTGTCGACCCATGTTTTAGAAGTAGAGAGAGAAATTCACCTCTTGATGAAGTAATGGCAAAGTTACATTGCAGAAAGGGATATGGGATGGGATATACTGTTGCAGTCATCTATAGAAAATACATTCTACCAGAAGAAAATAAAAATAGATATATAGGAGCATGACATCATCAAGATGGCAGAAAAAGACTCTCAAGGGCTTCTGCCTGCCCCAGAATCTTTAAGTAATAAGGAAATACTAGGAGAACTGTTTTTATCAAAGTTACGGAAAACAGATTAAGCATTGCAGTAACAGAATGAGCACAAAATTAAGAAAAACACAACTTAATAATGGTAAGAAATCCCATAGTGCCACTGCTGGCCCTTTACCCACCTCCTCCGAGACTCCCCACAGAATCACCCTCTACTCCCAGTGTAGGTCCCTGATTTCCAGTGCACATTTGAGGGTGCATGTATGTCTATGTAGATCTGTCTTGTGGAAGTTAGAACTAAATCAGGACATTCAACTCTAAATTGCCATCCCCGGAACTTGTCCTGCACACAGAAGCAGCTCGCAGGTGGCTAAAAAAGTACAAGAAACAGCTAAATTGCAGAGCCTTGGGGAAAAGGATTACCAGCTTTAAGGCATACAATAGAGCAAAGACTATTTCACAGACAGGAGAGGGGGCATTATGACTGATGTAAACAGGGGAATTCCTAAGGCCTTGTACTGATTCCCAGAACAAGATACATGCTCAAAAAGAAAAGGGAGAACCCACAAAACTGCCTCTTTGTTAGTACTACCATGCTTTGAAGGAAAAAACCTGCACAGGCCAATCCATAAAAACTGAGCAAGATGTTTTGTTTTATTTGAAGCAAATGCTGACACACTTGAAGGGAGAAATAGATGGTCCTGCATTAATAGTAGGAGAATTCATACATCACTTTCAATAACAGATAGAACATCTAGGCATAGGATCAATAAAGAAAGAGAGGGCTTCAACAATACTATACACTAAATAGACCTAAGAGACACACATAAACATTTTATCCAACAACAGAATACACATTCTTCTCTAGTACACATGAGTCATTCTCTAGTATAGACTCTATGTTACGTCACAAAACAAGTTTTAATAAATATTAAAAGAATGAGATTGCACAAAGTATCTTCTCCAACCACAGTGGAATGAATCTAGAAATCAATAACAGGGAGCCAATGTGGCTCAGTGGTTGAATGCCGGCATCCCACATACAAGTTCCCAGGTTCAATTCCTGATGCTGGTACAAGAGAGAAAGAGGGACGGAGGGAGAGAGGGAGGGATAGAAGGAAAGAAGGAAGGAAGCAAGGAAGAAAGGACGGGAGGGAGGGAGGGAGGAAGGAAGGAAGGAAGGAAGGAGAAAATTCACAATTATGTGAAATTAAACAATATACTCTTAAACAAACAAAAGGTCAAAGAAGAGTTCACAAAGGATTTTAGGAAATATCTTGAGGCAAATGAAAATAATAACACAATATACTAATACTTATGGGATGTAGCAAAGGCAGTGCTCAGAGAAAAATTCACAGCTGTAAAGGTTTATATTAAAAAAGAAGAGAGGAGCACATGTATCACAAAATGTTGAATGCCTGCTTCCCATGTATGAGGTCCTGGGTTCAATCTTTGGTACCTCCTAAAAAAAAAAAAAAAAAGAAAAAACAGCTTTCATTGGGAAGCAGCTGTAGCTCAGTGGTTGGGCACCTGCTTTATTCCCTAAAAAAAAAAGAAGATCCCAAATCAGTGACTAACCTGGAAGGACTAGAAAAAAAGAGGAAACTAAATCCAAAGTAAGCAGTAGGAAAGAAATGATAAAGATAAGAATGGAGGTAAATAAAATAAAAAATAGATACATAATATAAAAGATTAACAAAACCTAAATTTAGTTCCTTGAAAAGATCGATAAAATTGGCAAGCCCTTATTTAGACTACCAAAGAAAAAGAGAGAAAGGATGCAAATAACAAAATTCAGAAATGAAAAGGATTGTAAGAGAATATTATGAACAATTTTATGCCAACAAAATAGATTACCTAGATGAAATGGACAAATTCCTAGAAACACATAAATTACTTACCCTGATACAAAAAGAAACAGATGACTTCATTCCAGACCAAAGCAAGTAAAAAGCTTAAATCAGGAGTCAAAAACTTCCCAACAAAGAAAAGTTCATGAATAGATGGTGTCATTGCTGAATTTTGCCAAACATTCAATGAAAAATAAACACAAACCCTTCTCAAGTTATTCCAAAAAACAGAAGAGAAGGGAACACTTCCAAACTCATTTTATGAGGTCAGCATCACAGTACTATTTATGCCAGTCAAAGATATTATTAGGAAAGAAAATTACCTATCAATACCTTTTAGGAATATAGATGAAAATTCCTCAGCAAAACACTAGCAAACAGAATCCAACTGTATATTAAAAGAACTATACATCATGAACAAGTGGTGTATAGGAATGCAAGGCTGGGTCAACATAATAAAAACAATCATTGTAATACACTACACTAATAGAATGGAAGAAAATAACCACATCATCATCTCAATTGATGCAGAAAACAAGTTTTACAAAATCCAGCATCCTTTCTTGTAACAATCAGAGGGGTCAGATGTGGCTCAAGCAGTTGAGCACCTGCTTTCCACATGGGAAGATCCTGGGTTCAGTTCCCAGTGCCTCCTGGAAACAAAAAAAACAAACAACGAACAAACAAAAAGAACTCAGGGAAGCCTATGAGGCTCAGTGGTTGAGTGTCAACTTCCTACACACAAGGTCCTGGGTTCAATCCCCAGCCCCAGTACCTCAAAAAGAAAAAAAAAAAAAAAAGCGAAAACAACAGCAACAACAATAAAAAACAATCAGAAAGTCAGGAAGAGAAGAGAACGTTCTCAACATGATAAAAGTCATATATGAAAAACCCACTGTTAAATCATACTCAACAGTGAAAGACTGAAAGCTCTCCCACTAAGATCAGGAACAAGACAAGTATGCTGGCTGTGTTAGGGTTCTCTAGGGAAACAAGAATGACCAGGAGATACATATTAGACCTTGTCAAAAGAATTGGCTCATATGACTGTGGGGATGGGCAAGACCAAATTCCATCGGGCCTGCCACAAGTTGGCAACTACAATGAAGGTTTTGATGAATCCCGAGGAGAAGCTGGCTGACTAAAGTAGAGATGAAAATTCTCCCTCCTGACTGCTGAAGCCATCAGTTCTCTTTTGAAGGGTTTCAACTTATTGAATGACACTTCTCTATTGTTGAAGGCTCTCCTCAGTTGGTTGCAGATTAAATCAGCCAAAGATGCAAGCAACTTCCCGATGATTTAAGTCCATGAAATATGTTCTTTCTAACAATCAGGCCAATACTTCATTGACCAAAAAACAACACGATAACCTGGTCAAGTTCACACGGGTACTTAATTATCACACCTGCTATCAACAATGTTTTTCAACATTGTACTAGAAGTACTACCCAGAGCAGTTAGTCAAGAAAAGAAATAAAAAGGATCCAAATTAGAAGGAAAGAAATAGAGCTAGCCCTCTTCACAGATGGCATGATCTTATGTATAGTAAATCCTGAAAAATCTACTAGAAAACTGTTAGTGCTAACAAATGATTTCAATAAAGTGGAGGGGGACAAAATCAATACACCAATATCAGTGGGGTTTCTATACACCATCTAGGAACAAACCAATGAGGAAATCAAGAAAAGAGTTCCATTTACAATAGCAACTAAAAGAATAAACTATCAAGGAATAAAATAATAAATATGTAAAGCACTTGTATGCAGAAAGCTAGGAATCATTACTGAAAGAAATCAAAGACAAATAAATGGAAAGATATTCTGTAAAGATATTCTGGACTCATGAATTGGAAAACTTAACATCTTTATGATAGCAATACTTCCCAAAAACAATAAACACAGAGAACAGAAGGCTTGAATATACACGGCAGTGTCTGTGTTTACTTCCTGGGTCTCCAGCATTAAAACTCCCTTGCATCCTCCCTCTCCATGTCTTTACTTTCCCAGGCTCTGCATCAAAATTCCAACCTCCCTTTTCTGCTGTGCGGTTTCTCCCTTAGTGGGAGGGGACTCAATGTCCTACTGACATGACCGAATCAAAGCCATAATCATTATTTAATCAAGTAAAAAGTGAAACCTCTGAATCCAGTATAATCTAATATACCCAGAGGAAAAGACCAGTTCACAAACATATTCCAGTATCTATTTTTGGAATTCATAAATAATGCCAACCTGCTACACACACACATATGGTAAAATTTAAGAATGACTAAAAGAATAGAAATGGAGCATATACCATCACAAAACCAAAGTGGAGCATTAAAAAAATAAATCATTAAAAATGACTACCAATGAGAAAAAGCATATAGAAAATGAGGCAAAACAAAAAGTAAATTGTGGAACAAGTCCCAAAATACCAATAGTCACAATAAAAATTCTAGACATGGGGCATGTATTCTGGAGAAACAGAGCAGAATGCCTGTTTGTAAGGTAAGTTTCTCAGATGAAGCATATAAATCTAAATGGTAGCATTGTAGTATAGCATTTGGACTATGCTTTGATAAGTTAAGGTGTATACTTAAGATTAGGATTCTGAACAAAATGTTTTTGATGTATAAATTTAATGTAATCCAAATATATGGATGGATCTGTTTTAAAGACACAACTTGAAAAGCAAATTCTCGAATAGTAAATAACTTGGTCATTGTTATTAAAATGTTGACTCAGTGACTTTTGTATTATGATAAAGGAAATAAGTGATTGCCTTCTACCCTAGAAATATACTGCTGTTACTATTCACTCTGCTTTCCTTGTTTCTGTAGAATAAGTTTGTCACAAGGTTTAAAGGCTTTTAATATTCATTTTGATTCAAAGTTATGGTTTTGTTATATGTGGAATCTTTGATAGGTCAGCAAAAATGCATATAAATGTGAACATTCTGAAGTTTCTCTTAATTCTGATTTGTGCTTAAATTTTCAGCTTTAAAGAAGTTATAACAATCATAGTTTCCTCCTTCAGTATTTGTTAGATGTGTGATAAATGTCACAATGATGGTTTTATTTTTTATATTATTACTATAACTAGGTTAGTCCTTATCACAAGTGAGTCATTGTTTTTTAAATGTGCATTTTTTTAAATGAGTAGCTTTTACAATACATCATATTTTAAAAAGTAGGGGATGATGTTGGAGAGGGAGGTGGTACATGAGAATACCTCATATTTTTGATGTAACTTTTCTGTAATCTAAAACCTCTTTGAAATAAAATTTATTATTGTAAAAAATAGTAACTGGACTAAACTTGACAGGGACTCTAAGACTGAGAGAAAAAAATTACCTAAGATTCTATATGAGAGACCCCTAAAATATAATGAAATGCAAAGTTTGATGTAAAAGGCTGGAAGAAGATATACCAGGAAAATAATAAGAGAAAAGCTGGGATAATTCTGTTACCATAAAACCAAGTTTATTTTAACTCAATGAACTTAGTAAAGGTACAATTGATGCTGTAGTAACAAGTGAGACCTTAAATACAGCTGCACTATGACAAAACAGTCCAGAGGTAAGATATGAGGTAGTTCAGAGTAGGTAACAACAATTGGCCATACTTGGAACATATGTCTCAGCCATAGAAAAGGGACATAGGAGGTGTAGGGCAACCAGCTTCCTTCTTATAAATGTGATCAGAAGTATTTTTCATGTTTTCTCCCATCTGATTAGACAGAAATTAGTCACACTGCTAAAACATATTGCAAAAGAGGCCAGGAAATGAAGTCTCTATCTTGAAGGCAATGTGCCATCAAAAACTCAAGAGGCATTATTATTAAAAGAAAGGAGGAAATAGTCATGGGGCATTATCTCAGTGGGTGGAGACTCACACAATAACTGGGGAATATTGAATTCCCATCCTGGAGAGCTCTACTACATTCTCTAATAGAGCATCAAGAATCCCCTGAGTACATGGGCAGGGCATAGTAAAGGAGGACAGACCATTATAAGAGGCCCTTGATATTGATGCATTTACTTATGAACATTGCTCTTGTGAAATTGAAACTTAACTCAGTAATAGTGTCTAAGAGCTACCTCCTGAAAGCCTCCTTGTTGCTCAAATGTGGCCTCTCTGTAAGCCAAACTCAGCATATAAATGCACTACTTTCCCCCTGGCATAGGACATAACTACCAGGGATGAGCCTCCCTAGCACCAAGGATTATTACCAAGCACCAACTGGCAATGAATCTAGAAAAGGACCTTGACCAAAAGAGGGAAATATTGAATACAAATGACTTTTTATGGGCAAGAGATTTCAAAGTGATTTGATAGGTTATTCCAGAGGTTACTGTTTATGCATGTCTCAACAGGATCTCATTGACTGCCATAATAAGCAGTGCTTCAAACAATGGGGCTCCTGAGAGTTCTAGAGACATCCGTAGATCTCTATAAGCAGGGACAGACAATCTCAGGAATTTGGCACCCTGTAAATGGGCCTTACTTTGGAATGTATGCTTCCCAGTGTAACAGAGTTCGACATATTCACAGTTTCCCTACACACGGCTCTTCTGCCATTTTTATTTGAACATATAATTAGCATTATACTTGTTAAACATATGTGCCAGAGACTTAAACCTTCTGTCTGTTCATGTGCTGGTTGAGCCCTGAATCTCAGCAGAGTTACAAGACCTACTCACCTGTTCATCAGACTCACCCAGGACAATTAGCAAAAGGGTGATGATGGACAATGTCCATCCCAGGAAGCAGAGAGTTTCTATAACTTCAAGCAATACAGTTCCATCTATCTGCCCCATGTGATCTAAGCCCCTTCTTAATTGGATGCAGGATGCATCAATTGGATGCATTCCTCACCATTGAAGAATGAACAAACATAAGGAGAGAAAGCAACTATGGACTGAAGTAAATTACTTATTATTCTAGCAATGGAATGCACACACTAATGAAAGATTTTGCTCATGTGAGAAGGTGTGGGAGGGAGAGTGAGTAGGGTATCTGGGAATCCCCTATATTTTCAATGTAACATTTATGTATTCTAAAGCTTTTTTAAAAATAAAAAATATATACTTAAATACTTAAAATTTTGTAAAAAAGAATGAAGGGAGATTAGAAATTGAGAACAAAACAGTGGTCTCTGTCATAATATTACAATGGTGGAGAAAGTTACATTGTTGTCATAAAATTCAATCTAACTGAAAGATTTAACAGTTTTAAAACTGAGAGTCCTTAATAAAATAGCTTCAACATATATAAGGCAAATATAGAATTATAAGACATTTCTGGCAAATTGACAGTTGTAATGAAATATTTTATCATGTCTGTCTCAATGGCTGATGAGTCATGTAGAAAAAAAGTTAATAAGGATACAGTAAGTTAGAAAATCACAATCAATAATTTCTATTTAATGGATATATAGAGAGCTCTTCAGCCCCTAGAGATACACATTATTTTCCAATATGCACAGTATACTTTAATACACAATCCACCTCATACCAAGTCACAAAATCACTCCTAATATATTTCAAACATCACTAACCTCATTATACATCATCTGATTATAATGCAATTAAATTAAAAAATAATATAAAAGAGACTCATTTGTAATATTAGAAACACACTTTTCAAACCATGAGTCAATGAAGAATTTATAACAGAAATTTAAAGATCCTTAGAATTGTAACATTATAAAAATATTACATATTAAAACAACCAAAAATATATAGACTTAAATCATATATTGGTAAAGAAAAGCAAATTTTTAAAAATTAAAGTAATGAATTTCATTAACTTTAGAATTCTAATGAAAAGATCATCAGAAAAAAACATGCAAATAGGTTATAAAGAAAAGGCTAAAATTTATGAAACAGAAATAAAAATATAAGAGATGAGTAACAAAGCCAAAATTTATTCCCTGAAAAGACATATATTTAGTGTGAGTTATAAAAAAAGGGGAATGGGAAGGTATAATAAAGCATTTGGAATAAAAAGGGACAAAATTACATAAGGAAAAAGGAAAAAGAATAAAATACTTTATAAACAGCAGCTAAATGAAATACACAAATTTCTAGAAAAAATATTATTACCAAAACTCACTCAAAAAGAAATAAATTACTAAATAATTTTAAAATCATGAAATAAATTTAAACAGTAGTTGAAAGGACATTCCCACTAAGAAAAGGGGGCAGGCTATGAGTTTTAAAACTACAAACAGTTGAATTTTATAGGAGCTACACATCTCTACTGAGGTTCTAGAACTAAATTTTTTTAAAGATTTATTTTTTATTTATTTCTCTCCCCATCCCCTTTCCCCCACTGTTGTCTGCTTTCTGTGTCCATTTGCTGTGTGTTCTTCTGTGTCCACTTGCATTCTTGTCAGTGGCACCAGGAATCTGTGTCTCTTTTTGTTGTGTCATCTTGCTGCATCAGCTCTCTGTTTGTGCAGTGCCATTCCTGGACAGGCTGTGCTTTTTTCTCATGGGGCGACTCTCCTTATGGGGCACTGTGGGGAGCCATCCACTGTGAGGTCTTTTTACAACCTCCAACAACATGGCGGATCTCATAACTACTACAGCCCTGCCCCACCACTTCCTTCTTCTTCTTCCTCCTTGTTTCTTTGTTCTCCCCTTCACCACAACTCTGGTGACCACAGCGATACACATGCGCAAGGCGCGAGACTCTGCAGACCCAGCACGAATTTTCAGCCAATCCCCTCCTTGGATGTCTGCCACCTGCAAAACCAGCCTACTACCTATGGACATGCTCCCTTCCCTCAGTATAAATTCCCATGTTCTACCCCCAATAAACGAGGCTTGATCAGAATCCTGTCTTGCCTCCATTCTTCTCGTCTCCTGCCTCCATCCCCCTTTTACCCCCGCTTCTTCCCACAGGCCCTTGGAATCTGCCCCTGCCGGTTTCGGACAGGGCACACTCCTAGTATGTGGGCTTTCCAACATGGGGGACACCCCTACCTGGCACAGAACTCCTTGAGCGCATCAGCACTGCACATGAGCCAGCTCACCATATGGGTCAGGAGGTCTGGGGTTTGAACCCTGGACCTCCCATGTGGTAGATGGATGCTCTATCAGTTGAGCCAAATCTGCTTCCCTAGAATTAAAATTTTAATACTACTTCTAAATAGGGAGAACTCTATCAGTTGCCCTGAATTGCATTCTGCATGCTAGTCTTATAGCAGCATGCAACTATGCCCTTATAAGCTCAAATTTATGTAGCCCATCAGAGGATTTAGTGCCAACCTACACCTAAGAATGGTTAATTATTCATGAGAGTAACACCTTTCCTAGGAAGCAAGCTTCTTTTGAACATAAGTAAAACCATAGAAGAGGGATTAAGTATGCTTCCAAATATCTTCCCATAAGAGATTTTTGATGCTATCACACACACACAAGATCAAACCCATACTTTATTGATTACTGAGGAGCCTGAAGTGAGGCGCTCAGAGAGGAAATGGAAATTAAGATATTTTGAGAAAAATTGATGAGAAATTTGTGGAGATTGTACAGCGTACTTTATTAACTCTAAATTTTGCAAGGAAAGTGTAGTAATAGCTTGTACTACTGATCTCGAATATAGATTCACACTTCCTATAAGGGAATTGTACATTCCATCATTGAAGTAAAACCTGTGAGGTCTCCAGTGAAAGTGTATATACACACCTTTCCCGATGATGTTAGGTTTGGCCAAAAGTCACTTGCTTTAGCCAAATAGCATTGAGCAAATGTGTTGTTCACCTTGTCCAAGCAAAAACTTTAATAGCCATTGTTTATTTTTGCTAGCTCTCATGCTCTTCTCCTTCTACTGAGAATAGCATGTTCTAAATAAGCAAAGATTCTTCACCCTAATCCTGGAATTAAAAAGAAATGTGGAACAGACCTATAGGTAACCTAAAGTTACCTGCAACAATTATGTAGAAAAATAGATGATTCTTTAAGCACCAACTAGCAATGCACCTGGAAAAAGACCTTGACCAAAAGACAAATGAGTTTATATGGCTAAGAGACTCCAAAGTGAGTCAGAAGGTCATTCCAGAGGTTACGCTTATGCATGTCTTAGCAGGATCTCTTTGACTGACAAAGTAGATACTATCTCAAATAATGGGGTTCCTGAGGGCTCTGGAAACATCCAGCCACTATCGTCAGTGTTGTAAATAGCTCAGGAGTTTGATGCCTTACCAGTGGGCCCTACTTTGGGATTTATATTCCCCTGTGTGACAGAGTTGGACTCAGTTGTGATTTCCCTAAACATGACTCTCCTGACCCTTCTATTTGAACCTATAATTAATACCGGGGGTGATAGGTGTTCATCCAAGAGACTAAAATCTTTGGACTGTCCATGTGCCAGCTAGGCCCTGAATTGAATTGCAACACCTACTCTCCAGTGAACTGGATTCACTTAGGACAACTAACAAGGAGATGAGGATGGACAATGACCATTCCAAGGAACTGAGAGAGTCCCATTCATCTGCCCCATGGGATCTAAGCCCCCTCTCAATTAGAGGTGGAATGGGCATCACGATCCCAGAATCCTCAGGATTGGGGAATGAACTATGGACTAAAGTAGACTTACTGGTATTCTACTACAGATTTATTGTGATTCTAGCAATGGAAGAAATTATATTATTGATGTGGAGGCAGTGGCCACTGGAGGTTCTGAGGGGAGGGAGAGGGAAAAACAGGTGAAATATGGGGGCATTTTTGGGACTTGAGAATTGTCCTGAATGACATTTCAAAGACAGACACAGGCTATTATATATCTTGCTATAACCTACAGAATTGTGCAGGAGAGAGTGTAAACTACAATGTAAACTATAATTCATACTTAGTGGTAATGCTTCAAAATGTGTCCATCAATTGTAATGAATGTACTTCACTAGTGAAAGATGTTGATAATGTGGGAAATTGTAGGAGGTGTAGGGAGCAGGGCATATGGGAATCCCTTATATTTTTATGTAATATTTATGTAATCTAAACATCTTTTTTTCAAATTAAATATACATTTTTTAAAATGTCACTGAGATTGTGGGGTAGGTTGTTACAGTACCAGAGCTGATAATTTAGACACTGTATCTGACATGACCCTCAGCATGCATTAAATGGGAGTATGGACATTTTGCCAAAGTATGGTAACAATATAATGCTGCAATTGACCTTAAAATGAGGTCATTCTCATTGTATTTCAATTCACAGTCATGACATCCAGATCTCTGGTATAAACTAACATCTTAGTGAGACTTAACATTGGGGGTAGTAGATTTTCTTATTCTACTCTTCACTCAAATAACTGAGTCTTTCTTAGTTCTTTTTGGCAATATAATTTTGCCGGTAATAAGTTCTATTGAACTGGGAGTGTCTAGTTATCTAAATGCAATTAGTTTATAAGCAGAGTTATATTCATTGTGTGTGTTCCACCACCTATTTGAACTTTTAAAAGGTGATCCATATGAAAGGTTTGGCATCCAATTAATTCAAGTTCTGAGCTCCCCCAGGCTTCAACAGCTGAAGAAACACACAAATCACCCCAACCACAGGAAATCCCCCTAACTGAGATGAGAAAGAGAAAGAGAAAAGAATAAATTTTCAATTTTAATTTTTTTGAAATTTAACAGCCAAGGACAAAAACATCTGATTTTAGACTTTAATTCCTTTGTACTTTTGTATTTGGTACTTTAATCTACAAGGAGATTTAATTTCCTCACTTGTCAATTTCTCCCCAGTGATTTGATAACATGAGAGGGTTCATGCTGAAATTTGAGGATCGCTATGTTGACATTTCATTAATTGCATATTTTAATATTGTCACTTGACCTTATCATGAACTCCTGATAGGCTATGTTGGACAACATAGCTGGAAATAATCCAGGAAAAGAAATAGACACAGCAATGAAGTTCAGTGGTTGTACGAATGACCTAAATGTTGATTTAAATATTGATTTTTTTTCCAATTTCAGAACCTTCTGGCATCAAAAGCATATCACCTACCAGTGGTCACAGAAAAATACCCAAAGGAGCAGAGGTTTGTAGAGGGGAAGTGACCTCATAAAAATAGAAGCAGAACTGTCTTAGTTGCATGCTGATATCTTTCCAAGAGAATTAGACACAACACTGGTAGTCCATGAGCTTATTTGTTAAAGCTTAGTGAGCTAAAATAAAAGAACTCTGTAATGTGGGGGGAGTTGAACTCTTTTTCAAACTCCTGATGTTTATATATAGCAGGAGATCTACTATCATTGCACTCTTCGCTCACTTCACCCCACAGATAATGTTTGTAGAATGAAACTGGGCATGCAGAGCCCAGACTCTTGCTCTCCTTTCTCCCTTAGGAGTGAGACTACCTGCAGAGAACATGTGTTCTACTCCACTGCCCAATTGTAAAAATTGCCTCTACCAAGGGACTACATAGGAATGTGTTTTCAGCATGTTGATCTAAGCAAAGCTGACATAACAAACTCTAACATCTAGTGGTTTCACATATCAAAATCACCTTGAATCAGCAGCCCTACAAAACTACTTACTTCAAAGCAGTGACTCAGGAACAGTATGCTTATACCTTGCCATTATACCATCAAGAACATGTGACTTTCAGAAGACATCGCTAAGGAGAAGAAAGAATGGATTGCACAGCAACTTTTAATGCTTTGGTCTGGAAGGGGAAATCAATAAATGTCAAGGCCCTTTGGAAAGAACTAATCATATCGTCCACCTTAACTGCAAGGAGACCAGGGAATACTGAAGAACACTTGGACATTTGGTAAGCAGATATCTCTGCCACAGTACATTTTAATATTCTTAGGAACACTATTAGCAAACCAATTTGCCCCCCAAATATATAAGCCACATTCACGTAAAACCTATATCAAGTTTATCAATAATGAAGGTGAGATTTATATCTTTACTTTATCCATCCAGCTTCTCTTGGGTAATTCATCAAAAACCTTTATCAGGGGAGCAGATGTAGCTCTTATGGTTGAGACCTGCTTCCCATATCTGAGCTTCACTGTCAATCACCTGTACCTCCTAAAAAACAAACAAACAAAAACCAAATCTCATTGGGGAGCAGTTGTAACTCAGTGGTTGAATGCCTGTTTCCCATGTATGAGATCTTGGGTTCAATCTCCAGTACTTCTGAAAAAAAACTCTCATTATTTCATTAGAGTTCCCAACTTGTGGCCTCCTAGGGCTTTTGACTTGCCCATACCTGCAGTTAAAACCCTAATGTTTTGAAGCTTATAGGGATTTGCAGTCCTTAGGACTTCAGCTAAAACTGATGTGAAAGGGCTAACAGTGGATGGTCTTCTCTTACATATTTTGCCTGCTTAGTGCCTGTACTGACTGTGAGTGAAAAAACAGAGGAAGGCATTTGACAGTCAAGCTATTGATGATGTAACCACTGATAAAGAAGAGCTGAAGAAAATTTGAACAGTTAAGCATCAGTTATTATAAAGGTCCAGAATAAGTTGGACAAAGCATCAAAGAGCCTTAATATTAAGTCAGTAAAAAATGAAACCCTAGGCAAGAGGGAGAAACTGACCTTCAGAGTCAACTCATCAAGATAATCAGATGCCAGACATCGGAAAAAATTGCAAGCTATATTTAAAAAAAATAGGGATGATGTGGCTCAGTCAAGGGAACAAATTAAAACTTCAGAGAAGAAACAGAATTTGAAATGACTAATCAAAGAAGTTTCAAACAAATCTCTTAAATCAATGCAAGGAGGTAAAGGGAAATATGGACACAGACCTAATGGCTATTTATGTGTGAACATAAATAAAATGGGAAAGCTTAAAAATAAGCATAACAGAAATTATGGAGATGAAAAGCAAAATAGTAGAGATGAAAAATACGGTTGAGGGGAATTGTGGGAAGATGGCATCAAACCAAGCTGGCAGGTTTCAGCTATCTCCCATAAACAATGGAGAAGAGCCAAAAGCTGTGTGATGTACCTACTATGGGGGTCAGCAGACTAGGAAAGTGTTACACAGCTTCCAGAGGGTGAGGGACAGAGAGATGAAGAAGTTGGGAGCCTGCCTACCACATGGGAGACATAGGGTTTGTGTCTCAGTGAGCTTTAAAGAAGATGAGGAGATGCTACACCCACCAGACCTGCCTCAGTGAGCTAGACACTTCACTTGCTGCAACAAGCTAGTCACTGCAATGATGCAATGAGCAGATGCCTAAACGAGCAGATGCTACAAGGCTGCAGACACCACAGCCTTCAGGGAGTGAGTGTGGCTCAGGATGTTGGGCACTCACCTCCCCTGTGGGAGGTCCCAGGTTTGGTTCCCAGTGCCTCCTGGAGAAGGTGGGTAAACAATGAGCAGACAGATGAGAGAAGTATCTGAGTGAGTGGGAGGATAAAAAAATTTTTAAAATAAATAAATCTTTTTAAAAATACATCAGAGACACATAAGAGAAGTTCAGAATTGCTTAAAGACTGGAAGTAGTGATTTTGAAGACAAAACATCTGAACTGGAAAAGAGAAAAGAACAGAAAGAGAAGAGAATGGGAAAAAATGCAAAAGGGTCTCAGGGAAATGAATGACAATGCAAAGCACACAAACATACATGTTATCAGTGTCCCAGAAGGAGAAGAGAATGGAAAAGGGGCAGAAAGAATATTTGAGGAAATAATGACTGAAAATTTCCCAAACCTTATGAAAGATAATATAAATATAAATATTTGCCAAGAATATAAAGAAGAACAGTGCACTCCAAACAGAATAAATCAGAATAGATCTACCCTCTACCCTAAGATACCTACTATTCAGAATGAAATCAGAGATAGAGGGCTCTGAAAGCAGCAAAAGAAGAGAAAAGCATCGCATACATGAGAACCTCAATAAGATAAAGTGCCAAAACCATGTAGGAGTGAAGAAAGTGAAGAAAGCGGTGTGAGGTATTTCACATACTGAAAGAGAAAAATTGCCAGCCAGAAATTCTATATCCAGCAAAACAGTCCTTCAAAAATGAGGGTCAGTTCAAAGTCTTCACAGACAAACAAAAACTGATGGAATATGTTACCAATATACCAGAATTTCGGGAGATACTAAAAGGACTGCTGCAGCCTAAAAGGAAAAAGGCAAGGGTGAGAGACTTGGAGAAGTGTGTAGAAAGGAAGACTATTAGGAAGGATAACCTAAAGGGTAAAATGACAGACAATAATATAATATGACAAAAGAAAGCCAAAGAACAAAATAATAAAGTAAGTAATGTCTTTACAGTAATAAAATTGAACATGAATGGCTTGAACTCCCCAATCAAAAGAGATAGACTGATAGAATAGATTAAAAAAATATGAGTCTTCTATATGCTGTCTACAATCGACTCTCCTCAGATGTAAGGACACAACCAAGTTAAAAGTGAAAGGTTAGAAAACAGTTATTGCATGCAAATAGTAACCAAAAAAGAGCTGGAGTAGTGATTCTAATATCAATTCTAAAATCAAAATAGGTTTTAAATGCAAAAGTGATATAAGGGATGAAAGAAGGTCACTATATATTAATTAAGGGCCAATTCACAAAGAAGAAAAACTATACTAAATATTTATATACCTACCCTGAGTACCCCAGGATACATGAGGCACACACTGGCAAAGCTAAGGAAATAAACAGTAAAGATCAAAGCAGAAGTAAAAATCAAGAACAGAAAAAAAAAAAAAATAGAATCAACAAAACCAAAAATGGTTCTTTGAGAAGAATAAACAAACCATTAACTAGACTGACAAAGAAAAAAAGAGAGAAGACAGAAATAAATGAAATCAGAAATGAGAGGGGGAGCATTACCACTGAACCTGCAGAAATAAGAAATCATAAGAGGATACTATGAACAACTATATGCCAAAAAACTAGACTATGTGAGTAGACAAATTCCAAGAAACACATGAACTACTTAAACTGACCCTAGAAAAAAATAGAAGACCTCAACAAACCAACCACAAGAGAAGAGACTGAAACAGCAATCAAACACCTCCCTAAGATGAAAAGCCTGGGACGAAATGGCTTCACAATTGAATTCTACCAATCATTCAAAGACGTTCTAATACCAATCTTGCTCAAGCTATTCCAAAAATTGAACAGAAAAGAATGCTACCAAACTGATTCTATGGAGCCAAAATCAACATACTACCAAAACCAGATAAAGATACTATGAATATTTTTGTGTAATTTAAAATGTCCTATATCCATCATTGCATGATCTTGTGGAACACTTCCATTGCCCCACAGTTACCCTGTTTCCTGTTCAATACCTCTTTCCCCCTCCCCTCATGGCCCACAGTGACAATCAATCTTCATTATTTGAAGGACCATATTCAGAGATACTTGCAACAAATGATGAGGGCTTGACATACTCGACTGCCCTAACCCATTGGGAGCCACAATTCTCTAGAGAAATACAATTCCTTCAGGGTCCCAGGGACAGCCAAAGTAGATAGAAGCCCAGGTAATGGTTCTCCTGAGGGCTACAGAGACCCACAGGTTCTATGATCATTGCAGATGGCTCTGGAGTTCAGTGCCATGTCAGTTGGCCCTAGTTTGGAGTTTGTGTTCCTGAATGTGATGGGGTTGGACTCAGATATGACCTTTCTACACATACTTCTTCTGTTACTTTTACTGGACCTGTGGTTGGGGCTGAGGTTGGTGTATACTCAGGAGACGTGAATCTCTGGACTGTCCATGTGACAGCCAGGCTTTGAGCCTCAGCAGACTTGCAACTCC
This sequence comes from Dasypus novemcinctus, assembly GCF_030445035.2. Taxonomy (NCBI): domain Eukaryota; kingdom Metazoa; phylum Chordata; class Mammalia; order Cingulata; family Dasypodidae; genus Dasypus; species Dasypus novemcinctus. The sequence goes on from NC_080684.1 coordinate 65,116,527, forward strand.
TACCATCTGGTTTATTGGACTTACCCTGGTCAGCTAACAGGGAGGTGAAGAAGGCCAACCATCACACCAGGGAGCCAAGAGTGACTACAACTTCGAGCAGGAGAATTGCATCCATCATCCATGTGGAATCTAAACCCCCTCTCGATATAGAGGTGGAGTGGACATAACCATCCCAGGGTCCACAGGATGGAGGAATAGAGTATGGATTAGAGTGCACTTACTGATATTCTACTATGGAACTATTGTGATTAGTAATGGAAGAAATTGTAGCATTGATGTGGAGAAAGTGACCATGGTAGCTGCTGAGGGCAGGGAGAGGGAAGAAGAGATGTGATGTGGGGGCATTTTCAGGACTTGGAGTTGTCCTGGGTGGTACTGCAGGGACAGATGCTGGACATTGTATGTCCTGCCATGGCCCACTGGGTGGACTGGGGGAGAATGTAAACTACAATATAAACCAAATGCAATGACTGTGCCACAATGATGAAAGAGGTTGTTGATGTAGGAGGAGTGGGGTAAGGGGGGTGGGGGGTATATGGGGACCTCATATTTTTTTTAATGTAACATTTTAAAAAATAATAATGAAGGACAAAAATAAAAATTTAAAAATTTTTTTTAAAAATCATGAAAAAAGAAATATCTCTATTCAATATAGATGCAAAAATCCTCAGCAAAATACTTGCAACCCAAATCCAAAAGCAGAATTACACACCAAGATCAAGTGGGTTTTATCTCAGGAATACAAGGGTGGTTCAAAACAAAAAGTCAATTAGTGTAATAAACCACATTGATAAATTGAAGAAGAAAAATCACCTGACCCTCTTGACTGATGCAAAAAGGGCATGTGACAAAATACAGCACCATTTCTTGATTTAAAAAAAAAAAAAACCTCCAAAATATAGGAATAGAAGGAAGTTTTCTGAATATGGTAAAGTACATAAACAAAAAACCTACAGTTAGCATTACCCTCAATGTTGAAAGACAGAAAGCTTTCCCATTGAGATCCGGAACAAGACAAGGATGACCACTTTCAAAATATTGTGCTAGAAGTTCTAGCTAGAGCAATTAGGCTAGATAAAGAAGTAAATGGAACCCAAATAGGAGAGTGTATTAATCAGCCAAAGGAGTGCTGAGGCAAAGTACCAGAACTCTTTTGGGTTTTTATAAAGGGTATTTATTTGGGGTAGAAGCTTATAGTCATGAGGCCCTAAAGAGTCCAACTCAAGGTACCAAAAAAGGCACTTTATTACCCAAAGTCATTTGCCATGTGTTGAAGCAAGATGGCAGGTTGATGTCTGTGAGGGTTCATCCTTCCTTCTTCCTCTTAAGGCTCCATGGTCCCGGGTTCTTCTGATCTCAGCTGAAGGTTGGCATAAGGTTCATCTCTCTCCTGGGTTCATTTCTTTCTGGGCTTAGATGCTTGTTTCTCTTCACAAGGTCAGCTCTAGAATCTCAGGCTCATCTCTCTTCCCGGGGCCTCTGACATGTCTAATGAGCCATATCTATTCCTCTGTGTTCTTCTCCTGTGTGAGAGTCGGTTTCATCAGCCCACCAAGGGGGTGGGGACTCAATGCTGAGTCTCACTCTAATGACATGGTTGATTCAAAGCCCGAGTCATAACATAATTTAATGCAACTTCTCAGCTAAATCTAATACAATCAAAGAGTTATCACATCCAGCGGAACAGACCACTTTACAAACATAATCTAAATCTCTTTTGGAAATCATAAATAATATCACACTGCCACACTCCACCATCTGAATTCCAAAAAGACCTTACAATGTTTTTTTAAAACCTTTAAATAGTAACAATGCTAAGTACAAAATCAAATCTTAACCATTTTAAAGAAATACAGTTTGTCTTGGGTAAAAGTCCCATCTGGCTGTAGATTCTAAAACTTACAAAACAATTGATCTGCTTCTAATATCGAAGGGACAGACAAAGGATAAATATTTGCATTACTGTAAGGAGAAGTTGGGATGGAAACATGAGTCATAGGTCCCCTACATTTCCGTAAACATGCAGGGCATACTTCTTTAGACTTCAAAGTCTGACAGTCATTCTCAAGTTGATGGTTTCTTCTCCCCAGGGCCTCACGGGGATATGGGGCTTGCCCAATGGCCAGTTCCTTGGTTCCACCCACATCAAGCATCTAGTGGCAACTGAGCACCAGACTTCACTCTCCAAGTATATTGGGGTGACAACCACTCTTTCACCAATCTCTGGGGTATAGTCTCAGCCCCTTGGTAAAATGAGGAGGAGAAAACATTCTCCCTAAGCTCTGGCCTATAGGCCCAACACTCTCAGAGCAATGAATTGGCAACCTGGCCTTCCCTAATCAATGAGGGGCAGGCCCAACCCTCTCAGACCTATAAGGTGTCAAACTCTCTCCAACTATTGGGGAATGTGCTCCACCCTCTAAGTAGTCTGGGGTGGCAAAACTCTCCCTGAACAGCACATTGGAGCATCCACCCTCTAACTGCAGGGGCAAACTCACCCTCTCTATACACATGGTTGGGGTTTGTTCCTCTCTTGACTCAAAGGAGATATCTTAATTCCTTATATCAGCTTCCATGGTTTTCTTCTTAAAGCTGTATTCCCTTCCATCTATCTCCTGCATGTCCCTTTTGGTCCAAGCTAACAGTAGTTTTGTTCATACAGATCTAGCAAAAAGCTTGTTAGTTTAGCATGCAGGAAGCAGGGTTCCAAGCCTTCATACAGAAATACTTTCCACAAGTCTTTCCTAGATTTTAACTGTGCATTTTCAGTCCTGATTTACAAGTTCCAACTTTGGTCAAGTCCTCAAAGGGGCAATATCATCTGGGGGCTTAATTTCCAGAACCAGTTTCTGGTTTTGTCATGCCCAACTATTCAGTTCTCAGCTTATCTCTGTCATCTAGCATTTTACTATAAGATACAAAGAGAAGTGAAGCCATGTTCTTTTCATTTACTTTGGGAAGTTATTTAGCTAAATGCCCAGGCCCACCATTTTCAAATTTTGCCTCCCATAAAGCATCAGGAGTTAATCTTGCTAAGTTCTCTGCAACTTTAAAACACAGATCACCTTTCCACCAGTCTCCAATCATAGTTTCATCATTTACTTCTGAAGCCTCATAAAAAGTTTCTTTAGCATCCATATACCTACTAACAGTCTCTTCAAAGCAATTTAGGTCTTTTCTATCATGCATCTCACAGTTCCTTCAAAAAAGATCCCTTACCCATTTGCAAAACCAACCTAGTATTTCGGTAATTGCAAAAATATTTCCCCACTCCTCAATACCATTACTTCCCTCATCAAAGTCTGTTGCCATGTGTTGAGGCAAGATAGCTGGTTGTCTCTGTGAGGGTTCAGACTTCCTCTTCCTCTTAAGGCTCCACGGTTCCAGCTTCTTCTGATCTCAGCTGTAGGCTGTCATAAAGCTTATCTCTCTCCCCATAAGTATCTGGGCTTAGCTGCTCCCCTCTCTCTGCCATCTGTAAACTATCAGGTGAATGGCATGGCTCTCTCCCCAGGGCTCCAACATCAAAACTCAGCACTCTCCTCTGCTTGTGAGTGTCTGCCCACCAAGAGTGTGGGGACTCAACATCCTATTGATATGGCTAAATCAAAGACCTAATCTTGATTTAATTAAGTAAAAGTGATACCTCTGAATTTAATACAATCAAATGGTATCATGCCTAGAGCAAAAGACCAGTTTACAAATATAATCAATATTTCTTTTTGGAATTCATCAATAACATTAAACTGCCATTCTACCCAATTACAAAGTGGACAAAATACTTGAAAAGATAATTGTCCAAAGGCAAAATACAAATGGCAAAGCAAGACATGAAAAAATGTTCAACATCACTAGTGATTAGGGAAATGCAAATCAAAACGACAATGAGATATCATTTTGCACCTATTAGACTGCCCACTATTAAAAAGTCATAAAACTGTAAATATTAGAGAGGATGTAGAGAGATAGGAATGCCTATTCACTGCTGAAAGGAAAAAGCAGGAGAGTGGCGTGGTGTAGTGTGAAGAAATGAAGATCTTCATTGAAGAAAACTAAAGGGAAAATGCATAATCCAATAGTAATGTATCCCCAATATACAACTCTACTGTTTGATTCCTTTAAGAATCAGAATACAGTTGAACAAAGATAAAAACATATTTCCTAATAATGAACATGCAAAATATAAAGAGGCAATGTGGTTTAAAGCAACATAAAGAGGGGCAATGGAGGGATATGGGAGCAAAGAATATGTTTGCTACTAAAGCTAAGTTGGTATCCTTCCAAATTAGTAGCTTATAGATATGGATTTTTTTTCTCCCAATGCACTTTATTTACACATATATATATATACTTTTTTATGTTTTTTAAAGATATGTAGATTACATAAATGTTACATAAAAATATAGGGCATTTCCATATGCCCTTCTCCCTACCCCTCCCACATTTTCCCACATTAACAATATCCTTCATTAGTGTGGTACATTAATTACAATTAATGAAAACATTTTTGATGCTATGATATGTTGTTTACAAGAGACTCACTTTAGACCCAAAAACTCAAACAGATTGAAAGTGAAAGGATGAGAAAACATATTCCATGCAAATAGTAACCAAAAAAGAGCTAAGGTAGATATTAATATCAGAAAAAAATAGGCTTTAAGTCAAAAGTTGTTAGGAGAGACAAAGAAGGTCACTATATATTATTAAAAGGCTCAATCCATCAACAAGAAATAAAAGTCATAAATATTTATGCACATAACCATGGTGCCCCAAAATACATGAGGCTGAACTGGCAAAACTGAAGGGAGAAATAGACACCTCTACAAGAATAGCTGGAGACTTCAATATGTGACTCTCATCAATAGATAGAACATATAGACTGAAGATCAATAAAGAAACAGAGAACTTGAATAATATGGTAAATGAATTATACCTAACCGACATATACAGAACATCCCAAAAGAGCAGGATATACATTCTTCTCAAGTGTACATGGGTCCTTCTCCAGGATGACCACGTGTTGGATCACAAAACAAGTCACAATAAATTTTAAAAGTTTGAAATGATACAAAGCATCTTCTCTGACCATAATGGAATGAAGCTGGAAATCAATAAATAACAGGCAGAGAACTGGAAAATCCACAAATATATGGAAGTTAAATAACACAATCAGTGGGTCAAAGAAGAAATTACAAGGGGAATCAGTAAATATCTTGAGATGAATGAAAACTAGAATACAATAACATCAAAACATGTGGGATGAGAAGGATTGTGAAAAGATGGCAGAGGACGTGACTGCAGGACCCAGGACTTCCCTAAAAACAACTATTAAACAGACAAGAATTTTCTGAGACAGCTATTTTGAAACTCTGGAGGCCAGGAGAACCTTGTATAGTATCCAGGGAAGAGCAGGAGGAAGAGGCTGAGACTTTACTGTAAGAATAGTAAATTGCTCTCTCCACTGTTGGGGCAGGCTGCAGTGGGGCCCAGGCCCTGGCTAGCTTACTGGTGACAGAAGCAGCATAAAAATCCTCTTCCCCATGACCACAGGTGGACATGGCTGATCACTGATCAGAGCTTTTGATTAGTGAATTTGGATCACTGGGAGTCAGGCCCTGAGGAAAGCCATTGCTTCAGTCCACTCTGGACAACCCTCACAAGGGGGGAAAATATTTGGAAAACATATCCGATAAAGGTTTCATATCCAAAATATATAAAACCCTTCAACTTAACAACAAAAGACAACTCAATTTAACAATGGGCAAAAGACTTGAATAGACATCTCTCCAAAGAAGACATACAAATGGTCAGAAAGCACATGAAAAGATACTTTACATCATTAGCCATCAGGGAAATAAATGCAAGTGAAAACCACAATGAGATATCATCAGAATGGCTGCTATTGAAAAACTGGAAAATGAAAAGTGTTGGAGAGGATGCAGAGAAATAGGAACACTCATCTCATTCATTGCTGGTGGTGATGTAAAATTGTGCAGCCACTGTGGAATATAGTTTGGTGTTTCCTCAGAAAGATAAATATAGAATTACCAAATGTTCTGGCAATCCAACTGCTAGATATATGCCCAAAAGAACTGAAAGCAGGGATTTGATCAGATATTTACATACTGATATTCATAGCAACATTATTAACAATTGGCAAAAGATGGAAGTAACCCAAGTGTCCATCAATTGATGAATGGATAAGGACTTTCTGGAATACACCCAATGGAATATTCTGCAGCATTAAAAATGAATGAAATTCTGGTTCATGCAACAATATTGATGAACCTTGAAGATATTATGTTGAGTGAATACTGGTATAAAATAATTAGAATAATCAAACTCATAGAGGTAGAGCCTAGAATATAGTTTACCAGGGACTGGGTCGGTATAGGGAATGGGAAGTTAATGTTTAATTTGTACAGAATTTCTATTTGGGTTAATTGTAAAGTTCTGGAAATGGGTGGTGATGGCAGTGCAACATTGTGAGTGCAGTTAACAGCACTGAATTAAATAGGTAAATGTGGTTAAACAGGGAAATTTTAGGTCATATATATGTTGCTAGAATAGAAATTAAAAGATAAAACATTAAGAGTGTATAACACAGTGAACCCTATTGTAAATAATAGATTCCAGTTACCAGTATAATTATCAAAATGTTCTTTCATGAATTATAACAAATATGCCACACTAATGCAGGGAGTTAATAATAGTGTGGTATATTTAAAAAATACACCCTAATGTAATCCATGGACTATTGTTAATAGTAGAATAAAAATATTCTTTCATCAGTTGTAACAGAGATACCTCACTAATGCAAAGTGTTAATACTACCATGACGGAGTAAATGAGAATGCTCTCTTTTTCAAATGATTTTCCTGGAAACCTACAACTTCTCTAATTTAAAAATTAAATGAAAAATAATCAAGGGGATAATTTTATCCCTGGTTTTTTCCCTTTCTCTTGTTTTAAAATTGCTTCAGAATTTGGGTGGGGAGAGGCATTATTTTTATTGCCACCCTCCATGTACCCCCAAAATAAGTACTAAATGATTAGTAGAAACTCTACAGGATCTCAGAAAAAGAAAGATTACTGCAAGTCAGATAAAAATTTGGGAAATACATACGATTTAATCTGGGATTTGAAAGATAATTAAGATTTAAAATTCAGAAGTAGAGTTATGAACAATTTAATATTATCCAGATTCTTCTAAATATAATCAGCAAATATTAATAACTTTTCTGAAATTGCATCTTCTTAATGAATGAAAACAAAAACATGTAAAGTGTCTGAGTTTACCAGACACTTTGCAAAGTGTCTGAGTTTACCAGGCTGCTATGACTTAAACAATAGGAATTTATTGGCTCAAGGTTTCAGAGACCAGAAGTCCAAATCAGGGTATTGGCTAGGTTTGCTTCTTTTGGGGTCAGTTGCATGCCAGCTGGCCAGCAATCCTTGAGTTCCTTGGTTTATATCCCTAATATATGCCATATGACAACATCCTCTCCTTTCTCTTCCAGATTCCTACTGAATTCTGGCTTCTGGCTCTTCCCCATGGCTTTCTCTGATGATGTCTGAATGTTTTCTGCTAACCAAGGACTCAAAGTAATCTGTCAGTCAGCTGGGCCACACCTTGACCAAAATCCTGTTTACAATGTGTTCACACTCAAAGGAACGCAAACTCAGATCAAGAACATGTCTAACATGGGTTATATAATTCAGTCCACCACAGGAATGCCTATGAATTAATTTCTCCAGAAGTTGTGAGAGTTCTGAAATGTAGGTTCTCAAACATGAGTTTTCTTGCTTTATTTTAAGAAAAATAAAGTCCAGAAATAAGTCTGAAGGAGACTATAATAAAATCATTCTTTTTCTCAATGACTTAGTAAGGTTATGTTGATATGTGACATATCCGTAATGTAGTCATATTTCATAGCACAATGTGACAGTGAAGAGGACTTCAGTGAGATCCAGTATCATGTTATTAGCTAACTATATTCTAAAATACTCAACCTGATCCATTGTATTATTTCTTCCACTAAGTATCTTTTCTTGGAAGTGCACAAAGAAACTTTAAGTTTGTCAGTTACTTTGAATGTCATGGTTCTGTATTCACTGTCATGGTAGCAATCATCCTAGCAGATTTTTCATGAAACTTGGTAAATGCCAAATTTCTTCTCTGAAAACTATCATATAATTGCCTTACTCTATTTGGTTGCTTGTGAGTCCATAAGTATGCCAATTATTTTAATTCACAGGTATAAGGCTAAGATTTTCCAAACTTTGTATTCATTAATCCTTATAAACATTAAGCTGATGTTTATAGGGAAAAAAAATTCAGTGACTTTTTTGTGTGTGATAGATTCTCTTCTAAACAAGAAACCATAAATTACTGAAATTAAATTAGTGGCATTAAACTTCAAAATATGCAGAAGAGTGAATTCATTAAATCTTTATTACATAATGCTTTACTTCATATTAATTAGAAATATGTTCAAGAAGCAAGATAAGTTGTGTGGTAAATGCAAGCAATTTTACAGTGATTTTTGTCCTATAAATAATTTGTATTCATGTTAAACAATATGTGCTACTGCTTCACAGGACAGGTTTTATAGTCCATAAGAAACAGCTACCTGAGATACCAGTGCTGTGTCTGCACTGCATTAGTCTGCGTCTAATCATTAAATTATTACCCTAAAATCTTTTCCCTCTTTTTCTTCCTCTCTCTTTTCTCCACCCCCCCCCCCTTTATCTCTCTCTCTTTCTCCAACTTTCTATCCTTAGCTCTCTTCCTCCTTCTTTCTCCCATCACTATTTCTATCTGTCTTGGCTCTACTTGGAAAATAGACACTAGTCATCTAATGCCTTTTCTTTATCTTTATAGCTTGAATCCCAATTTAAGAAAAATAAAGTCCAGAAATAAGTCTGGAGGAGACTATAATAGTTCCATCTTGGATCATATATCCAAACAAACCTATTACTACATAGAGAGAAGGGATACTCAGATTGGGCAGGTTTGCATTCACAGACCTATCTCTGTTATCAGGCTTACCAAGCGCATGTGAAGGAAAGGTAATCAGGTAATTAAAGTATTTAACATTACTCAGGGTTCACTTAGTGCAAGGCACACTTTGTGGGAAAATCTCAAGGATTAAATAACACAACAAGCCTGACCCATAAGTACAAATATTATTCTTATTTTATAGGTAAGGAAATAAAGGGACTAAAGGACCAAGAGAGTGAAAAAATATTGAGGGGGAAAGTCAAGACACTATTCAAGTAATCTTACTTTAAAACACTGTCATTTATCAAACATGATAGACAAAAATACAGATGTTATTCTGTCTCCTACTTAGTCCAAAAATGATAAGATTCATGCAAATTTAAAATCTAGACCTTACAATTCTTACTATTATCACATATATTTATTCTAAGTTATAGAATTTAATTGCTTCATAATTTTCCAATATGTCTATAGGAGAAAATATATTTCTCTCCTGATTTTAACTATAAAACCTACAAGAAAAGAAAAAAAAAACCTAAAAGAAAAGCATACAAAGCCCCAGAGAATTTTAAAAATTATAGAAAATAATTTTCAAAATGGAAATTGATTTTATATTGTAAAATCACTATTTTATTAGCAACCTCCATATCCAAAGATTGTTTAACTATATTGAGCAGCTTAGCCAGACAGCACTGGCACCTCTGTGGATTCCCATCAGATGTGAAGCAGAAAGTGTTTGCGATTTTTTTAAGTCGTTTGAAAGAAATTGCTTCATTTGATCCAAAATCTACATCTTGGGTGATTGTCTACTTTTTCATCTTTCTTTACAACCCCCTTTTTGTTTTGTTCTTCCTCAATCCTTATCAGACAGAGAACTGTCATCTACCTTTGAGATTAATTTTGAAGCTGGCAGTATATAGACTTGTTTCTTTATGGAAAAATTAACAGCAAATAACAGCAATTCTTCACCAACGTGTTGTCACCAAGAATACTCAAATGGGGTTACAAAAAAGTAGGGGAAAAGGAAGAAAAAAAGAAAAGTAGACATTTCTAAATTGTGGGTCTATGAGTTACCCAGTCTTGCATAAACACTGCAGGAATTTCAATAGAATTTTTTGTGCCCATAATTTTAAAAATTTACACAATCAATATAATGAACAGATACAAAATATCATTTCAAATATGGTTGTCATTGTAGAAACATGAAATATTTGTATATAATATGGTTTATATAAGAAATATTTATATATGTTATAAATATATGAATCACTTCCTAAAATAAATATGACATACATTATAAATATGTTTATGTATACATAACACTAGTAACAACAGTACATTTTTAAAGAATGCTTATCAAATACTCTGTTCTTTTAAACTATTTTCAAGTACAAATTCATTTACTTTTCACATTTTATGAGTTAGTTATTATTATACCAATATCATATATTAAGTAAATGCTTATATTCACATAGCTGATTCAGAATTTGAACTTACATTAGGTAGATAACAGATAACTTCAAGGTTAACTAATAATGATTTTTAAAGCAGAAAAAAATGGTATAGATTTTCTACCATAAAATCATCTCTTTAAAACTCTAAAACAAATACATTGTAGAGATTGAAACAGGAAAAAGATATTTTACATGTTTAAAAATATCAGACATCAATCTCACCTTGCAAATAATTGAAAAGAGTAAAATTTGTGATTAGATACATGTTTAAAGGAGATGGCTTTACGTGATTCCTTTTGAAATCTGTTTTACTGACTTACCAACTTATTTTGATGCTTTACTTGAAGCATTTTTAGTGTTGTTATGAGTGTTTCTCCCATTTCAGCACAAATTTAATAATCAGTGGAAATAAGTCACCTGATAAATACCATGTCTTCTATTTTTAACATGTAAACAGATTTCTTCTGCATAATGTTAAGCTGAACAAAACTTTATCATTTTGTTTTCTTATTTAAATCACATACTTTTAGACTGTATAAAGTTTTTTTAAAAAAATAATAGCCTTGCATTTAAAAAAATAATAATAGCCTTGCATAAAATAATATTCATTATTTGAAAAGCTTCTCTTCAGTGAATTTCTCCATTCAAATACACACACACTCACATACACATGCAAGCATACATATTTTCTAATGTTAGGAAATATGGTTAAAACTTGGTGAATTTACATTCACCAGGTATCATCTGAGCTCTGCAGATGGTAAGAAAATCAAAGAAATTTATATTTCTTTAAATTTGTATTTCAACTGAAAAATGACAGGTTTTTATCACATTTTATTACTACAGAGTATATTTTATGACTAATTGTAGCTACTTATGACAGAAAACTCAAAATAGAAATGACTTAAAAAGAAGAAACAGAAAGCACTAACAATAAAAGAAAAATAATTGATATATTGTGCATCAAAGGAAATTATGAAGAAAGTGAAAAGAACTACAGAATGGGAGAAAATAGTTTCAAACTATTTCTCAAATAAGGATTTAATATCCAGAATATATAAAGAACTCTTACAATGCATTGAGAAAAAGATAAACAACTCAATTTTTAAAATGGGCAGAGGATTTGAATAGATATTTCTTCAAAGGAGATGAACAAGTAGCCAATAAACACATGAAAAGATGCTCAAGAGGAGTGGAAGCAGCTCAAGTGGTTGCTTGCCTGTTTCCCATGTAAGAGATCCTGGGTTCAGTCCCAAGTATCTCCTAAAAAAAAAAACAAAAAAAAAAAAAAAAGAAAAGAAAACAAAAGCAAGTGATAGTACTAAACATTGGAGAAAATATGTAGCCATCACAATCTACGACATTGCTGATGGGAATGCAAAATAGTACTTCCACTTTGACAAATGATTTAATAGTTTCTTCATAAGTTAGATATATATCTACCATATAAGCCAGTAAATTCTCCTTCTATATTTATTCAAAAGTATTGAAAACACATCTCTACACAAATTTTTGGACAAAAATAGCCACAGCATTTGCGATTGTTTGAGGCTTTTACAGATTCCAGAAAATCATGTCCATAGTGCTAATCAGTTCCTGTGGATGTAAACCTATTGTAGGTGGGGACTTTGATTAGATTACTTCAGTAGAGTGTAGCCCAGGATGGATCTTAATCCTCTTACTGGAGATTTTTATAAACGGGATGAATACAGAGAGAGAGACAGAGAAAAACCCACAGAAGCACAGAGAGAAAGCCATGGAGCCGAGAGAAAGCCAGAGGAAACCAAAAGCTGAAAGTAATAAAATTGGAAGAGAAGGGAAAGACCAGCAGATGCCACCATGTACCTTTACATTTTTCCTCAGCCTTTACAACCTAATAATTTACCATGGTAAAAGCCAATCCATTTCTGGTATATTGCATTTGGGCAGGTTAGCTAGCTAAAATAACGTCTTTACTAAAGAAAGCCCAAAAACTAGAACCAGTATTTATTAATAGAAGAATGGTTAACTAGCTGTGTTTCATGGGAATAATATCAGCAATAACGAGAAACCTACTATTGGTGTGCTTAATAGCATGGATGGATCTCAAAAACAGTGTGCTGAATAAAAGAAATCAGATACAAAAGAATACATATTGCATGATTCTACTTATACAAAGTTCAATAATCAGTGTGATGGTTAGGCTAATGTGTCAACTCAGCCAGGTAATTGTGCCCAGTTGTTTGGTCAAACAAGCACAAGGTTAATTGTAGTACAAGGACATTTATGGGCTCTAGTCATCAGTGAGTTTACTGCATAGATGGCTCATTACATCTACCATCAACCAGGGAGAGTGCCATCAGCAAAGTGTGATTTTTTTATCCAATCAGTTGAATGCCTTAAAAGGGGAAGTGATTTCAGCATTCAGAGAGAATTTCCCAGCTCACCTTGGGACAATCACCATCTCCCAGAATCTCATCAAGGACCTTCATTGGATTTTCTTTGGAGCCCCTGGTTTGCAGCCTGAACTGTGGAATCTGGACTTCAGCATTTCCGTGGTCAGATGAGAGGATTTTATAAAATCTCATACTATTTACAGATATCTCCTGTTGATTCTTTTTCCCTAGAGAACCCTAACTAAGATAACCAGTAAACGTGATTTACAATGACAGAAATCAAAAATGCCTTTTCTTCTAGTGGAGGTTGAGGGAATGACTGGGAAGACACAAGAGGGAACATTCCTGATGGAAATATTCTATGTATTTAAAGCAGTATAGATTACACCAGTGTCATCATTTGTTAGAACTGATTAAACTGCAGAACTTCCATTGCTGGTGGAAATGTAAAGTGGCATAGCCACTTTGGAAAACCAAATGATTAAACATAGCTTTACATGACCCTGCAATTCCATTCCTAGGTATATACTCAAGAGAAATGAAAACACATGTCCACCCAAAACCTTGTATACAAATGTTGATAGCACCATTTTCATAACAGCCAAAAGGTGGAAGCAATGCAAATCCCAAACGTCCACCAATTATGAATGGATAAATAAAATATGGTATAGTCATACAATTGGATATTATTCAGCCATAAAATGGAATGAAGTACTTATACATGCTACAACCTTGAAAACATTATGTTAAGTGAAAGAAGCTAGTCCCAACAAAAACACATATTGTATGATTCCGCACCTATGAGATGTCCAGAACAGGGAACTCTATAAGGCAAAAAGTAGATTAGTGGTTTCTTAGAGCAGGGGTGAGGAAGCATGGGGAAAGGATAAAGGAATGGTAACTAAAGGGAATAGGGTTTCTTTTTGACGTGATGAAAGTGTTATAAAATTGTTGTGATGGTTGCACAAATTTGCAAATGTACCAAAAACCATTGAATTGTATACTTTAAATGGGTGATTTCTGTGATATGTGAACTATATCTTAGTAAAGTTGTTTTTAAAAATGAAAAAATTGTGCACCTAGATTCTCTGAATTTGTATGGAAATTATATCACAATAGAAAATTATTTTAAAAAAAGAGTTTTTTCCCCCCTCACTTTCTCTCTCTTCTATAAGCAAGTCAGGGTAAACAGAATGTAGCAGTTTGCTTTCTCCAGAGAACTGACACTGAGACAGAGTTTGCAGTGTACAGGATGTTTACTAGAGAGTGCTTTTGGTTTTTATACCCGTAGGAGAAGGCAGGTGCCTGATTGAGCAGAGAGAGAATTGGAATCCTAATGACAGTCCAAACTTTGTGCTCCTCAGATCAATTTACATATGTTTGGGAGCAGCTCCTCTAGGATTCCTCAGTGTACTTCTGAGAGGAGCAAAGCAATGGAAGGTTAATGGAAAGAACTACTGCTCACACTACAGGAGTTGATGGACTTATCTCCCATTACTATCAGGTTGGAGATGCAGAATTTGTCCATGCGCTATCACAATGGGCAAGAGAGTAACAAAAAGAAATGAACTGGATCACCCAGTTCCGGGTGTGGAACATATTCTTTCCTGCCCTCATTGAGTAATTGCAGCTCTAGTTCTTCTTGATAGGGTCAATAACCCCAGGCAAGATAGTGACTCCTTTTTTCTTGCCTTCTGGTCTCTGGACACAAAAAGCTTGAAGTGACAAGTAGCAGCCTTAGCTTAGAGTTCAATGGTTCTCCTGCTTTGTCCCCTGGTAGAAATATTTCACATTGCAGAGCTCAGAGTTGTATGTATAGGTAGCACAACTTATATAGTAAATGCTATCTTGTAAGGATAAGATATGAGACAAAGATCTTCACACTTTATGCTCCCTCCCATATTTCAATGGATAAACCTCTATGTAAGTCCTTTTTGCCCATGATCTTAGAACTGGCTCCTTTGAGGCCCTTGACCAAATTCCTAGGTCATTAGCTATTGCCTAGGGGTCCACATATATTCTTATCTCAAACCATATACATGTACCAACCAAAGCTCTACTCATTGGGAAATTTTTCATTTGCCACTGCCTTTTAAGGCTAACCTGAATGAGACTATTGTGCAACTAGATATTTTTGACATGCCCCCAGATACCAAGTCAATCCATGTGTAAATGAAACTCAGGCAATTTTCTTCTCCATCAGCTCTATCATAAGGGAACCCCAAATAGGCATAGGTAGAAGCTAAGTGAAGGGGTTGGGCAGCAGTGGTAAGTGACATAGGGATCTGCACTACCTGCTCAAGCTGCTTGCTTGTACCATCTGGTACAGCCTATGTTTGACAACCTATGGTAGATTGGGACTGGGCTTACTTGATCTTATGACTTGGTAGATTCTACATGTCTTATCACATGATGAATAGTTCTAGGTGAATGATCACTTGATGTCTCGTGGTTACTTTCTTTCAGAGCTAAAGTGCATGCCAGGAATTATCTTTCAAAGGGCATATAATTATCCATTGCAAATTGTACGACCTTATTCCTGAATTCCAGAAACCTGGTGTTTTCCAACTGGGGTAGCCCATAAACTTCACAGGACGCCTTTTTCCATACTTCTAATATCATAGGGCTTGACTGTTACGGATGATTTTATTGTCTCATTTTTTTTTCTACATTAGCTCCTCTTGGTTTTTATTGTGTTAGACATTGTATTTGAAAAATTGTTGGTAGAAATAATTTGAATCCTAAAATTATTTTATATTCCTTCAAAGAGGATTTAAATATGCTACTTTTATTCTCTCAGAGACATAGACACACTAGAATCATCTTAATCTAATTTCAAAAATTGAGATAATTCAAAGGCTAGATTGCAGTTCCCTACAAGTACCTCTCTGCCTCTACTTTATCCTTTCACCTAGAGTCCAGCCCTTAGGAATTGGAGAATGTAGAGAGGTGGGTCCTGGACTTTAATATCTGTCTTTACATCTCTTTAAGACTATTAAGAAACCTCAAGCACCTTGAGTACCTGACACCTATTAAATCCTCATGGATATGTGTTAAATGAGTGAATTACGGATGACAGAATAATGGACATTGAAGTGCCAATAGTGGTCACTGAGAAGCATCACTGACCAAAAAGTAAATAACTGTATCAAAATGTGTTTATGTATCAATTATGATAATTACAACTATTTCTCTGAGGATTTTCACTTTCTGAATAATCCTGTTTAGTCCATACTACATCCAAAGACACAAGTCCTTCCCACCATAAAACACACACATACACACAAACACACACCCATACACTTTCACTTAAAAGCAAAAGAGTAAAAATAATACTCACTGGAATATTTATACAACTATCTTTCAGAATTGACTTTATCCTTCATAAACTTTCACTATATCAAGAGAAGTACCTCAATAAATTAAGTGCTATGTCAATTTTCCATCCTGTAATAGAAGAAAGGATTAAGGGAAGACATAACTTCAAAAAGAGGATGTGTACACTTTTAAATCTCATTGCCCTTAAATTTAGTGATTAAATATGAGAATCATAATATGAATATCTCATTTATCACAATGATTTAATTAGAAATCAGTAATTGAAATGAAAATAGAATTGTCATCCTTTTAAAGACACCAAAGATAAATTCTAGTTTCCTATAAAATGATGCCCTTTTGTCTTAAGAACTTTGAATATATTTGAAATTTATAATATAGCAGTGCTGCTGATTAAATGGAAATAATCAAAAATCTTTCTCTTAGCTCAGATCTATCAAGCAATGAGACTAATGTTTTAAAGTGTTTTCATATTTTTCTTATAATAGCAGAATGTCCTATAAATTGTCAAAGCATTTAATTGAAATTCTATATGATTGACAGTTACATGAAGTTAATTATGGAGGCCTCATCATAGTATATTTCCCAAAGCATTAGGCTGCCCCTAGTCGATATGAATTCTATGCTGAAACTAATTGAATCACTTCCTCTCTCAGGGCTTCAAAATTCTCACCTTTCTATTTAAGGGTTTTGACTGAATGTTTCCCAGAGGTTAGTATACAGACCTTTACTGACTAACTTTAAAAGAACCAACTAGAAATTTTGATTAAAAGTTAGACTTCACACCCTACCCCAGACATCCTGAATTAGAGTCTCAAGGGTTGGGGATTAGGAAGCACGCCAGTTGATTCTGATATGTGGCCAAGTTTGATAATCACTGGACTGAACAAGCTTTAAATCCTCTCTCTCAGCTGTAACAGTCAGTGATTCTGTATCTTTATCTTAGGTACAGAATATTATGTCAAAATCAATTTTCATGTTTTCTACAGGATAAGAGATTTGATCTATCCCCACACATACAGAATGATGTGACCAAGTCCAATTATGTTAGAAAAAGTTTGAATTCACACAACGTGTTTAGGGTTTAGTGTTTAGAGGAAGGCTAAACGCCTGGAAGGTTTTATTACTTATTTACCTTTCTCTCTCTGTCTCCCTCCCTCCCTAGCTCTGTTTGTTTGTTTTTTTAATCCTCCACCCCTTGTGACTTTTGCGTGCTGTCTGCTCTCTGTGTCCACTTGCTGTACATTTTTCTGTGTCTTTATTTATTTTATTTCCCCTCCCCCCTTGCAGCTTGCTTGATGTCTGCTCTCTGTGCCTGTTCGCTGTGGATTTTTCTGTGTTCTCACTTGTCTCCCTTCTTTTTATTGCATCACCTTGCTGAGTCAGCTCTCCGGGGCACTTGTGGGTCAGGCAGGGTTCGACAGTGCTTGCAGGCCAGGCGTGGCATCTGCAGGCCAGGCAGTGCTCCGCAGCATGCGGGTGAGCCTGCCTGCACAAGGAGACCTCAGGATGGGAACCGAGGGCCTCCCATATGGTAGATGGGAGCTCATCTGATTGAGCCACAGCTGCTTCCCTAGCTCTGTTTTTTTGTTGTTGTTATTGTTGTTGTTTTTTTCTCTCTCTCCTTTGCCCCCTCTACCCATGTCTCTCTGTCTTTTTGTCTCTACCTGTCTTTCTGTCTCTCTTACTCTATTTGTCTCATAACTTACTGACTTGGCATCAGCATTGTGACTTAGTGACTTAATCATAACTGCTCAACAAATATTTGTTGACTAGATAAAATCAAACTCCAGGTAAATTCCATATAGAATTCAAACACAGCTTTGCATCATCTGTGTAACACACATCTTATAACTTTATGGAAAATCCATGAAAAAAAATGAAACTTGGTGGTAGAATCAGCCTTTGTAATGATTTCACAGCTTCTTCTAGGCATCCTTTTAACCGGCTTTGAACCATTCATCTTCAGGGACATATAATAAAATGAAAAGACTAGAAGGAAAGACACTGCGTTTTGATCCAGGTCTGCCACCTACTAATCAAGTGACCTAAGGTGAGATATTTCACTCTCTATGACTCATTTTCCTCATTTAGAAAATAAGGAAAATAACAATACTCTCTCACAGTATTTCTATAAGCATTGACTATGAAATAATACATAGGCTGTTCAGAGTAATGCCTGATACATAGAAAATATTCAATACTAGTTGCCTTACTTTCTTGACTGATCTTAATGAGGATTAAATATGGATGTGCATTAAAATCCTTGTAAATTACAAAGCATTATTATTAATTTTGGAAGCAAAGTACCTTGGGAAAGTACCAAGGATAATATTTGTAATTTCATTTCAATTTGTTCTATTAAAATATATGGTGTTACAGTCATTTTAGTTTGCATTACATCAAAACATCCTTAATATTGTGGAGAATTCTGAAATAAGAGAATTCTGAAATGACTGCCCATGGTAAAAATGGCCAGGGATGTCAATGACAGGAGATGTTCTGGTCATCAGGGTTGTGGCTATGCCTTATCTCCCATAAGTGACAGTATTCCCAGTGGTAAGAATCCCAGACTCTAGATCCAGGTGGCTCGAGTTGGAAACCAGCCAATATGGATTCAATATGAGAATACCAACATCCATACATAGGCTATGATGGTTTGAATTCTGTCAGTTCTCCCAGTGTCATTGTGGTATTGTGTTCCCTGCAGAGATCAGGGAAATGCCACTCTCCTTAACTCACTCATATACTTTACATGTGACCTACAACGTAACACTGCTTATGCCTAAAGTCCTATAGATTATCTCAGGAAATCAGCTCCTTCAGCCTCTTTACCCAACTTTTCCCTCTATAGAATCTCAAAACTGGGAAGCAGACGTGGCTCAAATGATAGAGCATCCATCCACCATATGGAGGGTCCAGGGTTCAAACCCAGGGCCTATTGACTTGTGTGGTGAGCTGGCCCATGCGCAAGGATGCCATGCCGTGCAGAGGCGCCCCCACATTAGGGGTGCCCCATGCGCAAGGAGTGTGCCCTGCAAGGAGGGCTACCCTGCATGAAAAAAGCTCAGCCTGCCCGGGAGTGGCGCTGGACACACGGAGAGCTGACACAGCAAGATGACGCAGTTTCCCGGTGCTGCCAGATAATGCAAGAGGACGTAGAAGAACACACAGCGAACTAACAGAGAGCAGACAACAGGGGCAGGGAAGGAGAGAGAAATAAATAAAATGAATCTTTAAAAAAAAATCTCAAAACTAATGCTTTTGGCAATAAAAAGTGACAAAGTACTGATTAATGATACAACATGGATGAACTTCAAAAACATGCTCAGTGAAAGAAGACAGATACAAAAGACTACATTTTGCCAGATTCCATTAATATGAAATGTTCTGAAAAGGCAAATTAATCGTTTACTAGGTCTGTGGGTAAGAATGGGGAGTGATTGGAAATGGGCACAAGTTTCTTATTGAGGTGACAGATATGTTCTAAATCTAGACTATGGTGATGGTTGCACAACTCCTTAAATATATTAAAAATCATTAAGTTCCTTTAACAAGTGAATTTTTATGGTATGTATATTATACCTCAATAAATCTGTTAAGAAAAAAAGGGGATTACCCTGTCCAAAGGGCTCATTTTGTCAAGCACCCACAGAAAAATACCACCATAGTTGCAACATAAAATAACTTTCAATTACTTTTACAAGTAGAATTCATATATACGGGACAGTGTGAGTAGGAGAACAAGAAGGACTGATTTGTGAGCACACATGAGCATTACCTACATGGGATATTAGAAAAAATTTTGGGTGGACATTAATGGAGTTGTATGTCCTGGGTAAGAATATGGACTCAAGAACAGGAAATTTTAATGACCCTTTCTCTAGCATTGTAAAATTCATTGGCTCTCTACCTCTCTTCCTCTCTAATATATACTTAAGGCTGTAAGATTCCTTTAACACAATACTTAACTGCATCCCATAAGATTTTATATGATATATCTTCATTACCATGTAGTTCAAAATGTTTTTTATTACACCTAGTATCACTGGAGTGGGGAAGTAGACTCCTCCCATATAGAGGCATAAGTCGTTATTTTCTGATCACTAATCTAATCCCCAACATTAGTAAAGAGAAAATATATGTAGAATTTTAGATGTAAGAAAGGGCATGCACCAAACTATGGTGCTTTGGAAAACTGTAAACAATTCAGAATGACTGAAAGTGACTGGAAAATGGTGTAGCGGTAGGCATGGACATTTTGCAATTTCAAGTGCTTTAGTATATTGTTAACATCCACTTTTCATTTATGTTCTCAGAAACTTGGAAATAAGATTGTTCCACTGAAATGTCTGCGGTAGTTAAATTGTCGTTGTGAAATATGAACAATAAGATTACATGGTTTCTAAGGATTTTTAAGGGAACTCACCATGTCTGATAAAACATAACAGATCAACTCCATTTATAAGTTTTTTTTTCATTTGTACTGTTAATTTTTTATAAAGTACTCTGTGTTCTTTTAATGAAGCTTCACTGATTTAAAGAATTTAAGTTTCCTTATGAGCACCCTGGTTTCTTCATATAGACATGGCAAGCCCACCCCAAATATAAGAGAATGATTTAGAATACTCTTCAGTTTATGCAATGATACTTTATGAGTGCAATCCCACATTATATTTCATTATTATATGCTGTTTCATAAAGAAGCACTTAAAAATAATTTTAAGCTTTTCATTGGTAATTGACAAAAGGAGATTTTTAAGTACAATAAATATATGGAACAAGCAAGAACTTTTAAGTGAGGTAATTGCTTATGTCCTTTCTAGTTCTCTTACTTGATTTTTTTTTTAAAGAGAATATGAAAGTGTCTGTTTTCAAATTATATACTTGGACTTTGGCAAGTTTTCATTGTAACAGTACAAAATCAACCAAGTATGAGTAACAATAGAGAACTTATTTTAAGGATATGTGGGTGTTTCATTACCTGGTGTGGTAAAAAATCCTACTTATGTTGCAACTCCAGGACAAAATGACACTTGCATATATCAGGAAGTAAAAAAGTTGAATTTATTTTCTAAAATGGCACATTATCAGGAAAGAAAGACATGCATAATCCTTCCAGAAAAAAAATGGAACGTGTTCCTGGTTATTTGATCATTTCAGGTAGAAACTTCTTGTTTCAAATGACTTCAGGTGTAATTACTATCTGGGCAATGGCATTTGTTAGAGATGAAAAAAGAAACTCCATTTTCACATATAATTTCTTTGATGTAACTCTCCCCAAAGGTTAATTTATGATTAACTTTTAAAATAAAAACATTAAGGTATTCCAGTATTATATTCAGAGAATGAATTTAGGAACTTTGTAGCCCCCTTTGGAAGATTAATTTAAATGATTTGTGAGCATTTAAATGACATAATTGTATTCACAAAAATGGTCATTGCCACTTTATGGCTACAATTCAGCTCTTTTTTTCTGATTACAAAGAATTCTACACAACAAATATTCGAATCCAAGTCCAAATTTGTGTATAAGGCGAGGAAAAAAACTTAGGACTTTAATTTTGCATTGATTACATTACAGGAAGGAGGAAGGGGACAAAATAAAAGTATTTACATTCTTTATATTTGCTGTTGATGAATAATTGTCCTTGAATTTTCTCCATTCTTTATCTAATTTAAATATCTCAGCCATCTAAACACCCCCAAAACTCCATCAAAGAAAATACTCTACAAAGAAATACTAATCCTCACAAAAGGAGAGATGGTAATCTGAGATTTTTCCCTTTGTCTAATAAATTTAAAAAACATCACTTGTTCATTTACTCATTCATTTATGCATGTAGTGAACAGTTTTTTGAAACTGTAGCAAAGCTGTTATGTGCTCACCATATCCTCTTCCTTCTAGGTAAATTAGCTATGCTACATCTCCCAAACTCCTTTGCGTTAATGTGATCATATGACTGAGTTCCAGTGAATAAGTTATAGGCAAAAGTGATATACTCCTTTCCCAGACATAGAAAAGTAAAACCTTTCATACCTAATCACCTTTTTCTTTCCTAGTCAAGAGGCTAACTAGAGAGGAATCTGAAGAAATAGAGGGAACAGACTGTTTTAAGCTTTAAGCAAATGTGTTCTGAATGAGCATGTGAAAGGTCACCATCTAGAAATGCTAATGATGACCTAGGACCTGAATTAGAAATAAACATTTAGTATGTTAAGACCCAATGATTTTGGGTTTTATAAGGTATAGGAAAGATATTACCTTTCCTAATATAAGAAAACTTTCCTCCAGTTATGGAATAATTTTGAGGTCTAGGGAAAGAAAAGTATATGCATTCTTTTAATTCATTCATTTAAAAAATTATTTAACATTTATAATTTTGAGAGATCCCAAAGGACTGAAGAGTTTTCACCATGGCACTCTCATGACTTAGCCTCAAACTATTCCTTCCCTCCCATCTTGCTAAACCTAAATGGGTCAAAAAAGCAGTGGCCACCAGAGGTTCTGAGGGGAGGGAGAAGGAAGAACAGGTGTAACGTGGAGGCATTTTGGGGACATTGGAATTGTCCTGCATGACACTGCAATGACAGATACAGGCCATTATACATTCTATCAGAACCTATAAAACTGTGCAGAGCAGAGTGTAAACTATAATGTAATCTATAGTCCTTGGTTAGTTCAGTGCTCCAATATGGGTTCATCAATTGTAACAAATGTACCACACTAATGAAAGATGTTGTTAATGGGGGAAATTGGGGGAGAGGGAGCATTGGGCTATATGGGAATCCCCTATATTTTTGAGGTGATATTATATAATCTAAAACTTCTTTAAAAATGAAAATAAATAAATGACTATCAAACCAGAAGAATAACTTCTTTCCTTTCTCCAAGAACCATTTTTGACCACCCATTCCTAAAGAAAGTTTATCATCATCTGAGGGACATACGTCTATTCAATGTGATAATTATTATAATCAAATTATGCATAAATTGTTATAGAATCATATGTAAATAACCAATTAATTGTCCTGGGGTTCTCTGTAAGGCTATATTGAGAAAATAAGTTCTGGGGATGGAAGAGTCCTTTACAGAGAAAAAAACTGTATGAACAATGGCAAATAGCCACTAACAATGAAAGTGTCCCAGAGGCAAATCAAAATCAAGCGGTCACAAGCAGACCCATCTTCTTCCCAGCCACCATCTCGGTAAATGGCACCTAACTGTATCAGCCAGAAGTGGAGAAATCATCGCTAACCCTTTCTTAACCCTCACTGCCCTCTACACCAAGCCACGCACTACAAAATACACCTCAAATATATTTATTTCTCTGCCATCATAGTCCAAACTACCATCATCTCTCACCCACATTATTTTAATAACCTTAAAATCTATTTAATCACATCTTTCATCTCATCCTCCCTGCCTTCTAATTAATTATCCATATAGCAGACCAAAGGACCTCTTTAAAGTACCCATGTGGGAAGGGCTTTCCCCTTGTTAGAAGCCTTCATGATTTCCCATTATGCTTAAAGATTAAAATTATTAAAACGAGTTACAAGGCTATATACTATCTGACCTCTCTGTGTAAATTTCTTTTTTTTTTTTCCCATGGAGGCATTTTATTTGCATTTATGTTTTACATCCCTAGAAAAAGAATCCCAGGATTTTTCCTCCTGTGTGTTTTTGCCTTGCTTCTTCGTGGTCCATGATGCCAGCTGAGGTCATCAATACAATGAAACCAAACTGATGAGATGGGAGCAGATTATTCTGACATTTTTCTAGATTTTTGAGTTGCACATCAAATCTGGGACTAATCACTCCACACTTGTTTAACCGCCCTGTGAGGTTCACAACAATTTTCCCAGCTCTGTGATCATTAGTGATTTCAAATTCACCAATGTAACCATGCTTCATCATCACAGTTAGAAACCTGACAATGACTTCGGAGCACGGCCTGATAAGAACCTGGCATTTGCCTCTCTTCTCGGCACTGCTGATGCTCTTAAGAGCATCAGCCAGGATGTTCATGCGCACCATTGAGGCGGCATGGAAAGATGGCCGAAAGAGCTGTGTAAATTTCTAGCATCATCTCAAACATGATCCTCCTCGCTCTCTAAGTTTTAACAATACTAGTTTCAATTGTTTGTCAAAGACCAAAATTAACAATGGCTTAAGCAAAATAGTTATGGAAATTCTCATCTAAATGTCTAGATAGAGGATCCAGGATGAGTAAGCAGTTGCACAATCATCAAAGTTTCATGGCCTTCTACTTTGTTGCTCTGCCATCCCTATACAGTTTCCATCCACTTGTCCAAGATGGCACTCCAGTTGACAATATCATATCTGCTTCCCATAGGCAGAAAGGGGAGAAGAGCATGAGAAAGGCATATACTTCCATTTTAGCATACAACCCAATTAAAAAACATTTCTATTCACACTCCATTGACCTGCTTTGTGTCACAGGGTATATTTAGCAAAAAAAAAGCTGAGAAATAACTTCAAATGAGTGAAGAGATATTAATATTTGTTTAGCTAAAAGTTCGACCGCAATGCAGTTAGGTGGAAAGAGAATATTGGAAGAGAATTAGTGAACTCTTCCAAAGTCCACTGCATTGGTAACCTAAATTTTCATGTGAAACTTTCTTTTCCCACCTAGAAAACACTTAACTCATTCCAAGCAAGGTAACTTCCCAATCCAATGCATATAGTGCATCCATCTGGTCTGGTCTCTGGTTTATGTTCAATTTTCTTCACCATGTCTGGTGGCAGTGTCCCTGATACAATGAACATTTTTTTTATTTTTAAATATTTTTTCCAATTAACATTTAAAAAATTATCTACCTACCCTTTTCACTCAAACAATTATATACAAAAATGGTGGATGAGAGAGTCTAGAACTGCAAGCAAGAGAGTCCCATCCATCAGCCATCAGATCAAATCAGTCATCAAATCATCAGATCATCAAATCAAAACCCACTCTCAATTAAAGGTGGAGTGGGCACCACCATCCCAGAAATCTCAGGACTGGGGAATAAAATATGGACTAGAGTGGACTTACCTGTATTCTACTATAGACATATTCTAATTCTAGCAATGGAAGAAATTATATCATTGATGTGGAGACTGTGGCCACTGGAGGTGTTGAAGGCAAAAAGATGGGGAAAAAATGTGTAATATGGGAACATTTTCAGGACTTGGAAATGTCCTGAATGACATTGCAACAACAGATACAGGGCATTATATATCTTGCCATAACCTACAGAATTGAGCAGAAGAGAGTATAAACTACAACGTAATTATAATCCATGCTAAGTGGCAATGTTCCAAAATGTATTCATCAATTGCAATGAATGTACCACACTAATGAAAGAAGTTGTTAGTGTGGAGAAAAGTAGGAGGTGGAGAGAGTAGGGCGAATGGAAGTCTCTTATATTTTTGTGTGTGTAACATTTTATGTAATCTAAGTATCTTTTAAAAAAATTAAAAATAAATTTTAAAAAAACTGGAGGAGTGGTCAGAAGATAACAAAAAAGTAGCATGGAAAACATGTTTTTGTTTATAGTCATGGGTCCACGGTAGAAATCAAATACTGATCAACGGAAGTTACCGGCCCCACATTTAGCCGTGGAGTAATTCCTTGGATAGCTTATCTTCTGTTTCCTGGTTCTACTTTCTGAGAGAAATTTCCTTATCATTGTTCTCCATGCCCCTAGCTTTGCATCCAGGAGAAATTTATTTCCTCACAGTTCTGGGGGTCAGAAGTCCAAATCAAGGTGTCAGCAGGATTGGTTCTTTTGGAAGCTCTAAGGGAGAATCCATTCCATGCCTCTCTCCTAGCTTCTCATAGCTGTAAGTGTTCACTGGCATTTCTCAACTTATAGAAACATGACTGCAACCTTACTTCTGTTTTCATATCACCATCTCCGCTCCCTTCTCATTATGAGGAAACTTGTCATTGGATTTAAGGTCCCACCAATTAATCCAGGATATTTCATCTCAAGATCCTTCACTTAAATGCATCTGTAAAAGCCCTTTTTCCAAAAAAGATCATATTCCCAGGTATCAGAGATTAGGACATGGGCATATTATTGTTGTTATTGTTGTTGTTGTTGTTGTTGTTTTGGAGGGGTATTAGTTAACATACTACACCATCTAAGTATTCAAAGGAAAATATATAGACATCTGTATTAGTCAGCCAAAGTGATGCTTATGAAAAATACCAAAAATCAGAAGGTTTTTATAAAGGGTATTTATTTGGGATAGAAACTTAGAGTTACCAGGCCACAAAGCATAAGTTAATTCTCTTACCAAAGTCTTCTGCCACATGTTGGAGCAAGATGTCTGCCGATGTCTGCCAGGGTTCAGGCTTCCTGGGCTCCTCAGTTCCCAGGGCTTGCTTCTCTCCAGGCTCAGGCCCTCTGTTTTAGTCACAATGCCAGCTGTAGATTAAAAGGTGACAGGCTCTGTTTCTCTCCTTGAGTCTTGATTTTCTTCAGGCACAGCTGCTCTACTCCTCTGTGTGCTTACTTCTAGGACTCCAGCTCAAAACTCCAGCATCGAAACTGCAACATCAACAGTCCAACATCAAAACTCCAACTAACTCCTCTGCTCTGCTGTGTAGTTTTATCCGTGGGTCCCTACCCCCTTGTTGGCATCTTACTGACAATCATAATTTAATCACACCCAGGTACAGACCAGTTTACAAACAAAATCCACTATGTATTTTTGGAATTCAAAACCATATCAAACTGCTACAACATCAATGCATTAATTATTAAGAATCAAGTCTATTGGCCCAGTGGTTAGGGCATCCGCCTACCACATGGGAGGTCCGTAGTTCAAACCCCGGGCCTCCTTGACCCGTGTGCAGCTAACTCACGTGCAGTGCTGATGCGCGCAAGAAGTGCCCTGCCATGCAGGGGTGTCCCCCACATAGGGGATCCCCACAAGCAAGGAGTGTACCCTGTAAGGAGAGCCGCCCAGTGAGAAAGAAAGTGCAGCCTGCCCAGGAATGGCGCCGCACACACAGAGAGATGACACAACAAAAAGAAACACAGATTCCCGTGCTGCTAACAACAGAAGCGGACAAAGAAGATGCAGCGAATAGACACAGAGAACAGACAACCAGGGTGGGGGTGGGAAGGGGAGAGAAATAAATAAATAAATAAATAAAAAGAATCAAGTCTAGAGCAAAGAAACTCAATATTCACTTTGAAAATAAGGAGGACTTTAAAAGAAAGTAAACAGATAGGAAGGCTAATGAAGATAAAAGCTCAAATTAATGAAATAGAAAACAAAAAACATAGAAATGATATGTAGATTAAAATTGAAGGTTTCTTGTTTTTGTTTCTGACCAATACAACAGATGAATCAATCAAGTGTTAAAAAATGAAATAAAGAGCAAAAATAGGCATATATAGCAACAAGAAAAGAGATATACAATCACAGATAAAGAAAAGAATAAGTGAATACTGCATATAAATAACATGTGATTTTTATTATTTATGGTAGTTATGTTCTGTAAAGTTGCCAAGAACACTGAAGTAGCAAGTGCTGAACCATACCTCCTAGGGGAAATACAGTTAGGTTCCTTGTGAGCCTCTGGTCACAGTATTTTCATCAACTGATCAATGTTTTATGTGTGTTTCTGCTTAAAGTCACCTTATTTAATGTATATTGTTGGTCCATTAACATTGATCTCACAGCCAATCACACTATAACTCATTCCTGAACAAACCTTATCTAACATATATTTTCTCCAAAAGGCACATCGCAGGCTTCTTGTGCTTAGAAACAGTAGCCAACTCCTTAGTAGTATGCTAGGGGCCATTTTAAAACAGCAAAAGTCACAAACCAAAAAATGCAACTAAGTGAAAAACATGGCACTAAATATGCCATGATAAAACCTTGTTTATAGCACGAGAGCTGAAAGAAGAAGGCAGAGTTGCCTTGTTTAGTCTCAGCTGGAACATGTGCCTTGGGTGACTTAAATTTTCACTACTCTGTACATGTCTGCAAATGACTACGAAAGTGCCGTAAGTATTGATTTGGGAATTACAAGCGAATTTTAGCAAGTAAGCACATTTGCAAATACAGAATCCATGAATAAGAATAATAGATAGGTTGATAGATATAGCTAAAGGTAAAGATATAAATATAGATAAATGTATAGATAGCAACAAATTTCAAATTCAAATAGGTCATTTCCTCACTTACATAAAACTAGAAAATGATCCATTTGAATTTGAAATTTGTTATATATATAACTTTACCCAAGATGATACTATTGTTCTGTCAGAAACAGCATTCTACTCTATTCCCTTGCCCTGTTTAATTCTCCTTCACAATATAATACTTTTCATTACCTGACATTATATTATATAGGTATTAGTATCTATTTATTGTCTTTCCCCATATATATAAATTATGCTGCCTGACAGTTGACACTTCACCTGTCTTACTCATCACAGTTTTTCTAGTAATTAGACCAGTAGCTAGCACAGTAAGAATACAACGAAGTACTTATTAAATCAATGAATAAATATCCTATTTCCTCATGAATTTTTTTAAAATCTACGTTCTTTCCCACCAACTGGCACTGCCCAGAAAATGCCTTCTTTCTAATTTAAAAGCCTTGATTTCACAAATACAGCGTCCAAAATGAGGCATTGAAGAAAATCAGGAATGGCTTTCTTAAGTTCCTAAAGAAAGGTTATAATCATGTTTTACTTTCCTTTGTCTTTCCATAAATAAGGCAAGTGCACTTTTCTACACAGTCTAAAGCAAGCTGCTTCCCATCTCAGATTAGAGAACTGAGCTTGTTTAAGGGAAAAAAACCTATTAAATGAGTAAATTAGAATCTTAAGGTTCATTTCTTTGCAGATAAAATTAGAACTAGCATTAAAGTCTCATAGAAAGACTATTCCTAAAGAGAATTCTATCAACATTGCCTTCCAAAAGAATTCAAGGAAGTTACTACACATGACCTTCACTATAAATAACCATAAATGCCCACCATTCAACATTCACAAATGAGTTGTTTATAACATCCAGAGTTGTTTATAACATCCTTTTTCAAAGAATTACAGCACTTAA
The DNA here is from genome assembly GCF_030445035.2 of Dasypus novemcinctus. Taxonomy (NCBI): domain Eukaryota; kingdom Metazoa; phylum Chordata; class Mammalia; order Cingulata; family Dasypodidae; genus Dasypus; species Dasypus novemcinctus. The sequence goes on from NC_080684.1 coordinate 65,145,795, forward strand.
CTTTCTGAAAAGGATGTTACTTGAAAATCGGGTTTTCTTTTTCTCCCCTAGTACAAGGTATAAAATTTCCTTTCTTCCTAAACATTTGACAATAGAAAAAAAGCAGATAGACAGCTTAATAAGGAATATTCACTATCTGTTTACACAAAGAAACTGGAAACAATTATTGTTTTTTCCAAATGAAACATAAGATGGCTGTTGAGCCTTAGATGCGTCATCTACCAACTATATAATGCCTCTACTCTACCTCTCTCTAGCCAAACAAATTCTAGCACTTGGAGGAGGTAAACAAAGCCTTGGGTACTGATGAAATATGATATATAATAGGCAATAAATATGTGAAATTAATCATCAGGGAAATGCTAATTAAAACCCAAATGAGATACACTGCATAAACACCACTAAGGGCAAATGGAAAAGACTGACAATATGAATATTGGCAAGGATGGAAAGCAATAGGAACTTTCATACACTACTGGTAGGAGTTAAATTGGTACAACCACTTTGAAAAATTGTCAGGCAATATGTGCTAAAGTTGAACATAGCCATATGCTATGATACAGGTATTATACTAATAGATACATACAAAAAGAAATTCATGCATATATGCATGTATATGCAATGTATAAGCAGAACGGACAAATAAATTTTGGTAAATTTAATAGAATACTGGAAACCAATAAAAACAAACTAATGGGGGATTTCATTAACAAATTTCTGAAATAAGTGAAAAATCAAAAGGATATATTTGTATGATTACAACTATGGTATTCTACAATTGGATATAAATGTTGAATAATGTATACAATATTATACAATATTATTTGATATATTTTATGATATACAATATTATGTGTTTACAATGATTACAATTACATGTATTTCAAAATAGGAAGAAATAATTTATGTCATGAGAAGTCAGGAAAATGGACTCATTATGGGTTAGGGAGGAGTTACTGAGTAGAAAAGGGAAAGAGATGGCTCCTGGGATTATGACAATGCTCCATTTCTTGACTTAGGTGATAGGAACTGGATGTGTTTATTTTCTGATAGTTCATCAAGCCATGCACTTAAAAAAACAAAAAACACCTTTATTCTGAAATATTTTCAAACTTAGAGGACAGTTACAAAGATAATACAAATGTCATAAAGAGAACTCCAACATATTCCCCTACAATACCCAGATCCGCCAATTTTGGCACTTTGCCATTTTGTCCTTCCTCCCTCCCTCCCTCCCTCCCTTAGCTGTCTATCTAATTATCTATATGTCTCTGTCCATCACCAGTCTATTTTCTGATCATCTGAGCACAGGTTGCACACATCATACTCCTTAAAAACATAATACCTCCATGTACATTTCCTAAAACAATGCTATTGACTTATGCTATCACCATAAGTGCAGTTATCAAGTTCAAGAAATTTAACATTGATTAAAGCTTACATTCTATATTCCAATCTTTCTCATGCTCCAATAATGTCCATTTGAACCTTTCCTCCTTCACTCTTAGATCCCATCCAGTATCATTTATTACATTTAATTATCATTATCTTTTTAGTTTTTCTTTCTTTTTTTTAAGTTGTGGAAACACATATACAGCAGAAATCTTCTCATCCCAAACCCTCCCAAGTATAGCATTCAGTGGGATTAATGGCATTCACAATATTGCAGTACTCTCACTCATCTATTACTACTTTATCTTCACCTACACAGAAACCCTACGCTCATTTGGCATTTACTCTCCATTACCTTTGCCCCTCACCCTTGGGAACCTGTTCACTACTCTTTCTCTATGAGTTTGCACATTCCTCTGGTATTTTCTTTGTGATTACCATGGGCCTTAAATTTAACATCCTAAATCTATAAAAATCTAATTTGCTTTGATACCGACTTAATTTCAATAGCATACATAAACTATATTCCTATATCCCTCTGTCCCCCCTTCTTTATATAGTTCTTGTTACAAATTACACACGTATATATTATGAATCCAAAACCATTGATTATTATCATTACATTTCATGCATTTGCCATTTAGATACTGTAAGAAGTAAAAAGTGAAGTTACAAATCAAAAATACCAATAGCACTGGCATTTATGTTTGCTCATGCACTTTTTATTTGAGTATTTTTCTACACTGCGTTATGCTTTAAGGAAATGTTTATTTAAAAGAACAATTATAATGCAAGATTTCAAATTTTTTGAGAACCAGAGAGATCTTATGAACAACAAATATAAGAATATAAAGGAATTCAATAAGACAATAAATGAATTTAATGCATACAAATATGTGGGCTGTTCTAAAATTTAATCATAAACTTGACCAGGATATAATGTTTATATTGTATTATATATATTTTATTATTACTATATATATGTACACAATTCATAGGGAAGAAGAACAAGATCATGCTTCCTAAGACAATCCATTAAAATTAAAAATAAATTCTAAAAAGATGATAATAAATACCTAATTTTTAAATTAAGACACATACTTCAAGATAGCACTTGGATCAAGTAGAAAATAAAAACTGAAATTTCAGACTCTGTAAAGAGCCATGATATGTAGAGAACTCCCTACAAAAATCAGTGGGACAAGGGAAGCAGCTGTGGCTCAGTCAGCTGGGCTCCCATCTACCAAATGGGAGGTCCTGGGTTCACAACCCGGGGCCTCCTTATCAAGGCAGGCTCCCCTGCATGTTGCAGAGAGCCGCGGGCCTCCAAGTGCCAGGAGAGCTGACTCAGCAATGTGATGCAACAAAAAAGGGAGACAAGCAAAAAAATGCAGAAGAACGCGCAGCAAGCCACAAGGGGGTGGGGGTGAGGATAAATAAATAAATAAATAAGTAAATACAGACGCAGAAGAACACACAGCGAATGGATACAGAAAGCAGACGGCAAGCAAAAAAATATAAAAGGCACAAGGGGAGGGGGATAAAAAAAATCTATGGGACATAGCAAAAACCATATTCAGGGAAAAATGTATCACCAAATTTATTTGTCGTTAAAAAGAAAGGCTAAAGTTAAGAAACTGAATATTCATTTTGAGAACTTGAAAGCAAAATAAAAGAAGGAAACAGGTCATTAACAAGGATACAAGCTAAAATTAATAGAAAGCCAAAAATTTAGAAATGATGAATCAATTAAAATTGATGATTTTCTCCCTTTTGCTTTTGAGAGCACCAGTAAATTAGGTAAACCAACCAAAAATCTGTTTTTGAGAAAAATGAGAGATAGCAGTAACTGTCAAGTTTAGGAAAAAGAAAAGAAACATATATTCCCTGATAATAAGTAAAGTGAATGAGAGAGAATGTTACAAGTAAATATATGGCAGCACATTTCAATTCAATTGATCATCTTTTTGTAAACTTTATATATATAAAATATATATATTTTAAATGTATTTATATATATGATGATGATGAAGTTATTGAAGTAGACAACTTTAATAGAACAATGATCAGAGAAAGTTTGGAAAAGATATTAAACATATTTTTTATTAATCATTATTTCTTGTTAATGCTGTAATAATTAAATTTATACAGTCTTTAAGTGATATTTTTAAAAAGTGGCACAGAAAACATATTTAATACAATGTTAAGTGAATAAAACAGGACATCAAATCCAGTCTAAATTATATAGAAATACACATATATACATAGAATAAAGACAAAGGAAATATATTAAAATGTCAATAGTGTGGATGGTAGGATTATATGGAATTTACTTCTTTTATTATAATCAGAAAAATATATATAAATATGAAATTCAATTTTCTCCATGAATTCTTCTCTAAGTAGAAGTTGTTACTGCTACCTCAATTTTGATAAGCATTTCATATTTGTCCCTAAAAGTGAAAAAATTGTTATTTTTAAAGATGCCAGACAGCTGGCTTTGCAGCTGAGCTCTACTAAACATTTAAAGATATATAATTCCAGAGTATGTAAAATATTCTTTATCTTTATAAAATAATGAAATCTCCCCAATTAATATTAATTCTTCAAAACTTTAATTGCAAAGTCTAAAAATTCAATATAAAATAGGAGACTATAGACCAACCTCACTTAAGAACACAGATGCAAAATTCTATATGTATTTCTCTATATATCTATATTATCCATATCTATATCTATATCTACCTACCTCTTAGCAAATGAGTCCAGAATATATGAAAAGTAGGAAAGCATGAATGATTCATTTGCAAGAATTCTATTAATAACATTATTGTTATAACAAAAAAGTAAGAGTAAACAAAACATCCAACCAATCTGTGCTTAAAAGGCACTTGAGGGGAGTGGGTGTAGCTCAGTGGTTAAGCGACTACTGTTTGGCACATATCAGGACTGGGATTCAATCCCCAGTACTTCCTAAAAAAAAAAAAAAAGGCATTTGATAATATTCACCAGCCATTTCTTGTATAAAAATAAACTCTGATAAATATGAATAGAAAAATTTGCCCGCTTAAATATAACAAAAACTTTATTTTTTTAATACTAACATTAAACCTTACTTTAAATAGTGAAATGTTAAACCATTTCCAATGAAATCAGGAACAAAATAGAAGTGCCCATTATTACCATGGTTACTAGATATTGTTTTGGTGATTCTACTCATTCAATAAAATAATCAAAGAATGGGGATAATTATTGGAAGAGATAAATTATAAATGCTACTGTATTTATTGTTTATATGCATGTTGCTTATTCAACTATTTTCCCTCTGATTCAAACCTATCCATCCAGTCTGATTTTGTTTGCTGGGCTGGGACTCTACAAACATTTCTCCTTTGCTGACTCCTGCTAGGGTCTGCCTACTGGGAGCATAGAAACAGTCTGGAAGCCTGGAAGAGAAAGAAAGGGTACTTTCTTTCCCATTTGCTTTTTATTTCTGCCTGACTTCTCGCCAGTGGTGTCACACCCATATCACACCCACACAGCTGTAGTTTGTTCCACTTCTAGAGGTGATTCAATTTTGAACTTTTTCAACTTTCCCCTCAAATCCTGCCCTTTCAGATACCAAGATCTGAAATATTCATAAGAGCTCCGAATCCCAGCTCTACCGGACCCTTCTCCAAGCTTCTGTTTTAACATTTTCAAATTCTTCCCATACCCCCAGCCTTAGAGGTAGTAGGCACTTCCTCTAGTTTCTACTTCTGTAATACTTTAGTGTTTTCTTTTTGCCATTTCAGTTCTGAAATACCTAGTTAACAATTCTTTATATTAAAATCTCTTTATTAAAATAACTGGACATCAATAGGACCCAGAAAAGAAAGGAAAAGGCACTGTCATATACATTGCCATATGACAGGAAAGCCAAGGACCAAAGATCACTAGCAACCAACCCAAGAATGCCATGATCTTAGGGGAGAAAGCATTATCTACTACATGTGAATTTTGGACTTCTCCTAATTCAGACTACAAGTCAATAAATTCCCATTGTTTAAGCCATCCCATTGTACGGTATTTGTTTTAGCAGCTAAAAAACTAAAACTTACAGCATGCCCCAGGTCTGATACTCTTCAGTGATGATTTCTAAGGCTTTATTCTTCTTTTCCTGCACCATTGCTTCCTGATTCTTTGTATGTTTTATAATCTTTTGTTGAGCCTGGACGTTTTGATATTTTAACACAGGGGTTCTTAAACTTTTTTGTTCCATAGACCCCTTTGCCAGTGAGGGGAAAACCACGGACCCCTTTCTCAGAATGTAGTGGCAGATAGTTTGACACTCAATATCAGCATGTCTTTAAATTAAATTTTAGGATTATTAAAAATGACATTTTACAACTTTCCTATAATTTCAATACCAGATAACCAAAAATGGTTCCACAACTGTTCAAACAGTCATTGTGGCAAACATTTAGAAATTAAAGTTTTCCCATAGCATCACAAAACCATCTTTACCATCCCTACTAACCTTTCTGCAAGCAGTTTATCCACTGCCCTCAGAACACACTATGTCAAAATAAAAATCATACTAAGTCCACACCACACTGTGTATTGTTTAATAAATACATCACATTCACACCAACAGGAATAACACTTTTTCAATTTTCAATTCAAGGTCATGGACCCCCTGAAATCTTTCCTAGACAGTTTCCTCATGATTTCTGGCACTGCATACTATGTCCTACAGCCAGTAATCCCTTGCTTCAGGCAGCTGTGACTTGACTGCTCTCCCACAGCATCCTGTAGGGAAGCTCTGGGAGCTGCTTTCTATAAGCAGGGCAAGTCTGGGCTAGTGAGCTTATGATAAGTATGCTGATTCAGTCGCTTAGCCCACCATCAGGGAGATTGGTCCAGAATAGAACCACACTGGGAGCACACGCTAGCTCTGTACTAGTTGGTGAGGAGCTGGAGGAAAGTCCAACCAGGGTACCATGAGATCTTAACACTTTTAAGTTGTCTTTTTTCTTGATTTGGCACTCATCCTGTTACTCCAATATTTTGTTTTCTGGAGCTTTTAGAAAGATGCCTCTGCCCATTCTTGCTGGTTGTTCAAAGCTTCTGTTGGAGATATGGAGCCCTTAAACTCCTCACTCTTGCCTTCTTGATCCCAGATTGCCCAAATAAGTGTTTTAATTGGAATTTTTCTAATGGATAGTGATGTAGAACATCTTTTCATGGGCTTATTTCAATCGCATATCTTCTTTGGTGAAGTGTCTTCTCAAATCTTTGCCTATTTTCAAATAGGATTGTTTATCTTATTGTTGAATTTAGAGAATGTTTTTATATATCCTGATAAGAATCCTTTGTGATATATGTAATTTACAAATATTTTCTCCCAGTGACAGCTTATATTTTCATTCTCTTAAAAGGACCTTTGGTGGAGCAAAGGTTTCAATTTTGATCAATTCCAGTTACTGATTTTTTTCCTTTATTAATCATGCTTTTAGTATTTTAAGAATTCTGCACCTAACCCAAGTTGTGAAGATTTTTTCCAATGTTCTCTTCTAAAAAAAGTTTTATAGTTTCACATTTTACATTTAGCATAATGATACATTTTGAGCTAATTTTTCTGTAAAATGTGAGTTGTGGGTCAAAGTTCATTTATCCCCCTAATGGTTTCCAGTTGTTTCAGCACTGTTTATTGAAATGACCATCCCTCTTTCATTGAATTGCTTTTGCTCCTTTGACAAAAATCATTTGGGCATATTTATATGGTTCTATCTCTCAGTATTCTATTTTATTACATTAGTCTATGTTTCTTCTTTCCATCAATACTACATTGTCTTAATTATTGGAGCTATATAGTAAGGTAGTATGACTTCTCCAGCTGTATACATTCTTAAAATTCTGTTACGTATTCTAGTTCCTTTGCATTTCCATACAAATATTAAGATAATCTTGTCTATATTTAGGAATAGTGATAACTTTAAAGAAGTTTTTTTTCTTAATGAATGGGGATGGAAGGTATAGAATGTAATCTACATGTAAATCTAAACAGCTTGATGCAGAGAATAGCATTATGCATTGGAAAGTGTCCTTATCAAAGAGGTAGTCAACTAAAGTTTAAAGCTTGTTTTTATCACTTCTTAGCTACATGACTTAGAGGAAATAATTTTCTTCATCTCCTTTCAGTATCTCTATCTGGAATGTGAACAGGTTCAAGAAGGCTGCTAAAAAATAGAGCTGCTTATGTAATGGCATCAGTTTGACTAATATAGGCAGATTGAGGGTAAATAACAATCTCTCACTGCAATGCAGGAGTTTTCAACAAGGGACATTAAGCTTACATTGAAATGTTTGTGAAAATATCCTGAATGTAAGTTAAATGTACTGAAGAAAATAGATTGTGATTAGAAAATTAAAAGTGGCAAACCAAGCATGGAGAGAGGCAGATTATTCACTATCAGCCTAAAAATATTTACATAAGGCTACTTGCTACTGCATTTTATTGAATTGAAGATGCCATCCTTTGGAAAGGTGCCACCAGCTCATGCTCTGCTAAGGAGAAAAAAAGTGTTATCAATTATAATTGTAAGATATCATCCAATCTTTGAGATAAGAAAATGTGGAGGAGAGCTGATGTGGCTCAGGCAGTTGAGCACCTGCTTCCCACATGGAAGGTTCCTTGTCCCCGGTGCCTCCTAAAAACAAACAAACAGGGAAGCAGCTGTGGCTCAATCAGATGAGCTCCCGTCTACCATATGGGAGGCCCTTGGTTCGCATCCTGGGGCCTCCTTGTGAAGGTAGGCTCTCCCGCACACTGCAGAGCACCGCCTGGCCCACAGATGCCATGGAAAGCTGACTCAGCAAAGGTGAGGCAATAAAAGAAGAAGGGAGACAAGCAAGAACACAGAAGAGCCCACAGCAAATGGGCACAGAGAGTAGACAGCAAGCAATCCACAAGGGGGGAGGGGAAAATAAATAAATACAGACACAGAAGAACATACAGCAAAAAATGGACACAGAGAGCAGAAGTCACAAGGGGGAGATCAAAACAGAACAACAATAAACAAACAATAGGCAAACAAAGGAAAAACCAACTCAGGGGAGCTGATGTGGCTCAGTGGTTGAGCACCAGCTTCCCACATACGAGGTCCCAGTTTCAATCTCTGGCCCTAGTACCTCAAAAAAAAAAAAAGAAGAAGAAGAAGAAAGAGAAGAAGAAGAAGAAGAAGAAGTGGAAACAATGTACATCTTAGCATTAATGAAAAAAGACAATTCCTTCAAGCCTTCAAGCCTGACCTTACAGAGAGTAAGAAAAGTTATAAATCTGCCATTTATAAGCTATATGATCTTGAGAAAAATCATTTGACCTCTCTCAAAGTCAGTTTGCTCCTCTGAAAAAATGAAGACAATCAGAGTAAACTACTTCAATGAATTGTTGGGAAAAAAAGTCAGTGAATTCAAAGTGCTGAACATCATTCTGATATAGAGATTTAGCACACAAATGCTAATTCACCTGTAGTTTAAAGATTAATATTAGAAATCATCAACATTGTCAGCCTTGGTATAAATTGGCAATCTTGCTAAAAGGAGGTGCTGAAATGTATAAAACTTAAAACTCTAGACTCACGGTTTTCTATTCCTTATTGTCTGTCAGGGCTCAGGGCTCCAAGGATTCCTGTTCTTTAAATTTCTCATTTCCCAGTATCTTTCAGAAATCTAGCAACAACCTATAAAATACTCCATTTATTACCTTTGCAATTTCATGTTATATCTACTTTAAATCTTTTTTTGGAGGTAAATTTAGCCCTCAATGAATACTCAGTGTACTCTCTTATGTATTTTATTTAATTTATTTACTTTAAATCTGTATATAAGACAGGAAATAGCAATATAAGTGAGTCCCTAGATTATCTATGTTAGTACTTCCCAAACATTGCTTTTCTGACTTGCCATAAATACAAATATAGATTCTTGTATCACGCAGTTTTAGCTGAATTGAATGGAAATCCAGAATCTTCATTTTTTGAAAGCTGGCCAAATGACCTACATAGACATATCTGGCAACCCCTGGTTTATTCACTACCATTATCTTCCCATGTTTGGTCCCCTGGCCACCTGTATATGAATTACCTAAATTGACGAAACCATTTCCCAAGTGTCAAAGTGTTTGCTTCAGAGCACATACTTTATTTTTGTAATTGTATATTTATTATTTGTTTCCTTATATATCCGCCTGTAATTTCTATTAGAATGTAAGCTCCAGGAGGATAGAGACTATGTTTTATTCTTGAACCAGAGAGAATTTGGAAAGTTGTTTTATACAAGAAAATATTAACCAAATGACAACGTAAGTTGACCCTTCATTCAGGTAGGAGTATAAATTTAGATTTTAGCATTATAGAAGAATGACCAATTTGACCCTTCATATCTGATGGCTAAAGTTGTCAAAGGCAGCTGTTAAAGACTACCTTAAAATATGGCTATATGAGAATGACATTTTCATGAGATGATAAGTATCCATTCATCTTGATCTCTAAACGCTACCTCTGTAATAAATTAGACCATGGGTCACATGAATTACCCCACAGAAGTGCCTTTACTCAGTTATATGCTGTGTCCTCTGATTTAATGCTCTGTCCTCAACCTTGATAAGAGGTCAAATAAAAACACTCCATTTGAGCAGTGTTTTTATTCCTATGATACAAACAAAAGTGAAGACATTATCAACTCTAAAGGATGGTCCTTACACAGGAATCTCCATGATATGTGCCACAAGGAGTTTATTTCCATTAAAGAATTTTGTCCTTGCAAAGGAATTCTCATGCTTTTTCTATCAGATATGAATATTACTTAGTTCGGTAAGTTTCCTTCTTTCTCTGTCTCTCTCTTTCTCTCATTTTTTCCCTCAGCTGCCAGAAATTAAGCCAAATTGTGTGCCCAGAAGTAGTAATGAGGTCATCTGAGAAATCGGGGGACATAAGCTCAATATGTTCTTCTTTTTTTTTTTTTTTATTGATTTTGTAAAAATATTACATTTTAAAAAAACAATATGAGGTCCCATTGAATCCCACCACCCCCACCCCACCACTCCCCCCACCAGCAACACTCACTCCCATCATCATGATACATCTATTGCATTTGGTAAGTACATCTCTGGGCATCTCTGCATCTCATAGTCAGTGGTCCTTATCATGGCCCATACTCTCCCACATTCCATCCAGTGGGCCCTGGGAGGATTTACAATGTCCGGTGATTGCCCCTGCAGCACCATCCAGGGCAACTCTAAGTCCCAAAGGTGCCTCCACATCTCATCTCTTCCTGCTATTCCCCATACCCATATCAGCCACCACGTCCACTTTTCCCTCTCCACTCCAATGCCACCTTTTCTCTGTGGACCTTGGATTTGTTATGTCCGTGGCATCTCTATGACAAGAGGAGGCTCAGATTCCATATGGATACTGGATGCAATCCTCCTGCTTTCAGTTGTAGGCACTCTAGGCTCCATGGTGTGGTGGTTGTCCTTCTTCAACTTCATCTTAGCTGAGTGAGGTGAGTCCAATAAATCAGATTGTAGGAGCTGAAGTCTGTTGAGGCTCAGGGCCTGGCTATCATATTGTCAGTCCAGAGATTCAAATTCCCTAAATACATCTTAAACCCCAACACCAACTACAATTCCAGTAAAGTAGCATGAAAGTCTAATGAAAAGAGATTCCATCTGAATCCAGTTTCATCACGCAGAAACACCAGCTCCAAAGAAGGGCCATCTGACAAGGCAGGGAACCCCATCTGCCATGACCATATAGCCCGTGGGTCTCTTTAGCCCTCAAAGGAACCAATACCTGGGGTTGTATCTACTTTATCTGTCTCTTAGATTCTGATCAGTGTGCATAAGGGCAATCCTTCTGACAGCCTCCAGACTCTTTTTTAGAGACTCGTAGCCATATAAACTCATTTCTCCTTTCCATTTCTCCCTTACATTAGGTCAAACAGCATTTTAAAGTCATGTTATTATATGTAGACAGGAATATTCTGCTATATCTGCATTGAACCTTCAATTCAAGGTCATTTTCCAGTTGCATCATCAGTTGGTACTTGATAGTGATCCCTTGGTGCCAGGGAGGCTCATCCCTGGGTGTCATGTCCCACGCTGGGGGGAAGGCATTGCATTTACATGTTGAGTTTGGCTTCGAGACTGGCCACATTTGAGTAACATAAAGGCTGTCAGGAGGAAATTCCCAGGCACAGTGCTGCTCTAGGCCTTGTTCTTATTTCAGGCATATAGGCTCACAAGCATAGTCATTAGTATCATGCTCTCACTGTTGGACCCTCATTCCTTCCTGGTCCTTACCGTTGCACCTGGGGGACTGCCACTGCTCCCCTAGTGACCACGACAGAGCACCCCCGGCCAGGAACCCAGTACCCCCCCAGCTGGAGTTTTTAATTGTTGCCACTATGAGTATATCCAAACATTACCAATATGTTCTTCTAAAGCTGTCTCTCTTCTCAGTCTCAAATGCTGGTTGTTGGCCTTCTGTGACATCACACTAGTAGCTTGAAATTGGCTGTGGTGGGACTGTGGAAGTCGGCAAGCCCTACAAATCAGGGATTGATTGATTTCTGGATGTATGTATGTATTTATTTAGAGAACTGGATTTTAAATACTTATGCATACCACTGATTAAGTGGTATGAAATATTAAGAATTTATAACTAAAAATCATCAAATGGAAAATAATGAATTACAGTAAAGCACTACACAGATTAGATTTTTAAAATGTTACTTGAAAATGAACAGAACCAATTTTTCTGGCTCCTCAAAATGCTCTAAAAAAGTCAACTCATATGCATCTGTTACTATATATATACATTTATACATTGTTTATATATAACTATGAACAAGAAATATGTATACATATGTTTATATATATATATATTCTCTTTAGCCCCCTTTTTTCTAGGTGTGTGAAGAGGTGAATCTAATAGTTTTTGTTAAATCTACTTCATTACTTCAGTATATTTGGTGACTGTCCTTTGGCTCTAATTTTCATTTCCAGTGTTATTGAAAATTTTTATTTTTCATGAAAATAAAGCCAGATTGGGGGGGGAGAGGAGGTTCAAACCAGAGGCCATTTCAAATGTTGTTTACATAGCAAGTCTTTTGAATCTCTTTAAAATCTAAGAAAATTTTTTAATAAAACAAGCTTATTGGATATCATTTTAGGTTGATATTTGGCACTAGTGAGTTTACTTTGTGCAATCACAGAATTTTATTGTGTCCTATCGTATCATAAAAATGACTGTTTTTAGGACAAATACAGTATTGTGCTGTCAAACTCCTTTTTAAAGGATTGATTCACTTCATCCTGTAATGAAGATAACGTGATTCAGTGATCTCACTGTGCTAAATTATTATGTTATGGAGCTGTGAGCAAACAGTCCACACTGTAACATTTAGGTATTTGAAATCTGAATTCCTCCTGTTACTTACAAATCATTTAGAACAGTGCTGTGCCAGGTTTACATGGTTTAAATATTCCTAGCGTTGGTTTCTTTTGCATCTTTCTTTTATTTGAGAATTCTAAAGTACAGTCGTATATTTGACAAATTCCAGATGTAATTAGTTTGAGAGCTGTAGTCACCATTGTTATTTCCTCCAGCCCATACAGTTTGAAATTTCCACGTAGACATACAATCTTCTTCCATTGCTTGAAATCTACAGGGGTAAGTCTGTTGAAAACTGGCAGAGTAACAAAGGCAAAGGCCCTTAAAGTTCACAGCAAGTAACTTTTAAATATAAAATCTATTGCCTTAATCATTTTTTCTCTTCTTAAAAGGTTAAGAAATTGCTTTGGTTGGATTACCTATTTAGTAGTTATAATAAGCTAAACATGTATTGATTTTCTTTCTAAAATGATATATTATGGAATACATCCCAGATTTTGTAACATTTAATTCACACTCATCTATTTTATATGTCTAAACCTAAAAAAAGAAGTTAAAATGAAACTAGAATAATGTCACACTTGCTACAAGATTACACATATCTCACACTTCCATTGGCAAGTTTTATGCTGCCCTTTACATATTTACATTTTCTATTTATCTTAAAAAGATAACACTTTGTATTACTCAACAGACATTCACTGACATATACTTTGTGCTGTGTACTCAGCTGAGCTGAGAGGGTGACTAGAAGCCAGACCCTGCTTCCAAAGACATTGCATTCCTTCTAAAGATACAGATGAGTAAATACAGGAGGTGTATTTATATATTTAGTGTGTGTGTGCATAGGAAATGGCCCCCAAAGATGCCCAGGCCCTAATCCGCGAAAACTTTGAATATATAAGCTTACATGGCAAAGAGGAATTAAAGTTGCAGATGGAATTAATGTTGCTAATCAACTGACCTTAAAATAGGGAGAGTAGTATGGATTATCCAGGTAGGCCCAAAGTAATTATAAGGGTCTTTAAAAGTGGAAGCAAGAGGCAAAATGCGAGAGCCATTCAGAGGAAGATGTGTCTTTGTATGAAAAGGAAAGAGAGATACAACTTTGGTGGATGGAGGACTGTGGGTCACCTCTAGAAAATGAAAACAGGAAAACATATTCTCCCCTTGAGCCTCCAGAAGGGAACGTAGCCCTGCCCAATGTGTTCATTTAGCCTAGTGAGACCAGTGTCAGACTTCTATGCAACAGAACTATAAGGTAATAAATCTGTGGTGCTGTGGTAATTTTTATAGCAACAATAGAAAAATAATACACCCATGAAAAGTGCTGAAACAGAGACCTCAAATAATGCTAGAGGAACCTGGAGGAGGTTCTTAGTCTGGGGTGAAAAAGTGAGTGCCCAGGAAAAGAGTATGACTGAGATGAAGGTTTTCCCAACCTCCTCTCCCTTGTCTTCAAAATGTCTACAAAGTCAAGGCCATAGAGAGAAAAACCTGACAGTCCTACAAAGTTTTCTCTGGATAGTTAGATGTTTCAGATCAAGCAAGGGCACCAGAAGTGTTCTTTTCAGATCAGGTTTGCAAGAGATCAAAGTGTATCAAGAAATTAGTGCACATTGGTGTAAAATAGAGGATTGCTAATTTCAGTGGTAAAAGAATGGGTGGGGAAGCAGATTCGGCCCAAAGGATAGGGCATCCGCCTACCACATGGGAGGTCCAAGGTTCAAACCCAGGGCCTCCTGACCCGTGTGATGAGCTGGCCCACACGCAGTGCTGATGCACACAAGGAGTGCCGTGCCATGAAGTGGTGTCCGCCGCATAGGGGAGACCCGCACGCAAGGAGTGCGACCCATAAGGAGAGCCGCCCAGGGCAAAAAAAGTGCAGCTTGCCAAGGAATGGTGCCGCACAACACGGAGAGCTGACGCAGCAAGATGATGCAACAAAACAAGACACAGATTCTGGGTGCTGCTGACACAAGTGGACACAGAAGAACATTCAGCAAATGGACAAAGAGCAGACAACTTGGGGGGGATGGGGAATGGGAGAGAAATAAATAAAAAACAAATTTTTAAAAGAAAAGAATGGGTGAAGTGGATTTCTTTCCATTCACCTAAATATGGAAAACTAGGTCCCAATCTGACAAATATTCTATAGAGGAGTAGATAGCTGCTTTGATGAATTTTTGAGTATACATGCTTTGGATCTCAGAAAAAACTAAATTTGACCCAGTTGCCAACTCAAAGCATTTAGGAACAAGTGCACATGTCATAAATCTAATCAGAAGAGCCCTTAAAAAATTGAAAACAGGAGAAGCAGAACTGCTACAGTTTCATATGCATCTGTTACTATATGTGTATATTTATACATTGTTTATATATCACTATGTATAAGAAATATTTATACATATGCATGCATGCATACATACATACATATCATGAATTAGAGATTAAGCATGAATATTTCAGATAAAGTGAAATGCTATCACTTTTATTATTGGTGTACACTACAGTGGAGTAACATTATTATATTTGGTTAATTTTTTTTTTTTTTTAGAAGTGCCAGGGATTGAGCCCAGGACCTTATACATGCAAAGCAGGCACTCAACCACTCACCTACACCTGCTCCCTACATTTTTATGTTTGAAGTAGTCACATCTATGGGAGATCAGCTACAAGCCTGGTAGAAAGCTCAATCTCTTTTGTGAAATTACAGCACTGTATAAAAGAGGCTGTTTAAAGAAGAGAAGTAACATACAAGTTGAGCAAAGTGTAGAAAGGCAGGATAACCTCAAGTTCAATCTTATAATATCAAACCACTGAGAAAGAAATGTAGGTCATGAACTCTTTATATAAAATACTGCAAGTTACACATGTCTGATGTGGTGATTGTAAAGTCATAATCAAGCACATGAGGTAAAGGAACCCCACCCCAAGAGATTGTATTAATATTGCTTTAAAGCAATTGACAAGTGAAATGCTAACTCTAAAGTTCCCTGTTCCAGTGTTTAGACTTACAAAGTCAGGGTAACCCATGACATTGTTGAACACGAAAAGGAATAATAGTCTCTAAATTATGGGTTAAATATATATAACATTCAACATTCAGGTCTAAGTGTAGACCTCATAAGAAAGCCCAATGATCTAACTCCAAATTCCCCACATGTATGAAGATGTGGGCAACTGAAGCCCCTACAAACAAGGTAGTTCACACCAAAGGGATGAGGAGGCCCTCACAAATACCCTGCAGAGATTGGAGAGTATTTAACCATTAAAAAAAAATAAAAATAAAAATTCAGCTCATTTCCTCCAAACTGACTTGTGACTAATAATCATCATAACTCTTATCACCTTAGCCTGGGAATTAAAAAAATATTTATAGGAGCCCAATAAAAGTCACAAAGATATAGAGTGTTCTGTTGGCTATCCCCACACCTACCCTTCTAGAATGCTGATAACCTAACCACACCAACAACCACCAGCAACGTAAACATGCCTCCCAAAGAGATCTTGGAATCCCCACAGAATAGCTCTTCTATACTCCATGGACTAGTCCTCTTAGCAAGACTGAGGCATTTTATATTTTTCTCCCTTTCTGCTCTGATGCATTGTCACTATGTCTCCTGTCACTGTCACCACCACAGAAATCTCTACCGCTGGTGTCTGCTGATACTTCGACAGTGTCCGTCAATGCCCCAAGTCTAGAGAACTCAACTCCAAATCCTGCTTCATCCAAAGTGTTGCATATTACTGAGTAAACACTAGAGCCATCTTTGATAGCTTCTTAATCCCCAAACATCAATATATTAGCCTAGAACCACCTCACAACTGTCTGACTTTATTGGAGTTGACATTAAGTGCACTAAGAGACATCTTGCAGTGAACTTAGAATAGCTCCTCCCTCCATTTGTAGACTTTAATAGACATACTAATAGTCAATAATTACAGAGCTTTTACTATACACCAGGCACTGTGCTAGGAGCTCTTAAATAGATTTTCTTGTTTAACCTTCACAAGAATTCTATAAACTAGATATTATTCACATCTTACAGATGAGAAAACCAAGGCTTTGAGTGGCACAACTTCATACAGGTATAGCCCGTGGCTTCACATTCAAATAGTCTCAAACTGGACTACACTAAATCACCTCTCAATCTTTAGGAAGAACTGACCTGATCCCTTTCTCCTATACTGTGATGCTTATGTGAGCAAAGGGCAGTAGAACGGGTCCTACTTGGCTTTCTTGGGCATTTGTAGTAAATCATGACTCTGATAGAAAGGCTTTTCTGGAAGTGCCTAGTTCCCACAGGTGCAACCAAATAGGCATACTGCCCTCTCCTCTGGATGATTAAAAAAACCAAGTTTGTCTTTGCCTAAGAAAGAATTAATTCTTCTACCATCTCTCTGAAATGGGAGGCAAATTTCTGTAGTAATGCATTTGACCCTTCTACCTCCTAGCATACAGATAATTGTGTGTCTGATCATAGTGTTTCTATACATCCAGCACCCCCTCAACAGAATGGCATGCCTTTTGTCTTAAGGGCTAGTCTCTGGGAGCAGGATAAACAGTGTAGATTCAGTGGAACTCGTGTATGTATGGTTTCTGATTTCTGGAGAAAATGTTCTTCCAGGCAACAAAGTTGATGTCAAATTCCTCAGAATAGGTGCTCAATATGTTACACAAGAAAAGAAATATAATTACTTCTTGGCTCTGCCATGAAAATCCTTATTTAGTCCTTGACTGTAATCAGTAATGAATGATGTAACCAAAACTGTGATGTAACCATATGTATTATTCAGCCAAAGTGGTGCTGATGCAAAGTACCAGAAATCTGTTGGCATTTATAAAGGGTATTGGTAGAAGCTTACAGTCACAAGGCCATAAAGTATAAATTACTTTCCTCATCAACGTCTGTTGCCATGTGTTAGAGCAAAATGGCTGCAGTTGTCTATGAGGGTTCAGCCTTCCTCTTCCTCCTAAGGCTCCATGGTCCAAGCTCTTTCTGCTCTCAGCTGTAGGCTAGCATAAGGCTTGTCTCTCTCCCAGGGACTAGTTTCTTTCCAGGCTTTCTCAGCTGTTCAGGGCTCTGGTCTCTTCTGCTGCAAACCATCAGGTGAATGGCTTGGCTCTCTCCATGGGGCTCCAGCATCAAAACTCAAACTTTCACCTCTGCCATATTGTTTTCTCCATGAATTCCCACCCACCAAGGAGGTGGGGAGTCAACATCCTACTGATGTGGTCCAATCAAAACCTTAATCATAATTTAATCTAGTAAAAGCAAAACTTCTGAATTTAATACAATCTAATAGGCCCAGAGGAACTGACCATTTTACAAACACAATTCAATATCTATTTTTGGAATTCATAAAAAATACCAAACTGCTACACCACATTGGGAAGAACAGGAAAAGGAAAGAAAATTTGTGCAAAAAGGTGAGCAATAAATAGGGAGTCAATCCTCACCTATGTACATAACTGGAGGTCATAGATAAATATGCAAAACTGATTGCATAACAGTAGAAGCATAATCTGAGGAATAAAAAGGTAAATACCAAGGAAAATAAGTGGATGTCTCTGGGGAGCAGAACTGAAGGACAGTAAGGATTAGTGCAGGAGACAGTTTTTCCCTAAGAAGCTTCTGAGAACTACATAATTCAACTGCATGCCTGTATTGCTTTGAAATTTTAAAAGATAAACTTCGTACTTCTCCTAAATTAACAGGCAAGTCTAATTGCTTTTATTCACTTTAAAAAATCCATTTTTAAGGAATTTAAAATATGAGTAAGGTACTTAGTTTTGTTTCTTGTTTTAATTTCTTTATTTCTAATGTTCTTTTCATCCTTACAGAAATTTAAATGTGCATACAAAAAGTACCCAACCTGATAAGATTTAAAATAAGATTTTAAAAAGGGAAAGCACCAATTGGAATATAGATTACTGCAGGCAGGGATAGCTGGAAGCTGGACAATGAGCCCAACTACACAATGTTCCAACATACATCACTAGCCATAATGTATTACTCCTACTATCACTCTCGTTTTTGTTATTTTTGATATTGATTGAGTTCTTACCATATTAAAAGTTTTACATACGTAATTCCCACAATAGCCCTACATAGATGCTATTACAATTCCCTTCTCATACTAGTGACTCTCTCACATTGTCACCTTTTCTTTTCTTCTTAGAAACTCTTTGAGTTGGTATTAATTTCTTTCTGTTGGATTTTTTTTACTTTTTAACTGACTACAATATAAATTTCATGAAAGTAGGGCCTTAGTCTATATTATTTATTGTCTGTAATTTAGTAAATGCTCAGTAAATTTTGCATGAACAATGGATGAGGTTGAGAAAATCAGTCTTAAGAAGTAAAATAATGAGCCAAGATGAGTTCTTAGAATAGAAAAATGTTCAGATACTGGAAGAAGTTTAAGATGACTGAAAATAATTGCTACAAATACAGGTATAATGTGATCTAATATGTGTGTGTGAACATGCACATGTACATGAAAGATGAAAATTTGGAAGTATATAATCCAAAATATTAACATCAAATATCTCAAAATGGAGAGTTCATAAAGTTTTCTCTTTGCTTTTCTGCTTATTCTAATTTTTCTACAGTACATATAATATGCAATAAACATAAGATTTTGTAAAATATTTTAAAAGGATACATGCTACAAAGATACCTGGTCCTCTTGAGGGACCCAGTAACATTAGGGAAACCACAGACACGGTTACGCAGTCTTCTTCCTGCCCTCACCTACCCTCACTTCCTTCTCTGGGGAAGCCACTGACACATGCTAAGTGGCTGTCCTCTGAACTTCCATTACCCCTACCTCCTTTCCTATTTTGTCTCATTCCACAACCTGCGGTAGATGTTAAGTCTAATGAAAATGCCTTAAACCCTGAAATTACGAACAAGCAGCCCCAGATGCTTATAGAGGTCTCAGTGGCAGGGTCCTCTCCTCTGAGATAGATAAAAACCATACTCACACAGTATAGGTTTGTCTTTCTTCTCCAATGTAAAGTGGGGCGGGTAGAGCTGCCATCTATCATTCCTGAACCAGAGCAGTTTCAGCCACCCTGAGAAACTAGCTGTAATGGGACTTCTTCCCATGCTATTTTGGACTCTTTTTGCCACATGACAGATTATTTGCCCTTTCTGGACTCTTTATACTATGCAAGTAATAGATGAATCTTTGACCGAAAGTTCCTGTTGTGCCCTGAATGTGAATTCCCACAGATCACCATTGTAGCAACTCCAGAATTAAAACAGTCTGTACTCAACCGAGTACTCAACCAAGACCAAGGATTAAGTTCTTAATGAATCTCCCCAAAGATATGCGCAGGTGCAGAATACTAAATTTAACTCTTTCATAGTCTCAGTGTAGCTACTGGAGTTTATTACCATCATGGACTTTGGGGAATCAAGGGTCACAAACAGCTATTCAAAATATTCTTCCTTAACAGACCTTGAACTACCCAAAGGTGTTCCTTGTCCATATCCCATTTTCTCTTTTCAAGTCTATATTCATTTTCTCTAAGCTTTCTTTTTCACTTTTATTTTCAGCCCTAATGGCAGGTTGGTAACTCTCTTGCTTGTTCTTTCTACATCCCTTCTTATATATGAAACTGTCATCTACTGAGACCTAAATGAACTGGTTAAAGTAGTCATGAAAATTTTCTTGTATCCTTCCTTTATAAATCAATCAATTTCTCTCTAGTTTCAATGGCCAGAATCTGTTCACCATGTACTAAAAGAGACATTGTTTACCTAATGGACTATTTACCTAATTTCTCTTCACCTCATTTGACCTAATGAGTAAGCTTTCATTTTCAGCTTTCACTTATTTTTATTGATTTTTTATTATTATTATTTGGTCTTCCTTGTAATAACAAAAATCTGGTTATGACTAGTTGTGGTGTCAATTCCTGTCAACAAAATAAACCATTCCATCTCATAGCACACATTTTTAGATAAATAAACCAGTAGGAAACATTTGCCCAATGTGATGCATTATGGTTCAATTAATAAAATTAAGATTTCAATGACTTAAAAAAATATTTCCAGTGTTGGGGGTAGGGAGCATCAATATAAAGTATATCCAATTAAGAATCAAAGTGTTGGGTAAAAGGTAACAAATATATTTCCACAATTCACTGAAGCACATTTTCTAGTAGACACATACAATAGCATATAAAAATGTAATATCCCTGAGAAAGAGGAGAGAGATGGCATCAAATGAATGTAGCAGCCTCTATTGTTACCACAAAGAGCAGCTGTGTGTTCAACACCCTAACTACCTTTTGGGAATAAAGCCGACTCTGAGTCCAGACAAACCAGGTGATAATCTAACAGATGCAGCACCAGTTCCGTCTACTTACTGAACTGAAACACAGACATCATCACCAAAAACCAAATAGCAACATGTATTAAACATAAACAAATAGTATTAAATAAACAAAAGAGGAATGGTCTTCAAACACCTTTAGAAAGTCAGTCTTCCAATGGCCAAAATATAGAGAAATAACAAATCTAACAATTTCTTCATTTTGATTTCATTAAAGTGGCTGCCCCCCTCTTCTTTTATACCATTAGGAATTCGATCAAACGATATTTATTAATCAACCTATGTGCATTATACCAGATGTAAATGAGGATTGCTTTCCTAAGTCGAATATTATTTGGAAGGAAAATAGGTGGTTTGAACAGAGGAGAGTATAAATAACATATGCAGCAAAATACGTCTAAGCTAGACCACTAGAATTCCTAGTCCAAGTGACTTAATTTTATTCTCAGGAGTCAGAATGTCAAAGTTTCTTCCCCACTCCCCTACCAGACACTGATTCTCAGTATGCCCTGCAGCATGTAATAACCTTTCTACTTTAGTATCCTTTTGCAGAAAATTGCAACCATATATTTTATTACTTTGAGACAATCACTAGGATGATGAAAGAATTTATTCATTCATATATAAAATTAAACACATTTTCTAAAAGTCCCTTTGAAATTTTGCCAAGAACTAGGCTTCCCATGTCTGATAATTAGCTGTTGTTGTTTTTCAAATGCTGGTAAAATCTTTTTATTCTTTATTTTTTCATTGGTAAACAAAACTTCTGATGAGAAATCTTGAATACAATTTAATGAAATCAATGCTAATTTCCACAAACAACGTATTTCCTTACATGTTATTTTTATTATAATATCATGTAAATTTTAGTAACAACAAACCAAACATTCTGGCAATTAGGTCTGATAGATTCAGTATAGCAATGGGTTTGATGTATTGTTCAGCATATTTCTTGCAGAAGGCTAATCTTTTTGCTGGTGTCTCACACAGCTAGCGTTAAAATGAACATGCAATTTTCTGAGTCTTTCCCAATGGGACAATGGTATCACATAGTAACATCTGCCAATGAGAAAACTACACAGCCAGCTTCAGTTGTTTCCCTCTCGTGAAGATTATTTCATCCAATTACAGGAAATGTATGCAACATCATACCATTTTAAATATGCCCTACTATGCAAGTCTGTGGCTATTTTACTGGGCTCCATAACCATTATCACACCTGGTATTGTGCATTTCCAAAGGATTTTCATGTCTCTTCAAGAACCTTGTCAGGGCAGGTCTGATCATCCCAGTGCTTCACAGGAGAAAACTGATATTTGAAGGAGGCAGGTGTCTTGCTCAAGGTCACAAAGCTGGCCTTTTATAGAAGCAGAACTAAACTCATCATCACTAGTTCTTGCTTCTCTATACCTTTCCATAGCACATATGTATTTGAACAAAAAAATAGTAGCAAATGCAAAGTTGTGCACTATTATGCTGACAATTTCTATTTCTATGTAATCATATTGCAGTTTGGTTTTTGTCTTGTAAATGATGGTGGTTTGGAACTGCTGCAAATTGCTAATGCTCTTGGATATGTTTGGCAGCAGCCTGAGGCAAGCAAACTAAATCGTTATAATAGCTTATCTCAAAGAGTTTACAGTATGAGTGACAATTGTGAAACCCATAATATTTAAATAAAAATAGAAGTGGTTAATGTATGTAAAGGAACACAAGCAGTTTAGAGCATATAATATAAAGGACAGTGATCAGGAGGTTCAACCTCTCACTATAGTTGAAATATCATGAGCTTTGAAGTTGAAAAGACCTGAATTTGAAAGTGTTTAGATGCTATTTGATATGAAAGCCAAAGCTTGATAATCAGGACAGGAGTATATTTCAGTCAGTGAGGATGGTGGGGAAGAAGGATCAGAGGCAAAAGTGGGATTATTGGATAAAAGAAGTTAATTTACTCAAAAGCTGTGCCCCTCTTGCTAAGAGAAATATAATGACCAGACAAATAGATACAGTGGCTCTCTGATGTACAGCTCTGGAGTACAGATAGCTACTTTGTGTTTCACTTTTTCCTCGTTCATCTTGGTCTGTTCAATTCCTTTCTTCTACTCAGTGCCAATTTTACTCATATATTTGACCATTTCTGCTTCATAGTTCTAAGCTATTAGTAATGAACCATGAAAATGGTAGACTGTTGGGGAAATGGCATGAAAGGTAATATATAAACGTATACACACACATACACCCTAATTCATTCAACCCACAGACACCTTCCCCTATCTTTAGGTGCCCACCTCTCTACCTTGTCACAG
The DNA here is from genome assembly GCF_030445035.2 of Dasypus novemcinctus. Taxonomy (NCBI): domain Eukaryota; kingdom Metazoa; phylum Chordata; class Mammalia; order Cingulata; family Dasypodidae; genus Dasypus; species Dasypus novemcinctus. Next base: position 65,169,283 of record NC_080684.1, read on the forward strand.
CCACTGTCCCCTTTCCCATGCCTATGCATATACACATTTTCCCCTGCTTTAACATTGCCTAAGGGAGCACCCCTGCCCCCCAAAGCTAAATCTTGTCCCCCTCTGTATGAGCTTATCATACTCCCTACCCTTCTTTAAGAGCAAATAATTATGTAACTGTGCAGTTGGAGATAATAATTATATACCAGTATGAGTATTTAATAAATACCTGCCAATCATTTAATAAAATTTCAGAGTTTTCTTAGACTTCAAGCCCTGTGAGGGACAATGAAGAGTGTGTTTTGCTCAACACTGGATTCTGGCACCTAACTCCAAGTGGATCAATAAATAATTGAGCTCTTTCCAAGAATAACTCTCAAGATGAGAAAGGATTGGAGATCTGAAGGAAAGGTAACAGCAATTAAAATAGGATGAGCAAGCAAACCAGATTCACTCACCTACTCATACAGGTAAAACTGTCAACTCAGTAGTTAGTACATTGGTTTTAGGGCTAACAAAATTTAGTAGTAAGTCCCTTTATTCTTTTTAATATATATTAGACCCCTTTTTAATTAAGTTCATTTCATAGGGCTTGGAGCATAATTTCTGTACTCAAATGATTACAAGAGTTTATGGTTGCCACATGTTAATGAGTTTGTCTCTTATTTGTGTTCTATAGCTCTTGCTTAAGAAAAAAAACCCACAATTATGACATGTTTCTCTGATGAATATGTTCTATGATCTACATAATCTGTAATCTTTGTTAAAATGCAGTTCCCATGAACTCTTTATTGAAGTATAGTAATAATTCACCTGTAGATAAGAATGCATATTAGAAGCCATAAAGTGGTACAAAGTCCCATTAGAAACCTAATCAAAGGGGTAATTGGGAAAAGGATTGCTATGAGAATTGGGTAACATAATTTGAAATTATGGGTTGAGAAAGCTGTAAAAATGAGTTTAAACTTGAAAACTTTAGAGTAAGAAAGGTACAAGTGAGAAACTAACCTGATCAAAATATTACATTCTTTTATATGTACTCTTAGCTGGAATCTCCTTAACCTAAATGGATTGTTAATATAAATTTGTTTAATACATGCTCAGGTTTTCCTCTCTTCTCCAGTTTTTCACCAAAGGAAATAAATACCTTGTAAGTTACCGTTCAGAAGGGGATTCCTTAAATTGTATACAATATAACCTGGGAAACATTCTAAAGATGGGTGTGACATTGGAAGTACCATTTATTCTTTGAAATTATATTTATTAGTCATCTAGTATATCTAGTTTGTGTGAAAAATTATTTTGATTAATATGAGCACGGTTATTGTCTTCAAAGATCTTACATTTTAGCAAGGAGAGAAAAACATTAAACAATCAAATATATAATTAATCACTTCATAACAATAGTGTTAATGCTATGGAAGATAACCAGAGGGCATTGTGAAAGTGTATTACTAAGACCAAGATCCAATGTGAACTAAGGTTGGGTGGCCATAGAGGGAAGTTATATTTCAATTGAGTGCTTAAGGATGAGTAGGAATTGACCAATATTGATTTTTGGCCAGACAGCATCTAAGTCCCCTTTCTGTATTTGAGAAATTTTACCATTAGTTTTTTTGGGGTGCAGGCAGAGTTCATCCCAACCAACAGAAGCTAAAAATGCCAGATACCCATTTTCCAGCTTTCCTTGCAGTTAGAATGTGGCACACTTACATAAGCTCTGCCATCCAAACGTACCTATGAAAGACTGAAGAGGGAACTAATGACAAAAAAATGGACAGGGACTATAAGGGATGTTTTTTGGTAGGTATCAGCTATTACAGCACAAGTGATTTCTTTGGGCAACAGGGTCAGCAGATCAAGCAGCAGCGTATGTGGCTTGATGTTGAGGACAATGTTTTGTCTGCAATGAACCACTGTAGAGTGATTTGGACATGGTGCCTTACGCATGGTCCCAAACCTTGTTCTCTAACCTCCCCAGTAATGCTGTTAGCCTCCCAATACCTTTTAATATTCTTTCTCCTTAAGAGTCAGAGTTGGGTTTTATTGCTTAGAACTAGATAAAGGAGGGGAAGAGAGTGAACAAGAGAATTCCTGGCAAACGTGAGAATATGTGCTGAGGACTGAGCAGCCTGACTTGCTGATGAGGGAGAGTATGACAGGTGAGTGTGGAGGGGAAAACAAGGGCGAAAGCTGTTGGGGCCTTGAGGCCACGTAAAGGATCCTTTACTTTATTCTAGGTGCAATGAGAAGTCATTAAAGGTGCTAAGCAGGCAGGAAACATGATAAAATTTGCATTTTTAAAGGTCACTCAGTGATTGGAGACTGTATAGCAGAAATTGCTGTCACTAGACAAAGAATATGGTGATGGAAATGGAGAGTAAAGCTAGCTTTTTGAAAGGCTCAAAAAATAAATAGGTTTTGGCCAGAGGTCAGATATGTAAGAGTAGAGCATTTTATGTGCATGACTTGTTACTTGCTCAACGAAAGTGAATGACAGATGGAGTAATTCCGACACACATGTATTCACTGGCTTGTCTGATTTGCATATGTGCTACTAAACCAAGTTTCTGCACACGATGCAGATATTTTTCTTGTTTATTAACCCAATATGATTTCTTAATGGTTCTCTGCATTTTATATTGTTTTTTGTAGGTGGCTAATAATATTTTTTTCCTGGTCAATATCATCTTAATCATTTTTGCACACATTCTAAAAAAAGATTTGAAAGCATAAATTTGTGCTAGAAATGTACAAAAACATTCAAATCCTATATAAATAGATGGGTTGTGATTAATTTGTGTGATAATTGATGTGTCTATAAACAGTAAAATCTAGTTATCAATAATGTAAGAAAAGTAGGAATTATGTTTACTATCAAGTAAAACAGTGGCACAATGTTCTAACAGTTGAAAGTTCTTTCACTATTTTACATTTATAAAGCTGCAGAAATCATCTCTTGGTTCACTGGGTATTTGGGAATGTCACTAAAGTTCAATGCATCATCACATTGTCAATGGAAATTTTGCTTGTTGGTTTGTTTGTTTTTTGTCTTTTTTAGGTACCTGGGCTGGGGATTGAACCTGGAGACCTAATGAGAAGCCAGTGCTCATTTATGGGAGCCACATCAGCTCCCCTGAGTTGGTTTTTACTTTTGTTTTCTTGTTTGTTTTTGTTTTTAAAAGGGGCTGGGAACCGAACCCAGGACTTCCCATGTGGGAAACAGGTGATCAATCACTTCAGCCACAACCTCTCCCTGTAATTTATTTTTATCTAGCTATATATCCTTCCTTGTGTACCCCCAGCACCCTTAGCATAACTCTAACAGACACTTGCATAGGGCATGATAGTGTTGATTTAATTCAGTCTTCCTTGAAAGCAGGAATCAGGGATCTTATAAGAGGAGGCACAGTTTTTCTGATATACTTGTGGTTTCAACAGACTTCATCATTGTCCTGAATGGTTAATATTTGTGCACTCTGACCCATCATCATTTAAATTTGATAACCTGCCTTTGCATTCTGACTTCTCACCTACCAACTCTAACCAATGGTTCACCTATGCTGTTAGCTACTTGCTTCTTTCTTGCTTGATAGGCTTCTGAAAACTTGCCTTTGCCAACAGCGGTCTTATCTGTGCTATAATTCTTTGGTATCCATTTACATGTTTCCCATGCCATTATTGTTGGATGCCTTAGGAATTAAAACTTTTTTTATTTTTAATTAGGTTATGTGTGCCCAAGCTATAAAATTTAAAAGGGAGTTAAAATATATATAATCAAAAGTACCTTTGCCTCCCACATTGTGCCCCAGCCACCTGAATCCTTTCCCTATAGGCAATACATTTACAGAATGGTTTATGTCTTATCAATGCATTAAAATATGTAAAAATTTAGGTGCTGCTTTTAAAATTGAAAGCATGGTTTCCGTATGAAAACAAGAATCTCCTCCCCACTATTCTTAGTTCAGTTCCATGCCAGCTCCAAGTTCCTTTCTACACCAGAGAGATTGTTTATGTTCTTCCTGCTACCCAGATAGTATTTTCCAAGAGAGATGAAAATGTATATTTTTCATGGTCACTTTTCACAAGTATTTCCTTTGTAGTACATATAATTAAGTATAATTGAGTTGAGTATTATTTTGCTTAATGTGCATCTCTCCTCTTACATCTAAGAGGAGATAAGCACACCTCAGGCTATGATCTGGCCAGCTGGTTCTTAATGGACATGCTTGGTTCAACCAAGTTTTTCAAAAGACGTTCAAAAGATGCAAATGTTATTCTTAATCATAATACAAACAGCCTTGCACACCTATTTCCCAATAGCCAATCTGCTTTGCCCATTTATGTTACCATCTGGTGGCCTCTACAGACATTTGATTTGTGATCTCTAGATGCAATTGTTACCTCAACGTAGAGTAGAAATTGTGCCTGTCTGATTCTTGGTTGTGTCTTTCCTCAGTTCTTTGTACACTGCCTAACATTAGGCAAGGCAACTGTGTGCCACAACCTCATGGAAGGCACCTTTCACATAGCAACCTAGAGCTCAACTGCCACTGCTTTATGAAGCCATCCTGGAAATAGGTCTTCAGCAAATATCTATCAAATAAATAAAAGCAACATAATCATTTTACAAAAGAGCAGATATTATTAGATTTATTTTTGTCAGCCTTTTTCTAAAAGGAATAATGGGAAGCTTATTGGATTCAGTGTGTGTTTGATTCAATATTACTTCTATCCAATCGGTATAATGTTGTGGTAGATTGGGTCATTGATCCCAATTCTTCACACCTGCCCTGTAAAAGAATTTTTCCATACTCTGTCATGTGATTTTGCGTACTTCTCTTTCTGGTGCATTTGTTCCTGTCCCACTAACTTTGGTCTTAGCTATTTGGCCAGGGTAATATATGTAGAGATAAGCACACCTCAGGCTATGAAAAACTGTAAAGGTGATTGTGTAGTTTGGCTTGGCTGCCTGGAATTTTCACCTTCCATGAGAAAAGTGTGCTCCAGGTAGCCATTTCCCCTTCAGCCTGAGTCCAGGAATATTGCTTGTGGAACTGACCTGAATCCAGCTGAGCTAGGAGCCCAGCCTACACTAGACTAAGATCATCCAACAGAAGATCCCAGACAAGATCAGCCAAATAGCAGTGGACCTGGAAACTATGTTTGAGAAAAATGAATGTCTGTTGTTAAAAGGTATTGAGATTTTTGTGATTGCTTATTAACAGCATTAGCTCAATAAGGAAAAAAGCAAAAATCCTGTGTAATGCAAAGATGTGTTTCAAAAGTATTAAGAGTAAATGAAGCATCCAAAAAGTATTAAAAATAAATAAAACTCCCTGCCAGTACTACCAACGATGTTTAATACCTGAATATCTATCTTTAATTTTAGTGAGTGTTTTTTTTCCAGAATCTGCACACTCATTTTTAAAAGCAGGTCAATACCTGCCTGTAGGATATTCACTTTTCTGCCTTTAATAAAATAAAACTTGTTCACCAGTATATAATCATTACAAACCAAATCATTTTGAAGGATTGCAGAATATCCATGTTCTAAACTTAATTTCATTCTAAGCATCAGTGAGTAAACAAAGTTCACACAGATCTCAAATTTAATGAAAACAGCATCTAAGGAAGTTCTAAATTCACATTAAATATATTTGCTCAATACATACAAAGTAAAAGGATAAAATCAAAATATCATGAGAGCTGATAATCACTGAAATAAATTGCCACACTTGGTGATGGAGTTAAAAGTCAACATAGCAGTGATTGCCATTTTATTAAAATATGACAGCCAGTTTCCTAACATATATACTTCTATTACTTCCAATTCTCTCAATAGCTCTGCAAAATAGACATTGTCATCTCCATTTTGAAGGTGCAGATACTCAAACTCAGTGAGGTTAAGTGATCTGCCTGCGAACACACAGCCACTGAGTCAGGCTTCAGACAAAAATAAAGAGTATTCTACAACCATTAGTCTTTTAGTAATTCCAAATACCTAGATATTCATAAATGATTGCTGAGTTGTATTGAGAGTGAACAGCTACTTGGTTCCACAAGAGAAAAGTTAACAAAATTAGCCATTTTACCACTTTTTCTACCTTTTTCTATGGCAAGAGTAAAATTGTTCCCTTCAGGTACATCAAACTGTGACCAATTTTTTTTCAATTTTGTGTTGAACGCATCTGTTTGTTTTTTAAGCAAAATAGGAAATTCACTGTGTCCTTAGCCATCAATACCTCAAAAACTCCTGTCTTGGCCAACTTCTTATAGCAGACAATATGTCTACTAGGAATAGTTCTGCAACTGAATAGTTCTGCAACCCAGTAGAGAATTATGATTTTTCAGGAGTAATTGCTTTAGACAAATCGAAGCATCTTTTTATAATTTTTTTTCTCATATTACATGCTGCCATATGGCAACAAGAATCTACCCAGCAGAGCATATGGAAAACTTGCCATGCATGGGAAACATTAAGGAAGAAATATAGAAACAAGGCATGCTGGCATTGCTCATACCACTGCATAAGAAAGGTGCTTGCCACTAGTGCCAAAACATAAGTAGTTTAACATATCTCAAGTGTAATTTCTATTTTATGTTTAAGTCTGGGTTACCAAGCAATATCCTGCAAGTGTTAGTCACTGTTTGGAAGCCAGTCAACTTGAAATATTTTACCTTCTAAGGAGTGTCTAGCACATCCAATCCAGAATGTTCCCTGTCTCCAACCTTGAACAGCCTCTTCCAGATCTTGGGTCACTTCACACCGAATCATTCTTTCATAATAGATACCTCCAAACCATTCTCAATTCTTTCTCCGCCACCTCCCATAGCCACCATACACAAAATCCTATCCTTGTTACATAAGAAATATGTTTGGATTTGGCCCTTCTTTTTTATCTTTTTAATTCAAGACCATATTTTGCCTTAACTGAAAAAATTGCAATAAACATCTTTATTTTCTTCTGCCTACCAGTTCATCTTCTAATTGCTGCTGGAATTACCATTCTAATATGCAAGTCAAATAAAGTCATGTCTGTCTTTAAAATTTTGGTTGGTTTGACAGGTAGCTAAGAATTAGATCCACAGTGTAGGTATCACTGTCCCCAAATCCTCAAGATTGAGGAATGAACAAACATAAGGAGGGAATGCAACTATGGACTAAAGTAGACATATTATCATTCCAGCAATGGAAGAACTTGTATCACTGACATAAAGGCAGTAGCCACAGAGGTTCTGAGGGAGGAAGAAGAAAAGGTGTAACATGGGCCATTTTTGAGAATTGGAATTGTCCTGCATATTGCAATGATGGACACAGGCCATTATATATTTTGTCAAAACCAATAAAATTTTGCAACGGAAAGTGTAAACTATAATGTAAACTACAGACCATAGTTAGCAGCAATGTGTCAACATGTGTTCATCAATTGTAACAAATGTACCACACTTATGAAAGATGCTGTTAATGGGGGAAATTGTGGGAGGTGGAGGGGGTGGGTTATATGTATATTCCCTATTTTTTTATGTAATATTTATGTGATCTAAATCTTATTTAAAATTTTAAAAGAAGAATTAGATCCAAACTTCTTAGCATAACATATTAGGAGTTTCAAAATCTGATGACAATGAATCTCATCCTGATGAATGCTATGCTCCCACCACACCACTTTTTCTCTCCTTTTCCTCAAACCCAACAGACTCTTCCATATCCCCATGTCTTTTGTATTCTAATTCTCCTGACCTGGATGGTACCTCTCCCACCATCTTAACCTTGCAACCTGCTTTAAGAAGCAAGTCAAATTTTCTCCTCCATTTGAAGTACCTCTTTCAGGGAAGGTTAGTTGCTCTGTCTTTGAGTCTTCCATAGTTTTCAGGGTTTAGTGTCAGTAATCTGTTTCTAGTTTTAACTCTTCTTTCTGCAAGCAAGTCCAGCACAGGGACAAGTTTTATAATAGCCGACACAAAAGGTATTTAATATATATTTGCTGAATAAATGAACAAGCGATCGAATGGTTCAGGGTATCCATCAGGAAGATAAGATGTTAATAAATGCATATTTCTTTAAGGTAGACTTAGGAAACAAAAGGAAATTCATTTAGGAAATAAAAAACAATGCAATTTTGGGGAAACAGTGGTCATACATGTAATATTACAGAATAATCAGTGGCAACTAAATTTATTAAAGGAATCCCTTAAATGCAGGTTATTATCAAATCATTCTCAGGATCTTCTAGGTCTGCTAGGTAGTTGGGGCTACAGACAACATTTCCTTTCTATCCCATACCTTAATTATCTTCGCCTTTTTATTTAATATGACATAGTTTTTGCCAGTTGGCAGCTACTAGAGATTGCTAGAATCCCTCTGAACCTCTGATTCAACTTCAAATAATCTTTGTTGAAAGCTTATTATATATCCTACACTGTGCTTGCTATCTTTCCATATACATTTATTTTAAAGGTCTGTTTTTCATTACTAGCTCCTACAAATATTTTTTTTTTTTTGCCATTTCAGATTTTATCATTGCTAAGATTGTTAAATTTGTACCTTGTTTTCTTGACTCCATGCTTGTGCATGGTGCATCCTTATATTGAATATAGTTTCCCTCAAGCTCCCATCTTCCTGCTTTGTTCTTCTGCAAGTACCCTCAAAACTACATCCTGTCTCTTTGGGCCACTTGCCCTCAATACCAGTCTCAAACATTTTGGTCCTCTGAAACTCACCCAATGGCTGATCCCCACATGATCAATGATGTTACACAAGCTCAAAGGTCAACCTGACACTCACTGATAGTCTAGCTCACACTACTTCTTACAACTTTCCCACAGTTTGTTCTGACAGCATCATCGTCTCAAGCACCTAAGGCCTACTGAAATTACAGATAATACTCAAAGCCCTTTTAAATCTTTTAACTTCCTTCTTAATTTGCACTATCTCTTTCAATACATAAATTCGATTTGTATCTATTAAGTTGCTAATTTTAATCCATTTTTAGATAACCAACATTGATGCATGAGCTTTTAATAATTATGAAAATAATGATCCTAAAGAAGAAATGATAAATGTATCCTACGTGTGTTACTTAGACTTTATGGTGCTGTGTGAGTCTCAAGAAAGAGAAATACAATCCAATCCCCAGGTATTGGTTCAGGTATTGGTTCCTTTGAGGGCTAAAGGGACCCACGGGTTCTACAGTCATGGCAGATAGGGTTCACTGCCATGTCAGATGGCCCTTCTATGGAGCTGGTGTTTCTGCGAGATGAAACTGGACCCAGAGGGGATCTCTTTTCATAAGACTATCATGCTACTTTACTGGAATTGTAGTTGGTATTGGGGTTTAAGATATATTTAGGGGATTGTATCTTTTTACTGACAATATAATAGCCAGGCCCTGAGCCTCAACAGACTCCAGCTCCTACAATCTGAATTATTGGACTCACCTCACTCAGCTAAGATGGAGTTGAAGAAGGGCAACCACCACACCATGGAGCCTAGAGTGCCTACAACTGAAAGCAGGAGGATTGCATCCAGTAACCATGTGGAATCTGAGCCTCCTCTTGACATAGAGGTGCAACGGACACAACCAATCCAAGGACCTCAGAGAAAAGGTGGCAATGGAGTGGGAAAAGTGGACATGGTGGCTGATGGGTATGGGGAATGGCAGGAAGAGATGAGATGTGGAGGCGCCTTTGGGACTTGGAGTTGCCCTGGATGGTGCTTCAGGGGCAATCACTGGACATTGTAAATCCTCCCAGGGCTCACTGGATGGAATGGGGGAGAGTGTGGGCCATGATGTGGACCAATGACCATGAGGTGCAGAGATATCCAGAGATGTACTTACCAAATGCAATGGATGTGTCATGATGATGGGAGTGAGTGTTGCTGGGGGGGGGGGGGGGAGGGGTGCAGTGGGGGTGGTGGGGTCGAATGGGACCTCATATTTTTTTAATGTAATATTTTTACAAAATCAATAAAAAAAAAAAAAAGAGAAATATATTGAGTCATACATAAGAGAGGGGAAAATCGTGCTACCTCAACCTTGGGACTGCTAAAACTATTACAAAAAATAAATGTCATTGTCTTTACCTACTGAATACAAGTCTCTGACTGGCCTGAAAGAAGTTGCTTTAGGTTTATAATTAGACATTTCACTGTTGTTCAAGATCCATTCCACATTTAGAAAAAATACCATTTAAGCTTATCAAAGTATAGTGTTTTCTTGACAAATATATGCAGCTTGCCACTTGTGGATATAAGTATTTTCCAAATTTTTATTCATAACCTGGTTATTTGGAACTTCAATTCCCCAGAGTAGTAATAGTTTAAGTTTTCCTCTACTTGAAAAGTCAATTTCACTACAATATGTCCTAAATAAATTCCAAAGGCATTGTTTCACACCATGAAGCCTCCCATTTATAATTTTTCATGGAAACATGTTTCAGGTTAAAATTCAGGTGACAGAAATATATCTGTTCTTACTAAAATACTGAAGGTGGTGGAACTTGAAGTCAGAGAAGACAAAGTGCCAAGCAGATGGTCCTGGACTTTATAAATGTTTTCTCAGTGTGTGAAGGATCAAAGGAAATCCTATAAACCACATTCTCCCAGGTATTAGGCATTAAGATGCACATTCCTGGAGACAGAAAACTTTTCTGTCATTACAATGACTCTGCCAAAGGTGGATCCCACATTGGTATGTGTGAGAAGAAACAAGAGAAGCTTAATATTTATTATTTCATGCCATTTCATTATCTTTAAAATATCCATAAAATCTAATTAAAGGTTTGAATAAAAAAAAGTTCAACACTGGAAATAGTTGAGTGATAGAGAGAGAAAGAGAGATTTAAAAATAGTGAGCCAGAGGTAAAATAACTATCTTTCCCTCAATCTTGCTTCCCTCAATCTTGCTTCGAAGTCCAACTCAACTGCTAGTTCTCATAAAAATGTAAAGGAAAGTATTGTGTCTGTCTTCTGTGGCATACAGTAGGTGCTATGTAAATATTTGATAAATTAATTAATCTCCTCCCTAAAATTCCCCCTAGTCTCTATCTAGAAATAATTTCTTATTCCTCTAAATTTCAATAGCCTTTTATCTATACCTCTTCTATTTATGTACAATTCATCTTCATACATATCAGTCAATAAATAAATATTTGTGAAAAGAATGAAACTGAAAAAAATATGACCAAAATATGTTTGTCTTTTTCTTTTAAATACTGGCACATAAGAAAAATATGGTAATATGGAGAATTTTTCACCCAAGAAGCCCTCTTTTAAGTGTATGGACAGATCATTGTTTCAAGAGAAAGTTTTAAAAGTGAGACTATTTTCTCAGGACAAATAATTTCTAAAGTAGCAATTTAACTCTGCGGAGATGTTTTGGTGAACAGATTATCAATAGTTCTCTAAGAACAGAGAGTTTGTGTTCGGCTTTTATTTTGCAATTAATAGAAATAATATCTTTAGGATTTTAAAAATGGTTTTAAAAAGAATAAAATGTCATTTTTCTCTGTCAATATATGTATGGCACTTAGCTTATTGCTTTTTGTTCTATCTAGACTTAAATACAGAATCAGAAAAAAAGATGCATGAGGAAATAACTCAATAATAGGCCCCCAATTCACAGAGAAGTTAGATTGTAACTATTGGAACCATAACGGAACATGACACAAGAAATCAGCAACAAAATTGCAATATAAAAGTCACAATTCTATTTGTTCTTTGACAGTATAAAAACGTTAAGAATGCTTTATCCAGATAAAAATTTAAGAGCAAAGAATTTTTATGAGCTTTAGGTCATGAGGAGTTACATTTTTATCATGTCATGCTATGTACTAGTCATCAACTCTCCACTTAGATGCACACACACACACACATACACAAACTGATGAACACAAAATGTACAAAGAACAAAGCTCATGAAGGAAAAAATATATTATTAACATAAAATCCCATGTAGCACACATTCCTTTGGTGTAAACATTTATTTGACTTGCTCTCAATCTCAACAGTTCAGAAGTTGCTCATCCAAAGTGGGAATTATTCAGAAAAATTCCTCCCTCCTTATTTTTGGGGGCACTTTTATCAGAAGTAGAAAAGGGAAGGAGTGATGGTGGTATAAGGAAATAATTCTGCTTAGTTTCTTTGCAGCAAATTTGTTAAAAATTGTTAGGAGGAGAAACTGAAACTTGTAATTAAATTACTGCTTTTGATTACCAGTGGATTTTGTTGACTTTGACTCTGAACTTAATTATCGTGGATAATTGAGATACATCTTTATGGCATTAAGAAAAATACTTCTAATCAGACATAGTCAATTTGGAAAAAGGATGAGAACTGAGGAAATAGAGAATATGAAAACCTGTCTCCAATCCTCCTGCTCCCAACTCTGGCCCAGCCCTACCACCTTTACTTCTTGGAGGCCACACACAGAACACACAATGTAAGAAGTAGAGCATGATAAATATCATCTGTGCGCTTCAGAATCGTCAGTTACCATAGTAGCAAAGCACTTCAGGGATACTGATGTAATGTGTTTGGAATTGGAATATTAACCTAAAGAACCTAATACTGTTTCTTTCATATTAAAAGAAAGAAAGGAAAAAAAAAGGTAAAGCTTTCTGACTTAAACAGCTTCAGGGCTTAGCCTAAACAGAATGTTCTTTGATTGTCTGCTGTGCAAACAAGTGACAGAAAAACCTATCCACTTACAACAACCCTAATAAGAGACGTATAAGCACTTGGTTGAAAAAAAAATCTAAAATGCCAAAAAAGCAGCTTTCTGACCATCGTCCCTGTTTTGCTGAGAAATCCTACAATGTTTTTTTCATCAAGGACATCATGTTTTCTCAAATGTTCTGTGAGCCATCCCACTCTGGTAATTATCTGCTGCTGAATAAGTCCTTTACAATTTTTCAAGGCTATCCCCATAAAACCCAACCAACATAAATAAGACAAAAATAACTTCCTTATCAGTATGCTTTGAAAGTAATGCACAAAAATTCCATTTTACACCCTAAAATTTTTCTAAGGGCATTATGCTTAAATCTTGAAGTGACTGGCACATCTCCATCTGGCATATTGTTATCTCTAGTTGGTGATATTATGCCAAAAGATATTTATAATAATAATATGACTTATTTTTAAGATTTTCAGGGCTTTCCTAAGCATCCAAAAAGATTACATTACTTTAAAGAATATCTTACTTTATGCTCACACTTTAAAAATTATGGATTATCATAGTCTATATTGTAAACAGAATAATTGATTACACAAAATATCTCATTTCCAACCATGTTAAATAACACAATTTACTGAAATTGGTCTTAATTATCTCTTCGGATTAGTTATTCAAGAGGTGATTTATAACTGAATTCATAACCATTATGATAAAACTCTACTCAAAATCAATGTATTAAATGCCTCTTATAAATCTGCTCTATAATAGTAGGCAACTTACCATTACCTATCAGGCACTGTGCTGGGGCCTCTACCTTTTACATGAAGCTTTGTTGTGAATACATCGTTTCTTTCTTTGTCTCTTTTCCCCCTTCTTTCCTTCCTTCTTCCTTCCCTCCTTTGCTCCCATCCTCCCTTTCTTTCTTCTAGCTTTCTTCCACATGTTCAGATTTTTAGAATCTATTTGCTGGGGCCCAATAAAGGTTAAAGATTTTTTTTTTACATAAGATGAATGAAATCTGTCCTGAACTTTAGAATTTCCACACTCTAATCCCCGAAACCTGTGAACATTCTACCTCACAGAACAAAAGATAGTTTGCAGATGTAATTAGGTTATGGACATTGAGACAGGGAGACTATCCTGGATTATATGGGTGGACCCAATCTAATCACATAGATTTTAAAAGCAGAGAACTTTTCAGCTGTAGTTAGAGAGAGAGATGCAACAACAAAAGGTCAGAGACACGGCAAGTGAGGAGGATTCCACACCCAGTACTGGTTCTCAGATGTAGTGAACTATGTCCAAGGACAAGACAGGGACCTCTAGCACTAAGGGCTGCCCCCAGCTGACAACCAGCAAAGAAAAGGAAACCTCGTCATTCAACTGCATGGAACTGAATTCTGCCAAGACTTGAGTGAGCAAGGAAACAGACTGTCTTCTAGAGTCTCCACAAAGGGCCGACACCTTGATTTTAGCTCAATGAGACTAGTACTGTACTTCTGATCTACTGAACTCTAAAGTAATAAATTTGCGTTGTTTTGAGCCAGTAACTGAGGCAATTTACTGCGACAGCAATAGAAAACGAATATAAAAGGATCATAGTATAGTAGATAACAAGAAATATAAACACATTAAAATGTGATGTGGCAAGTGTTTTAGTAGTGGTTTGAACAAAGCACTGTGGGTTACTGAGTGAGGAATAATTTGGAGAAAATTTCATAAAGAAGATGAGATATGTAAACAAGTTACTATATTTCAGGCAAAGAAGAGGTAAGCTCAGATGGACTAGCATATGCAAAAGACATATCCTTTAAAACTCCTCTTGCTTAAATACAAATATTTGATTAAAGAGCTATAGAAGAAAATAATTTCAAAGCCAAATTCCTTCCACTTACTCTCTACCAGCTGAGTTCAGATCAAAAGATAACCACTGTTAACAATTTTGTCTATCCTTCCATATATACGTACATACATACATATATATATACACACACACATACATATATATATATATACACATATATTAGGAGGTACTGGGGAATGAATCCAGGACCTTATACATGGGAAGATCTACCCCTGCTACAGGGGGTGACTGGAAAAAAGAGTGTCTTCCCCTTAATGGACAGGGAGGGGACACAGCAAGTCCACCCAATCATGGTGGTACAGGGCATATACCACCTACTGAAATTCTCATTGTCTAACCTAGAGAAATAGGTGCTATAAACAGGGAATTAAGCAAAATGCTAGATGCTATAGATCTTTTAATTGTCTTAATTTGTTTCTATTATTAAACTACAGGCTATAGATTTCTTAGCTCTCACAGAATTTCTATCCTTTTAAACTGACTTGTATATTAAGTGAAAAAAGATCTTGAGTAGGATGTTTTGTACTATTGCCTGACCCTCGTCTGTGATAGGTATTGTGCTTGATTGTTTGGGATTTTCTATTTTTTAAAATGTAAACTTGACTTTTTTGCCAAGGGAAAAAAATAAATATTATATTAGCACAAAAAAAATATATGTGTATATATATATATATGGGAAGCAGGCAGGCAACTACCTGAGCTACATCCACTCCCCCTTCCATATACTTTTAACTCACCATGTGTGTCTATTTGCAAAAATTGGATCATGCTATGCATATTGCTACTATGCTAAAACTAGTGTGCTTGTTTTTTATAACTTGTAAAAGATGTATTAGATATATTTTCTTATCTTCATATTGATTATCTCATATTCCATTTTATGGCTTTACCATAATTTATCGAATCCCATGTTCATTGGTATTTAAGGGCTCCCCATGTTTTGCATCTACTAATAAAGCTGCAATAAATATTTTTATATGTGCATCTTCATCATGAAACCAGTTGATTGAATGGACTGAACATGGTGGGTACAAACAGAAGGGTTGTTTTGTTATAGTTTTTTTATTTTGTTTCACTTCTGCCATTAACAGTGATTCTCACAATATGGTCTCTGGACTATCAACATCAATATCACCTGGAAAATTAGAAATGCAAATTCTCAGGCCCCAGACTCTCCAGACCTCTAGAGTCAGAAATTTGGGGGCGGGAACCATCAATCTGTATTTTAACAAGCCCTCCAAGTGCTTCTAACACATGCTGAAGTCTGAAAATCACAGGTCCAACAATTCTCCCCATTCCTAACCCTGGAAGACACCTCAGGCAGGTCCCTTAGCTTTCTTCCCTCCTTTAACTTCAGTATTTACTTTCAGGTATGAAAACAGTTCATAGTGTTAAATAGAAAAGTTAATTTACATTCAGTTCAAGGTCTGAATCATGACTTAGTAAATGCTCAGGGGAGATTATCTATTCTTAGACTTTTCCTCTTTCTCTTTTCCATCTCACTCTGCTGCTTTCGAATCTCTCTTCTTTCTCTTAACTGCTGAAATAGGGAGAAGAGTTGGGGAAAAGGAGAAATCATCTCTTAAGTGATATGAGCTGTTGTAATGCAGCTATCAAGGTCCATTTACCCCAGATCACTAGTACCTTGAGCAGGGTGAGCTCTGATAGTTACCTCAGGCGTATTCTCCTCCTTTCTTCCCCTTAGTCTTTCTGCTCAAGGATTGGATCTGTTTCCACTCTTCCCAACTTTGTTTGCAATATAGATATCTCTGGATGGGGCTCTAACCAATGTTAAACATCCAAATCCTCTACATACACTATAGGAGCTGAGTCCCCAAATTTCTCCAGGAGCTTTGAAACACATTTATATATTGTATATTTGAATTACTGTGATCTAAAACTTTTTTGAAGACTAAATTAAAAATTAGAGAAAAAAAAAGAAAGGATGTAGACACTGAAGAAGAAGTGAAAGAAAACGCCTTGCCACTGTACATACAGGGCAACACCAAATACAGTGATGAAAGGTAAAATGTTAGAAACAAAGCTTTACAACATTTTTCATTTTTCTAATATACCAATTTATTTTTACTTTATTTTAGTATTTCTAAATTAGTATGTATATTTCTGATCTTTAAACCCATCACTATATTTCCTTTTCCTATTAACTGAATTTGGCAATATATTAGGCTTCATTGTTGAAGAAGTTTTGTGCCACAGAGGTTCAACTATGGCAGGGGAGGAACACTGGTGCGGGGTATTAATGATGGGGGCAATGGTTGAATGGGAGTTCTCCAGGGCATGTTTATAGGGGACATAAAAATGTTCTAATATATGTTGGGTATTTTCATAGTAGTCAGACTTACAAATGACAACTGAGGGAGTGCTGAGTTCCTACTCAGGGTAGCTCTGTCACATTCCCCAATGGAACAGCAATAATCCCCCAAGTACAACAGCAAAGACCAACAAGGAAGGATGGTCCAATGATGAGCCCTTGATACTGATGACTATGCTTATGAACCTGTGTGCCTGAAATATGAACTAGGCCTAGAGCAGCAGGGTGCCTAAAAGTTACCTCCTGAGAGCCTCCATGTTGCTCAAATGAGGCCACTCTCTGAGCCAAACTCAGCATGTAAATGTGTTACCTTCTCCCCAGCATGGGACATGACTCCTGGGGATGAACCTCCCTGGCACAGAGGGATTACTACCAATCACTAACTGGTGATGCAACTAGAAAGAGACCTTGAATAAAAGGGTCAACTCAGACCAGCAGAATATCTCAGCCTACATGTTCAATCATGTGTTAAAAACTGTTTTTTGACCTTGAATAAAAGGGGGAAATGGCAAAGACAAATAAGTTTATATGGCTAAGAGTCTTCAAAAAAGAGTCAGGAGGTCATCAGAGGGGTTGCGTTTACTCATGCCTCAGCAGGACCCCAGAAACAGCCAAAGTAGATACAACCCTAGGTACTGATTCTCCTGAAGGCTACAGAGACCCACAGGGTATATGGTCATGGTAGATGGATTTTGAGTTCTGTGCCATGTCAATGGGCCCTACTTTGGAATTTGTGCTCCTGAGAGTGATAGAGCTGAACTCACATGTGACCTTTCTACCCATGCCTCTTCTATCACTTTTACTGAACCTGTGGTTGGCGCTAGGGATGGTGTATACTCAGGGGACTTGAATCTCTGCACTGCCCATGTGCCAGCTGGGCCCTGAGCCTCAGCAGAATTGCAACTCCTACTCTCAGGTTTGTTGGACTTGAAGATGGTCAATCATCACACCAGGGAACCAAGAGAGCCTACAACTGCATGCTGAAGAACTGCATTCATTATCCATGTGGAATCTAAGCATCCTCTTGAAATAGAGGTGGAGTGGACATCACCATCCCAGGGTCCACAGAATGGAGGAATAAAATATGGATTAGAGTGGACTTACTATAAAACTATTGTGACTAGTAGTAGAAGAAATTGTAGCACTGAGGTGGAGAAAGTGGCCACAGCAGTTGCTGAGGGCAGGGAGAGGGAAGAAGAGATGTGATGTGGGGGCATTTTGGGGACTTGGAGTTGTCTTAAATGATATTACAGGGTCAGATGCTGGACATTATATATCCTGCCATAACCCACTGAATGTACTGGGGGACAGAGTGAACTACAGGATAAACTAATATCCATGAGGTACAGCAGTGCTCCAAAATGTATTCACCAAGTGCAACGAATGTATCACATGATGGGGGAGGTTGTTGGTGTGGGAGGAGTGGGGTGGGAGAGTGGGGGGTACACAGGAAACTCTTATGTTTTTTTAAAGTAACATTTTTTTGTGATGTATGTATCTTCAAAAAAATACAGTTTACAAAAACGATGGGGGTGGAGGGGTGGGGAGTGGGTTATACGGGAACCCCTTATGTTTTTTTAATGTAACAGTCTGTGTGATCTATTAACGTTAATTTTAAAAGGTGTTTAAAAAAAGAAATGAAACACATTTATGATCTCTATGTTTTTCAGAAATGACCTAATTTGATATGTTCCTATTTAAACTAAATTGCTGATAACTGGCCCCTTCACTGGGATTAACATTTCTGTCCTATTTTGTCCCATATTGTTAATTCCCATTTTCTATGTCTCAGCTATTCTTCATCTTCATTGATCATAGAAAGCAGCATGGATTAGTAGCAAGAAGTGCCTGGATTCAAATTCTGACTCCCATTTGCTTTTTGTGTTAGTACGGTGAAATTTCCTAGACAATTGGTGACTGTTTCCTCCTCTGCAATGTAATAAAAATAGCATCTACTTCAGAGAGTGTTTAGAGGCATAAGAGAGTTAATGCCTGCAAAGTTCATAGAAAATACCTGGCATGGAGAAAATGCTCAGTAAGATTGCTTATTGATAATATCATGTGAAGCCAATTAAGAAAACCTCAGCTTATTAAAATCATAAAAATTATGTGTATTAAGGATGCTATGAGACTGCTGAGGGGGGGGTAAAAATAAAGAGAAAAGAAATTAGTAATCTAGGTGTCAGAGACAAGGAGAGAAAGAAGAGGGAGAAGTAATAGGGTAGACCATATGAAACTGCTGTTTTTATAGGTCATATACTGATAATTTCATTGGGATCAACCAATCCAATGTTAAGCAAAATGTCTGGCTGAAAGATTGCCAGATAACAATTAGTACCACATCACTTCAAAGCCATTTTAAAACCGAATAGAGAGAAAAAGAGGGAAATGCCTGAGTAAGAAAGATAATTCTGAGAAAGAACAAGAGAAAATGTCTTAGTTTGGCAGGACTGCTCTGACAAATACACCACAATGCGTGGTGCAGACAACAGGAATTTTTTGTCTCACAATTTTGGAAACTAGAAGTGCAAAACCAAGGTCCCAAATAGCTATGCTTTCTCTCAGAGTCTATAGTGTTCTGGTATTGTCTTGCCACAAGTACATCTTTTTCACCTTCAGTCAGTCAGAGGATTTATCTTTAACAAATATTTTTACATGATAAACTTATCAAGAAAGCCATTTCTACTGATAATTGTTTTAGATATTTTGCCAAATTTAGATCTTCTAAAATTATAGGCCTTCTCAATATCATTTCTCATAATCTAAATGTTTTCAGTGAAAAATGAAAGTTCCACCAATATAAAATTATTTCAAAAAGCAAATGTAGTACTTCAAACTAAATCCCATACAGTATTAGAACTCCCATTATTTAATTTAACATACTTCTTTGTTTTGGTATAGCTAAATTTCCAAGTCTATATGTTTGTAAGCTTTGTTTTTAATAACTGCAAATCTCCAAAATCCTCAAAAGATGAAGACTTTTGCACTCTGTTGAGTATATGATCTATATTTCTCATTGATTTTCAATGAAATGCAACCAATCTTAGAGAATTCACCTATTTAAAAGTTTGATGCCATGGTAGGATACTTAGGTTGAATTACAAGGTTGTTCTTCAAAGGTTCAAACATTTCTAAAATCTGAATGATGCTGTGCAGCAAAGAATGAAAGCACTCACTCATGCCATGCTGAAGTATTTAATCAGATTCAACATTAACTTTGTCACAGATGTTTTGCCATTCAGTTGCTCTAAATTTTTGTATATAAAAATATTCATAGGCGTGGTTGTTTAAAACTGTATTTCCCCAGAAAACCATGTTCTTTAAGCTAATCTATCCCTGTGGTTGTAAACCTATTGTAAGTAGGACCTTTCCATGAGTAAGGCATGGTCCAAGGTGGATTTTAATCTTCTTGCTGGAGTCCTTTATAAATGGGATGAATACAGAAAGAGAAAACCATGGAAGCAAGAGCCTGAAAGCAACACAACCTGGAAGAAAAGGGAGAGACCAGCAGATGCTGCCATGTGCCTTGCCATGTAGACAGAGCAGTCCAGGCTGGCCAGCAGCTGGTCTTCAGGAGGAAAGTGTCATCTTATGATGCCTTCACTTGGACATTTTTCCCTCAAAACTGTAAGCTAATAATTTCCCAATGTTGAAAGCCCACCCATTATATGATATGTGCTTTGAGATAAGTATTATTCAGTACATAAAAAAAGGGTTATTGCAAGAAATCTAGGTACAAAGTACAGGAGGATACTCCTGGTACATTCAGGTTGACTCCTTAGCAGTACTAGAAGCCCTCAAGTGGACACCTGCATAAATTTTACATAAAATTATGTACTATATCAAGGACAAATTGGCCTTTATTAGCAATTGGGGAGGGGAAGAATTTTACTAAATTTCTTTATGTTTCTCTGGTGCTTGTATGATCTGTCACCATTATAAATCCTGATAAACTATAATAATGAGACTTGGTAAAGAATCCAAATTTCCTGGTCCCTTGAACACTTCCAAATAGATTTCACACAACTACTATATCAGTAAATAACTTCACTGCTTCTGGAAATTCTCACAGATCAATTAGAACAATATACTGTTCACCTGAGAAAACAGCTTGCTTATCAACTGTAGTTTATCAAACGTTCATGAGGCTATTATATCATTATCTTTGTCTAAATCCAATTAGTTCCTCATCCTGAAAGACCACTTTAAACAATTTCACCATATACAACAAAATCTTTTAATTATTCTACTTCTGTCCTCCCTATTCTGAGATAGTGCCAAGACCCTGTCAAGGTAGTGTACTTCCTCAGCAAGTTCTAATAAAGTTTACCTTTTCTTTACTAACAGGTTGTCCTGTGATATTTTGGGGAATTCATGAATTTTACTCTAGTCTCTTGACCATCAGCCACCCATTTTCCAATATCATTTTTCTCCTCACTCCTTAGTACTTCCAATAACCTCACCCTTCTCCTTATGCTGCTTAGGACAGCCATGCTTATATTACTTTAAAAAAAAAAAAAAAGAACCAGGGACCAGATGTGGCTCCCTCTAAAATGTAAACCGTAATGTAAACCATAATGGACCCTTAATTAGTTGCTATGTTTCAATATCTGTACATCAGTTGCACCAAATGTAACATCCACATGTAAAAAGATCATTGCTGGGGAAGGGGGAAAAGGGTTTGATGTTGGGTGTATGGAAGTTCCCTATATTCTATATGTGACTCTACTGTGACCCAAAACTTTTTCGAAGACATCATTTTAAAAAAGGATATAGACGCTGAGGAAAAAATGGAAAAGAATGCCTTGCCACTGAACATAAAGGGCAACACCTATTACAGTAATGAAGAGCAAAACATTAAAACATTTTTTATATAATTCATTTTTTAATACCCCAATTTATTTTTTACTTTATTTTAGTTTTTCTAAATTATTTTGTATTTTATTTCTAATCTTTAAACCTATCATTACTATTTCATTTGCCTATTAATTGAATTTGGCAATATATTAGACTTCATTTTTGAAGAAGTTTTGGATCACAGAGGGGGCCAACTATGGAAAGGAGCACTGATATCAGGAGCACTGATATGGGGTGTCATTGATGGAGGATGCATGGGTGGGAGGGAGTTCTCCAGGGCATGCATATGAGGTATATAGATATGTTCAGATGTTCATTGGATATTGACCCAGTGGGTAGAGTTTCACATGACACCTGAGAGAGGGCTGAGTTCCCATTCCAGGGAACTCTGTTGTACTCTCCAATGGAGCAGCAACAATCCCCCAAGTGCAAGGGCAAGACCAGTAAAGAAGGATGGTATAATGATGGGCCCTTGATACTGACAACTATGCTTATGAGCTAGTGTGTTTGAAAGTTCAACTAGGCCTAGAACTGCAGGGTGCCTAAGAGTTTCCTCCTGAGAGCCTCCCTGTTGCTCAAATGTGGCCACTCTCTAAGCAAAACTCAGCATGTAAATGCATTACCTTCCCCTCAGCATGGGATATGACTCCTGGAGATGAGTCGCCCTGGTGCTGAGGGATTGCTACCAAGCACCAGCTGGAGATGCAACTAGGAAAAGACCTTGAATAAAAGAGGGAAATGGTAAAGACAAATGAGTTTATATGGCTAAGAGACTTCAAAATTAGTTGGAGAGCCATTAGAGGGGTTGTGCTTATGCACATCTCAGCAGGATCTCAGAGACAGCCAAAGTAGATACAACCCCAGGTAGTGATGTTCCTGAGGACTCCAGAGACACCCAGGTCCTAAAGTCATGACAGATGGCTCTGAAGTTCAGTACCTTGCCAGTGGACCCTACTTTGGAACTTGTGCTCCTGAGTGTGATGGAGTTAGAATCAGATGTGACCTCTCTACACATGCCTCTTCTGTCTCTTTTACTGAATGTGTGGTTGGCACTGGGATTGGTGTGTGCTCAGAAGACTTGAATCTCTGGACTGGCCATGTGCAAGCTGGGCCCTGACTCTCAGCAGAGTTTTAACACCTACTCTCCACTCCGTTGGACTTATCCAAGTCAGCTAACAGGGAGGTAAGGACCGTCAACCACACTAGGGAACTGAGAGAGTTTACATCTGCAAGCAGAAGAATCTCATCCATCAACCATGTGGGATCTAAGCCTCCTCTTTATTTAGAGATGAAGTGGACATGACGATCCCAGGGTCCTCAGGATGGAGGAATAAAATATGGATTCGAGTGGACTTACTGGTATTCTACTATAGAATTATTGTGACTCTAGCAATGGAAGAAACTATACCATTGATGTGGAGACAGTGGGCATGGAAGTTGCTGAGGCAGGGAGAGGGAAGAAGAGATGTGATGTGGGGGTATTTTTGGGACTTGGAGTTGTCCCAAAAGATATTGCAGGGACAAATGCCAGACATTATATATCCTGCCACAATCCACTGAATGGACTGGGGGAGAATGTAATCTACAATGTAAACAATAACCCATGCTGTGTAGCAATGTTCCAAAATGTATTTATCAAATGCAATGAATCGGCCATACTGATGAAAGAGGTTATTGATGTGGGAGGTGTGGTGGGGGCTGGGGAGTGGGGGTATATGGGAACCTCTTATATTTTTTAATGTAACATTTTGTGTGATCTATATATCTTTTTTTAAAAGATAGTAAAAAAAGATGCTTAAATTACACAAAATGTTACACAAAAAAATATAAGGGATCCCCATATGCCCCACTCCCCTATATTTTTTATGTAACATTATATAATCTAAATATCTTTTTTTTATTTAAAAAAAAACTAATCTAGTACTCCTATGAAGGTCTTTTGTCAATATAATTAAATTCAGATTAGTTGACCTTAAAATAGGAAGATTACCTAGATGGCCCTCACCTAATCACATGAGCCCTTTAAAAGCTGAGTTTTCTCCAAATGATTATAGAAGATGTCTATGTATTTTTGTTGATCTGGAAAAAAGGAGGCTTCTATGAAATGAACCACCTAAGGAAACAATGTGGCAGAGAACTGTGGGCAGCCTCTAGAAGATGTGAGTAATCCTTGCTGACAACTAGAAAGAAAATGGGGTCCTTAGTCCTACAACTGCAAGAAACTATATTCTGCCAACAACTTCAATGACCTTGGAAGAGAAGCCTGAGCTCTACGTGAGAATTCAGCTCAACTGATCTCTTCATTTCAGCCTTGTGAGAGCCTGGTCAGAGAATCCAGCTAAGATAAGTCAAGCCCATACTTCTGACCTGTGGTATATACTACAATTAGTTAGTTTTTCCAATTCAGTTAAAAAAAAATGCTATGATGGTATTTATTGGGAGTGCATTAAGTCTGTAGATAAATTTGGGTTGGATAGACATCTTAATGATGTTTATAGTCTTCCTATCCATGTAAAGCAAATATTCTTTCATTTATTAAGTCTTCTTTGATTTCCTTTAACAGTGTTGTGTAATTTTCTGTGTATAAGTCCTTTACATCTTTAGTTAGATTTATTCCTAGGCATTTGATTCTTTTAGTTTCTATTGTAAATGGGATTATTTTCTTGATTTCCTCCTCAGATTGTTCATTGTTGGTGTACAAAAATGCTATTGATTTTTGCACATTGATCTTATAATCTGTGACATTACTGAGCTCATTTATAAACTCGAGAGCCTTTGTTGTAGAATTCTCAGGGCTTTCTATGTATAGGATCATGTTGTCTGCAAATAGTGAAATTTGTACTTCTTCCTTTCAAACATGGATGACTTTTATATATTTTTTTCTTTTCTAAGTACTCAAGAAAGTATTTCTAATACAATGTTAAATAGGAGTGGTGAAAGTGGGCATCCTTGCCTTGCTCCTGATCTTAAAGGGAAAGCTTTTAACATTTTCCATTGAATATATTATCCGTTGGGTTTTTTTTTCATATATGCCTTTTATCACGAGGAAGTTTTCTTTTATTCCTATCTTTTGTAGTGTTTTTATCAGGAAAGGGTGTTGTATTTTGTCAAATTTTTTTTCTGAATCTATAGAGATGATGATTTGATTTTTTTTTTTACATCTGTTTATGTGGTGTATTACATTGATTGATTTCTTATGTTGAACCACCTTTATAGCAGGGATAAAACCCACTTGGTCATTGTAGGGAGCCACCCACTATGAGACCTATTTACAGCGTCTCACAACATGGTGGAGTTCACAAATCTGCCCTGTCATTTCCTTATTCTTCTTCCTCCCTGCTTCTTTGTTCTCCCCTTCCTGCTACAACTCAGGTGACCACAGCAATACACATGTGCAAGGCGCGAAACTCTGCAGATCCGGCACAAACTTTCAGCCAATCTCCTCCTTGGACGATACACGTTTCCTTCCTTTTCTATATAGTCCTGTGTTCTACCCCAAATAAACGGAGACTTGATTCTCTCTCTCTCTCTCTCTCTCTCTCTCTCTCTCTCTCTCTCGCCACCCCATGCCCACTCTCTCTTCCAGGTAACCCACGTTTCTTCGAGTCTCCGGCTGCCCTGCGGGACGGGGCCAGGCTGGCTAACTCAGGTCATGGTGTATAATTCATTTGATGTGTTGTTGGATGCAATTAGCAAGTATTTTGTTGAGGATTTTGGCATCTAGATTCATTAGAGAGATTGGTCTCTAGTTTACCTTTCTTATGTCATCTTCGTTTGGCTCTGGTATAAGGATAATGTTGGCATCATAGAATGAGTTAGGCAATGTTCCCTCTGCTTCTATTTTTTAGAAGAGTTTAAGCAGAATTGGTGTTAGTTCTTTCCAAAATGTTTGGTAGAATTCACCTGTGAAGCCATCTGGTCCTGGGATCTTCTTACTTGGGAGGTTTTTGTTGTTGTTGTGTTTTGTTTTTTTAAGATTTATTTTTTTAATTTATTTCTCTCCCCTTCTCCCACTTGAGAGATTTTTGATGACTGATTCTATCTCATTACTTGTGATTGGTCTGTTGAGTTAATCAGTTTCTTCTTTCATTAATGTAGGCTGCTTGTGTGTTTCTAGGAATGTGTCCATTTCCTCTAAATTGTCCTTCTTGTTGGCATATAATTTTTCAAAGTATCCTCTTAGGATACTCTTTATTTCTGTGTGGTCAGTGGTGATATCTCCTTCCTCATTTCTTGTTTTATGTAGTTTCATCTTCTCTCTTTTTTCTTTGTTAGTCTAGCTAAGGGTTTGTCAAATTTATTGATCTTCTCAAAGAACCAGCTTTTGGTTTAGCTTATTTTTTCAAGTGCTTTCTTTTTTCAACTTCATTTAGATCTGCTCTAATCTTTGTTATTTTCTTCTTTCTACTTTCATTGGGGTTAATTTGTCATTCTTTTTCTAATTTCTCCAGGTGTGTAGTTAGGTCTTTGATTTTAGCTCTTTCTTCTTTTTTAATACAGGAATTTAAGGCTATGGAATTTTCCTCTCAGTACAGCTTTTGCTGCATCCCATAGGTTTTGCCACATTGTATTGTCATTTTCATTCATTTCAAGGTAGTTATGGATTTCTTTTGTGATTTCCTCTTTGCCCCTCTGTCCAATAGCATGTTGTTCAACTCCCATATCTTTGTGCCTAATCTGGTTCTCTGTCCCTTACTGATTTAAAGCCTCATTTCATTATGATCAGAGAAATTACTTTGTATAATTTCAGTCTTCCTGAGTTCATCAATAGTTGTTCTGTGGCCTAGTATGTGGCCTATCCATGTGTGCTTGAGAAGAATGTATATCCTGCTGTATTTGTGAACAGTGTTCTTTAATGTATTTTTCAAAATCTTTGTTTCTTTATTGATTCTCTGTTGAGATATTCTGTCTAATGGTGAAAATGGTGTATTAAAGCCCACCACTGTAATTGTCAATGCATTTATTTTTCCACTTAGTTTTTCCAATGTTTGCCTCGTGTATTTTGAGGTGTCCCTAGTTTGGTGCATAAACATTTATGATTGTCCTTTCTTCTTGATAGATTATCCCTTTCATGTAGTGTCCATTTTTGTCTCTTACAATAGTTTTGCATTTAAAGTCTTTTTTTGTCCATTGTTAGTATAACTACTCCTGCCCTTTTTTTGGTTATTGTTTGCTTGTAGAATTGTTTTCCATCTTTTTATTTGTTCTTACCCTCTTCTCCAATTCTCTCTCCTGTTTTTTTTTCCCCCTTTCAACATGCAGAACTCCCTATAGTATTTCTTGAAGTGTAGGTTTCTTATTAATATACTCTTTAATTTTGTTTATCTGTGAATATTTTGAACTCTCCCTCATTTTTGAATGCCAGTTTTGCTAAATAAAGAATTCTCAGCTAGAATTTTTTTTCTTTTAGCACCTTGACTAAGTCATACCACTGCCTTTTTGCCTCCATGGTTTCAGATGAGAAATCAGCTCTTAATCTTTTTGAGCTCCCTTGTATATAATGTTTTTTTTTTTTTTTCTCTTGCTGCTTTCAGTGTTCTCTCTTTGTCTTGAGCATTGGACAATTTGACAAGTACATGTCTTGGAGTAGGCCTGTTAGAATTTATACTCTTTGGGGTGTGCTGCCATGTCCTTCAATAGAATTGGGAAGTTTTCAGCCATAATTTCCTTCAACACACCTTCTGTCCCCTTTCCCTTCTCTTCTCCCTCTGGGATGACTGTAACATGTATGTTTGTGCATTTCATGCTGTCATTCAAATCCCTGAGTCCCTGATGGATTTTTTCAGTCTTTTTTATCTATCTGTTCTACTATCTGATTTCAGCTGTATTGTCTTCTACGTCACTGATTCTTTCCACTGCCTGTTCAAATCTGCTGTTATGTGCTTCGTGTATTTTTGATTTATTGTATTGCTTCATTCTTCAGCATCATATCTGTTATCTTTTCATGTATGTTTTATAATTTCTTCAGTGTGTTCTACCAGTGTCTTCTTAATATCTTTAATCTCTTCCTTCACTTTATTAAGTTGATTCATGATATTTGTTTGGACATCTCTGATTAGTTGTTCCATGTTCTGTATCTCCTCCTATTTTTTAGTTGGTTCATTGGACTGGGCCATGTCTTCCTCAATCTTAGTATGGGTTATAATTTTTGTTGATGTCTAGGCATCAGTTTATCTTGATGGGTTTGTTTGTTCAGTTTATTAGCTTCTCTTTGTAATCTAGGGTTTTATTGTGTTGTTGTTTTTGTGTGTATCATAACTTTTCACTTGACACTCTGTTCCTCTTGTTTTATTTCCTTGCTGTTGTCTATGTTCTCTTGACAAAAATATTAGGGCCAGAGAAAAGGAAAGAGATAAGAATAGAAAAAGGATAATTGTAAATATAATAGTAAAAGGTAGAAGAGGAACCATTAAGAACTAGGAAAATGAATAATTAACTTCAGTAAGAAATGCAGAGGAATAAGAATAAAAAAAGTGGAGTGATGAGAAACCAAATAGAGAAAAATAGATATGAGGAATTAAAAGACCAGAATGATGAGAAGAGAGGGAAAGAGAAAAGACATAGATATGAGGAATTAAAAGACCAGAATGATGAGAAGAGAGGGAAAGAGAAAAGACATAGAAAAATAAGAAAACAGAGAAAAAAGGAGAGAGAAATAAAGATAAGGAAAATTGAAGACCAAACAAAAAGAGGTGGAATGTAAGAACAACAGAAAGCAGAAGATATAAAGATGAAGGAAAAAAAAAGAAATAGCATGGGTAGAAAAAAATTGGTAAACAACAACAAAAAAAGAGAAACAAAAGAAGGGGAAACAATAAAGAAACAAGACAACAGCAACTGATTTTAAAACGGGGGGGGTGGCGGGGGCGGGATTAAAAAAAGAAAAAAAGAACAAAAAACATAGAAAAACAGCCTTCTCTCTTAAGCCCCTAAGGAACTTCTCAGGTTGCTAGTGTTCACCAATCAATTACCCTGCAGCCTGCCCTCTGCAGGTTCTGAACCAGGTTTTAGCAAGTCAACTAAGTTAAATTTAAAAAAAGGAAAGAGAAAATGTAAAACAAAACAAGGAAACTTTTTAAAGAAAAATAGGAGATCCAAGAGAAGCTAATATATATATATATATATGCTCCCTGTCCTAACGTATCAGCTGGATGTCTGATAACCCGGTGGATCACTTCTCTAAGAGGCAGGGATTGAGCCAGGGACCACATATATTCAAGATGGGAACTCTTCCATTGAGCTAAACTTTCTCCTTGGGTCAGTTAGCCTTTCCAGAAAACTATCCACCTACTTTCCCTCAGGCAGGTTAGAATCTTTGCAATTGGCCAGAGTCCTGCTGATTAGGCTCCTGTCTGTCCTGCCCCCTTTCTATTCTAATTGCTTTCTCTCCCAGGGCAGCAGGGTGTGACAGCCTGTGAGAGCGTGAGCATATCTCCCTCCCCCTCCCTCCCCCTTCCTGGTCAGGTGGAAGTCCCTTCAGAGATTCAAAGGGGACAGTACTCACCACAAAGAAACTACTCTCGCTCCTCTTCCAGACCCCTCCTTCAAGGGGACCCTAAATAGGCCCTTGAAAGCTTATTGAGGCTTTCTACCACCTCCTTCCCTTAGGGGAGTTTGAATTTTGATAGTATTCAAAACAGGCTGGTATGCTCCCCCAAGCTCAAATGGGGCCCAGGTAACCAAGCCCACAGATAGGAAACTCCTCTTCACCCTTCACCAGAACTCTCTTCCAGTCACAGGGTTGAGAAACTCACGGTTTTTCCTTGGGCTCTTTATCTCTTTGTCCAGTTCCCTCCAGATTGATACCCTGAAGCCTCTGCTCTGTGGAGACCCAAAACAGCTCACTAGGGTAGGATTCTGTGCCTTCTCAAGTCATTTTTTGCGAGAGGTGGGGAGTGCACACCTAAGCCGATGCCATCTTGCCAGAACACTCTCCATTGATTTTTAACTTCCAGCTCCTCCCTGTGTCTTTCTATGACTATATCTGAATTTCTTCTGCTTATGAAGGACTCTAGTAATCCAAATTAAGACCCAATCTCAATCAGTTGGGCCACAGCTTAGTCATCTGTAATGTTTACATGAGCATACAAAGAATAATAAATTGTCATATAACCACCGCCAACTTTAAGAAATAGAACATTGCAAATGTTTTTAAAGCCCTGTTACAAAATGTCACTCCTGTTCATTGCCCACTTTCTACCTCCAATTATGGTAACCATTATAATGAATTATATTTTCATAATTTCCTTGTTTTTACCACAAATATGTACATCACTAATACATATTAAATTTCTATATGTTTTAAAGTTTATTAACAGGATATAAGACCATATATATTGTTCCATATTCTGCTTATATATTAACAATGATGTTTCTCAGGCTCATCCTTGAAAACACATGTATTGTAGTTAGTTTCCACTATTTATTTTTACATATATATATTGGCAGGCATTGAAGTTACTTTCAATGTCTTTTTTCTATTATAGCAATACCGAATGAACATTCTTGTGTTTCTTTGGGAAAGGTGAAAGATTTTCTCTAAGATGGAATTCCGAGTTCCTAGAGAATCCATATTAAATAATGCCAACATTTTTTTAAAAGCAGCAGCAGCCTCACCAGTAATACATAGTGTTTAAGTTATTCCAAATCCTTGTCATCATCTGCTATTATTAACCTCTTAACTTTTGCAAATCTTACTAATAAAATATAATCAAATTATGGTTTTAATTATGACATTATTAATGACATGGAAAATCTCTTCCTATTTTTCTTGGCCATTTGCGTTTCCTCTAAAATGTATGTTTATGTATATATTATAATGAAAAACTTGACTGTTCTTGATCGCTTCTGGGGAGGTATTTGCAGGTTGGTGTCAGAAGCTGTTGTGGAAGTTGCTGCAGAAGTTTTTGATAATTTTTACAATGCTTTTTGGCCATTCCTCTATTAAAGTGTCTGTTTTCTTAATTTTTAGGTGATCTTATATCCTTTTGCTTGTTTTTGATTTTTGCTCATCGTGTGCTCATTGTTTTTTGCTCATTGTCTGCTCATTGATTTTTTTTGTTTTTTCTCATTGTCTGCTCATTGATTTTGCTCACAGTCTGCTTGTTGTTTGTTTTGTTTTCTTTAGGAGGCACTGAGAACTGAACCCGGGACCTCCATGTGGGAGGCAGGTGTTCAGCTTCTTGAGCCATATCTGCTCCCAATCTTTATGTCTTTACTTGCATCCATCGCTACCTGGGTCTTCACATCCTTTGTTAACTGTACATCCATACCATTCCCCACATTTTATCACTCCAAGATTACCTGGCACCAGTTACCATGCAAATTTTAAGATTAACTAAAAAAGCAAAACTAATTTTTTTCCATACCATTCTTAGAAATATCACACTAATGATTAACTTTCTGTTTCAATCAGTATAAAAGCTATGAGAAAAATTCTAAGGGGAAGGCTGATTTGAGATTGTACATCTCCAGTCTTCTGCAGGTGAATAAAGCCACTTTTCCTTTCTAGCCTAGTTCAATGTGGCTGTCTATTCTGCTGCACCAAGTGAATGAACCCAACTGAGAAGCATCCCAACCCCTCTTCAATTTATGATTTTATGCTCTTCTACCATATCCTCTTACAGCTCTATTTCTCACTTACTACCTTGTAGTTTCTCTGGCCAACTAGTTGTTCGTCAAACACACCAAGCTATGCTCTGCCCTAGTGTTTTATACTTGATCTTGCTTCTACCTAGTTCACTCCTAAACAAGTGTTCTTCTGTTCTCTGCTCAAATGTTACTTTATTAGAGAGTACTTCTCCAACCACTCTATGAAACACATACTTCCCCTGATGTCAGTTTCCACATTCAGCACTTATTTCATTTTTATTCATAGCATTTATCACCATTGGCTATATTGCAGAACTCTCTGTCTACTTAGTTATTATGTATCTCCCTCAATAAGACCATGGACCTTGGCTCTGTGATCACTTCTATATTCCTAGTATCTAAATCTGTGCCTGCCACATAAAAGGAGAACAATAAATATGAGTGGATGAACGAGTACATTTTTGCTTTTCAGTTATTTTTACATGATAATTCACATTTCCAGTATGTACTTTTATGAACGTAATTTCAGAAAATTCATTTAAAAATTTGTTTCTATTGCAATAACTAAAGCTCCCATTTATTTCATAGCAACTCTATCATTTTTCCCCAAACACCCCATTCTGTGGAAACAAACATGTTGTACAATTTATTTATTTGTTAAACTTTTAATAAACATGAGTAATTTTCATCTAACAGTTGTTTATCTTAAATCATCATGTTCTAGCCACAATAATCATCATATAATGAATTAGTAACTATTCCCTTACTATCACAATCTTTTTACTTTTTTCCATATGTCTCTGAAAGGAAGATTGAAATTATTTTCTTATTATTTTAAAGAACCTGAGATTGTGACTGTGAAGGGATTGGGATTTATCCTACTTACAAACTAAAAAATTAGCCTACCACAGTTTCATAGATGCTGACAGAAGACATGAAACTCCTGACCAGAGACAAAGGATTTAATTACTTAGCAATCGCAGTAGTTAGAATATCAACATTTGAGACCGTTCTCTCAACTCTATTTCTCACAGAGCAACATTAAGCAGGCCAAAAGATGTGGGCACATCTAGTGGGTTGTAAAGAATTTCTGAGATTGGGAAATGGACTTGGCCCAGTGGTTAGGGCGTCTGTCTACCACATGGGAGGTCTGCGGTTCAAACCCCGGGCCTCCTTGACCCGTGTGGAGCTGGCCTATGAGCAGTGCTGATGTGTGCCAGGAGTGCCGTGCCACGAAGGGGTGTCCCCTGCATAGGGGTGTCCCCTGCGTAGGGGAGCCCCACGCGCAAGGAGCGTGCCCATAAGGAGAGCTGCCCAGCACAAAAGAAAGTGCAGCCTGCCCAGGAATGGCACTGCCCACACTTCCCGTGCCGCTGAAGACAACAGAAGCAGACAAAGAAACAAGACGCAGCAAATAGACACGGATAACAGACAACCGAGGGGGCAGGGATTAAATAAATAAATAAAAAGAATCTCTGAGATTAGGGACAGTAAATCTGATTAGGACTTTGGCTCTTTTATAATGGGCAGGAAACCTGTCTGATTTTTGGTTGGAGGGAGACATTATTATACTGACCAACAAAAAAGTTGCCCTTTGTTCCAAAGGAAGATACTATGCTTATCTTCTGAAGCTATTTACTCTACATACATCCTTGAAAAATACTCTAAAACACAGGTAGTCAATGCCTCTGTTCTCAAGACATGCAGAAATGTAAGAACTGTTTATCAATAGGCACAGTTTTTACATTAATTCTATATACATGTGGAAATGAAGTTTGCCCTTCCCATTTCTAACATCCCTCCACCAATATCATATGCCTCTCTCCTAACTGTACTTTAGAACTCAGTTTCTAAATTGCTTCCTCTATGAAAACTTCAAAGATCCCTTAAGAATGAAATCGGTGCCTATTGCTTCTCATAGAATTCTAACTACCACATCATGCATCACAGCATACATATATATATATTCAAATTCAGGTTTTTTTAATTTTTATTTTTCTAAAGATACTTAGATTACATAAATATTACATAAAAATGTAAGGGGTTCCCATATGTCCCACTCTCTACCATTCCCACACTTTCCCACATTAACAACATCCTTCATTAGTATGGTATATTTGTTACAATTGATGAACACATATTGGAGCTTTGCCACTAGGTGTGGAGAATAGCTTACATTATATTAAACTCTCTCCCACACAATTTTGTAAGTTATGATAAGATATATAATGGCCTATATCTGTCTTTGCAGTGTCATTCAGGACAATTCCAATGTCCCAAAAATGCCCCCATATTACACCTATTTTTCCCCTTTCCTTCCCCTCAGAACCTCCATGGCCACTGCCTCCACATCAATGATAAACGTTCTTCCATTGCTATAGTATAATAATAGTAAGTCTATTCTAGGCCATTGTTCATTCCCCAAGCCTGAGGATTCTGGGATGGTGATGCCCACTCTGACTCAGATTGAGAGGGGACTTATTTTAATTGCTTTTTTAGATGTCTTTCTGCCCTTAAAGCCATAAACTTCTTGAGGGCAGGAGCTGTGACTTATTCAGCTGTGTGCTCCTGGAAATTTAACAAGGGGCTTGCCCCATGTTAATACTCACTAAATATTTGATCTTGAAAATTTAGGCAATTTAAGAGATTTTCATAAGTTGTCGTGTTATAAAATACCTTGTTAATGTTAGACATTGTGCAAAATATTTCTGGAGAAATATTTATAAAGAGGGGACTTTGGTCAATTCAGGAAAAAATTTTTAAAATTTCCAATTAAAAAGGATTAAAGAAACCATCCAGAAACTTGATTCCACCAAAATTAATTCTTTAGGTTAGCTAAACCACATATCTTTTTTTTTTTAAAGTATTACATTAAAAAAATATGAGGTCCCATTCAACCCCACCGCCCCCACCCCCCACTCCCCCCACAGCAACACTCTCCCATCATCATGACACATCCATTGCACCTGGTAAGTACATCCCTGAGCATCACTGCACCCCATAGTCAATGGTCCACATCATAGCCCACACTCTCCCATGTTCCATCCAGTGGGCCCTGGGGGGATCTACAATGTCCCGTAATTGTCCGTGAAGCACCACCCAGGACAACTCCACGTCCCTAAAACGCCTCCCCATCTCATCTCTTCCTCCCATTCCCCGAACCCAGCAGCCACCATGGCCACCCTTCCCACACCAATGCCACATTTTCTCTGTGGACATTGGATTGGTTGTGTCCATTGCACATCTATGTCAAGTGGGGGCTTAGATTCCACATGGATACTGGATGCAATCCTCCTGCTTTCAGTTGTAGACACTCTAGGCTCCATGGTGTGGTGGTTGACCTTCTTCAACTCCATGTTAGCTGAGTGGGGTAAGTCCAATAAATCAGAGTGTAGGAGCTGAAGTCTGTTGAGGCTCTGGGCCTGGGTATCATATTGTCAGTCCAGAGATTCAAATCCCCTAAATATATTTTAAACCCCAGCACCAACTACAATTCCAGTAAAGTAGCATGAAAGTCTTGTGAAAAGAGATCCCCTCTGAGTCCAGTTCCATCACACAGAAACACCAGCTCCAAAGAAGGGCCATCTGACATGGCAGTGAACCCCATCTGCCATGACCATAGAACCCGTAGGTCTCTTTATCCCTCAAAAGAACCAATGCCTGGGGTTGTATCTACTTTATCTGTCTCTTAGACTCTGCTCAGTTGTGCATAAGGGCATTCCTTCTGACAGCCTCCAGACTCTTTTTTAGAGACTCGTAGCCATATAAACTCATTTCTCCTTTCCATTTCCCCCTTACATTAGGTCAAACAGCATTTTGAAGTCATGTTATTATATGTAGACAGGGATATTCTGCTGATCCATATTGAACCTTTAATTCAAGGTCATTTTCTAGTTGCATCTTCAGCTGGTATGTGGTAGTGATCGCTCGGTGCCAGGGAGGCTCATCCCCGGGTGTCATGTCCCACGCTGGGGGGAATGCACGGCATCTACATGTTGAGTTTGGCTTCGAGAGTGGCCACATTTGAGTAACATGAAGGCTGTCAGGAGGAAACTCCCAGGCACAATGCTACTCTAGGCTTTGTTCTTATTGCAGGTGTATAGGCTCACAAGCATAGCCATTAGTATCAGGAGCCCACTGTTGGGCCCTCATTCCTTCCTGGTTCTTACCGTTGCACCTGGGGGACTGCCGCTGCTCCCCCAGGGACCATGACAGAGACCCCCCAGCCAGGAACCCAGTACATCCCCAGCTGTTGTTTTTAATTATTTCCACTATGAGTATATCTAAACATTACCATGTACCCTGAACATATGCCCTGTATAACTCCCTGTCAACCATATATAGCCTGTCAATAACATCCCATATCTGTATTCCTCTGCTGCCATTGTTGAACCACTCTGTGATCCAAAACTTTCTGTAAAGTGAATCCCAACATAATGTCAGTTTCCCTTACTAGTAGAATGGAATATAGTGATGGGTTTAAAGGTTAGATCTAGAGTACATATTGATTTGGAAAAATTTCTACATCCTATCTTTTTCTTTTCTTTTTTTTCTAATTATTGAGCTTCTCTTCACAAAAGTCTTAGGTCACAGTAATTCATATATACAATATACATTACTCCCACAGATCCACCATAAAACCTTTTCCCTTCCACAGTGATAATCTTTTAACTTATTCATATCATATTTCCTGAAACTGATGTACAGATTCCAAAACAATAGCTTTCAAACAGGTGACATCTGTGCTTACAATGTGGTCCATACTTTAGGATGTACAGTTTTCTAAATTTTTCAGTTATCGTATGTTTTGCATTATGGTTTACATTATTAGTCTGTCGTCCCCTATATGTTTTTGGTGTAATATTACGTGTTTCATATTCATCCTCGTGTACTCTCACAAAACTCCTCTCTTGCCCCCACATTTACCTTGGTTCCATCCATTCCACATCCATTTTCCCCTCCCCTTGGGGCCCACAGTGCCAGTCAATCTCCATTTTCCGAGAAGCCACGTCCAGAGATACTTGCAGCAGTGTTCAGGGCCTGACTTTCTCAACTGCCCTAATGCCCTGGGAGCCACCCTTTCTCACGAGAGATACAGTTCTCTCTATTTGATGGCATTAGTCCTCCCCAGGATGTGGCTCCACCCCAACTCTCACTTCTTGGGTCTCTACCCAATGGTACAACCCACCCTGGCAAAATGAGCCTTCAGCCATTCCCCCAGAGTCTGTCCCGCATCAGACCATCTCCTCCGAGCATCCTAAACAGGTAACTCTCCTAATTATATTCTGATACGATTTTCTCAGCATTTTACTCTCAACGAACACCTGACACTCTCCTATGTTCGTATGTTGCCCCCCCCCCCAATTTTTTGGGCAATATTACCCCTCCGCCCATCCCCAGCCCCCCTCAAACCCGCAAAGCCCCACCAAAGACAACCCCTTGCGCCCATTTTGTCCCTTCTTTGTGCTCATACTTACCATCAGCTCATCATAGATTGCACCCCTGCAGACATCGGCTCACATCCTTCCTCCACCCTCCGATTTCCTGTAAGCCTCTTTTCCAGTCTCCAGCTCTCTGAGGCAGGTTGCTTATTTCATATCATTGAGGTCACGTAGTATTTGTCCTTCAATGCCTGGGTTGCTTCACTCAACATAAGGTTCTCAAGATTCATCCATGTTATCACGTGTGCTTGTAGTGTATTTGTTCTTACAGCCGAGTAGTATTCCATTGTGTGTATATACCACATTTTATTGATCCACTCGTCTGTTGATGGGCATTTGGATTGATTCCAACTTTTGGCGATCGTGAACCATGCTGCTATGAACATTGGTGTACATATATCGGTTTGTATCCTTGTTTTCAGTTCTGCTGGGTATATACCCAGCAGTGGTATTGCTGGGTCATATGGCAAATCTATGGTTAGTTTTTTGAGAAATCGCCAAACTGTCCTCCAGAATGGTGGTGCATTCCCACCAGCAGTGGATGAGTGTTCCCCTTTCTTCACATCCTCTCCAGCATTTGTATTCTTCTGTTTTTTCATATCTGCCAATCTTATGGGAGTATGATGGTATCTCATTGTAGTTTTGATTTGCATTTCCCTGATAGCTAGAGATTTGGAGCATTTTTTCATGTGCTTTTTAGCCATTTGTATTTCTTCTTTGGAGAAGTGTCTGTTTAAATCTTTTTCCCATTTTTTAAATGGGTTGTTTATCTTTTTATTTTCAAGATATAGGAGTTCTTTATATATGCAAGTTATAAGTCTCTTATCAGATATATGGTTGCCAAATATTTTCTCCCACTGTGTGGGTTCCCTTTTTACTTTCTTGACAAACTCCTTTGAGGTGCAGAAGGCTTTAATTTTGAGGAAGTCCCATTTATCTATTTGTTCTTTTGCTGCTCGTGCTTTTGGTGTGATATTCATGAAGCCATTTCCTATTACAAGGTCCTGTAGATGTTTCCCTACACTGCTTTCCAAGATCTTTATGGTCTTGGCTCTTATATTTAGGTCTTTGATCCATCTTGAGTTGATCTTTGTATAAGGTGTGAGATGGTAATCCTCTTTCATTCTTCTACATATGGCTATCCAGTTCTCCAGGCACCATTTGTTGAATAGGCCATTCTCTCCCAGTTGAGAGGGTTTGGTGGCTTTATCGAATATTATATGGCTATATATATGAGGTTCTATATCAGAACTTTCAATTCGATTCCATTGGTCTGTGTGTCTCTCCTTATGCCAATACTATGCTGTTTTCATTACTGTAGCTTTGTAGTATGTTTTGAAGTCAGGAAGTGTGATTCCCCCAATTTCGTTTTTCTTTTTCAATATGTCTTTGACTATTCGGGGCCTCTTTCCTTTCCAAATAAATTTCATAGTTAGTTTTTCTAGTTCCTTAAAGAAGGCTGTGTTGATTTTTATTGGGATTGCATTGAATGTGCAGATCAGTTTTGGTAGGATAGACATCTTAATAATACTCAGTCTTCCTATCCATGAACAGGGAATATTCTTCCATTTATTTAGGTCTTCTTTGATTTCCTTGAACAGTCTTGTATAGTTCTCGGTGTATAAGTTTTTTACCTCTTTAGTTAAATTTATTCCTAAGTATTTGATTTTTTTATTTACTATTGTGAATGGTATTTGTTTCTTGATTTCCTCCTGATCTTGCTCATTATTGGTGTACAGAAATGCTACTGATTTTTGTGCATTGATCTTATAACCTGCGACTTTACTGAACTCATTTATGAGTTCTAGAGGCTTTGTTGTAGACCTCTCAGGGTTTTCTATGTATAGGATCATGTCATCTGCAAATAATGAAATTTTGACTTCTTCCTTTCCAATTTGAATGCCTTTTATACTGGTTCTTGCCTCAGTGCTCGAGCAAATACTTCTAAGACAATGTTAAATAGGAGCGGAGACAATGGGCATCCTTGTCTTGTTCCTGAGTTTAGAGGGAAGGATTTCAGGATTTCACCATTGTAAACAATGTTGGCTGTAGGTTTTTCATATATACTCTTTATCATATTCAAAAAGTTTCCTTGTATTCCGATCTTTTGGAGTGTTTTTATCAAGAAGGTGTGCTGTATTTTGTCAAATGCTTTTTCTGCATCTATAGATATAATCATGTGATTTTTTTCCTTCAATCTGTTTATATGGTGTATTACATTGATTGATTTTCTTATGTTGAACCATCCTTGCATACCTGGAATAAATCCCACTTGGTCGTGGTGTATAATTCATTTAATGTGTTGTTGAATACAATTAGCAAGTATTTTGTTAAGTATTTTTGCGTCTAGGTTCATTAGAGAAATTGGTCTGTAATTTTCCTTTCTTGTGATGTCTTTGTTTGGCTTTGGTACTAGGGTAATGTTGGCATCATAGAAGGAGTTCGGCAATGTTCCTTCTGTTTCAATTTTTTGGAAAGTTTCAGCAGGATTGGTGTTAGTTCTTTCTGGAATGTTTTGTAGAATTCACCTGTGAAGCCATCTGGCCCTGGGCTCTTCTTAGTTGGAAGATTTTTAATGACTGATTCTATCTCTTTGCTTGTGATTGGTTTGTTAAGATCATCAGTTTCTTCTTTCGTCAATATGGGCTGCTTATGTGTTTCTAGGAATTTGTCCATTTCCTCTAAATTCTCATTTTTGTTGGAATATAGTTTTTCAAAGTATCCTCTTATGATAGTCTTTATTTCTGTGGGGTCAGTGGTGACATCTCCTTTCTCATTTCTTATTTTGTGTATTTGCATCTTCTCTTTTTTTCTTTGTTAGTCTCGCTAAAGGTTTGTCAATTTTGTTGATCTTCTCAAAAAACCAGCTCTTGGTCTTGTTTATCTGTTCAAGTGCTTTCTTATTTTCTATTTCATTTAGTTCTGCTCTTATCTTTGTTATTTCCTTCCTTCTTCTTCCTGTTGGGTTACTTTGTTGTTGTTTTTCTAATTCCTTCAAAAGTGCAGTTAGTTCTTCAATTTTTGCTCTTTCTTCTTTTTTGATATATGAATTTATGGCTATAAATTTCCCTCTCAGTACTGCTTTTGCTGCATCCCATAAATTTTGGTATGTTGTGTTATCATTATCATTTGCTTCAAGGTAGTCATTGATTTCTTTTGAGAGTTCCTCTTTGACCCACTGTTTTTCTAAGAGTGTGCTGTTTAATTTCCAAATCGTGATGTGAAATCTGGGCCTCTGTCCCTTGCAAATTTCCAGTTTCACTCCACTGTGGTCAGAGATATTGTTTTGTATGATTTTGATCTTTCTGAATTCATTAAGCCTTTCTTTGATGCCTGGCCATATGGTCTATCTTGGAGAATGTTCCATGTGCACTTGAGAAAAATGTATATCCTGCTATGTTTGGGTGTAATGATCTATATATGTCTATTAGATCCAGCTCCTCTAATATACTGTTCAAATGTTTTGTTTCTTTAGTGGTTCTCTTTTGAGATGTTCTGTCTAGAGTTGATAGTGGTGTATTAAAATCCCCCACTATAATTGTAGATGCATCTATTTTTTCACTTAGTTTTTCCAGCGTTTGCCTCACATATTTAGAGGCACCCTTGTTAGGAGCATAAATATTTATGATCGTTCGATCTTCTTGACAGATTGTCCCTTTCACTAAAATGTAGTATCCTTCTTTGTCTCTCACAATTGTTTCACATTTAAAGTCTATTTTGTCTGATATTAATATAGCTACTCCTGCCTTTTTTTTTTGGTTATTGTTTGCTTGTATGATTGTTTTCCAGCCATTCACTTTCAACCTCATGAGTCTCTGGGTCTAAGATGTGTCTCTTGTAGACAGCATATAGATGGGTCATATTTCCTTATCCAGTGTCCCGGTCTGAATCCTTTGATAGGTGAGTTTAATCCATTGACATTCAGTGTTACTACTTTCAGGGAATTATTTGTGTTAGCCATATTTTGATTGGATTTGTGTTTGTCATATTTTGTTTGTATTTTTTTTTTCCTCTTCTATTTTTGTCTTTTTTGTTGCTCTTACACTCTCCTCCAACTCTGCCTGTCCTGTTTTCGTTTTCTTCCTGCAGAACTCCCTTTAGAATTTCTTGAAGGGGAGGTTTCTTGTTGGTATACTCTTTCAGTTTCTGTTTATCTGCGAATATTTTGAACTCTCCATCATTTTTGAATGCTAGTTTAGCTGGATACAGTATTCTTGGTTGGACATTTTTTTCCTTTAGTACCTTGACTATATCATACCACTGCCTTCTTGCCTCCATCGTTTCAGATGAGAAATCAGCACTTAATCTTATGGAGCTTCCCTTGTATGTGATGGTTTTCTTTTCTCTTGCTGCTTTTAGAATTTTCTCTTTGTCTTGAGCATTGGATAATTTGACAAGTATATGTCTTGGGGTGGACCTGTTGGGGTTTATGACCAGTGGAGTGTGCTGTGCTTCTTGGATACGTACATCTGTCTCTTTCAGTAGATTTGGGAAGTTTTCAGCCATTTTTCCTGCAACACTCCTTCTGACCCCTTTCCCTTCTCTTCTCCTTCTGGAATGCCTATAATATGTATGTTTGAGCATTTTGCATTATCATTCAGGTCCCTAAGTCCTAGCTGGATTTTTTCTATCTTTTTATTGACCACTTCTACTATCTGTTTGATTTCCAATGCACTGTCTTCCACATCACTAATTCTCTGCTCTGCCTCTTCTTGTCTGCTGATATTTGCTGCAAGTGTATTTTTGATTTCTTGAACTGTGGTGTTCATTTCCATCATATCTGTTATTTTTTTGCGTATGTCTGCAATTTCCACTCCAAGTGTTGTGTTCGTGTTGTTAACCTCTTCCTTTACTTCATCAAATTTGTCAGTGATAAATGTCCTGAGATCTTTCATTGCTTGTGCGAAGTTCTGCTCCCCTTCCTGATTTTTAGTTTGTTGATTGGATTCAGCCATGTTTTCCTGATTACTGGTTTGGTTTGTAGATTTTTGTTGCTGTCTGGTCATCATTTTTTCTTTACGGGTTTAATCAGTTCCTTAGCTTCTTTGTCTAGTCTTGGAGATTAATTAGCTGTTGTTTTTGCGTAAGTGTTATATCTTCTCCTTGTCACTTTGTTCTTCTTATTCTAATTTCTTATTGCTGGTTAATTTCACTTTAAAGGAAAGTATTAGTGCTGGGGAAAGGCAATTGTGTAA
Source organism: Dasypus novemcinctus (assembly GCF_030445035.2). NCBI lineage: Eukaryota > Metazoa > Chordata > Mammalia > Cingulata > Dasypodidae > Dasypus > Dasypus novemcinctus. The sequence goes on from NC_080684.1 coordinate 65,211,222, forward strand.
GCAAGGAAAAAGTATAAAGTAGTATTGGTGATATATGTTAACAAAGCACCAATATGAGTTCTGGGAGGATGGAGATTAGATTCATGTAAATTGTGTAGAGTTATAGCAGTAGGTAGAGTACCTATAATGATGTAGACGACTGAATATGGGAGGAATATGGTATGAACTAAAAAGCTATTGTTTTCATGAGAGAGGGAAAGAGAAAAGAAAGGTAATAGTTTCAAGAGTGGATACCAGACAGAAAACAAAACAAAGGTATTAGAAATTAAGAGTTAGACACTTTGTGGATCAAAGAAAGGGAGGTGGAATATAGGAGAGATAGTAGATGATGGAGGATATCAAGTTGTAGGGGAAAGGGGATAGTGTAGATAGCCAAAATCTATTCACACAGAAATGAGGCAGTGGAGGATGAGGAAACCCAGCAAATGTGAGGTGTTTCCTGCAGCACCTATTGTATTGTTAAGATAAAATAGAATAAGAAGATGGGGGACAAGAGAGAGAGGAAAGAAAAAAAAAAAAAGAGTTTGGGGGATATGCTGGGAGAAAAGACTAAGGGATAATGCAATGCCAGGAATCAGAACATTAAAAAAATAGAATAAAAAATAAAAATAGTATAAAAATAAAAACAAAACAAAACAAAGAAGAAAAAACACAAATGTTGAGGGCTAGGACATTCAAGGACCTCAGATGGACCTCAGGGTGTGGTGAATTCAGGGATGGAAAGTCTGAGATATTGAGGACTCAAGAGGTGTGAGTCTCTGGCGTGTGGGCGACCAGGGTCCAGGGGACTCAGACCTGGCAACCTCAAGTCTGGTTAACAGGAAGCCTGGGAGCACCACAGTGCATCACAGCCTTCAGGGATCCCCGCAGCTGGGTGCCAGCCCTATGGGTGAGGTCACATCCACAAGCTCTATCCTGTGTTCTGTACCCTACAATTCACTCACTCACTAGGGTCTATTGTGTGGATATATCACCAATTGACTTCAGGAACCCTCCCACCCTGTGGTCCCCTGGAACGGCCACCTGGGGGCACCTCTAGGCTGCAGCCAATTTAATGACTCAGATCAATATCCAGGTCCGGGGGAGGGGCTCCAACCCGAAACACTAATAACAGAGTCCAAACCCGAAATTCCCACACTTCGCAAAATATTCCCCTAATCAGCTTCCAAACATCTCCCACCCTACGAGACCCTAGTAGGGTCTCTTTTTTGCTATCACTTTAAGACCACTGTAGATCAGCAGCCAGGCTTGGGGTGGGGGGGGGCGTGGCTCTAGGCAGAAGCGCTATTGTTTGTGTCCGCAATCAAAAATCGCAACCCCCCCCCCGCTTTGCCATAAAACTCCCGTCTGTCTGCCCAAATCAGTCTGCAAGCGCCTCCCGTCCCACCAAACCCCCAGTAGGCCGCCCAGGGCCCACGAACTCCCCAGTACTGCAGAGCCTCCAAAAAAAAAGAAAAAAAAAAACCCTGCCGCAGCGCTCCCCCCCCCCCCCCCCCCCCGCAGCAGCGCCCGATGCCGCGGCTCCGCCGCCCACCCAAGGAGGGAATCTTCCCTGCGCAGGTGGGACCTCCGTGTATATTTCACAGATGCATCCTCTCTGTTACCTTCCCTCCAAACCCATGTCCAGACACCTCCCGACCAGCAAAAATCCCGAAACAGCCCGGTCCCAAAGAGCCTCCAACACCGCCCAGCCGACTCCCTGCCCCAAATATCTTTTAAAAGTCTGTCATGATATTACATTAGTTATCCAGGAATCTTAGACAGGCAGTTGTACAACTTGAGAAAACTGAAACTTTTAAAATACTAGACATAATTTAGTGCTTTTATTATATAAGAGAATGATCACTTTAGGTACCAAAATTCTAAGACAATCTTACATTATTTTTAGAAATATAAGAAGGGAAAAAACAGATTTTGTCTCATATTGCCCTGCTATATTTTAGACACACTTAGGCAAGTATCCTTTCTTTTCTCTAGTTCCTTATCTACAAACAGTAATCTTATCAGAGTTCTGACCAGAAATACTATAGGATTAGGTTTTATACTCAATACAAACACTTCCTTTCCTTAGCACTGTGCAAAATAAAATTTTCATAAAAGTAAATTCACAGCTTAAAGCATATCTGTATTTTCTCTATTTATAAAAACATTAAGTTTTCGGGAGATAATTCCTAGGCAATATATATATTAGTAGGCTAAGTTTCAGCTTCACAAGAACAAAATTGGTAAGTACAAGCATCAATATCACTGACCTGGCATATTGGCCTGTCCGCCTTCCCTAGGCACTGCCAATGTACTCTAGAGACTCTTGCCACTCTATTAGAGAATGTAGCAGGATCCCCAGGATGGGAATTCAATATTCTCTCAGTTATTGTGTGGGTCTCCACCCACCGAGACAATACCCCATGACTACATGAACACATGCCTATTCCATAGAGGCATGCTCCAGTTTCCCCCTCCCCCACCCATCCCCCTACCACCAATGCCCTGCACCAGTCATCTTCCCCTGCCACAGCTGCAAACTCTCTGCGATCAAAAAACAGCCCCTAAACAAGGCCAAATAATAATAATAAGATAAAATAAAATAATAAAGAAAGAAATAAGTGCCAGGGAATCAGCACCCAGTTGGGGGCCTTACCTTCGAATATATGATGACCTATCTTTCCAATGTATGAAAGTTTGACTTATGTATAATTTGCATACACGTGGTTCTTCTGCCCCTTTTATTTGAACCCATAGTTAGTACAATACCTATTAAATATATGTCCCAGAAACTTAAATCTTCTGACCATTCATATGCCAGGTGAGCCCTGAATCTGAGCAGAGTAGCAGCAAACACCTGCTCTCCAATTCATTGGACTCACCCAGGACAACTAGCAAAAAGATAAAATGGACAATGCTCATCCCCAAAAAAGAGTATCTACAACTGCAAGCAAGACAGTTCCATACATTTGCCCCATGGGATCTAAGCTACCTCTCAGTCAGATGCAGAGTGGTCACCACCATCCTAAAATCCTCAAGATTGAGGAATGAACAATCATAAGGGAAGAATGCAACTATGGACTAAAGTAGATGTATTATTATTCTACAACTGGAAGAACTTGTAACATTGATATAAAGACAATGGTCACCAGAGGTTCTGAGGGGAGAGAGGGAAGAATAGGTGTAACGTGGGGTATTTGGGGGACATTGAAATATTATGTATGATACTACTATAAGGTCATTATACATTTTGCCAAAATTATAAAATTGTGCTGTGCAAAGTGAAAACAATAATGTAAACCATAGACCATGGTTAATAAGCAGTGCTTCAATATGTGTTCATCAGTTGTAACAAATGTACCACACTAATGAAAAATGTTAATGGAGGAAAGTGAAGGGGGGTGTAACTGGGAATCCCCTATATTTTCAATTTAACATTTATGTAATCTAAGACTTATTTAAAAATAAATATTTATATATATATTAAAAATGTAAACAACCATGACAACAAAGTATTCTGATGAATCTAATAGCTCATTAGATTTTTTAAAAGAAACAGAAGATTTTGTTTTCATTCAAGAATTTATATTGTACCAGGCAAAATCTGCTATAAAATCAGTTAAAATGAAATTTTTCATTTAAAACAATATGTCTTTTAGAAATAATATCTGCCAGAAATTTCAGAATCCAACTGATCCTTGAAATTATTAGTTCCTCAGCTCAATGCTCAAGCATCTTGAATTTCAATATTTTGAAATACTTTCTCTGTCAAAGCCAAATGGAACTAAAGTTCAAATGACAACAATTAGCTATGAATTGGCATTTTTTAAGATAATGCAAAAACCCAGTCTTCATTGGAATTCTGACAAAAGATCACAGGATAGAAAAGCAACATTCTTTCCTTATTAATATGGTAGTTCTAATATTGCACTCTATTTTAGGAATCTGGATAATTATTTTATTAAAAATGTTAATGCAGCTGCTGGTTTCCAAAGAGTTTTTCATCAATATTACTTCGGTAGCAAGATCATTCTCTTCAATCTCACAATGCTAAAAATTACTTTAAAATAGCTTAAAATATAACATTTTAGTCTATTCATTTGTGTCTTCAACAATCAAAGATATATGACAGTCAATCAAATAACTACAATTAAATGAGAATATTGAGCAAAGTATTTTTAGATATTTGTGTAGCTCATTTATCTGATTAAATGCATTAGCCTCTATATCATTTTAACAGAAAAATAAATTTGTTCTATGCTCAGAGTTCACATCTTCTGAGACTCTTCATAATGTCTTTTGAGATTATATAAATTAAGTGTCATTAAAACATCAACAATAAGGAACCCCATAGGAAAAATTAAATGGAACACAATTTACTACCTTTCCATATCTAATTAGCATAATTTAAATACACAGAGTTTCTTATCAAGTTAATAGTTATCAGTCTAAGAAGGAAGCCATTAAGCTATGAATTTAAGAAATTAATATAAAATATTCAATTAATTAACCAAATTTCATTTGTTCTTAAATTATACCAATAAGCATTGTGCTTTGTATCAAGGACCAAATTATTAACAAAACAATAACTATTACCATTTGAAGTGATTTAAAATATAAATACCTAACCAGAAATATACACTGAACAAGTAGTGTTGAAGATAACTTTTTGACTCTCTGAGCAGAAAATGTTGTCTGCCCCATGAGAGCTTGTGTCAACTCATTACTTGAAAATAAGCATTGGGTAAAAGCCAATGAAAGACAGTGTGCCAGGCACTGTCCTAAGCACTTTATATATATATTATAACATTTACTCCTCAAAAAAATTAAAAGGTATTATCCTCCTCTTCTATGGTGATGAAATTCAACCTAAGAAAAGGAAAAGATTATACCACAGCTAGAGGGATTCTGGGCAGTGATTCCATCCCAGTCTGACTGACTAGAGACCCTGGGCTCTTAACCACATGTTAGAGTGTACTGGATTAATTTCTTCTCTGTTTTGCATTTTAAAAGTACATCATTGTGATCCTACACTGACCACTATGCTTGTAATTCAATTTAGTCTCTTTTGGATGTGCTGGGATACAATAGTCATATAATCTGAGGAGCAGTAGGATAATGACAGGAGGGGGACAGGTTGTTGACTATCCCTCCATTTAGGGTTGTCATGTCTAGCAAGTAAAAATACAGGATGCCCAGTTAAATTTTAATTTCAGATAAAATTTGTGTTTCAATTATTGCTTGAGACACATACTAAAAATTATTTTTATTTATCTGAAATTCAAATTTGAAAACCAAAATAGGAGCAATCATGGTTGAGGAACCCAAATCCTTTCAGAGAAAATAGTGTTAAAAGGAATAAGATCATGAATAAACTTATAAAAGACATATGTACATATTTTACATTTGCAAAACAAAAAAGTAGCACACTAAATTAAGAAAATATCCGTGGGAAGTTAAACATCAATTTTGTAATAATGAATATTGGGAAGTTGATTTCCATATTTGTTCACTAGAAGACATCAGGAAAGGAGGAGGATACCACCCTAATTGTACTGATAGGAGAGAATGGAGAGAAGGATCATGTAAATTAGATTCCTATAGTCCATTTTTGCATCTGTGGCTTTAGCAGGCTTCTAACTAGTAACCATTTTTACATTAATATTTATTGGTTCAAGCTATTCAGAAAGTGTTTCAACTCAGTTGAAACAATGAGTTGATGAAGAGCTAAGTCTTTTTTTCAGTTCATTTCAAAGAAAGACCTTGCTTGCCTTCATTGTCATCTGCAAAACAATGTCTGGCTTTCCTTGTAAAGATGCAGCCATCTGACTCTTTAATCTGAAATAATCTGTCTTTATTATTTTTCTAGAAGCTGAATTTCCCCTGTCTTTATAAGCATTCTTCACACTTCAGTAATGGAAGGGAGATTAAAAAAGAAAAAAAAGGTTTACCACAATGAATCATATCCTACTTGGTGTCCAAGAAAACATTACTTGGACTCCATGATACTTCCTGTCTAGCACCTCAGGGGTTGCAGTAGTTTACCTTAATTATTCATTTAATGTCCAACAGCATAGGGACTACCCAGGCACTTGTCGTTCTTCAAGACCTCCAATCCACTCACTCTCTTCAATGCCATTATATTTTATTTTACTTACTAAATTTATATTCCAGGGACAAAGATTATAAACACTTCTTGAAGACACCCCCTATTTCTTATCCCTCCTTTCCACTGACAGATATATCTGGGAAAGCTCCAACTTTGATTGAGTATAGATATCTACCTTCTCCATACGTATACTCAAGAAGCTAAATATGACACATAGTGGGATGATTAGTTTCACTTTTAAATTCATAATCCTAAACTTCAAACATGCATTTAGCCCTGCTTAGTAATCCTACTCTTTTTCCCTAGGACGTTTGCTTCCACATTCTAGAAACAGGAATTTAGTACTTTAAGATCTCTCTTCAGCTCTCCATCTTTTTACTGCTCCACTCTTAGAAATAAAAATCTCACCTCATACTTCTTATAGAAAATAGTAGCCATCACACAAGAATCCCCTCTTTTCCCTCCACCCATATATAAGCCTACCTGCAGCAATACTTGCATTGACTTTCTTTCTCCTTTTCATAAGGACCCCTCTTTTTATCAAAAGCCAGTTCTACAGCCTAGGTATTGGAACACGTAACCTCTTGCTTTTCTAGAGTTTGCTCCTGAAATGATCTTTTCCTCCTCTCTGCGCTTGTCAATGTCTCTCTCTATACTAACCATTCCCTTCAGCATATATGCTGTACTATTTCCTTGTAAAAGCATTCCTTGACATATATTCACCCCTAGGTAACCATCTATTTTCTCAGAGTCACTGCCCTAAGAAACATTCTGAAAATAGGTTTACATTCACTGTTAGCACTTCCTCACTTTCTATTCACTCCTAAAGAAACTCCCTTCAGTCTGGCATTATCCTGTGTATGTCTCGTTTAAAATGTAAGGTCAGGGAAACGGACTTGGCCCAGTGGTTAGGGCGTCCGCCTACCACATGGGAGGTCCGCGGTTCAAACCCCGGGCCTCCTTGACCCGTGTGGAGCTGGCCCATGCGCAGTGCTGATGTGGGCAAGGAGTGCCCTGCCATGCAGGGGTGTCCCCCGCGTAGGGGAGCCCCATGCGCAAGGAGTGCGCCCCTAGGGAGAGCCGCCCAGTGCGAAAGAGAGTGCAGCCTGCCCAGGAATGGCGCCGCCCACACGTCCCGTGCTGCTGACGACAACAGAAGCGGACAAAGAAACAAGATGCAGCAAAGAGACACAGAGAACAGACAACGGGGGGGGGGGGGGGGGGGGATTAAATAAATAAATATATCTATAAAAAATTAAAAAATAAAATGTAAGGTCATAACAAACCTCCATGCTGCAAATCTAATGGATACCTTTCTATACTTATCTTTCTCAATTTGGTAATATTCAGCTTAATTAACTCTGTGGTTTGCCTGCTATGGCACTGTTCCAAGTTAGGCATTGAGTTCACATCAGCTACATGTGTTTTCCCATTCTGGGATACAGTTGAAGGAGAAGCTTCACATTACATACATCAAATCTGCTCACATCCCTTTAGCCAAACCAAATCATTTTTTACTTAATCCAAAGTCATTGGGGTGTAGAAGTATATATAGTCCTCTAAGACCTACATGGCAAGAAAGACTAATACTCTTACAAAAGAGGTATCTGTGCACAGTAATACAATCCACCAGTTTCTGAGATACCACACTCTTCTGATATTGTTACCATTTTACTGGATTCTCCTTCTTAGTTTCTGGTTCTGGTTCCTCCTCATCTAGCTTCTTAATGTTGAAAGTATTCCTAAGATTGTCGCTGTACCATCTTTTCTTCTTATGTATGTTTACTCTCGTCCTACATTCATCTCAACCATTCCACTGGCTTTAAATATTAACTGTACTTTAATGGCTCCCAGATGTATATTTCATCCTTGATCAACTGCTGGCTTGATATCTCCAAAACAGAACTCTTGACTCACTCACACACACACACACACACTCACATCTCCCTTATGCTTCCACATATCACCAAATAGTTCCAGTTTTGGAGCCAAAAATATAGGATTTACCTTGATAATCTATTTCCCTCACCTGTTACATCTAATCCATCAGCAATCTCAGACAGTTTTGTCTTCAATATATTTATGAAAATATTTACTTCTCTCTATATCTCCTACCTTCACCTCAATTCATTTATAGCAAACCAGGTTTGGGGGCTACATAAATAAAGATAAAATCCCTATCTGCATAGAACTCCTAATTTAAATGTTGGACCAACACAAGAATTTTTAAAGTAGTAAGATCACATAGTACATGCTATATTTTAAGGATAGTGTTAAGTGCTGAGAAAGACATGAGAAATAAATTTAATATGCTTTTGGTAGTAAGAGAAATTAACCATGAAAAAATGATCTCTCAATCCTTTTTACAAGATTAGTAAAATTTTCCAGGTATATTCTGAAAATGCACATACATGTATTGGGGGGAACACATTTAGGGGAGGTTCATACTGAAATTATGTATTTCAATGTCCCTATTATTGGCTAGAATTACAGTACCAAAAGATGGAAAATTGAAAGCGATAATCAAATAATCAGAAAGAAACAGACATTGCTCTTCTAGAATTATTTTGTATTCTGTGCTCAGTTTTAGAAATGTGTCAAAAATTTCAGTCAGTGGAATTGTATCATTTGGATATCACAACTATTTATTGCAATAAGCATTACCTTAGTCTCTGAAACTTTTAGCTTTGATTCAAGTTGAAGTTTAGTGAAAGCACTATTGACCTAGTGGCTGAATATAAAAAGTTGTACCTTCACCCAAACTATAAATCCAAAACTCAAATTATGGCTGCCCTATCAGCAAAGCAAAAGTCTGTTGGAAATGAAGCAGATGTAGCTCAAGTGATTGTCTGAGGTCCTGGGTTCAATCCCCTTCTCCAGTACTTCAAAATTTTAAAAATTATGTTGGAGGGATCTGAAAATAAAATTTTAGGTAGATAGGTGTCAAGATATGACTTATGCCTTTATACTTTTAGTGTTGACACTGAAGCTGAAATTTTCACTATTTTAAGTTAGATTTACTTTGGATGTATTTTAAACATCAAATATGAAGTGACAGATCCCATCAGTTATATCAAGACTTGAATCTATAAAATGCCCTGCAAGATTCCACATATGTTCATAGAAAGAAAGTCATATGTTCTGATAAATATATATTACATATCATCCCTTATTGCCTTCTCTCAGTCCACTAGACAGACTTCTTTCCTTTAGCAAAATGTTTTCAAGATTTGTCCATGTTATAGCATATATCAGTATGTCATTTCTTTTTATTGCCAAATAATATTCCATTGTATAAATTTATCATGTTTTATATATACACTCATCAGTTAATGGATATTTATTTCTTCTTTTTGACTATTTTTGATAATGCTGCTATAAACCTTCATGTTAAGTTTTTTTGTAGATGTATTTTTTTTCTCTTTGGTGTATAATAGGAAAGGAATTGCTGAATCACATGCTATCTCTATGTTTAACATTTTGAGGAATTTCCAGAGTGTCTGAATATTCTACAATCCCACTAGCAATAATATTCTCCACATCCTTATCATCACTTAACTTTATTTTTTCTATTTTTGCGGATAGAAGCAGAATCTTATTGTGGTTTTGATTTGCATTTCCCTAATTGTAGTGATGTTTATCTTCTTTCAAATACTTATTGGCCATTTGTATATCTCCTTTGCAGAAATGTCTATTTCTTTGCCAATTTTCAAATTGAGTTATCTTTAATTATTGAGTTGCAAGAGTACCACATATATTCTGGATACCAAGCTTATATCAGAGATAATATTTGCACATATTTTTCCAATTCTGAGGGTTGTATTTTCACTTTCATAATTTTATTAGTCAGGATCCTCTAAGGAAACAGAATCAATAGGAGATCTCTGTAGATAGTATGAAATTTTATGAGAGTCTCTCACATGACCATGGGGATGCACAAGTCCAGGCTCTGCAGGCAGTCTACAAATGAGAGGCTCCAACAAAAGCCCAATGAAGGTCCTTGATGAGTTTCCAAAAGACATTGGCTGTCCTAAGATAGCTGGAAAATTCTTTCTGAATGCTGAAATCACTTCCCGTTTTAAGGAATTCAACTGTTTAGATAAAGTCACTCTTTGATGACTGCAGTCTCCCTCGTTGATGCACATGTAATGAGCCATCTATGCAGGAAACTAACACAGACCACTAAAGCCCATAAATGCCCTTGTATTACAATTAGCCCTGTGCTTGCTTGACCAAACAACTGGGCACAATTACCTGGCTGAGTTGACACATTAGCCTAACCATCATAGTAATGTTATCATTTGCAGCACAATGACAGTTTTAAGTTTTAAATGATAGTTTTAGTTTTAAATCCAATCTCTCTCATTTTTTCTTTTTTCACTTGTGATTTTGGTGTCATTGAGACGGTATTAGTTAGCCAAAGGGGTGCTGATGCAAAATATCAGAAATCTGTTAGCTTTCATAAAGGGTGTTTATTTGGGGTAGAAGCTTACAATTACCAGGTCATAAAGCATAAGTTACTCCCTCACCAAAGTCTATTGCTATGTGGTAGGGCAAGATGGCTGCCAACATCAGTAAGGGTTCAGGCTTCCTGGATTCCTCTCTTCCTGGGGCTTCCCTCTCTCAGGGCTCAGCTGCTCTGCTATCTCCACAAGGCCAACTGTAGACTCTTAGGTGAACAGCTTATTTCTCTCCCCAGCTTGTTCTCTCTTTCCTTACAACCAAGCTCCTCTGGCTTACTTCTTGGGGCTCCAGTTCAAGACTCCAACCTCCCTTCCCTGTGGTGCGGTTTCTCTGTGAGTCCTGCCCACTAAGGAAGCATGTATGCAATGTCCTACTGACATGGCCCAATCAAAGCCTTAATCATTATTTAAACAAGTAAAAGTAAAACCTCTGAATCCAATAAACTCTAATATGCCCAGAAGAAAAGACCAGTTTACAAACATAATCCAGTATTTCCTTTTGCAATTCATTAACAATATCAAACTGCTACAGGGACCATTTTTGGCAAGACTTTATCATAATACCTCAAAATGGCCCTTCAAATATCTTAAAACGACTCCTATGTCTATCCTGAATCTACATTTCACCTGATCCATATTTCTTCATCAAATATCCTAATACGAAATCTTTTCAATATACACATTACTTTTTTTCTGAACATAGCCATCTTCTAGTATGAATTGAACTGGATAATTCAGTTATCTGTAAAGTTCAGGGAATATTAAGACTTTATCTCCTTTGTATTATTTTTATACTTCAAATACTGGTTCTTATTGGATTTTGTTGATCTAGAGATAACTAAAACTTCTAAGAGTTTTGTCACCTTTTATGTTTGTATATAAAGGTCTTTTAACCAACATTATCTTCAGTGTAATATATAATATTCTATTATACATCTGTATGTACGTATAGAAGATTTTACCTTAATATTTTTATGAATAATGAAACATACAACCTTTAAATGATGTAACATTATCTTTAAAGAAATGAAATATATTTTCAATACATTGTTAGCTGAAACAGTCAGGCTTAAAGATAAAATATCATTTAATCATTTTTCTCATACACACACATACATATACACAGATGCCATCTGGAAATATACACCTCAATAAACTAGCACGAGGTACTATAATTATTTATCCATTTTCCTGTCAATGAAGTTTTGTGTTGCCTCCAATTTGAAGTTATTTTTAAAGCCTGATGATATAAAAAAATTCTTATAGCTATTCTATTTCTTGTTACACACATATAGGAGATTCTCTAAGGGATATATTAGGAGAGGAATAACTTTTGCATATCTTCAGCTTTACTAGATAATGTCATATTGTTTTCCAAATAGCTATCAAGAAAAAAAAAACCCACCTATGCTTCTCATTCTTGCTACACATTTTTTAATTTCATGTCCTCCTCTACTGGGTAAGTAATGATATCTAGATTTGGCTTTTATTTCTATTTCTCTAATAACTAATAAGATAGAGCAGCTTTTTCTTTGTTCATCAGCCACTTGAGTTTCCTGTTTCATGAAGTATCTATACAGATTTTCACCCATATGTCTATTGAACTGTATATTTCCCTTGGTGATTTGTGTGAATCTTTACATATTGTGGTTATGATTACTTAACTGGTTACATATGTTGTAACTTCTACTCTGTGATTGTCTTCATTCTTTTGATGAAAAGATATTCTTAATTTTAATGTAGTCAAATTTATCAGTCTTTTTCTTTATATTAATAGTTAGGGGTTTTCATTCTTAATGAAGAAATCTTTCTATGTATCATGTTCATAAGGATATTCTCTTATTGGATAGTCTAAAATCTTAACTTTAACTCACCTGCATTTGACTTTTGTGCATGATATGAGAAAGAAGTTATAACTTCAGTTCATTTCATGATGAATATTCAGTTATCTTACTAACGTGAATTGAAATGTCCATCCTTTCCTGACCTAACTGCAGTGTCACTTCTGTTACATATCCCTGGCTCTGTTTCTGTACTCTCTGCTCTATTCCATTAACCTACTTGTCCTTTATTTTATAACTTTATAAGTGATATTAGTACCTAGTATAGTAAGTACAACAACAATATACTCTTTTTCTTCAAGAATGTTTTGGTCTTTTGCATTTCAATGAATATTTTAGAATAAATTTCTCAAATCCAACAACAAGCCAGTAGTGACTTATGGGAATTGCATCAAATCTGCAGATAAATTTGGGGAGAACTAACATCTTTATAATACTAAGCATTCCAATACATGATCATATTTGTCTGTTTACTTACACATTTTAATGACCCTTTGAAAATGTCAAAATTTTATCTCTAGAGATCTTGCAATCTTTGGGTATATTTGTTTCTAAGGACAGAGAAAATTGTGGAAAGATGGCAGAAGGCGTAAGTCCCTGTTAAACAACTATTAAAGAGGCAAGAACAGTCTAAAATCAAATATTTCAAAACTCCAGAGTCCAGCAGGACATTGTGCAGTATCCCAGGAAGAGTAGGAGGAAGAGGCTGGTAAACTATGGTAAATACAACTGAATTGCATTCTCCATGCAACAACATTATTGCCCATTCCCCAATCTCACAGGAAGCAGCAATAAGGTACTGGCTTAGCTTGCTGATACCAGAGTAGGACACAAAAACCCAGTTCTCCACAATCAGGAGATTTACAATCTGAGCACTGATCACTGATTTTGATTAGCCATTTCTGATTGCTGGGGGCCCAGCATCACGGGTGGCCATTTTTCCAGCCTGCCCTGGACAAAAGTAGTGGAGGAGATTTAAAGACAGTGTTCTTCCTCAGAGCTGAGGAAGACACTTGAAGGGTTGTAGGGAAGGGAAGAAAGCACAGTTTTGGGGAGCCATGGAAGAAGCTCCTGCCACCCATTCATACCCTCCCTCATCCTCTCTTCAAGGTAGTTTGGAGCTGGCCAGAACTCTCTTTGTGGGCCCCTGGCCTTGTTTCAAATGGGAAAGACTGATTTGGGAAACTGCTCTCTGGTATGCCTCTCTCCTAGAATTTGCCCTCCAGAGAAAAACAGGGACAGATAAATCAGAATAAGAAACAATTGAGTCAGGAGCTGGGGGAAAAGGCTTGCCTGCTATAAGTACTGCAGTGGAACACCCAGAAGAGGGAAAATGTCTGTTTCCTGGGGAATAGAGGGAACATTCAAATTCCTGTAAACAGGGGAACTTCTAAAGCCACCAGCAAATATAAGCACAGGACAAGGTGCAGGTCAAGAAAAGACAGGGAAGATCCTGAACTTTGCATTTGCCTTGGGCTTACCTTCCTGATAAGAGGACTGAAATCTGAAGAGCACCAGCCAATGCACAGACAATCTACAAAGACTATGAATGGTGTTTTTGTTTAGGTTTTCTTGGTTTTGTTAGCTCCTGATACTTAAGAAAAAAATGTGTTTTATTTCTAGTTGGATACAGACTCAAGAAACAGACATCTCAGGGAATAAATCTTAAATTTAGCATTTTAAAGTAGTAAAATATTCATGTGCAACAAAAGATTGCAGCAGAAATAAACAGAAAATGGTATCCCATCCAAAGGAAGAGGACAAAAATCCAGAAAATATCAATGAAGAACAAGCTGTGGACATACCAAAGGTTAAAAAACAAAAACCAAATTTCAATATGCTGAAGGAGATGAAGGAAAATACAGAGAAAAACTAAAGGCTATTTTTAAAAACCACTATGAATAAACAATATTTATTGAGAATTTAAAGAAATTTTTAAAAAAGAGGCCAAACTAATGGAATTGAAGTCTACTCTAACTGAAATGAAATCTCCCAGGAGGGTTTCAGTAGCAGATTGGAGCTGATAGAAAAAAGAATCAGTGAACTCTAAGACAACGCAATTGAAATGAATCAGGTCAAGGAGCAAAACGTAAAGGGATGATAAAAAGCTAAAATAGTCTAAGTGGTCTGTGGGACACTATCTAGCATACCAATAAACATATAATGGAGGTCCCAGGAGGAGAAAAGATGAGAGAAATGGGAAAAAGGAATATTCAAAGAAATAATGGCAGGAAACATCACAAACCTAGCAAAAGACCTTAAAATTCATATTCAAGAAGCCCAGAGAATACAAAACAGGATAAACATGAAGGGAAACATATCCTGCCAAATTGCATTTAAATTCTTAAATGCAAAGGACAAGGAGAGAGTTCTGAAAGCTGCAAGAGAAAATCATCATGGGAGTACCAATTAGATTAAGTATCCAATTTCTCATCAGAAACCATGGATGTAAAAGGCAGTGGGTTACAATACTTAAAGTACTGAGAGAAAAGAATTGTTAACCAAAAATTTTATATCTGGTGAGATTATCTTTCAAAAATGAGGGAGAGATTTGGAAATTCTCAGATAAAAGTTCAGGGAGCTCTTTACCTCTACCCTAACCTACAAGCAATGCTAAAGGGAATTCTTCAGATTTAAAGGATTTTAAGGTTCAAAGCAGCATAAAGAAATAAAGATCTCCAGTAAAGGTAACTATATGTGAAATTATAAATGAAAATATTATTGTATTTTTTAGTATGTAACTCCTCTTCTTACTTCTTACACATGCAAAAACTGCAAATGCATAAAAAGTTATAATAAATCTATGGTTTGGGACATACAATAAACAAATACATAATTTGTAACAAGTACAAAAAAACATGGGGGAATGGAGGAGTATATGAACAGCATATGTGTATGCTATTGATGTCAAGTTGCTATCTAATCAAATAGGATTGTTACGTATTTAAGATGTTAAATTTTAAACCCATAGTAATCACAAGTAAAATATATGAAAATCTATCCATAAAGAAATGAAAAGGACCTCAGTGTGGTACAATATAAAAAATCAAATAAATATGAAAGTAAGCAATAACAGAAGAATTGAGGAGCAAAAATGATATAAGACTTTACAAACACTAAATAGAAAAATGGTAGAAGAAAGTCCTGCACTATCAGTTACTTTGTGTAAAAGGATTAAAATTGCCAGCCCAAAAGCATATATTGGTAGGATAGATGCAAAATCCTGATCCAACTAAATGCTGTTTACAAGAGCACACCTTAAATTTAAAGACAAGAGTAAGTTGAAAGTGAAAAGATGGGGAAAATGTTCCATGCAAGTAGTAGCCAAAAGAGATCCATAATAGCTATAATATCAGATAAGATAGACTTTAAGTCTAAAACTGTTACAAGGGATGAAGAAAGTCATTATAGACTAATAAAGGGGTCAATTCAACAAGAAGACATAATAATTATAAATATATATACACCTAATCTCAGAGTCCCAAAATATATGAAGCAAATATTCATCTATTTGAAGGGAGAACTAGATGACGGTATATGGATAGTAGCAGACTTTAACACATAATTTTCAATAATGGATAGAATATCTAGACAGAAAATCAATAAGGAAATAGAAGATTTGAATTATACTCTAAACCAACTAGACCTAACAGATATATATAGAACACTTCATCCAACAGCAACAGATTACACATTCTTCTCTAGTGCACAAGGATCATATAGATCATGTCTTAGGTTACAAAAAAACCTCGGTAAATAAAAAAATATTGAAATCATACACTGCATCTTCTCTGACCACAATGGAATGAAGCTAGAAGTCAATAACAGGGGGAGAAATGGAAAATTCACAAATATGTGGAAATTAAACAATGTACTCTTTAACAACCAATGGGTCAAAGAGAAAATCACAAGGAAAATTAGAAAATATCTGGAGGCAACTGAAAATGAAAACGTAGCATATCAAAACTTATGAGATGCAACAAGGCAGTGTTGAGAGGGAAATCTATGGCTCTAATCATCTACTTAAAAAAAGAAAAATTTCAAATCACAGACCTAACCTCAAAACTGGAGGAAGTACAGGAAGTGGGCAGGGCCCAATGGATAGGGCATCTGCTTACCACATGGGAGGTCTGCGGTTCAAACCCCGGGCCTCATTAACCCATGTGGAGCTGACCTATGCACAGTGCTGATACGTGCAAGGAGTACCATGTCACACAGGGGTGTCCCCCATGTAGGGGAGCCCCACATGCAAGGAGTGCACCCCATAAGGAGAGCCACCCGGCGCAAAAGAAAGTGCAGCCCGCCCAAGAATGGCACACATACACAGAGTTGACACAACAAGATAACGCAACAAAAAGAAACACAGATTCCCAGTACCACTGATCAGGATAGAAGTGGTCGCAGAAGAACACACAGTGAATGGACACAGAGAGCAGACAACTGGGGTGGGGGTGGGTGGAGAAATAAATAAATCTTTTAAAAAAACTGGAGGAAACAGAAAAAGAACAAATTAAACCTGAAGCAAGCAGAAGGAAGGAAATAACAAAGATTAGAATGGAGAAAATCAACAAAACCAAAAGTTGGTTCTTTGAAAAGATATATAAAATCAACACACATTTTGCTACACTGACAAAGAAAAAGAGAGATAGGTCACAAATAAATAAAATTTCAGAAATGAAAACAGAGACATTACTACCAACCCCATAGAAACAAAAAGGTCTGTATGAACTGTTATAGTATGCCAACAAATTAGATAACCTGTATAAAATAGACAAATTTCTAGAATCATTCAAACTACCTACACTGACTCAAAAAGAAATAGAAGATCTCAAAAAACCAATAACTAGTAAAGAGATGGAATGAGTAATCAAAAACATCCCAACCAAGAAAAGTCCAGGACCAAATGGCTTCACACGGGAATTGTACCAAACATTCTTAGACAAAATAACACCAATCCTGCTCAAACACTTCCAAAAGAAGTAGAGGGGCAAATTCTCCCTAATTCATTCCATGAGACTAACAAAATTCTTATAACAGAGTCAGAAAAAGATACCACAAGAAAAGAAAATTACTAAGACTAATATATCTTAGGACTATAGATGAAAAATCCTCAAAAAAATAATAGCAAACTGAATTCAAGACAACATTAAAAGGATTATACACCATGATCAAGGAGAATTTATCCCAGGTATACAACGGTGGTTCATCATAAGAAAATCAAATATGTAATAAACTGCATTAATGGAATGAAGGGGGAGAATCACATAATTATCTCAATAGATGCAGAAACCACAAAACTGTATTTTCTGGTCTCCCATTTTATGGAGATGTTCTTGTTAACTTTTTTTTATTGCTTTCTAATCTCAAATATACTTTGGTAAGGAAACATGCAGTGTATAATTTCAGCCCTCAAGTTTTTTAAACTTTCTTTATGAAACACGTCAATTTTTTAAAGTTCTTTCATACTAACTTTAAAAAGTATATACCACCTTTTGCCACCAATAAAGGCCCATAGCAGGCACTCTCCAGTAATGAAGAGGTTTAAGAGTGGTGGTCTTCAGCCATAGAAGGGTATTCTAGGTGACTCAAAGATGAGTGAGATCTTGCCCCTGTCCTCAAGGAGTTCACAGTCTAAAAGAGAAGAAAAGACCGTTACCTAATGTAAAGTTAAAAAGCTTGAATTCAATTTAGTAGGCACTGAGGAGGCTTTGATATGGGCAGGGACACTGGTCTTCATGCAGCTTGACTTGAAAATGATGGAAAGGCCTGGAGCAGGCAAGAGATGACATACTATGACAATGGGAAGGATCCAGAGTTGCTACACAAATCTCCAAGGACAAGAACTAAAGCAGAACCTGGCCTGGGAGTCAAGGCCATCAGGAATCAAGGTTCAAAGAAGCAGTTTCACAGGACAGAGACTACACATGCTAAATTCCTTGGCAGTAGAGGCATGTATGTATATATATATATATACATGCATACTTTTAGGTCTTAGATCTAATATTCTCTTAGAATCTTTCCCAGACCTACTCTCTAAAATAGAACCTCCCAACTTAAACTTTCAATATGCTTACCCTGTTTTATTTTTCTTCAAAACATTTATTTCAGCTTGCTATTAGAGTACATATTAATTGTTTGTTAATTAATGTATTTGCCTCCTCCCACTAACTAGTGTACACATTCGTTGAGGGCAGGAACCATACTTTCCTTGTATATTCTTCAGCACTTAGCCTTCAAGATAAAATTGGTGAGTGGGTGACTTACTGGATAACCAAATAACTTTTGCAACAAATGGTACTTTTGGTACTTGATTTTTCATACAATTTGATACAAAATAAAACTATTGTTATCATTCATTTTTAAAAAGTGTATATACCTATTCCTGAATTTGTTCATAGCATACCTATTTTTAGGGCTGTTTGTTCTATCAACTAAAGAAGATGTCTGGGGAAACGGACTTGGCCCAGTGGTTAGGGCATCCATCTACCACATGGGAGGTCCACAGTTCAAACCCTGGGCCTCCTTGACCCATGTGGAGCTGGCCCATGGGCAGTGCTGATGCGCGCAAGGAGTTCCCTGCCATGCAGGGGTGTCCCCGCATAGGGGAGCCCCACGCTCAAGGAGTGCGCCCCGTAAGGAGAGCTGCCCAGCGCGAAAGAAAGTGCAGCCTGCCCAGGAATGGCGCCGCCCACACGGAGAGCTGACACAACAAGATGACGCAACAAAAAGAGACACAGATTCCCGTGCCGCTGACAACAACAGAAGAAGCGGACAAAGAAACAAGACGCAGCAAATAGACACAGAGAACAGACAACCGAGGTTGGGGAGGGGAGGGGAGGGAAGTAAATAAATAAAAATAAAATCTTAAAAAAAAAAAAAAATGGTGTCTGCTGAAATCTCCCACCAGACTGGGACATTTAACTTTTTACTTTCGATAGATCTAAAATGATTCCTTCATATATTTTGAAGCTATTTTATTAGGTCTCCATAAATGGATAATTTATTTTTAAAAATTCTCCCTTGAAAATTGAATTTTTTACCTCTTAAAATTACCATCTCTATCTCTAGTAATGTTTTTATATTTTTAAGTTTATTTTGTCCAGTAGTAGTATAACTGCATCTGTTTCCTTTTGGTTCCTACTCATGGTTTGAGGCTTGCTTTGTTGTTGGATTTTTGGTTTGTAGGTTACCCAATTGATAAGAATTTTATTAATGGACAATTTCTCAGGGACATTTTTCTTTCCTTTCTTTCTTCCTTCTTTGCTCAGGACCCAGGGAATTATGGGTGAGTAGGGACATACTTGCCCTGCCGTGGTAGTCCTTTGGAGCCTCAGATTTATGGAAGGTGGGAAAATTCTTGCATCATCCTTCCCCTTTTCATTGTACTCCAGGCTTTGACTTTCACATGTATTTCTTCACATGGCCATCAGCTCTGAAACTCAAGTTAGCCTAGGATAGCAAAAGGCTCTAGGAGTAAAAGCAGCTTCAACTTTCAGTCGACCTTTCAGAGCTCTTGGGAAGTTAATTTGCCACTCAACACATTTCCTAGGCCTCAAATCACTTTTTAAGCATCCTTTCTGTTTAAAATGGAAAAGTTAAACATATATCCCAACTCTATAATTTACTAGCAATTTGATTTGGACAAATCATTTCATCTTTCTGAGCCTCAATTTACTTCTTCATGTAAAGTAGATCAATACAATACTCTCCTCACAGTGTTGTCGAGGTAATTAAATAGAATAATGGACTTCTCTTAGAAGGAGGAGAAGGGGGAAAGTTGTGAGTAGAAATGAATAGTGTCTTCTAAAGTTTTTATTATTATTATTATTTCAGTAATTGATAAAATGTATTCCACGGGATGCTGAAATCTAGACCCTGAAGCTGCCATTAGAAATTTTTTCCATGTTTACACTCATTGATTAATCAGGACCCCTTGGTAGAGTTACTAAATCAATTACCCTTCCAATCAACACTTCAAACATCTGCCATTTTTTGCTCTCTTGTTCAAAAGGATGTTATGACAGGGCTTGTGTACAGATTTACTCAAGTTCAAAGATACTATGCCTAATGATATTTGGAGGGGGTGGGATTATTTATCAGTAGTGTTATTAAGCAGAGTTTACTTAGACTTACAAGATTCATTCACAATGAATCCATCTTGGCTCCTGATGACCTTTCTTCTTCCTTTTCTATTCAAGCTGCTACTGAGCCACCATTTAAATTATTCATTCTTTTCTTTTTGATCAAGGATCAACATCAAGCACCAATATCTAAAAGCTATAGTTATGGATTCTATTTTCTTCACCTCTTTCAAAACTGTTATAACTTTCTTTAGTCTTCTACATCCTCTCTATAACTTCTCAAAAATTATAAATATTAAGAGTGGTGGCAATAATAGTAGTACAGATAATATTTTGAGCAATATTATGATAGGAACTTTACATATATTAAATCATTAAATTCCCACAACAATCCTGTAAATTTGGCACTGAGACACAAAAGAAGATAATTTACTTGCCTCCAGGTAAATGACCCTGAATCTAGACTACATGCTAAGCCACTGTGCAATAATGAACATAGCAGAAAAGATTTTATTTTACCCAAATTCTTTAAAGGTTGATCCAAAATATGGTAATTTCTAGCTGAGTTCTTATGGAGATCACACCAGCTTTCCACCATATTAACTTTTATTACTTGTTTTACCCTGTCTACAATTTCAGTCTTGCTTGACAGTACATGAATTCTCTCTCAAAATGTTATTATTATACTTTACTTCTATTGATGCTTTAATTTCTCAGGTGATGATCTCCTTGAAGGTATAACTTCTGCTACCCCTCAATGCTTCCTCATTCTAAACCAGTGTATTGGACTTTATTTTTTGAAAAATTCATAATACCTTCATATCAAGAAGTGCTGACAACATTAACATAATATATCTGAAGACTTAAAATAACTATACTACAAATAATAATAATCTTATAGTAACTAAGGCAAACATTTCAGGCTTATTTTAGGAACAGATCATTTAAGTCTGTATATAAAACAGGAAATATTCAATCACCTCTCTCTAAGTAATGTCTGGATGTTTGTTGGCTTTAAGGAAAATAGTTTAATATCAACAAATGAAATTTTTGGAGGACAATTCTTTCATATTTTATACACCATTTGTTGGTTTAGAATAATTTTGTATGGAATACAAATATAGTCTAGACAATTAATTGAAATTATCCTATGAATTTTTCTCAAATAAAATACTTTCCATATATAATGTATCAAATCACTGCAGTAACTTTTCAGTACAGCTGTGATTCTTATCATAAATTGGTAATGAGTGAACTATATCAAACATCCAAGCCATCATTGGCATTCTGTCTGTACCTTTTTCTAAGTGCAGAACATTTTGCTATTCCCACCATGATGTCAGTACACAGCTGCACTGTCTCCTTATTTTCTGTTTATTTATATAACTATTTCTTGGTTCTTCCTAATAAAACAAACTCTACCAATATCCAAATTTAGCAATGTTTGCAAACCCAGACTGTCTCAGATTTGCTAGGTAGTAATGAAAATACCTTTAGGAGGGAAATGGACAACATACTACATAGCACTCTCAAGTTTACTTTCTAATTATTGCCTCTCATTATCTTGCCCCCTCTTTTATTGGCTTTCCTAAATTTTCAGATCCTGACTGTTTAAATAAGCCTGTGTCTGGTTCTTAATACAGTGAGAAGGGAAGGAGTGATAAACCTCTTTGAGAATCTGGTAAGATACATACATCTCACTAGAAAAACGCCAACCCCCTCAAACAGACAGACACACATAAACACACAGACAACCTAAATAGAATCTATCACCTAAGTAACTTGGTATCACACATTCACAATATAGGTATTAATTTCTCACCTGCTAAATGAGAACTTTGGAGTAGATGACCTCTAGTCTGACAAGCCATGAAAAGAAACAAACAAAAATATACTTCTCATTGCATAAGATTCCCACACTTTGAAGTATGGCACATTGCAGTCATCTCCGTTTTACTAAGGATTTTAAGGAAACTAATGAAGAATGTATTTTCATCTGAGGGACTAATAATTGATGCTCTGGATAATCAAACTATGGGATATTTCCTTTTCTCACACTTTACCCCCAGTGAAGGCACAATTACCCTAACATGTGTGCCATTTTTATTTCAGGTGGTGGTCATATTCATAAACAAGAAAAAAGTACTGAATATTTCTTATGAAGAAAATAGCTTCCTCTTTAATGTGCCAATCTTAACACTTACTCTATTGCATTTATTTAAAAATATACAACAGCTGTATGTTCAGCATGCAAGTCAATTTCACATGCAGAGCTTCTAGTCCAATAGTGGTTTGCAAGCTTCCAACTGCTCTTTCTTCTTGGTTTGATATAGGATCTTCCCTACATTCATTTCCTTGTCCTCTGATGAGCTGAACTAAAAAAGTTCATGAAAAGCTACAGTCCTTGGCATGTATTGTTACCAAGTTATTTTCAAATGCCACCTCACTTGCTCTGGCGCTACCATATCTCTCAGGAGCTGATACTCACCTCAGTCTCTGGTAGGGGGAGGAATGGATGTGGTTAGAGACTGAACACTGTGTGCATCTCAGGAGTCAGTCCCCAAAAATAGACAAGAGGTAGTCAAGGAATAAAAGCAGGAATGGTGTCTCTGGTAAAATACTAGAGCAATGAATACAATGTTGACCCAGTCCCTGCCCACATGGAGCTCACAATCAAGGTGGAGAAAAATATTAATCAAATAATCATACAGCAAAGGAAAGGTATGTGAAGCCTTAAAAATTAGTAACTCATGATCTAAACTAGACTAAGAGGCCAACAAAGGCTTCCCTGAGGAAAGGATACTTGAAATCTGATGGATGAGTGGGAGCTAAGTAGGCAATAAAGCAGGGTTCTTCCCCTGTTTCCAGGGAGAAGGAAAAGCTTGTGGCTGGAGGAGACACAGCTATTTGAGCCAATGAGAGAAGGCTGGAGTGACTGGAACAGAGAACAAAGAAAGAGTGATTTTAACAGAGACTGGAAAAGAAGGTGGAGTAAGACCAAGGAAATATTAAAGATGATAATAAAGATTTTGCTCTTTAACCTGAAAGCAATGGGAAGAGATCAAAAGGGAGATATTACAAGATTTATATTTCCAAAGATCATTCTGGCTGCAGTCTGCAGCTCAATTTTGCTTATTTCCCTCAACTCCCCTTTTTGGAGCTTAAAGCTCCAAAAAGTATTAAAGTAAATTACTCTTCCATCACACTGAATACATCAGAGTACATGCTGACTTGTTTTTCATATCTATATCAAATTTAAGGTATTTGTTCCTACCTCTGAAGCTCAAAGCTGTTTATATTACCATGGAGATGGTTTGTCTAAATTCATACTATCTCAGTAACTAATATCAAAAGGCAAGCTTCTGTTGGTGGTGCTTGCCTCTGAAAAGTATTAAATGAAATCTACATTTTCTTTCTTAAAAAAAAATGAATACAGACCCATATATGTATTCCATATGCCTGATTATGTCTGATTCTTTCATTTAATTCAATGTAACAGTCCCAGTCAATAGACATTCATCTGTTTATCTAGTAATTTTACTTGTATTGCCAAGGCATTCAAATTGTTATATTCATATTTGAGTATTTTAACATATGATAGAAGGAAATAACTAAATAATAACCTGTTTTCTCTAACACACTTAGGCTTTTTCTGGAATAAACATGAATGCCTGCTCAGGTACCAATTCAAAGCCATAGTATCATAGTTTTAATATGATCATCATTCAGTTTCTAATTCCTGTAAGCTATCTCCCATCACTAATTCATAATTTTTTTTTCAGAAATCCTGAAAAGGAAAAACTGAAATTATATAATTTATGTGACTAGGAAATTAATAACTAAGGAAATAAGTCATAAAAACACTTAATTCTAGAGCACATTCTCACTGGTCACTTTCTTATATTAAAGGCATTTAAAGTAATATAAAGCACCAACTGTCCTGTCTGGACAAGTTCTGTCAATCTGTCATGTATCTACATCCCTGATATTATTTGTCATTTCTCTTCTCAAATGCAAAATTTCTAAAAATACAAGAAGACTTTCTAAGAATAGTAAAATTAATACCTTGAAACAGCAACACTATTTTCAAGGGTTGTTTTCTATGGCTCTTTTCTGGAAAAATTAGCCCCATACTTCCACCCAGTGGGGTTTCTTTACATAAAGATTAAAAAAGAGGAGGAAGGATAAAGGGAGGAGGAGGAAAAGGAAGAAAACAAGGAAAATGAGGAGCTGGAAGGAGGAGGAGAAAAGCACGAGGAAAAGCAGCACTTTTTCCTTTCAAATCCCATGTGTTGGGGATTGAATCATGTCCCTCACAAATATGTTCAAGTCCTGACCAGCTGTCTTGCGGGTGTGAACTCATTTGTAAATAGGATCTTTAAAGAGCCTATTACTATGAGGCCAAATTGAACCCAGCTGGGCCTTAATCCATTATGACTAGAGTCCTTATAAGCAAAGGAAATTTGAACAGAGAAAGAGAAACCACAGAAGGAAAAAGAAAGTCAGATCGCCATGTGATAGGGGCATAGGTTAATTGCAAGCAAGCCACCATCAGAACGCTACAGACTTTTCAAAGGAGACATGGCCTGCTAACACCTTGATTTTGGACTTCTAGCCTTCAAAACTGTGAGACAATAATTTTCTGCTTCTTAAGCCAACAAAGTTGTGGTATCTGTGACAGCAGCCCTGGGAAAGTAAGATGCTATAGCTGGAAAGCCTGAGTGCCCAACTCTACCTATAACCTCAATGTCATTTTTCCAAAGATATCCACTGCTGAGCTATACTCTAGAGTATCTCACCTCTATTTAACAAAATGTGGTGCTGCTATGGACATGAAGCACAGTAACAAAAACCTATGATGAACCTGATTAACAAGTGCATCTGACAATATTGCTTTCTAAATCAACAATCTCGAAAAACATCTATAACGAGGCTCTAATTTAATTCTGCCCGAAAATATGCAGAACTAGGTCATATTTATTTTGTGACTTAATATTTTATAATTCCTTTCTTAGACATTATTTTAAATGGACACAGAAGTATTTTTATATAGGAAGGTATATAAAGACAACTAATTTTTATTATTTTCCCCTTTAGAGAGCAATTTAGATTAATTTCTAGAATTGCCAAATCTTTAAATAACATTTAGTCATTCATTTAACATATTTAATGAGCATCTACCAGATTCTGATAACTAGGGATATAAAGATTATGAAAAGAATGTCCTGCCCTCACAGAATTTCCTTTCTAGTGGGAGGACTGTAAGTGAGCATACAAACAAATAAATATAGAATATAATGCCAGATGGTGATTGTATTAGTCAACAAAAGGGGTGCTGATGCGAAGTACCAGAAATCTGTTGGCTTTTATAAAGGGTATTTACTTGGGGTTGAAGCTTAAAGAGTAAGTTAAGGGAAGCAGACTTGGCCCAGTGGTTAGGGCGTCCGTCTACCACACGAGAGGTCCGCAGTTCAAACCCCGGGCCTCCTTGACCCATGTGCAACTGGCCCACGTGCAGTGCTGATGCGCCCAAGGAGTGCTCTGCCACGCAGGGGTGTCCCCTGCGTAGGGGAGCCCCACACACAAGGAGTGCGCCCTGCAAGAAGAGCCGCCCAATGTGAAAGAAAGTGCAGCCTGCCCAAGAATGACTCGGCACACACGGAGAGCTGACACAACAAAATGACACAAAAAATGAGCAACAAAAAGAAACACAGATTCCCATGCCGCTGACAACAACAGAAGCGGACGAAGAAGAAGACCCAGCAAATAGACACAGAGAACAGACAATTGGGGTGGGGGAGAAGGAGAGATAAATAAATAAATCTTTTTAAAAAGATTTCTCACTTTCCTCACCAAAGTTTCTCATCACGTGTTGACATAAAATGGACATCATCTGTGAGGGTTCAGCCTTCCTTTTCCCTCTTAAGGCTCCATGGGTTTGGCTTCTTCCTGTCTCCTCTGCAGCCTGGCATAAGGCTCATCTCACTTCTCAGGACTCATTTCTTTCCAGACTCAGCTGTTCTGGTCTCTTCATAAGGTCAGCTGTAAACTATCAAGCAAATGGCTTAACTCTCCTCAGTGCTCCAACATCAAAACCAAGTTCTGTTGTGTCTTTCTCTGTGTAACTACTTCTGTGTGTTCTCCTTTCATGTAAGATTCTGTTTTATCAGCCTACCAATGCAGCAGGGACTCAACCCTGCATGCCCTAATGATGTGGCCAAATCAAAGCCCTCATCTTAACATAATTTAATTAAAGGCATCTCAGTTGAATCCAATACAATTAAAGGAATCACACCCAGAGGAACAGAGCAATTTACAAACAGAATCAATTATATTTTTTGGAATTTATAAATAATATCAAACTGCTACAGTGATGTACAATTGAAGAAAATAAAATATGTTAAAGGATTATTATAAATAAGGTGGCCAGGAATTGCCTTCTCAGAGGAGGTGGCAATTGAGGAAGGAACTGAATGACAGAGTGGTGAGATCTTGTTCAAGAGCATTCCAGAATGAGGAAATAACATGGGAAAGGGCTGTGAGGTAGGCATATATTCAAATAACATCACAACAGAGAATGTGGCTTGGCCCAATTTAATCAAACACTTTGGGTGCCACAGATATTTTCCTGGTAGAAGTAAACGGCAAGACTTAGTTTTATTTCACTTATTTTGTAGTGGTTATGAATTTTCATTGTCATTGTGTAAGCAAAGAAAATTAATTTTTTTTCATCTCCATTTTGAACTGACATTCTGCATGATGGCAAAAACAGTCTTGTTCAATCTCAAGTCAATTATGTTATTTTGGACTCATCTCCTTTCAATTGACATAAATTCAAGGACTACACAACACCATGGCATGAAATGATATGGAGATAGGAGGAGGGAAGTAGAGGTAGAATGTAGGAATCTATTTTATTATTCTACACATTCAAGTTCAAAATCCTTCCAGGTCTTTTGATATGGTCTTTTATCTATAGCAACTGCTAAGATTCTCCGTTTCAACTGTCTCCAGTTACATCATCCATGGTGTTTTCTACTCTGTACCTTTGTCATCATCACAAGACCCTTTTGGACTTTACCGTTCTCAGCCACAAAAGAAAAAAATGACTGCTTTTCATATTCCAGGAAAGCATTTGGTAAACACGAAGATGTACCACCCAGGCATACCTTCAAGGAAGGACTTGTGGCCCACCTGTAGGGAGTGTGGTCAGCAGAATAGCCTCTACCTGCCAGCCACTCCAGAGTCTGCCTCAGCTGCAGAGAGCTGCCTCGCCTGAGATCATGCATGTTGCATGGCAGCCCATACTCAATAAAGAGTAAGGTGGGGATATAAAGAATTAGACCTTTCAACTGTTCCAGGACACACTGACTGGCAATTCTTGTTCTAAAGCTCATATTGAGGTTGGCTGCAGCTACATCATAGTTAGATTTCTTCTTCCCAGTCCTACTTCTCTCCACCTCCCTTCAAATATGTTAACCCTTAATAAGCATCTCAACCCCAAACTGTTTCTAAATATGCTTCTGGAGAGCCCTACCTTCAAAAACTGCTTGCATCAGTTTAATGAGCTTACCCTACACTCCTCTGATGAGTCACCCATGCGACAGTCTCAGCAATATTCTCCCACAGCATGGTATCATGGGAAACTGTAACATTGCTGCCTCTCAGGCAACCAGGTGGAAAGCAAATCAGAGGTCCCTTCTAATCTCAAATCCCCAAAGCTACCTAGGGGTTCTGCCATTGTACCACCCAGCTGGAATTAACCCCCAGAATGGGAGTCAAGGTATGCGGCTCTTTCTCAGTGACTGAAATCATTTTCCTGTATGGTTTTCTTCTCTAACTCCCCTTTCACCTCTGAGTTAAACTCTGTAACTGATTTAGCAAATATTCTCCCACACATGTGGTGTGATGTGTAGAGCACAGCTTTTTGACTAAGAGTTGAAGTATGAATTCCTATCTTTCTTCTCTGTTCCAGGGATTTTTCCATGTTTCCCATGTTTCCCATGATTAGTATCTTGAGTTAAGAAAGGGTCACAGAGTACAGGTAAATTCAAAATAAAAAGAAACAAATGTTTCAAATGAGATTTGACCCCCATCTCTTTGGGAAGGCACATGACCCATGCCAGCTCAACCAGAGTCTTCCTTGGGGTTTTCTAACTGAAGCAAGAGGAAAGCTAGAGAGTTTTTACTACCTAATGACAAAGCTGGGAGAAGCTGGGTAAACTTCTATCATTTTACACCCCTCCCTACTTCCCAACAAGGGAATACTATCTGCATGCCAAAAAAGAAAAACAAAAACAAAAGATCTAGCAGATAAAACAAAACTGTCCTGACAGCACTCAAAACCCTCCTGGAATCCTTCCAATATTAAGCTGGTTTGAATTGAATTTCATTATATATAACCAAAATCATACTCCTTGCAAAAACACACTGAAACACTTGAATGCCTATTGATGACCACTGGTCTATAATATACACCCACAGTTTTCCAAGAATTGTTGTCTCTTCTTTTATACACACACTCTCACTGAGAGAGAGAGAGAGAGAGGCATCTAGGCCAATGGATTGAATTATCTGGTCCCTTAATGGCACCTTAATATACTCATAATATCCTGGATCAAAAGTCAGTATCATTTGTTTGTAATATTTGAATAAGATGAGCAAGATTGCCCTAGTGTCATGTCATATCTGCTCATTTAAGGGTGTCCAGAGATTCCTGAACAAAATTAGTATTATAGTAATGCACTTACCAATGAGGACATCCATTGATTCCAAAAGCCTCTGGTTTCTATTGGCTCTATTTCCCAATCCTTGACATTATCCAGTCCTTTACATATATGAAGAAGAATCCATCATTTCAGTGATTCCTGATGGCATAATATATTCCCTAGAGTCTATAGATCAAAATTTACCTGGAAAACTTTCTGAGTTGTTTGATTGAGAGTGTGACAGTTCTAAACGTTCATGTCTGCCACCGAGGCCCAGAAGGACTCTCAATTCTGGCTCCTTTTCTGGTGCATGTAATTCTTAAAGGAGCTTAGTCCAGCTGAATACAATTACTCGTGTGGAAAAAGGGACCGAAAGTACCACATTTAAGATGATTATTTTACTAGGAAAGTGAGGATATATCACAGCATAACAATTTCAACCAATCACCATAGCTTTAAACAACTCCATCCAATTGTGGAGTTAAGTAATAACAAGAATAGTAATTGCTCTACTTTGTACATTTCAACACCAAGATCATAATAAGAATGTAAGGATGAGGCACAATACAGATATCTAGCCTAACACCAAGAATGTCTGACTATGCTGGAATTATTAATCCACCCAAAATAGCCTCTACCCTGAGGAATTCACTATCATTCAGCTTACATGGAACCCCATCTTCCTCAACTGACAGCAGCACAAACTGGTATATTTGCTCAGCTGATATCCTGATATTCACATTTACTTCTATATGCACCCATTAAGAAGATTCTATTACTGCCATTCTTCTGTATCTGCACTTCCATTTATCTCTTCCAGAGAGGCCATGACACATTCTCTGGTTATGCTATAGCCCCTCATTGAACCATAATATACTCTACAATGTCTGTCTGCACTTCTTGTCATCCTAGATTTGCCACCTGGTAGGTAATTCAGCAAGTCCTAGCAGCTGTGATGTCCATGCCTGGAAGAAAGACTGCCCTGGAAAACTCCAATACTCTTCATGCCATCATCCACGCCACAAGCATAGGGGAACATATGCTGGCCTTAATCAAGTATATGTCAGTCTTATCTTCATCAGCTCTCTCAACAAAGTGGCCCATTTTATACCCTGCTTGGAAGTAGCCACCATAGTCAAAATGCTCTCAATTTTTCTATGATAGATCTGAAAACACAGATTTACAAACTAAATAATTTGTTTTACAGGATCCAGGTCATTTCCATTTGAGAAAAACTCTCATAAATAACCCTGAATTAAAAGTTTCCTATAGCACCATAATGCCTATGATTTCTGCACAGTAACAGGCATATAAATGATAATAATAACTACAGCAATTATAATTTGAAATATTCAGCAAATATTCACTAATTACTTACAACGTGCCACCGTGCTCAGCTGTGGAGAATAAATGATGTGGAAGTAATTTTGGTATCTACCACCATGGAGTTAGAGACTAGCAGAAATGACCTATAGATTAGCAATGAGAAATAAGTATGATTTTTAGTGCCACGATAGAGGAAACAGGAAGAATAGGATACCATGGTGATGGGGTGTGGGGCTTGTCAAGAAAAGCTCTCTGGCGTAAATGATTCTTAAACTGAGATCTGAAAAATAAGTAGAAACTCATAAAAGGACTTGTAGTGAGAGAGAGGTAGGAAAGACATTGTATTCAGGGAGAAGGATATAAGTTAAAAAGGCTGGAGGTGAAAGACAAAATGAAAAACTTGGGGAAGTAAAAGAAATTCATTCTAGCTGCAATATAGACCAAATAGGGAAAGGGGATGGGAACAGATAATGAAAGTCAATGAAACACATGCTAAGACATTTATAATTTATCCCAAAAGCAATGACAAGGTTTTTATGGAATGGTAGAATAGTATTTGTGATTTTTAAAAATTATAATGGTTATAAAGTGGGAAATATACCATAAGAGCACAAGACTTTCCTTATCACATCCATGATAATTTCTACTGCTTTTTGAATCTAGGTTCTATGGCCCATATATGTAGATGCATGTCTTGGCATGCCTGAAGAAAATACCTGAGATCCTAATGTAAAATACCATATGCAATGGCATGAAACCTAGGTTTGCCCCTTCCAGGGAAAATAAAAATGAAAAGCAATGGCCTCAGAACTCAAGTGGCCTTTAAGACACCACAGACAAGAATCAGCATGTATAACACATGTTAAAACTGGCTCTTATTGAAAAAGGGACCATCTGTAAGAATTTGTTGGATTACCCCAAATATTGTTCCCCTAATTCTGGTTTTCTTTTAGGATAGTTGTTTCCCTGGTTCTTTATCCTTGATTCCTTGATTATAACTTTCTTTTTTTTTTTTAAGATTTATTTACTTATTTATTTCTCTCCCCTTCCCTCCCACCCCGGTTGTCTGTTCTCTATTTGCTGTGTCTTCTTCTTTGTCCACCTCTATTGTTGTCAGCAGCATGGGAATTTGCGTTTCTTTTTGTTGCGTCATTTTGTTGTGTCAGCTCTGTGTGTGTGCAGCGCCATGCTTGGGCAGGCTGCACTTTCTATCTCGCTGGGTGGCTCTCCTTATGGGGTGCACTCCTTGCATGTGGGGCTCCCCTACGCGGGGGACAGCCCTGTGTGGCTGCGCATGGGCCAGCTCCACACGGGTCAAGGAGGCCCAGGGTTTGAACCGTGGACCTCCCATGTGGTAGACAGACACCCCAACCACTGGACCAAGTCTGCTTCCCGGTTACAACTTTCAATCACCCCCAATTTCCTGCATTGTTGTTGTTGTTGTTCACAATTTACCTTTTTTAATATGGCTATGCTTCTGAAATCATGGACTGAATCAAGTATTCTCTCCTAATTTTCTATACTAACCTTTTTTGTCACCAGTTTCTACCCTACCTCGAAAAGGGCCTTAATGGGAAAATGAAAGGCAAGTTGTATAAAATCACACACCAGATCCTTACCCTAATCATCTGTTTTGTTTTGTTTTTCTTTGCTGCCAAGGGAAAAATTGGCTCTCAATAAATAATAGATGTAATACCCTAGCAGTTAAGAGGATGGTTGTTGAGTCAGATGAAATTGGGTTTGTATCCAAATTCTACCACTCCAAGATATATCACCATAGGTTACTTAACTTCCTTGAGCCTCATTTTCCTCAGCTAAAAAAGCAGGGATAAATATACTTCTGTTAGAGAAGTTTTAGTTTTTCTGTAATTCTAAAACTTCTCTAAAATTAAAGTTCATAAAAAACACCTCTCTTACAAAGTGTGGCAAGAATTACAAGTATAAGCCTGCTTAATGCGGTAATTAACATTAGAGAAGCACTTAAGAAAAGTTATCTTAAAATTAAGGCAATCATGAGGTTATTAGCTGCTTTCTGGCTACCTTTTAAATGAAAATAACTCCCTTCTAAAAGTTGTATGAGATTGTGCAGTCTTTTCACTGGGAGTTTCAAGTATGTATAATATACTTATTCTTTTTTAAAATTTTTTAAAAAGATTCTTAGATTACATAAATGTTACATTAAAATTATAGGGGATTCCCATATGCCCCGATCCCAACACCTCCCACACTTTCCGATATTAACAACATCCTTTATTAGTGTGGTACAGTCATTGCAATTGATGAACAATTTTGGAGCATTGCCACTAAGCATGGATTATAGTTTACATTAGTCTTTATGTTTATTGTTTGTCTCCTTTCCCAACAGAATATAACCTTCACACGGACAAAGATTTTTATCTTATTTGTCTTTTTTAGACAATGATTTATCCCAAGAACATGAGTTACTGACTGCACATAGTAGGTGTTCAATAAATACTCCCTGATTTTAATTTTTGATTTGGTAAGCACATGTAATCACATCCCATGGGCCACAACTTCTGTTATTACTGTTCTAACCATGTTAAGCCACCAACTTAAACTTTAACATTTTTAAGATTTTAAGTCTAAAAACTTATATAATAATAACAATATTAAAATTTTCTAAGTCATTTGCATATTTTAACTCATTTAATTATCATAACAACTCCATAAACTAGGTTCTATTATTATGTGCATTTTACCAGTGGAGAAACTCAGACACAGAAAGGTAGGTAATAATTTTCCCAGAATCACATATTCTAATAAGTAGTAGATCTGGATATACCCATTTGCATCACAGTCATACAAGATTCAAAAAGTCACATAAAAATATAAAGTTGAATGCAGCTCCTACGATTTATGACAAAAACAGCAAACTCTTCATTGATATATTATATGAAAAGTAAAAAATGAACATATACTTCCTGGGTAACAAGCTCCAAGCTGACCTAAGAAGATTTGTGTAGTCCATCTTCTCAGCTCCTACACCAATTATCTCCACATCTCTGGCACTTTAATATTGCCTCATACAATTTATCTCCTTAAATATATTACAAGTTCTTTTAGTTCAGAAGCTACAGCTTAGAATTCTTTGTAACATCCAGAGCACCTTACGGAATATATTATACCTAAAGTATTATATATATATATATATAAATCTTCCAGCCAGTTCTTGACATAGAGAAGGTAGTCAGTAAATATTAGTACCCTGAACCTCAGAATGGAGTGGTAGGGAAAAGAGTTTAGTGGGGTTAGGCAAACAGGTTTGAATACTATTTCTGCTCCTTCTTAGCTATTTGACATAGGTCTATTTTCTTAATTCCTTTAAGCTTTGGTTAGCCCATCAGTTATCTATCATGTAGTAGTAAATAATACCCAACTTACTGCAATATGCATTAACAGGACAATGTGTGAATAGACTGACACATAGTAGGTACTCAATAACTATTAGTTATGCTTTGTTTCCATTATATGATTGATTTTGTATGGTCTTGATCCTAGAGTTCATTAAAGATACTAGATCCAGAATCAACAAAAGTACTACTATCGACTCTTTCTGAGTATGAATTGTAAAATGCAGTTATCATCAATACTGCAGCCTCAGAACACCAGTAGTAGTACTTTAACACCAAAATGATTTCCTCAGACACCACTTTAGTAGACAGAGCTTAAATTCAGAATGGATGAAAACAGTTGTTGGGGCCACTACTTTTTGGTAAATTGAAGCTGTCTTAGACCAATAATAATTATCAGCTTAAAAAGGAGATAAGTGCTTTAAAATATTCTGGAAGAATAAAAGACAAGAGCATGGCTCTAAAAAAGTAATCAGATGAAAAGTGCAGTACCATAAAATCCTCCCTAGTGTGCTGCAATCAGGAATAGGGAGTTTTCTCTGTTTACATGTATTTTTATTAGGCACATTAGACAGGGAATATAGAAGGTGGGACTATCAATACTACCAAAGTCTAACACATAGCAACCTGCTTGAATAAGAAGGAGGAAAATGTCCATTTTTTCAAATTGGATTCCTCCAAGTTGGGCCTCCCAGAGCAAAACCATTGATTTTAGTCTAAAAGAATAAAATGCCATTTCAATGAAAAAATAAGAGTCCTAAGGTGCTGTGGCAGTTTGAGATTATTTATGAACTCCAAAAAGAGGCATTATGTTTGTAAACCATTCTGTTCCTTTGCATGTGAGCCCCTTAGATTGTATTAGATTCAGCTGAGGTGTCATTGATTAAATTATGTTAAGATTAGGGCTTTGACCAGCTGGTGGCACAACTGGAGAAAAGCCCTTGAATAAAAGGGGGAAATGGTAAAGATAAATGAGTTTATATGACTGTAGTAGCTTGCTATTATTGATGAATTCCAAAAAGAAATATTGGATTATGTTGTAAACTGATCTGTAACTGGGCATGATTAAATTGTGATTAGGGCTTTGATTGGGCCACATCAGTAGGGTGTTGAGACCCTACCCCTTGGTGAGTTGGGACTTACAGATAAAAGACATGGCAAAGGACAGAGTTGGAGTTTTGCTGTTGGAGTTTTGATGCTGGAGTCTTGAACTGGAGCCCCAGGAAGTAAGTCACAGAGGAGCTTAGTTGTGAGGAAAGAGAAGCAAACCCCAGGAAGAGAGGAACCTGAGTCCAGAGAGAAGCCAGCCCCAGGAAGAGAGGAATCCAAAAGCCTGAAACCTGGCAGGTATCACAGCCATCTTGCTGTAACATATGGCAAAAGATTTTGATGAGGAAAGTAACTTATGCTTTATGGCCTGGTTAACTGTAAACTCCTACCTCAAATAAATACTCTTTATAAACTCCAACAGATTTCTGGTATTTTGTATCAGCACCCCTTTGGCTGACTAATACAATGGCTAAGAGACTTCAGAGTGAGTCAGGAGGACATCAGAGAGATAACACTTATGCACATCTCAGCAGGATCTCATAGACAGCCAAAGTAGATACTACCCCAAATAGTAGGGCTACTGTGGGCTCCAGAGACACCCAGGTCTTACAGTCATGGCAGATAGCTCCAGAGTTTGGTGCCTTGCCAGTGGACCCTACTTTGGAGATGGTGCTCCCTAGTGTAACAGAGTTGGACTCAGATGAGACTTCTCTACACCAGCTTCTCCTGTCCCTTTTATTGAACCTATAGTTGGCACTAGAGTTGATAGGTGTAGTCCAAGAGACCTGAATCTCTGGGCTCTCCATGTACCAACTGGGCCCTGAGCCTCAGCAGAGTTGCAACACCTACTCTCCAGTTCATTGAACTCACCCAGGACAACTAACAAGGAGGTGAGGATGGACAACCACCACACCAAGGAACCAAGAGTGTCTACAACTGTAAGCAAGAGAGTCCCATCCATCAGCCATATGGGATTGAAGCCCCTTCTCTCTTAGAGGTGGAGTCGGTATCACCATCCCAGAATCTTCAGGACTGGGGGATAAAATATGGACTAGAGTAGACTTTCTGGTATTCTACTATAGACTTACTGTGATTCTAGCAATGGAAGGAATTATATCAATGATGTGGAGACAGTGGCTAATGGAGGTGCTAAAGGCAGGGAGAGGGAAAAAGAGGTGTAATATGGAGGAACTATCGGGACTTGGAGTTATCCTGAATGATGTTGCAAAGACAGATACAGGCCATTACATATTCTGCCATAACCTACAGAAATGAGTGGGAGAGAGTGTAA
The DNA here is from genome assembly GCF_030445035.2 of Dasypus novemcinctus. Taxonomy (NCBI): domain Eukaryota; kingdom Metazoa; phylum Chordata; class Mammalia; order Cingulata; family Dasypodidae; genus Dasypus; species Dasypus novemcinctus. The sequence continues at coordinate 65,247,444 of NC_080684.1, forward strand.
ACTGCAATGTAAACTATAATCCATGCTGTGTGGCAATGCTCCAAAATGTGTTCATCAACTGCAATGAATGTACCACACTAATGAAAGAGGTAGTTAATGTGGGGGAAAGTGGTAGGTGTCAGGAGTGGGGTATATGAGAATCCCTTGTATTTTTTTATGTAACATTTTATGTAATCTAAGTATCTTTTAAAAATAAACTAAAAATATATTTTTAAAAAATACTTAATAAACCAAAGATTAGCAACAGGGGAAAAAAAAGAAAGATTGGGACTTTGATTCAACTACATCAGTAGGGTGTAACTCAGTTTAAGTTCCTGCCCCATTGGTGACTATATAAACAGACACTCACTCAAGAAGACACACAGAAAATATGGAAGAGGAGAGAACTTGGTCATTTCAGTCCTGCCATGTGACAGAAAGAAGAAGGCTCAAATAGCTAAAGCCCTGGGAAGAGAGACAAGCCCTATGACAGCCTACAACTGACCTCAGAAGAAGCTGGGACCACAGAGCCTTAAGAGGAAGAAGGAAGTAGAGTCCAGGTAGAGGTCATCCACCATCTTGCTTCAACACATGGCAACAGACTGGTGATGAAGTAAACTTGAGTTCGATTCTTTAGGGTCTTGTAACTGTAAGCTTCTACCCCAATAAAAATAACCTTTATAAAAGGCATCCGATTTCTGGTAGTTTGTATCAGCACCCCTTTGGCTGACTAACACAGGTGCTGAGCCTTCTGACTTGGGTATCTTTTATCAAGTCAAAGGCCTGAACCAAAATCTAGAGAAGATCATCAGTTCTCATGAAAAATAAAACTTAATTTTATGAATTTTCTTTGCACTAGTATCTGTGTCTGTTACATCTTTACCCTGAGAACCTGGCATCACTTTTTAATTCAAGCCAAATAGTTTTATTCATACATTAACAAAAAACAAAAATCTTTAAATCCATCAAGCCAGATGACTTATGAACTTGTCTAATTTATTTCTCTTTGGCATCTAATAATTTTATCTTGCTCTAATTGATTACAAATTCCAGTCCTTCCTCTCTAAATAAGTCATTTTCCAACAAAGTACAAGAGAGAAATATTTACTTATAGAACTCCTGGTTCAATGTTACTTGTAAAGCTTTCTCCTAGCACCCAGTAACAAGTCATCTTCTTGTTCACATCTTGCAGTGGTTGCTATGCAACCATATTGAGAGGAAGGAATATTTCAAGCTACAGAACTTGGGCAAATGAATTAAGGTCTTAGAATAAAATTATTTGGATGTGTGTAGGGGTGAGGGTAAATACCGTATAAATTATCAGACCGTAATAAACTGTAAGTATAAAGCAGTTTTTCTGTGAGGGGAAAAAATGAGCCAAAAGAAGCAGATTTTATAGTTAGAAGCTTACTAAGTGCTTACAGCTAATTAGGTCTATTAGTTAATTTGATCGCTCAAGTAACTGCAGAATAGGCATAAACCACAAAGAAAAGAACAGTGGACGGACAATTAGCAACAAAATTGGGCAGGCAGTTATGCCACTATACTTTTTTTTTATTTCATTGTGGGTAGGAAGATTATAAGAATATAGAACTAGAGCTTTATATTGAACCATGTGTGACACTCGTGACAATATGGAACATGCGATATTCAGAATCTTAGATGTTTACATAGGTAAAGTTTAAAGTTACACTGGAAATATTTGTGAATAGAGTATTCCTTCAGTCTATGTGAACTATAAATCCAAAAGCAAAATGGAGGAGGTCAAGTGGAAGAAATTTTTCTCTCTTACTGAAGTGGCTTAAAACTTTGGATGGCCTTTCTCCCTGAAAGAACCCCAAAACTCTATGTATCAAAATGATCTTTCTAATTCCTTATCATGGGAAAATAGTTGTATAGATGAAATGTTTTCCCTAAAATCTGGTTGGGCAATTGCATTACCTTCATCAATGCCCTCCAACCAAAGATGACCATAAACATATCTATAGTTGAACAAATTGAATTTATAACTCGTTGCAGCAAGAGAAAGCACAAATGGGGAACTGAGGAGCATCTCAGTAAGAGAGTGTTAGAAAGAATCTATTACAGAATTTGGGCTTTGGATGGTTGATTATTTTTTCCTTAGGGTAGGCAAGGGAATAAAAAGTTTATTAAGAAACAAAATGAGAAAAGTATACAGTCCGAGGCATGGTCTGCAGGCATGCTGTGGGATAAGACAGGCTCACAGAGCCCCAGGTCAGAGCTTTTTAAAATCTTTCCTCCTCCCCCTTCATAATGTTAAGGGAGGGGCTCCAGGGTTTGCGGTTCTGGTTTGTTTGCCCCACCTGTCATTTCTCAGGGGGCTGATGGTGAGGCTTTTTGAGGGTATCAGGGCTTTCCCTTGACTCTGAATGGGATTCTCATTCCAAATGAGATTCTCATGTCTGGGATCTTGCAGGATCCCTCGGGTTTCTGGGCAGGTTTCACAGCCATGAGGTCTGCCAGCCATAATGTCTATTGGCCATGTTGTCTGCTGGGTCCTAGCTGTTATCCACATTTTCCCTTTCCCTAATATTAACCTGCCTCAACTCCCCCCTCAGAGAGTTTACACCCTTTTTCTAAGGGGGGTACTGAAGGGTGATGGTCATTCTTTTGTAGCTACTTTGTGCTGATTAGGGGGAGTAGGCCCTACCTAACAAGGTGTAAAATCCTCTACCTATTCTATTGCAGTCAAGGGAATAGTTGGAAATGGATGAAATTGGTTGGGTGATTTTGAGGAAAGTCTGAGGAAGCAGGGGTTCACTCTAGGTGTTGTCAGAAAGTGGAGCCAATTCTGTGACTTGGTATTTCAATAAATCTTATCTATAGGGAGGGCAGAATAGAGTGAAGATAGCAGTGTAACTGGTAAAGAAGTACCAGCCACTCATAATAGTCAAGAGAAGACCCAATTTGCTATTTCATGGGTTAGAACACTGATCTCATTATTATCTGTGCTTAAAAAAATTGTGAAGTAGCCTTGTTTTGTCTTACTCTAAGATGGTCTCAGAGTAACCTTGTCTAATGTTGGCATTTGACAAGATTGTTTATGTCCAACAGAGCAATGTGACCTAGCTGTGAGTGCCAAGCCAATTTCTAACAAATGCTAAGGTCTGCTTTTTCTTTCACCTTTGAATGTTTTTGGAATAATAATCCTTTCACTTAATTGTGAAATTGGAATATACACACAGACTATGCTTGAGATCTTTTGGTACCATATCAGAGTCACTAAAGGAGTCAAAAGATTTACTGTCCAACACAGTGGGATCTTCCTTCTTCACTGCCACAGACTTGTTTTCTCAGGAAATCAATGCAGTCCTATCTCAACTCAGTAGCTAAGGTGCCCATATATATGTGACAAACACACTCCTACTGATTAAATTGCCACAACAGTTGACATGTATATATTACCTCTTATTTGCAAAGGTACTTTACATTAACTTGCCAGTTGTTCCTTAGAAATAGGAAAGTATAAATGGTGAAATTCCATCCCAAAGAGATTAGATGGCTTTCTGAAAGATGTGAAGAGGTGGAGCCAAAATGTGAAGTCATCTTCTGAACTGAGAATTCACTGTTAACATGTTCTCCCTTTGATTCTTAATGTTTCTCCTTCAGGTCTCTTTCTTTCTGTCTTCACTTGATACTACTCTGATATATAGTCATTACTATTACAGTCTAATAAGTATGTAATAAAATCCACATAGAAAGAATCCTGGGAGACTAGTCAAAAAGAGCAGGAAGATGATAAGTCTGCAACTAGGAAAATAATATGCAAATTACGGCTTTCATTTTGAAATTAGGAAGACTCAGTAAATAGATTTTTCTTAGTGCCTTACATATTCTTTTGTAAAGTCAGGTTCCTTTCTTTTGCAATTTAAACTGGTTTAAGGGAAAAAAAAAAAAGATAGATGGATAGATGGGAGCTCTTTTGTCTTGGATAAGTGACAATTCAGGCATGAATCTGAATCAAGACTATGTCATTGGAATATGTCTTGTTCTGTCAGTTTTCCTCTGTTCAGATGGCTCTATCCTAATAGTACCAAAATGGCCACCATTAGATCAAGATTTACATTCCACTAGTTTGGAAAATCTGGCAGGAAAAAAAATAAAACACATTTTAAATAAATAGGCCCAGCAAACAATTTGGACACTTAATGGACATTTCTGGGGGATCATCTCCATCACTGTAATGATGAATGAGCCCAGGAAAACAAAATATTCCAGATGATCAAGTCTAGGTCAGATAAGGACCTCTGGATATACGAAGGGGGGGTAGAAGCAGCTTCATTTAAATCACATGGCTTAACATTAGCAGCAGGATGGGTTATGCAAAGAGAATCAGTGTGCTTGAATCAGAATAAGGGGATAAGATAAACCAAATGTTCATTACCTCATTTAGTCCAACTTATCTACCTATTTTTAGACTATAACCTGACGATTTTTTTAAAACCCAGAATTTCTCCATTTCATAAATTTAAACCTGTATCACCCACTTTCTGATAAAAAATACCTGAACTTTCCAACTCTTTTCATAAACTCAGTACCATTGTACCTACTTTACAATCACATGGCAACTTACTATCCCTCAATCCGTCCATTTTCTCTTATTTTTCACCCCTCACTTGGCCTTTCAACCTGGCATATTATTATCTTGGGATCTTCCTCAATAGCACTTTCAACCTCTTAAACTCTTACATTATTAGCTACACAATATAGCATATTTTAGATTGGTAACTCTACAAATTTATTATTTATCTATTCTGGCTGTATGCCTTCAGATTATAAACATGCCTCAGTTTCTCTGACTTTATTTGCCAAAACAACACTCTATGGTCACAAATTACTTCCATGTCAGTAAATCCAATAGACATTTTTCTGTTTTCATCTCACTTTATCTCTAGACAGCATTAATCATTGTCAACTCTTTTTGCTTCTTGAAAAATGCTCATCGTTGGGCTTGCTTGAATGCACATTCTTCCTTTGCAAACTCATTTTCTTCTGCCAGCCTTTAAAAGTTGATGTTACTCAGGCCTATACTCCTAAACTAACTTCTTACTTTTATATTCTCTTCTTATGCATTCTTATATCATTTGCAGCTTTGTATACTGTTATGAGTTTAATTGTAATCTTCAAAAAAGGAGGACCTAATCCCCAGTACCTCACAATGGTACATAATTATTAGATTAGAAATAGGGTTTTTGCAGATGTGATAAATTAAGATACGGTCATACTGGAGCAGGACAGGCCCTTAATCCAATATAAATAGTGTCCTTGTTAGAGAACTAGAAAAGGCACAGACAGATATGGGAGAAGAAGGTCACATAATGGCAGGGGCAGAGATTAAAGAGCTGTAGCTACAAACCAGGGAATGCCAAGGATTGGGAGCAAACTTCCAGAAGCTGGGAAGAGGCAAGGAAAGTTTCTTCCCTATAAGTTTCAGAGAGAGTATGACTTGTCAATACCTTGATTTCAAACTTCTAGCCCCCAAAATTGTGAGACAATAAATTTCTATTGTTTTAAGTCTCCTTGTTTGTGGTACTTTTTATACCAGCCCTAAAACTAAGAAAGATACCACCAATACACTGATTCCTCCTTAATTTATATTTCTAACCAATATCTCTCTCTAACTCCATATGTTTAACAGCCTATTAGACATGTCAAAGATGCTAAAAAGCAAAATGCCCAAAATGAATTTTTGAGCTGAATAACCACTCCTCCATATGCCTGGGTTTATACCCACACACATGTACACACATAGATATAAACATAAGACCTGGTTTTCTTCCTGGAATAGCAAAAAGAGCTGCCCTATTTTGTAAACCAGAAACATGGGAGTTACCTGTGACGTCTATCTCTCTCTTGTCCTCCATAGCCTTCCATCACCAGATCCTGTCAATTTTACCACTTGAATTATGCCCTCAATCCATTCACTTCTCTTGATCTCCGAATCCACCACTCTAGTCCAGGCTTCAGTCATCCTTTTCCTGGTCTACTGTAATGAACTCGTTTTCTCTCATCCAATCTCTGCACGGCAGTCAGAGTGATTATTTCAAAATGACTTTTAATGTCTTTTCAGTACTCTTAGAGGATAAAGATCCAATTTTCTTCTCTTCCTTTCTTTCTGTTCTCCAACTATACTGTATGATCCCTCCTGCCTTTACAAATATGTTTTCATATTCCTGGAAGTCATAGGCTTATCACACAAATTTATACCTGTTCCACATATGTCAAGTTACACTGTGCCATGCTTCTAGAAAACTGTCTTTCATAGAGCAATTAACATTTTATAATTATGTATTTGAGTGACTATTTGATTTTCTCCTCTATACTAGATTAAAACTCCTTCAGAGCAATAACACTGCCTATTTTGCTCACCGTTATGTTCCCTGCACCTAGTACATTGTCCAGCACACAAGAGGTTCACAGAAAGTAAGAGATCTTTAGTTACCTGAGGCTTTAGGTCTTAAGTAAGGCTGAAGACTAGGGTACAGCATTTTGGGCATGGTTCTCTGAGCTTAAAGTGAATGCACCAGTTTGTGTTGTCTCCCATACCCTTGAGCCATGGAATCATTTGTAGTTTTGTAGGCACTTCCTTTATTTCAATATCTTGTCTCAATTATATATCTATAGTTAGGATGACATTAGGCTCTGACTTCCTTCTTATCAGTGCTGTCATTCAGATTTAGAATAAGGGAGATGAAGAGTAGAACAATGGATCCAAGTGTGTTTTGTTTTTCTCAAGAGAAACAGAATTTACTTACATCAAAACTTGGATATAGTATCCTTCTTTTTTTATGGGGAAGTGGGGTGATATGGGATAGGAAATTAGGAAAATTTATTTTATTTGATATTGTATCATTTTTTACCACCCAAATTTTTTAAAATGACTTAGATTTAATTAATATATTGTGCTTCCATAGGAATCCAGAAAAGATAGGTATAAAGCATTTTAATAAGTATTTCAAGTCACAAAACTTAGTGTTTAGTGAATTAGGTTTTCAGAAATTTGATGTTGCTGATATCCAGGTATTGATCCGTACTGTAGACAAGGCTGGCAAAATGTGGTGGGTTCCCACATTGATTCAGAAAAATACTTCCCAATCTGCTTCAATATCAAGGAAACATGATAAGGCTAAAATAACCAAAAATCAAGATAAAATGGAACCAAAGATGTTAATCTAATTTATATATATTTTATAAATCTGTAGGTGTTTCTTTTCTCAATGAGTATAAAGGATTATAACATGAAAATATCTACCACCAGTTAATTCATTTAAAATTCTCAGAACTCCCTAAAAACAATAGGGCATAGAGCATATTCATTTCTTTAGGGAAGTTGTAAAGTATAAATTATCACCAAATATTGATTAGGATACTTAATTGAAATAAATGTGATTCTTTTATCTTTTCTAATACTGTGAAAACATGATTTACCATTAGTTTTACTCAGTGCAAATCCCTTTAAATCATGTTCTCTTTTTATACATTGCAATAGCAGGAGTCCAAAGGAAAACTTTTCACTTAATAAATTCAGCTCGCGATTACATATTTGTTGTTACCTAGGCAATAGTTGCTATAGCTATGGAATGTAAAAACAGTTTAACATTATATTCATAATTATGCTACTCTATAGATTCAGACCAGTATCTTAAAAAACAGTCATAAATATGTGTCAATCTTTGCATTATTTATCCATCAATACCAAAACTGTCTATTTATTCCATCACTGAAAATATTTCAAATGCTAATTTGAAATCTATTCTTCCCTGCATACTGCCCACAAGATTAAGAATTTTAGAAAATTTAGGCCTTTGATCCATTTTGAGTTAATTTTTGTATAAGGTATGAGATGAGGTTCTCTTTCTTCCTTTTGGCTATGGATATCTAGTTCTCCCAGCACCATTTGTTGAATAGATTGTTCTGTCCAGCCGGTTGGGTTTGACAGGCTTGTCAAAAATCACCCAACCATAGATGGGAGGGTCTGTTTCTGAACCATCAACTCAGTTCCATTGGTATATGTGTCTATTTTTATTCCAGTACCATGTTATTTTTACTACTGTAGCTAGGTAATATGATTTAAAGTCTGGAAGTGAGAGTCCTCCAATTTTGCTTTTCCTTTTTAAGATGTTTCTGACTATTCAGGACCCCTTACCCTTCCAAATAAAATTGATGATTATGTTTTACATTTGTTTAAAAACTGCTGGTGGAATTTTTATCAGGACTGCATTGGATCAGTGTATCAGTTTGAGTAGAACTGACTTCTTAATGATATTTAGTCTTCTAATCCTTGAGCATTATTTAGGTCTTTTTTTATTTAATTATTTAGGTCTTTCAAAATTTCTTTTAACATTGCATTGTAGTTATCGGAATACAAGTGCTTTACATCCTTGGTTAAGTTTATTCCTAAATATTTTATCCTTTTAGTTGCTATTGTAAATGAAATTTTTTCCTGACTTCCTCCTCAGAGTACACATTAGTAGTGTATAGAAACACCACCAATTTCTGCATCTTGATCTTGTATTCTGACACTCCAGTGAAATTGTTTATTAGCTCTAGCAGCTTTGTTGTAGATTTTTCAGGACTTCCTAGGTATAGGATCATATCATCTGTGAATAGTGAAAATTTTACTTCTTCCTTTCTGATTTGGATGCCTTTTATTTCTTTTTCTTGCCTGATTGCTCTAGCTAGGATGTCTAGCACTATATTGAAAAAAAGTGGTGACAGTGGGCATCCTTGTCTTATTCCTAACACAGTGTGAAAGCTTTCAGTCTTTCACCATTGAGTACAATGTTAGTGGGGGTTTTCATATATGGCCTTTATCAAGTTGAGAAAGTTTCCTCCAATTCCTAACTTTTATAGTATTTTTTTCAAGAAAGGGTGCTGCATTTTGTCTAAGGCCTTTTCAGCATCAAGTCATAGGGATCATGTGATTTTTCTTCTTTGATTATTAATGTAGTATATTATGCTGATTGATTTTCTTGTGTTGACCTGCATTTGCATGCCTGGTATAAAACCCACTTAATTATGAAGAATAATTCTCTTAATGTGTTGTAGGATTCAAATAGCAACTATTTTGTTAAGGATTTTTGCATACATTTTATTTAGGGAAATGGGTCTGTGAATTTGTATTTGTTTGTTTGTTTTGTAATATGTTTATCTGGCTTTGTTATTAGGGTGATATTGGCTTCATAGAATGAGTTTGGCATTGTTCCTTCTTGTTCAGTTTTTTCGGAAGAGCTTGAGTAAGACTGGTATTAATCTTAATGCATAACAAATCCAATGTTCCAAAAATGCCCCCATATTATTGGACAGCAAGAATTTCCTTTGTGCAAGGGTTGTGCCTAGTGAAGGGAGACAGATCATAATGCCAGGCCCTTGATATTGATGATTGTGCTTATGAACTTTTTCTTGTGAAATTGAAAGTTAACCTAGTATTATATACTGCCTAAGAGTTACCTCCTGAAAGCCTCCTTCTTGCTCAAGTGTGGCCTCTCTCTAAGTCAAATTCAGCATATAAATGCACCACCTACCCCCCTGCATGGGACATAACTCCCAGGGATGAGCCTCCTTGGCACCGAAGGATTATTACCAAGCACCAACTAGAAATGCAACTGGAAGAAAACCTTGACCAAAAGGGGGAAATGGTAAATACAAATGTCCTTTTATGGCTAAGAGATTTCAAAGTGAGTTGGGAGGTCATTCCAGAGGTTATGCTTATGCACACCTCAGCAGGATCTCATTGACTTCCACAGTAAAGAGTGCCTCGAATAGCAGGGCCATTGAGGGCCTAGAGTCATCCAGAAACCATAAGTAGGTCAGACAACTCAGGAATTTCGTACTCTGTCAGTGGGCCTTACTTTGGAATTTATGCTCCGCAGACTCATTTATAGGTTCTCTACACATGTCTCTTCTGCCCTTTTTATTGAACCTATAATTAGCACAATACTTAATAAATATATGTCCTTGAGACTTAAATCTTTAGTCCATCCATGTGCCAGTGCCAGTTGAGACTTGAATTTCAGCAGAGTTGCGATACCTACTCTCCAGTTCATCAAACTCAACAAGGACAACTAACAAGAAGATGATGGTGGCCAATGCCTATCCCAGGGAACAGAGAGTGTCTGCAACTGCAAGCAAGACAGTTCTAACTATCTGTGCCATTGGATCTAAGCTCCATCTCAACTAGAAGCAGAATGGGTGTCACCATTCCAAAATCCTTAAGACTGGGGAAGGAACAATGGCCTAACATAGACTTATTATTATTCTAGCAATGGAAGAATTCTTATCATTGATGTAAAGGCAGTGGCCACCAGAGATTTTGAGTGATGGGAGAAGGAATAGGTTAAATCATCTTTATTTAATTTTTTTTATTTTATTATTTTTTTCTTCATTTATTTTTTTCCCATATAACCCACTCCCCACCCCCTGCCACATTATTTTTGTAAATTATATATTCTTTAAATGCTTGGTAGAAAGCATCTGGGGAGTTGTTTGATGACTGTTTCAATCTCTTTACTTGTGATTGGTTTGTTGAGGTCTTCTCTTTCATCTTGGGTCAGTGCAGGTTGTTCATATGTTTCTAGGAATTTTTCCATTTTGTCTACATTGTCTAGTTTTTTGGCATACAGTTGTTCATAGTATCCTCTTATCATTTCTTTTATTTCTATGGGGTCAGTAATAATGTTCCTATTTTCATTTTTTATTTCATTTATTTGCATTTTTGCTCCTCTTTTCTTTGTCAGTCTAGCTAAGGATTTGTCAATTTTGTTAACCTTTTCAAAGAACAAACTTTTGGTTTTGTTAATTCTATTGTTTTGTTGTTGTTTTCAATTTCATTTATTTCTGCTCTGGTCTTTGGTATGTCATTGCGACGGTTTGCTCGGTCGGTAGAGGTGGGGTCTGGCTGCGGACGAGGGGTCGGTCCAGCTCTGGACGAGGGGTCGGTCCCGCTTGGGACGAGGGGTCGGTCCCACCTGGGACGAGGGGTCGGTCCGGCAGCAGACGAGGGATCGGTCTCACAAGGGGTTGCGCGGTTCGGCTGACGGGGTCGCCCGGCGAAGCCGGCGACGAAGGGGTCGCCCGGAGAAGCCGGCGACGAAGGGGTCGCCCGGAGAAGCAGGCGACGAAGGGGTCGCCCGGAGAAGCAGGCGACGAACTGGGGACAAGGGAGGCCAGGCCCTTGTCGGGGGCTCTCAGGACTGGAGGGCGCACGGCAGAAGAACTACCGCGGAGACAAGGTAAACACGCAAGTCCACTTTACTGAGGGAGAGGCAACAGTTTTATAGGGGCTGGGGAAGGCTGATTGGTCGAAGCCACGCCCTATTCTGATTGGTTGCCGGCGAAAGGTCAGTGGGCGGTACTGGGCGGGGGAGGGGTGGTGGTTAGGGATTGGCTGTCACTGTTGCTGGGGGAAGGGGCAGGGTTTTGGGATTGGTGGCTGCTGTTGCTGGGGTGGAGGGCAGACTTGAGTTTCCCGCCCACGCCTGGCTGTTGCTGCTGTCGGGGGAAGGGAAAAGGGCGGGCTGGATTTTTCCGCCCACACCTGGCTGTCGCTGCTGTCGGGGGAAGGGAAAAGGGCGGGCTGGATTTTTCCGCCCACACCTGGCTGTTGCTGCTGTCGGGGGAGGGGAAAGGGGCAGACTGGAATCTTCCGCCCTGGGCCTGCGCAGGGAGAAAGAAGAAGAAGGGTGCTGCCCCACAAGGCATTGTGTGGCGCTATCCAGGAGGAGGGGCGGCCGCGGAAGCATGGCTGCCGAGAAGGGGAGACCCGAGGGCACTCTGCGCCCATGCCGAGCTTCCTTCAGGGGTGGCGGTGAGTCCGACCAGCCACCCTATTATGGGGGCAGCGGCTTGGCCTGCCGCGGCTGCTCCCCCGCCAGGCCAGCAAACCACACTTCAGCCTGAAGGGTGACCGCATTTCCCCCTTCTTTTCAAATAAGCACCAGGATGGCAGCAGCAACAAGTAGCTGAGGCCCAAGAGGCAGTAAGCAATGAGGGAAGCGGGGCTGAAGAGGGAGGTGAGTATGACGGGGATACAAATGTACAATTTGGGGGGCGGTATCTTGCCGTTGCAAGCAAGGGTGGCCAATGTCCAATTCCCGTTGACCTCGGTGGCGATAAGGTCTATCTGTTGTTAAAAGTCCAGGATGATAGCGCATTACAGGTGGTTGATCTCTTCTTGGTGGCGAAGAGCGGCAGAGGTAGACTATGTGATGGTCTGGAGGATCACAGTGGTGAGGACAAGTTGCGTCAGGGCACCAGCGACGGTGGTGGCGGCAGCGTCGGGAGTGGTGGAGACGTAGGCGAGGACAAGAAGGCCAAGGTCTCCACAGGCCGAGAGAGGCCGATGTTAATGGGGCGGGCCGACATGGGGCGGCCCAATCTGCAATGTAATGGGGGTTCAAGCAAAAAAGGAGGGGGGCGGGGGACGAGAAAGGACGCTTTGGATGGCTGAGTAGAGGAGTGAGGTCGAGACAGGAGGAAGCTCCGCAGAAGTATGGGGAGCTGTTAAAAGCAGAAACGTTATTAGATGCTAGAAAGCAGGCCGCAGGCTGGGGAAAGCAGGTTGCGGGCCGTTTCGCGGGGCTGGAGCTGCTTGAGAGCGATGGCGGCATGGGGGGCCGTGGTTACAATCTTCTGGGGTGGTAGTGGCTAGACAGATGGCGGGAAATATTATCAAGAAAGCAAAGGTTATGAGGAAGAAATAGAGTATTAAAGGCTGTGGGGGAAGTGAGAAGATCATTTAGAGGATAGGGTTGAGAATGGTATGTTTAAGACAGAAGCTTTGTGGTTTGTAGGAGACTGCTTTATAAACGAAGGAGAATGAGGGCAGTAAATATAGTAACGATAGATAGGAAGATGACAGTGAGGAGGAGTCTTTGTTTAAGGTTCCAATCGTCCGGCGCAACAGTGGCTAGGCCTATAGCGAGGGGTGTTGCTAAATAGACAATGGCTGCAAAGACAAAATCATCTTCTGTTTCCTTAAGAATAACTTTTCTTTAAATACTTAGTAGCATGCAATATTAGAAACTGTTTCCTAAAAGCAAGTTGGTAGGGGAGCTTGGTTGCTGTTAATTTTTCCTGTTATAAAATTACCTTTTATTATTATTATCATCAATTTAGTTTTATATATATATTTAAGAATGACCTTTTGGAATTAGCCATTTAATACCTTAATGTAAACTATTGAAGATAAATTTTATCTTTACAGAACACATTCCCCCACGTAAAGTTATCACAATACCTTTTACACTTGCCGCATGCAAATTAAGTTTCAAGAGTTTATGAAAAATTAGCCATCTTACTTTAGGACAAAATACGTCTTTTTGCAAAACTTATTACATTTCCGTTAGCATTTTTACAAACTTTTAACCTTTTTAATATTCATATAAGTTTTACATTCTTCATATTATCCTGTGAAGAAAAATAAGTTATTCATTTTAATCTAGGCAAGAACAACTTTTTATGAAGACGTACAGTTAATTTTGTTAATTAAGACTTACAATTTTTTTTAAATTGTAGATATCTTATTAACATTTAAACTTATGTATTAATATAATAAACTTAAGTATTAATATAAGCGCTTATTTAATTTTTGGCCATTTGAATAGAGCTCTTTTAAAGATTTCTAGTAATTTATATTTACCATCCGGAGGTATCACAATATACGTTGACATTGAACGAACAGACAGACAAACACAGAACAATTACAACACATTAACAGAAATATATAATTTATTTACAGTTGACTCATAATTCTTACTTTCTTGGTATAGCTGCTTTTAAATCTTTTTTTATATAGCATATCATAGATTATACCCTTCAAGATTTCTTCTGGACTTCATGTTGCCTATAATATGCCAGGAGGGAATCTTTTACCTTCCTGCTCCACAGCAAAAGTGACCCTATCTATAAGGCGAGTATAGGTGTCCGGGTCCCAAAGCTGACACGTGGTAAGCCACGGATTAAAGGGGAGAAGAAGGTCCCGATATACTTGAAGCTGTTTGAAAGAGATCTTACACCGGTGAGTGTCTAGGAGACCGGCGAGAGCCCGAACTTGTGGGGCTCGCTTAGCAGATAGGATGTTACCCATTGCTAATGGCCTTTTGGAGCCGATAAGAAAAGGGGCCCTTACCTTGAGAGCGCGGCGATGGGAGCCGAGGTGCGCGGTGAGACGAGGGGTCGGAGCCGGTGGGGCTCCGACGGTGGTCGCGGGCCAAGAGAAGGCCCTGACGAGGGGAGGGCGGGACGACGAGCAGTGGAGCAAGGCAAAGGGGAGCAAGCGCAGAGGGGAGGGGGCAGAGGTGAAGGCAGGGGTGGAGGTGCTCAGGCACGCGCTCCTGAGAGTTTTATTGGCGCCTCTTAATCATAGCGGGTCGGTATAAGCCCCCGACATGGAAGGAGAAAGCCATCCAGCGATTCTCCCAGACCGCCGTGGATCGTATGAGGTCGCCAAGGTTCAGGAGCAGCAATGCAGAGCAAAAAGATAGGGGTGAGAAGAGAGGAGAGCGTAGGGCTATGGTAGGGTTACTTCAGACGTGCAAGCGCGTGCTCCCGAGAAATCCAAGGCTCCTCTTAATCATAGCGGGTCGGTATAAGCCCCCGACATGGAAGGAGAAAGCCATCCAGCGATTCTCCCAGACCGCCGTGGATCGTATGAGGTAGCCAAGGCTCAGGTAGCAGCAATGTTGCACGAGAGAAGTCCCAAGGTGAGAAGAGAGGAGGGCGTAGGGCTGTGGTAGGATTACTTCAGACGTGCAAGCGCGCGCTCCCGAGAAATCCAAGGCTCCTCTTAATCATAGCGGGTCGGTATAAACCCCCGACATGGAAGGAGAAAGCCATCCAGCGATTCTCCCAGACCGCCGTGGATCATATGAGGTAGCCAAGGCTCAGGTAGCAGCAATGTTGCACGAGAGAAGTCCCAAGGTGAGAAGAGAGGAGGGGGGGCTGCCAGGTTATGGAGTGAGGCTGTGGTGGGGTTGCCTTGCCCCACGTTGTGCTGTGGTGGGGTTGCTTTGCCCCACGTTGGGCGCCAGCTGCGACGGTTTGCTCGGTCGGTAGAGGTGGGGTCTGGCTGCGGACGAGGGGTCGGTCCAGCTCTGGACGAGGGGTCGGTCCCGCTTGGGACGAGGGGTCGGTCCCACCTGGGACGAGGGGTCGGTCCGGCAGCAGACGAGGGATCGGTCTCACAAGGGGTTGCGCGGTTCGGCTGACGGGGTCGCCCGGCGAAGCCGGCGACGAAGGGGTCGCCCGGAGAAGCCGGCGACGAAGGGGTCGCCCGGAGAAGCAGGCGACGAAGGGGTCGCCCGGAGAAGCAGGCGACGAACTGGGGACAAGGGAGGCCAGGCCCTTGTCGGGGGCTCTCAGGACTGGAGGGCGCACGGCAGAAGAACTACCGCGGAGACAAGGTAAACACGCAAGTCCACTTTACTGAGGGAGAGGCAACAGTTTTATAGGGGCTGGGGAAGGCTGATTGGTCGAAGCCACGCCCTATTCTGATTGGTTGCCGGCGAAAGGTCAGTGGGCGGTACTGGGCGGGGGAGGGGTGGTGGTTAGGGATTGGCTGTCACTGTTGCTGGGGGAAGGGGCAGGGTTTTGGGATTGGTGGCTGCTGTTGCTGGGGTGGAGGGCAGACTTGAGTTTCCCGCCCACGCCTGGCTGTTGCTGCTGTCGGGGGAAGGGAAAAGGGCGGGCTGGATTTTTCCGCCCACACCTGGCTGTCGCTGCTGTCGGGGGAAGGGAAAAGGGCGGGCTGGATTTTTCCGCCCACACCTGGCTGTTGCTGCTGTCGGGGGAGGGGAAAGGGGCAGACTGGAATCTTCCGCCCTGGGCCTGCGCAGGGAGAAAGAAGAAGAAGGGTGCTGCCCCACAAGGCATTGTGTGGCGCTATCCGGGAGGAGGGGCGGCCGCGGAAGCATGGCTGCCGAGAAGGGGAGACCCGAGGGCACTCTGCGCCCATGCCGAGCTTCCTTCAGGGGTGGCGGTGAGTCCGACCAGCCACCCTATTATGGGGGCAGCGGCTTGGCCTGCCGCGGCTGCTCCCCCGCCAGGCCAGCAAACCACACTTCAGCCTGAAGGGTGACCGCATGTCATTCCTTCTAATTGCTTTGGGATTAGTTTGCTGTTCATTTTCTTATTCCTCTTGCTATGTAGTTAGGTCATTGATTTTAGCTCTTTCTTCTTTTTTAAAGGAAGCATTGAGGGCTATAAATTTCCCTCTCATTTTTCGGCCTTTTTTCCCTTTAGATGAGAGAAGTTATGCTTGTACCTTATTGTGTTAGTATGTTAGACTAGGATACATTAACAAATTCCAAAATTTCAGGGGTTTACCACACTAAAGTTTATTTCTTACTCATACACCAGGGTGACTCTCTTCTATGCAATAATTCACAACCAAAGTTCCTTCCATCTTGTGGCTTTATTTAGCTACATGACCAAATTTAACCACAAAGGAGTTAGGGAAGTGTAGTCTAATGATTTTTTATGACTACAATCCTATTAATATGAAAAGAAAAAGTGGATTTTGAAGGAAACTTAAGAGTGCATTTCACAGTTATATGAAGTTAAAATATAAAAATGCCCTTAGTAAAAATTCTCCTTAAGACTACTCCTTAGAATTAACTGTAAATGGTTTGTATTTGTTATTATATATTCCCTAAATTCATTATAGCCATATTCCTTAATATATTTTAAGTGAGTCTATAGCGTGCCTAACATTTTGCAACTTTAGGATAGCATCAAAAATTCTTAATACAGTTAACAAGATGTTAAATAGACTACTTGATTTCCTCTCCCCAACACCAGCAAAACATTCCTTTTTTCTATTCCTAGAATATTTGCATTAATATTTGTAATTTTCTCTACCTGGACTTTCCAGTTCTTTGTAGGATTGGAGTCTTTTCATCCTTCAGATATCAACTCAAAAGGCATGTAATCAGAGTGGTCTTTTCTAAGCACAGATCTACAATAGCACTGGTCTAATACTAATCTCTCCCACACAGTACCTCCATCCCATAAACATATTTAATTCCTTCTTAGCACTTATCATTATCTTATGTTATTTCGTTTTCTCATCTCCATTAGGATGTAGCTTCCAAGAGGAAAGGACCATATTTGTCTTGTTCAGCACTCTATGTCCAGGAATGGTAGACATTCCACCATTCCATATGGAATGGTGCCTGGCATAAAATAGATGCTCAGTGAATGAATGAGTAAATAAATGCTTCTATGGTTGTGTAAGAACCCACCCAAGCATGTAGCGGCTTAAAACAACAAGCATTTATTATTTTCCATGGCTGTGAATCAAGAATTCAGGCAGTGCTCAGTTGAGTGGTTTTTCTGCTCTACATGTTGTTGTTCACTCATATTCAGCTGCAGTCAGCTGGGAGCTCATCTAAGATGGCTTCTCATCCTTCAGGGAGTCTCTCCACATGACATCTAATCGTTCAGTAATCTAGCCTAGATTTATTTAGAACCTGGCTGCTGGACCCAAGGAGAAGGAAAAGAAGCTACAGTATGTCTTAAAGACTGGACTTGGAAGTCCCAGAATATTACTTCTGCTGCTTTCTGTTGGTCTAAGCAAGTCACTGTCCAGCCAGATTCAAGGAGAGAAAATAGAATTGACTCCATCTCTTAGAGTCTGTGCATTTACAGGACAGAGAGAAATTATTGGCAGTCATTATTTGGAGACAATTTACTCCAGTGCCAATTACTGTGTCATTTAGGATTCAGTCAGGTTATCACTAACAGTTAGGACTTTAATTAGACTTTATAGGAATTAGACTTTAAACAATTGTGGGAGAAGCTTAGAAAATGAGACTCTGAACAGGGAGGTTGGAGGATCAAAGGATTCACCTGCAGTCAATCTCAGAAGCCAGGCAGGTCCAATCAACCTAGCAGGACCAGGAAGGGGAACAGGTGGATAAATCTCTGGGAAGCTGTTGCCTCTGTGGGTTCACAGCCAAGTAGCTGGTGATGGGCTTGAGGCCACTGTTGGCCATCACAGCCAGCAATCAGGAGGAAGAGCTAGCTGGATACTGGATCAAAGACAATGGGGACTGCCAACACCTGCAAGCCTGTCTGTTTCTGAGGCTGATAGTGGTTGGCAAGGCCGGAGTTGAAAGCGCTAGACATGCGGTTGAGGAGCACAAGAACAAGATGGAGGCCACAGGCAACTATACCTGTGTCTGTTACCCCAGAAACCATGGCGACCTTTAGAAAATAGAGTGGCTGCTTTGTATCTGCCTTCCAAATCTCACAGGAAACTTTGCCAACTATAATTTGAACCATATGGGGAGGAGTATGGGAGAATTTAATCAAATGGATGCAGTACAAACCATACAAAAAATGCACTTACTTTTTCATTGATCAATATAACTTGGATATCTTCCCATGTCTAGACAGGTAGACTTTCCTCACTATTTTAAAGAATTATACAATTTTTCTACATTCTGCTATTGCAAAAAAAAAAAGTGCTACAGCGAACAACCTTAAACAAGAATATTTTCACAATTGTGATAGCGTTCCTATAGAATAGATTTCTAGAAGTGGAAATGCTGTGAAAAATCTTAAAAATAAAGGGTATGAAGAATCTTAAAAATATATATTGCCAAATTGTCTACAAACAGGCCATAACATTATTTGGCATTTGTTATAATTGGGTTAACCTTCCCGCTCTTAAATGGATTGTATTGTGATTCTTCTGTTCTCAATGAAAAGGAAATTTCAAGAAATAGACATACTAAACTAAATCAAATATTTTCATCTTTAATTTCTATTTGAATATAATGTACACAAAATATTTAAATATGACCCACAATGATTTCAGTCTACTCCCTAAAGATGGTAGTCTGCCCCTCTAAAGTGCTCTGAGCTCCATAGATGGTTGATAAATGAGGAAAAAGTAGGAGGTTATGCTCTGAACCATTATTATTTTCCATAGACAGAGATTAAATCTGATGATGAAATCTAGTCAGCATCCCCTTTAGGTCTCTACTAAGTAAAATCTCTTCAGACTTGCTTAGCTAAGAAATAAATCCTTTTCTCTCCTTTAAGGTAGGGTAGTAAGTTTCCTGAACAAGAGTGACACAACAATAGCAACTCAGGAATTTTTATATGTTATTCATGTTCCCTAATAGGAAATGTGAAATTAAGTATAACAGAAGTCCTCAACCTAATACATAAGAAAATCCACTGGACAGATTTTTCAAATAAGCAATGTCCATACCCTATCCCTAGAAATTCTGACCTTATTGGTAGAGAGTATACAGCACTGATATTTTCTAAAAGCTACCAAGGTGATTCTACTGTGCAGCCTTATTGAAAATCGCTACATTAGAGAAAAATGTTCAGTGAAAATTGGAAGACCTCAGTTACAAATAACATCAAGGTATTAGTTTTCTCCAGTCCTAATAGGAAAAAAATGCACAGCTAACACTATTCAGGGGTTTTCCTGAGAATTTCCCCATAACAAATGTTTATTACTCCCACCAAATGATGGTGGAAAGGGTCTTTCCCTACACCCTGCTAGATATCATTAATAATTTTGTTTTGCTTTCTTTTGGTAAATTAAGTGGCCCCAACTACTTCAACATTGCTTCAATCTCCATCTCTTGAAATATTGCTGAGGTTGAACATCTTTGCATTTGCTCGTTGAACATTTTTATGTCTTCTGTGTACTGCCTGTTCATATGTTTGCCGCTTTTAATTGGGCTGTCTTTCTTTTATTTATTTGTAGATGCTATTTATGTATGGATACTATCCATTTGTCTTTTGTATATGCTGTGTACATTATCCCCAGCTTCACTTGTCTTCTAAACTTTTGTTTAGTGCTCTTCTTTTTTTTTTCATTCTGTATAGGCAGATCTGTCAGTGCTTTATTTTCTTGTTTTCTTTTTTTTTTTTTAAGATTTATTTATTTATTTAATTCCCCCCTCCCCCGGTTGTCTGTTCTCTGTGTCTATTTGCTGCGTCTTGTTTCTTTGTCCGCTTCTGTTGTCGTCAGCAGCACAGGAAGTGTGGGCGGCGCCATTCCTGGGCAGGCTGCACTTTCTTTCACACTGGGTGGCTCTCCTTACGGGGCGCACTCCTTGCGCGTGGGGCTCCCCTACGCGGGGGACACCCCTGCGTGGCAGGGCACTCCTTGCGCACATCAGCACTGCGCATGGGCCAGCTCCACACGGGTCATGGAGGCCCGGGGTTTGAACCACGGACCTCCATGTGGTAGACGGACGCCCTAACCACTGGGCCAACTCCGTTCCCCTATTTTCTTATTTTCTATCATGCTTTAAAGTCCACTCCTAATCTTATATTATTTTTTAAAGGTTTTATACTTTCTAATGTCTTTATTTTCTAATATTTAGAATTTTAATATTTCTGAAATTATTGTTGCTAAGTGTGAGGTAAGTGGCTAATTGTTTTCCATTAATTGGGCCAACACAATTTATTACATTTTCAGTGTAACTTCCATTTTTTGATACATTTTTACTAATTGCAAATATTTGTGCCCCAATAGTCTAAAATTATACATATTGATTTTAAGGATTTTAAAGGGTTAACTATGAATCATTCTGTTTTACTGTGATATTCATTTTTAAATAATTTAAATAAGAGGTGCTTTATAATTGTTTTTCAGTCTGAAATGCATTCCTGTATCTGGACCTTCTGCCATAAATACATTTTAGACATATTTTTAGTTCTCCATGTTTAGACTTTAGGACAAAAAATTCAGAAATATCACATTCTGTAGCAATTGAATCTTTGTAGTGCTGAAGTGATTATCATTTTCCTGTGATTCAGGAAATCACAGGAAACTAATAAACTCTAAAACAGAAATAAATTAAATGAAATGCCTCTTTAACTAAAAAGCAAATATTTATAGGAAATAAATAGGCACAAGCATTTTTCTCCCTTTTAATTCTTCAGGTTAAGACTGGTGCTGCATATCTCTTGCTTACAAAAAAAGCAATGTGACTCTAGCAAGTCACTTAAACTCTCCAGGTCTTGATTTCCTTATCTCTAGAATGAAGGTAATAATAAACATTTCAGGGTAATATTACAAAGACGAAATAAAATAATACATGAAAAGTGCTTAACAAAATGCAAGATATATATCAAATAACCATTAAATGACAGCTGTTTTCATTCTATTACTGTTATCACCTACTCATATACTGTGAGGCACATGTTATCATTTGATTGTTCTTTTCACTGTTTTTCATTGCCACGATGAACTCACCCTAATTAGGCTTTGTCCCCACCAATCTATTGATATTTGCTTATGTCAAAGCCACAAATGACTATCATGAAAACAAACCCAGACTTTATCTTTTTGTTCTTTTTATCTTTTTGTTCATATCTTAACCATGCTTCCACCCTCTTACCATATTTACCTTACTCTTCTGCCCTCTTTCCCTCTTACCTGATTCTTTGCTTCTCTCCTCTCACTACAGCTTATTATCTTACAAAGGATAATAAGCCTTCTTACTACCCTTTCTCCTCTGAACCTCTAAGTCACTTTCTCAATATTCTCACAAGGTAATATTTCTAGTTGACCTCATACAATTCCATGACTTTAAACACCAATGGCTCCAAAATCCCTATCTCCAACCCTGAATTATCTCTGGAGCTGTAGGCATCAACTTTCTACCTGATACTTCCACATGGATGTTTCATAAATATTTCATACTGGAGATGGAAATATTAGAATTCTTGATCTAGCTTCCTATTCCCATCACTAGTATATCCTGCCCAATTCCTCTCCATCTCATAACCTAGTACTACAATTTTTAAAAATGCAAATCAGGAATGAATCTTGCTTCATTCCTCATTAAAACCTTCTAATGGGCTCCCATTGCTCTTTGAAAAAAATCCCAATTCTTTACTTTGGTTTATGATGGACAATTATGGTCTGGCCGTTTTCTTCCTCTCTGACATTATCTAATACTCCTCTTCTCTGGTCCTCTACACTTTAGCAATACTGGCCTTTTTTGTATCTTCAAACCCCAAAACTCCCAAGTTTGCCCAAGCTGATACTACTTCTAGAATATTCTTCACTCTGATTTCACACACCTGGCTTTTCCTGGTTATTTGTATCTCATATTGTCTGATACCTCTTCAAAGAGGCTGTTTCTAAATCTCTATGTCATGAGCCTCTTGACTGATTAAAAATACACAGTTGTTGCTTACTTGCTTATTTGTTTATGTTTCTTCTCCCATTTATGTAGGCCCATAAACATAGTGGTCTTCTATTCCTGGTTTACCTCTCAAAGAACAGAACCTAGTACATAACAGGTCTTCAGTAACAATTTGTTTAATGAATGAACAAATGTATTATTCCTCTTTATTATAGAAGAACTAAAGCCTGAAGAAGAGCTAGAATAAAGCATTTCGGGGGGGGGGAAAAAGTAATCACTTTCCCTGAAACTCTGTATCCTTCTTTAATTGCTTCTTATAAGTACATATGTTGATCTATTAATGTTTATTAAATTGCTAATTAAGTGCTGACTGGAAACAAACAAATAACAAAACAATTAGGCATGATTTCTAACATCAAGAAGAGTTCAATTCATGTGTGATTTGAGACAACTGTACACCTGAAAAGTTAAATGAATACCAGGCAGTAAATGTTAAATGCTAGAAAATGAATCAAATAAGAATAAGGAAAAATAGTGTCAGATTCAAATGCATGTTATTGGGATTAAATCACATCCTCCACAAAAGATATTATCAAATCTTAATCCCAGTTGCTGTGGGTGTGAACCACTTGTAAACAGGGCCTTTGGATTTGTTATTATTACTGAATGTGTGGCCAAATTGAAGTAGGGTGGGTCTTAATCCATACGACTGCAGGCCTTAAAGGGAGAGAAAATTAGGATGCAGTCAGTTAGAAGAAGCCCTCAGCCAGAAGTCAGCAGAAACCAGAAAAGCAGGCACGAGAGAGAGAGAATGGCTTCACCCGAACACTACCAATATCCTGGTTTTGGACTTCTCACCCTCAAAACCACGAGACAATAAATTCTTGTTTAAGTTACACACTGTGTGGTATTTGTCATAGCAGATTTGGAAAACTAAGACACATGTTCCACAGGGTAAGTACAGAGAACATGTATTTTTGTTTTCTTCATTGTTCAAATCTAACTGCGTTTTTTTGAAGATTTTGATGTCTAACAATATATATAATCTGGTTTTAAAAACCTGAAAAACTCTAAAAAGTGATTTCAGACAATTCAAGAAAAATAAAAAATATAAACGATGCTTACTGAAAAATAATTAAATTGAAGCCATTTTCATGGGGATTAGGAGAAGAGAAGCTGTGCTGTTTGGGGCAGAAATTGGCATTTTCTTTTTGTTCTAAGATACTCATTTTAGGAATTTGTGAAAACTATGTATTTTATAGTTGTAATTTTAAAATAAAGACTAAATTGCCCCTTTATAACTTTAAAGAGTTCTATCAAAGGTATCAGTTTTCAAAAAAAATTAAATTATATCCTCTGGAGTAACTATTTTCAGACTCATGATTTCTGAAGTGAGTCTACATAATGCAATTCAAATATAGTAAATATGATTTTTTTAAAAGTGTGGACGAGTTCATCGATTAGAGCCCTGAGGTAATATAAAGTTATAAAATACCTTAAGAAAAAGAAGGATGCTGTTACTGAAGTAAAGTTCACAAAAAGTGAAAGTGTAAAGAAGATAAAGCTTATATACCTTAAGTAGTTCAAAACAGCTGAACTGGACACCAAATATTCTTATTTCAAATATTCTTAAAGGAGTGGCAGGGAGGGTCACGTTTAAGTAGAGCCTATCAGCCAAAGACAACAGTCCTCAATTCTCCCTGAAAACATCTCAGCAAGATGTAGTCATGAAGTCATCCTGTATGGCCATATCACCATGGTAACCTCCAGCACAGGCTAGATGCTGTCTGCAGAGCAGCAAAAACATTCCTTTAAAGAGAGAAGAATACATGTAGGTCTTTCTCTCACACACAAAGTAATGCAAATGAAGAAAAGATTCATTTGTTAGGAAAGTGCAAGCCCCATGTAGAAAGCATGAAACCTTTGAACAATAAAGTCTCTTTAGTCATTTATTATAAAGAGATGTGCAAAATTATTAACCCCTGGTTCTGGGACTGGGAACAACTCTGATATGGCACAAAAGAAATAACCATAACAGAAAACTTCTGAATAAGGGGAAATTGTTTTCTTGGCTACATAATCCAGAAAATGGCTTTTCCCACCTAAAACCAGGAAAACATAAACCATCCCATAGCATCTACTTTGCAGGCACCCAAGTAAACCTTTTTCAGAAAAGCCTTGCATACCTAACCCCAGACATTATTTTGTAAGGCATTAGCAAAATATATTTGCACATAGGAAAGCTGCACCTCACTATTAAGAATACATACATCTGAGTGAGATTAAACAGGAACAAAAAGAACTAGAATAGTAATAGATCAAACAGATGCTTATTATTCGATAGGCAAATTCACATTCTAAATTATCCTGTCAATCCCTTTAGTATAGGTACTATTATTTTCCCCATTCTGTAGATGAAGAAACTAAAAACAGAGAGGGTAAGTAACGTTTCCAAGGCCACACAGCTAATAAACACCAGATCTATTAGTAGAATTCAAACTGAGACCATTTGGCTCCAGAATCTATGTTCTTAACTACAATCCTAACATAGAGTTTCGTTTTCTTTAGGTACAAATGATAAAACACCTCAAGTTTGCTGGCTTGTTGGTATCTATTGCTGCATTAAAATGGCTTAAAACAATAATAATTGATTAGGTCAAAGTTTCTGTGGGTCAGGAATTTGGTAGTAGCTAGGCTACATTGTTCTGGCTCATGGTCTCTAATGAGGTTGCAGTTAAGATGTGGACTGAGGCTTCAGTCATCTGAAGGCTTGAATGGGGCTGAAGAATCAGTTCCGAGATAGCTAACTCACATGGCTGTTAGCAGGAGGTTTCATTTCCTCAATACTTGGACTTCTGCATAGAGCTACTTGAGTGGTCTCACAAAATGGCAGTTGACTGGCTTCTCCCAGAGTGAGTGATCTAAAAGAGAGTGAAGGCGTACCCACGGTTTCCCTTCCATCATTTCAGCCATATTCTGTTGGTCACACAGACCATCCTGATACAGTGTGTTAGGGCACTACACAAAGGCATGAGTGCCAGAGGCAGCACTTAGAGGGACCATCTGGGAGGCTGGCTATCACACCTCTGGTTTGAATTCTTTGATTAATGTAAAGCAGAGCTGGGGCAGGAGTGAGGCAAATAAGGCATCCCGTGGGCAAAATTTAAGCAAGACACTCATTCTTAGGGTGTCAATTCTGTACTTGCAACCCAGTAACATCAGTGTCTCCATGCATTTTGTACTCTGGGTACTTTGTGTGCCTCATCCTGTATATTAGTCAGCCAAAAGGGTGCTAATGCAAAGTTCCAGAAATCTGCTGGCTTTTATAAAGTGTATTTATTTGGGGTAGAAGCTTAGAGTTACAAGACCCTAAGGAGTCCAACTCCAGGCTGCTTTCTTACCAAGTCATTCACCACGTGTTGAAGGAAGATGGCAGGTGATCTCTGCCTGGTCTCTCCTTCCCTCTCCCTCTTAAGGCTCCTTGGACCCAGCTCTTCCAATCTCAGCTATAGCCCTCATAGAACTCATCTCTCTTCCTGGCCTTTAGCTGTTTGAGACTTCTTTCTGTCACATGGCAGGGCTGAAATGACCAAGTTCACTCCTCCTCTATGAGTCTTCTGGTGTGAGTGTCCATTTATATCAGCCCACGAAGGGTGCAGGGACTCAACCCTGAGTCACATCACACCCTACTGACATGACTGACTCAAAACCCAAATCTTAACAGATGATTTAATCAAAGACATCTCAGGAGAATCTAACACAATCAGGGGATCATACCCAGAGGAACAGAGAAGTTTATAAATACAATCTCTCTCTTAGGGATTCATAAATAATTTTCTAACTGCCACACCCAGTCCCAGACCTGGTGCAAGGAATGAATAATTTTCATGTTTTAATTTACTCTTTCTTCTTTTACATATTACAAGGTCAAAGTCATCACCCAATTATCTATTGGAGTATGTATATTCATAATTTTACCTGACTTTAAATTTTAAGGATATTAATCCTTTAACTTGTTATAATTTTTAGTGGTCTACCTTGCTTTTAACACATGATCTTTCTAACATTTGTATTTCTGTAACCTGACTTGGAGGACAAGAGTCGAAATGCTCTTTTGAAAGTGGCCTTCATCTAGAACCCTTTGGATATACTCCATGAACATTCTAAAATTACAATATTTTGGCTATATGTATACCAGTTTTCTGGGTAAATGGCCCATGGTCTTAACCAAAAAAAAATTTTTTTTAAAACACAACTAAGTCATCATGGATTACAGCATCATTTTACAGAATTTGAGGTGTTTTTTCTCATTTTTCCTATAAAAACTCATTAATCATTTTAAATGCAGAAATGTGACTGTCATGACTAATTATTTGTTCAGCAATAAGACTAAGGACCAGATTTGATTTCTTGAATTTAATTTTATTTAATTGAACTTTTTTCAAAGCAAATTTACATAACCAATAATTTTAAGGAGACAAAGTTTTTATTCATTATATAAAAAATAGTATAATATAAAGACAATCCCAAAAGAAAGAATTTATCCTACTCTAATATATTGACTTTCATTTTGGAACACATTTTCTCCTAGTGATGGTTTACTGCACATGATAAATCATGGAAGAGATATATTTGTTTTGTCTTCCCTTTACATTATAGCACCTCTCTATTCACTACGTACCTCACGTCATCACACATCATAATTATCATTTTCAAATATTATTTTATTTTGGAAATATTTCAATCATATGCAAAAATAGAAACACATATAATAAACCTCCTGTATCCTGCACCCAACTTTAATAATTATAAGCTCATGACCAACCCTAAATCAGAAACTTCTTGCTATGGAAACTCTGGTACATCTCTTCATACCTCATAATTAGGAGTGCAGATCTTTAAATTTCAACCTAAATTTTGAAAGCCTTTCATAGCTCCATGAAAGAATTTTATGATGTCCTTGGTTGACCATGAGCTCACTTAAACTTCCACTGAAGGAGATCTCCATCAACCAGAGATGACAAGAAAGGAAAGAATGAACCAAACATCTCTGAGTTGTCCAACAGAATGGACTGTATTAGAAAATTCCAGGCTATTATATAGTTTTAATTGGATGTTAAAGCATATTAGAAAAGATTGGAAATCATTCTGGGTTGTTTAAAAATAACAAAGTCTCAAGGATATCGATTATTAATAAGTTGTTTATCTTTTTCAGTTGGTTTAATCATTGTACAAAATAAATGTAATTTTTAAAGAAAGAAATTACAGGTTTGAAAAATGATAAAAGAAAAAACTAAAGTGTATTTTGTTATCTGAGACCTGGGGAGAGGAGTTATTGACCGCTGAGTTCAATTACGTTTCAGAGAAGAAAGTCAGAATTAGCAAACCTTTAACAAGCCACTCTAGCAGGAAATTAATTTTTGATTAAATAGTGTGATTATAGAGTGAAGGAGTTTAATTTATAGGAGATACTGGATGACATCCAAATATATTACTTATTTCTGAGTATTAATAACTTAAAACAGTATAAAACTATATTTAAACAGCATAAAATTATTTAAAATAAGCAGCAACAAGTTATCACTATTTAATGTTTAAATATTAGGTTGGATTTGTCAATATAATGCATATCTATGTATTTTTTGAACTTTGTTTCAAATTGGCAAAACTTTTTCCATTGTTGATTTTGAATACACATACATACATAAAATATGTAGCAATGAAGACCACACTCCAGAGAGTTGAGAACAATAATGAAAAGATCACTGGACAAGGTATCAAAGGATTTAGATAATAGTTTCAACTCTCTCTAATTGCTTGTATCTTTGAGCCTTAAAAATCATTTATGTGAAAATGTATGGGACTAGACTAAGTTAAAATATGATGATTAAGCTAAAATCTAAAATAAGATTCTCTAATATATGCAGTATGATAGTATAATAATTAAATTATAAATGATAATTCTGTTAGTGCTTCTAATTTCAAAACATAATTTATATAAATGCTTGATAGTGACCAAGGTATTACCTAAGCTGAATTTATATTCAGACAGGGAAAAAAGAAGTGTAAGTTACTGAAGGATAATATGACTATCTAATATCATCCAAAGAGGCTTTATTCCAAAGAATAAAAATTAAAGTATGTACTCAGTATAACAAAAGTCATTGTAGCAGATCTTAAAAAGTATTAAATCTGCATAATACTACTTACTTAGTCATACATTTTGTTGCAAATTCAACTAATGTTCTCCTTTTGGGATACAACACTTAAAGAGTTCAATTATTGAACTTTTGAGAAATAATTGTTACTGGACTGGGTTGTTTTTTAATACATTTGGTGGCAAAGACTATTTAATATTGGACTATGAATAGGAAACAGAAAATACTCTAGAGCCAGGATTTTCAAAACATACCTGGTCCAGACATTTGGTAATATATGTTATTCTAGTACTCTTCCCAGTTACTAATAAATCAGAAATTCTGAAAGTAGGGCCAGGTAATACATGCTTTAACATGCATTCTAGGTCATTCTGATGTACATTAAAGTTGGAGAACCACTGCTCCAGATATTTTAAGTAAGAATAAATGTATTATTCTTACTTACCTAGGTGGTTACAGAATTGTTGTACAGGCTGCAAGAACGAGTTCTGAAGTGGGCCTACAGAAATAAGAACAGAATAGCAATGAACCGGCAGGGAGTAACCATTTCTGGAGTCACTATTGGAACAACCGCCTTCAAGAATATAATGCTGTGACTACAGTGGGGTGCCAGGATGCTAAAATTAAGAAGCTTCCAATACTGCCACCAAGTAAATCCCTTTCAACACCAGAAGCTGGAGAATAAAGCCTGAGAAGCAGTAGCAGAAGACTTCACATCCACATGACTTTATTTCTCACAAAAAGGATTGCCTCTACCCCCAAATCTCACACTACTGCATTTGATTGATAGATCCCAATGTACAACCAGAAACAGCTGCATGGGTATAAATCTAGTGCTATCCATTGGCATTCCATGGGCACCATAGTTAAATCATCACTTGGCCATGATCCATATGGTTTGAAATATATAATAGAATTATCATTTGATTTCATCACTATATTGAAGCATAATTAAAGAAATACTGAAGAAGAAAAGGTTTAGAAGCAAAAAAAGTTTAAAAATTACCACCAACTATTACATGTCATTGTCATCATTTATGAATTTATAAGCATTCATGCTCCTTGACTAAATAGAGCAAGTAAAACAATACCCAGTTTATACTTTGGGAAAACACACTTGAGCAATTTATATGAAGATTATTCAATAGTTAGATGATAGATAGATAGATAGATAGATAGATAGATAGATAGATAGATAGATAGACAGACAGATGGATGGGTGATAGATATTGACTTATATAAAATGCTGTTTTACTCTTTATACATTATAACTGAGATAGTCAGAGTATAAAATACTCATTTTCACATTAAGAAACCAAGTCCTAAAATTTAAAAATGCCACATGTTCAAAAGGCTGATAAGAAAGACAATGTATGTTTTCTAACTACTAGGCCAATGTTTATTCCAAAACATTTTAATGCTATCTAAATGTCCTCTGAGAAGCCTTACAAGAGCAACACAGCAGGACAAAAGAAATAGGGGCAGGTAAATAGTGTTGGTGCAGGGCAAGTGAAAACAGTTGCCCAGCGAGGGGTTTTAAATAACAACAAACCCAAAGGAAAATATTGCAAATCTAATGTGATTCCTGATTTCTGTTTTAGTCAAGACAGGCTTGGTTATGCTGAGATAACAAAATCTCAATGGCTTGAAAGAATAATGGTTTATTTCTTGCATATTCAGGGATAGATGGGCACCCTAAAATGCCTTATCTTCATTCAGGGACTCAAACTGAAATAACTAGTAACTAAAATTGCTAATCATCAAGGCAGAAGAAAAGGGCTTTCAAAAGTTTCCTACTGGTATTTAAACAACACACATAACTACTGCTCACATTTCATTGACCAAATTTTTTCATTGACCATATTTCATTGTAGTCTCCACTCAACTACGATGGAGCTAGGAAGTGAATCCTATCACAGGTTTACAAAGGGGAAAGGGTATCAGAAATATGAGGTAAATAACATTAATGAATCCCACAATGTCAAAGCCAAATTAATGAAGACACTTCTAACAAGAATTTGGAATTAAAAATCTGGAACAGCTAATTAGGGTAGATGGAACAATGTTTATATAAACTTGGTATTTGTGAATAACCATCTTCCATCATAAACATGGAGAAGTACAAGAAGCCAACCTACAAAGAAGAAAAGGGAAGGCAGATTGTTTTAGTTTCCTTGACTGCTCAAGAAAATACCATGCAATGAGTTGGCTTAACCAATGGAATTCATTAGTTCATGGTTTTGAGACTAGGAAAAAGTCCAAATCAAGGTGTCACCAAGGAAATGCTTTCTTCCCAAAGACTAGAGTTCTGAGACTGACTACGGCAATCCTAGGTCCTTGGCTCCTCATCACATGGCAATGCACATGGAAGGTTCTCCCGTTCTTTTGCCTCTTTTTAGGGCTCCATTGACCATCAGCTTCCTACTTCCTGTGGCTTTCTTTTCTCTGTCTGAATTTCATCCTGCTTATAAAGGACTCCAGTAATAAGATTAAGACCTATCCTGACTGAACTGAAGCACACCTTACCTGACATAACCTCAACAAAATGTCCTACTTATAATAGGTTCACATTCACAGGAATGGGGTAAGTTTAAGAACATGTTTTTCTGGTGTACATCACTACAAGCCCACCACACAGATGTTCAGTGCTAAACAGAAACCCTAACCCCTTGTGAAGCCTAACTGCCCTTGTGTCTGTGGAATAACTCAACACCTGTCATTTAATTTCCTATTTTTCTTAAAATCACTCAAGTTTGTTTCTGTTGTTTGCAATCAATAGAGTCTTAATTAAGGCAATGGCACTAATAAATTCCTTCATATGTTATCAAGTAAAACACCATACAGGGTCTAACAATATAATGAAGTAATTTCTCACAGCATTTGCAGGTCTTATGTTATTTTCCCTGTACATATAGTGATATAAAAAATCATTTTGAAGTTGGCATTACTGTCACAAGAGTAGGGAAAAGAGTATAATGCTATTGGTAAATTTGGATATTTTTAAAAATTGAATCACATTAACCTAAGTTAACACCAATAAAAATTGTCAATTTTTAAGCTTTTTTGCAGAAGCAGAAACAAACAAAAACTAAGGGGTTTTCTAAGAACTGAGGAAGTACCAATTGATTAAGCAACTCTCAAACAGAATTTTGTTTTAAAAGGAAGTACAGGGGATTGAAGTCAGGATCTTGTACAGAGGAAGCAGGCACTCAACCTCTGAGCTACATCCACTCCCCACTGAGAGCTGTTTTTTTCATTTGTTTGATTTTGGAGGTACCAGGGATTGAACCTGGGACCTTATATATGGGAAGCAGGCACTCAACCACTTGAGCTACATCCACTCCCTCAAACAGAATTTTAAAAATTACAGTAAAATTCAAATCAGAGAAAAATTAGAATGTATAATGATATTAAGATAAAGAAATGAAAGACATGAAGTTCTCAAAAATGTTCAAATCAAAAAAGCAGATGTGACTCAAGCGATTGAACTCCTGCCTACTACACGGGAGGTGCATGGTTCAGTTCCCAGTGCCTCCTAAAAAAGACAGTGAGCTGGCATGATGGGGCAGGCACAGCAAGCTGACACAATAAGGTGACACAACAAGAGACAAGAAGATAAACATAATGATAGAAACAGAAAAACAGGGAGCAGAGGTTCCCAGTGCCTCCTAGAGAGGATGAACAAGACAGTAAGCTGCTGCAACAGGCAGGCGCAGCGAGAATGCAACAAGATGATACAACAAGAGACATGAAGAAAAACCATAATGAGAGACACAACGAAGTGGGAACGGAAGTGGCTTAAGCAATTACATGCCTCCCTCCTACATCAGCAGCCCTGGGTTCAGTTCCTGGTGCCGCCTAAAGAAACAAACAAAAAAAAGAAGATAAACAAACACAGCAAGTGGAAATAACAAGGGGATGGGGAGAGATAAATTAATAAAATAAATCTTAAAAAAGAAAGCAAATGATATTTAAATTACTTCTACCAGAAAAAATGGAAGATAAAAGAAAGTTTCTAAAGTCCTTAAAATGGTTCCTCAGGAGTGTTTCATATCAACCAATCATGTCTTCTGAGTGCAATCATAACCTTCCCATATATTCTCAAATTGCAAAGTTATAATTGTAGGAGACAAACACTTTTTTTGTTAATTAATTTTATATGCAAGAAAATCATTTGGCTCGTCTCATGGAAAAATTAGACAATCATGGATGGAAGCTATCAGATTGTCCAAACTGTCAGTTTGGTTTAAACATTTCTGAAAAGAGGAAGCAATTTGACCAGAACTGCCAGAAATATGCTAACTACTTTAGTGCACACTTGAATAAACATGAAATAATATTTGTATACTCTGATTAAAGATAAGATTTTGTTACATACTTACAAGATTCCATTCAAAAATGTTTTCTATTGGTAGGAGAGCCAATAAAACAAATGCTGAAATACATTTCTTAGAAAATGTAACATAAATAAAAGATGATATTAATCACACAAAGGATACATTTGATGATCTGAAGTAAAACATATTCTGTCAGAAAATTGTGATAATTATGTTTGCCTGAATAGTCACATAATTACATAATTTCAGCAGTGAAACATACTTGTCTGTACCCAGGATTTCAAAATATTTTTCTTTTCTATTTACACAGGCTAAAAAATTGTGATTTTCTTATCATTTCTATTCTCCCTCAAGTAAGCTCAATAATACTGACTACCCACAAATGTGACCACACTAAGACCCAATGGTGAGTGGCTTTCTGCAATGTGGTGCTATTAATTTATTTTTTAAATATTTATGAGTGTCCACTGGGTGCCAGGCATTTTTTTTAAGTGCTCGAGATCCAGCTGGGAACATGGCAGGCAAGATCTCTGCTCTAGTAAAAGTTCTTATCTTTTGGGAAAAACATTTGAAAGCAAATAAACATTTAATATAAGTCCTATGAAGAAAATGTAATTAGACAATAGATAGAAATATACTGCTCTTCATTTTCAGGAGTCAAATTAGGTATTCCAACAATATCATTTATTCTTACCTCATAATCTCCGCATTACAGTATTTATTTGTAAACAGTTTTAGTATGTATACACAGTAATATCTTTTTCTATAAAATATCAAATCTTAAAAATATATTTATTAACTTTCACCTTCTTTCTCATCACAATGGAGCAGTAGTAGTTTTTTCTATCCCTTTGAAAGCTGGAGAAACTAAAGCTCAAGGATATTAAATGGCTGTCTCAGATCTATATGACAAAGCCAGAACTTGAACCTAGGTACATTCAAGAATTTTTTATTAAAATTTCTTCAATATGTCAGGTATATGATAGGTATTATAAAAATGAATATGGCATAGCCCTAAATACAAAGTGGTTCACTGAGGATATGGTTCACTTATGCTAATCCCTGGGCCATTCATAAATTTGCTCATCTATAGCTACAAAAATTCTGCATAGTCATTGGCATATAAGTAGCACTCAATAAATATTTGTTGAATGAGGGAATGAATGATTAGGGAAAGTGATAGAATCCAAAAAAGAGAGCATAATAGTGTCAAACTGAAAAAAAAAAATCAGCCAAAAGCAGTCAAGGAAAGATGATGAACACTTTTAATTAAGGTAATATGCCTTTGATAAAATGTTTAATGTGCTAAAACGAACAGAATCATAAAACTAGAAGGGAATATGACAGTGCATTAGCTCCAGCACTTTGTTCTCAAAACGGTTCTTTCATCTTTTCTAGAAAATTTCTAGTGACAAATGACTCCAATCCTTCTGAGAAGATTGACATAAAAATTTCATGAGGGTAAACCTGATGGTATGAGATATAAAAGAATGTAAAGATACTTTGGAAAATATAATGTAATTTATGCACTATAGTTAACAACATTGTAACATTTTGGTTGCAAAAGCAAAGTTGGCATGAGTAAGAATTTTTCTATTAATTTTTTTCATCAATATGAGAACTTGACAATGTCATTTAATCTGTGTTTATCTTTCTGAACACTAGAGGAATAACTGAGTTGGCAGTTGGAGGCAGATGAGATAAAAGTGCCTTAAAAAGAACTTTTTAGGAGTAATGCTTCCATGACTTTTTTTTTTTTAAGATTTTTTTTTTCTCTCTGCCCCACCCCCACTTGTCTGCTCTCTGTTTCCATTCACTGTGTGTTCTTCTGTGACCGCTTCTATCCTTACCAGCGGCACCAGGAATCTGTTTCTTTTTGTTGCATCATCTTGTGCTGCCTTTGTCTGATCTTTTGTTTTTGTGAATTTGAAATAAAATTGTTTTTAAAGAAGATGTTTAATCACTGTATCATTTTGAATCATAATTTTTCTTAGTCTCATAATAAATTCCTTGTAAGGGATGTTTTTGTTTAATTTTTATTTTAATGATTATTCAAGAATAGTAAATATAAAAATTCAAATCCATTTCTATTATAGAAATTTTTAGAAAACAAAAGAAATTATGAAGAGAAAAATAAACTTCCATATTCCTACTACCCACCATCCCAACATTAAACGTAGTTTGGTTTATACTATTTGGATATTTTTTTATTCTATTTTATTTTGTTATATAATTTTATTTTATTTTATTTTATTTTATTTTTTGAGGTACTGGAGATTGAAACCAGGACCTCATACTTGTGAAGCAGGTGTTCGACCACTGCACGACACCTACTCCCCAGTTCACATATTTTAATTGAAACTAGGATTATATACTCACCACATGTATATATAATATTTATAGTGTTATATCATCCTTTCCTAACTAAATGTATATAATGAATATTTCTCAAGGTATTAAATAGTACCCAAAGTAGGATTTTTCATGCTACTGTAACAATGTAACATATTCAAGTAGGTTGAATGGTGGACTCCCAGAAGACATGCCCACCCAAAACCTGTGAATGTTACCTTATTTGGAAAGAGGATCTTTGCAGACATAATTAAGTTAACAACCTTGAGATGAGATCATCCTGCATTAGGGTGGACCCTAAAATACAATGAAAAGTCGTCTTAGAAGGAAAGGGGATAGGGAGCAGGTGTAGCTCAGTGGTTGAGCACCTGCTTCCTATGCACAAGGTCCCAGATTCAAGCTCTGGTACTTACTTAAAAAAAAAAAATGGAAAGGGGGAGAAGACACAGAGAGCAAAAGGCGATGTGACAATGGAGACAGAGATTGGAGTGATAAACCAAGGACAGTTGGCACCCACCAGAAGACAGGAGAGAGGCATGGAGTGCAATGGAACAGATTCTCCCTCAGAGACTCCGGAAGTAATCGACCCTACCAACACCGTGATTTCAATCTTCTGCCTCCAGAACTGTGAAAGAATAAATTTCTATTGTTTTAAAACACCTATTTTATGGTGATTTGTTACAGCAGTCCTGCTAACATACTTTTGAACAGACTATCATTTATTTAACCATTCCGAGACACAGAGGATGTTTTTCCTACTTTTTTCTAAAAGGAACACTCTTCACATTCATTCATTCATTCAACAAATATTTATTAAGCACCTACTATATCCAGGTACAATTGCAGATGAGTGGGGAATAAGACATTCAAAAGTACCTACCCTTGTTGAGTTTACATTTTATTGAGGGGAGACATATAATAAGCAATAAACATAATAATTACATAAATTATAGAGGATATGATGAGGTGATATGTGCTATAGAATAAAGAAAAAAAGCAGAATAAGGGCAGTAAGGATGGAAGGGTAGGATTTACAATTTAAATAGGTTTGTTAGGGTCGGTCTCATTGCATAGTTGACATTTGCCTAAAGATAGAAGAGAAGGCAGTAAGAGACTTTTCCTCATACTTATAGGAGGAAGAGCTTTAAAGGAAAGGAAAAAGTGTGAAGTGCCAATATCTGAATATGTCGTTAGGATAAATTCCTAGAAATTGAATTACCTGGTCAAAGTGAATGTATAGTTTTAAACCTCTTGATAAATATCATCTGCATGAAAGATTGCATTAGATTAGACTCCCACTGAAGAAGCATGTTTTATAAACACCTCTCTAAATTTCATTAATGTCATCATTGTTTTATAAACCTATTTTCAACCGAAAATATTCTACAAGAATACTTATAACTCTTCATGAATAACTAGAAATTTAAAAGTAGTCTAATTATCCTAGCAGAATCCTAAAGCTCAAATGTTCATTTTTGGTAAAATATTTTGAAAATGGAAACATGAAAAATTCAGCAATGTTAGTAGGTTAAATATATCACTTGACTAGATACTTCTTTGGAAATTTTTTTTTTTTTTTAAGATTTATTTATTTATTTAATTCCCCCCCCCCCTCCCCCGGTTGTCTGTTCTTGGTGTCTATTTGCTGCGTCTTGTTTCTTTGTCCGCTTCTGTTGTCGTCAGCGACACGGGAAGTGTGGGCAGCGCCATTCCTGGGCAGGCTGCTCTTTCTTTTCACGCTGGGCGGCTTTCCTCACAGGCGCACTCCTTGCGCGTGGGGCTCCCTCACGCGGGGGACACCCTTGCGTGGCACGGCACTCCTTGCGCGTGGGGCTCCCATACGCGGGGGACACCCCTGTGTGGCACGGCACTCCTTGCGCGCATCAGCGCTGCGCATGGCCAGCTCCACACGGGTCAAGGAGGCCCAGGGTTTGAACCGCGGACCTCCCATATGGTAGACGGACGCCCTAACCACTGGGCCAAAGTCCGTTTCCCTCTTTGGAAATTTAATTCTGGCTATACTACAAAGAACATATACTCAAGAAATTTTAGTTTTAAAATAAGTTAGAAACAACCAGCAAGATGGCAGCAGAGTAAGAAACTCTTAGAGTCAGTCAGTTCCTGCTACAGAGTAGTTAGTAATCACCCAGAGCAATCCAAAGCACCTGTTTTGGGGCTCCAGGAAACAAAAGCACCCTGCAACATCCTTGAAAAAATGGAAAAAGGAGATTGCCCATTTGCAGAGAAGATTTGTAAGTAGAGCACTCCACACTACAGAGGTCAGTGTGCTTCCTTCACTGGTAGCACAAACCACCACAGGAGCTATTATTCTCTGGCTAGAATTGGAAGTTCCACTTCCCAAAAATGGGAGAGAAAGAGACAGCTGGGCACCAACTTCAGCTACTATTTAAAAAATTCAGCAGGCTAAAGTATAATCCTAAGAACAGCTAAAATTTGAAACTGTCCAAGTCAGAAAGAGTCCAGGAGCCACCATTTTAACTCTGACCTCGACTTGAGGGGAACCTGGTCAGACTGAATATCACAGTGCTGGTAGGGACTAGGCTTCTTTCGGATTGCGCTCTAGCCTAAGCCCCAGCCCCACCTCTGGCAGGGAGAGGATTTGGAGAGCTGCACCAGCCTCTCTGGGAATTACAGGTCATACCTCAGAGGCTGGTGATCATCTGTCTCTGGTGGCATGAGCTGCCTCAGGGCCTGTTCTGTGGCTGGAGTTGGAAGCTCCATTTCTTGGGGATCAAGAAGGGGAGACAGTTGGCTACTGACTTTAGCTGCTGATTGATGGATTTGGCTGGCTAAAGTATAACCCTGGGAACAGCTGGGATTTGAACCTGTCCCAGTTGGGGTTAGGGTGGTGGCCACCATTTTGATTCACATACCCCCAACCACCCCCCTCCTCCCATGGCATGAGGGGAATCCAGGCTGATTGAAAATCACAGTGATGGTAGGAACCAGCTTCTCTCCACCCAGATAGTATTGCAGCCCTAGCCTAGGCTTCTGTCCCACCTCTGGCAGGAGGAAGCTGGCAGGACCTGAACCAGCTTCTCCAGGTAACTGCACATACATTCAGCTGACACAGACTAAAAAGTCAGATGTCTTCTGGGGCAACTATGGGCATTTTGGACCTGCATGTCACAGATTGCTGCCCACACTTGCAGCTCCATCCCCAACACAGGCAGAGGAGGAAGGGGCACGAAGCTTTATCATTCTCTCTGGGCAACTACAGTCTAGGGCTACACAACTTGGATTATTACACAAGGCTGTGACTCTGTCGCTACCCATAACGAAGGAGAAAGTAGGAGAAGTTTCTTCAGTCCCTGGGGCAATGTGGACAACATGAGCCTCCACGGCTTATGGCACCAACTACATCCTTGGTTCCTACTATACAACCAGCAAAGGAGAAAGGCCAAGAAAGCACTAAACTAAAGAGATAAACTGCACCCAGAGTAAATACATCTATTAATAGTAATCCAGATGCCAAGACAACAACAAAAAATTATAATCCATACCAACAAACAGGCAGATACGCTCCAGTTAAAGAATAAGGTAAGTCTCCAGATGACATAAAGGAGTTGAGACAACTAATAATAGATGTTCAAACAAATCTCCTTAATAAAGTCAATGAGATGGCTAAAGAGATTAAGGATATTAAGAAGACACTGGGTGAGCACAAAGTAGAATTTCAAACATACATAGAAAAATAGCAGATCTTATGGGAATGAAAGGCATAATAAATGAAATTAAAAATACATTGGAACAATATGACAGCAGAGTTGAGGAGACAGAAGAAAGGACTGCTGAGCTTGAATAAAAGGCCTCCAAAATGAACATACAAAAGAATAAATGAAGAAAAGAATGGAAAAAATTGAACAAGATCTCAGGAAAATAAACGACAGCAACAGACATGCAAACATACATACATGTCCCAGAAGGAGAAGAGAAGGGAAAAGGGGCAGAAGGAACAATTGAAGAAATAATGATATAAAATTCCCCAAACCCATTGAAGGATATAGATATCCATTTCCAAGAAGCAAATATACTCCCATCCAAATAAATTCAAATAGGCCAACTCCAAGACACATACTAACCAGAATGTCAAATGCCAAAGTCAAAGGGAAATCTGAAAACAGCAAGAGAAAAGCAATGCATAACATATAAGGGATATCCAATAAGATCAAGTGCCAATTTCTTATCAGAAACTATGGAGGCAAAAAGACTGTGGTATGATATGTTTGAGATACTGCAAGAGGTAAAATACTTCCAGCCAAGAATCTTATATCCAGCAAGATTGTCTTTCAAAAATGAGGATGACTTTAGAATATTCACAGATAAACAGAAACTGAGAGTTTGTAAGCAAGAGACCAGCTTTACAGGCGGTAGTAAAGGTGTGCTACAGTCTGAAAAGAAAAGACAGGAGAGAGACTTGGAAGAGAGTCTAGAAATGAAGATTCTATCAGTAAAAGTAACTAAAAGTCTCAAAAGAGTAGTGAAAATAAAATATGACAGATAAAGCCCAAAGGTCAAAATGGTTGAAATAAGAACTGCCTTTACAATAATAACATTGAATGTTAATGGATTAAACTCCCCAATCAAAAGACACAGACTGGCAGAATGGATAAGAAAATATGAACCACCTATATGTTGTCCGCAAGAGACTCACTGTAGACCCAAGGATACCAATAGATTG
The DNA here is from genome assembly GCF_030445035.2 of Dasypus novemcinctus. Classification (NCBI taxonomy): domain Eukaryota; kingdom Metazoa; phylum Chordata; class Mammalia; order Cingulata; family Dasypodidae; genus Dasypus; species Dasypus novemcinctus. Next base: position 65,287,120 of record NC_080684.1, read on the forward strand.
AAAGTGAAAGGCTGGAGTAAACATAGTCCATGCATTCAGTAACATCACCACCACCACGACCCCTCCCCCAACTGCCAAAAAAAAAAAAAAAAGCTGGAGTGGTTACACATGTATCAGATGAAATAGACTTTAAAAGACACAAGTAATGTGCAATCTGAGGAGGAAGACAGAAAAAAAATCCATTTACAATAAAGACTAAAAGAATCTAATATTTAGGAATAAACTTAACCAATGATGTAAAGCACTTGTATTCAGAAAACTACAATGCACTGTTACAAGAAATTTAAAAAGACCTAAATAATTGGAAGAACATTCCATGATCACAGATTGGAAGACTAAGTATCATTAAGATGTCAATTCTACCCAAATTGATACACAGATTCAATGCAATTCTGATAAAAATCCCACCAACATTTTTTAAATAAATGTAAAACCCAAGTATCAAACTTATTTGGAAGGGTAAGGAGTCCCAAATAGCCAGAAATACCTTAAAAAGAAAAGGCAAAATTGGAGGACTCTCACTTCTGGACTTTAAATCATATTACCTAGCTACAGTCATAAAAACAGCACATGTAGTGCTGGCCTAAAGACAGACATAAATTAGCCCTTGCTCTTGAAATCAAAACAGCCTAGTACTATAGGGTGCCTAAGAGTTACCTACTGGGAGCCTCCTAGTTATGCAAATGTGGTCTCTCTCTAAGCCAAATTCAGCATATAAATGCAGTAACTTCACCGCAGCATGAGACATGACTCCCGGAGATGAACCTCCCTGGCACTGAAGGATTACTACCAAGTACCAACAAGCAAGGCAACCAGAAATTTTAAAAAAGACCTTGACTGAAAGGGAGAAAAGGTAAATACAATTTAGTTTATATGACTACGAGACTTCAAAGTGAGTCAGGAGGTCATTCCAGAGGTAATGCCCATGCATGTCTCAGTAGGTTCTCATTGACAGCCAAATAGCATGACTCCTGAGGGCTCTGGAGACATCCAGATACTATAGTCAGAGCAGATAGTTCAGGAGTTTGGTCCCTTGCCATTGGGCCCTACTTTGGAATTTATGCTCCCCAGTGTGTCAAAGTTGGACTCAGTTGTGGTTTCCCTACACATGGTTCATCTGTCCTTCTATTTGAACTTATAAATAGTACCTAAGTTAGCAGATATACATTTAAGAGACTTAAATCTTTGAGCTGTCCATGTGCCAGCTGGGCCCTGAATCACAATGGAGTTGCAACACCTAATCTCTAATTCATTGGTTTCACCCAGCACAACTAACGAGAAGGAGATAACGAATAACCAACATACCAAGGAACTGAGTGTTCACAACTGCAAGCAAAAGAGTCCCATCCATTGCCCATATGGGACTGAAGCACCCCCTCAATTAAAGATGATGTTGACATCACCATCCCAGAATCCTGAGGAATGGGGAATGAACTATGAACTAAAGTAGATTTACTGGTATTCTACTATAAATATATAGTAATTCTAGCAAGCAAGAAATATCGTTGATGTGGAAGCAGTGGCCACTCGAGGTTCTGAGAGTAGGGAGAGGGGAAAACAGGTGTAACATGGGGGGTATTTCTGGAACTTTGGAAATCATCCTGAATGACAATACAACCACAGATACAGCCATTATATATCTTGCCATAAGCTACAGAATTGAGTGGGAGAGAGTGTAAAACGACAATGTAAACTATAATCCATTCATAGTGGCAATGCTCCAAAATGTGTTCATAAATTGCAATGAATGTACCACACTAATGAAAGATGTTGCTAATGTGAGAAAATGTGGGAGGTGTGGGGAGCCCGGCATATGGGAATCCCCTATATATTCTCTGTAATATTTATGTAATCTAAGTATCTTTTAAAAAATAAAAAAATAAAAATGAAAAGCAAAAAAAGAAAAAGACACAGAGACTGATGGAACCCAAATAATTATTCAGAAACAGACCCTCACATCTTTGGTCAAGTGATTTTTTTTTTAATTTATCCATGCACACGTTGCAGCTTGCTTGTTGTCTGCTCTCTGTGTCCATTCGCTGTGCACTCTTCTATGTTTTTCACTTGTCTCCCTTTTTGTCGCGTCACCTTGCTGAGTCAGCTCTCCGCAGAACTTGCAGGCAGGCGGCACTTGGTGGCGCTTTGCAGGCTGGGTGGCACTCCATGGCATGTGGGCAAGCCTGCCTTCACAAGGAGGACATAGGACATTAATCCAGGGCCTCCTATATGGTAGATGGGAGTCCAAATGATTAAGCCACAGCCGCTTCTGGTCAAATGATTTTTAATAACTCTGTCAATCCACCCAGCTGGGGCAGAATAGTCCAAACAACAAATTGTGCTGGGAGAACTGGATATCCATAGCCAAAAGAAGGAAAGCAAGGATCCCTATCTCATACCTTATACAAAAATTAACTCAAAATGGATTTTAAAAAACTAAATATAATAAGCCAGAACCATAAAATATCTAGAAGAAAATGTAGGAAAACATCTTCAAGACCTGGTGGTAAGTGGTGGATTCTTAAAGGAGATAAAAGGAGGACTGAGAGGGACTACAGATGCTTACCCTATATAGCAGTTTAATTAACTTTACTGTAAAAGTGTGGAAGTGTATAGAGTGGATAGTAGCACATTATAGTGTGTAACCAACAGCTGGTTTACAAATGGGAATATGTCTGGAAAGGGTCATCTAGGGATGCAAATGTCAACTGAAAGAGAGCTAGAGGATAATCTTGGGACTGAATAACAGTAAATCCAGAGGTGGATGAGAATTGTGGTTGATGGTACAGATGCAAGAGTGCCCTTTGTGAACTGGAACAGATGTATATCACTATTGCAGAGTGGTGGGAATGTGGAGAAGCATGGAGTGATCTATGGATTGTGGTTAACAGCAATTCTGTAATATACATGCATCAATGTGGAGAAAACAGAGGATCTGATATCAAAAAGAAATGAAGCCCAGGAAATCTTAACCTGGCAGATGTCAGCAGCCATCTTGCTACAATCCATGGCAAAAGACTTTGGTGAGGGAAGCAACTTATGACTTATGACCTGGTAGTTGTTAGCTCCTACCTCATATAAATACCCTGTATAAAAGCCAACAGACTTCTGGTATTTTGCATCAGCATCCCTTTGGTTGACTAATGAAGAATTTGGTCTCGAGGGGTGGGGAAGTGCTTTTGCAATTAGCAAATACTGGAACAGTTTTATAAATGGGTAAGGGGTATTTTTTGGAAGAATTCTGAAATGCTTGATAGAAGAGGCCCAGATCGCTTTGACTGTTGGTAGTAGTATGGATGCTAAAGAGAATTTTTATGATGGCTTAGAAGTAAATGATGAAACTATTATTGGAAACTGGAGGAAAGGTGATCTGTGTTTTAAAGTTGCAGAGGACTTAGGAAGTTAACTCCTGATGTTTTATGGAAGGAAATTTTTGAAAATGGAGAGCCTGGACCTTTAGCTGAAGAACTTCTCAAAGTAAACCTGGAGAATGCAGCTCAGCTTCTCCTTGCAGCTTATCATAACATGCTAGACAAGAAAAATACCCTGAGAACTGAACTGTTGGGCACAAAGAAAACAGAAACTGATTCCAGAAATTCCAAGCCACTGAAAATCAAGTTTCCAGAAGAAAGCACCCCATTTGAGGACTTAACTAAACTTGAAACTTGTAAATCAGGATTGAAGGGGTGGTTATGTAGGAATGACTTGTGGAAAGTATTACTGTCTGATGGTTTGGACTCCTACTTCCTGCATGCTAAACCAATAAGCTTTTTGAGAGAGCTGTATGAACAAAACCACTGTCAGCTTGGACTAAAAGGGACATGGAAGGGAGAGATTGAAGGAGAAACAGCTTTAAGAGGAAAACCATGGAAGTTGAGATCTGGAATTAAGACATTGTCTTGGGTCTAGAGAGGAACCCCACCCAGAGGTACAGAGAGGGTGAGTTTGCACCAGCAGTTGAAGAAGGTAGATGTTCCCACCCAATGTTCAGAGAAAGTTTTGCTCCCCAGGGTACAGAGAGGGTGGAGCACATTCCTCAAGGATTAAGGGAGATAAGGTTAGCACCTCATAGGTCTGAGAGGGGTGCATCTGTCCTCAATGGATTAGGGAAGGCCAGGTGGTCACTTTGTTGCTCTGAGAGAGTTGAGCCTATATGCCAAAGGTTAGGGAGGATGTCGCCTTCATCTTACTGTACTAGGAGGTTAAGTCTCTAAGAAATTGGGTAAGTTATGGCAATCACCCCAGTGCTCTTGGAGGTTGAGGTCTGGAGCTTTGTTGACACTCAGATGCTTGACGAGGGTGGAACCAAGAAAAATGGCCATTGGGCAAGCCTGTGGAAAGGTTAGGTTCCCAAAAGGCTCCAAGGAGAAGAAACCATTATCTTAAGAATGACTTTCAGACTTTAAAATAGAACAGAGGATATCCTGCAAATCTACTGAACTGTAGAGAAACTGTGACTCATGTTTCTCTCCCAATTTCTCCTTATTGTAATGAAAATGTTTATCCTTTTTCTGTCCATTTGTGTATTGGAAGCAGATAAATTGTTTTTTAAGTGTCAGAGGTCTATAGCAGATAGACTTTGCAGCAAGACAAACATATTTCTTTAAATTGATTGTGATATGATTTAGTACTTGCATTGTTACTATTTAAAACTTTTTAAAAATATTGTAATGTCTTTTTGGAATTAGAGGGTGGAGTATAGCAGTTTGATATAGTTATGAATTCAAAAAATAGATATCGGATTGTGTTTGTAAACTCGTCTGTACCTGGGCATGATTAAGTTATGATTAGGGCTTTGATTGGGCCACATCAGTAGGGTGTTAATTGGGCCATGTCAGTAGGTCACATTACAGATAAAAGGCATGGCAAAGGACAGACAGAGTTGGAGATTTTGATGTTGGAGATTTTGATATTGGAGTTTTGAGTTGGAGCCCAGGAAGTGAAAACACAGGAGAAGAACAAAGAGGAATAGAGACAGCTCCTGAGACACAGCAGAAGCCCCAGGGAGAGAGACAGAGCTGTTCGCCTGATAATCTACAGCTGATGATGTGGAAAGTGGCAAAGCCTAAAGAGCCTCATAGTCTACAGCTGACTTTGTGGAAAAAACAGAAGAGCTAATCCCGAAGAGAAATGAACCCTGGGAAGAGAGAAACACAGGAAGCCTGAACACTCACAGACATTGGCAGACATCTTGCTCCAATACGATTTTGGTAAGGGAAGTAAATTATGATTTATGGCCTGGTAACTGGTAGCACCTACCCCAAATAAACCCTTTATAAAAGCAAACAGACTTCTGGTATTTTGCATTAGCACCCTTTTGACTGACTAATAAAGGACCCCTGTATGATGTTATTTATGCATGTTTGTCTTGCAGGTTCAAAACTTTTACTATACACTTATTGTTTATGTATATTCATGTATAAATGATATAAAAATAATAATAAGGTGGTTTGGGGGAAAATACACAAAATGCAAGATACTTTTGTTAGTAGCAATACTTTGAGGAAGCTCTTGAATCCTTAGTTAAAAATGTTCCAAAACCATGCAAGGTATTGGTGGTGAGGTATGAGAGCTCTGTATGATGTGATGTATGTTTGTTTTGTAAGTTCACAACTACTACTATACACTTATTATTTATGCATGTTTATGTATGTGATATACTTCAATAAATTTTTTAAAATAAAGGTAAAAATCATTCTCAAAACATCATTTTACTTTTAAATCTTTAATTTTATTCAGAATGTATTTGCCTTCCTAAAAAGATTGACCCATCACAACATTGTATATTTAAATACATATATATTCACACAATAGATAACTAACAATGAACAGAACTATTTGAAGAATAAAAATGAAATGGATATATCAGACTCAGAGTAATACAGTTACTCTGATAGAACATTAAATTTAACACTAAGCTTCCTGGCTTAAAAAATATTTGATACACCAAAATTAGGTCTACCTCTGCTTTCACATAAGAAGTGGCCCACAGGACTTTTGTAACATTTGCTGGATTGAATTATTGCTACTGAAAGGTTCAGTGAAGCATTTTCTACTTCATAGCAGTGTCCATCATTCTGATATTTGTAAATATCAAGAGAAGCAGACTGCAAACCACAACTATCATTGGACTGATACAGCTTTTCAAAATATCCAAGATTAGCCCATTCATAAATTCCTTTTAAATTACCAACCCCCCTTTAATTTATCATGTTTGCCGTGTTTTCTAATTTCCTGCACTTTAAAGGAATAAGCACTTCAAAATTATTTAGAGGTATTATTCATTAAAGACTTTCATCTGTTTACATGTGTATTCTATCTATCATTAGAAAGCTGTGTTCATGTGGTCCAGAATAAGAGTGATAAAAATAATATGCATGTACTACTCTTCTATAGAGTCATTTTCTTTGAATTTTTCCCTGACTTTGATAGTTATATATTATAGGTAGTTATATTATATATTATAGGTATATATTATATATTATAGGTAGGAATCACATAATATATCCATAAATATTCATTTAATGCTATATACATTGTATGCATAAACTTAATTTATGCCCCCAAACTGCTCATTCAAAAGGAAATTTGGGTTCTTTCCTAAACTACATGATTTATGGAGTGCATTAAATTTCAGTATATTTAGGCAAGTTTGATTATGTAGGCATAAATTTTGATCGATAAAGATATATGATGCAAAAATACTTGGAATTCTTAAATTTATTCCATAAATCAATAAAACCACACATTTTCAATGATTTTCAATTTCTTACTAGTAAAATAGTGCATTGTACTCCCTCTGCTGGCTTTATAAGAGCAGTTTACCTTTAAAAAGTCATCCCTAAATGTATATTATAATCTTACATAGAAAAGCAAAAATACATTAAATGACATAATGAATTCTGCTACAATAAAAATTCAAGTAAAAATAAACATACTTATCCTATACTTGCTTTAGAAACACAGTTTAGTGTCATAAGAAGTGAATGTTGAAAAGATTAATAACAAACCATGGAAATCAAAAGAGTTTGATTACAAAACGATCAGTGTAAAGAGTAGAGCATCCAAGTGTATTAGGAAAATAAAAAATTACAAATGTGGCAAATTAATTAAGGAGGAATGGAGAGCTTATTAATAAATTATAGTGACATAATTGGTCATCCTTCTGGAATAAAACAAGGAGAGACCTCTACCACATAAACTATACAAAGAGAAATTCCAGGTGAAATTTTCAAACTTCAGTAGTAAATCTAAATCAACATAAACAATAATTATATTTTGGTGAATGTTATATAACCTCTGGATGGGAAAGACCTTCCTAGACAAGACAGGAAACTTAGAAGTCATAATGGAAAAAACAGTCATATTTAACTACAAATATATTTTCATAAGAAAATAACACCATAAATAAAGTCAAAGGCAAATGATTGGGGGAGAATACTGCAAAAGGTATGATAGGTAAAGGCATAAAATCCCTAATATACAAAAACCATCTATAAATTGGTAAGTATAAGAAAAGTACCCCAAAAGAAAAATAAGGAAAGTGTTATGCTAAGGATTTTCGCAGAAGAAAAAATTCAAATAGCCAATAAGCATATAAAAAGTTGCTTATTCTTACTGGTAGTCAAAGAAAATGAAAATGAAATACACAATGATGGCTATAAATATTTAATAGGATAAATATCTTAAGCCTAGTCCTAATTGGCAAAAATTAAAAATACAACATCTAGTGGTGGGAGATGTATAACTGCTGCAATCTTCCAAAAAATAATGTGGCTGTATATATAAACAAATGTATTTATTTGTTTACTTTTGTGTGTGCATGCATGCACAAATACCCTTTGAAGAAGTAATCTCACTTGGGGAAATTTATCTAATAAAAATAAAGCACCAACACCTAAAGGCAGGTGTCTAGTGAAACTTAATGTAACATATCTGTAATGCAGAAAAAATGGAATATTCAAATAGCAATCAAAGATAAAATATTTGTATATAGATTACTAGAATAGAATTTTTACAAAAAAACCATTGGACTATACAACCCAAACAGTGAACCCTCTTGTAAATGATGGACTATAGTTAATAGTACAATGATATAAATGTTCTTTCATGAATTGTAACAAATGTACCATACTAATGCAAAGTGTTAATAATAGGAGGGTACATGGGAACTCTATTTTATGCATGATTTTTTCTGGAAACCTAAAATTTATCCAATAAAATATATTTTTATTAGATAAAAGGATGAATTAGATGAATATCTAATTATTTAAAAGATGAATTTAATAAATATCTATTGATAGAAGGGAAATATTTATTGCTAATGAGGAATCATTTTAAAAAGCAATAATAGGGAAGCGGATGTGGCTCAAGCAACTGGGCCCCCATCTACCATATAGGAGGTCCAGGATTCGATACCCAAGGCCTTTTGATGAAGGCAAGCTGGCCTGCGTGGTGAGCTGGCTCAGCAGAGTGCTGCCCAACGCAGGAGTGCTGGCGCATGCAGAGAGCTGGTGCAGCAAGATGATGCAATGAAAAAAGACACAGAGAAGAGGCAATAAGAGACACAGCAGACTAGGGAGCTGAGGTGGTGCAAGAGAATGTTCACCTCTCTTCTACTCCACAAGGTCTCAGGATCAGTTCCCCGAGCTGCCTAAAGAGAATACAAGCAGACACAGAAGAACACACAGCAAATGTACTCAGAGAGCAGACAATGGAGGGAGGGGGGAGAAATAAATATTTTTTTTAAAAAAAGGCAATAATAACTGTATGCCATTTATATATAATTATTTATGTTTGTGTGAACATAATAGAGGTTGTGGAAATGAAAGAACTAGGCACTTTATAGTTAACAAGGAAATGGAGAGGGTGGGGGCAATTTTTAACATTTTATTTATACACCTTGGAAATTTTTACTAGTTAAAATGAGTATCTAATATTTTAATATTTTAACATTTTAATAAAGAAAATCTAAAAGGAAAGTTAAAATGTAGTCATGTCTATCTTTTCAAAAATATTATCTATACATACTTACATATTTAGATCATAAATTGTAACATTTCCTCTTTTCTTTCTTATCCTCTCCCCCCTAAGAAGATGAGTCTTAAAAAATAAGTTCTTATTTTTAAGAATTATAAATTCTTAAAAGATAAATTCTTACCACCCAGTTATTTGCTCATGAAATCAGAGTAGGGAGAGGGGAAAGATATAGAAGAATATCCAGGGTGGAATAGGGCGAGAAAACACCCCTAAGCACACACATTTGGTAAAACTCTTCCAGGGATGTTGAAAATCACTCTCCTTCCCACTTGCCGAGAGGCACAGCCATTCAGATTAGGGAGACAAAACCTTTCCAGTCCCTTCCCTGTGTTTTATTAGGGGCTGACTGCTCACAGGTGCTGCAATACTGACTCCTAAAGTGGCTTCAAAATTATTGCAATCTTTTTCCTCAACCTTGACTACACATTAGAATCGACTTGAGAAGCGGGGGCGGGGGGAAGCACAGAAAATACTATGCTCAAGCTGAATAAACACTGTGTGAATGAGAATATTGGAATTGGGGGTGGTTCTCCTGTGCTTCTATTTTTTGTGTGTTATGTTTATTTTTTATTTGTTGTGCTGGTATTTTTTTTTTAACTCTCCAGGTGATTATGAAGCACAGTGAAAACCGTTAATAGGCAGAGTGCTTTAAGCCCAGTGCTGGGATGGTGTATTAATTTCCTACGGCTTCTCTAACAAATTAGCGAACGCAAACTGCATGGCTTAACATAGAGAAATTTATTCTCAGTTCTGAAGGCCAGAAGTCCAAATCAAGGTTTTGGCAGGACCATGGTTGCTATGAAGGCTCTATCTAGTGAAGAATCATTCCTTGCCTCTTCCTAACTTCTGTGTCTCCTATCAAACGTTGGCATGCCTTGCTTTGTATTAAAAACTGCATGACTCCAATCTCTGCCTCTGTCTTCACATGCCTTCCTTCGCTGTGTATTTGTATGTTTACCTTCCTCTTCTTATCAACACAAGTCATTGGATTTAAAACCCATCCTAGTCCTGCATGACCTCATCTTTATCTTAACTAATTACATCTGTAAAGATCCTGTTTCTCAATAAGGTCACATTCTGAATTTCCAAGTAGACATAATTTTTTTTTCCATGGGGCACTCTTCTCCCAAACCCAGCCTCAAATATTCACTGATCTGCTTTCTGGTTCTATAGTTTTGCCTTCTCTAGAAATTTCATATTAATGGAATTATACTATATAAATATGTATCTGGCTTCTTTTGCCTATGTATTTAATGGTGGCCCATATCTGTTGCATATATCAGTGGTTCTTTTTTTCTTTTTTCTTTATGCACAGTATTCCACATTTTGTTTATCCATTTAACAATTGAAAGGCATTCAGATTGTTCACATTTGGGAATTATCTTAGTTTCCTGGGTTTTCTGTAACAAAGCATAACAAACTTGATGACTTAAAACAACAGAGATTTATTGTCTCTCAGTTCTAGAGGCTAGAAGTTTGCAACCAAGGTGTCAGCAGGGACATGTTCCCTCTGAAACCTGCAGTGGGTAATCCTTCCTTGCCTCTTCCTTGCTTTTGGTAGTTACTGGCGATCAATGGCATTCCTTGGCTTGGGGCTGTCACAGTTTAATCTCTGCTCTGTTGCCACGTTGTTCTCTCTTTTGTCTGTTTTTATCCTTTCTCCCCTTCTTATAAGAATACCAGTCATATTGGATTAAGAGACCAGCCTACTCCAGTGTGGCCTCATTTTAACTTAATTCCATCTGCAATAATCCTATCTCCAAAAAAGTCACATTCATAGGTACTGAGGATTAGTATTTAAACATGTCTTTTTGGGGGACACAACTTAACCTATATCAGGGCTATTACAGATAACGTTGCTATACATATTCATATACAAGTCTTCATATGCACACATATTTTCATTATTTCTTAGGCAGATATCTAGGGATAGACTTGCTGAGTTGTGTGGTAAATAAATGTATGCTTAATTTTTTAAGATACTGCCAACTTTCTCCAAAGTAACTGTACAATTTTACATTCTCACCAGTCATTTATGACGGTGCTGGGAGACAATTCTATGTGGGCCATTCATCTCTCTGCACATTTTGCAAGCAGAAGTATTTACTGCCCTTTTGTTTCAGGTAGAGTTTCCTTACAGAGCCAAGGGCAGGTTTGTTAACTGACCAGTATAATAAAAATAATATCTCCCTCTGAGGCAAGTTCAGCCAGATTCATTTGCAGCCCATTATAAAAGATTTGGATTCCCTAACCTCAGGGTTACTCAACTGTGATAAAAACTCTGCATGCACAGCATCCAATTCCCCTTCATTGTAGCACTCTCTAGGAATTAGGGCTCAAGGAATTGGTACAAGAAAATAATAATACTCTGCCTATTGCTACTGTTGTAAGTAATAAACTATTCTTTTACTCATACTCAGGAGTCTTGTATCTTCTGCCAGTATCCACAAAACTGTGGCAGGCCAACTTTGTTAACTTGCAAGTAAGTTAGGGTAAGATCTCAGACTCTTCACAATTCTTGACAGAGGGTCCTGCTTTCTCCACATCCTCACTAACACCTGGTATTGTTAGCTTGGAATTTTACTGTTCAAATAGGTGTGAAATGGTACCCATCGTTTTCATTTGTTTCCCTAATGACTAATGATACTGAACTTCTTTGTCATGTACTTTTTGTCATCCATATATTTTTTGATAATGTGTCTATTCAAATCTTTGGCTCCATTTTTTTATTAGGTAGTTTCTTTTCTTCGTATTAGTTGTAAGAGTTCATTATACATTCTGGATACAAGATCTTTATTATATATATGATTTTCAAATATTTTCTCCCAGTCTGTGGCATGTCAGTTCATTTTCTTAATGGTGCTTACTGAAGAACAAAAGATTTTAATTTTGATGAAGTCAAATTTATCAGTGTTTTATTTCATTGATGTTGTTCTTTTTTTGTCATATATAAGTAATAATTGACTAATACAAGGTCACACAAATTCTCCTATGTTTTCTCCTAGAAACCCTATAGTTTTAGCTCTTATATTTAAATCTATGAACCATTTTGAGTTTTACACAAGTCAACATTCACTTTTTTCACATGGATGTCCTATTGATATAACACCATTTATTGAAAAGATAATGATTTTTCCATTGAAATACTTTCGCCTATGCCAAAAGTAACTGATCAGTTATACATGGACCTATTTCTGAGGTTTATCCTATTCCATTTATCTCCATGTCTCTTCTATTGCCAGTACCAGACTGTATTGATTAATATAACTTAGTAGGGTTTTGAAATCAGAATGGGTAACATCCAAAGATTTCCTTTGTTTTCAAAATGCTTTGGCTATTCAAAGTCTTTTGCACAATATTCTAACATTTATAGAAACAGACTAGTTTATGATAGAAAGTTGAAGTAGAAGTAGGAGTGATGTTCAAAGGAATTAAGTGAAAAGTTACTAAGTATATTAGACATTAAGACTAGAAACATGTGTACATGAATCTTGTGATGGTGAGGCTCATGTGTGAACTTGGCCAGGTCATGTTGCTCAGCAATTTGGTCAGGCAAGTACTTGCCTGATTGTTACTGTGAGGACATTTTGTGGACTTAAAATCATCAGTAGTTGACTGCATCTATGGTTGATTACATCTACAATCAACTGATGAGACTGCCTTCAAAAATGAGAGATATCTCAATCAGTTGATGTCTTTCAAAGGAGATGATTTCAGCAGTCAGAAGAGAGAAATTCCAACTCTGTTTAATTCAGCTAGCTTCTCCTGGGGAATTCATCAAATATCTTCATCATAGTTCCCAGGTTGTAGACTGCCTTACAGAAGTTGGACTTCTGCATCCCCACAGTCAGGTGAAACAATTTTTATAAAATCTCGTAATACTTTTTCCCTAGAGAACCCTGACTAATACAAATCTAATTTGCACAGGATTAATAGGAATGGGAATCTGATCTCATGGTCTGATCACCTGGTGGTCTCTCATCCTGAAATTTTTATTTCTTTAATAAATTAAATACTGCCATTCAGTTTTTTCGTCAATCGATGATTTCTTCTTCCCTTTCATGTTTTCTTAAGCCTCTCTTGTATGCTATGTGTAAGAAACTGGGTCAGTTCCAGAGCTGCATTGAAAGGACTGCAAAGTATTCTTAAGTATTGATATTTCTAGAAATATACTCAGAGTTACAGACTTTGAAGTTTAAGTGGACATTGCATATACAACTTTCATACTGTACCAAAGGACTGAGTCATGATTTCCAGGAATCATTTTAGTCCAGAAGTAGAAGATTTCAAGGAAACAGATCCAGAAGAGGAATTACATAAAAGTGAATGCACTAATGGGACATATTTAATTGTAGTTATTACTTTTGAGATATTGTTGGTATTTTTTCTAGAGATATATTCTCTAATGGATTTAAAGGAAGACTTTCCCTTTCTTATTAAGCCACCTATAACCCTCAGTTGAGTAGACAATGCTTTTATAAATTGAATGAAACATTATTTATATGATATCTGATTCTCCCAGTCCTCTCAGAATTCAGAAAGTTTTACCAAATCTTCCTATTCTTCATAGCAATTGTTTACATAGATTTGTTTACATAGATTTAATAAGAATGCATTCAGCCTTTTAACAGGACATACTTGGCAAATTGTACAACCAGGGTCATAATGGAGTGTTATACTGGAGAATAGTTTTTAGAAGCTCCCCATTAAGGAATAAATATTGCGCTTCACATATGGAGCCAACACCCATAATATCTTCTGTGGCAGTCTGAAGTTCTTTTATGAGTCCCCAAAAGAAAAAGATTATGTTTTGAACTGATCCATTCCTGTGGGTGTGAGGAGACCCTTGTGTTGGACTATATCACTGAGGTGTGACTCAGGCTGAGTCTCTGCCCCCTTGCTGGGTCTGATGTAAACAGAGACACAGAGAAAAGGGTAGCTCCGCCACTTTTTATCCTGTGATGTGAGAGAGAGCTAAGGGATGCTTAAGCACAAATGCCCCCAAGAGGATGGATGGATGGAGCAGCTCAAGTGGAGAAGAGCCCTGCTCTATGCTTTAGAGTTCACAGTTGAACTTGGAAAGAAAGCGGAGCAGCCAGACTGAGAGATGAGGCCCAATAAAAGATAAGCCCCTATGTCTGGTTGCTCACAACTGAGCTCCAAGAGACAGCAGATTTTGGAGGGGAAGGCAGAGACCTCAGCAGAGATTGGTGGCCATCTTGCTTCAAAACATGGCAACACTCCTGCATCATGAGCCACTGACTTCAGTGAGAAAACGTCTCTGATGGTGCCTTGATTTAGACATTTCACAGCCTTGGAACTGTAAGCTTTTACCTCTGATAAATGTCTCATTTCTGGTACTTAGCATCGGCAGTCCTTTGGCAAACTAAAACATTCTCATACCATAATGGACTGACACCTACATTGTGACTTATAGAGTCCCAGCCTCATAAGTGGTAAGAAAGGTCAATTTTCAGCAGGCCAGGGGGATCTTAGAAGATTTGGGTGATATCAAAGAGATAAGAATTCACCTAAATTTATAGGTACTGTAAGAAACCTTGTATAAACAGACTTTAATGCTTGGATTTCTAGACTCAAGATAAAAGAACAATTAAGGAGGATTTAAAAAGTCAAAGCTTATCTTACTTATGAAGTTTACAGCCAAAAGATAGTTTAGCCTCAGTGGGTTTAATCCTGTAGGTTCTAGGAAGCTTATATTAATTAACACCTCTCACACTGTAGGAGAGCAGTACACATTGTGCTATCTTGGGCAAGGATTGCCGGCCTTATGATACACGATGCATTGCCCATACCCCAAGTAAACTGTTTCCTAGTGAAGAAAGGAATCCTTAGGCCACACATGCATGCCCAAGACGAGACACATGCACAGAAAGGATCCGGACACAAATGGTCTGGAGCTGTTCTCTAAACTGACTGTATGGATAAACTCTGATGGAGAGCACTCACACAAGTTGATCTGCAAAAATTGTGAAAGATCTTTTCTTTCCCTTTCCTCCTCCTCTTCTTCTTTTGTAAGCTTCTGGCAACCAAGGAAAGCTCTGTCATAATACTAACTTGATAAATGTTTAAAGATCAGATGCCTCAGAATCTAAATTCCACTATTCACACAATTAAAATACCAAAATGTCCACATTTCAATAAAAAGTCACAAAAAAAGACACAGAAACAGGAAGTGATGGGGTGCAGGCAAATGAGAAGATTAATGCATTAGAAAACATCAATGAGAAGCAGCAAAGCTGGGACATACCAGACAAAGAGTTTAATCTAGGGCCATGGATCTGCAAATAGTGGGCCAGTCCTCATCCAATGATGGGAATGAAAAGAACAGGAAATGTTGACCCTCTAGGTCAGGGCCACAGTAGAGGCCAAGTGATATATTTCTCAGTCTATAGAGGACTTGAAGGGCTCTGTAAAGATAATTTCTGTTGTGTGGCCAGTTGACACTGGTCAAGGGATCTGGGGGTTGGGAGCAGATATAGGAAGTAATGACAAGGCACCAAAAATAATTCTTTTAGGCCATTATACACCTCTTGGAGCAATCCTTTTACTTTTCATCCATTCTGGACCTGGAAGCAATAATGGGTGAATTGGGAGGAGAATCAGTTTATGAGGAAAGTGCTCCAGGTACAATTACTAAAAGGCTTTTAATCAGAAGGGGTTATTTTTTCCTTTCAGAATCTCACATTTGTGGGAACTGAGGCTGGGGTTGGGGAAAAGATCAAAGTTCTCAGCTTCATCTCTGCTGCCCAGATGTCCTTTCCTCATGGTTTAAAATTCCATTCTTTCCCCACCAATATATTTATATCAGCATAAGGACCTAGTGGGATTGAGAATTTACTTGAGCTAGACTCAGCAACCATCACAATTAGACAGTGGACTTGATAATCACCCATATCTCCCCTTTGACTATAGGAGATAAATGATTCCTTCAAGACTGCCTTTTAAGCTTTCTGATCATCCATGCTAGATACTTTTCATCTTCAATTGTAAACTTTCACATCTATACTCTCTAGGGTCATTAAAAGAAGCCAGGTCACAATGCAAATTTTATAATCACTATTTTTGACATAGCAATTATGTTCCACAATTACTTGATATTCCCATGTCTTGTTCTCCACATATTATGTTCCACAATTACTTGATATTCCCATGTCTTGTTCTCCACATATACTCATCCCATACCAGCATCAGTGATAATTTGAGAAATCATAATGTCACTGCATGCCATAGACAACCCATATCTCACTTCTCCCCAACACTCCTAAAATATGAAAGCAATCCAATTCTAACATTTTAATATCTGTTTCATGGGGCCACTTCTGGTATCAGTTATTTTGTCAGTCATTGTCCTGACAGGAAAAAAAGATGAAAATAAACAAACTGGGGGAAAGGTTAATAAAGAAACTGTTTATACAGGTATGGGAAAAGTGTAGGGAAACTACAAAGGTAGTGCAAACCTCCAGCAGTGGTTACATCTCCAAATTCTGACATCCCCACCCCACCTTAGGACCTTATTTCGTTAAGTCACACAAGATAAAATTTAGGAGTCATCCAAGGTTCTCCATCCCAGTTTCAATTATTTTTTTACTAAATACTGTACATTTCACCTCTTAAATATACATATAAAATTCCCCCACAGAGTATGGCATTATGGTTCAATGCTTATTGCACCATAAGCATTTCATTTCATTAAAACTGAGATTAAATATATAGGAGCAGCAGGAGAGGAAGTTGGAGAAAGGAGGAGGAATAGGTCATGGGGCGTCTTCTATGACATAATGAGAAGTTCATTCTCCTTTAAGTTGCAGTAAAAAAAACCAAACAGCATTGCTGATAGCAGAACCTTTTATATTTCCATATTATTTGTGTTGCTGCAATTGAATGCTCAACTTGAGAAAATGCATTAAAACATCAGCACAAAATATGTGAATTGTAATAGGTAGTACATCCAGTTGTAGCACTACAAAGAAAATTAGAAGAGAAGCAGCTATAAACATCCAGCTGCAGAATTTAAGTGTCTCATGCTGTGGCATCAGAGAATGAAAATTATATGTTCTCTTCTCATTTTAGAAACCAAAGTACATTACATTAAAGCCCAATCTTTAAATTATAAACTTTAACACATTTAGAGACTGTATGGACTTCTTGAATTATTTATTTTGATGAGTATCACTGAGGAAATACTAAACACATTAAATGAAATGGATATGCCCAACATTTCCAAAGGTTTCCACCTGTGCGACAGTATCATTTATTAGGAACTATAAAGTATCAGGGTAAAACATATCAGCAGTTCTCCCAATTTATGCTAGATTACTATTTATTAACTATAAAATGTGAGGTTAAAGCATAATCATTGGTCTCCTGTCTGTGTTTCACTAACATTTATTAATATAAAGTGTGGGTTGCTGAGTTACTTGCAAGTTAAATAAAAACTAGATACTTTGAGGTCTGCAGGTCAAGACAGAACAGATACAACTCTTTCATGATACTTGACACAATTTCACCATGTCAAACACTCTTCAGTTGCCATAAATAGCAGAACTTGGAGTCTTGAGTCTTTATAAAGGAGTATAAAATAGGAAATCTGTGAAACAAGACTAGATGCTGGGTGGAAAAATCATTTTCCCATTGTTTCTTTATAAACTCCGTAAGGGATTTGTCAGGGCAGACTAGCCTTTAAAATTTGCTTAGCTTTGATTCAAAGAGAACATATCCATTAGAAAGAAAGAACAAATGTCATGTGTTTCAGAAAAGGACTCCTTAAAAGTCATGAGACAGGTGTTTTCTCTGCAATTCTGATATTAATTATTGTGTTGTTAATGGTTCTTTATTAGCACAGGGGAAAACAAACTTAAGAAATACACAGCCCATGTCCCCATTCTTTCCATAACTTCTGCCATGAACCTTACATTCTTGGTTTCCCCAATTTGGGTTTCCTGTCTTTGTGTGTGTGTGTGTGTGTGTGTGTGTGTTTGTGTGTGTGTTTAAGGTGTTTAATATGCAAAAATGTCACTTTGAGACGTAATGCTAATCTCCTGAAACAAACAAAAAATCTTGAAACAAGGCAGATTTCCTTTCTGGGAGGTTGGGGCAAAGTGGAATCCTTAGAGATTTGAAAGTAGATAAAAGCATATTACAGTATATCAGGATATTATTGAAAAGGAATATGGTAATTAATTTGCTTCATGAGTTCTGGATCCTAAAGCCAATTCCATGAAATGATACATTTGCTACCTCCCATTTGTACGAACACCCATTTCAAATTAACTAGGAAAAAAAAATCCTTTCTTTAAAAATGTAAGAATTAGTGTAGCTTTATGTTAATCTAATTAGTAACCTTCACCTTTCAATAAAGCTATGAAGAAGGAGTTTGGAAAATAATTATATTTTCACTCTTTCAGAACTGGTTAACAGGACAAATGTGAGAACATTCTGTCATGAACTATAACAAGTATATAATACTAATACCAGAGTGTTAATAATTGGATGAATTGGGGGAAAAATATAAAATGGAAGATACGAACTATAGTTAATAGTAATATTTTGATGATGTTCTTTCATAGTTTGTAACATCTGTATGATGATACACATATTTGTTTGATAAGTTCACAACTTTTATACATTTAATGTTTATGTATGTTCATGTATGAATGATAACACTTCAACAAAATTTTTCAAAAAGTGGTTCCGATACTCCAAAATTTTGGAGCACTTAGCTTATACTGATATAAAAATATGTTTAGAAATCTACAGTTGAAAATGGAATTTTCCAGTGAATTTTTTATATTTCAATTGCTATTAACATTTGAAGAAATATCTGCAATTCAATTTGGGAGAAGATAAAGTTTAATTACATTCATATACTTAAAATTTTACTTTTTAAAAAACAAAAATTTTAAAGTTTTTAGGAATGAAGAAATGAGGGTGAGTAATTAAAAAGTTGGCAGATTTCTACTGAAAGGCATCAATCATCCTTAGGTGGAATTTGACATTTTCTTTATGGGCCCTTTCGGGTTAAAATTGCCATTAATTATTCTGGTTTATATCTTGTGGCAAAGATAGTCCCACATGATTTTCAGTTTGGCAATGTAAAACATGTTCCTAAATATTACTGATACAGATTATAAAGTAATTAAGAACCAAAATATTACAGGCAAATAATGCAATTGAAACTGCTTTGTATTGACAAAATATGTACATACATACTTTTTTCCTAATGCCGTTATATATTTAACTTTTAATTTTTTTCTTACAACACAAATTCTGTCAATCAACCAGCCAAATCAGTCCAAGATGCATTTGGTATGAAACTTTGGCTAACCGGCCATATTTCATTGCAAACAAGATGGTTAGATAGATAATGAAGCAATTCAAAGGAAAAATGAGATACACATAATAGCAGTAGCTAATGCAGATTGAGCACTTTCTATTTGCCTGTTACTATTCTAAGTGCTTTACATGAAATAATCAATTTATCTATTGAATTTACCTTATGATGTAGGTATTTTTCAAGTCTACAATCCTTGACCTACAATTTTGAAAGCCAAAAGTCTAATAGAAGATCTAAAAGTAGTACTTATTACTACTTCAATGTTTAATCCTGAAGCAGTATGTCCTAGTTTCCCAGGATCAGAAGCCAAACTCAATTTGTTTTCTGCAATATGTCCCAAGATAGAACATTTAAGCTAGTTCTCAAGTTCTTTAATAGCTTTTTAAAAAGTGACAAATAATAATTTTGCAATCACAACTCTAAATATAGATTACATCTTTAATCAAATGTAAATGTGTAAATTAATAATCCAAGCATATCTGTCCCTATCACACTCTGCATAAATTATTGATGATGTTTCCTAGATTCAGCAGTTATGGGGACAGCAGAATTCTTCTAACTGATACAGAATTTGAATCAAGAGCAATGAACAATTCCCTCCCTTCACACTAGATTAGTGGTTTCTGATTTCTAAAACAGTATGTAACCCATTACTGCTAAAATCTCTGTGTAAACAAAATGGTTATAGGAATAACACATATGGATGGACCACTCTTTTCTCTGACTCAATTTTCAAAACTTTGATTTTCAAAATTAATCTGCTAAAAAATTATACTCAAAATAAATTTGCCTGGGAACGGTGTTTGGAACAAGTCATGTAGTGGGTGAATTTAGTAGTAGTTTATCACTTTTTACTAAGGGAAAACAGAGTGAATATTTAAAATTTAAGATGATACATTGGCACTGTATTAAATTTTATAAAATCAGAACAAAAAATCCAACTCTTCTTCTCAGCAGGCAGGTATGTAATGCAAATCACACCAAGATGCTGATGATTTCTAATTGAATTCCTATCTTAAACTATTTAAAAGCACAAACAATAACCTTCAAAACCTACTGCCTTGATAATTTGCTTAAGCAGAATTTCTAAAAGATCTTTTCTGAAGGATGTCAAGAGGGAGTGGGTAACATTTAAGATCCACTTGATTTTCTCCACTGCTGTGAACAGTTGAGTTCTACTCAGATATAAAATAAAAAATATTTTTTTCAAACCAGCCATGTTCTTCTAGCAGGGTTTCTATTTCTTTTGTATAAGAAAAAATAAAGAGACTAAATATTGTAGGCACTCAAAAGAAGTTCAGGGGAATAGACCTGGCTTATGTCTTCTATAACCAAAAGATTACAAATAGTCTCTATTCCATATGAGGGAAGCGAAGTCTCTTGGGGATGTCCACCAGCCACTTAAGACATTTATTGATAGATGGAATATTGCTTTGGCATCTCAATGGATCCTATATAATCTGCAAGGTCTAGATAAGGTAGGCTAATAACAGAGCCTATTCAACTAGCAGATAACATCCAATAAGCCCTAGGAAGGAGTTACTCAAAAATAAATTCTTAGGAAACTTGCTCTAAAGACCTTTTGTTCTATTTTCCCTCATCATTTTTATGTTACTTTCATCTCTCAAATAACTGCTAAAGTGACATTTGTTGTTTGTGATAACCATTTTAAATTATTGTTTTTGGCTTCTGAAATTGAGTTATAGTAAAGGCTTTCCTCACTCAGACTCCATGATCTGCATGGTTTATCATCAGTTAAATTGGGGCTGTATGGAGACTGACAGGAAGGTGTTCAGGAAACTCATGTAGATTATGGCCAGCCTTATTAGTACTAGAGTAATCACAGATTCAATAGAAATGGAAGTTCATGGAATTGGTAGTATAGAGATATTCTGTGTATAAAAAAGAAAGTGCCACATACACATTTTGTGCACTAAATACTATTGCAAAAGCATGGGCTAACCATGTATTTTGAATATACCAAGATACGGTTAGGCTCAACTACACTAAGAGGAAAGAACGATCTCATACTATTTGCATGGAATCACCAGAAAAATACAAGAAAAATAATCTTAAAAAATAGAAAAAATTTTTAAAGAAATTTGTTTTGCTATGTCTTATTTTCTCATATTAGATGTGGGCTATCTATATTACAGTTATTTCTTTGATTCAGAGATCTTGAGGAGGGTGGCTGCCTCCTGAGGCTATCTGCTTCTAGAGACTTTTTTGACTTAGCCTCAGTCTAAAGGTCTCATAGGAGACCTGATTTAAGTTGGTAGCTTGTTTGCACTATGAAATATGAAATATGAGCCCATAGGAGGAACAGAAATTGTCCTTCCAAGCATGTTCTAAAGCACTTTCATGTTGCTAGAAGACACACTTACAGGACTGGAGGTCATGCAAAGCTTTAGAAGGTATTTTTGCAGAGGAGGCTCGTTCATGATGGGAATAAGACTGCATAAACTAAGTTAGTTCTTGACAATATTTAGGTAATCTGCATGGATGAGAACAGATGGTTTATCGTGGAGTTATTCCCACTTGCATAGGGTACCCTGTAAAGAGTATGGGGTACTGTGAGCTCTGAGGAAGGGATTACATGTTTATCAGTGATAATGACAACGTTTAATACAGGACAAATTGTTTATGAATATTTGGACATCAGCTTTGTTGTTTCCTTTACTCTTCTTACTTTTCCTTAAGACTGGGTTGATACAGAAGTAAAGTTTCTGGGCTAATGCAAGTATCTTACAAGTTCCTCTGTGACTGTTCCAATAAAATAAGATCTTCCATGTATAAATAAAAAGTCAAATAGCATTTTACCAACTGTGACAGTGTTAGCCCTCCAGTGATGAAAAACTTCTATCCACCCAGAAATTTTACTAATAGTAACTATTGCATATGCATCAGCTAACGGTTTGGCTAACTGTATAAAACCCATCTGTAAATGCTCAAAAGGGTCTGGAGGAGGAATACTAAACGGCATGTCACCTGTGGGAGCCCATGATCCTCCCTCTTAAAGGAAACAAAGCCCACAGCACATAGCCTCCTGCATGACCTGGGCAGTAGTTTAAAAGTAACAAGCTCCCCAGAGAAAAGAGAATGTACAGATGGTATCCTAGAGCGTAAATTTCCCCAGGCTACACTTTCTTCCTACAATAACATCACTAGACCCCATTTGTGTGCTTTATGTGACCCTAGCAGAAACTGATGAAATATCTTTGTTCTGGGACCTTTATATTGCCCGTTATTTTCCCACCTCTTTGTACTGTGCCACCACAGTACAAATCTCTTTTGTCCTTAAGGCCCAATGAAGCTTATTATGCCTGACTCTGTACCAGGTGTGCTCTTTGGTCTTGCAGCCATCCCAACCAGTGCCCTCCAGGAGCTGGGTTAGAACATCACCTTTGCAGACTTATTTGCCTTATGCTTGTTACCCACCACTATTTATTTAATATGAAAACCAGTTTTTCAAATCTATAATATGAACAACCATAGAATTATTTGGCCTGGTTCCATTCTATGAATTAGGTACTGATCCTAAAATCACTAGAATCCCTCCTTATAGAGAGGGCATCCCTGTGATGGCCAACCTTGTCTCACAGAGGTTGAGCTGAGTGCTGTGAGTCAAGCACAGCTGATTTAGATTAAGACAGAGGCAGTGCTACATGCTAACTGAATAGCTTTTACCAACGTAGCTATATACCATGCTATTTAAATTGAGATCTACTCCCACCAAACCTTTAGAAGCATAATTGTCTTAACATTTGAAAATCATGAACGATTCTAAATGCTTATCTTCTATCTTTTTTATCTTTTATCCTTTGCCACAGTACAGGCTTGAATCAGAGCTATTAATTCAGCTACCTGGGAAGATTGAACATGATGTAATGGAGCTGCTTCATTGGCTGCCTTTTCAGTGGATACAACAAAAGGGGATACCTCTGTTACTTAAAAAAATAAGAACCATCTATAAACTACATTAAATCATGAAGAACTAAAAGGGTCTCTATAAGATCAGACCTGGACAGATATGCTTAAATACTGAGTTATTGCTCTAGTCACATGATCCCCCTTCCTTTTGAAAAGGGAATACAATCACAGGAGTAAGATTTGAACTATCTTAAATAGTGATGTGTGAAAGAGATAATAAATGAATTTGTAAGTGGAGAAGTGGCTGATAGAGAAAAAACGTTTAGTGGTATCAAGAAGTAACAAGGATTTCACAGCATGTGCAACCCATAGATCTACTGAAAGCAAATATTGTATTACCGGAAGCTTCAGCAGTTTGGTAGCTGTTACCACCTCTTGCAAGCATGAAGAACATTCTTTAGTTACCATATCAAGGAACATGCAAAAGAGGCAATGAACAGGCTTCTGGAGTGAACTACTCTGTTACTGTTCTGAATGCATCATCTTGTCTTTCATAAATAAGAGAGAAAAGGGTTTTGTGTGATTAAGGGTACCCAAAGTTGGAAGATGTAAAGGAAAGGCTTTCAAAGAGGAGAGAGCTTCTTCTACCTCTGCATCCTATGGGAGAGACTCAAAACCTGTCATCTTAGTAAGTTCATGAAATGACTAAGCTATTTTTTAAAAATTAAGTATTATTGCTTACAATAACCAGTCAATCCTAAAACTATTTTAATTATCTTTTGGTTTGGGGCGTGGGCAAAATGGAATTGTCTTTCTTCTGATGAAAGGTATCAAATAATTTTACAATTTCTTGGCAAAATCATAACTTCTCTACATATGCCTTTTGCCCTCTTCAGCTAATCTTATAAAGAGATATTTGGAATCTTCCTGTGAACCTAGATTGAGGACAGCAATAAATTATCTACATATTGTATAAGGATGGATCCTCAAAGAAAAATCAAATATTTAAGATAATTATTTAGACTGAAAGAAATATGGGGGGAAGGGGGAAGCTCTGTAAATCCCTGAATTACAGCAATCCAAAGATGCTGTTAATTTTCCTATCAAAAAAAAAAAGCAAACCAATATTAACTTTGTCTACTAAAGAAGGCTGCACATTGTCTACTATGGTGAAATGTTTAGTTTTCAAGAAAATGGGGGCAGGACTTATTTGTACTGGAACTACAAAGATTTTAGGGATCACAATTTTATTGCTGACCTTGAGGTCTTGAGCAAATGGGTAGCATTTTCTATTAGACTTCTTAACTGTCTGTATTGATTTCCTAGGACTGCCATAACATTACCACAAACTTGGTAGCTTAAAACAACAATTTTGGGGTCCAGAAGTCCAAAATCAAGGGTAGTTTCCTTCTTGAGGGCCTGAGAAGAAATCCATTCCATGCCTCTCTCCAGCTTCTGGTGGCTGCTAGCAACCCTTGGCATTCTTTGGTTTGTGGCTTTATAATCCAATCTCTGCCTCTGTTGTCACATGACTTCCTTCTTTGTGTCTCTGAGTCTTCTCCTTTTCTATCTCTTATGAGTATACTCCTCATTGGATTTAGGGCTACCTTAATCCAGAATCATCTTCTTACCTTAGTTACATCTGCCAAGACTCTTACTTCAAATAAGGACACATTCTGAGGTTGTGGGTGGACATACCTTTTGAGGGCCACACTTAAACCCACTTCAAAGGCTATATGGGATTACTGAAAGACTGAGGCATGGTGGTCCTTATTATAATAAAGACTCAGTATTGGGATTTGTTCCTGAGATTTAAGTTTGAGTGGATATTGGGATGACCTTGACAAGAGTATATAAGGTTCAATTTGAACCTCAGTAGGTCAGTTTCAAATTATCTACTCGCATAAGTAGAATCTTTAGCCCAAAGAGTAGAAGCAATCTAATCTGAAAATGCATACGGAGAGGGAGCACAGCAAAGGTACCATTATATTTGGGACTTTGGGCAAGCATTTATTTTCATGATGCCATCTAGAGAGCCAGTCTCAATTAATTAGCTAGAACAGAGGCACAGGATTGAAATCAGTAAAGGTTGCAAGACCAATAAGATCATAGCTTAACATAGTTATTGAAGACACCCTCTCCAGTTATTTTATTAGTACTCCGAGGAACAAGTTGGGATAAAGTGGTGAGATTTAAGGTAGAAAACGTAGCATCTGCAGCCACAAGGAATCAGGGAGGCCAGCCCTGAAAATGGATATAATGCTGTGGATGCAATGGGAGAGCTACCAAGGTTTTGGGAGTGTGTCATTTTTGGACCCCGATTTGACTTCATATGCTCCTTTCTCATCTTTTAAAGGCAGTCACTTTTAAAGGCCTATAAGGGCAGTCACTCTTCCAATGCCCAATCTCTACAGATGACACATTTCCTAAAAAGTTAAATATACACATATAATGTTACCCAATGATTCCACTCGTAGGTATTTACCTAAGAGATATGAAATCATGTCATTACAAAGACCTGTACATGAATGTTCATAGTAGCTTTCTTTGTAAGAGTCCCAAACTTGAAAAAAAATGCCCATCAACAGGTGAATGGATAAACAAATTATGGTGTATCTATACAACAGAATATTCAGCAACAAAAAGAAACAAACTATTGATAAATGCAACAATATGGATGAATCTCAAAATAATTATGCTGACTTAACGAAGCCAGACAATAAAGGAGCACACACTATATGATTCTACTTGTGTATAATTTCTGGAAATGCAAATAAATCTATAATGATGAAAAGCAGACTTGTGATTGCCTGGGGCCAGTTTTGGAGTCAGGGGAGAGGGAGGAATATTGTGGTGCTGAGTGATGGATATGTGATTGTGGTGATGTTTTTATGAGTGTATACAAATGTAAAAAGTCACCAAATTTTTAGTTTAAAAATGTTCAATTATACTTCAATCCAGCTGTTAAGAAAAACAAACAAACAAAAAACAAACCAACCAGGGGCACTAGTCCCATGAGATGTACATCTCTGGTATAGGTCTGTCTATAGGCTCTATGAGTGATTCAATCAGGTTATCTTAATGGGAATTCTCCAAAGACATAAAGAGGGCACAATGATAAAATGTGAACAAAATATTGATGCCCCATATTGTAACAGAGATCTTTCTACTTATCAAAGTCCTAGGAAGAAAATAGAGTGTAAATATTAAATTACTTTGCAAGTTCATGTACCAAAAATCAAAGCCAAGAATCAAATTATCTTGCCCTTTGACTAACAGTCCAATGAAATTTAAGTCCTTTCCAGTTTCTTTTTCTGCTCACTCACAATCAGAAATATTCTTAACACCTAGGTGGATTTCTTCAGCATCTGCAGCATGGGGTGTCTTCCGTGGGACTGAATTTGATTCATGTCCTCAAAACTTAAATTAATTCAATATCAATTCTATAGTATGCCCCCAAAGTTAGCAGGATACCCAAAATAATCACAACCCTGGCCTCATACCTACCAAATTTAAAAAGCAGATTTCCTGGGCAAAATTATGCTCCCAGAACCCAGTACTTACTATTGCCAAAGACTATATCAGAAACCCATGGACCTATATGAAGGAAACCTGTCCATTGAAACTGAATAGGAAAAATTACTGAGCAAGAGATCAAATGTATCACTATACATTTAGCATACACACTGTACCTTCTTTCTCAAAGAGTGGCAGTTGAGACACTGATGGTGTCTTGAAATGGTGGCAGTCCAATCACCAAATCTTGAGGGTCTGATCTTTTCCATCCAATACATTCAAAATATCTTTATATTCAAAATTTGCTCCTTTGCACTGCATTTCAATGACTGGCAGGAACAATTTAAACCTTGAACTTCTCTAGAACTGTGTATTACATATAATTCATCTGCCTTGAAGTTTAAAAGCAAGTTATTTACTAATATAGTCATAAATATCTGATATTTTTTCTATCATTAAATCCTTGTTTCAGATGAGGCTGCTCTCTAGGGTCTCTGCAGCCTCCTATAAGGTTCCTGCTGCTCGTACATGAATATTAAATGTAGTTCAAGTTCAAGCTGCAGCAGCCAGCACTCTGAGGCTGCCTGGACACACTAGTGTCTCTGCAGGCCCTCTAAGTCTTACTTGGCTCATGCCTGCCATCCAGGAGACCAGCATTTGGATAAGCTGTCCACCCGCATTGTCCACATTCTGGCTTCTTTGCTGAGGCTTGCAACTCTGCCAGAACAATGCATGGAGGCACAATGGGCAATGTCCTCTCCTTTCTTTCTGGGTTCCCTGTTTTCTGGCATCTGGTTTCCTGCTCCTTCCTGTGGCTTTATCTTTACAAAGCTTCCAGTAATACAACTAAGTCCCACACTCATTTCATTAACAAAATGTTTAAATTAGGACTCATAATTCAATCTACCACACCATTTCATTCATGAAACTTTCCAATTTCTTCAACCAGACAAAGCCCTTCTTCTCTGAGGCCCTCATCCAATGCTTTTGAGTAACATGACCTGAGGACTAAGGGCAACGAAATCACTAGAGTTGCTTGTTAAAAATTACCATTACTGAACCCATCTACACTATCTAAATATGTGGGGATAGGGCCTTCAAATGTGCATTTCAAGATGACTCCTGGTTGATTCTCTTGTGCACTTAAGGCTGATTTTTTTTTCTTTGTATTTGTCACTAATTTTTACTCTATGGTGTGACCTGGCTATTTGGCATTTATTTCTCTGTACAATACCAGGTAAAGTCTTTTTTTCAATGATTCAACACAGACTTTGCATTCTGTAGCTATTCAGCAAGATAATGTTATTAAGAATTTACTTTTACTCATCATTCAAAAGGTCAGGAACTGTTTCCATGTTTTGTCCCACCCAGATGTTATCTACAAGCACACAGATAAAATTATAATGTACTCTGCCTCATGATGTTTTTCACCAATGTGGCAAAATTTAGGCTTTCTGGGCTGCTTATTTTAAATGTAACATAATGTATTGCACATATTCGAGCACTGTTTTCTACACAATATTGTTGTCAGCATCTATTGCATTTTTAAATGCAGAATCAATCAGTTAAGTGTGTAAGGGCTCTCTAAACCTTAATGCAATTTCAGGATGCACTTGTTACTATTATAAAATTTTATCATGTGATGATTTACAAATATTACCCTTATTGTAAAGTTCTTTATTTGTAATGATTACTGTCAAAACAGTCTCGTTTTGAATGCAAGTAGCACAGGAGCAAAAGCATCATCTCAGTATGTATCCTTGGTTTACAAGGGGACCAAGAGTTAACATGTTCCAGTTACAATGTTCTTATATTATTAGGGTCCTATGGACAGGGAACACTAATTCTTATTGTGACATTGCTGGATTTCCATCACCATTTAAAAGGTCTTAGACAAACAAGCTATGTGCTTCCATTCAAAGGATTGTTTATAAATATCAGCTTAAGTTCTTAAATCAAACCACTTTAGAGGGGCCACATCCTTATATGATGGGGCAGAAGGCAGTTCCAGCACCCAGGTCTCCTGAGTAAAACCCCCTTTACAGGTATAAACCCTGTAACATGTACTGAATTCAAAATAAATAATAAAACACCCAAAAGGAATATTTGACTCCCTTATCAAATTTTAAAACCATAATAGCTGATTACTAAAGTGAAGTATTTCATTTTTAAAAATTAATTTCTCTTCCTTTCCCCCCCTCACCCCGGTTGTCTGTTCTCTATTTGCTGTATCGTCTTTGTCCACGTCTGTTGTCAGCGGCACGGAAATCTGTGTTTCTTTGTGTTGTATCATCTTGTCGTGTCAGTTCTCCGTGTGTGTGGCACCATTCCTGGGCAGGCTGCACTTTCTTTAGCACTGGGCGGCTCTCCTTACGGGGCGCACTCCTTGCGCGCATCAGCACTGCGCATGGGCCAGCTCCACACGGGTCAAGGAGGCCCTGGGTTTGAACCGCGGACCTCCCATGTGGTAGATGGACGCCCTAACCACTGGGCCAAGTCCGTCGCCAAGTATTTCATTAAAAGCTCTGCTTTCCAGTTTTCAAAACAACATTTTATTCCATACAAAAATATTACATATTTGAGCATGTGAGCCTGTCTCCCAGACAGAAGCTGGTTCTTTTAGTTCCTCAGGTCAACCTTTCTTCAGAGGCAAATAAAGAAATAAATCATATTACATAGAACCTGAAGATGTTATTAGTTAAGGGGTACCCAAACTGAGGGTGGGCCTTACTCCAATATGACTGATGTCCTTGCATGTAAAGCAAACTGGACACAGAAATAAGCCACAGGGAGCAGCCAGAAGCTGGAAGGTAATAGAACCCAGAATAAAAAGAAGATGCCACCACATACATTGCCATGTGATAGAAAACCACGGAATCCTCAAGTTTTCTGGCCAGCCAGAAGATACAACCTTGGAAAAAAGTAAGCCTTCTAGATGCTGTTAGCCGATAAGTTCCTGTTGTTAAGCCAACCCAAGGTATGGTATTTGTTTTAGTAGCAAAGGAACTAAAACAGGGGTATGTTACATCAAAGAACCTAACAGACAGACAGCAGGTATTTTAATTCTTGATTAAGGACAAAATATCTAATTTAATTTTTTTCTTGTATTTTTTGAAGAAGATACTCCATTTGTAAATTCAAATTTGGTTGGCCCTTTTTAGTTTTTTTGCTCAATATTTTGAACATTTCCATTTTCTTCTTTTTGTACAGCCTCTGAGATTCTTCTCTTTCTCGTTTTCTTCTCTCAAATTCCTGAAGTTAACATATTTAAATTAGTAATTAGCAATTTTCATTATTAACAGCTAACGTACTTTAAAACTGTTTTTAAATAGCCATCAATACACAAACTTTAAGGCACGTCTCTTCTATTTTGCAAAATATGAATTATTTCCTATAACTGAAGAATTGTAATCTCTTATGTCTTCATATTTTAATACAGACTGTAAGATGGAATAATGTAGTTATTAAACAATCTTAATTATTTGTATGCATATAAAATTATATCATGGAACAGAGAAGGCATATATTTATGTAATGATTTCATCACTACATTATATTCATGACATCTTGTTATGTCCTCAATTGGTTATTTTTTTTTTAATTCATATTTTATTTATTTCTCTCCCCTTCCCTGCCCACACCGCCCCCCCCCCGCCCCCGGTTGTCTGTTCTCTTTGTCCATTCACTGTGCGTTCTCTGTGTCCACTTGTATTCTTGTCAGTGTCATGGGGAATGTCTTTTTATTGTGTCATTTTGCTGCGTCAGCTCTCCGTGTGTCGGGCGCACTCCTTGAGCATGGAGTTCCCCTATGCGGGGGACACCCCTGCATGGCATGGCACTCTGTGCGCATCAGCTCTGCGCATGGACCAGCTCATCACACGGGTCAGGAGGCTCTGGGTTTGAACCTTGGACCTCCCATGTGGTAGGCAGATGCCCTATCTGTTGAGCCAAATCAGCTTCCCTCAATTGGTTATTACTCAATCTTATAGATCAGATAGAATGTGGGGGTTTAAATCAGGGGTTCTTAACCTTTTTTGTTCCATGGACCCCTTTGCCAATCAGGTGAAAACCATGGACCCATTACTAAGTCCACACTATACTATGTATTATTTAATAAATATATCACACCTGCACCAACACATCCCCACAAGAATGTTTTTATGAATTTCAATTCAAGCTCACAGACCCCTTGTTAAGAACCCCTGGTTTAAATCTTAGACTGTGAAAGAGTTAAAAGGGACTTTAGTGGTTACCTAATCCCATTTTCCATTTACCCTGAAAATCTTCATTTCCAGAAGGCTATATCTGGAATTCTTCTTAATATGCCATCTGACCAATTTACAGGTTTAATTCAAGAAGCATTTATTGATGACTTACTGTATATGTGCAAAATATTGTATTAGGGATTATATTTTATTACTTAACAATTAAAATATTCATTTGATTTACTCAGATAAACATTCAAGTTGTTTTGAATATAAAGAAAAGAAAAGAATAATCCAAAGTTATGCATAGACCTGAAAAGCACTACTCGAAGAACACTGATATTCTTAGTAAAATAAATATAAATGTTAAACTAAAGTTCTTAAATAAGCTTAATAAAAACATGCATTGTTTCCATTTTCTCTGTAACACAATTATGGTCTCAAAGTGACAGTCTTACAATTGTATGATGATTTATAATTTATGAAGTGATTTCACCTACATTATTGTACAATCCATTCTTTTAAAACTTTGTATGAGAGGTTATTATCTTCACCTTACAGCTGAGGAAGTGATGCTCAAAGATATCGAGAGTAACTTGCCTAAGGTCGCAGATCACTGGTAGAGCTGAGCGCTAAGTCTCATACACAGATCTTTTAAATTCAAAGTCTCTGTACAACTCCCCATTATTTTAGGCTGTATCATTTAAAATTATATTCTCATATGGTATAGTACTTCATTTATTTTAATAAGCACATTAAAATCTGGAAATTATATAGGTATATAAGGAGTCTAGTTTATGCCTATGGAGTTTCCCCAACCTAAGAGGAAAAAACAAAAAAACACCTTAATATTCTTAACCTTCAAATATAGGTCCTTATTTAATTAAAGTTCTGAACAATTTTGATTTTCATGGGTAAGGATGTTGACTTTTATAATAACATTTGGAATTTGCAAGTGCTAAAAAAATTAATTTTCTTGATTATAAAGCCCTAGCTTTACATAAAGGAAATTTTAAAATTCTATTCTTGACCTACTAGTATCACCTCTTGGAGATAATATAAACAATGAAGGAATCTGAATATATTAAAAGTCTCCCACTCTGCTCAGACCATTCATTCATTCAACAAATATTTACTAAGGGCATATTATACGCCTGCCACTTAGAAATACAGTTTACATATACATGTAGAATTCATAAGGAAAAATAGATCTAAATATATTTAAAAGTAAAACTTACTTGTTTCTTAGCAGCACGCTTTGCTTGTACCTGTTCATATTCTTCTTGTGCTTTTTGATTTGATGTTTTCTTTTTATTTTTCTTTGAAATAGCAGTGGAGCTTTATAAAATAAATTAAGAAAAATAAGTCACAAGGACTAAAGATAGTATGACCGTAATTATGACAAGCATAAAACAAAAATCTCACTAATGCAAACTAGTTGAGGGGGGAAGAAAAAAGGACATTACTTATTAGTAAAATATATAAGTAGAAAGATTTTTAAAATACAATTACAGCTTCAAGACTGTAGATTAGTTTAGTATTATTATAAACAAGGAAAACAGAAAGCTTTGAAAGATCCTGGGGAGGAGGGAGGAGGAAACAAATATATGAATGACAAATTGAAAAAGGCATTAAATTGAAGGACATTAGGAAAGTTGCATACATAAACTTTAACTTCAAAGTTTTTTGACCACCTCCTCTCTATTCCATTTCATCTTCAGTCATTAATAACCACACCATGGCCTATTTACAATTAAAAATTGTTCTATCTTGAGGTACCTCACACCTCTTTGAAGCACCCTACCAAGGTTAATGCAACTCGTTTTGTCCATTTTCTCAGGATACCTGATCCAGTAATAATCCTTTTCCTCTTTTACCTCACTAATTCTACAACCACAGCACAATGGTTTAGCAGCTCCTTCTTAAAATAAATACATGTATAAATTGCCAGTCACCAGACCCCTATGGTCTCCGTCTACCTACCAATCTTTTATTCCCTATCCTTTCACAGTCAAGTTTCTAGAAAGAACAGTGAATAGATTATGGCCATTATTTCTATATCATCACCTCCCATTCACTCTTTAACTCTTCGCAATCTGATTTCTGCTCTTACCACTCCAATGAAACTGCCCTCACTAAGATAATGATGGCCAAATTTGATGATCAAGTTAATGGGCACTTTTCAGTCTTCACTGAGTTGACCATTCACTACTTGTGAAAACTCCTCTCCCTTAGCTTTGGTGACATTCTTCACTCCCAATCCTTTTTAACTGCTCTTTTATAGCTTCTTTCTCACTTGAGGTTTGTCCCCAAGGTGTCTCCATAGTCTTCATATTCTTTTTGGGCAGTCGCATCCATGACCATGTTTTCAGCTGCCACATTTGTACATGGCTGAAAACTTAATCAGGGATATCCCTTATCATTTTATTGAACATCCTCTGTCCAAAGTCACCAGTAACTGTCTAATCCACAAATCCAAAGACCTGTTCATAGTCTTACTTTCCCTGAACTTTGTAGTACTTGACAAATGACCAATCTCTACTTCTGAAGTGTCCTCTGCTGACTTAGCTTTCACTGTTTCCCCCTATTTCTGACAGCTCTATTACATTTCTTCAACGACAGCTTTTTCCTGTTCTCACCTCCTAATAATAAGAAATCGTTAAAAATGATTTTTGTCTTTTTATTTTGTCTTACAATTTAACCCTTGTCACTTTAGGAATCATCAGGAATGACTCAAATCTGTATTTCTAGTGCTAATCTTCTGTCTGAGATTATCCACTATTCAATAATATGATGGACAAGCCTATCAAAAACTTCATGTTTATCCCCAACTACACTATTTCCTGTGTTCTCTCTCCTGTCATTTTTAGCACAAATAGTTCAGAAGCTTAAAGGACAGAATTTTAGTTTAGTAAACAATTATAATCCCATATAACACCTGGCTTCTTTGCAATTTTTAATTTTACCTTTGCTTTTTCACTTGAAATAAGTGCAGAGGTAGAAAAGTCAGTTCCTATAAAACCAAACTGTTTTGGAGCTGTGCTATTTGTTTTTTAATTGCACCTAAGTATCCATCTTCTGACAAAAATGCAGATTAATAGTAGTAGTAGCTAATGTTCATGTAACATGAAGTACTTTACACTTTTTAAAGCATCTTATATAAATTAACCCATTTGGTCTTCACAATAAGGTCATGAGATAGGTCAGGGACACCACAGTTTATGTGAATGATTCTAGAGTAGTGCAACATGGTGGCTCTGAGTTACATAATTAATGTTGTCATTCCCATTTTATAGAAGAGGGCACTGAACTACTACACTTTAAATCTGGTTTCAGAATTCACACCACTAACTACTTCACTGTATCTCTAAAAAATCAGTACTTAAATAATTTTTAAAACTGTCTAAGTTAATGGTACTTGGGAGGCAAAAATCTAAAACCCAGATCTCTTAATCCCAATTCCATTATTTCTACAAATAAACTAAACTGTCTAATTCGGTGATTTTAACTAAAAAGAAAGCTTCCATGAAAATATATTCACCTAATAACACTGTAACTTCTAAAATGCCTTAAATTTTTTAAATCCCAACTCTTACATAAGTTTGTCCTATAATCTCTTTAACAAAACACTATTTGCATTTAAAGAAAAACATTTCAAAAGAAGAAAAACATACTTTACTGTTTTGCTACACTGTTCTGCTGGTAGAGTCCGGTCAATGCTACATTGTTCTTCAGACAAAACCTGGTCAATGCAACCTTGTTCTGGCAACAGTTGGTCAACTTGTTCTTCTGACAAAGTTTGGTCAACTTTTTTAAGTTGCTTTCTAAGTCTTTCCTCTTCAGCTAAATAGAGATGTTTCAGATGATCTGGGTATCGATCTACGAACTGGGATTGTGAGGTTTGAGCCCTTTGTGCCTTCCACAGCAATTTCTTGTAGTTTTTCTGAATCTTCAGCTTTCTTCGAAATGCAAAGCCTTGCCCTACATTTGAGGAATCAGTCATAAATAACTTTCACAAAAAGTTTTTTGAAAAAATAGCTGTTAACTAAAACATGAAAAACTTTCTACATCATCACATTCACATACTAGAATTACCTAATTTTGCTTTAAATATTCCTTCAAGAAACAAATTTAAGATGATGGATTACATAGCATATTGGCCCTTTGCAAAAACACCAAGCTAACATTAGTCAGTGCAGACACCCAACTAAGAATGTCAAAGAAGGAAAACTGACCAGTGTGGCTGCTGTACAACTCCAGTTTACTGAATTCACAAGTCAAAACAGATTCTTAATTCATCTAAAATATTTAACTCGGGAAAAGAGCTCAAATGTATTATTTTACTTCAGAGAAACTATTATACTGTCCTTTTGAAAATACTTCGACACAAAAGAAAGATGGCTGATGACTTCCTGAACAGGTAGCAATTTCCAGAAGATTGAATTTATTTAATATTCTACACATTCTGAATAGGGTTTGAGAGAATTTACCAACAAAGTAAAAGGACAAACACGAACAAAAGAAAAGGAACAGTAATGCTGGAGTGTTGCTGGAATATCTGTACTCATCCAGAGTTTGGGGACAGTGTATTTCTGGCTTCCTTGTTATATATCATAATACATGCACAAATGCATATATGTAACATACCGAAGTAAACCCGTACATGCCCTCTGCTTACAGTTTCACGGTGAAAAAATAAAGAGGAAAGGCTTTTGATTCAAAATGGGGCCAAATCCAGAAAGATGTTTAAAGATTAAGGTTGACCACCTCTAGTTCCTAAATCCTTCCCCGCTTTACGTCTCGCAAACCCGCGGCCTATCAAAAGGCTGCCTCCTTACATACCCTCGCGGACACTCCCCGCATGGGCCTTCAGATGGTTCGGATGCCAGGTCCTCTGTTTCGTTTTCTTATTCCTGAACCCAATCGGAGAATCTCCTTCGCCACGCGTCCCGAAACTCCCTACTGGGAGCCTTGTGGCCGGTCTCACCGGCGCCATGGCAAACCACCTCTTTCCACAGGAAACCCAACGGTCGCAGTCAAAATACGTCATCAAGCCGAAGCAATAGGTTTCCAAAGCAATCGGTTCATCTAAAATAAAGTCTGGATCGGAGTTCGACTTCTCCAGCCTGTGCCACGTTATACTTAGCCCTCGCCTCCCGGCCACGTTTGCGCCACCTACAGCCCAGGAGGCTGAGCGTCATGGCGGCTTTTTGCACACTCCCTGTTACCCAGGACTTGCCCACGCTGCGTGCCAAGATGCAGGGACTACTACGGTTTCTGAGGGACGCCCTGCCTATTTCCAATGCCCATACGGTGGACTTTTATACGGAGTCCATGTGGGATCAGTTGATCGACTTGTCGCCGGCCACGGTGCTGTCGACGCTGAGGACGTCGGCGACGGAGGCGTGTGCGGAGACGCGCCCCCTGGTGGGACTAGAGGGGAGATCAGGTGAGCCGCGGGGTGGGCGGGAAGCCGAGGTGCCGGTGGGAGGCTGAAGGGTGGGGCGGGGACGTGCTGAGCTTGAGTGCTGCCAGGGCGCATTTCCGGGATCTCACCCTCGACGGGGTATGCTTGTGTATTTTTACAAATACTCAAGAAGCCCTGTATGGGAGTTCATTCGTTTAGTACTTCCGCAGTAATTGTTTGGGGTTGGGGTGAGGGGAGGGTACGTGCTCTCACAGGGCGTGCAGATTCCAGGTGGAAACGCGGCAGAAGATAAATCAACAGTTAACGAAATCAGTACTGAACATCCATAATTATAAGTGGTGATAATGGTCAAGAAGAAAAAAAACTGTATAATGTGATTCTGTATGAGGGGGCTCCTTCAACTTTAGATGCTCCGGAGGATGAGGCGTCAATGGGCCACAGGAAGGGATTTCTGCGGGAGGAAACCACAGTGGAGGCCCTGAGGCACAAAAGAGCAGGGCCAATTGAGGTTCCGGAAGAAAGCTTGGAGTGACTGGAGCCCAGAGAGGGGAAGCCGCAAGTAGAGTTAGGGAACGAGTTTGGCCAGACACAGCTGTGCTTGCTTTCTAGGCCTTCGAAGGAGTGATAGAACATGTTTGGAGGCATTTATGACCTAATCTAATTTAGATTTTGCAATGATAACTCTGGTAGGTATTTAAGGAATTGGTTAGTAGAGCAAAAGCACAAGGGAGGAGGCCATTTAGAGACTATTTCATTAATACAAGAAAGAGATGACTGTTCTTGGGACTAGGTTGGTAGCAGTGAAGGTCTAGAACATTTATTAATTAATTTAACAACTAATTATAAAGTCTCTACTCTGTGTCATGAATTTTTATAGGGAGGTTTTCCTGTCCTCAAGAAACTTAGATTCTACTAAAAGGAATGTATTTTGGAAGAATGATGAGAGGACACTAACAGGCTCCTTGGACTTCTATGACTTTGCTTCCAGGCCTTCCCCACCTTTCCCTTTCTAGTAAATTTTATTCATTGAGCATTCTCTGAAAGTGCCACTTGATGGTCTCCTATAATAGCACGGAGTTAATATTGGTTGATTTGAAGTCATTGTTTATTGTTGAAAATTTGGGCACCTCTTCCGTTTGTTCTCGTAATACCAATACCATATCAGGTACTAATGATAACATGGTGACTTTACTCACATGTTGATCCTGTCAACTGATGCATTAAGTTCTCAATGACTATTTGTTGAACGAATTAATGAATGACTACACACAGACACACAATACCCTGCCATTAAATATAAAGCCCAAGACTTTCATTTAAGTTTAGTCTGGTCTTCTTAAAGAATTAGATTGCCATCTGTATCTTAAAAATAATGTGTAAGTTGATATTTACTATGTACCAGACTGTTGTTTTTCAGCGTATTTTCTTATTTAATCTTCACATTAGCCTTGCAAAATTAGTTATCACTAATTTGTAAAACTGGCACTTAAAGAGTGAATTTGCTAGGGGCTCAGCTTGTAATGGAAGATTCTGTTAAATAGAATTACCAACAATTCTTTTAGTCAAGATCTCAGAGAGTTTTACTTAAGGACTCATGAATTGGGCAACTCTGAGTCCAGTAAGCTGGGGAGGGGTTATGCACAACAAAGGAACATGCAGGGTTTTGTTAACTGATGTATCCCTACTGTCTAGAACAATACCTGGATAGAATATGGTGGCTAATAAATATTTATTGAATAAATGAATAAAGGAATGGATGATACCGACTTATAATTAATATCTTTTGGGAAAACCTTACAATCAATTTTGTATCTATCCAACAGCAATGGAATCTGTGAGATTCTTCACCTTTGAAATGTCTCTGGCCCTAGGAACTTTTTTATATTTGTTTCTACAAATGGTCAGCTGCCTTTAGTGTTTTTTGTTTGTTTGCTTGTTTTTGTTTATTTAGGGTACTAGGGACTGAGGATTGAACTCAGGACCTCATATGTGAGGAGGTGGCTCTCAACTACTGAGCCATGTCAGCTCCCCTGAGTTGGTGTTTTCATTTGTTTAGCTTCTTGTTGTTTAAGGAGGCACCAGGAACCTGACCCGGGACCTCCCATGTAGAAAGTGGGTGCTCAACAACTTAAGCCACATCTGCTCCCCTGCCTTTAGTACTAAACGAATCAACACACATTTACTGTCTCTTGTGTGCCAGGCACTTTTCTAGGGCCTAGGGAAATAGCAAATAAAACAAAAAATCCCTATTTTCATCTTGCTTACATTCTAGAGGGAAAAGATAATTTTTTAAAGTACCATAGGAAATAATAAAGTATTGATAAGAGAAGAGCTGATAAAAGGGATGTAGGGGAAGAGAGTATGTTTGCAACTTTAAATAGGTTGTTCTGGCAAGACCTCACTGAGATAACTGTAAAAAGCGATCTGAGTAAGGGGGGAAATGAGCCACAAGGATATCTGCAGGGAGAGCCTTCCAAATAGTGGACACAAGAAGGATAAAAGCCCTGAGGTGGAAACGTAAACAGAGACTACATGGAGTTCCTCAGGGACTCACAAGAAGTGTGGTTTTCTGCTGGTTCTGTAGCAAGGGTTGTAAATAAACACATTTCCCAGAGCTGCTATGAGCTAATGCACGGTGTTTGAAAGAACACAAACAGATGTTTGGCACAATAATTTGGTGTTTTATGTGACAAAATTGTTTCTAAAAATCCTCTGGGTATCATTACAGATTTTCCCTGCCAGGTGATCTTCTGGACTCATCAGAGTCCCAAAATCTGTGTCTCCTTTGTTTATCTAAAAAGAAATAGAGAATTTTTTTCCCTGAATTCTCCAAAGTAAAGAGAAAAGATGGAAAGATAACTGTATTTTAAAGGCATAAATTACAGGCTTTGCAAACAGATTGCCTGGGTTCAAATTTCTGGTTCCATTACTAATTAACTCTTTTAACTTGGGCAAGTCTCTTCAAGAAGGCTTTGTACCTTAGTTTCTCATTTGTAAATGGTGATAATTATAGTACTTATCTTAGGGGATACTGTGAAATTTAAGCGAGTTAATACATGGAAATGGTTAAGTATAGTATCTAGCAAATAGCGCTTAACCTCATTCATTCCTTTGACTAAATATTTATTTAACACCTGTCTCCCAGGTACTGTTCTAGGTCCTAAGGT
This sequence comes from Dasypus novemcinctus, assembly GCF_030445035.2. Lineage (NCBI taxonomy): Eukaryota > Metazoa > Chordata > Mammalia > Cingulata > Dasypodidae > Dasypus > Dasypus novemcinctus. The sequence continues at coordinate 65,326,696 of NC_080684.1, forward strand.
TATGGTATTGAACATATATAATTCCTTGCCCCATGAAGCTTACTTACTTTCTGGTGAGAGTAGATACATAGTAACCGATATGTGCATTGTAAAATGTAATATCAGATGGTAGTAAATACAGTAAATAAAGGCAAGACAGGGCGGGAAAGTGAAAAATGATGATGTATATGTAGGGGTGGTGGTGGTGGTGAGGAATGCTATTTTATAAGATAGGGTGATCTAACAAGAAAGAATTTGAGCAGAGACTTGATGCTAAATATATGTAGAGTGTATAATAAGATTGATTGTAAATATGTGGAAATGGATAGAGTTGATAGTAACACATTATAACTAATACTTCTCATTTATAAGTGTGATTTTGGCTGAAACATTAACCTAGAGAGGTTAATGTTAACTGAAAGACAGCTAAATAATAATCTAGGGACTGTATAATAAAGTGATTTTGATGGTAGATGAGGATTGTGGTTAATATTACAAATACAAGAATGTTCCTCTCTTACAAGGTGTTAATATGATGATGCATGGGGAAAATACAACCAATGCCACTTATAGACTGTAATTAACAGTCATATTGTAATATTTTTGTAGCAAAGGCAAAGAAGTTACTGTATCAATGCTAAAGGTGAAAAAAAAGTATGGGATTTAGCTTAATGAGATGTGAATATGATCTTTTTTTTTTTTTATTTTCTTCATTAACAAGGAGACTTGGTCATATCATTTAACCAATTTGTGCTCATTGTTAGTCATTCAGAACACTGAGAAAAAATTGAGTTTGTTGTTAGGATTAAATAAGGTAAATGTGCCTTGTCAGGATTTTTAAAAGTAATACTTTCATAATTTGTTAAGCTGCCTTTTTGTCCATTATTTTATTTTTTGAAGTTGAAATAAAGTTTTTTTAAAATAACAAATAAACAGGCAAAAAACCCAAAACATAACAAAAAACTGTCCAGAATTATTAATTCTGGCTCTGGAATTGAAGGCTCTGGAAAATGACCAAAGGCAGATAGAAATATAGTTTACTCTTGAAAGACTGTTATTGACTGAATAAGAACTGGGAGGTATGGATTTCTTGCTGGGGCTGCTCCCAGCCCCCTAGATTGGACATGAAAAACCATGTAGGTGGAACAGAGCAGATAGAAATGTTGGAGTACCTTCTGGAACTGGAAGAGCTACAAAAGGGCTGAGAACAAAAGTTTGAATATAAACTGCCTAAATTCCTAGGTGACCTCATGCATGGGAGACCTCAAAAAGCTCAGCAAAAACCCTGGCAAAGACTTGGGGGGTAGGGGCGAACTCTTGAAAGTCAACGCTCCTGGTGAGATTAACAAATTTGCTGTGCTTTTTCTTTTTTTTAAAGATTTATTTATTTCTCTCCCCTTCCCCACCCCACCCCGGTTGTCTGTTCTCTGTGTCTATTTGCTGCGTCGTCTTCTTTGTCTGCTTCTGTTGTCATCAGCGGCATGGGAATCTGTGTTTCTTTTTGTTACATCATCTTGCTGTGTCAGCTCTCCGCGTGTGCAGCGCCATTCCTGGGCAGGCTGCACTTTCTTTCATGCTGGGCGGCTTTCCTTATGGGATGCACTCCTTGCGCGTGGGGCTCCCCTATGTGGGTGGCACCCCTTGCGTGCATCAGCACTGCGCATGGGCCAGCTCCACATGGGTCAAGGAGGCCGGGGGTTTGAACTGTGGACCTCCCATGTGGTAGACGGATGCTCTAACCACTGGGCCAAGTCCACCGCCAATTTGCTGTGCTTTTGACCGTATGTTACCTAAAGTGCATACAGCTGGGGGGGGAGGGGGGGGAATGGAAACCTTCCTGGACTGGTTATCAAAGGGCAGAATTCAACTGGAAATTTACTGCTGGCAGTACTGGCAAAGCAACTGGAAATATAGGCTGGGGAGCCTTGGAAACAAGGGAACCACAAAGGGGGTGGGCCACCAAATTGTACTATAAAATGTACCCAAATCTTTGACTCCTAAACTGCACAGGTGCAGGGATATCCGTCATGGACTGTCCAATAAAGTAGCAATTGAGGAAAAATATCAGCTGCTGCACACTGAGTCCAGATTCAGGAAAAACTGAGCCAATAGAAACTTGCTGATGGGTCTCATGTTGAATTTAAGTAGCTATTTTAAATATTTTTAAAGAATTAAAAGGAAATACAGTCCAAGAATGAAAGGACAACATAATATTAATGAATGTTTAATTATATTGTCTATCTTAGGCTTCTTTTACCTTGAAAAGTACATATGTTGATTGACACTTCTGTTGTTGTTATCTTTTATCTATTGCTGCATAACAAGTGCTTAAACCTTCAATAAATTGTTCTCTCTACAATTTCTGTGGATTAGGAATTCAGGATCAGCTTAGCTGGTTGGATCTGTCACAGGGTCTCCTGAGGTTGAACTTACCATGTGAACTTCTCTGTGGGGCTGCTTATATATTGTCATGATATGGAAACTGCCTTCCCCCAGAGTCCAAGAGAGTGCAAAGCAGAAGCTGCAATTTCTTTTATGACCTAGCCTTTGACGTTACACCCTATCGCTTCTGCAGTATCCTCTTGGTTAAATAGGTCGGCCTTGTTCAATAGGGGTTGGGACTACATACTAGGAGGAGAGGCCCATTGTGGGACATCTTCGAGGCTGACCAACACAATATTATATGATTGGGTAACTTACAGGAGGCAAGAGATATGGAGTAGAAGTAAAGCCTCATTTTGTCAAGAAGCAGCAGTCACTCCTGTTAGCTGTAAGAGGGGGATGTTTAGTCATTTTTGTGTTGTTCCTCAGTATTTTTGGTTTTGGTTGTGCTCAGACATGATTATGGAGTTGTGTTTACAGAACTCATCTGATGTTGCTATACTATGAAATTTTTCGTGTTTAATAGAGAAGTCCATGGCCCACTTGTTAGTGACAGGCCAGTCAGGAGCTGACATCTTGTCTCTGGTGGCTGCTTTTTTTGTTTTTTCCTTTCTCAAAAGTGAAAATAATATTACCCATCTCACAGGGTTGTTGCAAAGATTAAATATGTTTTACATATAACATGCAACATCAAACTGAAAATACAGCATGAGTTCAAGAAATTACAGCTAATAAATAATTATGATGGTGGTGGTATTGGGGCGATAATGAAAATGGTGGTGATAGTGATAATTAGGTCTTTCTTTGGGGGGAATAAATTGTCAGGATCTCCTAGAAATATGTGTTCCTATAATAATCCATATCCTCTCCCATTTTAGCACACGCTATTTTGTTATCATTGTCTCCTGGCTTGTCTGTCTCTGCCACTAGATTATAAATTCCCCAAAAACATGAATATAGTGTTTGTCTTTTTCACTTGTATTCCTAGCACTTTGAGCAGTTTCTGTCATATAGGTAAGCAAAGTAAATAAAAATTCTTAAGGAATGATTGAAATGAAATGTAGATTTGTAAGGAATGTTTTTGAAGAGACTCCTTGCAAATGTACTTGACTAGAAGAGGTTATATCTGCTGTATTTCTGTTTAAGTTATATTTATAATCATTGTTTATATATGATTAGAACCAAATAATAAGTTTTTAAACTTAGTTTAAGGAGCCCCAAATCAGGAACTATTCTTTTCCTATCAGAAAATATAGCCCATCATTTAGTACATCACAAAATACAGTAAAATACCCTCAGGATTTGAAGATAAAATCAGATAGGTATCACTTCAGCTTAAAATTTCTGAAAGTCATAGCACATATGAAGTTAACCATCTGCAGAAGAAAGCCAGAAGAGGTAACTTCTAAATATTTGGTTATAGGACAAATATGTCTCCTATATCTCACCTGGGAGATTAAGATTATGTTATAAGCCTTTCAAGGAGACCAGGCTGTGTGTTTTTAGGAAGTAATGACTACATACATAAATCTGTAACATTCTCAACTGAAGTATCTATTGGTCTTCAGAAATTAATTTATCTTCATGTAATCTAGATAATTCTTCCAAAAAGGAAGAAGAAAGAGATATTCTGAGTTAGGATAGACAAAATATTTTATGAACCAGAAATTGGTCTAGACTGCAGAGGCAATTCAACCAATAATAAAGTTTGATTAAATTTTTTTTTAAGAATATGCAGCTTCACTTCTTGTAATTGTAATTCTTAAGTAAAATAGTATATCTTATATCCTAGCAAATGATCAATGTGGGTTATTGTTATAAATATATTTCTCATTGTAAATTTAAAAGTTTTTATTTCAAAGTTAGTTTCTTATAACTTTGAAAACCTAATCAGTTTTTAGAAAATCCACATTCTGCACCTTCAAAGCTGTGGGTCAGAGCTTGTCCTTGGCTTCCACTGAAAATCTGTCTGATCCTTGAGGGTTTCTCTTTCGGCTCTCTAAACTCTCTTCTTTCAGCTTATTGAGGCCATTTGCTGGTTCTCCTATTTCTTGTCTTTGTCACTCACATGATCTTTTATGAGGACTAGGTGCTAAGAAAAGGTTTATAGAATTAGTTTGTTTTGGTGAGCAGCTATGTAGTTAATTCACTATAATTTTAATTGAATAATAAGTATGTCTATGATTGATTATTATTTTATCAAGCTTTCCTTTAAATTATTTTTCTTTCATTTTAAGACATTAAATTTCTTCTTGGCCATCTGTCTTCATTTCCTGGCTGCTAAAATCCATCCATACAATGGATTGGTTTAAACAGTGGGAATTATTGGCCCACAGTTTTTATACTAGAAGTCCTGGATCAAGATGTCAGCAAGGCAAAGCTTTCTCCATGAAGACTGTAGCATTCTGGGGCTGGCTGTCAGAGATCCTTGGTCCTTGGATTTTCTGTCACATGTTATGCACATGGGGGTGCCATATTTCTCTCCCAGGTTCCATTGATTTCCAGCTTCTGACTGCTCCCTGTGGCTTCTCCTTCTGTGTCCAATTTCTTTTGCTTATAAGGATTTAAGCTATATTGGATTAATGTCATTCTTACTCAGTTTGGGTACACCTTAACTAATCACATCTTCAAAGTTCTTTTTACAAATGGGTTCACACTCACAGGACCAGGGGTTGGGACCTGAACATACCTTTTGTTAGGAATGTGATTCAATCCCCAACACCATCCTAGTTGAAGAGCTTCTCTATAAATAACACCATCATTCTTCCTGTTACCCAGGCTTAGAATCTGCCAACTCTCTTCTTCACTTTGTCTTGTATCTACTCTATACATTCCCATGGCAAATAGTTTAGCATGTTCCTCTGAATCCTGCAACACCATTTTACCGATAATTTCCAAACTGTTGTTCTTGTTGAAACTCCTCTCAGATATATCTTCCAGGATCATAGTTCTGTTCTTGTCATTCCTCTTCTCAAAAACCATCAGTAGATCTCCATTTCCTATAGAGTTCTTCAACTTCTGGCCTTATCTACTGTTTCCTCTGCAGCTGGAATCTTGGTCACTAACATAAGCAAAAAGGAGGCAGCATGGGAAAAAAATGGGCTCTCATGTCAGTTACATATAACTTTGAAGCCTCACTTCTGACACTTAAATGCTGTGCAATCTTGTACAGTTAATTAAGCTTTTGAACCTGTTTCCCTCTGAAAAAAATGGAAATCATAATTGCTACCTAAAAGGGTTGTGTGAAAGTAAATGAAATATATGTCAATACCTAGCACATAAATGAGTGGCCATTTAATAAATATTGTACATCTCCCTACTTTGCAACCTTCAGAAATAGGCAGACTAGACTCAGAGCCAGAAGTCCTATTTTTCTAATCCATCTCAAACTCTGGTTAGCTGTGTTATCTGCACAGGCTATTTAGCTATAGACCTACTTTCTCATCTAAAAAGTTATTGCTAGGGTGCTCATGTATGGCAGAGGTGACAAAATAGCCACCCTTAGGTCACTTGGCTTATGAATATATTTTTTGTGATCACTGTAGTGTTTAAAATTTTTGAGCCAATATTTCAAAATTGATAGATTTTTTTTTCAAACAAATATCTGGAATTGCACCTTCTTTTGAAAATTTAAAAGACCTGGCCATCTTGTTGCATTTGCATTTATCTGTGTGGCAAATAGTTCTCTTTAGGTAGGTGTATCCTTTTCCCCTAGCTTGCTTCACCACTTGAAATAATCTGACCAGCATCCAAAGGTACTAGAGTTTATTGTTTTGGTTTGTGGACTTTAGTTAGTTATCTTGTATTTCCTGGAAGTAAATTCAGGAGTTTGCTTCACATTCTCAAAGGGGACTGAGAACCAAAAGTAGTTATGAATTACTTAGCTAATTGATATCTGGGATTGCTACCAGTTGCTTAAATCCTGTGAAAATGTGACAATTTAAAGTTTTTATTTCTAGACCTTATTATCCCCTGTTGTTAAAGCTACAATCGTATTTAGGGGCTGGGTCAACCTAGATCTTGAGATAAAAGAGCCTATAACCAGTCATTATTCCAGTCGAATTAATAAATGATCAAACATTGTGCATAATCTGACTCCAGAAATACACTTTCATTATGAAGATGGGTGAAATAATTCCATGTCAGTTCTTAGTTATTAAGATATGTTTTCTACCAAAGTTGAAGGGAGGGAGGAGAGAGTGGTATAGTATTATCAGCACTTTTCTTGCTGTTTTCTATCAGTATACCTTATACTTCAGCTGTATTGTTCCCCAAACAAGCCATGCATTTTTCCTGTCCCTAATTTTGTTAATGCTATCCTCTTTGACTGGAAATCTCCCACCCCCATCTATTTAATAAACACCCATTTATTATCATCATCTTTCAAAGTCTAGGTAAAATTAAACTGATTTAATAACAAAGAAGGCAGTATTAGTCATTTATGTATTATTTAATGTATGCCTTTATTATAGCACTTAACATATTTTGTTATAATGATTTGGTTCTTTGACTCCCTATTCTATGAGTTCCAGTGTCCTAATATATAGTGAATGCCACTCACTGAATTTGATATGGTTTAGTAGGGAGTATGAGTCCAGAACTGTGTAAGCAAGAGGGTGGAGATAGAAAACTGTAAAGCACATTTACAGTGAGGGACAAGGAGCAATGCATTCATAAATCTTTAAATAGTTAGAAATAAAGTCAAGAAAAAAATATTGTCCCCAAATTCTAAGACTAGGCCATTAAACTATTAGGAATTATCCTTCCAAGGGGACCGTTAAGATTGAATCATGTCTCCCGAATAAAGACATCTTCAAGTCTTAAGCCCTTGTCCTCTGAATGTGAACTCCTTTGTAATGAAGATCTTTGAAGATACTATTAGTTGAAATGAGGCCAGACTGGTTTTGTGTGGGCCTTAATCCAATATGACTGGTATCCTTGTAAACAGAGGAAATCAGACACAGTCTAAGATACAGATGGGGAGAGAGATGGCCATGTGACAGAGTCAGAGATTAAGCGTTGAATGACAGTGTCAATATTAAAGCAGTGTCATTTTTGAGGCACTTTGGGGCAGTGTAGCCTACAGTGGTTTTTAGAAATGGTAATTGAAATAGAAAATGAGATGTCTTTGATATTAACAAGAGAGGAGCAAGAAATTGATTTTAGCACTTCCTGCACTGTAATATGTTTATTTTGAAGTATCCTTTACAATTATAACATTGCTTTTTAAAATTTTACCATCTGGAATTTATTTTATATATTACTAACTATATCATATTTGGTATTTTAAATTATTATTCAGAATATATTTACATATACTTATTTAATTTAATCTTAAATACTTCTCATTTTAAATGGAAATCAAAGTTACTTAATTTCTAGGAATCCAGTCTTGATTTTGATTAATTTTTGAAAATAGAGCCTTCAGGCAATAGGAAATTAAAACAGAAACCTAACTTAAAACTCTACTCCAGGTTCTTTAAGGCCTAGTCAAGATTATAACATATGTCCCAAATTTGACATCAAATTCAATAACAAGTACTGTAGCAGTTTAATATTGTTGATGAATTCCAAAAAGAAATATTGGATTATGCTTGTAATCTGATCTTTACCTGGGCATAATTTGATTATGATTAGGACATTGAGTCCCCATGCCTTGGTAGGTGGGTACTCACAGATAAAAGGCATAGCAAAGAACAGAGTTGAGGATTTTCTGATGTTGGGGTTCCTGATGTTGGAGCTTGATGCTGAAGACTTAAGCTGGAGCCCTGGGAAGTAAGCTCACAAAGGAAAGAGAAGACAGCCCCAGGAAGAAAAGAAACTTGAACCCAGAGGAAAGCAAGCCCCAGGAACATAGGAACCCAGGAAGCCTGAACCCTCCCAGGCGTCAGCAGCCATCTTGTTCCAAATAGACTTTGGTGAGGGAAGTAACTTATGGCCTGGTATCTGTAAGCTGCTACCCCAAATAAATACTCTTTATGAAAACCAACCAATTTCTGGTATTTTGCATCAGCACCCCTTTGGCTGACTAATACATGGACATTAATACTAAAGTTCTCTTTTATACTTTAGTTGCTACTAAGACAAGGAACCCTAATGCCAAACATTGGACTCTCAAACACTGAGTTAATCCTTCCTTTAATCCTATCTGTAATGTGATACCCCCATGATGACTTTGATTTCATCTCAAGTACAGTTCACCCATGCCTAGTTGTGCCTTCATTCTGATGATGGAAGTCTCATATGCAAGTTCCAGAGCCCAAATCTCCTTTCTCCTAGTGGGCTTCACATTTATAAATTGAATATCTGTATTGACCTTTAAGCTTTTTTCTACTAGCCTGTATGGTGTTCTGAGCCGAAATATTTGAGGATTTTCCATCCCATATTTCAACAAAACCCTAGCTCTTAGGATACTCTGTTACTTAGTTTGAGCTTCATGGCTTTTGGGTTGCCTACTATGTTTTAGGTTCTGTGTTATGAGTATATATAAATAATAAATACGTACATTTATATATATGTATCTACCTTGTACTTATATGAGTATATTATATCTACATACATGTATGTATATATGTTCCTTAAAACTATATTATAGAGAAGTGGATGTGGCTTAAGCGATTGGGCTTCCGCCTACCACATGGGATGTCCAGGGATCGGTTCCCAGTGCCTTCTGAAGAAGGTGAGCTGGCATGGCGCACAGGCATGGGGAGCTGACACAACAGGATGACACAACAAAAGGACACGAAGAAGATAGACAATGAAAGACAACAAATCAGGGAGCTGAGGTGGCTCTGGTGATTGAGCGGCTCTCTTCTACATGGGAGGTCCCAGGTTTAGTTCCTGGTGCCTCTTAAAGAGAAGATGAGCTGACACAGAGAGCACACAGTGACTGCAAAAATGGAGGGGTGGTGCAGGGAGAGGATAAATAAATAAAATAACGCTTTAAAATGTTATATTATAAAGTAAGTGTTTCCCCCTATTTCATAGATAAAGAAATCAGATCTTAAAGCAAGTATGTAAACTGCTTATGGCCACAGGGATAGAAAATCTGAAAACCTGAATTCAAAGCTGAGTTTATCTGTTATGTTCATGCTTATTCATTTTAGTCCTTCACTCATTGAGTACCTATTATGTGCCAGGCATTATTCTAGGTTCTAGGGATATAGCAGTGAAAAAAAATCTTTGAAACTTCATGCTGTGTCAGATGGTTACAAGTGTTGCGGAATAGAAAACAAACAAAACCAAAAACTTTATAAAGGATTGGAGGGAGATGGGAATTGAGTGGGGATGGAATTTTAAATATGATTGTCAGGGAAGGTTTCACTGAAATTGTGACATATGAGAAAAGACCTGAAGTAAGTGAGAGAGTGGTCCATGAAACTGTCTAGAGAAAGATGATCTCAGAGAGAAAAACAAGTATAAGGGCCTGTGTAAGGAAGCTCATCTCATGTACATCACAGTAGAAATGTACCTGGAGATTGAACATTTGTTGTCACCATGCTCTTAAATGATAAGATATCATCCTATAAAGGAATCTGAAGTTGTAATAAATTAGTTTTACTCAGCTTCAATTACGTTGTATATATAGTAGGCACTGCCTGAATTATAAGTTTTTTTAATCAGGTTTATTTTTTATTTAGTAAGTCAAAGCTCAATTTCTATTTCTTTACAGGATATTTTGTTTTCTTTTCAATTAAACTATGAAAAGGTTCTGTTAGAGTTAAAATGCCATGGTTAGATTTCTATTTTTATATCTTATTTATTTTTTAGGAGGTACCGAGGATCAAACCCGAGCTCCTGTAAATGAAAAGGAGGTGCTCAACCACTTGAGCCACATCCGCTCCCCTATTTTTATATTTAATGTCACCCCTATAAGTAACTTTGTTATGAAAATGTTTTCTGAATGGTTAGTTTACTTTATACATCCAATGTGATATTAGTATTGGCACAAGGGCATGCTTTTAAATCCTTTGTTAATTATATTTTATTCTTTCCAAGAGCAAGAACTACATGTTGAAATAATGTATTTCTTCGTTTCATATGCAACCATAAATTAACCTGGAATAATTTAGGCAAAAGGGTTTCCTAATATGAAATTGGATATTATAAATAGATTTCTTTTATAAAATAACGGTATATATTCTATTTTCTTCCTAAGGTAGATTTTTCTGTGTTTGTGCATGAATGATATAGTGACTTTATTTGCCATAGTCCTAAGACGGAAACAAATATGAAATGTCCATCAACAGGAGAATAGTAAACAAAATTGTGACATATACACACAATGGAATAGTATTCATCAATAAAAAGTAACAAATTGTTGATACATTTTTAAAAAATGGATGAATCTCAAAATAATTATACTCAGTGAAAAAAGCCAGACATAAAAGAGTATATACTATATGATTCAATTTATGTAAAATTCTAGAAAAGGCAAACTAAACCATAGTGACAGCAAGCAGATTGGTGGTTGCTTGGGAATGATGTGAAGTGGGGTGGGGAAGCTGGGAGAAATGTATTTCAAAGAGGTACAAGGGAACATTTGGGTGCTATGTTCATTATCTTGATAGTGGTAATAGTTTCACAGATGTGTACATGTCAAAACTTATGTAATGGTATACTTTATTTGCATTTCATTGTGTATCAATTACACCTCAGAAAACTTTAAAAGAACAAATGTGTTGAGAATATAAAACAATGCAGCCATATTGAAAAACAGTTGGGTAGTTGTCAAAAGTTAAACATGGAATTACCATATAACCCCCTACGGATCTAGCCAAGAGAAATGAAAACATGTGTCCACACAAGAACTTGTACGTGAATGTCCGTAACAACATTATTCATAATAGCCCCAAATTGGAAACAACCCCAATGTCCATCAACTGATGAATTGATAAACAAATGTGTTATATCTGTGTAATGTAGTATTATTCAGCAATTAAAAAAAAGAAGTCCTGATATATGCTACAACATGAATGCAATTCAAAAACTTCATGCTACGTGAAGCCAGTCACAGAAGACCCATGTTCTATGATTCCATTATATGAAAAGTCCAGAATAGGCAAATTTATAAAGACAGAAATTAGAGTAGTGGTTGCCTGGGGCTGGGGCTGGGGGTGGGAGAAAGAGGAGGATATGAGGGAATAACTGCTAATGGGTACAAGTTCCTTTTTGAGATGATGAAAACGTCCTAAAATTAGATTATGGTGATGGTTGCACAACCCTGTAAATATACCAAAAAACCACTGAACTGTATGCTTTAAATGGCTGAACTTTATAGTTTGTATATCTTAATGAAGCTATTAAAAATTACCTATGTAGCTGGCATTCTATTTCTGTCGGCCATTGCTGTTACAGAAGAGCACAGCTTGGTACAAAATTTTGACCCTGGTAAGGACAAAGACATAATGGCAAGGTAGATGTTTTCATTTGCTAGGTTGCTGAAAGCAGATGTCATGAAATGGGTTACCCTGACAGTGGAAATTTATTAGCTTACAGTTTTGAGGCTGAGAAAAATGTCCAAATCAAGGCTATGCTTTCTTTCCTATTAGTAACCTAAACAAAAGGTCCCACCTACAGTAATGGATTAACTCTAAAAAACATAATTTCCAGGGGTCCATCCAGCTTCAAACTGTCACACTCCACCCTTTGGACCCTAAAAAGACATGTATTTTCCATATGAAAAATACAATCATTCCATCACAATATGCCATCAGCCTTAAATCATTTTAGTAACGATATTACATTCAAAGTCTTATCAGAATCAGTTATAGGTATGGTCTGTCATGGGGCAAAACTCCCCTCAGGCTATGAACCTCTGAGACTTAGAACAAGTTATATGCTTCCTCTATACAAAGGGAGGTAGTCATAGGATAAAAGTTCCCATTGCCGTAGGGAGAAATTGGAAGGAAAACTGGGGTCATGGGTCCTAAACAATTCCAAAATCCTGCAGGGCATACTCCATTAGATTTCAAGGTCTGAGAGTTATCTATGGAATGATACTTTGTCCTTTGGACATGATTTAGCCACAGCTCCACCCTTTCCAAGCCCTTGCTTCCCTGCTCCCCCCAGAAACTGGGGTGAGAGCTCCAGTATCTCCAAGCATTGGGGTAAGGACCATGCTCTCTGTTCCACCCTTGTCAAGCATAGGTGACATGCTAGGCTCACTCTCTGAGAACACTGGGGTGATTGCCAGATTCACCCCAATCCACAGAAAATTGGCTCCACCATCTGAGAAAACGGGTGGAGGCCAGATGCCCGACTATCTCAGGCATGACTTAACCCAGTCAGAATAGTGGGATGGTGGCCAGACTCTCCCCAATCCCCAGGGACTGTGCTCCACCCTCTCTGCAGACCTGCTGACATCACTCTTCCTGAACAACAGGGCAGAGGGCTCCCCGTCCTCCCCCATCAATTGCTGGAGCATATTTACCCTTTCCACACACGTGTGTCAGACAGAAGGACTTTCCACAGATCATTTCTGGATAATTACCTTCCCAGTCCTGACTTACACTGAAATGGCAGACTGGTTCCATACTTGGTTAGATCCTCACATGGAGCGCTATTTTCTGGGGACTTGTTTTTTGGAAGCTCAGAATTTTCCAAACTACCAAATTCTGATTTATTTTTACCCAAGAGTTCAGTTCTCAGCTTATCCCTTCGCTCTTGCATTTTGCTATAACTTGCAAGGATAAACCAGGTTGCATTTTCTACATTTAATTTGGAAATCTCCTCAGCTAAATATCCAAGCTCATCACTTTTAAATTCTGTCTCCATCCACCATCAGAACACAATTTTTTCCTAGTTCTCTGCCACTTTAAAAAAAGGTTACCTTTCTTCCAGTTCGCAATGACACAGTCATCATTTCTAAGGCCTCACCAGAAGTACCCTTAGTGTCCATAATTCTACCAACAGTCTCTTCAGAGCAATCTAGCCTTTTCTGTCAGGCACCTCACAGTTCTTCCCACATATGAATCCATAAGCTGTTTCCACGTTTTTGATATTTGCAGTAGCAGCACCACCCTCTTCTGGTACCAAAATCTGTTGTAGTTTGTTAAGCTGCCAAAAGCAATATATCAGAAATGGGTTGGCTTTTACAATGGGAATTTATTAGCTTATAAGCCTACAGTTCTGCGGCCATGAAAATGTCCAAATCAAGACATCATCAAGTGATGCTTTTTTTCCCTGAAGACCTGCTGGACTCCACTGTCGTATGGCAAAGTACAAAGTAATTTTCCCTTCTCCTCTCGGTTCTATTGCCATTGGCTCCTTGGTTCCATGGCTTTCTCTCTGCTACTGTGTGTTTCTCTCCATATTCATCCCATTTACTAAGGACTCCAGTAAGAGGATTGATTAAGACCCACCCTAGGCCATGCCTTACTGAAGTAACCTAGTCAAGGGCCCTAAACTGAAGTATTGTAATCAAAATGTCCCGCCCACAATAGGTTTACACCCACGGGAATGGACTAATTCTAAGAACATAATTTTTGGGAGTCCATCCAGCTTCGAACTGTCACAGTGATACTATCCTTGTAAGTTCATTGAGGAATTGTTTCCATTCATTCATCCATCCATTCATTCATTCCCTATTAACTGAGTGCCTGCTGTGTGCAAGCTTTTGTTTGGTTTACAGCTGGGCTTGAAGCAGTAGGATTACTTTATTTCTAGAATACCACAACAAAATCTTATCATAAAAACATTTTTATTCCCCTTTAGAGACTGTTAATATTTTGCAGGTAGAAATTGCTTTTCAACTTCTTGAAACTTGAAGATCACTTCTAGTTGAGAGCAGGGTGTTGATGGGAGCGAAGAAACTAAAAAAATTTAGAAGATAAAGTGAAGTTGAAATATGTTAAGATGCTACCATATATTGATTTCTTCCAGAGGGGATTTTTGCTAGACCTGATTCTGACAGCCAGGTCAGCCTAATGCTTTTATTAACTGCTCTCTTGCCTGATTTCATTTTTTGTGGTTGTACCTACTGCTGTGACATACTAATTGAATGTGGGATTTAAGATCAGGGTCTAATGTCAGACTGTCTTGGTTCACAGGCCCTGCCATTTAATGTGTGTGCAAACACACATTAGTTACAGCCACCCTAAGTCTCAGTTTCTTTCTCTGTAAATGGGAATAAGATCACTATGTAATTAGCTCATAAGACTGTTGTGCTAAATAAAAAGTGTTTAGCACAATGCCTGGTCCATATAGTATAAGCAGTGTTAGCAATAATAGTGATAAATTTTTGGGAACCCTGACAATAGCCTGTCTTCCTTAAAGTGCTATATGACATTGAGGAAAGTAATAGGCATTTATCTTTGAAATTTTATTTTTATTTATTAAATGTAAGTAGTATGTTCATTTTTTTTTGCTTTTCTTTTATTTTTTTTATAAAGTTGTTTCATTTTCTTTTTTTATTATTTCTTTCTTTCTTTTCCCTTCACCCCCAACCCCCCGTTGTCTGCTCTCTGTGTCCATTTGTTGCGTTTTCTTCTTTGTCCGCTTCTGTTGTTGTCAGCGGCATGGGAATCGTGTTTCTTTTTGTTGCTTCATCTTGTGTGTCAGCTCTCTGTGTGTGCAGTGCCATTCCTGGGCAGGCTGAACTTTCTTTTGCACTGGGCGGCTGTCCCTACAGGGCACACTCCTTGCGCGTGAGGCTCCCCGACGTGGGGACACCCCTGCGTAGCATGGCATCTCTGCGCACATCAGCACCCCGCATGGGCCAGCTCCACACGGGTCAAGGAGGCTCGAGGTTTGAACCGCAGGCCTCCCATGTGGTAGACAGACGCCCTATCCACTGGGCCAAGTCTGCTTCCCCTTTACTTTCATTTTTGAAATTTTATTATGCGTTTCTCTACCTTGAGAACTTCATAATCCAGTACATGTATACATGATTTTTCTGTCTTTTTTTGTGCATTGAACTCTGGTATAAAAATAGTTAGAAAACTTCTGATCTCAAATTTATAGAAAATATCCTCACCATCTCCTCCCATGCTTTCAAGCCCAAGGAACTATCTCTAAGAAATTTCTCAAAACAGTAATATGGGATGTATAAAAAAAAAAGAAAATAAAGCAAGGAAGCAAGCGTGTTCTAAAACAAAAGAGGTACTTCCAGTAGAGGGAGATATTGGCAAAATAATCATGCTACATGATATGCATGTGTAATTGTCAGCAAGTTTCAAAACAGAGCTTCCCCTAGGGGCACAGTGGGTATAGCTAATTTAGAATTAACTAAATATAAGTTGAGTAACATTGTGGATGCTATTTTTTCCAGTCGCAAAACCCAAAAAATTTTTACAATTACCTAAAGTAGTACTTTGAGCATTATTGTACCATTACCATTGCCATGTAACTTTTCTCATGGACTGTTTCAGAAATGGAAGTAAAGACAAAATTATTGACATCTCTTGCGCTGTTACCTCTAAAAATAGCGTGTAATGACAGTTACAGACTGGATCATTTGGAAAAAAAAAAGGTATAGCAGCTATATTTCCATAATTTAAACAGATATTTTCCATGGCATTTTAGACTAACAGACCTAACTGGTATCAGTCCTAAGTGACATAAACTAATGGACTGAATCAAAATATTCTTCTTTTTCAAAATGTAAATCACAAAGATTTATACCTTTATCTTTGTGATTTATACCTCTACATTTCTGAAATTACTGGGCAGCTTATAATTAAAAACAAAATAATATTTAATTCAGGTTGGATTGGAATTTTTTCAAGTAGTTTCAGTAGGATAGTTTCAGTTGATTGGAACCTTTTTTTTCCAACAGAAACATCAGATTTCTTTCTCTTGGCAACATTGTCCAATAACTGACTACTATAATAGTCCCTCTGCATGTTAAGATGTAATACTCTTATTCTATCACACTCTAAGAAATTGCTTCCCTGGGACTTGGGGATGTTGAGAAGTCCCTTAAATCTGAGAGTCTTACTTAATAGTTGACTGAGTTTTTCCCTCTGTATCATGCCTTAATATTTTGTGTGGATTTTATTACTTTTGGCTGCATTATTAAATTCAGTTTGTAAAATATCCAAATACTTTATGAACTACACAAAATATATCTTAAATAAATTCACCACAGAATTTTATATTTTAATTTTTATTTAGTTGATTCAGAAATGGAAGTTGCACATCTTATTATTTTATCCTTATTAATGAATTACCACCTCTAGCTAAATAGATATTAGCTTTAACATGTAGGGATTTTTGGTTTTTTTTTTTAAAGATTTATTTTTTATTTATTTATCTCCCCTTCCCTGCCCCACTCCCCCCCCCCCCCGCCCCCCAGTCTCTGTGTCCATTTGCTGTGTGTTCTTCTGTGTCTGCTTGTATTCTTGTCAGTGGCACCTGGAATCTGTGTCTGGTTTTGTTGTGTCATCTTGGAGTTCTACCAGTGTTTGTCAGTTATCTTGCTTTTAGTTTTGGTTAGGCAGGATCATTATGTTTTTGTTTGTTTGTTTGTTTTAATTAGCGTTAATAGATCACAAGGAATGTTACATTAAAAAACATTAAAAAAACAAAAAACATAAGGGGTTCCCATATAACGCGCTCCCCACCCCCCACCACATCATTTTTGTAAATTGTATTTTTTTGAAGATACATACATCACACAAAAAAATGTTGCATTAAAAAATATAAGAGGTTCCTGTATACCCCCCACCCTCCCTACTATAAAAGTATTGTGATGAGTAATAGAAGAAATTTTAGCATCAGGGTGGATAAAGTGGCCACAGTAGTTGCTGAGGGCAGGGAGAGGGTAGAAGAAATGTGATGTGGGGGCATTTTTGGGATTTTGAGTTGTCCTAAATGATATTGCAGGGTCAGATGCTAGACTTTATATATCCTGCCATAACCCACTGAATGTACTGGGGGAGAGTGCAAACTACAGGGTAAACTATTATCTGCATAGTGCAGCAGTGCCCCAAAATGTGTTCACCAAGTGCAGTGAGTGTGCCACAATGATGAGGGAGGTTGTTGGTGTGGGAGGAGTGTACCCAGAAGATCATTATATTTTGTGTTAAGTAGATTTTTATTCACTTTTATAAGTAACTGTGGAGGATCAGTTATGCTAAAGTAGACTTTATAGTATGTGATATGTTTTTTCTTGTAGAATCATACTTTTGAAAGATGACCGTTTTACTTAATTCATTTAATCACTAGATGTGTGGTTTTTTTACTATTAAGAATAATTTTTAAAGAATGGACTTAATTGTACTTCTCCACCAAGAGTTTCTTGAACCATTACTGACAAATTAGAATGCTTTTTGTTCATAGAAAGAGGAGATTGAGCAAATGAAAAGCAAATCTGTCAGTCTGCTTATGTGTATTCATTAGAATGGGCAGCATTATGCTTCAAAAATAAGGCTACAAACTAAGTGACTAAAAACAAGAAAACTTACTTTTATATATACTGCCTGCCCATTTTACGTTGCCAGGAGTTCTGTCTTTGTCATAGTCATTTAGGGACTCAAGCTGAGTGATGTTGCTTCTTCACATATGCTTTTCTAATTGCAGAGCTGGGGAAAAAAGAATAGTAAAACCTCTGCTACTTATATTTCTATCTGGAAATGACTTATTTTCCTTTTCTAAGATATGACCACACCTGTTGGTTGCCACAGGGGTATACGATTCTTACACAGAGAGGGGCACCAGATATTTATGAACAGTAGGACAGTAAACCATACTATTCTATTCTAAATGCATGAGCATTTGAAATTATCAACAATTATTGTACTAAATTTTATAGACTGTCTAGTTTTAAATTGACCATGGGAAGAAAATAAGGTTTTTTCACTGTGTTAGTCAGCCAAAGGGGTGCTGATGCAAAATACCAGAAATTGCTTGATTTTTATAAAGGGTATTTATTTGGGGTAGGAGCTTACAGATACCAGACCATAAAGCATAAGTTACTTCCCTCACCAAAGTCTATTTGGAACAAGATGACTGCCGACGTCTGTGAGGTTTCAGGCTTCCTGGGTTCCTGTGTTCCTGGGGCTTGCATTTCTCTGGGTTTGAGGTTCCTTTTTTCCTGGCTGGCTTCTCTTTTCTCTGTGAGCTTACTTCCAAGGGCTCCAGCTTAAGTCTTCAGCATCAAGCTCCAACATCAGGAACCCCAACATCAGAAAGCCCTCAACTCTGTTCTTTGCCATGCCTTTTATCTGTGAGTCCCCACCCACCAAGGTGTGGGGACTCAATGCCCTAATCATAACCCAATCATGCCCAGATACAGATCAGATTACAAGCATAATCCAGTATCCATTTTTGGAATTCATAACCATATCAAACTGCTACATTCACCTTAATATAAACTGATTCGTTTTGGAACCCATTATGACAGTGCATTGAACATATATGCATCCTAAAAGACAACCATTCTACATGGTCCAAATTATTCAAGAACTGTTTTACAATAAATTCACAGTTATAGGTATGCCAGTACAGTTCATAAATTTGATGGCACATTACTGTTGAGCAAGATTTTAAACTTTTATTTTTATTTTTATTTTTGGTTCTTAGAACTACAAAAAGAATGGCTAATTTTAATTTGGAAATTTAAATATACAATTGTATACAAAATGAAGAGAAAACAGTGTGCTACAAATAGCTAATCATTTAAATAGTAAATAAAAATGGAATCTCTGGAGAGATATTACCAAAGTTCATATCAAAATGAAAATAATATATTTTTCTATGAAATCTGATATTTTTCATTTATTGTTTTATTACTTCTAACAAAATAACTATTGTTTAATTACTGCTAAAATTTTTCTTTCTGTCCTGATTTTTTCAGGTCTTACTGATTTTCCCAAAATATTTTGTGAGGCTTCCAAGAAGCTGGTGAGTGTGGAAGACTTTGCTCTGGCTACAAAATATTATTCTGTACAAAACTTGGGAATATGTACTCCTTTTGAACAGTTACTTGTAGCCCTTCAAGGAAATAAAAAAAAGAGAACTGGTATGTATATTTATGCATATATGTATATATGTTTTTTGGGGGGTACTTAGAAACAATATATTGTTCAACTATATATTTCTGTGTATATCTTTCCAACATATTCTTAATTCATTGTTAGGTCTTATATCATGAATTTGGTAGATTAGCTTTTGCCCAGAAGAGTAGGCAATCTGATGCACCACATTAAGCAAAACAACTTAGTTATGAATCTCCACATTTTTTCTTACCTTAACCTGTTGGAAATCTTACTTCATATAGTTCCTGCCCCTAAACAAAGATTCTAGTGGACTTCTACAAATTTCAACATCCTTACATTCATTTTAGCTGACCATATCAATATTATATTAAATGTAAATAGACTAAACACTCCAGTGAAGGCAGGGATTACAAGACTTAGTGATAGAAAAAGTTACTACTCAATGTTGAGAGGAAGAATTAGCAATAAGTAATCTTAGCTCTTCTTTGGTATTATGTTCTATCATCCACAAAGCTCTTTTTAGCCATTATTCATTCAATTTTCAGTTACTTTCTCACCTTTTTATTCTGAAAAGTTCCATATCTACAAAAATGTTGCAAGAATAGTACTGTGAACACTGTGTACATTTTACCTAGATTTACCAATTGTAAAAATTTTGTACATTTGGCTTTTTTTCCCCTCTACACATACACATACATACACATGTTTCTCTTCTGAATCCTTTGAAAATAAATTACAGATATCATGACTGTGATAGTTAATTTGTGTCAACTTGGCTAAATTTTTTTTAAATCTTAGATTAAGATTTTTTTAAGCAAATCAATTTTATTGATACATATTAATAAAGCATAAATCTATCCATAGTGTTCAATCAATGGTATTTGATGTAATCACATAGTTGTACATCATCGCTTCAGTCATTATTAGATCATTTTCATTAATCCAATAATAATAATAATGGAAACAAACAAAAAAACTCATCAGTTCTCAGTCTCTCTGTCCTTCCCCTGCCATACATAGCTGCTATTCGTTTCCTTCTCTAGGTTATTTTTATTTATATTTCAAAAAACAGTCTTATATGTGCAGTATTACCCATATTTGAATTTCACATGAGGTTTCACTATATTATGCAGTTTCATGGTACATTTTTAGCTTTTCTTCTAGTAATATACAGACTTCTAGTAATATATTAGACTTTCCCTTTCAACTACTATCATACCCATATATAGCTCTGCTAGTTACCAATATTAAGATGTGCGTTTACCATTTCTGTTATTTCCAAAGGTTTACAAACAACTTTTTTTTTACCAGTTCTGCACAGGTTAAACCTCAGCTTTCCATTCACTACCCTCATACTATTTTCTTGTGACCTCTGTTCTAATTATTAACTCCATGAGTTTACACAGTGTGTTTAGTTCATAATAGTGCAGTCATACAATATTTGTACTTTATCTGATTTGCTTCACTCAACATAATGTCCTCCAGGTTCGCCCATGTTGTCATAAGCTTCATGACATCATTTTTAAAGCTGCATAATATTCCATTTTGTGTATACACTACAGTTTGTTTATCCTTTCATTGATTGATGGACATAACACCTGGGTTGTTTCCATCTGTTGGCAATTGTGAATAACAACACTATGAATATCAGTGTGCAGATGTTTGTTCATGTCACTGCTCTCAGTTCTTATGGGTATATGCCTACTAATGGTATTGCCAAGTCATATGGCAAGTCTATATTCAACTTCCTTAGGAACTGCCAAAACGTCCTCCACAGTGGCTGTACCATTCTATATTCCCACCAACAATGAATAAACATTCCTGTCTATCCACAGCCTCTCCAACACTTAAAATTTTCTGACTTTTTAATACAGGCCATTTTAATAGGTCTGAAATGATATCTCATTGTAGTTTTGATTTGCATTTCCCTGTCATTAGGGATGTTGAACATTTTTTATGTGTTTTTTTCACCATTTGTATTTCTTATTTAGACAAATATCTTTTCAATTCTTTTGCCCATTTTTAAATTGGGTCATTTGTCTTTTTATTTAAAAGTTGTAGTATCTTTTTATATATGGTATCATGGATATTAAACCCTTATTGCATATGTGATTCCAAATATTTTCTCTCATTGAGTCAACAGCCTTTTTACCCTTTTGACAAAGTCCTGTGAGTTGCAAAAGTGTTTAATTTTGAGGAGGTCCCATTTATGTATTTTTTGTTTTGTTGCTCATGCTTTGGATGTAAGCTTTAAGAAACTATCGCCTACCACAAGATCTTGAAGACGTTTTCCTGCATTTTCTTCTAGGAGTTTTATTGTTGTCACTTTTATATTTAAGTCCTTAATCCATTTTGACTTAATTTTTGTATAAGGTGTGAGATAGGGGTCCTCTTTCTTTCTTTTAGATATGGTTATCCAGTTTTCCTAACACCATTTGTTGAAGACACTGTTCTGACTCAGCAGGGAGGGCTTGACAGCCTTGTCAAAAATCTCTTGACTGTAGATGTGAGGGTCTATTTCTCAGTTCTAGATTAGGTTCCTTTGGTCAATTTGTCTGTCTTTATGCCAGTACCATCCTGTTTTTTTACCACTGTAGTTAAGTAATATGCTTTAACATCAGGAAGTGAGAGTCCTACACATTCTTTCTTCCTTTCTAAGACTTTTTTTTTTAAGATTTATTTATTTATTTAATCCCCCGCCCCCCCCCCCCCCCCCGGTTGTGTGTTCTCTGTGTCTATTTGCTGCATCTTGTTTCTTTGTCCGCTTCTGTTGTCATCAGCGGCGCCATTCCTGGGCATGCTGCACTTTCTTTCGCGCTGGGCGGCTCTCCTTACGGGGCGCACTCCTTGCGCGTGGGGCTCCCCTACATGGGGGACACCCCTGCGTGGCAGGGCACTCCTTGCCGCATCAGCACTGCACATGGGCCAGCTCCACACGGGTCAAGGAGGCCTGGGGTTTGAACCGCGGACCTTCCATGTGGTAGACGGACGCCCTAACCACTGGGCCAAGTCCATTTCCCCCTTTTTAAGACTTTTTTTTCTATTTGGGGCCCCTTACTCTTCAAAATAAATTTGATAATTGGCTTTTCCATTTCTGCAAAACAAGGATGTTGGGATTTTTATTGGAATTGCATTGATCCTGTAAATTAGTTAGGCTTGAATTGATATCATAACTATATTTAATCTTTCAGTCCATGAACATGGAATGTCCTTCCATTTATTTAAGTCTTCTTCAGATTCTTTTAGCAAATTTTTTGGTTTTCTAAATACAGATCATTTATGTCCTTGGTTGGGTTTATTCCAAAATATTTTATTCTTTTAGTCACTATTATAAAGGGAATTTTTTTTTCTGACTTCCTCCTCTGTTTGCTCATCAGTAGTGTATGGAAACACTATTGATTTTTGCATATTAATCTCATATCCCACCAATTGGCTGAACTCATCTGTTAGTTGTATCCCACCAACTGGCTGAACTCATCTGTTAGTTCTAGTGACTTTTTTGTTTATTTTTCAGGATGTTCTAGATGTAGGATCATATCAGTGAATAGTGAAAGTTTTGCTTCTTCCTTTCCTCTTGGGTGCCTTTTACTTCTTTATCTGGTATAATTTCTCTAGCTAAAACTTCTCCAAAATATTGAATAACAGTGGTGACAGTGGGCATCCTTGTCTTGTTCCTGATCTCAGCAGGAAAGCTTTCATTCTTTCACCATTGAGTAAAATGCTAGCTATAGGTTTTCTATATATGCATTTTATTGAGAAATTGAGAAAGCTTCCTTCTATTCCTGTCATTAGAGTGTTTTTATCAAGATGGATGCTGTATTTTGTCAAATGCCTTTTCTGTATCAATTGAGAGAATTGTGTGATTTTTCTTCTTCAATTTATTAGTGTGATTTATTACACTAATTGAATTTTCTTGTGTTGAACCACTCTTGCATACCTGGGATAAAACACACTTGATTGCGGTATATTATTGTTTTAATGTACTTTTGGAATTGGTTTGCAAGTACTTTGAGCTGCAATTTTTGTTTTTGTGGTATCTTTATCTGGTTTTGGTATTAGAGTGATGTTGGCTTCATAGAATGAGTTTGTTCAGATTCTCCTGTTCAGATTTTTCAAAGAACTTGAGCAAGGTCAGTATTAGATCGTCTTTGAATGATTAGTAGAATTCACCTGTGAAGCCAACTGGTCCTGGGCTTTTCATCTTTGTGAGGTTTTTGATGAGTGTACCAATCTCTTGTGATTGGTTTGTTGAGGTCTTCTCTTTCTTCTCGTGTCAGTGTAGGTTACTCATGTGTTCGTAGGAATATGTCCATATCATCTACATTGTCTATTTTTTTGGCATACAGTTGTTCATAGTATCCTTTTATGATCTCTCTTATTTCTGCGGGGTCAGTGGTAATGTTCCCCCTCTCATTTCTGATTTCATTTATTTATGTCTTTTCTCATTTTATTCTTTGTCAGTCTAGTTAAGGGTTTGTTAGTTTATTTATTCTTCTCCAAGAACTAACTTTTGGTTTTGTTGATTCTATTTATTTTCGTTCTTGATTTTGTTACTTCTGCTTTGATTTTTATTATTTCTTTCCGTCACTTGGTTTGGAATTAGTTTGCCGTTCTTTTTCTGATTCCTCCAGGTGTGTAGTTAGAGCTTCAATTTTAGCTCTTTCATCTCTTTGAATGTAAGCATTGAGTGCTATAAATTTCTGTCTCAGCATTGCCTTTTCATTGTTCCATACGTTTTTTTAAAAATTTATTGAAGTATATCACTCATACATAAACATACATAAACAATAAGTTTATAGCAATAGTTGTGAATATACAAAACAAACATATATAACATCATACAGAACTCTTGTGTACCTCACCCTAG
Organism: Dasypus novemcinctus; assembly: GCF_030445035.2. Classification (NCBI taxonomy): domain Eukaryota; kingdom Metazoa; phylum Chordata; class Mammalia; order Cingulata; family Dasypodidae; genus Dasypus; species Dasypus novemcinctus. Next base: position 65,350,864 of record NC_080684.1, read on the forward strand.
CACCAATACCTTGCATTGTTGTTAAACATTTTTATTAATTTTTAAAGACCATTATCAAAATACTATTAACCAAAGTATTTTCCCAACCCACCCTGTTATTATTATCTTTGTATCATTTATATATGAACATACATACAAACAGTAAGTATGTAGTAAAATTTGTGAACTTACAAAGCAAACATGCATAACATCATACAGGGGTCCCATACATCAACCGTCGACCAACACTTGCATTGTCATGAGATGTTTGTTACGAATTATGAAAGAATATTGTCAAAATCTTACTACTAATTCTAGTACTTATCTTACATTTGGTGTATTTTCCCCCCCAACCCACCCTGTTATTACTTTTTAAATATGTTTTTATGACAGAAGTTGTAAACTCACAAAACAATCTCGTAAATGTGAAGGATTCCCAAACAACACCCCTCTATCAACCCACCACACTGTGGTGGAACATTTGTTAGAGATAAGATAATATCATCTGATTGTTACCACATCCATAGTGTACATTTGGCACACATTTTCAATACTGCCCCATTATCAACACAGTACATCTTTGGCATAGATACCAGAATATTACATTATTACGGCTAACCACAGTCCATAGGTCACTCCAGTTTTATTTTTCCTGTGCTTCTCCACATTCCCACCACCCTGCAATAGTGGTGTACATTTGCTCTAGCTAACAAAGGGTACTCTTGCATCTGTACCATCAACCACAATTTCATCCACCTCTTGGTTTACTGTGCTGTTCTGTTCCTAGAATATTCTCTAGCATTCTGTCAATTGGCATTTACACACCTAGACTGCCATTTTCAGCCACATCCCCATTTATAAACTGGCTGTTACTATGTGTTACCATCCACTCTGTACATTTCTACACTTTTACAGTAAAGCTAATTAAAATTTCTGCATACATTAAACATCAGTAATGCATCTCAGTCCTCCTCTTACCTCCTTTAAGAATCTGCCATGTACCACCAGGTCCTGAATATATTTTGCTACAATTTATTCTAGAACTGTTATAGTTCTTGCTTTTATTTTTAAGTTTTTGATCCATTTTGAGTTAGTTTTTGGATGAGGTGTGAGATAGGGGTCCTTTTTCCTTCTTTTAGCTATGGATATCCAGTTCTTTCAGCACCATTTGTTGAATGGACTGTTCTGCCCAAGTTTTGTGAGTTTGACAGGCTAGTCAAAAATCACTTGACCATACATGTGAGGGTCTGTTTCTGAACCATCAGTTTGGTTCCATTGGTCTATGTGTCTGTCTTTATGCCAGTACCATGCTGTTTTTACCACTCTAGCTAAGTAATATGATTTTAAAGTTTGGAGATGAGAGCTTGCTTTTCCTTTTTAAGATATTTCTGGCTATTCAGGATCCCTTACCCTTCCAAATAAATTTGATAATCATGTTTTCAATTTTTTAAAAAAATGCTGGTGTTCTTTTTATTGGTATTGTATTGAATCTGTATATCAATTTGAGTAGAATTGGCATCTTAATGATATTTAGTCTTCCAGTCCATGAGCATGGAATGTTCTTCCAGTCATTTAGGCCTTGCTTGATATCTTCTAACAATGACTTGCAGTTTTCTGAATGCAAGTGCTTTACATCATTGGTTAAGTTTATTCCTAACTATTTGAGATTATCTGTCATATATTATTTTCACCACTCTTTTGACACTTTTTGGTTACTGTTATTGACATAATTTTTGTTTCTAGACTCTCTTCCAGGCCTCTCTCTCCTGTCTTTTCTCTTCAGGTTCTAGCCCACCCTTCAGTATTTTCTGAATATCTGGTCTCTTTGTTAGAAATTCTCTCAGTTTCTGTTTATCTATGAATATTCTAAACTTGCCCTCGTTTTTGAAAGACAGTCTTGCCAGATAGAAGATTCTTGGCTGGAAATTTTTCTCTTGTAGTATCTTAAATATATCAGACCACTGTCTTCTTGCCTCCATGGTTTCTGGTGAGAAATCAGCACTTAATCTTATTGGTATCCCTTATATGTTATGCATTGCTTTTCTTTTGCTGATCTCAGAATTCTCTCTTTGTCTATAGCATTTGACATTCTGATTAGTTCGTGTTTTGGAGTTGGTCTATTAAGATTTTTTCAGATGGGAGTATGTTGTGCTTCTTCAACATGGATATCTATGTCCTTCAATAGGGTTGGAAAATTTTCCATCATTATTTCTTCAAATATTCCTTCTGCCCCTTTTCTCTTCTCCTTCTGGGACACCCATGACACATATGTTTGCATGTCTTTTGCTGTCATTTAGTTCTCTGAGACCGTGTTCAATTTTTTTTTGTTCTTTATCTGTTCTTTTGTATGTGCACTTTCAGAGGCCATTTGTTCAAGCTAACCAATCCTTTCTTCTGTGTCCTCAAATCTGCTATTATATGATTCCAGTGTTTTTTTAATTTCATTTATTGCACCTTTCATTCCCATAAAGTTTGCCCTTTTTCTGTGTATGCTTTCAAATTCTTCCTTGTGCTCATCCAATGTCTTCTTAATATCCTTACTCTCTTTAGCCATCTCATTATTAAAGAGATTTGTTTGAACATCTATGATTAGTTGTCTCAATTCATTATGTCATCTTATCTTGTTCCTTTAACTGATCCATATGTTCCTGTTTCTTAGTGTAGATTGTAATTTTTTGTTGGTGTCTTCACAGCTGACTTACTAGATTATTTATTCTGGTTGCAGTTTTTCTTTAGTTTAGGGCTTCCTGCCCATTCTTCATTGCTAGTTGTGTAGTAGGAGCCAAGGATGTACTTGGTGCTATAAGCTGTGGAGGCTAAAGTTTCCCGCATTGCCCAGGGACCAATGAAGCCTCTCCCAGGTTTATCCTTTGCCAGGGGTAGGCACAGAGTCACAGCTGTGTGGAATAATCCAAGTTGTGCAGGCCTAGACTGTAGTTTCCCAGAGAGACTGAGGAAGCTTCATGCCCCTCTCTCCCCTACCTTGGGTGGGGATGTAACTGCAGGTGAGGGCAGCAGTCTATGTAGTGCGGGTCCAAGATGACCGCAGTTACCCTAGTAGACTTCCTGTTATTCAGTCTGTGCCAGTCAGATGTACCTGCAGTTACCTGGATAGGCTGGTGCAGGGCCCACTAGTTTCCTCCCTACCAGAGATGGGGCTGAAGCCTAGACTATGGCTGCAGGCTGATCTAGGTGAAAGAAACCAGTCCCTATGGTCACTATGATTTCCAGTCAGTCTGGCTTCTGCTCATGCTGGGGACAGAGTCAAAATGGTGGCTGTCAGCCTCTTTCTGACTTGGAAACGTTCAAACTTTAGCCGTTCTTAGGGTTATACTTTAGCCAGCTGAATTTACTAATCAGTAGCTGAATTCAGTGGCCAACCATTTCTTCCTCCCCTTTTTTTGGGAAATGGACCTTCAAATTCCAGCCATAGGATAGCTCCTGGGACAGCTTGCACTGCCAAAGAAGGATAATTACCGGCTTGGTCGTAACTTCCCAGAGAGGGTGGCACAGGTCTCCCCAGCTTCCTCCCTGCCGGAGGTGGGGCTGGGCCTAGGCTAGAGCTGCTATCTGATCTGGATGGAAAGAAGCTGGTCCCAACAGCTCTGTGATTTTCAGTCTGCCCTGCTTCCCTTCATGCCAGACACAAAGTTAAGATGATGACTACCAGCCTCTTTCTGACTTGGACAGGTTTAAACTTCAGCTGTTCTTAGGGTTATACTTTAGCCTGCCAAATTAACTAATTAGTAGCTGAAGTTGGTGCCCAACCATCTCTTCCTCCCCCATTTTTGGGAAGTGGAGCTTTTAATGCCAGCCATGGAACAGCTCCCGAGGTGGCTTGTGCATCCAGTGGAGGATGGGTACCAGCCTCCATGGTGTGGAACACCCTACTTACAAATCTCTGCAGATGGGCAGTCTCCTCCTGTTCCTTCAAGGTTGTTCCAGGATACTCTTCTGGTCTCGTGGAGCCCCATACAGGTGCTTCAGCTAGGTCCAGATTGGTCTTGATGTTTTAACTGCCCTGTAGCAGGAGCTGACTCTAGGAGCTCCTTACTCTGCCACCATCTTGCTGGTTGTCACTCTGATTACTTTCGTCCTTTAGATTTTGATATGTTGTGCTCTTATTTTCATTCTTCTCAAGGCAAGTACTAAATTTTCTTGTAATTTTTTCTTATATCCACTGATTATTTAAAAGTGTATTTTTAATTTCCATACATTTATGAATTTTCCATTTTTCTATTCATCATTGATTTGTAGCTTCATTCCATTACCACCCGAAAGTGTTTTGTATAATTTCAGTCTTTTTTTTAAAGATTTATTTTTTTATTTCCCCCCTTCCTCGTTGTCTGTTCTCTGTGTCTGTGGCCATTTGCTGTGTGTTCTTCTGTGTCTGCTTGTCTTCTCTTTGGGAAGCCCTGGAAACCATTCCTGGAACCTTCTGGAGTGGGAGAGAGACATTCAATCTCTTGTGCCACCTCAGGTCCCTGGTCTCCTGGGTCTCTTATTGTCTCTCCTCTGTGTCTATTTTTGTTGCATCATCTTGCTATGCCAGCTCTCTGTGTGGGCCAGCACTCCTGTGTGGGCCAGCAATCCATGCGGACCAGCTTGCCTTCACCAGGAGGCCCTGGGAACCAAACCCTGGGCCTCCTATATGGTAAACAGAAGCCCAATCACTTGAGACATATCTGCTTCCCTCAATCTTTTTGAATTTATTGAGACCTGTCTTGCGACCCAACATATGATTTGTCCTGGAGAAGGATCCATTAGCACTTGGAAAGATTGTATATCCTGCTGTTGTGAGTGTAATGCTTTATAAATGTTCATTTATATTATTCAAGATCTCTGTTATTTTATTTATCCCCTGTCTAGATGTTCTATCCGATACTGAGAGTGGTATATTGAAGTCTCCAACTATTATTGTAGAGGCATTTATTTCTCCCTTCAGTTTTGCTAGTGTGTGCCTCATGTATCTTGGGACACCCAGGTTTGGTGCATATTATAGTTATTCTTGATGAATTGCCCTTTTTAAAAAATAAATAATGACCTTCTCTTATAACAATTTTGCATTAAACTCTTTTTGCCCAATATTAATACCACTACTCCAGCTCTTTTTTGGTTACTATTTGCATGGAATATCTTATTCCATCCTTTCACTTTCAACCTGGCTGTGTCCTTATGTCCAAGGTGAGTCTTGTAGACAGCATATAGATGGCTCATAAATTTTTTTAACTTTATTTTGTACATTTAATAAATGAAAATACAAACATAAAAAATAAAAAGAAAATGCAGTTAAATAAAAACATACATTTCTCAAATGTACTGCATACATATAAATTTTTTCTTTGAATCATACAATATGTAACACAGTTTATTTGGTTCATAGTAATGTAATCATGAAGTGTTTGTCCTTTTGTGTCTGGCTTGCTTTGCTCACCATAAGGATATAATTTTTATCCATTCTATCAGTCTATGTCTTTTGATTGTGGAGTTCAAGCCATTTGCATTCGATGTTATTATTGTAAAGGCATTACTTACTTCATCCATTTTATTCTTTGGCTTTCCATTGTCTTTTCTTACAATTGTCTGTCTCTCTTTTTACCCTTTATTTATTCTTCCTAATAATCTTCATTTCTACACTCTTCTCCAAGTCTCTCACCCTTGTTGTTTTTCCTTTCAGGCTGCAGTACTCCCTGTAGTAGCTCTTGAAATTCTGGTCTTTGGTAACACACTCTCTCAATTTTTGTTTGTCCTTTAAGACTTTAAATTCACCCTCATTTTTGAAGGATGGTTTTGCTAGAAATAGAGTTCTTGGCTAGCAGTTTTTCTTTCAGTACCTTAAATACATCATACCACTTTCATCTCATCACTGTGGTTTCTGATGAGAGGTCAACACTTAAGCTTATTGAGTTTCCCTTGTATGTGATGCTTTGCTTTTCTCATGCAGCTTTCAGAATCCTCTATTTATCTCTGATATCTGTCATTCTGAATAGTAGGTGTCTCAGAGTAGGTCTATTCGGATTTATTCTGTTTGGGGTGCATTGTCCTTCTTGGATGTTCATATTTAAATCTTTCATAATGGTTGGGAAGTTTGCAATATTTCCTCAAATATTCTTGCTGCCCCTTTCTGTTCTCTTCTCATTCTAGGACACTGATGATGTGTATGTTTGTGCGTTTTGTATTGTAATTCAATTCCCCAAGACCCAGTTCCATTTTTCCATCCTCTTCTATTTTTGTTCTCCTGTCTTTTCCAGTTTGGATATTCTGTCCTTGAAATCATTAATACTGTCTTCAAGCTATTCAAATCTGCTGTTATATGCCTCTAATTTTTTTTTTTTAGGTGGTACCGGGTTTTAAACCCAAGACCTCGTACCTGGGAAGCATATGATACAACCACTGAACTATATCCATGCTCCCAATGAGTTGGGGTTTTTTGTTTGTTTGTTTGTTTTTTGGCAGTACCAGGCATTGAACCTGGGACTTTGTATATGGGAAGCATGCTTAACCACTTGAGCTATATATGCTACCCTCTAATGTATTCCCCCACCCTGGGATGACTCCCTCGTCTGTCTGCTCACTGTCTACTTGCTGTGTCTGCTTGTTGTCTGCTCATTGTGTCTGCTCATTGTGTCCACTTGTTGTCTGCTTGTCTTCTTTAGGAGGCACCGGGAATTAAACCCAGGACCTCCCAAGTGGGAGGTGGGTGCCCAACCGCTTGAGCCACATCTGCTCTCAGCTCATGTGTCTGCTTATCATATCTGCTTGTTCACCAGCTTGTTGCATCAGCTTGTTGTGTCTGCTGTTAAGAGGCATCAGGAACTGAACCTAGGACCTCCCATTGGAAGGCAGGGACCCTACTGTTTGAGCCACATCCGCTCCCATCTAATGTAGCTTTAATCTCATCAATCATGTTTTTCATTCCATAAACTCTGTTACTTTCTTTGCAGGCCTTCAAATTGTTCTTTATGCTCACCCAATGTCTTCTTGGAGCAGATGTACGTTAGTCATATTTTCCTTCAATTTTTTTAATTGATTAAGTAGATTTGTGTAATTATCATTGATTAGTTGTCCTAAATTCTGTATCATGTTAGGATATTTGGCTTGTTCCTTTGTCTGAGTCATCTTTTTCTGTTTCCTAGTATGGCTTGTAATTATTGCTGATGTCTAGGCATCAGAATATGTTGGTGAATTTACTCTAACAGCCAATTTCTTTCTCTTGCCTACTACTTTTTTTCACAGCTCTTCTTTGGGGTTTGGTTCATCTTATTCTAAGTCTTTAAAACTGCCCAGCTTAAGTAATCAAAATCAGACTAGGGACTCAGTAATGGGGAACAGATTTTCTCTCAGGTGTGGGGTAGGAGAAACTTAAAAGCAATTTTTCTCCTTGCAGTTTCCTGGCTGGCCAGCAGATGGCACTCTTCAGTGTACATTTCCACAAAGGTATTTCTTTCAATAGAGATTGAAGGAAATCTGTGTTTCTGACCTGGCCAGAGCCAAGATTCCAAGCAGGCTGTACTGGCCAAATTCACTGAAGAGAAGCCCTCCGACACCCTGTCTCTTACCTTGTAACAGCTGACAGAGAGGAAGATAACTGTTCCCCTGTCAGTTGTCTGCAGTGAACCAGGGGCTTTATCCAGGCTTATTGTCTTGAGGGTGGGAAATGGGAGCCCTTCCTGGCTGCTGTGGTGGTTTGTTAACTCATGTTTGTTGTTTGGGTTCATTGCCTTTCTGTCGCTAACTCTTCTGAGAGTTACACAGTGGTATCCTGATCTGCTGACTTCTAAGTCAGGTCCCTTGGGCAGCTTTTGGCTCTTTTTCCACTATTTTTGTGAGTGAGTTGATCCCTGCCTGCCTACTCCGTGGCCATATTCCCAGAATTCCTCAACTTGGCTAAATTATGATATCCAGTTGATTGGTCAAGCACTGGCCTTGTTGATGTGAGGATATTTTCAGATGAACTGTGGCATCTGTAATAAGTTGACTACATCTATGCTTAACAACAACACAGTATGGTGAGTCTCCTCATCTAATCATTTGGAGGTCTTAAATGCTAGAACTGAGGATTTCAGAGGCCAGAAGAAACATGGTCTTCAACATTGGATCTTGCCAGAATTTCCAGCCTGCCAGCCTCCCCTAGGCAATTCAGACTAAGTGCTTCAGCATCGCCCTTAATTAGAGTTTCCACCTGTGATCTGTCCTGTGGCATTTGGACTTGCCAGCACCCATGAGCCGATTCTTTATAATGAATTTCTTTATATATATAGCTTGTTCGTTCTGTTTCTCTGGAGAACCCTGTGTAATACAATAACACTTCACTCTCAAATACTTCAGCATTTATCTTCTAAGAATAAGCACATTCTCCTATACATCCTATAGTACATAAACACATTCAGGAATTTAACATTCATGCAACCATATTATCAAATAAGCAGTCTGTATTCAAATTTCTCTAGTTTTTCCAGAAATATTCTTTAGAGTAATTTTTTTTTCATTCTACAGAAATCAGTCCAGGCTCACACATGACGTTAAGTTGTCATGTCTCTTTAATCTCATTTAATTTGGAATGGTTCCTCAGCCTTTGTTTTTCCTGACACTGATACTTTTGATGTATATAGGCTAGATTTGTCCTGTTATTCCCCCATGATTAGATACAGGTTATACATTTTTTATGGGAATACTACTTAAGTGATATTGTGTCCTTTTCAGTTCATCATTTCAGAAGACACACATGTATTTGTCTCAGTCTTGATAATGCTAAATTTGTTCATGGTAAAGGGGTATCTACTGGCATTCTCCATTGTAAAGGGACCTTTTCCTCTCTGAGACCTGTTCTTTATTATTTGTATGGCTTCTTTTATCTTGCTTTTATTTCTCTAACAATTTTAAGTGGTATTATTTCATAGGGGCATGGATTTAAAAAGAAGGGGCTATTTGATGAATCATGGCTCTTGGTCAGCACCTTCTGGCTGCAAATGAATTCATTAGCAACATTGTCAAGAAGGTTGTAGTCCATTGAATAGAACCAGCACCTTCCCAGCTACTGTGGATTGGCAGCAATTGAATAAACCTCTGTCAAAGTTTCATGAGATACTTTATTATAAGGCAGTCTTAGGTGCCCTTTATAAGGTCCAGAGGGCTTTATGGACAGCAAAGTGGTCAAAGAAATTTTTTCCCTGGCAGGAACAAACAGCAAGAGCACTATTCAAGGTCAGGATGGACTATGAGATATGCTAAATATAAGAGGAAGAATTGATTAGCCATGAAGGGGTACATGCTCGTGATAGGTGAGTGAGAAGGGCGTGTATTCCCCATCCTGTTGCATGTCAGCATATTGGCTTGCCATATTACTGTCTGCCAAAAGAATGGCATAGTGCCCCTTTTGAACGCTAAACATCCCTGATGGAGACCATGTTCTAACATGCCATCATCTTTGTGTATGACCTCTTTGATTCTTCTTAGTACTCTGCTAATAAACAGTTATTAGGAGGTGGTGGATGGGGAGGAACATGTTGTGGTAGACTGATTAATGGCCCCCCAAATATGTCCACATCCTAATCCCTGGAACCTATGAATATGTTATGTTACATCACAAGGGAGGATTAAGGTTTTATATGGAATTAAGGTTGCTTGTCAGCTGACCTTAAAATAGGAAAAGTATCCTAGATTATTCCAGTAGATCCAGTATAATAACAATGGTCCTTCAAAGATGGAAGAAGAATCAGTCATTATGATGTGATGTGAGAAAGATTCAACTAACTATGAATGTGAATATGGAAGGGTCCACAAGTCAAGAAATACAAGCAACCTTTAGAATCTGGAAAGGGCAGGAAAATGGATTCTCTCCTAAAATGTGTTGAGGATGTGGAAAGGAATGGAATTTTGAATTCAGTATTATAGTAAAATTGAAAGGAATTGCTCTATATATGACACATTTTATAACACGAATGTAAAAAACAGTTTTAGCAAGTAATTGCCATGTGGATGTCTTCTCAAGAATGGAATGAAATTTATTTATTTGTGTAACAGATAATGATAGTTGAAAATGAGTCCAGAAAAATTCATGAACATAAAGATATAGATAATGTTTTTTTTAATCATGCTAGATACTATACAACTGTTTTCATCTCAGGGCAGTTTTCCCCTAAGAGGATATTTGACAATTTCTGGAAATATTTTTGATTGTCACAACTTGGGAGGTGTCTAGGGGGAAAAGGCCAAGGATGCTTTTAGGCATCCTACAATGCTTAGGGCAGCTCGTACAGCAACGAATTATCTGACCCAAAACGTCAGTAATTCTGTTGTTCAGAAACCTCATTCTAGAGGAATAAATAGAGCAGCAGGCTGGTTATGATTCTATTTCCTCTTTCAAAATTTCATTCTTTGCTCATGTACAAGAAGTATATTTGAAATGTTAGTATTTATTTAAATATAGAAAATTCTTTTAGATACTTTATTCAAGAACCTTTTTACATAAATATTCATAACACATTTTCACAAAATGAAAACACCCAGAAAGCCACCACCCAGACTAAGAAATAGAGCATTGCAAGCACACCAGAAGTATCATCCCCATCACTACTCCCATCCTAAATAGAATAATCATAATCATTATTATGAATCCTGTTACCACTGAGAAATTCTGCTTTCTTTTGCACAGTTTATCCATATTATCACATGTAGCTAAAGTCTGTTTTTTGCTCATTTCTGTATATATTCTATGAATATATCCAATTTTTCCATTCTTCTGTTGATAAATATTTGAGTTTTCAGGTTTGGACTATTAGGAATAGCGCCACTATGAACATTCTTATAAATGTCTGAATGCACATATGTACAGATTTCTGTTGTATATTTTTCTAGTAGTGGAAGTAATAGTGTCTGCATATATATGAATTTAGGAGATACTGACAAACATTTTTTACAATGAGGATATATCAATTTATACTCCCACTTGTAATATTTGAAAGTTCCCCTTGCTCCACATCTTCATCAGAATTTCATGTGGTCATTACGGTTAATAATGGTGAGCACCTTGTCATATGTATTTGGGCCTTCTCAATATTCTCAGTAGTGTATAGTGTATACTATAAAGTTCTGTCCTATAGAGTATTCTGCAATGATGAAATGTTCTATAGCTGTGCTTTCCAGTATAGTTGAAACTTGCCACATATGGCTTTAAACATTGCAGATATGGCTAGTGCAATGCAGGAACTTAATTTTTAATTTTAGTTGATTTAACTTTATTTAAAAATAATTTTAATTAGTCACATTTGGTTAGTCTACCATTTTGGACAGCACAACTACTGAAATGCCTATTCAAGTCTTTTGCACATTTTTCTATTAGCTGGTCTTTTTCTTATTGATTTGAAGGAGTTTGTTTTGTTTTGTTTTGTTTTCTCTTCTTCTTGTATACAGGTCCTACATATATATGTGTGTATTGTAAATATCTTCTCCCACTCTGTGACTTGCCTTTTCACCCTCTTAATAGTGGCTTCCGATGAAGAAAATTTACTTTATAGTATAGTTTATTTTTTTTCCTTTATGTTAATTACTGTCTGTATTGAGGAACATTCTGATAATACCATTGTTCTATGGGTCTTGTTATTTATTTTGTGAATTCAGATTTGATTCATAGCAGCTAAACTAACAAAGATCATCCAGATGCCACAATAGAATCTCTGTGTTATTTTCATATTTAATTACACAAAACATGAACACCAACTTATTCAAACTAGATTTTGTTCTTTAATAGCAGAGTTTTAATTTTGTTTCAAATTTTGTTCAGGGGAAAATGTGAAGCCAGATGAATTTATGAGTATGAAAAAATCGCATGAAGTTCAGGTGATGTCAGAGCTGACCAGCAGTATTGCTGATTTCTGTGGAATAAAACAGGTCAGAATATTTCTCTCTATTTTCAGTGATAAAATATTTCCATTTTTTGTCTTACTCAAATTTCATTTTCTGCTATCACTATCTAGCCTTTAAAATGTTATTAAATTATAGCTGATGTTAGATGTCAGATCCTTTAAGCATATCTCTTGTTTCTCAGTATACAATAATGATAATACATTTATAGTAAAAAAGAAGATATGACTATCAATATTTTGCCACAGTTTTCACTCTTTTCAGAGGGGATAGAAGTTAAGGTTTATTCTATTTGATATAACTGCTTACTGTTATAACTAGCGGCTTGAGAAAATATTAAGAAAATGATATTCCACAAACTTGTTTGCTGCTGAGTATTCTCAGAATCTGGGTTACCAAGTTGTGGTCTGAGATATATGCCTCAGTAAAATAATAGAAAGAAATTTTCTTTTTAAGACTTGGATTCTTTCATAGACTCATAATCACTTGTGTTTGCACAATGCATGATATACTTTGAAAAGTAGCTTTTTTGAAAAGTGGTGGTGTCTGAAAATAAAAAAAAGTAATTGCCCACTTTGAACTAAAAAATAGTAATTTATATTTCTTATCCCTGCAGAGAGAGCAGTGAGGGATAAAGGAGTCTTTTCCTTCCTACAATTTTTATTAGATATTAGAAACTTCCATGATTTCTTCTAGACCGTGGAGAGTTTGAGCCTCGGCATGTAGAGTCACTTTTGTGTCAACATAGGTTTTCAGCTTGTGGGTAGAGACAAAGTTATCAACCTTTTCTCCAGTGCCGTATTTGAGCAATAGCTACCAGGCTCCTTGGCAATGAGTCTCAGCTGAAGTAAAAAGAACAAATACACTGTCCCCATACTATATCAGAGTATTGGGGGTAAGTGCTAAGTTTTCAAAAATCCTTCAGGTGATTGTGAAATGATGATTACTAGTGTCCATTAAGAGTGCTGACAGTGAGAAGGAACAAGAGGAACTCAAGAGGAACAAATGGACAAGTTAATGATAGTTAAAGGGGGCATAACAAGATCAGGAAATTAAAGCATCATTTAATAACAAAAAGTCCACTGGAGAGGACAGGCCTAAAGACAGAAAATTCAGATAATGGGTAGGCAGGGAAGCTAAATAGAAGATCTGTTTATGGATGGCATGAACCCAGGGACAGGGTGGATGAATGGGATAAATGCCCATCCTTAGGGGAAGCAGAGCAACAGAGACCATAAGAACTGGACTCAGATTCTGTATAAAAATCAAGTCATAAGCCCAATCATTTAGTTTTGGAACCTAAGAGAAGAGGAACAGGAGATATGTGACTCAGTTTAGGGTCATAGCTGATATTCCAGTTCCTGGGAATAATCTACATATGGTGGTTGCAAAAGCAACAAGGGAGTCTAGCACTCATGACAAAGCTAACAGATCCCATATCAGTGAGTGTGCCTAAATCTTAAGTCCAACTAGATAGTTGAGCTCAGATTACTTATATGTTCCTATCTTTGGTTGTGATTAAAGACTTGGATAGGATGAAGGCTACAAGTAGTAGGATATCTGTAATGCAGGTTAAAGAATTGAGGAAAATTGCAGAGGAATTATAGGGAAGGATAATATAAAAACGTTATGTATACTCTTTAAGGATTTTCAGTAAGGATTCCTGTGGGCTTAATTTTTCAGGTTTTTTTTCCTCAAAAATAAAATGATAGTGTTTGCATTATTATTCTATAAGATTCATTTATCACCAAATGTTAGTGAGTCAGCATTCTCTTATTCCACCTATTCCAAAATGGCTGAAAGTAGAAGTCTCAAACAGAACTTCTAAAAATTAACAGTATAATTAATAAAAACAAAAATTTAGTGTATTGATTAAATGTAGATTAGACTCAGTAGAAGAAATTATACATAATACAGCACAGAGACAGAAAGATGTAAAACATGAAAGAGAGGTTAAGATATATGAGAATAGATTGAGAGGATCTGTCATTCATCTCTTCAGTTTACCAGAAGAAGAAAAGAGAAGGAATGGAGGATGTACAATATTGAAAGACATAATTTCATAGAATTTTCCAGATAAATGCAGATAAAGGCCACATTGGGATGCCATTTTATACCCACGTGAATGGCACAGATTTAGTGACAAAACTGTATGTTGCCAAGGATGTGACGTCATGATATATTGGGCCTTATTTCCAACTGGCAATGTCTGCATTTCTTTCTGTGATTTTTCTCTGGCTGCTGAAGGAGGCAGTGCCTCCATACAAGTTCTGGGAATATGCAAGTCAATGGAAAAATGTATCAACTCCCTGACAATTTCAGGTGGGGTAATTGTGAGGTATATGTTTCTATACTAGGTCTCAGAGTTTCCAAGTGTGATTAAACCCTACATTGGTATCCTACTTGATAACATATCTTTTATTGGACTGCCTTCCTTTGTCTTTCTCTATTTCCTTACCAGTGTTCACCTACCAAATTACTTATTCTTAAATTGTTGTCACAGAATTTGCCTCTGGGATAACAAACTAAGACAAGGAGCATTTGCTCTATTGTTGTGCTTCATAACTTTGCATGTATGTTACAGTTGTTCTTTTGTTTATATGAAATATTGCATAATAACATAACTTTCAACTAATAAAGCAGATTTATATCTAAGGTGCAGAGAAAATATTTTTGAAACAGCTTGTTGTGTAATGTTAGACTTACTTTAGAAGTAGACACTTTTTTCACAGAAATGGAGATTGTTCTTAGTGAGTGAAATGACCTAAAGTGTATGATTTTTGGTAAGTCCAAATATATCAAAATCAGATTGTCCTTAGCAAATGAAGACTTGTGCGGGCTTTCTCTTGAAATCACTTAATACCAAAATATTTTATTCTCAAAATATTTAAGTTTAAATATATTATTTATATACCACTTTTCTTTTAAATGTAGATGTAATAAATATAGACTTCATGGGAGTAGATGGAAAGATTCGAAAATAATTAACCTTACCAGTGACCATAAAGAACTTGAGAAGAAAAAACAGAATTCGTCTTTGCCTCAAGCATATTGCTTACCTACATGCCAAAAACCTTTGCCTTTCTTATTTACATTACCAAGGCTTCTAATTTTTATTTCTAAAATTTGTTCATCTGTTCATTTAATAAATATTTCTTTAGCTCCTACCATATGTCAGAAACTGTTTTATATACTGAGGATACCGTAGTGACAAAACAAAAAAAAAATATATCTTTGTCCTGATGGCATTTATATTCTAATGAGGAGAGATAGACAATAAATGAGATTATAAGTATATTTTATTGTACTGTATATGTTGTATATGATAATATGTACTAAAGACAAACTTTTTTTTAAAGTAAAGGATGCAGCTGTTTCAGGTATGGAGGATTAAAGTTTTTGATTGGGAGGCAAGTAAGTTTCACTGAAAAGGTAACATTTGAGGTAAGACCTCTTTCAGGAGGTGAGAGCTATCCATGAGAATATCTGGGGCGAAAACTTAATGTAGAGGGAATAACATGTTCAATGTCCCTGAAATGGAAATATGCCTAGGTTGTTCAAGAAATTGTAAGAAGCAAGAATGGCTCCAGTTGAGTGAGCAAGAGGAGGTAGTAAGAGCTGAGTTTGGCGGGAGAGAGGGCAGGTCATGTAGTTGTAGAATAAGAGCCCAAATCATTATTCTGAATTAGATGGAAGCCATTATAGCCATTGGATCCCTCTGGCTATTGTATTGAAGAGTGCTCTGAAGCAAGTTCTCTGCTTTCTTCACATTCTTCACTTCACCATAGTCTGTAGATATCCAGGCTGGTTCTTTTTATAAATTAGCAGCAGAAGCTTCCAGAGCTGAAGTAAACAGCTCAGTAAAAAGTGGGGGCTTAGTAGCAGGAGATAAGATCAGAAAGGCAATGAGGGGACTGAGGGGTTTTACTCAGAAGAATGGCATAGTCAGACTTCATTTTACTCTGTCAAAAAAGATTGAAGGCAGAAAAAATAGAAGCTAGGAGGGCATTGAGGAAGCTTTCACAGTTAAAAAGCCAACTTGGGTTAGCCAGACTTAGGATAGAGTAAGTATGAGGTAACATGGG
Source organism: Dasypus novemcinctus (assembly GCF_030445035.2). Lineage (NCBI taxonomy): Eukaryota > Metazoa > Chordata > Mammalia > Cingulata > Dasypodidae > Dasypus > Dasypus novemcinctus. The sequence continues at coordinate 65,366,790 of NC_080684.1, forward strand.
CAAATGATCATATTATGAATGCATGTTGAAGAAAACACCAGTAGAGTTTGGTCACAAACTCTAGGGTATGAGAAAAAGATGTAGGGTATGAGATAAAGAAAGGAATTACGGAGATACCATCAACAGTGATGAGGAAGATTATAGGAGGGGCAAATTTACAGTGAATATCAAGAACTCAGTTCTTTACATGTTAAATTTGAGGTGTTTGTTACATATCCAAGTGGAAATGTTCAGTCAATAGTTGGATATATGAGCTTGAAGTTCATGGGAGAATTCCAAACTGGAATTATAAATTTGAGTGTCATTAGATTTAGAATGGTAATTAGACCTCTAAGTCAAGTCAACAGTATATAACTATTCATCTGAAGTATAGTGTATTACTAATATTATTTTAAATTATAACTTGTGTGTAGTAGAAGGTGTAGACTTTTCTGTGGGAAGGTCTAAAAAGAATTAGGAGACCAGGAAGATACCTTCCCCCCAGGTAGACTGGAGACTCCTCTGTCTTCAAACCTATGGCCTAGGGCAGTTAATCCAGCAAGGAAAAGGGTTTTGTCGGTAAAGGGTAAGGAATCAGTCTGGTGGAGATTTTGCTCTTAGGCCCAGATTGATTGAAAAGTAGAAGTTGCACCTCTTGTAGATTCCTGCTAGTGTTAACCTGTAATTGCACAGTTTTTGTCTTCTATTGCTAATACTACATATGTTATTAAAAAGTCAACTTGGGTCAGCATGGTACAATTGGAAGTCTGCTAGGAGACTTTCTAGAAAAGTTTACCCCTTTATTGAATAGGGTTTAGATATTATTTTGTGAAGACATGATTATTGAAGTTTCAACAGCCATCTTACAATAAGAGGCATAACCAATAAGCTGCCCCGGTGTTGGGGATGTCATGGACACACTCAGTGGCCATCTCTCAGCCCTTGCCTCCTCATGCTTATTTGTACAGGTATTCAGTATGTTTCTATTTTTTGCTTGTTTGTGTAGGTGTTTCCATTTCCATTTCCCAAGAGACCTCAAGTACTTTGGGGAAGATGTTAAATCTCAGCCAGCCCCAGATGCTTGCTATGGCACAAAGTTTGCTTGAAGCATACTTTTTTTGCTCATTGACAGGGCCCCCTTCACCCTGGAGTTTATAAAAACACAACACTTGAGCAGCACAACTGTCCCTTATCTCTGATGCAAAGGAGGGCATGCAGAGCTGCTGACTCTAACCTGAGCAGGTGACTTCCCAGAGGACTGTCCACAATAAAATCTCTTGCCTTGTTCTTTTGGACCCTTTTTGCCTTGTAAGTAATAAAGTGGTCATTTGCTGAAAGTATTTTGTACCTGAGCCTGTTGTTCCCTAACAGACCATAGAGCAACTAACTCCACACCCAAAGGCCATACATGGTTGAGTCTCTGAATGGTTCACCCACTCTACTGCCAGATTTCTTTTTGAGTAAGATAGTAAATGTGGTTCTGTTCCTTGTCGCCAGAATTTCCTGATTCACTAGTAGAATTGTCATAAAGAGATCTGGAAACAAATTCAATTACCTTTTAGTAAGCACGTATGTGAATTGGTGTGAGCAAATGTGTTGATGTTTACAAGCATCCTGCTGGTTGCTAGCATTAAGCTTGCCATTGGTATTAAGGGTTATGTTTTATAGAGGGGATGGAGAGCTTTACTTTCTCTGAAGATTCAGATAAGGGTTAAGTGATTAATAGAACTTCTCCTTGATAGCTCTTATATTTATAAGTATGGATATGAAATCTTCAGTTAGGTCATCACTCCATAAAGTCAAGAATATATACAATGCTTCTGTATTTCCCACAGTATCTAGCCCAGAGATTAACATACAGTAGGCAATACCCTGAAGTGATGAAGATTTATTAATGAAAAGTATTACTTCAAATATAGGATATTTCCTTGAGTGACTCATACTTATATCAGGGTTTAATTGATTTTAAGAATTAAAGATAGATATAAGATTAAATGATTTTCTTATGACGCTTTCACTATTATAAGTGTTCATAAATTTCTTGTAAAATGACATGGCAATAATAATCTGTGTTTTTTGAAATTTTCCTTGTCTTCCTTAACTTTATTGAGTTAAAAATTGCATGATAAAATTTGCCAATTCTGGGAAGCGGATACGGCTCAAGTGATTGGGCTCCTTTCTACCATATGGAGGGTCCTGGATTTAATTCCCAGGGCTTCCTGGTGGAAAGCACGCTGGCTCTTGCAGCATGGAGAGCTGGCTGGCCCAGGTGGCACAGAGAGCTGGTGCAAGAAGATGACACAATAAAAAGAGACACAGAGGAGAGACAGTGAGAGACACAACAAACCAGATTGCTGAGGTAGCTCGGGTGATTGAGTGCCTCTCACCTCTATCAGAAGGTCCCAGGATTGGTTCCCGGTGCCTCCTAAAGAGAAGACGAGAAGACAAGCAACACAGAAGAACGTGCAGCAAATGGACATGGAGAGCAAACAGCGGTTATGGGCAGTGAGGTGGGAGTGGGGGACATAAATAAATCTTTAAAAAAAAACTAAGTTCACATTAAGTATTAAAAAGAAATTAGCAATTCTAGGTGTACAGTATGATGAATTTTGGTATATATGCAGTTATGTAACCACAATCAAGATATAGAATAATTCCATCTCCCTAAAAATCCTTTCTCCATGCCTTTTTGCAGGTTATTTTGCCCTAGCACCAGGAAACTAGTAATGTGCTTATTGTTTTGAATTTTCTAGAATATTATATAAATAGAATCATATAGTATGTAGACTTATGTGTTTGTGTTCTGTCACTGAGCGCATAGCTTTTAAGAGTCATCAGTGTTGTGTGTATTTATACTTTGTTTCTTTTTATTGCTGAGTACTATACCATAGTATGGATATACTATAATTTGTCTTTTTATTCCCCAATTGATGAACTTTTGAGTAGTTTCCATTTTTTTTTGGCTATTATGAGTAAGGTTATGAACATTCACATGCAAGTCTTTGGACATGTTTTCATTTCTTTTGAGAAAAGTGCTATGAGTGGGATTGCTGAATCTTATGGTAAGTGTAGTTTAATTTTTTGGTCAACTGCCACACTGTTTCCAAAGTGGCTATACCATTTTAAATTTCCAACAGTAATGTATGAGAGTTCCTGTTTCTTCACATCCTCACCAATACCTGGTATTCTTAGTCTTTTTGAGTATAGCCATTCTAATATTTATGTAGAGGTATCTCATTGTGGTTTTAATTTGTATTTCCCTAGTGACTAGCAACGTTGGGCATCTTTTCATATTGGCCATTTGTATATCTTATTTTGTAAAGTATGTTCATATATTTTGCCCATTTTTTAATTGGGCTACTTGTCTTTTTATTATTGAGTTATAAGCATTTTCAATATTTTCTGGATATAAGCCCATTGTCATATATATGTTTTGCAAATATTTCTTTTTACTTTTTTAGCTCTGCACTCTGAATGGCAAAAGTTTTCAATTTAATGGAGTCCATTTTATGAATTTTTTATAGTTCATGCTTTTTATTGCCTACTTAAATATCTTTTGCTTAACCCAATGTCATGAAGTTTTGCTCATATATTTTTTTTTCAGAATATAATTGTTTCTACTCATACATTTAGATCTGTGATCCACTTTAAATTGATTTCTTTGTTTGGCATGTGGTAGTCAAAGTTCATTTCTTCCATACAGATATCCAGTTACAGCAGCACCATTTATTGAAAAGACTGTCTTCTCCATTCAATTACCCTGGTCCCTTAGTCAAAAATCAGTTAACTCCAAGTCTGGACTCTGTTCTTTTCCATCAACTTATATTCTGCTTTTATACCAACAGTACAGTGCTTTGATTACTGTAACTTTATTCTAGAATCAGTATAAATCATCTTTCTTCTCTTTCAAAATTGTCTTAGTTATCCTAGATTCTTTGTCTTTCCACCTAAATAGTATTATTTACTTACCAATTTCTTCAATAAGCCCTGCTATGATATTAATATTTTATGAATCTGTATGTTAATTTATGGAGAATTGCCATCTTAGCAAAATTGAGTCTGATATTACATGAACATGGTTTATATCTTTATTGATATCTTCAAAAATTTTTATATAGGGAGTGTATGTGGCTCAAGTGGTTAAGCATCTACTTCCCACATGGGAGGTCCCAAGTTTGGTTCTGAACAACCAGCAAAACAACAAAAAGCTAACTCAGGGGAACTGATGTGACTCAGTGGTTCCCACAAATGAGGAGGTCCCAGGTTCAATCCCAATCCCTGGTACCTCAAAAAAAATAATTTTTTTTTTAATATAATCTTTTATAGCTTTCAGTGTATTGATATTGCACAGATTTTGTTAAAAAAAAATTTCCTAAGTATGTCTACTTCTTTGCTTTTAAATTGGGTTATTTTAAATTTCTAATTGTTCTTTACTATTATATTGTCTATATTCTAATTGTTCATGGGTAGTCTTTTGTCCTTGTGTCCTGACACATTGCTAAAGTCACCTTTTAGTTCTGTTAACATTTTTGTATATTCCCCAGGATTTTCTGCAGATGCAGTCAAGTCATCTATGAATAAAGACAGTTTTACTTCTTCCTTTCTAATATTTATGCCCTTTATTTTTTTACTTGCTTCGTTGATTACAATCTCCAGTAAATTGTTGAATAAAAATGGTGAGAGTGATTGGTATTTATTATGATTAAAATAAAAACAAGCAAAACAGGTTGTGTAAATTTCACAACCTATTTGTTTACTTGCTTTTTAAAAATATATACCTGACTAAAATTGCTTTTTTTCCTTCTCTATTTCTTACTTTAGGTAATTGACCTGGGATCTGGGAAAGGATACCTAAGCTCCTTTTTGTCCTTGAATTATGGCTTAAAAGTTTATGGAATTGATTCCTCAAATATCAGTACACATGGAGCTGAGGAAAGAAACAGGAAACTGAAGAAACATTGGAGAGTCTATCATAGTCGGTCAAGATTAGATGCCAATGGACTGGCATTAAAAATGGCAAAAGAAAGGAAGACACAAGATGAAATTAAATACAAAGTAGATTTTGAGGGAGAGTGTAACAGTAATAGTCTCATAAATCAAGGGAAGAGATCTACATCAGATTTTTTGCCAGATTTTTTGGACCCTGTAATTTCTAACATCAGAAAACAAATGGAAAACCTACATGCTCAGCCGCTGCACAAAGAAAAATTGTGTTTTGAAAATGACATTTCTCTTAAAGACCTTTTACCTATTAATGCCTTAGAGCCTGCTGCTTCATCCCAAATACCAATCAGAGAAATATCTGAAATAAATAAAGAGAGAAGTAAAACAACCTCAAAGTCAAGTGAATCAAATATATATTCACCTTTAACCTCGTTTATCACTGCTGATTCAGAACTTCGTGACATTATTCAAGATCTAGAGGTGATTTTACATTTAAATTTCTAAATATAATTTACAAAAGTGCTATAAGACATAGAATTAAATTGTATTAGTAGCTTACATAACATCTTATTTGGACACATTAATCTAAAATACCATGAAAATAAAATTATAACCAGGCTTTCATGATTTCCATGGCTATCAAAATCTGACCAAAGGACATTCTAGAATAGAGTTCTTTCCACTCAATTGAGGCCCCCTAAATCAAAGGGAAGTATTAGCACAAAAGCTAGGAAGTAAGCCATGTTCTTACTGTGCAACATAGGAATTAAAATTTCAATCCAAAAAAAAAGTGCTTAAATTTTATTTTTAATTTAAATTTGAAGTAGAGAAATATCTAGGGCAAAATTATGTTTAATGTAAGCATTGGTAACCAAATATGCAATTTCCTTGAACAAAAGAATAGCTTCTAAGTATTCTTTAAGGCTTTTACTTTTTCTAAATTATAAGTATATCAAGTTATATAACTGGAAGACTGTATTTCTTAAATAAAGGAAACATTGTATGTTAAAACAATATTGTAGAAGGAGCTTCTAGAGCTCATTTGTGATAATTCAGCTCTATAGTGAATCATCAATTTCATATTCCAAAATTAACCAACAAATAACCAACACCTCCTGCACCCCCAAAAACACAATACTTAAATCTTTAAGTTTTAGAATAATATGATGATTGCATATTTTTGTCTTCTAGTCTCCTACCTGCCAATATTATTAAGTAATCCTATATGGTGAATACAGTAAAGAATGAGATTAAATTTTCTGTTATCTTTAGAGAGAACTAAATTAAGCTTAAAGAAAGATTTAATTAGCAATAAACTTTTCCTGTTTATTCTGTTGCTCTACTCTTAATTAGCAATAAACCTTTGCTCTCTGATTTCTTTTTTATTTATAACATTATAACATCTAAATAAAAGCAGAATAGTTGTACAACCCTTCAAAAAAATGTATTTTGAAGAGAATGGTGGTTGAAGCCCCCTAAGTGTTCTATTCAGGTCATAGCCATTTAGAGCCACAGCTTTTTTCTTTAAAAAAGTTTAACTTTGTTTCTAGATTATATGAGCTAAATAAAATTTTTAGTAAGATAATTTTAAATATTTACATTAAACAATTGTATTTGTTCTTAATATAGTTATAAAAATATACTTTAATCACATCTATTATTTGGCATTTTAATTTTAATAATAAATTCATAAATTTAATAATAAGAAAAAGTAGAAAATGTTTACTGAGTCTTATATTATGCGAGGCATTATACTAACTCATTTATGGATATTAATTTATTTAAGCCTTGCAGCAACCCATTGAGGTGAGATACTGTTATTATCACAATTTTACAGAATAACAGAGTAACACAATGTAACACAAATCACCCAAGTAGCTGAATTGTAATTTAAAACAAGGCTGTCAATTTCCCAAATTTGTGCTCTCAACATTTATACAATAATTTATTCATTTAGTTTAGTAATAATTAGTTCTTTGACATTTCTTAAGTAAATGTATCTTCAATATTTTTTTATACCTCTAAAATTAATTTTAGTTGGTATGGTAAAGAAATTAATCTGTTAAATGAGTATGCTTAAGCACTTTGAGAGGCATAATGGTTTAGTTTAAAAAAAAACTGAATTATAAATAAGTATACCTATGTTCTAATTATGAATTTTACACTAATGTGAACTTTGGACTATCTTGGCTTAATATTGTCATCTGTAAAATAAGAAGATTGTAATAGGAGTTCTCTAAAACCCTTTTGGTTCTAAATTATAAAAGTGTGATTCTAATAGAGACCAAATTTCCTGTATAAAACTTTCTTTTTGCTGCTTTTTAAACTAAATTTCTATGAGTAATATCAAAGACAGAAAGGTATTACATTAAATTCAACTTTGTAATGATTAATATATTGACCAAACTTCAATGGTGAACGCATATTTACCCATTGTGTATGAGTGTGTGTATACATTTTTTAGGGTTTGGGTAATTAGAAGAAATATTTCCTAGGAAAATTTTGCATAAAATTCCCATTATAAAATTTAGAACAAAAATGTTTATATTGAGTTTAATATAGCATATATGCAATAAATGAACTAAACTGTAGAGCAGAAATGTCAGAACCACTTATATTTGTTTTCCATAATATTGCTTTATCAGATCTCTGAATTATATGTAGTGTGCAATCTATGAAGAACTGAAATCAATAAAAAATTTGACTAACATGGTCAAAGTATGGTATAAATGTGTCTCAAATCACATGTTTGTTCTGGTAATGTGCATTACCAGCCTTTCCTTTGACTAATAGTTAAGCAAATATTAGTTGTAAAAGGGGTCAGAAATCATATAAATGGATACGTAACCAAAACCATTAGAATAAAACAACTCAAAAGTATGTCAGTAGTGATAGGAAATCGTAGCCATTTTGGTTAGAATGGAAATAATTATTTATTATGAAAATTTTAAGTATATAATACTTTCTAGGGAGAATGTGATAATTATAAGTAGCCACCTATTCTACTGAATTATTTTTTAACCCTAATTTTAATTGCTAAAATGTGTTTTTTCTTCTCATCTTTAAAGGATTGTTTGATGGTGGGTCTACATACCTGTGGTGATCTTGCTTCAAATACTCTGCGAATATTTGCTTCCAAGCCTGAAATCAGGGGAGTTTGCAGTGTGGGTTGTTGCTACCATCTTTTATCTGAAGAGTTTGAAAATCAACGTGAAGGTACAAAAATCTTTGTTTCATAACTTTTATTTTATTTGAGTATAATGGCTTTTAGTCTCTCCCTTTTTTTTTCTTTTTTTTTTCTTTCTGCCGTTATATTAACACTTAAAGCAACATGTGATTCTCTGGCAATTTTAATATTAACAGTATCTAAATTTGATGCATTATCATCTTAGTATTTTTTTATCCTCCCTTTGGTCATGAAATGTCTTTAAAGTTGAAAACTTGGTAGTTTTTGAAAATTTACATTATATACCTTTTAGAGAACTTTTTTTAATATTTTTTATTTTCTTTTTTTAAAGAGATACATAAGTCACACAATATGTTACATTAAACAATATGAGGTTCCCATATACCCCACTCCCCACACCCCTACTCCTCCCACATCAACAGCTTCTTTCATTATTGTGATAAATTCATTGCATTTGATGAATACATTTTGGAGCACTGCTGCACTGCATGGATTATAGTTTATGTTGTAGTTTACACTCTCTCCCAATCCATTCAGTGGGTTATGGCAGGGAGAACTTCTCTTTAAAAGCTCTTGTGAGATTATACCTTTACTAAGAAAGTAAAGCTAAATTATTTTGTCTTGTGTCTAGAGTTTCAGTGTTTGCCCTCATTTTCCAGAGTCTTCTACTCCATTTCTGAAGGAATATTATTTCTCAAAAAAAAAGACCTTAATATAATTTGGAGAGTCATGACAGTAGAATTTTTGAAAGCTGCAAAAACAATGCAATTAACTTTAAAATAGTAGTTTGCTCTAATAATGATTGAGTGATAAATGCACAACTATGTGATTATATCAAATACCATTAATTGTACATTTTGGGTGAATTGTATGCTTTATTAATACATGTCAATAAAATTGATTTTTTAAAAAATAGTTTTCAAACTTGGAAGATGAGTTTGAGTTCCCTGAACTCAGCAGGTGCCTTAAGAGTAAAGTACATTGTTGGTTTGCAGGGATCAAGGCTCCCTAAAACCTTTTGACATACTTCTGCTTGATTCATTTTATATGTTATAGTTTCCTGTAAGATATGATTTTAAAACTGCTGGTTCAGATTAAATTGTTGTCTCGTCTATTAATATCAGCAGTTCTCTTTTATATTCATTTAATGAAGTCTTTATAAATGTCCAATGTCCCTTGATAAGAATTGTCACGTGAGGAAGTTGCGTGCATATGGATGGTATTCTTTGCTCTTTTTCTGTTTTAAAACCCCATTGAACATGAAATTTGGTTATTTTTCGTTTAATTGTGTTCAACAGATAATTATGATTGTATGATTCTACTAAAATGAAATTGAGTGAAATGGAGACCATCCTTGGAATTGGGAAAGGTTTTGAATTAGAATTATTTTGTGTCAGGGTTTTGAAAAGTATCATTTAGGAAAGTTGTCTGGAAGTAAAAAATATGAATATATAGAGAGAAACAGTAAGAAAAATAATAGGAAATTGGCAGAAATTTAAAAAGAGTTGCATCTAGATGAAGAATATATGTAAATGTTTGTCATGCCATTATTTCTAGCTTTTCTCTGAGTACAAAAAATTTTCAAGATAATAATTGGGAAAAAGTGGACCTACAAATAGGAAAACTTATTTATAATAGACTATTTAAATTATTTATGATAATTTTTGCATCTTTCCTAAAAGAAATGGAAAAAAAAACTTTAATGCAATTACAGTTTTACAGCTTTTTAAATATTAAATATGTAGTATTTTCCTGGATGTTCAGTAGGGGTAGGTTGGATTTTGGGGGAAGATTATTTGGTTCAACACCTTCCTGTTCCATAGGTACAATGAAAGTTGATTTTTCTAGTTATTGGTTCCATTTGGGAGCAGGTGGAGAGTATTTCTGTGTCTTTAAACTCAAGGACACTGCCCTGCACTGTAAGATTTTTAATTTCAGCTGTCTGCCTCCTTATTTTACTTCATTATCAAGACTCCAAAGATGCCTTCCTCTGCTAAGGTGCCTCTTAGGCCGTATCTTCTTAAGACTGCCATCTCTGGTCCTCCTGGGCCGTAGTAACCATTGCCCTGTACCATCAGGTCTCAGACCTATTCTCAGTATTTTCTCACTCAAGATGGCATCTCTCTTTTTGGCAGTGTACTTTCCTCTCTGCCACATCCTTTTTTCCAGTCCCCACATAGATCTTGCCTCTGGTGTGCCCAGAGCTGGTTCTACTGGGTTTGGGTTTTTATTTCATAACATCCTTAAATCAAAGTTTGTAATATTGGTGTGGGTTATAGGTAATTTTATTCTCTGGTTTTTATCAAATGTGTAAAAAGATTCAGATTTAGGTTGTCATTTTATGGCAGCTAGAAAGTGTCATTTTTACATTTTTTTAATCTGATGGCTGATTCTTCAATTCTGTTTTTAAAGGGATTAGCAAAAGCTACTTGCAATAAGTAGAAAAAAATTGAGATTGGCTAGTTATTCCTTTGCCAGTCTATTTTATATCACTCTTTAGTTACCTTTTCTAACAGAGTATTGCATTAAATTGTTAACATTTATGGACCATGTATTCTAACTAAAATGAGAAATACACTTGAATAGGGAATGTTAAATAGAGAGGCTTTCAAAGAGCCTGAAGAGAGAAGGAAGATTGGTACATCCACATCTTCAGGCACTCCCATTTTTTCCTGCCATGGCAAAATTTTATAGACTGATGAACCCTTTGTATCTGGACATTTGAGTTTTATTCACTTTGATTTCTTCATAACCAAGCACTTTGCTTCAAACATTTAAAAGGCACCATGCTTGACACTTTATGTATAATAAAAGGAGTTGGGGTAGGGGCTGAAAAAGACAGTACTTTAGGAGTGGTGGTGAGAAACTCAAATAGATGAAAAGCAGAATTCAGCTCAGTTCAACAGATACTCATTGAATGCCAACTATGTTCCACACTGTGCCAAGCAGTGGTGATACAAAAATGTGTCTGTATCTTCATCCTCAAGGAATTTTAAAAATAGCCATTTTTTTAGGAACCAGATAACCCCTGCTAGAAACTTATTTTTATTTGTAAAAAAAAAAAAAAAATTTAGACTAGTAAATTAAAATAATATGGAAAGATAAAAATGGAAATACTAAGTCCCCCAAGCCCATATTATTGGTTTCTTATGTAACTTGCCAGAAAAAAAAGGCATGTGTATACATGGACAAACCTACCTGTACCTTCTGTATTCTTATATATTTTTTGAAATCCAAATATAGAAACTGTTTTTACTTAGTAAATTTTGATGATCTTTCCATATCAGCACAGAGACAGTTACCTCATTCTTTTAAGAATTCCAAGGTAATTCCTATGCTTTATTTATTCTTTACTTCCTTATCTTCAAACATTAGTTTCAAAATAGTGTAATAAGTGCTCTAATATAGATATACACAGGGTGTTGTATCTGTGTTATTTTACAGCACAGTAACATGCACCTCAGTCTCTGGAAGGTTGAGGATGTGTTCCCAATGTGGCGATATCCCAGCTATGTCTTGAAAGATAAATAGAAGTCAATCAGGCAAAAATATGGAAAGGGTGTTATAGCAGAATAAGCAAAGCCATGGGGTGATAAAATGTTTAAAATCAAGTTTCTTTCTCTTTGCCTTTCACAGTCACTATTTCCATCTGTTATTATCTTTCTATTCATCTTATTCTTCCTCATATCTTTCACAGAAACAATGCTGTTAATCTTAATGTTTCTTTCAATGAGTAGAAAGGGGCAATTTTTAGCGTGAATGAGACTTCCATCACTTCAGTTTACCCCATAACCTTTTCCCCCACATTTTCTTCTTTGTTTATTTATTTAGTACTCAGTAATTTATAAAATAATCTTTTAGTCTTTTGGGAAAATTAGCTGAACAAAATAGATCTAAATTTCCTACTCTAAAAATGGAAGTCTCTTAGTTAAACAGATTTTCAAGCACTGGGTCTTGGATACTGCCTCTGTAAAGGCAGATTCATATTCTTTTCTCTAGAATAGAAGTTGTCCTTGTTCACTATGGGTTGATAGGATATTCTGGGCCCCTAGATTCAGACAAGAATTTGGTAGAAATTTGGGGAGGGTTTGTCAGACAGTAACTGATACCTATAGACTTGTTTTCCCTCCTTGTGCACACAGTCAATTTATGGAAAGCCTTACTGTCAAAAATATCTTATCACTGAGAATTTTAAATGATCAGGTAGACAATGCTAGGCTTATATGGGAAAAGCTAATAGTAATATCTTAGTGATTCTTGCTTTCTTGATACATATGTTTACCCTAAGGTGAACATAGGGTGGAGGTTTTGCTTGTCAGAAAATCAAAGAATAAGCAAGAGGAAACAGGAGTGAGTGATACGGTGATAAATAGGAGAAGATGTATGAAACATGAATGCCCTCAAATACTTTGGAGGTCAAGAAAAGAGTTGGAAAGCCAAAAGATAGGAGAAAAATTGTAGAAAAATAAGTGATAAGAGTAACAAAAGCAAACTTGGATAACGTTGCAGTTTTACTTAGCCCTGGACTGTCATATTTTCTCATCTCAAAAACCAGACAGAAAAAGTAACTTACTCCTTTTTTCTTTTTCCCCCACCCCTAACTCCTTTTTTCTCTCCTTGCCTTGGCCATGGTAAAAAAGAAAATTTAAACCATGATTTTTAAATTTTTTTTATTAGAGAAGTTGTAAATTTACAAAACAAGCATACATATAACACAGGATTTATGTGCACCACAAACACCTTGCATTGGTATGGAAGATTTGTTACTGTTGATGATAGCACTTTAAAAATAATTGTACAATTTTTTTTAACACTAGTTTCTTTGTTACAGTTAATGGAAGATTATCAAAATAGTTCTATCTACCATCTATTATTTACATTAGGTCCATTTTCCTATATACCACCCTGCATTTACCACCTTGTATTAATATCATACATTTATTATAATTCATGAAAGAGTATACTTGTACTGGTAACCATAGTCCATCATCTACAATAGTCTACAGTATGGTTTTATACAGTCCTATGTTTTATCTGTCAATTTGTATTCTACTAATATATACATCCTAAAGTTTCTCCTTTTGACCACATTCACCTGTACAGTTCAATGCTGTTGATTACACTTATCATAATGTGTTACCACCACCATCCATCCGTTTCCAAACCTTTACCTTCAGCCAAAGCAAAATTACGTACAAGTTAAGCCTCAACTCCTCATTCTCTAACCCCAATTTATCTCCTAGTAACCTATATTCTAGATTCTAACTCTTGAGTTTGCTTATATATAATTAGATCATAACAGTGAAATCATACAATATTTGTCCTTTGTGCCTGGCTAATTTCACTCAACATAATGCCCTCAAAGTTCATCCATATTGTCACATGCATCAAGACTTTGTTCCTATTTACAGCTGAATAATATTCCATCATATATGTATACCACATTTTGTTTACCCATTCATTGGTTAATGGACACTTCCATCTTTTGGCAATTGTGAATAATGTCTCTGCGAACAACAGTGTGCAAATACCTGTTTGAGTTCCTACTTTCAGTTCTTCTGGATATATGTCTAGTAGCAGAATTGCCAGATCATATGGTAATTCTATACTTAGCTTCTTGAGGAACTATCAAACTGTCTTCCACAGAGGCTGCACAATTCTACATTCCTACCAACAGTGAAGGAGTGATCCTCTTTCTCCATATTCTCTCCAATATCTGTAGTTTTCTGCTTTTTCAATAGTAGCCATTCTAATGGATATGAAATGATATCTCATTGTGGTTTTGATTTGTATTTCCCTTATAGCTAGTCACACTGAGTATGTTTTCATTTGCTTTTTAGCCATTTGTATATCCTCTTTTGAGAAATGTCTCAGTCTTCTGCTCATTTTTTTTTTTTTTCCTGTTTTTTGCTCATTGTCTGCTCCTTGTCTATACATTGTTTGTTTGTTTTCTTTAGGAGGCACCGGAAACCAATCCTGGGACCTCCCATGTGGGAGGAGGATGCACAACTGCTTGAGTTACATCTACTCTCACCTGTTTTTTAATTGGGTTCTCTTTTTATTGTTGAGTTATACGATTTCTTTATATATTATGGATTTTAAACCTTTATCAGAAAAGCCAGTTCCATATATTTTTTTCCATTGAGTAGGTTGTCTTTGCACTTTATTTATTTATTTATTTATTTTAAGATTTATTTTATTTATTTCTTTCCCCTTCCCCCTCGTTGTCTGCTCTCTGTGTTCATTTGCTGTGTGTTCTTCTGCGTCCGCTTGCATTATCAGGCGGCACGGGGAAACTGCATCTCTTTTTGGTTGTGTCATCTTGCTGCTTCAGCTCTCTGTGTGTGCATCACCACTCCTGGGTAGGCTGCACTTTTTTCACACGGGACAGCTTTCCTTGTGGGGTGCACTCCTTGCATGTGGGACACCTCTACACGGGATACCCCTGTGTAGCACAGCACTCCTTGTATGCAGCAGCACTGCATGTGGGCCAGCTTAGCACATGGGCCAGGAGGCCCTGGGTATCAAGCCCTGGACCTCCTATATGGTAGGCGGATGCTCTAGCAGTTGACCCATGTCTACTTTTTTGACCAAGTCCTTTGATGCATAAAAGTTTAGTATTGAGGAAGTCCCATCTATCTATTTTTTTCTTCTCTTGCTTGTGTTTTGGGTATAAGATCTAAGAAACAATTGTTTACCACAAGTTCATAAAGGTGCTTCCCTGTATTTTCTTCTAAGAATTTTATATTCCTGGTTCCTACATTTAGTCTTGTGTCCATTTTGAATTCATTTTTGTATATGGTGTAAGGTAGCAGTCCTCTTTCATGTTTATACATATATGTATCCAGTTTTCCCTGCATCATTTGTTGAAGAAACTATTCTTTCCCAGTTAGCAGGCCTGGCAGCTTTGTAAAAAATCAGTTGGCCATAGAATGATTGCCTATTTCTGAGTTTTAAATTCAATTCAGTTGGTCAATAAATTTATCCTTGTGGCAGTACTATGCTGTTTTGACCACTGTAGCTTTGTACTATGCTTTAAAGTCAGGAAGTACATCACCTTTAATTTTTTTTTTGTCTTATTTTTTTAATATTACATTCAAAAAATATTAGGTCCCCATACACCCCCCACCCCCTTGACCCCACTCCTCCCCCCATAGCAACAATCTCCTCCATCATCATGAGACATTCATTGGATTTGGTGAATACGTCTCGGAGCACCGCTGCACCTCATGGTCAGTGGTCCACATCGTAGCCCACACTCTCCCACATTCCATCTAGTGGGCCATGGGAGGACATACAATGTCTGGTAACTGTACCTGCAGCATCACCCAGGACAGCACCGAGTCGGAAACACCTCCACATCTCATCTCTTCCTCCCATTCCCCACACCCGGCAGCCACCATGGCCACATTCTCTACACCAATGCCACATTTTCTTCTATTACTAATCACAATAGTTCATGAATAGAATATCAGTAAGTCCACTCTCATCCATATTCTATTCCTCCATCCTCTGGACCTTGGAATGGTTGTGTCCACTCCACATCTATATCAAGAGGGGGCTTAGATTCCACATGGATGCTGGATACAATTCTCCTGCTTTCAGTTGTAGGCACTTTTGGCTCCATGGTGTGGTGGCTGACCCTCTTCAACTCCATGTTAGCTGAGTGGGGTAAGTCCAACAAACCAGAGTGTAGGAGCTGAAGTCTATTGAGGCTTAGGGCCTGGCTATCATATGGTCAGTCCAGAGATTCAGATCCCCTGGTTATATATTAAACCCCAGCACCAACTACAGTTCTGGTAAAAGTAACAGGAGAGGCTTATGAAAAAAGATCACATCTGAGTCCAGCTCCATCACACAGAAATACAGACTCCAAAGAAGGGCCAACTAACATGGCACTGAACTCCATCTGCCATGACCGTAGAACCTGTGGGTCTCTGTAGCCCTCAGAAGATACAACCGGGGTTGTATCTGCTTTATCTGTCTCTGGGATGCTGCTGAGGTGTGCATAAGGGCAACCCCTATGATAACCTCCCAGCTCTTTTTGGAGATTCATAGCCATATAAACTCATTTGTCCTTTCCATTTCCCCCTTGATTCAGGTCAAAAAGCACTTTTAACTCCTGGTATTATATGTAGACTGAGATATTCTGCTGGTCTGAGTTGACCCTTTTATTCAAGGTCATTTTCTAGTTACATCATTAGCTGGTACTTGGTAGTAATCCCTCGGCACCAGGGAGGCTCATCCCCAGGAGTCATGTCCCATGCTGGGGGGAAGGCAACACATTTACATTCTGAGTTTGGCTTTGAGACTGGCCGTATTTGAGCAACACGGAGGCTCTCAGGAGGTAACTCTTAGGCACCCTGCAGCTCTAGGCCTTGTTCTTATTTCAGGTGTACAGGCTCACAAGCATAGTCATTAGTGTCAAGGGCTCATTGTTGGACCTTCATTCTTTTTTGGTCATTGCCGTTGCATTTGGGGGATTGTTGCTGTTCCTTTAGGGACTGTGATAGAGCTCCCCTGGCTAGGAACTCAACACTCCCTCAGTTGTTGTTTTTAATTGTATCCACTATGAAAATATCCAAACATTTTTATGTACCCTGGATATATGTCCTGTAGAACTCCCTGCCAACCATGTGTCCCCTGTCAATAACATCCACACCAGTATTCCTTTGCTACCATTGTTGAACCTCTCTGTGATCCAAAACTTCCTGAAAAGTGAAGCCCAGTATATTGCCAGGTTCCCTTACTAGTAAAATGGAATATAGCGATGAGTTTAAAGGTTAGATATAGAATACATATTAATTTGGAAAATTATGGTAAAAATAAATTGGGGTATCAAAAAATTTTAAAATGCAAAAGCTTTGTTTTTGATGTTTTGCCTTCCATCACTGCAATAAGTGTTGCCCTGTATGCAAATTGACAAGGCAACTACTTCCGTCTTTTCCTCAGTGTCTACGTCCTATATTTTTCTTTTCTTTTTTCTAATTATTAAGCTATCTTCACAAGAGTTTTAGATCACAGTAATTCATATATGCAATATACAATACTCCTACATATCCAACATAAAACCTTTTCCCTTTCACAGCAATAATCTTTTTACATATTCATACTATATTTACTGGAACCGATGTACAGTTATTGAGACAATAGCTTTCAAATAAGGTAACATTTGTGTTTACATTGTGGTTTATATTTTAGACTATACAATTTTCTAAATTTTTAGTTGTCTTATGTTTAACATTATGATTTACATTTTAGCCTATCAACCCCTATATATTTTTGGTGTAATTTTACATGTCTTATATCCATCCTTGTGTACTCTTGTGAAACACTTCTGTTGCCCACACAGTTACATTGGTTCCATCTATTCAATACCTCTTTCCCCCTCCCCTTAGGGCCCACAGTGACAGTCAATCTTCATTGCTTGAAGGGCCATGTTCAGAGATATTTGCAACAGTGTTGAGGGCTTGACATGCTCAACTGCCCTAGTGCACTGGGAGCCACCATTTCTCTTGAGAGATACAGTTCCCTCTATTTGATGGCATCAGTCCTCCCCAGGATGTGGGTATACCTTCACTCTCATTATATGGGTCTCTATCCAATGGTATAACCCACTATGGCAAAATGAGCATTCACTTATTCCCTAGGAGCCTGTCCTGCATCAGATTATCGCCTTTAAGCATCTTAAACAGGTAACTTTCCTTATTATATTTTTGAAAAGGTTTTCTCAGCATTATACTCTCAACCAACACCTGACAATCTCCTATGTTCATGTGTTGCCCCACCCTCCCCCCAATTTCTTGGACAATATTACCCATCCTCCCATCCTTAGCCCCCCTCAAGCCCGCAAAGCCCCACGCAAAGGTAACCCTATGCCCCCATTTTATCCCTTCCTGTACAAATACTTAACCTCCAGCTTATCATAGATTTCACCCATGTAGGTGTCAGCTTACATCCTTCCTCTACCCCCTGATTTCCTGTAAGCCTATCATCCAGTCTCTAGCTCTCTAAGGCAGCTTGGTTTACTTATTTCATATCATTGAGGTCATGTAGTATTTGTCCTTCAATGCCCGGGGTGCTTCACTCAACATAAGGTTCTCAAGATTCATCCATGTTATCACGTGTGTTTGTAGTGTATTTGTTCTTAAAGCCGAGTAGTATTCCATTGTATGTATATACCACATTTTATTTATCCATTCATCTGTTGATGGGCATTTGGGTTGATTCCAGCTTTTGGCAAAAGTGAACAATGCTGCTATGAACACTGGTGTGCCTATATTGGTTTGTGTCCTTGTTTTCAGTTCTATTGGGTATATACCCAGCAGTGGAATTGCTGGGTCATATGGCAAGTCAATGGCTAGTTTTTTTGAGAAACTGCCAAACTGTCCTCCAGAATGGTTGGATCCTTCTGCACCTTTAATTTTTATTGCCATGTTTCTCAACTTTGGCAGCTCAGTTAAACCTAATTTGGCACTTTTAGTGCACTGATACCTGGGACTTGCTTTTGACCTTCTGAATATAATCTCTAGAATTTAAACTTGAATATAAGTATGTATGTGTGTGTGTGTGTATATATATATATATATATATATATATAAGATACTTAAATTACATAAATGTTACATAAATATATAGGGGATTCCCATATGCCCTGCTCTCTAGGGCTCTCACATTTTCCCACATTAACAACATCCTTCATCAGTGTGGTACATTTGTTACTATTGATGAACACATTTTGGAGCATTGCCACTAAGCATGGATTATACTTTGCATTTTAGTTTATATTCTCTCCTGCACAATTTTGTAAATTATGACAAGATATATAATGACCTTTATCTTTCATTGCAGTGTTATTCAGTACAATTCCCAAGTCCCAAAAATGCCCCCAAATTATACCTATTTTTCCCTCTCCCTCCCCTCAGGACCTCCACATCAGTGATAAAAGTTCTTCTACTGATAAAATCACAATAAGTCTATAGTAGAATAACAATAAGTCTACTCTAGTCCATCGTTCATTCCCCAGTCCTGAGGATTCTGGGATAATGATGCCCACTCCACCTCTGATTGAGAGAAGGCTTAGATTGCATGGGACAGATGGTTGGGACTGTCTTGTTTCTACTTGCAGACTCAATCTGTTCCTGGGGATGGTCGTTGTCCAGCTTTGTCTCCTTGTTAGTTGTCCTGGGTGATTCCAATGAACTGGACAGTGGATCTGGCAAATCTGTTGAGATTCAAGGCCCAGCTGGCACACGGACAGCCCAAAGATTTAATTCTTTTAGACATATACCTATCAACTCTAGTACTAACTACAGGCTCAAATAGAAGGGGCAGAAGAGCCATGTGTAGGGAAACCACAATTGAGTCCAACTCTGTCACACTGGAGAACATGAATTCCAAAGTAGGGCCCACTGGCAGGATGCCAAGCTTCTGAGCGCCCTTCCCTGCCTGTAGAATCTGGATGTCTCCAGAGCCCTTAGGAGCCCCACTATTTGAGGCAATATTTAGTTTGGCAGTCAATGAGATCCTGCTGAGATGTACATAAGCGTAAGCTCTGAAATGACCTCCCAACTCACTTTGAAGTCTCTTAGCCATATAAACTCATTTGTCTTTACCCTTTCCCCCTTTTGGTCATGGTCTTTTTCCATTTGCATTACTGCTTCGTAGTAATCCCTCAATGCCAGGGAGGCTCATCCCTGGGACTCATGTCCCATGCCAGAGGGATGGTAATGCATTTACATGCTGAGTTTGGCTTAGATAGAGGCCACATTTAAGCAACAAGGAGGCTCTCAGGTAGTACCTTTTAGGTACCCTATAATGCTAGGCTAAGTTACAATTTCAACAAAAGGTCCATAGGTACTGTTATCAATGTTAAGGTCCTGTCAGTGGTCCGTCCTCCTTCACTAGTCACTACGTCTGTACTCAGGGAATTCCTTCTGTCCCAATAGAGAATGTGGCAGAGCTCCCCAGGATGGGGATTCAATATTATTTCAGTTATTGTGTGAATCTCCACCCACAGTGACAATGCCCCATGAACACTTGAAAATATTCATGTGCCTTATAGGTATGCCCCAGGTGAACCTCCTCCCATGCACCCCTATCACTGACACCCACACCAATGATCCTCCCCTGCCACAGTTGTAACAGAAGTTCCAAAACTTCCTCAAAAATGAAGCCAACAAAATAACCAAATAAAATTAATAAGAAAATGAAATAATGATAGTTCGTAAAATAATTATTATAAAATTTTTTTTAATTTGAAATAAAAAATAGAAAAATTTTTAAAAACTTTGACATTACATCTTTCATCACTTGAAGACTGTTAACTTGTGTGTATAGTGTCATTTTCTTCCGTTTATTCCCCTAGTGTCTTTATTTTTTTCGTTTTGTCTTCATAAAAGCATTAGGTTACAGAAAGTCATGTACAGAATATACGGTTGCCCATATACCCAACATCCTCCCCCTCTTCCCGTTTTTCCTACTAACAACGTTTTACATGTGGATAGTACATTTGTTATAATTGATGTACAAATATTGAAACATTGCTACTAACCATGGTCAATGATTTACAGTATGTTTTACATTTTAGACCATACACTTTTATATATTTGGATGGTTAACATGGTCTGTATCCATCATTGCAAGTTCATGTAGAACAATTCCATCACCCCCAAAATGCCCCATGTTCCATCCATTCTATTCCTCCCTGCCCCTCCCCTTGAGACCCACTTCAGCCACCCACCTCCATTCCATGAAGAACAAGATTCATAGTTACTTGAAACACTGAGGGCTTGACATACAGGTCCTTCCTCCCCCATTAGGCACTGCCTTTATCTCAAGAGACTCCCACCCCTCTATTTTAGATCACAGCATGACTCCCCAGGATGGGACTCCAACATCTTCACTCTCATTATGTGGGTCTTTACCCAGATACAACACACTATGACAAGATGAACATTCACACACTCCCTTGAAGATTTTGAGTCTCCATCCACTGATAGAACAGACCAAGATAAGATGGACAGTACACACTCCCTAGAAGCCTGCCCCAGGTGCGCTTTGCCCCGCATGCTCCCCACATCCAACACCCTAACCCAGTAACCCTCCTCTACCATGTTTGCCAAAAGACATTCCCAAAAGTGTAATTTCAACCACATACCCACAGATCACCAGAGTTCACCTGATCCAGTCCAGCCCACCCTTACCAGCCTGTCCCCCTCATAAATCAGCATTAACCCATTAGGATTACTGCACCACTGTCTTGCCAATCAAATGATCAACTACACTCTTCCACCTTATCGGAGATTTTACCCATGTGGTCATTGACTCACAACCTTCTTCACCCTTTCTGTCTCCTGTAAACCTATCTTCCAGACTCTATTTCTATGAGTCTGCTCAAATTGATTAATTCATGTCAGTGAAGTCACATAATATTTGACCTTCAATGCCTGACTTGTTTCACTCAACATAAGGTTTTCAAGGTTCATCCATGTTATCATGAGTATTAATACTGCATGCCTTTTAACAGCTGAGAAATATTCCATTGTATGTATACACCATAATTTGTTTATCCATTCATCTGTTGATGGGCATTTGGGTTGTTTCCAACTTTTGGCAATAGTGAATAATGCAGCTGTGAACATTAGTGTGTGTGTATCTGTCCATATCCCTGCTGTCAGTTCTTCTGGGTATATTTGCAGCTGTAGAATTGCTGGATCATATGGCAGTTCTTTAGTTAGCTTCCTGAGGTTCTGCTAAACTGTCCTCCACAATGGCTGCAACATTCTAAATTCCTGCCTGCAGTGGATAAGATTTCTCTTCCCTCCACATCTCGCCAACACTTGTAGACCTCTGTTTTTTTTTTAATTAGCCCTCAGTCTAATGGGTGTAAGATGATATCTCATTGTGGTTTTGGTTTGCATTTCCCTAATAGCTAGTGATGTTGAGCATCTTTTGATGCGCTTTTTAACAACTTGTATTTCTTCTTTGGAAAAGTGTCTATTCAAATCACTTTCCCATTTTTTAAATGGGTTGTCTGTCTTTTTATTTTTGAGGTATAGGATTTCTTTATATACACTGGATATTAGGGCCCTATAGATATAATTTACCAAATATTTTCTCCCATTGAATAGGCTGCCTTTTCACTTTCTTTTTTTTTTTTTTTAAAGATTTATTTATTTATTTCTCTCCCCTCCCCCCCACCCCGGTTGTCTGTTCTCTGTGTCTGTTTGCTGCGTCTTCTTTGTCTGCTTCTGTTGTTGTCATTCGCATGGGAATCTGTGTTTCTTTTTGTTGTGTCAGTTCTCCGTGTGTGCAGCACGATTCCTGGGCAGGCTGCACTTTCTTTCGCGCTGGTCGGCTCTCCTTATGGGGCACACTCCTTATGCATGGGGCTCCCCTATGTGGGGGGCACCCCTGCATGGCACGGCACTCCTTGCGCACATCAGCACTGCGCCTGGGCCAGCTCCACACTGGTCAAGGAGGCCCGGGATTTGAACCACAGACCTCCCATGTGGTAGATGGATGCCCTAACCACTGGGCCAAGTACGCCACCCCCTTTTCACTTTCTTGACAAACTCCTTTGAAGTGCAAAAGGTTTTAATTTTGAGGTAGTCCCATTTATCTATCTTTTCTTTCATTGCTTGTGCTTTGGGTGTAAAGTTCATTAAACCATTTCCTAATACAAGATCCTGTAGATGCTTCCCTGCATTATCTTCCAAGGTCTTTGTGGTCTTGGCTTTTATGTTTATATCTTTGATGTATCTTGAGTTAATTTTTGCAGAACGTGTGAGATGATATTCCTCTCACATTCTTTTGGATATGGAAATCCAGTTCTCCAAGCACCATTTATTGAAGAGGCCATTCTCTCCCAGTTAAGTGGGCTTGGTGGCATTTGTTGAATATCAAATGACAGTATATGTGAGGCTCTGTATCAGAACTCTCAATTCGGTTCCCTTGGTCAGTATGTCTATCCTTATGCCAATACCATGCAGTTTTGACCACTGTAGCTTTGTAGTATGTTTTAAAGTCACGTAGTGTGATTCCTCTCATTTCAATTTTTTTTTTTCAAAATGTTTTTGGCTCTTTGGGGTCCCTTGCCCTTACAAATAAATTTCAAGTTAGCTTTTCCAATTCAGGAAAAAGTGCTCTGGTAATTTTTATTGGAATTGCATTAAATCTGCAAATCAATTTGAGTAGGTTAGACATCTTAATGGTGTTTAGTAGTCCTATCAATGAACAGGCAATATTCTTCCATTTATTTAGGTCTTCCTTGATTTCCTTTAACAGCGTTGTGTATTTTTCTGCCTACAAGTTGTTTACATCTTTAGTTAAATTTATTCCCAGGTATTTGATTGTTTTAGTAGCTATTGTAAATGGGACTTTTTTCTTGATTTCCTCCTCAGTTTGCTCATTATTGGTGTACAGAAATGCTAGTGATTTTTGCACAATGATCTTTTATAGCCTGCCACTTTTTAAACTCATTTATAAGCTCTGGAAGCTTTGTTTTAGATTTCTTAGGGCTTTCTATATATAGGATCATGTCATCTGCAAAGAGTGAAGTTTTTACTTCTTCCTTTCCAGTTTGGATGCCTTTTCTATCTTTTTCTTCCTTAAGGGCTCAAGCAAGTACTTCTAACATAATGTTAAAATAAGAGTGGTTAAATTGGGCATCCTTGTCTTGTTCCAGATCTTAGAGGGAAAGCTTTTAGGATTTCACCATTGAATATGATGAAGTGATTTTATCAGGAAAGGGTGCTGTATTTTGCTGAAAGCTTTTTCTATATCTATAGAGATGATCATGTGATTTTTTTCCTTTCTATCCGTTTATGTGGTGTATTACATTGATTGATTTTCTTATGTTGAACCATCCTTGCAAACCCAGGATGAAACCCACTTGGCCATGGTGTATAACTTATTTGATGTGTTGTTGAACATGATTAGCAAGTATTTTGTTGATTTTAGCATCTGGGTTCATTAGTGAGATTGGTCTCTAGTTTTCCTTTCTCTTGGCATCTTTATTTGGCATTGGTTTTAGGGTGATGTTGGCATCATAGAATAGGTTAGGCAGTGGTTTTTAGAAGAGTTTAAGCAAGATTAGTGTTAGATCTTTCCAGAATGTTTGGCAGAATTCACCTGTGAAGCCATTTGATCTTGGGCTCTTCTTCTTTGCGATGTTTTTGTTGACCAATTCTATCTTGTTACTTGTGATTTATTTGTTGAATTCATCAATTTCTTCTTTCGTCAATATAGGCTGCTTGTGTGTTTCTAGGAATTTATCTATTTCCTTTAAATTATCCGTCTCGTTGGCATACAGTTTTTATTTCTGTGGGGTCAGTGGTGATATCCCCTTCCTCATTTCTTATTTTATGTATTTGCATCTTCTCTCTTTTTGTTTGTTAGTCTAACTAAGGGTTTGTCAATTTTATTAATCTTCTTAAAGAACCAACACATGGCTTTGTTTATTTTTCTAGGACATTCTTATTTTTCAGGTTCATTTAGCTCTGTTCTAATCTTTGTTATTTTCTTCTTTCTCCTTGCTTTGAGGTTTGTTGTTCATATTCTAATTTCTCCGGTTTTGTGGTTAGGACTTTGATTTTAGCTCTTTCTTCTTTTTTAATGTAGGCATTTATGACTATGTTTTCCCCTCAGCACTGCCTTTGCTGTACCCCATAGGTTTTGATACATTGTGTTGTCATTTTCATTGTTTCTTTTACAATTGCCTCCTTGATCCACTGAATGTCTAAGAGTGTGTTTTTTAACTTCTATATTTTTCTGCCTAATCTGCTTCTCTTCCCCTTACTGATTTCCAACTTCATTCCATTGCGGTCAGAAAAAGTACTTCGTATAATTTCAATCTTTCTGAGTTCATTGAGAATTTTTGTGTGGCCTAGTATGTGGTCTATCCTAGAGAATGATTCATGTGCACTTGAAAAGAGTGTATATACCACTGTATTTGGCTGCAATGATCTGTATATCTCTATTAGGTCCAGATCTTCTAATATATTTATTATTCAAGGTCTCTGCTTCTTTATTGATCCTCTGTTGAGATAGTCTGTCCAATGGTGATAATTGTATACTAAAGTCCCCCACTGTAATTGTAGAGGCACCTATTTCCAATTAACTTTTCTTAGTTTGCCTTATGTATTTTGAGGCACCCTATTTAGGTGCATGAATGTTTATGATTGTTCTTTCTTCTTGATAGATTACCCCTTTAATAATATATAGTGTCCTTCTTTGTCTCTTTTAATAGTTTTGTCTTTAAAGTCTTTTTTTGTCTGATACTAGTATATCTACTCCTGCCCTTTTCTGACTATTGTTTCATATAAAATTATTTTCCAACCATTCACTTTCAGCCTCCTTGCATCCCTGGATCTAAGGTGAGTTTCTTGTAGACAGCATATAAATGGGTCGTAATTCCTTATCTATTCTGCCAATCTGTGTCTCTTGATTGGAGAGTTTAATCCATTAACATTCAGTGTTATTACTGTCAAGGAATTACTTACATTAGCCATATTTTCTTTAAGTTTATATATGACATATGTTGTTTTTATTTCTCTTTTTATATTTTTAGTTGTTCTTATACTACCCTCCAACTCTTTTTCTCCTGTTTTTTCCTTTCAACCTGCAGAACTCCCTTTTGTATTTCTTGAGGGGCATGTTTCTTATTGACAGACTCTCTTAATTTCTGTTTATCTGTGACTATTTTGAACTGTCCTTCATTTTCAAATGCCTGCTTTGCCAGATAGAGAATTCTTGGCTGGAAGTTTTTTTTTTTTTTTTTTTTTAGCTCCTTAACTATGTCATCTACTGCTTCCTTGCCTCCATGTTTTCAGATGAGAAATCAGCACATAATCTTATCACACTTCCCTTGTATGTGATGGGTCTCTTTTCTCTTGCTGCTTTCAGTCTTCTCTCTTTGTGTTGAGCATTGGACAATTTGACACATATATGTTTTGGGGAAGGCCTTTTAGGATTTATGCTCGTTGTGGTACACTGTGCTTCCTGAACATGTGCATCTGTGTCCCTGAGCAGATTCGGGAAATTTTCCTCCATTATTTCCTCTGCATCCTTTCCTTTCTCTTCTCTGTCTCTGATACCTATAATGAGTATGTTTGTATGTTTTATGTTGTCATTCAAATCCTTAAGTCCTGCTAAATGTTTTCTATCTTTTTATCTATCTGTTCTTCTATCTGATTTCAGCTGCAGTGCCTTCTACATCACTGGTTCTTTCCTTTGACTATTCAGATCTACTGTTAGGTGCTTCCAGTGTATTTTTGATTTCTTGCATTGTGCCATCTATCATCATCAGGTCCATTAACTTTTATGTACGTTTGCAATTTCTTTAGTATGTTCCCCCAGTGTCTTCTTACTATTCTTTATCTCTTCCTCACTTCGTTAAGTTGACTCATGATATTTATGATATTTGTTTGGACATCTCTGATTAGTTGTTCCACATTCTGCATCTCCTCCTGTTTTTCAGTTTGTTCATTAGAGTAGGCCCGTAGCTTGGCTTGTAATTTTTTGTTGGTGTCTAGGAGTCTGTTTATCTTGTTGGGCTTATTTATTTGGTTGGTTAGCTTCTCTTTCTATATGAGGGTTTTACTTTGTTGTTTCTTTGTGGTAAGGTTAATTTTTGATTGTTGGTTCCTTTATTCTGTATCCTTGCAGTTGTCTGTGTTCCCTTGAGGGGGAAAAATTAGAACCAGAGATATGGAGAAATAAGAGAAGGAAAAGAATAATAGTAATAATAATATACAAAAAAGGTAGAAGAGGAACCATATAAGAGTTAGGAATCCAAGTAATATGAGTTTTAAAAAATCTTAAAGAATACAAAGGAATAAGAATAAAAAGAGGTGGAATAGAAAGAGAAAAAAAAAGGAACAGAATAGAGAGGAAAAAATAGAATGAATGAAATGAGACTAGAAGGAGAGAGAAAAAGGAGAGAGAAGAAGAAAACATGTAGAACAAATAAGAAGTGATGGAATGAAAGAAGAGCAACAGAAGTCAGAAAACAGGAAGATGAAGGAAAAGAAGAGAAATAAAGTAGGTTGCAAAACAAGTAAAAGATAAAGAAAGGGAAAAGAACAAACAAGAAACAAAACAGCAACAAAGTAATAACCCAGGAAAACAGCTTCCCTCTGAGGCCTCTAAGGCTGCTGGTGCTCATCAATTAATCATCCTGCAGCCTGTCTTCTGCAGGTGATGTATCCAGTTTTAGTGAATGAAATAAAGGAAAAAGAAGAAGAAAAGATCCAAAGACCCATAAAACAAAACAATAGAATCTCAGTCTGTAAGTTCCCTATCATGAGGTGCTAGCTATGTGCCTTATCTTACCCTGGATCCCTTTTTCTTAGGAGGTACCAAGACTAACCTGGGACCTTCTACATGGAAGTTAGGAATTTCCCCACTGCACTACAGGAGCTCTATAGACTAAATAGGCTTTTGCAAGCATTTGTGGCTCTTCTTGTCCATTTCCCTTAGGTGAGTTGGACTTCTAACAGGTTTCAGGGTCTGGGCTAGTTAGGTGGCTGTCTCTGCCCCCTTCCTGACCAAGTTCTTCCCTCACAGGGCAGCTGTGTGTGACAGCCTGCCTGAGCAGATTTCCTCCTCCCCTCTCCCTGGGGCCACCTCAGTGCTGGCTAGTATCCTCCCCAAGATTCAAACGGGGGTCAGGTGGCCACACCCATGGAAAGGAAACCACTCTCCCCCTTCACCAGACCCTTTTATGTCCCAGGAAGTACTTCCTCCCACTCTACTGGCTGGTGAGAGCCAGGGATTCCACTAAGGCTATTTTCCTTGAAGGTCGGGCTTACCTGCCCATCATTTCCAGCCACAGGAGTGAGCAACTCAGGGTTTTCCCTTGAGCTGTTTATCTCTTTGTCCAGCTCCTTCCTGAATGATGCCCCATAACCACCTGCTCTGTGAGTTCCCAAAGCAGCTCACTCGGGTAGGCTTTTGCCCTTTCTCTACCATTTTTTGCAAAAGAGCCAAGCAGTACCCACCTACATTGATGCCATTTTCCCAGAACTGAGATTGAATTGAATATAAGTATTTTAAGAAATTCCACAGCTAATTCAAAAGAGCTTTGGTTGAAAACAAGGTATTTATTATGGTTCTGTAAGAAGACATAAAGAAATTCTAGAGAATGATTTGCAGAAACATGTTCAAGATTATTTATAGTTATTAGAACCTCTCCCATGCAGAGATTTAGGTGGGCTCTATTCGTATGCCATCTTGCAGATGTGAACCAAAGGTTGAACCCAAAAGGGCCCAGGAGGATATATCAAAGCCCAAAATGGACAAAGCTGGGGTAACTAGTCCAAAACAAAGTCCCCTAAGTATGGAGCCCAGAGTGAAAATGTGAGGATATCAAACACAGATCCAAGAGGGCAGAAAACTGAGTCATAAATGGAAGATAAAATTAAGGGTTAGAAACTCGACAACATCAAGGGAAAACAAATAGGGAACAAGCAAGGTGTGTCCAAGATAGTTATTATGTATACTTTTGAGTTTTGATAGCTTATCTTTTTTGATCAGCAGGTATGGCTGTGTATGTGTGGGTGTGTGAAGACAGACAATGACAAACAGAACGTTCTGGGCTATTCAGCACAACTATTTTGGTAGATGGAATATGAATATAGCTTATTTTGCACATAAAATATATACTATATAGTTACAGTATTCTTTGCTAAAATAGAAATCCACCAACATATAGTTTGATCATTATAGTAAAATAACTAATTTTTGCATGCAAAAACAGGGGTTTACATGCAAAGGGATACCATATTTCCTGACATATCTAGCACTAGGTTCCATAAAGTTATATCTCTGAATGGTTAAGTATGTTGTATCTCTCCCTTCATATCTTATACACTTACCCCTCACCTTCACTTTGTTTGCACAGGTGTTTTTAAGTTTGGATTGCCCTTTGGGATATAAATTTGAGTTATTCAAAGTCCAATATAGGATAGTAGAAAAGTCTGTTATATACACTGTACCTTTTTATGGTGATGTTTACTATACAAATGATATGTATTTTACATGAATATGTTTACTCAATATGCTGTGGTAGACCATAAAGGTGGTCAATTGTGAATGTAAATTTTTAAAAATACCTCAAAGCTCTCTCAGCATTCTGAATACTGAATTTATACCATATGTTTTAAAACTACTTTTAAATATTTATGCATTGTGAGCCAGTAGTCCCTAGGCCAACAAGAAATGCCAGAAACAGTTTTATTATAGTGCTTTATAGAATATACATTTTCCTAGGCGTGATAATGTTTATTATAGTGCTTTATAGAATATACATTTTCCTAGGCTTGATAATGTTTCTGTATTTTGTCTTAATATTGATTATTATCATAATTAGTTTGAAATACTTATGTTATTTCTTCTCCTGAAAGTTGGAGAGAGAACTTCTTTTGTAAATCTAGTGTAAGTTGGTGGTTTTCTCTTAAAATTAGAAACTTGCTGTAGGAAATACTTGTTGATTACCTATTCAGATCCACCCATCCCTTCTTCCTAACTGAACCATAATTTTCTTCAGGCCTCAGGTATTGGGAAGACTGAGCCCTTCTGTATCCTTAGGGAAAGGTGACTCTAATTAATCTAAACCAGTTATGGTAATTTCATCAATTCAGCAATGGATATGAAACACAGTTCTTATCATTAAGACATGACGGACATGTCCACCAGGGGCTTTCTGAGAATTTTTTCTTTGCTCTTAAAAATGAACACAACCACACTAATGCAAGATATTAATGATAAGGTATGTAACAGTTTGGTATTATTTATCAATTCCAAAAATAGATATTGGATTATGTTTATAAATTTATCTGTTCCTCTGGGCCTATTAGATTGTATTAGATTCAGAGGTTTCACTTTTACTTGATTAAATTATGATTAAGGTTTGATTCAGCCTTGTCAATAGGATGTTGAGTTCCCATGCATCAAGGGGGCAGGGACTCACAGAGAAAATAAGAAGGCAGAGGAGAGAGTTTGCGTTTTAATGTTGGAGCTCTGAAAAGTTAGCACACAGGAGAAGAACACAGGAATAGGGATGGCTCCATAGCACAGTAGAGGCCCCAGGAAGAGAGAGAGCCTCATAGTCTACAGCTA
This sequence comes from Dasypus novemcinctus, assembly GCF_030445035.2. Taxonomy (NCBI): domain Eukaryota; kingdom Metazoa; phylum Chordata; class Mammalia; order Cingulata; family Dasypodidae; genus Dasypus; species Dasypus novemcinctus. The sequence continues at coordinate 65,397,022 of NC_080684.1, forward strand.
ACCTGTGGAGAGAACAGAGTAGCTGAGCCCAGAGAGAAATAAGCCCTAGGGAGAGAGACAAAGGCTTATGCCAGCCTATAGCTGAGATTGGAAGGAGCGGGGGCCACAGAGACTTAGGAGGAAGAGGAAGACTGAACCCTCACAGAGACCAGCAATCTTGCTCCAACATGTGGCAACAGACATTGATGAGGGAAGTAACTTATGCTTTATGGCCTTGTGACTGTAAGCTTCTACCCCAAATAAATACCCTTTATAAAAGCCAACAGTTCTGGTTCTTTGCATCAGTACCTCTTTGGCTGACTAATACAGGGCGGTATATGGGAACCCTGTATTTTGTGCATAATTATTCTGTAAACCCACAACTTCTCTAAGGAAAAAAATGAACACAAGATAAGGAACATCACTTCTTTTTCTGCCTGTAGACTTTGTCATCTGTACATGTTTCTTCAGCCTAACAGAGGTATCTATATTCTTGTTTTCATTTGTTCTGTCAGAAATTGTTCTTAGTGCAGTGTTTGAGCCTTTCAGGTCCAGTCTGAAGGATAAATTTTAGTGTAATTTTAGTAATTTTAATTTTAGTGTAAATTTATATGATCATTTCAGATGTTTAGTAGTATAGGAAAAATAGAGAAAATAGTGGGACTTTATAAAGTCACATTAGGTGATTTCATAGAGTTTGTGGTGGCTTGGAGCTATACATACCCAGAAAAACATTCTTAAACTTAATCCATTCCTGTGGATGTGAACCCATTATAAGTCGTAAGAGTTTTAATACTATTACTGGAGTCCTTTATAATCAGAATGAAAGAGAGAGCGAGAGAGACAGAAAGCCACGGAGGGAGCAGCCAGAAGTTGAGCATCAACAGAACCTAGAAGAAAAGGGAGCAACCAGAAGATGCTGCCTTGTGCCTTGCCATTTAACAAGCTAAGGACCAAAGATTGCTAGCAGCCAGCCTCAGAATGCCACAGTCTTCAGGGTGAAAGCATCACTTTGATGATGCTGTAATTTGGACTTTTTTTTCCTATCCTCAAAATTTTGAGCTAATAAGTGCCCATTGTTTAACCCAACCCATTTCGTATTTGCTTGAGGAGCCAAAGGAACTAAAACAGAGCTTCTTCCCTGTCTTTAATATGAGTTCAAGGCTCATATTTGTGCTTGTTCTGCTTTCCTACCTCCTCCCAGCCCCATACCAAGAGTCATCTAGTAATGTTAGTGCAGTCCAAATACTGCAGATATGCAGAGTCAGACTTAATGATGTAACCTTTGCAAGCCTGCAGACTACCTTTATGATTACATCCAGCCTTAACATGTTACAAGATATTAAGGTTATTCTTCCATATATTCCTCCATTTACTTTTGGTTTTTAAACCAGAGAAGTATTACAGAACACCTTTTGGGGGCAACTTTCAATCTGGTTCTGCCATTTCTGTATCAAGCAGAAACACATCAGGGGTATATGTTATCTATCGTAGTATAAATTGTTTCTCAATTTACATCACTAGTAAGAATTTTAAGGGAAGAGGCTAGACACTTATGTAGTCATCTTTACTGTCCTGGTTCGATTGTTTCCATTGCTTTAAATTTAACGACACTTCACCTGAAAAGGTATCTGGAAGTTGAAGAAAAACATGTTTAACATATTATTTAAAAATATAATTAACATACAATTTTAGTTTCCCTGGCTACTCAAGCAAATACCATGCAATGGGTTCACTTTAAAAATGGGGGTTTATTAGCTCATGGTTTTAGGCTGGAGAAGTTCCAAATCAAGTCCAAATCAAGGCCTCATCAAGGCAACACTTTCTCACCAAAGACTGGTGTTCTTGAAGTGACTGCTAGTGATCCTTGGTTCTGGGCTTCTCTGTTACATGACAGTACATCTGGCAGCCTCTCCCTTCTTTTCCAGGTTCTGTTAAACTTTAGCTTCTGTGCTTTTCTGTGAATTTCATTCTGCATATATAAAAGACCCAGTCCCAGTAATAGGATTAAGACCCATCCTGATTGACTTGGACTACACTTTAAGTAGGTAACTTCATCAAAGGTCCTGCTTATAATGGGTTCCAAGCCACAGGAATGAATAATGTTTAAAAACATGTTTTTTGGGGTACGTAGTTCCAAACCACCATGCATACTATTTAAAAAATAAGCTTATCTTGTGTTTCTGGACATTTAAGATACATAATATATAATAGTAAAACTTGCTAATACAGCTTTAGCTAGTTAATATTGGCATTTAAAAAATCTACTGAATCATAGATAACAGTATGGCTAAGTATATAGCAGTGAATTAATCACACTATTGCAACAGTCCACAAATTACTGTCTTTTCAGTAAAGACTTTATTATCTAACTCCTATAATATGCATTTTGTTAAATCTGTTGTCTGTGATATACTTTTTTTATTATTATTTTTTATTTTTACTTTTTTTTTTGCTATGTGCTTTTTTTTTAGATTTTTAAAAATTTATTTCTCTCCCCTTCTCCACCCCCCTCACCCCATTGTCTGCTCTCTGTGTACATTTGCTGTGTGTTCTTCTGTGTCCACTTGTATTCTTGTCAGCGGCACCTGGAACCTGTGTCTCATTTTGTTGTGTCATTTTGCTGCATCAGCTCGCCGTGTATGTGGTGCCATTCCTGGGCAGGCTGCACTTTTTTCACGCTGGGCGGCTCTTCTTACGGGGCACACTCCATACACGTGGGGCTCCCCTACACAGTGATACCCCTGCATGGCAGGGCACTCCTTGAGCACATCAGCACTGCACATGGGCCAGCTTATCACACGGGTCAGGAGGCCCTGGGTTTGAATCTTGGACCTCCCATATGGTAGGCAGATCCATTGGGCAAATCCATTTTCCTTGCTGTGTGCTTTTAATACTGGAAGTTTGGAGAATTTAGAGAAATAAAGTATGGTCTCTCTTTTCAGAAGAATATATATTTGACTTCCATTTCCAGCAGTATGGTAGATGCGATTTTTCTGAGGGATCCTTCTGCTTGAGGTCAGCTAGATCCTAGCTAAATTAGAATATGTTGTTGTTGCTGTTTTAAGCTTTGCTGACTTAACAAAAAAATAAAGAAAACACCATGGATTAAGAAAAACCAAAACCAAAAAATTAAAAGGAGTAGAAAGGAAGAGAGAGAAGGAGGAGTTAAAACCAGAACAGGGAACTGTGAGTCACAAGGTAGCAGACAGTTTTATTCTGAGGCAAATGCTGATCTCTTTGAGATCCTGAAAGATCAGGCCTCCTGCATAGTGAGGGAACCAAATCTGCAAAGTCCATTTTAAGTCATGGCCTTGAATGGACAATGCAGTCTTCAGTCTGCCCTCTGCAGAAGCAAATTCACATCCTTGTGGGGGAATTTTTCCCAAATTCAAGTCCTTGGAATTTCTAAAAATTGAAATATAAATATGAGCACAAAACTTAAAAATAAAAAAATAAATCACAAAATATGGCTGCCTGGGTATCCTGGCTGACTTCTCAGTACTCAAAAATTCTGAATGAGATTGATTTTTTTTTCTTAAAAGCATTGAAATACTAGGAAGAGACTTAGGGTTTACCAGGCTATATAGGAGAAAACAGGAGTCCACAAAGATAATAAGAATGCTGGAGTTTTTGAGGGTATTTATGGACCAATGGCAGATGTGCTTTACAAAAGAGAAAAACATGGGCAAAGAACTAAAGGACTAAAATGAAAAATCAATCTTGAAGACAAGACAACTGATTCAGGCTGAAGAACATCAAGAAAAAAAGAGAAAAGAAACAGAGGCTAAGAGATTTGAGGGACACCATCAAGTGTACTGATATATGCAGAATGGAAGGTCCAAAAGGAGAAGAAAGAGGTGCAGAAGGAATATTCAAAAAAATAATGGCATAAAACTTCCCAAATTTAACAAAAGACATGGCTTTGCACATTCAAGAACCCCAGCAAAACCCAAACAGGATAAACTCAAAAAGAACCATGCCCAGATGCATAGTAATCAAATTGTTCAATGCCAAGGACAAGGAAATGTGCAGGAGAAAAGCAGCATTTTATGTACAAAGGAATCCCAATAAGATTAAGTTCCAATTTCTTATCAGAAACAATCGAGCCAAGAAGGCACTGACTGGTACAGAATATTTAAAGTGCTGAAAGAAAACTATTGCCAACCAAGAATTTTATATATGGCAAGGCTTTCTTTCAAAAATGAGGGAAAGATTAAGACTTTCCCAGATAAAGAAAAGCAGAAGGAGTTCATTACCACTAGATGTGCCCTAAAAGATATGGTAAAAGATGTGCTTCAGCCCTTGAAAGAAAGGATATTAGACAGAAGACTAAAGCAGCATAAAGAAATAAAGACCCGTGGTAAAGGTAATCATATGGGTAATTATAAATTCCAGTACTTTTTTATGGTATTTTTTGTTATGTAACTCCACTTCTTACTTCTTACAGGTGCTAACATACAAATGCATAAATGTAATGATAAATCAATGTCTTTGGACATTTAATGTAAAAGATATCATTTGTAACAAGACAAAAAGGGGGACAGTAGAGTATAGGAACAGTGTATGTATGTGCCATTGAAGATAAATTAGTATTAAATCAAATATAATTTTTTTAAATTTAGGATATTAAATTTTAACCCCATGGTACCACAAAGAAAATACATGAAAAATATATTCAGAAAGTAATGAGAAGGAACTCAAAATGGTACAGTACAAAAAATAAATAAATATGCAAGTAGGCATTAAGAGAAGAATTGTGGGTCAAAAAAGGTATAAGCTTTCAAAAGACTAAATAGCAAAATGGCAGAAGAAAGTACTACATACCAGTATTTATTGTAAATGTAAAAGAATTAAACTTCTCAGTCAAAAGGCAGAGGTAGGCAAAATGGATGAATAAGCATGACCCAACTCTATATACTTTCTACATGAAACTCACCTTAAATTAAACAACTAAGTAGGATCAAAGTAAGGGATGGAGAAAAATACCAAAAGAGAGCTGAGGTACCTATTCTGATATCAGATAAGCCAACAAAAGTTGGTTCTTTGAAACGATCAATAAAATTGACAAAATTTTAACTAAATTGACCAAGACAAAAAGACAGAGGACACAAATAACCAAAATCAGAAATGAAATGGGTTATATTACTGCTGACCCTATAGAAATAAAAAGGATTATAAGACTATAACAGTATCGTATCAACAACTATGTGCCAACAAATTAGACAACCTAGATGAAATAGACAAATTCCGAGAACATATTAAGTCAAGAAGAAATAGAAGATCTCAACAAATCACTAACTAGTAAAGAGATTGAATCAATAACCAAAAACTTACCAACAAAGAAAAGTGTAGGACCAGATATCATCACAGGGGAATTTTACCAAACATTCCAAGCAAATTATCACCAATCCCAGTCAAACACTTCTTAAAGAGGAAGTAATATCCCACAACTCATTTTATGAAACCAACACCACCCTCTTATCAAAGCCAGATAAAGACAACATAAAAAAAACTAAAGACAAAATCCTCAACAAAACACTAACTAACTGAATCCAGCAGCACATAAAAAGAATTATACACCATGACCAAGTGAGATTTAGCCCAGGTATGCAAGAGTGATTGGCCTTTAAAAATAAAAAATATATAATACACAACATTAATAGAACAAAGGGGGAAAAAGCACATGATCATCTCAATTGATACAGAAAAGACATTTGACAAAATCCAGCACCCCTACTTCATAAAAAATGCTTAGAAAACTAGGATCAGAAGTAAATTTTCTCAGCATGGTAAAAGGCATTTGTGAAGAACCCACAGATAGCATCAAAGTCATGGTGAAAGACTGAACATTTTCCCTCTAAGATTAGGAACAAGACAAGTCTACCCACTGTCACCATTGTAATTCAGCATTTTACTGGAAGTTCTAGCTAGAGCAGTTAAGCAAGAGAAAGAAAAAAAATGGCATCCAAATTAGAAAGAAAGAAGTGAAACTTTCATTATTGGTAGATAACATGATCCTAGTTATAGAAAGTCCTGAAAAATCCACAAGAAAACTACTGAAACTAATAAGTTTAGTAAAGTGGCAATGTACAAGACCAACACCTTAAAATCAGTTGTGTTTCTATACACTAGTAATGATCACTCAAAGGAAGAGATCAAAGAAAATTCTAAAGAATCAAATATCTAGGAATAAATCTAACCAAGGATGTAAAAGGCTTGTACATAGAAAACTACAAAACATTGCTACAAGAAATCAAAGATCTAAATAAATGGAAGGATTTTCCATGTTCATGGATCGGAGGACTAAATATTGTTAAGACGTCAGTTCTATCCATAGCTGTTTACAGATTCAACACAATCTCAATTAAAATTCTAACAGTCTTCTTTTAAGAAATGGAAAATCCAGCCATCAATTTATAGAAATGTAGATGACCCTGAATAGCCAAAACCATCTTGAAAAAGAAGATTGAAGGTAGAGGACATACTTTCCAAACTTAAAACTTTTTACAAAGCCGCAGTAATCAAAACAGGATTGTACTGGCACAATGACTGACATAAAGACTAATGGAATCTAATTGAGAGTTTAGAAATCAACCCTTACATTTATGGCCAACTGATTTTTGACAAGGGGACAAAGACCACTCAATTGGAAAAGAATAGTCTCTTAAACAAACTATGCTGGGGATCTCCAGTTGCAAAAAAAGAAAGAAAGAAAAGCAGAACCTCTATATCAACCATATACAAAAATTAACTCCTTATGGATCAACATTGTATGTCCTCCCATGGCCCACTGGGTGGAATGTGGGAGAGTGAGGGCTATGATGTGGACTATTGCCCATGTGGTGCAGTGGTGCTCAGAGATGTATTCACCAAATGCAGTGAATGTCTCATGATGATGGAGGAGGTTGTTGTTATGGGGGGAGGAGTGGGGTGAGGGGGTTGGGGAGTATATGGGGACTTCATATTTTTTTAATGTAATATTAAAAAAATAAAGACAAAAAAAAGAGAATGATGCTCAAATTTTGAAAAAAATTGTTTAAAGACCAAAAAAACAAATAAATAAATATGAGAGTCAGAACTATAGAACTCCTAGAAGAAAATGTAAAGAAGCCTCTTCAGGATCATGTGTTAGGCAATGGTATCTTAGACTTTACACCCAAAGCATAAGCAATAAAAGAAAATAGATAAATGGGACCTCATTAAAATTAAAAACCTTTGTTCATCAAAGGACTTTATCATGAAAGTAAAATGACTACCTATACAGTGTGGTAAAATAATTGGAAACAATATATCTGATAAAGGTTTAATATCCTGAATATATGAAGAAATCCTACAATTCAACAATAAAAATGACAACTCATTTAAAACATGGGGAAAAAAAAAAGATATCAAACAAATATAACTCAAAACCACAATGAGATCCCATTCCGTACCCACCAGAATAGCTACTATTACAAAAATGGAAAGTAACACATGTAGGAGAGTATGTGAAAAAATAGGAACACGTGTTCATTTTTGATGGAAATGTAACTTGGTTCAGCTTTTGTGGTTTACTGTTTGATGGTTCCTCCAAAGGTTAAGTATAAAATTACCTTTGACCCAGCAATCCCACTTCTAGGTATGCATAATTAGAACTTGAAAGGAGAATCACTTAACGGTTGGCGACCTTGGTCCTGGGACAGATTCAGTGGTAGCCTCTCTGAAAGGCTACCTCTCAGAGAAGGAGCCAGAAATATAAATACCCTGACTTCCATTTCTGCTCTATCCCCAATCTCCTGCCCGGCCTCCCCTTTGGCCAAACCCAAACAACAACTAGAGAGTACAGAAGCCTAGTGGTATATTTTATGATGGCCAGCATCCCACAGGAGCAAGGATAAAAGGCAGAGAAACCTTTTAGGAGGCTATTGTAATAATCCAGATGGTGGTAGCTCCAGTTAGCATGGTACCAGTAAAGGAAGTGAGAGTGGTTGGATTTAGTGTATTTTTTTAAGTATTTTTGACAGATTGTGTACAGGGTGTGAGAGAAAGAGACCAATCAAGGATGATACCAAAGCTTTTGACCTGAGCAACTAAAAATATGAAGTGGCCATCAACTGTGCTGGGGGAGTCTGTATGTAGAAAATTTTTGAAATTTGGTTTATTTTCCTTTTTGAAAACTTTGTATTGTTAATAGTGCCACATAAGCAGTTGAAATCAGCAAATTGCATATATAGCTCTGTAATTGAGTTGGGCTGTAGACATGTTATTCAGCAGTAAATATTGATTTTTCTTATTACTTGAATCATGAATGCAATGGAGCCAAACTGTATCACTGTTTAAAATATTATAGCCTCTTAATATAATGAAGAAATCAGAGACTGTACAGCTGTTTCTGGATTTTTTTCTGAAGAGTGAACATAGTGGCTAAAAATAAAATTTTATCTTTCAACATTGTTAGGAATGAATTATTATTTTTCTATAAAAAATTACCAAATATCATATTTAAAGTCATTTGTTTTAGAAAGTCCAGTCAGCAATAAATTTTCAATATGTCATTTCTTATCTCCTTTGGTTATACTGAACGTGAGTATTTTCATGTTAAATTGCTTTTGCTTAAAGAAATAGTTTTGGCAGAATGGATGGTATCAGACCTGAAGTTTAAACACAAAACAGCTGTTGTTGAGCAAATATCATTTTCAAACATTAATGTGCTTTCAATTAAAAGACTGGAATGTACTCTAAATATCACTGTTCCCATGTTTAACTACTGTTTGACTATCTCAATTACTGACTTACTTTCTCAGTAGAGTGTTTACTTTAACTGAAAGAGGTTGAATTTTATTTAAATAATCCATAATTTTCCCCATCTGCAGAATACACGCAAGAAAACTGGGGATTTCCAATGTGCCGCTATTTAAAGGAAGAGAAGTGGTGCTGTGGTCGTAATGCCAGAATGTCAGCATGTTTGGTAAGGTTCTGTATTTTTCCTGGTCTAAAAGTTTTATCTAGATGTTACAAATTTTATTGTTTTTGGTTAATATCATGCATTAAGTGCCAAATTTTCCAGGTCATCATCGTTAATCCTTTTGAACATTGCAAGTTATGGTGAAGAAATGACTTGTCCTTTCAACGTTGCCTATTCAACTTGCAGTGTGGTAACAGTTTATAGCTATACATGACAAGTATTACTTTTATTATTATATAAAATACACCGACTACCAAGACTTAAAAACAGAATTAGTTCAACACTTATCCACAGCTTTGTGGTATGTGTGTGTTTGTACCAAATCATCTGATCTAACTTTTATAGAATAGGAAAAATACTATTAAGCTACCTGGGATATGAAGTAGCTATCTAGTTAAGTAAAACCTTTATTGTGCCAGATTTAGCTAGTTTCCTTAGACCTGGAACACAGCCCATGATGCTATGAATTGATGGAAGTTAAATAATATAAATGGCTCTTATCATCAGAAACATAAAATATAGTTGATTAAATAATGTGTTTAATGTACAACCACAGGGTAAATTAATTCTTCTAGGGCCATTATTTCTATGTTAGTTATATAGCAATATAAACAAAAACATACAATAGAATATTATTCGGCCATAAAAAGGAATGACATGATACGTGGATGAACCTTGAAAATATGCCAAGTGAAATATGCCAGGCAAAAAAAGACAAATATCGTATGATTCCACTTATATGAAATATCTTTAAAAAGCAAATTCTTAGAGATAGAAAGTAGATTAGAAGTTACCAAAGGCTGGGTAGCAAGGAAATAGGGAGTTACTGCTTTCTGGGTACAGATTTTCTGTTTTGGGTAATGAGAAAGTTTTGGTGGTGATGGAAGCACTACATTGTAAAAGTAATTAATGCTAATGAATTGTACACTTAGAAGTGGTTAAAATGGTATTTAACTTTATGTGATATATATATATGGTTAAAAAATTTTAAATATTGTAATAATGTGCCAGTGTTCTAGGTTATATATCCTGAAATTATCTTAGAAATCTGTTTATGCTCAAATAATAATTTCCTTGTATGGGCCCACCTAGAATACTTTTCTGAGAATTTGTCTTGTTCTTCCATTATATCTGTAAATGATACCTGTTAAGGGTCTCATTAGAATGACAGGCCATTCTTGGAATGACTTTGCTCCCAGAATAGTGGCCAGGCTTCTACTCTCTGGGCAAAAAAAAAAAAAAATGGAAATACTCTTTTCTAGGAATTCTGCATAGCCTAAGAGAAAAGACCTAAAGATTTTGGCATAAAGGATTTCACAATGAAACAGGACAGACCTGCCCAACTACATCCAGGCCAACAATTAGTCCTCACTCGTAAGCACATTGCTTCTAATCTGGTTTATGGTGCCTCCATTTTAAATATCAGTAGCCAGCCAAAAATCACTGTATGTCAGAAGAAAGTCTGATATGAAAGATAGAAGTCAAATTACAAATAGAAACCAATAACAACAACAAAAGCACAGTAACTTGGAGGAAAGGAATTGGATACTATGCAAAATAAAATTGTATAAAATAACTCTTAATAATCCTTAGAGAGTTAAAATAACATATTATATCCAGAACAAGAATGTATGCTATAAAAATAAAAATCCAAAGAACCAAAGAGACAAGTTTTTGAAAAATGAATTCTACAAATACTTTGCAGATTTTGCTGCACTTAAGAACATTTTTTGACCAATGCTAGCATCTCCTGGAATCCCCATTTCCTTAGTTCCAATCCCTGCTCATCTTGCCTTTTTTTTTTTTAATGCTAAAATTATTTGGAAAATCTGAAGAACATTTCTTTGATGCATCTTGTTTTATTGCTTTTTGCGCTGCACTGACCTTTTCCACAAATATTCAAAGTTTAAGGAGTAAAATAATAAATACCTTTCTGGTGATGTTTTCGGATAAATTGTTTAAAGATGCTAACCAGAAATAAAATATTAACAAAATTAAAGCAGTCTAGTCAGGATACTTTAAGGCTGATAAAATTGCAAAACTATTTTAGATTATTATGAAATGAACACTTGGTATGTTTTCCTCATTATCTTTGTTTATTGGCCAAGAACAATATTAATGTTTGTAAGAAACTTCTTATCATCTACCTGATTATCTTTTACTGTGTAGCCAAAATTTAACTTTTACATTTCCAAAAGTAAACTCATCAGCAACACATACCAAAGGAATTCATGTTTGATATGTTTTATTCATACCAAATAATATATTGGACTTTTTTTCAGGTGTTTTTTTTTTTTTTAAAGATACTTAGATTACATAAATGTTACTTGGAAAATATGCCCCACTCCCTTGCCCTCCTACACTTTCCCACATTAACAACGTCCTCCATTAGTGCACAGATTTTGGAACATTGCCACTAAGTGTGGAATATAGTTCATATAGTAGTTTACACTCTCTCCAGCACATTTTTGTAAGCTATTACAAGACATATGGTGGCCTATAGCTACCATTGCATTGTCATTCAGGACAGTTCTCAAGTCCTGAAAATGCCCCCAAATTATACCTATTTTTCCCTCTCCTTCTTCTCACAACCTCCAGTGGCTACTGCCTCCACATCAATGATAAAAGTTCTTCCATTGCTAGAATCACAAGTATAATAGAATAACAGTAGGTCTACTTAGTCCATCATTCATTCCCCAATTCTGAGGATTCTGGGATGGTTATGTCTACTCTGCCTCTGACTGAGAGGGGGCTTAGATCCCATGGGGCAGATAGATGGGACTATCTTGCTTGTAGTTGAAGACTCTCTCCGTTCCTTGAGATAGTCATTGTCCATCATTGTCTCTTGTTAGTTGTCCTGGATGAATCCAATGAACTTGAGAGTAGATGTTACAAATCTCTTGAGATTCAGGGCCCAACTGGCACATGGACAGTCTAAATATTTAAGTCTCTTGAACATATACCTATCAACTCTAGTAGTAACTACAGGTTCAAATAGAAGGGGCAAAGAGCCATGTGTAGGGAAAACACTACTGAGTTCAACTCTGTCACACTGGAGAGCATAAATTCCAAAATAGGGCCCACTGGCAGGGCACGAAAATCCTGATCTGTCTTCCCTGCCTATAGTGTCTAAATGTCTCCAGAGCCCTCAGGATCCTACTATTTGAGGCAGTATTACTTTAGCGGTCAGTGAGATCCTGCTGAGACGTGCATAAGTGCAACGTGTGGAATGACCTCCCAACTCATTTTGAAGTCTCCCAGTCATGCAAATTAATTTGTCTTTACCCTTTCCCCATTTGGTGAAGGTCCTTTTCCAGCTACACTGCTAGTCGGTGCTCAGGTAGTAATCCCTCAGTGCCAGGGAGGCCCATCCCCAGGAGTCATGTACCAAGCCAGAAAGGAAGGTAATACATTTATATGCTGAGTTTGGCTTAGAGAGGCCACATTTGAGCAACAAGGAGGATCTCAGGAGGTAACTCTTAGGCACCCTATAATACTAGGTCAAGTTTCAATTTCAAAAGTAAAGGTTCATTAGTGCAGTCATCACTATTAAGGGCCTGTCATTGGTCCATCCTCTTTCACTAGGCACTGGCCCTGTACACAGGGGATTCTTGCTATCCCACCAGAGAATGTGTCAGAGCTCCCCAGGATGGGAATTTGATATTCTTTTGATTCTTGTGTGAATCTCCACCCATCATGACAATGCCCCATGAACACTTGAACACATTCATATGCCTTATAGGTATGCCCCAGGTGAACTGCCTCCCATGCTTCCCCCATTTCTGACACCCCACACCAATGATCCATCTCCGCCACAGCTGCAATGCTTCTGTGATCCAAAACCTTGTCAAAATTGAAGCCAATAATATAACCAAATACAATTAATAGGAAAATGATATAACAATGATAGTTTAAAAAATAACATAAAATACAAAAAAAAATTAACTTTGAAATAATAAAAACTATATATATAAAACCAGAAAAATTTTTTGACATTTTTCATCACTGTAAGATCTATTGTCTTATATGTACAGTGACATTTTCAATTTATTTCCCCAGTGTCTTATTTTTTTTCATTTCATCTTCAAAGAAGCTTTATGTTACAGAAATCATATACAAGATATAGGTGATTCTCAAATACCCAACATGCTCCCCCTTTACCCATTTCCCCTATTAATAACATTTTACATGTGGATGGTACATTTGTTACAGATGATGTACAAATATTGAAACATTGCTACCAACCATGGTCGATAGTTTACATTATGGTTTATGTTTTAGACCATACATTTTTATAGATTTTGATGAAGTTTGACATGGTCTGTATCCATCATTGAAGATCATATAGAAAAACTCCATCACCCCCAAAATGCCCCATGTTCCATCTATTCTATTCCTCCCTCCTCCTCCCATGTGACCCATGGTAACCACCAAGAATAACTCATTGAAGAACAAGATTCATAGTTACTTGCAACAACATTCAGGGCCTGTCCTACCCTATTAGACACTGCGTATACGCTCAAGAAACTCCTGCCCCTCTATTTTAGATCAGAGCAGGACTACCCAGAATGGGAGTCTAACACCTTCCCACTCATTATGTGAGTCTCCATCCACTGATACAACACACCAAGACAAGATGAACACTAAACACTCCCTAAAAGCCTGCCTCAGGTGCACCTTGTTCTTGCTCCCCACACCCAACACCTTAAACCAGTAGCCCTCTGCCGTATTTGCCCAAAGAACATTCTCAGCCTTGTAGTTTCAACCACATAATTGCAAATCCCCAGAGTTCACCTGCTCCCCCCCCCCCCACAGTGCTACCGCCAGTTCCATGGACAGTCCAACCCACTCTCCCCACCCTACCCACCTCACATACCAGCACTGCCCAGCCCAATAGATAGCATCACTGCACGACTGTCATGCCCATACACTGCACAACTACACCCTTCCCCCTTATCATAGATTTTGCCCATATGGGCACTGGCTCACAACCTTCTCCTTTTTTGTCTCCTGTAAATCTATCTTCCAGACTCTAGCTCTGTGAGTCTGCTCAGTTTGATTAATTCATATCAGTGAGGTCATGTAATATTTGTCCTTCAGTGCCTGAATTGCTTCGCTCAACATAAAGTCTTCAAGATTCATCCATGTTATCCTGTGTGTTAAAACTGCATTCCTTCTTACACCTGAGTAATATTCCATTGTATGTGTATACCACAATTTGTTTATCCATTCTTCTGTAGATGGGCATTTGGGTTGTTTCCAACTTTTGGCAATAGTGAATAATGCCACTGTGAACATTGGTGTGCATATATCTGTTCGTTCCCCTGCTTTCAATTCTTCTAGGTATATATGCAGCAGTAGGATTGCTGGATCATATAGCAGTTCTGTAGTTAGCTTCCTGAGGAAATAACAAACTGTCCTCCACAACTGCTGCACCATTCTACATTCCCACCAGCACTGGATAATATTTCCCTTTCTTCCATATCCTCTCCAGCACTTGTAGACCTCTGTTTGTTTGTTTTGTTTAATACCTGCCAGTCTAATGGATGTAAGATGATATCTCATTCTAGTTAGGATTTGCATTTCCCTCATAGCTAGTGATTTTGAGCATCTTTTCATGTGCTTTTTAACCATTTGTATTTCTTCTTTGGAGAAGTGTCTATTCAAATCACTTTCCCATTTTTTAAATAGGTTATGTATTTTTATTTTCGAGGTGTAGGATTTCTTTAAGTATTCTGGATATTAGGACCCTGTCAGATAAATGGGTTCCATTTGAGTAGACTGCCTTTTCACTTTCTTGACAAACTCCTTTGAGATGCAAAAGGTTTTATTTTGAGGATGTCCCATTTATCTATTTTTTCTTTCGTTGCTCATGCTTTGGGTATAAAGTTCATGAAACCATGAAACCATTTCCTAATACAAGATCCTGTAGATGCTTCCCTACATTTCCAAGATCTTTATGATCTTGGCTCTTATATTTATATCTTTGATCCATCTTGAGTTAATTTTTGTATAAGGTGTGAGGTGGTATTCCTCTCTCATTCTTTTGGATATGGATATCCAGTACTCCAAGTAGCATTTGTTGAAGAAGCCATTCTCTCCCAGCTGGGTGTGCTTGGTGGCCTTGTAGAATATCAGATGACTGTATGTGTGGGGACCTATATCAGAGCCCTCAATTTGATTCCATTGGTCAGTATGTCTGTCCTTGTGCCAATACCATGCAGCTTTGACCCCTGTAGCTTTGTAGTATATTTTACAGTCAGGTAGTGTGATTCCTCCAATTTTATTTTTCTCTTTCAATATGTCTTTCACTATTCTGGGCCCCTTGTCCTTCCAAATAAATTTCATAGTTAGCTTTTCCAGTTCAGTAAAAAATGCTCTTGAAATTTTTATTGGGATTGCATTAAATCTGTAAATCAGTTTGGGTAGGATAGACATCTGAATGATGTTTAGTTGTCCTATCAATGAACAGGGAATATTCTTCCATTTATATAGGTCTTATTTGATTTCATTTAACAGTGTTGTGTAGTTTTCTACATGCAAGTCATTTACATCCTTAAATTTATTCCTAGATATTTGATTGTTTTAGTTAGTATTGTAAATGGGATTTTTTTTCTTGAATTCCTCCTCAATTTGCTCATTATTGGTGTACAGAAATGCTTCTGATTTTTGCAGTTTGTTCTTACAGCCTGCCAGTTTACTGGATTCATTTATAAGCTCTAGAAGCTTTGTTGTATATTTCCCAGGGCTTTCTATGTATAGGATCATGTTGTCTGCAAGCAGTGAAATTTTTACTTCTTCCTTTCCAATTCGGATGCCTTGTATATATTTTTCTTGCCTAAGTTCTTGAGCAACTACTTCTAACACAGTTTTAAATAAGAGCAGTGACAGTGGGCATCCTTGTCTTGTTCCAGATTTTAGAGGGAAAGCTTTTAGAATTTCACCATGGAATATGATGTTAGCTGTTGGCTTTTTCATATTTATCATTTATCATGCTTGAGGAAGTTTCCTTCTATTCTTATCTTTTGAAGTTTTTTTTTTTTTCAGGAAAGGGTGCTGTATTTTGTCGAATGCTTTTTCTGCATCTATAGAGATGATCATGTGATTTTTTTCTTTCAATCTATTTGTGTGGTATACTACATTGCTTGATTTTCTTATGCTGAACTGTACCAGAAATGAAACCCACTTGGTCATAGTACATAATTCATTTGGTATGTTGTTGAATATGATTAGCAAGTATTTTGTTGAAGATTTTAGCATCTAGGTTCATTGGAGAGATTAGTCTACAGTTTTCCTTTGTCGTGGCATCTTTGCTTAGCTTTGGTATTAGGGTGATGTTGGCATCATAGAATAAGTTAGGCAATGTTCCCTCCGCTTCTATTTTTTGCAAGAGTTTAAGCAGGATTGGTGTTAGATCTTTCTAGAATATTTGGTAGAATTCACCTGTGAAGCATCTGATCCTGGTCTCTTCTTAGTTAGGAGGTTTTTGATGACTCATTCTATCTCATTTCTTGTGATTGGTCTGTTGAGTTCATCAGTTTCTTCTTTTGTCAATGTAGGCTGCTTATGTGTTTCTAGGAATTTGACTATTTCCTCTAAATTATTCATCTTATTGACATACAGTTTTTCAGTGTATCCTCTTATGATACTCTTTTATTTCTGTGGTATCAGTGGTGATACCCCTTCCTCATTTCTTTTTTTGTGTATCTTCTCTTTTTTCTTCAAAACTAAGACTTTCTCAATTTTATTAATCATCTCAAAGAACCTGCTTTTGGTTTTGTTTCTTTTTCTAGTGCTTTCTTATTTTCAATTTCATTTAACTCTGCTCTAATCTTTGTTATTTCCTTCTTTCCACTTGCTTGGGATTCATTTGTTGATCTCTTTCTAATTACTCCAGATGTGCAGTTAAGTCTTTGATTTTAGCTCTACTTTTTTAGTGTGGGCATTTATGGCTTAAATTTCCCTCTCAGCACTGCTTTTGCTGTATTGGATAGGTTTTAATATGTTGTGTTGTCATTTTCATTCGTTTCCATATAGTTACTGATTTCTTTTGTGATTTCCTCCGTGACCCACTGTTTTTCTAAGAGTGCTTGTTTAACTTCCTTATCTTTGGGCCTAATCTGGTTCTCTGCCCTTTGATGATTTCCAGCATGATTCCAATGATCAGAGAAATTACTTTATATAATTTCAGTCTTTCTGAATTCATTGAGAGTCATTCTGTGTTCTAGAATATGGTCTCTCCTGGAGAATGATCCATGTGTACTTGAGAAAAATGTATATCCCACTGTATTTGGGTGTAATGTTCTGTATATGTCTACTGGATCCAGATCCTCTAATGTATCATTCAAGGTCTTTGTTTCCTTATTGACTCTCTGTCGAGATGTTCTCTCTAATGGTGATAATGGAGTATTAAAGTCCCCAACTATAATTGTAGAGGCATTTATTTCTCCATTTTTCCAATGTTTGCCTCATGTATTTTGAGCGACCCTGGCTAGGTGCATAAATATCTATGATTGTTCTTGCTTCTTGATAGATTACCCCTTTTATTTATATACAGTGGCTTTCTTTGTCTCTTACAGTATTTTTACATTTAAAGTCTATTTTGCTCAATATTAGTATAGCTACTCCTGCCTTTTTTTTGGTTATTGTTTGCATGTAAAATTGTTTTCCAACCATTCACTTTCAGCCTTCTTGCATCCCTTGGTCTAAGGTGGGCTTCTTGTAGACAGCATATAGGTGGGTTATATTTCCTTATCCATTCTGCCAGTCTGTGTCTCTTGATTGGAGAGTTTAATCCATTAACTTCAATGTTATTACTGTCAAAGAATTACTTACTTTGGCCATGTTTTCTTTAGGTTTATGTATGCCACATGTTGTTTTTATTTCTCTTTTTATCTATTTAGTTCTTCTTACACTCTACACCAACTCTCTCTCTCTCCTGCTTTTTCCTTTCAACCTGCAGAACTCCCTTTAGAATTCTTGAAGGACATGTTTCTTATTTCTGTTTATCTGTGAATATTTTGAACTGTCCCTTATTTTGAATGCCCACTTTGGTGGATAGAGAATTCTTGGCCGAAATTTTTTTCTTTTAGCAGCTTAACTAAATCATACATACCACTGCCTTGTTGTGTTCATGGTTTCAGATGAGAAATCAGCACTTAATCCTACTGCGCTTCCCTTGTATGTGATGGATCTCTTTTCTCTTGCTGCTTTCAGTATTCTCTTCTTTCTTAATCCTGAACAATTTAACAAGTACACCTTCTGGGGTACATCTGTTAGGATTTTACTGTTTGGGGTACACTGTACTTCCCGGACATGTACGTCCATATCCCTCAACAAAGCTGGGAATTTTCTACCATTATTTCCTCCAACACTCCTCCTGCCCTTGTTCCTGTCTGTTCTTTCTCTGCAGTGCCTATAATACATGGGTTTGTGCATTTCATTTTGTCATTCAAATCCCTAAGTCCCTGCTGGATTTTTTGTCTTTTTATCTGTCTCTTCTACTCTCTGTCTGATTTCAGTTCTACTGTCTTCCACATTGCTGATTCTTTCCTTTGCCTTTTCAAAGCTGCTGTTATGTCCTTCCAGTGTTTTGCATTGTGCCAATTATCACCATCAGGTCCATTATCTTTTTATGTATATTTACAATTTCTTCAGTGTGTTCTCCCAGTGTCGTCTTAATATCCTTAATCTCTTCCTTCACTTCATTAAGTTGATTCATGATATTTGTTTGGACATCTCTGATTAGTTGTCTCATGTTCTGTTTTTCCTCTTTTTCTTTTAGTTTGTTTGTTGGACTGGGCCATGTCTTCCTGTTTCTTAGTATAGCTTATAATTTTTTGTTGTTGTCTAGAAATCTGTTATCGTGATGAGATTATTGAGTTGATTAGCTTCTCTTTCTACTTTAAGGCTTTATTTTGTTGTTTTGTTTGTGTGTGGGGGGGTGAGGTTTCACTATGACACTTCACTCCTCTTATTCTATTTCCTTGCTGTTGTCTGTGTTCCCTTGGAAAAAAAGTGAGGACTAAAGAAAAGTAGAGAAATAAGATGTGAATAAGAGTAATAGTAATAATAATAGTAAAATGTAGAAGAGGCACCATACAAGACCTAGGAAAATGAATTATTAACACAAGTCAGAAGTATAGAGGAATAAGAATAAAAATGAAATGAGAAACAAAATAGAGAAATATATATATAATAAAAGGTCAGAATTTTGAGAAGAGAGAAAAAGAAAATTTTAAAAGGAAGAAAATAGAGAAATAAATAGAAATAAAAACAGGAAAAATGAACATCAAACAAAAAGATGGAATGAAAGACCAACAGAAAATAGAAGATAGAAAAACTGAAAGAAAAAAAGAAATAGCGTAGATAGAAAAAATTGGTAAAAGAAAAAACGGGAAGAAAGAAAGAGGAAATGAGGGAAGAAAGAAGGGGAAACACAGCAAACAAGAAACAAGACGGCAGCAATTAATTTCAAAAAAAAAAAAAAGGGGGGAGAAAGAAAGAATAAAAAATACAAGGAAAAACATCACCTGCTCTTAGGCCCCTAAGGAACCCTCAGGCTGCGGCTGTTAATCAATCACCCTGTGGCCTGCCATCTGCTGGTTTGAACCCTGTTTTAGCTAGTAAAATAAGGAAGAAAAAAAGGAACATTTTTTTTTTTTTTAACAAAAATAAGAGATTGAAGTAAAGCTAATACAAAAAGAATGTCTACATGTTCACTGTCATAAAGTATCAGCTGGATGCCTGATAACCTGGTAGATCCCTTCTCTAAGAAAAGCCAGGAATTGAACCAGGGTCCTTGCAGTTGCAAGGTGGGAATTCTTCCTTTGAGATAAACTCTCTCTTTAGGTAAACCACGGACAGGTTAGATTCTTGGCAGTTTTCCAGAGTCCTGCTGATTAGGTGCCTGTCTGTCCCTGCCCCCTCTCTAATCTAATTCCTCTCTTTACTGGAGTGGCTAGGCATGACAGCCTGCCTGAAGAGATCCCCCGTCCTCTCTCCTGGTTGGATTGGGGTCCTTTCCAAAATTCAAAGGGGGCTCAGTTGGCCAAACTCATCGCGAAGAAACCACTCTCCCCTCTCCCAGACTCCTCTTTCTCCCAGTGAATGTCCCCTCACATTCCATTCAGAGCAGTGAGCCAGGGGCTCCACCTAGGCTATTTGCCCAGAGGGCAGGGTATATGTGCCACTTCCAGCCACAGAGGCGAGCAACTCATGGTTTTCATTTGATTTATGTTTCCAGTACCCTTCTAGATGATTCAGAGCACCTTCCCATTCTACTATATATGTCCAAAGCATCTCCTTCAGATAGATCTCTGCCTTCTCTCCACTCCTTTCTTGTAAGGGAGTCAAACTCACCTACCCACCTTGGCATCTTTTTCCTGGAACCTCTGTATTATTAAAAACCCTTTTTTAACTCAGTCCTTTAACGAAAGCAATAACAAAAATTATGTCTGAAATTAGCCTACCCCATATAAATGAAAATCCAATATTATCTTAAATAATAAATCTCTTCTGTGTATTTTACTATCTTACTGTAAAAATTAGGCAGTAATTTTTATGTTCTATGCAACTATATCTCTAGCTGCTCAGTGTATGTATCCTTCAAATAAATGGAAAATTACATCTTTCTTCAAAAAAATGTCTCTGAAGCAGAACATGTGAACTCTTTTTCCCCCCGCTAAATCTGCAGTGTATGACTTGAGAAATAAACCAGGATTCAAAGAGCAAATTTTTAGTTCCTGCTCAGCTATGATCTAGATATGTGACTTGAGGTATTACTTGACCTTGTCAGTGACCTTGCACATCTACAGAAATTACACTTACACAAAATAATCTCTAAATTAGCTTTCAATTTTGAAAGAATATGATTCAGCTATAAAACTGAATAAAACTAAAAAGTTTTATTATGAAAACCTAGAAATCTGAATCAAATATGAATATTATATTTTTATTATTTTTCTATATTTTGAAATATTTGTTAAACATTTAAAAATAAAATTTTGGTTAAAATTTTAAAAATCTAATTTGGTTACAAAACTGAATAAAATAATAACATTTCAGAAGGCACTATTCCATACTTAAATGATAAAAACAATCTTCTGTATTATTGGCTTATGAATGTTTATTGGAAATATTAGGAAATATTTTATTTAAAATGTTTTAGATCTTAAATATAAATGTAAAAGCCATCTACATATAAGATTGTAAGAATATTTATTTATTATTTATTACATTCTCTTCTACCTGACACTTGATCATGGAAATTACTTTTCTAAACTAAGCTTTCAACTATAATTTGTTCATTTTGTTTACTAAAAGAAGAAATTATGTTTTCATAAAATGTTGGAAGAAAATTTGTTAGAAATTAGTATATAATATACCTTTATGTCTCTCTGTTTGCATAATAAAGCTTTGTATCCATTCACTTGTTTTAACCACACTAAAAGTAAGCCAAGAATATGTTATTTCTTTCCTGATTTATAATTCCTTCTAAAAATCAAGGAATGTATATAATTTAGAAGTGGAGTATATTTGTGTTTAATACACACATCCATTATAAATCAGTCCCAAATTATGCAAGAATACCAGTTAAAATTCCTTAATGATATTCATACTTTTAAGTGTATAAACTTTCATGATATCACTTAATTAATCTTCTTAAATGTCATTTTTTAACAAGCTGTTATATAGTGTGTATATAAGTCTTTTAAGATAAGACAAAATATATGAACAGTCTTTGTCTTCTTTTTTTCTCTTTTAAAGGCATTAGAGCGGGTTGCAGTTGATCAAGGGGTAAGTGAAAGTGTTTACTGTAATCTACCTGATTAACAAGTTACTTTTTCTCTTTAAGTATTCTTCATATTTATCCTACTGATGAACTTCAAACCTCTTCCATATTTACCTCTGCATATTTAAATTTATACATTTCTTATATGTTTACTTTAAAAGAGAAGTGAACTATCTGAAAAAGCAAATTGAATTTTTAGGAAAATTTCCACATTATAACTCTTCTACTAGCCTCTTATTTTTTCATATTATACTAAAAAAATTATTTAGAAATAAATATTTCTAAAGAACGCTATTGCTCACATCAGGCTTTTATGACCTTAGTTCAAATAAAAATAAACAAGGTATAGCATTCATTTGATTATTTAACTATAGTCCAAAACACATATTTCAGTTGACTGATAACTTTTTCTTTATGGCCTTGATTAGTCATAGTTGCAACAATCAAGTGGATTTTCATATAGAAACAAAGGTAAAATGCATCCCCTAAATATTCATGTAATAGTATTATCTGCCTCCTTATGATTCATGACATATATTGGGAATTGGGAATTTTTTTGAGTTTTTTAAAAAATTTTCATCAGATTTTTCTCATTGGACCAAAATTTTACTCTTTTGTTTCTTTTCAGGCCACATGAACATATCAATTTGAATTTTGAAAATAATAATAGTAATAATAGGTTATATTTACTGAGTGTTTTCTCTCAGCCAGGTTTTTGTTTGTTTGTTTTGAAGTAGATGCATTTTTTTTAAAGATTTATTTATTTATTTATTTCTCTCCCCTACCCCCCCCCACCTCCTTTGTCTGTTCTCTGAGTCTTTTTGCTGTGTCGTCCTTGCTTCTGTTGTCAGCGGCACAGGAATCTGTGTTTCTTTTTGTTGCGTCATCTTATGTCAGCTCTCCGTGTGTGCGGCACCATTCCTGGGCAGGCTGCACTTTGTTTCACTGGGCGCTCTCCCTATGGGGTGCACTCCTTGTGCGTGGGGCTCCCTTACATGGGGGACACCCCTGCGTGGCACGGCGCTCCTTGCGCGCATCAGCACTGTGCATGGGCCAGCTCCACACGGGTCAAGGAGGCCCAGGGTTTGAACTGCAGACCTCCCATGTGGTAGATGGACGCCCTAACCGCTGGGCCAAGTCTGCCGCCTCTGGGCCAGTTTTTATGCTAAGCACTTTACATAGTTTTGTTTTGTTTTTTTAATGTATTCACTGTACTTATCCAAAAATAGATAAAAACTGATTCTTTTGAAGGCATTAGACATTAGAGCCTATTATGTAGGCTTTAGTCTCACACTGCTGGTTTGCATCCTGACTTCACTAACTAAAAAGGCCTTGGACACATGTTATAATTTCCCTGTAGCTTACTTTCTTTGTCTCCAACGTAGGAATTATAGCAATTAGAGGAGTAAAAATAGTACCTTCCTCATAGGTTTGTTGTGAGGACTAAATGAATGATTACATGTAAAATGCTTAAAACAATATGTAGTAAGCACATAGTAAGTGCTAAATGTCAACTGTTTTTCCTTTTATCAGTAGTGATTGTGACAATGAAAATAATAGCTAAAACTAACACAAAGCTTACCATGTGCCAAGTACTGTTCAAAGTTCTTCTTATCCATTAAGGTACTAAATACGTAATACTATGAGGTAGGTACTATTATTATTCCATGATATACATGAGGAAACTCTAACATAGCCAATGCTGAGATCTGAGTCTATGTCTGACTTGGAGTACACAGTCTTAACTAGTACACTATATATCAGATTAGTGATAACCTGGGAGACTGGAGAAAGAAAGAGCCTGTATTGTAATAATGCCCCCAAGGCCTTGGTTTGGTATTTTTCTGTTTCCCAAATGCTCGTGCCCAAGTGTATATGAAAATGTGAATTACAGCAGAAGTTTAATAGTGTGTTCTAGCTTCCTTAATTAATTGCAGAGCCTTGACTTCCAGCTTAGTGGTCTTTCCACTAGACTTGTAAAACGCACATCTATACACGGGCTTAAAGAGTATACAAACACTTTCTGCTCCCTCTCATTTTTAAAATGCATTAAAGTGTTAAGTTTATTTATTATTTGGAAGGAAAGAAAGTAAACTCTGAATCACGTACCGTTTATTCCTGGAATAAGCAGGCACAGACTGGTCACATGTTAACTTCCTTCCCACTTTCCCTAGATGGATAGTCCTAGTAATTCCAAGAATGTACAATGGAAGGCACTTTATAACTGTCTTTTCTTTCTCTTTTGTGACAGCTGTAAAAGCTGTTATTTACTCAGGATAACTTGGGAACAATGGTTTTATCCTATATCCTATTTGTATTTCTCTTTGCATTCCATGTCTATATTTTCTCTTGCTTGAAATACATTACTTTATGTTTTTTGTGGTCTCTGAAAGTCATTTTTTAACAATATAAATATATATTTCTTTCTAAATTATTTTGATACATTTTTATAACTTTTATCAAAGGCATCAGGAAGGAGAGTTTCAACTATTTAGGAACTGACTTTCATATAAAATGAAAATTCCCATCTAGTATAGCTAATCCAACAAAAAGAATTTTGTACACTATTTTTACTACTAGTACTAATACTTCATATGCAAATATAGTCAGTTTGCCAAAAGCCTCGATTTCAGCAGATTTTAGCATTTTTTTTTTGAGAGAAGTGAGAGGGGTCTCAAGGAATGATATTTCAGATAATATAGAAAAAATGATGATAAAGCAGATATTTTGGTAATATAGAAAAGAGTTATTCAAGATGAGAGAATATCAAAAGGTAAATATATCCAGAGATGAGGAATTTTGCATGAATGTTTTTTGAGCAGGTTTCAGGAAAAGAAAGTTTAGAAATCAGAAGTTTTTTCTCAAGTTGAAGGAGTTGCATTTGGAAAGAGATTTTAACTTTTTATTGTAGTGTTATATATGTATGTATATATGCACATATATATACAATTCAGAATGTCCCATTTTAACCATTTGCAAATGTACAAGTCAGCAATTTTAAATTTTGTTTTTTGTTTTTTTTTAAAGATTTATTTTTTATTTATTTAATTCCCCTCCCCTCCCCCGGTTGTCTGTTTTCTGTGTCTTTTTGCTGCGTCTTGTTTCTTTGTCCGCTTCTGTTGCTGTCAGCGGCACGGGAAGTGTGGGCGGCGCCATTCCTGGGCAGGCTGCATTTTCTTTCACGCTGGGCAGCTCTCCTTACGGGTGCACTCCTTGCACGTGGGGCTTCTCTACGCAGGGGGACACCCCTGCCGTGGCGCAGCACTCCTTACGCGCATCAGCACTGCGCATGGGCCAGCTCCACACGGGTCAAGGAGGCCCGGGGTTTGAACCGCGGGCCTCCCATGTGGTAGACGGACGCCCTAACCACTGGGCCAAAGTCCGTTTCCCTTAAATTTTGTTTTTTTAAGATTTAATTATTTCTCTCCCCTCTTCCCCGCTCCCCACGTTGTCTGCTCTCTGTGTCCATTCACTGTATGTTCTTCTGTGTTCACTTGCATTCTTAGCAGCACAGGAATCTGTGTCTCTTTTTTGTTGCATCAGCTTGCTGCGTCAACTCACTGTGTGTGTAGTGCCACTCCTGGGCAGGCTGTGCTTTTCATGCAGAGAGGCTATCCTTTCGGTGTGCACTCCTTGCATGTGGGGCATCCCTACATGGGGGCCATCCCTGCGGGACACGGCACTCTGTGTGCGCATCAGCACTGTGTGTGGGTCAGCTCACCACATGGTCCAGGAACCCTGGACCTCCTATATGGTAGGCAGATGCTCTATCAGTTGAGCTACATCTGCTTCCCAGTTTAATTATATTAACATTATTTTATGTAAGAATTTTACTTTTGAAGGTCATAAATTTTAGTGTGAACATTTATGTATGTGCGTGTCTGCTTTCCACAGTTATTTTAGGAGTTGAGTTGCAGACTATGGTATTTCTAACTGCATTTTGTACTAGAATCACTTTGTTGCCCCATCTCATCTTCCAGAGGGTATATAACTTTTGTTCTTTCAAGGTACTCTGCCCCAATTAGACAATTTCCAGTGACACAGACATAATGTTAGAGAAGACCCAAGAAAAGATGTTCAAACTGTAACCATCACTGGTTCACTGCAGAATCAGCACTTGGGGCTATAATGTGAGAACTTGGTATTAGGTGAGGAAGGGGTCAATGGGATAGGTTTTCTGCCTGAACGTGCACTTGATAGGAAGGACCATGACTAAAAAGGGGTTGAGCCCAAGGCAAATTTTATCTTGTGCTAAACCCCATCTGATCCCAAACATATTTTTTGTAGTTAAGGATGACTTAGTGGATATACAAGTTCCACAGAACTCTGTCTTAAAAACTTTACCAGACATTGGACAGTTTTTAATGTTTTGTTTTGTTTTGTTTTTTAGGAGGTATAGGGATTAAACCCAGGACCTCGTACATGAGAAGCAGACACTCAGCCATTGAGCTACATCCACTCCCTAGTGAGAGAGTTGCTTTTTTCATTTGTTTGTTTGCTTGTTTTTAGGAGGTACCAAGGATGGAACCCAAGACCTCATATATGGGAAGCAGGCACTCAACTACTTGAGCTACATCCACTCCCCAGATTTTAGTTTTTATCTTATTTGACTTTTCAAAAGCATTCAGTATTGCTGACCTCCTTCCATTTTGGTGTTGAGTATTCTGCTTATCCTTCTTCCTCTATGCCTGTTTCTACTCAATCTCATCTGCTAACTCCTTTTACCTGTCCCTCCCCTTTTAAATGTTCATGTGTCCCTGGATTTATATTTTTCTAAGTATATATTTATTCCCTGAATAATCTCTTCCACAGTTGTGGCTATAGCTACCACCAATTCTAATAACCACTAAGACTATATATTCTTACCAGACTTCATTCCTGAATGCCAGATCTCATTGAACCCAGTGTCTGAAACTCAGCATGTTCAAAACCAAATTTTATCTCAGGTATACTCCTCTTCCTATCACAAACTCAGTGTATTCAGAACTGAGATTTACCTCAGGTGCTTATCTGCCTCTATTAGTGAATGCCCTCACCATTCACTTTCCTAAATCAGGAAAATTTGAATCATTCTAGACTCCCATGTTTCCTCCAATACCAATATCCAGTCAGTCACCTAGTCTAATATTCTACTTTCTAAATATCTCTTAATCTAGTCCCTTCTCTTTGTCTTCACTACCCTAATTTAAGAATTCATCTCCTCACCTTAATTATTGCTATAGCCGCTAAAATAATCTCCTTCCACCAATTTTCAGCCCTCGTTCTATAATCTATACTGTTATCTTCCTACCTAAAGTGATAGGGGCCTGTATTGGTTAGCTATTCCCACAATAATTCTATATAATAAATCACACAAATTTCAGTGTGACTTAAAATAATCATTTATTCTCACGTATCTGTGGGTTGGTTTGGACATCTGTGTTTCAGATTGCATGGCTGGGGATTAGCTGATTTGGGCTGGGCTCTGCTAAGTAGTGCTGTTTCGGGCCGCAGGTCTCTGGAAAGGCAGGAAGACTTAGCTCCACCCATTTTCTTCTTCTTGGACTGGGAAGCTACTCACAGCATGGCAGTTACAAGAGAGGAAGCAGAAATGTACCAGGCCCTTAAATCCCCCATATACGTGTATGTGTGTCTCTTTTTTATTTTGGATTTCATTTTATTCATTTTATTGTTTGTTTGCTTTTCATTTTTATCTTTTAAGTCCCTCACCCTACTTTCAATCATACTTCCTCACTTTTGGCCATCTTGTCATTTAACTCCAGGTTTGAAAATTTTTTATTTGCATATTTTAAATGTGCATTCTAATAATTAAAATCATTTGGACAGAAAAAATGGCACCCTGATTAAAATGCATTTTATAGTCTGTAGGACACCTTGGACCGATTTTCCCTTTACTCAAGGTTTAACTGTTGTCTCTCCCAGCTTCTTCCTTCACCAACATGCAAATTATTTTCCTTCCATACCATTCAGACAGATGGGAAAGTCAGGTGCACCCTTCCTTGTCAGTAGTTCTCAATTCTTTGATGTGAAAAAGGACAGCACAGTCATTTAAACTTGATCCAACCTCTTTGCTTCTTACAAAGTTAACAGCTAAAAGAAATTAAATAAAAAGGTAATGCTTATGGAATGTATAGTGCATATTGGCAATGCACACTTCATTACAGTCCGCCTGCTTGCTTCTCCTGTTTGATCGTTTCTTTGGAAGGCAGTGGATATTTCTCTTGCATAGACCACCTTCCACCTTTCTCCTCCAGAAGTGAAACCTTGCCAACAATGCCATACCTGATCCAATGTGCTGTCCAGGTATATTTTTTTGAGCCAGTGGTATAATCTTTCAGACCTCAACTTATTTTCAATATTTCATTACTTAGGTGGTAACCTCTCTTTCTGGGGGTGATGCATATAGCTTGATATTATCTCTGTTCCACTACCATTAGTAGCAAGCAACATTTGCTCCTCTTTTACATATATCCCACATGACTCTGCTCTTTTATAGGATCCAGAGGTGACTTGGCTGGTCTTGAAAGTTTATTTTGACATTTTAAATTGTTAAGTATTCCATTTTGGGCATTAACTTATTTTCATTGGTTAAGCCTTTTCTTTCTCATTTACTACCATTTCTTTTATAGGTTCTTCTATTTTCTTGTAGAATTACCTCCCCAGTGGGTCTTAGCTTCCAGATAATACTATAATTTTAGACTGGAAAAATTATAAAATGACCCTCTGTTTAGCAAAATGTCAGGTTTCTAACAACTATTTATGCTGCAAGTACTCTGGTATTGGTTTTGATTTCTGTTTTTTAATTTCTTTTTAATTTTTTTTAATTTTTTAATTTTTAATTTTTGAAAACACTTTAGATTACATAAATGTTACATCAAAAATGTAGGGGATACCCATATACCCCACCCACTCCCACTCCCACATGTTAACCCATTAACATCTTTCATTAGTGTGGTACATTTGTTACAATTGATGAACACATACTAAAGCATTGCTACTAATCATGAGCTATAGTTTACATTATAGTTTACACTTTGCCCTGCACAGTTTTACAGGTTTTGACAAAATGAATAATGGCCTTGTATCCCTCATTGCAAAGTCATGCAGGACAATTCCAATGTCCCTAAAATGTTCCATGTTTCACCTGTTCTTCCCTCTCCTTCTCCCAGACTTCTGGTGCCACTGCCTTTGTATCAGTGATAAAAGTTCTTCCATTGCTAGAATATAAATAAGTCTACTTTAGTCCATAGTTGCATTCCTCCCTTAGGTTTGTTCATTTCTCAATATTGGGGATTTGGGGGTGGTGATGCCCACTCTTTTTCTCACTGTGAGGAGTCTTAGATTCCACAGGGCAGATGGATGGAAATATGTTGTTTGCAGATGTAGATATTCTCTGTTTTTTTGAGATGGGTGTTGTCCATCATCCATCCTTTTGTTAGTTGTCCTGGGCAAATGCAATGAATGGGAGAGTAGGTGTTGCAACTCTGCTGAGATTCAGGGCTCAACCAGCATATGAACCAACCAAAGATTTAAGTTTCTGGGACATATATTTAACGGCCTTAGTGCTAATTAGAGGTTCAAATAAAAATAAAAGGGGCAGAAGTACCATGTGTAGGAAAATTACAAATGAGTCTAACTCTGTTGCATTGGGGAACACATATTCCAAAGTAAGGACCACTGATTGCCAAATTCCTGATACCTATAGTGTCAAGATTTCCCTAGGACCTCAGGAGCCACACTGTATGAGACACTGTTTACTGTGGTAGTCGATAAGATCCTGCTCAGACATACTTAAGCATAGCCTCTGGAATGACCTCCTGAATCCCTTTGACATTTCTTAGCCATGAAAACTCATTTGTTTCTTATGCTTATAGAATTTCTACCTTTTTTTTTCAGCTGCCTACTGAATCACTGTTCTTTCGTGCCATCCTTCAGGATATTATTAAAGAGTGTTATGGCATCACCAAATGGTATGAGGATTTTATTTTAATAAGAATAGCTATGTTGCATTGTAAGTGAAGTGACTTTAGTCTTCAAATGAATTTAAGTAAGGCCACTATTTTTGGTAGCATAAGCTTTGAATTTGAGCATAATGTCACTATATAATAAAGAAGTAGAAACTATATCTTAGGATAATCATCAGGGACCTGGCTCTAATAATTCCTTCTTGTCCTAAACTCTGAAAATAAAGTAATATATATAAAATGTATTTTAATATTTTAGTGGTATTAAAATATTATAGATAAGTAATTCAATGAATATAGTATAATATCAGCAGGGGTTATATTTAAATGTTTCACAACAACTACAGCATGAATACTTACTAATTAGAATAGACAAGGATCATAAACAACCATTATGGCCATTCAGGTCTCACAAGTACAATAGTAGCCCTGTATATGTTTTGTTTTGTTGCTGTTTTCCTCCAAATAATGCTCTGATTATACAGTCAAGGGATGGAAGAATTTTTCTACCATATTGATTCAGTAACTGCTATTTAAGTATATATTTGCCATCCTCACAGGTTTCACGAATGTCTTCTTGCTAATTACAAATCTTAGGGTTCTGATGACCATTTGGTATAATGAGGTTATTCTCCAAATTAAAGTAGGACAATTTTCAGGTTCTCAATAACTAATACAAACTTATTAGCAGAGATAGAAGGGATTTTTTTTACTCTGCTATTATTTCTCTCTAAGGAAAAAAAACATGTTTTTCTGATAGAAATTACTTCATACAACTAGTTTCAACTGTTATCTCCATGCAAAAATCTCTCAGTTCTCTATGCCAATCTCCATTCTCTTTTCCATATATTTACCAATCTTAAAAATACCTACAAGTGAATTCCTCATCGTTTCTCAAAAAAACTTGGTCCTTCTAGTCAGCTCACCCCAAGATGCTAACTTTCCTAAAGAAAATAATAAAATTGAACAGATTAATGTCCACTGAAAATATTAACCATAAACATTCTTTTTAGCCCTCAAATCTGTTTATCAGTTTCTTTATTGGTCTCTTAATGACCTCTTAAAATAGTTCTCTTTCTTTTCTAAACCTTTCTTCTGCCCTGAAATCTAAACACTCCCCAACTCTCCATTCTCCTGCCTGCCTTTGCTCTATGTAAATAGACGATATTTCTTATAATACTTATTTTCATTCCAGATCCTCATTGAACTTTCAGTGACATTTGACCATGTTGATAATTTTTTTTCTTCCAAACTCTCTTCCTAATTATCTTCCATAATGTTGCATTCTTTTGAGTTTTTTTCCTCCCAATCTGAGCATTCATCTGTTTTCTTTAAGGATTCTTATTCTTATTCCATCCTCTAAGTGAATCTAGGTATACTCTAGTATTTTATACTCAGTTCTTCTCTTTATATTTTCTTCTTTATTAGCAATTACATTCATCACAAATAACTCTTGAGTCAAGTATCTGGCTCTAGCCCCCTTTTAGAAATCCAAATCTACATTTCCCATTTTCATTTCAATAGCTCCACTCAAGTATCTCACATATATATCATATTTAGCCATATCCAAAATGTGAAATCATTTTCCCATAAATTCTCTTCCTTTTTTTTCCTTTGCTTGATTTTCTTGTTTCTGGGAATGGTATGATCATTGTTAAGTATTAGAAACTTAAAATCATATTTCATTATTCTCCCATCATCAAATTATCCATTCTAATTATTTATGACTTACACATGTTTTATTTTTTAATCCAGCAATTATTAGGTTTTGGGGCAGCATATTAGGTTTTGGGGATGAAAGATGCATAGGATATGGTTTCTACACAGGAACATTCCATATTCTAGTTAAGATGACAGCTGCAAAAACAAATTGCCAAACAAAATATAAAAACCCACTTTTGATAATAGCAGACTAGATAATTAGAACCAACCCTCATTCTGAGAAAAGCTGAAAACACTGGAGGGCTGTGTGTATGTGTGTATCTCTGTGTGTGTGTGCACATGTGTTTGTGTATTGTGTGTATCTCTGTGTGTGTGTGCACATGTGTTTGTGTATTTGTTTTAATTGGTGTGAGGGCATCAGAGACTTGCCCAGGAAGAATTATCCATCAAATATCTAGGAGAAGCTGAAAATCAAGAGAGGTGAGCCTAGCTTTTAGGGCTGTATTTTCCCTTGAGCCATCTGCCAATTCTTGAATAGGCAGCTATCTGCTAGTTAAAAAATGGGCCAGAAAGGATGAGCAGAGCTTCCAATAGAATCATAGTTGTAGTGAGACAAAGGTTAAAGTTAATGGCTTGCCTAGGTTGTGGACTCAGGAGTAGGCCAGATAAACCACTCATACGTTCAGTTAGGCTGTCCAAGATTCACATTGTAAGAGTAAGAATGAATTGAAAGTAAAATGGTCCTGAGATGGATTAAAGCCCAACTTGAAATCATTTCAAGTTATGATTAGATTACATTTTCAAAAGTACAGCTTTTCCTAGCTTCCTGTGGGAACAAAACCTCTCTGGACAAAGGTAATATAAATCTAAGCCTTAAAGTATCACTACAATTTGTTATATAGATTATCTGGCAGTCAATTCAAAGTAACCAGCCATATGATGAAATAAGACAACAGAACCCAAGACCAATAGAAGCTCATCTATAGGAGATCCAATGAAAAGACTAAAGTAGTTATGCTCAAGTGACTTTTACTTCTATGAAGGTGGAGCAGATGTACTTTTCAGTTTTCCTCCTGCTACAGTCTACTCAAAACCCTGGATGTTATCCATTAAACAAACATAAGACACTCAAAAGTGGTAGAAAAAGTCAAATTGGCTGACATCTCCCGACCCAAGGAATGACATGATGGTGAGTTCCCTGCCTCATATACCCCAGAATTGGAGCTGAGGAAGCAAGCAATTAGAAACACTAGTAGGCACAGGCAAAAAAAAAAAAAAAATCATGACTAAAGCCTGCTTTTTCTAATCAAAGGACCAGGAAAGGAGCAGCCGAGCAAAACAGAAAAAACTTTAGACAAAACTGCCATACTGCTGTAAAAAAAAAAGAAAAAGAAAAAAACAGTGGCTCTGTTTCCACCCATTCCAACAAAAGCCATGTGGACCAAGTGAAGAGCCTAGACTTCTGTCTTTGCCAGGCTATAACAAGACACCTAAACACCCCTCTAGAGTAGAGTCAGAGAAGATGTGGGCTTTCATGTCCAGCAGTTGGTAATAGACAACCCTCTGTCCCTCTAACACAGGCCATAGGGAAGCCTGGATTTCCTCTCACCCCTCCCATGGCAGTAATATCCTCCACTTTCCTGCTTTCCCACTTCTTTGTTGCCAGAGGCCTAGTAGAGAGTCAGGACTTTCACCATCACCCAGCTCACCTACCATAATGTCAGTGGATACCACATGAAGAGCCAGAACTCCCAGCAATCACAAGGAGCCCACTCTTACCACCTTGACTCAAGAGGCCAACTTAATGTTGATACACACTTTGTCATGAATATTTATAGCAGCTTTATTCATAATAGTCCAAACTGGAAATGATCCAGATGTCCTTTAATGAATAAAAAGCTAAATTGTGGTAATCCGTACCATAAAACACTACTTGCAATAAAAAGGAAACAACAACCTAGATGAATCTCTAGAGAATTATACTGAGTGAAAAACACCAAATGGAAGATACAAACAAAAGGCTAATATCTCTGGGAGGGGGCGGGGATGACACTATGATAAATTTAGTTTGGTACCTTTTAATAGTATTGTATTTCCTACTTTTTATTTTACGTGTATTATTCAAAAGATAGTGTTTTATATTGTACTGTTTCTGTTTTTCTTATTTCTCCCCCCTTCCCCTCTCCTCCATTGTCTGCTCTCTGGTCCATTTGCTGTGGTTTCTTCTGTGTCTGTTTATATTATCAGTAGACAACTCTGGGAACCCATCCTGGGACCTTCCAGAGTGGAAAAGAGGTGATCATTCTCTTGCTCCACTTCAGCTCCCTAGTTTGCTGCATCTCATATTATCTCTTCACTGTGTCTCTTTTTTGTTGCAATCATCTTGCTGCGTCAGCTCTCTGTGTGGGCAGCACCTCTCCTGGGTGGGCTGCACTCCTGTGCAGGGCTTCACTCCTTGCACGGGGGGCACTCCTTGTGTGGGGGGCACCCCTGTGTGGGGTGACACTCCTTGTGTGCAGCAGCACTCCATGTGGGCCAGCTTGCCACACAGGCCAAGAGGTCCTGGGTATCAAACTCTGGACCTCCTATATGGTAGGTGGAAGCTCTATCATTTGAGCCACATCCACTTGCTTAAGTGGTTAGTTCATTTTAAAATGCCATCTGAATGGATAGGCAGATTGATGAATTGCTTAACAACAACAACAAAAACTCTTAAATATTGTTGTGAATGTTTTCAAAAACAGCAAGAAAAATAATTAAGATATTCAGTCTCAGTGTCCTGGACAGTAAGTACTCTGTGGAGATTTTAAAAAAAAAAAAAGCCTAATGGAGTAACCTAGAAAGATATATGTGGAAATACATGACCTAGTACTAGAGGAAATAGTTTTACCACATGATCATTTTGTACTGGGGTATCTAAATTTTTCAGCAGTGAGCTCAACCTTAAAAATTAACATGCTTTGGAAACCAAAGAATCTCTTTTTCAGGTTGTACTATTTAAGAGGGAACTCTATGGTTGACTAAAGTGTTAAGCATGATTTAATCTTAAGTGCCTATGGAAATTTTATTCCTACTGCCTTTGCCTTTGACCATTTCTTTGAAAATGCCAGTTTCATGGTTGCTTGGGAATTAAACCAGAATAGCCCAAAATTATATAATTACTACCCTGTAGTTATACAATGCCAGTTCTTTTGGATCTTTGGTAAGTAGATTAACTAACAGGAAAGTTCTGATTTAAAATATCAGTCAGAGCATTCTATTTCTAACAATATGGTGAATTAGATACCCTGCTAATAAACTGATAAATAAAATAGCAAAAACTTTTTTAAAAATGTGTTGTTAAATTGAAGGAAAGAAAAGAATCCTCTAAAGCCAAATTCAAATGAAAATTCAGCAGGATAAAAAAATCTAGCTCTGAAGCCTGATTTCTCCCTGTGGTCATCTGTTGGACCCTCATAACCTTTTATTTATCTTTTCATAGCTACTCAGCTTTAGGGGAGAGGAGTTAAAGTCCACCCTTCAAAATGAGGTGTCTAACAAGAGATCACCTTATAAAGATGTTACTCCAAAAGCCTAGAACCTTACATAAGGGTGAGCTAGAAATGAAACCTTTCCACAGGAGAAGGCTAAGGAAACTTAATCATTGAAACACTAACCTGGGTGTGGAGAAGAAATTTTTCCTGAGAATTTATAAGTACAAGCTTTCCTCATGATGATTTTTACAAAAAGTCAATATCACCTATATAATATGAGACAGTTTAATATAATCATACATTTTAAAGAAGCTCCTTCTCTCCTAGCCTCAAAACTGTGAGCTAATAAATTTCCATTGTTTAAGCCAAGCCATTGCATGGTATTTGCTTGAGCAACCAAGGAAACTAAAAGAAAGACTTTCATGGAGAAAATAAAACTTTAAAAACATTAAAGAACTTAAAAATAAAGGGAGAGATATACCATATTTATGGATAGGAAGCCTCAATGTTGTAAAGATGTCAGCTCTCCACAAAATTATTGCTATATCATTTCAATTCAGTGCATCTAATGGTCATCCCAAAGGTTATTAATGTATTTGTGTGTCTCTCACTGTGTTTGTATTTAAATTGTAAGTTGTTTCAAAATTTATATGGAAGCACTAAAGACTGAGAAAAGCCAATACACTATGAAGAAGAAAAACAAGATTGGAAAATTTATTTCAACAGATATCAGCACTAAGT
This sequence comes from Dasypus novemcinctus, assembly GCF_030445035.2. Lineage (NCBI taxonomy): Eukaryota > Metazoa > Chordata > Mammalia > Cingulata > Dasypodidae > Dasypus > Dasypus novemcinctus. The sequence continues at coordinate 65,432,581 of NC_080684.1, forward strand.
TTGTGATTTGGACAATTGCCAAGTTGACCAATAGACCTTAATAGAGAGTACAGAACAAATCTTGATAAATCATTGTTGATCTTTGGAGAGAAAGAGGACTAGTCATTACATCCTGCTAAGACAGTGGTTATTTATACAATGTATTAGTTTCCTTTGGCTGTTGTAACAAATTATCAATAGCTTATAGGCTTAATACAATGCAAATTTATTATCATTTAAGTTCTAGAGGTCATAAGTCAAAATTGGGTTTCCCTGGGTGAAAATCAAAAGTGTCAGCAGTACTGGGTTAGCTTCTGGAGGCACTGGAGGAGAAACCATTACTTTGCCTTTTCCAGCTGCAAGGGTCTGCTTGCATTCTTTGGCCCATAGCCCCTTCCTCCTTCTTCAAAATCAGCAGTGTAGCATCTTCAAATCTCTCTCTGGCTCTGAATTATTTTTCTGCTTCCCTCTTGCACTTTAAAGGACCCTTGTCATTACATTGGGCCCACCTGGATAATCCAGGATAACAGTCCTTGTTTTTAAGTCACCTGATAGTCAACCTTAATTCTATTAGCAACCTTAATTCTTCCTTGCCACATTAACCTAACATATTTGTGGATATCTTTGGGGAACCATTAACTGTCTACTACATGCAAAAACTCAAACCCTTCCTTATACCAAACAAAAATTGATTAATAGTGCATTAAAACTTACATATGAAAGGCAGCACTATAATACTTTTAGGAGATAATATTGAAGAATATCTTTATGACCTTGAGATGTGGAAGGATTCCTTAAACTAAATGCAAAACTGCAAATCTTAAAAGATTAAAAATTCAACCACATTAATATTAAGAATTTCTGTTTTGTAAAAGTGAAAAGAAAAGTTACTATTGGCAAAATATAATTGCAATATCTATAACTGACAAAAAGTCAGTATCCAAAATATATAAAGAATTCATACAAATCCATGAGAAAAAGAAAACTATGTAAAAGAAAAATAGTCAAAATTGATTAGTCACTCAAAATAGAACTCTCACAAGGCCAATAAAGATAAGAAAAGATGCTCAATCTTAATTTTTAATGAGAGAACTATAAAATAAATAAAATAAACCACAAAGAGATATTTTGTAACCATTAGGTTAGCAGAAATTTTAAAGTTTGACAATATGAAGTGTTGGCAGCAATGTAGAGCAACTAGAACTGTCCTTATTTCTGGTAAGATAAAAAAATGTGTTCAATCCTTTGTAAAACAAGTTAGCATTATCGAATAAAGTTGAAAATGCCTTTACTCTTTACCTCAGCAGTTCCATTCCTAAGTATGTATCCTTGAGGAGCTCTTGTACATATGGTCCTGAGACATATACAGAAATGATTAATAGCTGTATTGTGTATAAGAACAGAAAACTAGAAATAGTTGAAAAGTCCATTAATAGGACAATGTATCATTTGTAGTATATTCATAGATTGAAATACTGTATTCAGTTGTATGAATTACAATTACATTGTCAATGTGAATGAATCTTGTGAACATAATTTTAATGGAAATAATTCATGGAAAAATTCCCTCATGATAATTTCATTTGTATAATTTAGAAATAAGCAAAACTGTAAAATAAATTGAGGATAAAAATATGTTGCAAACTATCAAGAAAAACATTATGGTAAAAGAGACAGGACAGTAGTTTCCTATGGATATGAGCAGTTAAGTTGTCAGGATTACTAGATTGGGAAAGAAGTAGCGTGCATAGAATTTCATGGTAGTATGGGTACAGAGGTTCTTTCATTGACATTCTTTTCACTTTATATATATATTCCATAAATTTTTCTTCTTGTTCAAGATCAATAAAATTTTAATCTCTTATCTGACTATATTCCAGGATCAACTGAGCCACATATTATACTCCTAGGATCTAGTACAATCACCATTATAGTGATAAGGAAAATTAAGATAAAAGTGGTTAAAACTTGTCTAAAGTCATTGCAGCCTGAACAAACCAGGACTATGACTAAATTTTTAGTCCAGAAATATTTTCACTATCCCACACTGCTTTTTTTATTTTAAATTCTCTTTGGGATATTTTTATATGAGTACAATTGCATGGCCCTTTGTATTAGCATTTTAAGTCAAAGTTAACACGTTTGAAATCTTGCCAGCAAGGATACTAGGGTCAGAAAATAAGATCACCTAATTATTTCTTTGTCATTTTGTTTCATTAGTGTTCCTTGTTAACTAAATTGTCTTCAAGTGATAAAACTAAATTAAAATAACTAAAAAATAAAAGATTAGAAGTAAACTTTAATGAATTTAAATATAGCTGTATTAAATTGTGGTTCAGCATTTAATGTTTATGTTAAGACCATAATTTATTAAAAATTATTTATCTTATAATTAGCCCTTGGCTGGAAAACTTTCCCTGGGGAATACAATGCTGAGTAAGAAATTTCATGGGATAGAAATCTCTTCTAAAACACCTGGAAAGAAGGCAGGGAAATTATATTATGTATACTTTATTCACTTTATAATTCCCTTTTATAATGAGTGTTGTATACAGCTATACAAGATATATATAATTCTTTCCTACCTATATCATGACTTATTTTGATTTTGTTATAATCAAATGGAAACATGAAAAAACAGATCTTGAAAACTATCTCACAAAATTAAAGCTAATTATTTAATCTATATTGTATGGTCAAGTTGAAATTAGAAAGTCTGTATCTTTAACCTGAAGAAGTAGTTTGAACATTTTTTTGGAGCTCCCTTAATCGATCCCCATTTTTAGTGAATTCTTATGTTGCTTTTCTTTTAAGTCTTTCAGTGTGTATTAGCATATAGAAGGCACAAAATAAATAAATATTTTATAAATATAATTTATAAATATTTTGTGATGGTGGAGAAATTGAATTTTGGAACTTTTTGACTTAAAATTTGTTTGTTTTCATTTATTTAGTTTATGTCTGCTTCAACTTTTCCTAAAATATACTAACGTTGCCTCTTTGGAAAGTGCTACAAGTAAACTATATTCAAATTGTATTTTTGGAAAAGCATGTGGGTGATACTAGATTCACTTGAGTACAATTTTAATTAGATCATGTGCACTCACTTTTGTGCGTGTGTTTTGAAAACTTTCCCAATACATTTTATCCCTAAGGAACTCTCTGAAGTTGAATTAAAATCAAGCTGAACTGAAGCTCCCCACATTCATGAAATCACTTTCTTATAGGACTTCTATGGGTACTGAAAAATGAACACTATCTCAGTTTTTCCACACTTATTAGATTAGTTTTTTTTTTCATGGAACAAAGCAACGCAGATCTAAAGCCCATTTGTGCTTATTAGGTTGTAAGCTCTGATTGAATGTTTGGCCACAGTTTAGGATTTGCTAGAGCCACCCTCGAAAATGAACACTCTGATACAGGATAAGTGTGAGCCCTGGTTGAAGGATATCATCCTACTTTCATTACATTTATAAGGTTGCTTTCTAGTGTGAGTTCTTTAAAGCAGAATAATATGTGAGCTCTGGCTGACAGCTTTTTCACACTTTTTCCCTTTAGGGTTTCTCTCCAGTATGAATTCTCTGGTGTTGAATAAGATATCCTCTCTGGAGCTACATTTACAGGGTTTTTCTCCTGTTTTTCTCTGATGTCTTATGAGTAGTGAACTTTGAGCAAAGGCTTTCTCACATTTGTGTCGTTGATAGGGTTTCTTTCCAGTATAAATCCTCTGGTGTCTAATAAGTTGTGATTCTAAGCTGAAGGTTTTCCAGAATTCTTCACACCTATAAGATTTATATCCAGTATGAATATTCAGATGCTACATAAGAGCTGAGCTCCAAAGAAAGCTCATTACATTTAATAGGCTTCTCCTCAATGTGAATCTTCGTATGTTGAACAAGGTTTGAGCTCTGACTAAAGTTTTTCCCACATTCATTGCATTTATAAGGCTTCTCTCCAGTGTGAATTCTCAGATTCACAATAAGGTGTGACTAAAGGTCTTGCCACACTTAATTCACACTGGAGGGAAACTCTGCATGTACTATCTGGTGTTTAACAAGATTTGGTCTCTGACTGAAGGATTTGCCACAGTGATTAAATATACAAGGTTTTTCTCCAGTTCTTTTGTGTTGAATAAGATTTAAGCTTTGATTGACACTTTTCCCACATTTATCACATGTGTAAGGATTATCTCCAGTGTGAGTTACACAGTGTAAAATAAATTCTGAGTCCAGGCTGAAGACTACATTGCATTCTTCATCTCCGAAAGGTTTCTCTTCAGCATAATTTTGCTGATACTGAATAAAATGTGAATTGTATTTAGTTGTTTTTCTACATGTTTAAATTGATAGGCTCTTTTTCCCCCTATCTGTCTCATGTGTAAAAAAGTTTGAATTCAGACTGAAATGTTTTCCAAATTTATTGCTTTCTTGGGTTCTTTCTCTTGTAGATAATGGTTTGGAAAAGTTCTAGAAAAATGATGGCCTCAAAACCAGGCTGTGTTTTCCCCTGATCTTCTCTCAGATTCTAAAGTTTTTTTTTAAATCAAGGTTTTGAGTAACATCTCCTGGAATAATTTCCAGTTTCGTTCCAAGGGGTTCTTTACTTTCAGACATATCCTTCTTGTCGCAAAACCACTCATGTTCAGCCTCCATCTTGGAATTCTTACTGTAGAAAATGCTTTATATATTTTTTTATTCTATTTTCAAAATATATGAATTATGATCCACTGTATTTATTTCATAATCCAATAACACAGTTCTCTACCTGCAGTTTAAAAAATGCTGGTCTAAATTATACCTTTCATTTAACAAACACTGGAGGTATCTTCATATTCCCTTTTAACTCTGAGTTAGTGGCCTCATTTGTTTCCTTTCAACACCTACAGCCATGTCATACTTTCCTCCAAGCTTTTCTGGAGCAGCTTCCCATCCCTAATTGAGGATAAAACACAGTTATTTTGAAGCCTCAAGACCCCTTTAATGCCAATTTGTTGTTGTTCCATTCAAGGTTTTCCAGCAAAGCAACCTTGCTAAACAAAGGAAAGTACATACATCCCTCGAGGGTATCTGTAGCCTACCAACATTGAGAAATGTCTTTGAATATATTTTGTCTCTCAAGTTTCAGGTAATTTTGCATTAAGCTCTGTAAAAAATCCAAGTTCAATATGTTTTCCCCCAAAATGGGGCACTTGCAGACCACTGCATGTCTGCTTGTCTAGCACTTTGGTGCCCCAGGTGAGAAACACACAGGTAGACCATGACTATCTGCCCTTGGTGGCTCAGGTACAGCCAGACACACTTGCTGCCTCTCTCTGGTTATTTCTAAAGCATCCGAGATAGTCCCAACTCTTCCAGTGCTCTAACTCAACCCCCTTATTCCATGGGTCACATTCACATAACATCTCAGACCTGATCCCCTCCACAGGCCTCTCTGCTCCTCATCCCCTCTGCCCTCCCTGACTTGGGTGGACAAAATATTTGCCCTGTACATCATGGAACCTGGACAAGGCTAGGGACCAGGACCACTGCCTAGTCCTCCTGTAGCCTGGGGGTAGCTGGCAGCAGACCGAAATGCACTCACTTTTATTAAAAGAAAGAATATTAATTCCTTTTAGAGTTCTGACCATGCTTTATTCTGACAGAGGTCCCCTTTTAATATATCCTTCAATTCCCATCATTTTTCTTTCAGAAACAGTCATATCACTTCTCTAACTTCAAATTTTGATAATTCCTCTTCTTTATAATGAGAATCAAAATATCCTTATATCATTCAAGGCCATTTCTTTTTCTTTTTTTAAGATTTATTTATTTCTCTCTCCTTCCCCCCCCCCCCCCCCCCCCCCGTTGTCTGCTCTCTGTGTACATTCGCTGTGTGTTTTTCTGCGCCTGCTTGCATTATCTGATGGCACAGGGAAACTGCGTCTCTTTTTTGTTGCATAATCTTGCTGTGTCAGCTCTCCGTGTGTACGGTGCCACTCCTGGGCAGACTGCGTTTTTCATGTGGGGTGGCTCTCCTTACGGGTCACACTCCTGGCCCGTGGGGCACCCCTACACGGAGGCGCCACTGCATGGCATAGCACTCCTTGCATGCACGGCAGCACTGTGCATGGACCAGCTTACCACACAGGTCAGGAGGCCCTGGAGACCAAACCCTGGATCCTCCATATGGTAGACAGACACTCTATCAGTTGAGTCACGTCTACTTCCCCTTTCAAGGCCACTACTAATCTTTCATTAATATCCTTTTCTGCCTAATCCATCACTCCTTTCTTCTTTCTCTGTATACCAAGAAGTTGTCCATTTATGCTGTGCTGGCAACCAGATTATTCATCATTCCCCAAACATAGCATATAAATATTCTTGTACCTTATATGCTTCCTTGGAGCTGTTCTAATTACCCTAAGTATTCTCCCTATTTCTGCCTCTCTTTCCTCCATGACCTAGCTCATGTGAAATATTGGGCATTCTTTAAAATACAATTATCCAATTTAGAAGACATCTCTGGTATCTTTCTATGTTTCTTCACACCATCTTCTCTTCTCGCATAGTACTTAGCCTGTGATTTACTACTCTTAATCAAGCCTAATTGTATAGTTATTTTGTATTTGCTCCTTTACCTCTTTGTGAGATCCTTGATAAGTAAGTCGTTTTATTGGGTGAAATGGTATATCATAGTGATTAAGAGCATAGACTCTACAAACCATCTTTGGGTCTCATTTTTCTCTCCAACTACTCCCCTGTTTCTGTTCTGTCCTATACAGAAAACCTCTTTGAAAGTACTGTCACTTCTTTCCAATTTTCTCTTGAACACATTCCAATCGAATTTTACTTCCATCACTCCATCAACTACTCTTTTCAAGAGCATTAATGACCCCATGTTACTAAATCCCATGGTTAATTCTCCATCCTCATCTTATTTGTCCTATCAGCAGTGTTGCACACAATTTACCACTTGTTATAGTTTTGTGGGTGCTAAAATAAATACCATAAAATGGTTTGGCTTAACAACAGGAACTTATTGCCTCATAGTTTCAGAGTCTAGAGAAATTATTTCCTCCTGGTTTAAGTATCTTTTGGCTGGTTGGCACTCTTTAGGGTTCCTTGATTTTCCATCACTTTGAAATGTACATGTTGGTGTCTTCTCTCTTCTGGGTTCCTTTGACTTCTACCTTCTGGTAGCTCACCATGGATTCTTTATCTGTGTCAAATTTCCTTTGGTTATAGACACTTCAACTGTATTGGATTAAGGCCCACTCTCATTCAGTTTGGACACACCTTAACTAACAGTATCTTCAAAGGTCCTATTTACAAATGGGTTGACATCCACAGGACTGAGGGTCAGGACTTGAATGTACCTTTTGTGGGGAATATGATTCAATCTTCAACACCACTCTTCAGCAAAACACTTTTTTTCTCTCATAGTCTAGGAAAAGACCCTCACAAAATACTTATTTCTCTTGCTATTTTTTCAATTTCTCTTGCTGAGTCTTCTTCATCTCTAGAACCCCTAATTGTTGGAGTGCTCTTTTGTATGTGTATGTGTGTGTGTGTGTATATACACATACACAATATATATACACACACATAAATACATAGATAAATACATACACATATACATACACACATTCACTCCCTGGTTGAGCTCACCAGTCTCAAGGCTTTAAATACCGTCTACATGCTGACGAATCCCAAACCCATAGACCAAAAAATAGCAACTTTCTTCTTTCAGTTACTCAGACCAAAAATCCAGGAGGTATCCTTGACTCCTCTCTTTCTCACACAGCCTAGATCCAGCCCTTCAGCAATTTTGTAATCTCTGCCTTCAAAATATATATATATAAGTTGACTGTTTCTTACCATCCTCAGGGCTACCACCTTGGTCCATGCAATCTCTCATCTAGATTAAGTGAGATCATGCTCAAAAATCCCTTCTCATTCACTCAGAAGTAAAGCTAATATTTTCATTATGACCTGCGAAGCCTCACATGCTCCTCGTTATCTCTTTGACATCATTTCAGTTATTCTCCCCTCTGTTTGTGTCTCCACCAACCACACTGATTTCTTTTCTGTCCCTTGAAAATAGCAGAAACCCTTATATCTCAGGCTTTTGCAGAAGATACTTTATTCTCTGCCTGGAATGCCCTTCTCCCAGATATCCATCTGGCTAGATCATTCTTTTTCTTCAGGTCTTTGTGCAAAAGTTATTATCTCTGGGATATCCATGATTAACTCACTCCTCCTTTCATGTCTGCCTTCTCTGCTTTAAAATCAGCTCTTATTACTATTTAATATTGTATTAGTCATCCAAAGGGGTGCTGATGCAAAGTACCAGAAATCTGTTGACTTTAACAAAGGGTTAAAGGGCAAAAGCTTAAAGTTACAAGGCCCTAAATAATCCAACTCAAGGTTACTTCCTCACCAAAGTCTGTTGTCATGTGTTGAGGCAAGATAGCTGGTGACCTCTGCCTGGTCTCTCCTTCCTTCTTCCTCTTAAGACTCCATTCTCTTCAGCTGCAAACTGTCAGGCAAATTGCTCATCTCTCCCTGGGGCTCCAGGATCAAAGCTGACACAGTTCTCTCTCTTTCATGTCTATGGAGCTCTTTGTCTTCTTCTGTGTATCTTCCTGAGTGAGTGTATCTATAGCCCACTTAGGGGACTGGGACTTAAACTGAGTTACATCCTACTGACATGGTTGACTCAAAGTCCTAATCATAACATAATTTAATTAAAGATATCTCAGCTGAACCTAATACAATCAAAGGGTATCACACCCTGAGGAACGACAAGTTTACAAACAATCTCTATTTTTGGAATTCATAAATAATCCCAAACTGCCACAAATACACTATATATTTTTTACTTATTTGTTTTCTTGGTTTTACTTCAATTAAAATATAAACTCCATGAAGACAGGTGATTTTTGGTTGTTTTTTTTTTTTTTTTTTTTTGTACACTACTATTGTAGCACAGAGAAGTCAAGTGTATGTGGTATTGAAGGCCAGGACTTGAGAATTCTGAGAAGGAAGATTTATTTTGACCAGCCGGACTCAGCAGACTCTTGTCCTAATAATATCTGAGCCCCGAATAGAATTTTTGGGTCCTTTCTATACAGAGGATGTAAGAGTGGGGAGTCAAATGGTGCTTATATACAAAAGGACTTTTTGTTAGTTTCTTCAAGTGTTTTATCTAACTATTAGATAGGTTATTTCCTTCAGGTAAGCTTGAATTAACACATATCCCCCACATTCCAGCTAAGCTTTTAACATGAACCCCCCACATTCAAGGTAGGCTTAACACATTTGGTTTGCATCCTCCCTGAATATCCAAAGCCTATAGAGTTTATACTTCTCAATTGGCTTTCTAGGTATACTTGGATATAGAATAAGTTTGAATTTATGCACAGTCTATATTACTTCCCCCCTTTGATGCCTGCTTATGGTTATTAAGCTTCAGCATCACAATTGTCAGAGTCTCTCTGGACTGATTGGTATGTATATAGAGTCATGAAATGGGCAGTTACCTGCATTTTTACTATACCATTTATTAGGGTGCATATTCTGTTTACAGTGAAAGGGAGGAGGCAAGGAAGTATGATGCATCCTCCTCTGAGGAAGGCAATTATTCCCAGTAGAAGCTTGAAAGTGTTTGCTATTGACTGCCAGCTTCCAAAGGGATTACTTAAATTTCAACCATTCCAGGTCTGCACCGGAACATGAGCAATTTTTACCATTTTGCTTGTAATTTCATCGATAACCTTTCCAATGCTGTCTAGTTCAAGGCAGCAATTAGAAAGATTGAATTTTCTGCAAACTCCCCCTTCAGCTGCCAGGAGATAGTCTAGGGCAAGACTGTTTTGATAGATAGTGTTTCTGAATTTAGTTTGCTGTTGGACTATTAAGTTTAGAGCATGGGCAGTTTCATTAGTTATTATTTCTACCACGGCTTGTAAGTAGATGATTCAGTTTAGCATATACATAGGGGTTTGATAGCCCCACATGCCATCCTCTGCCCAAGGTACCAGCCTATAGTACTGGATCATATGCTCAGAGGGTCATTCTTCACCTCCCCAGGTAATAACAGCCCTTTTTTCTTTTATGTTTTGGTATACTGGCTGGCTTAGCTTTTTCCCTTTTGCTAAGGGAATGAGGAAGAAGGAGGATTTTATTGTACTGAGCATACAAGTACCACACCAGTTTCGGGGAAGTTCTCGGAATGTGACTTTGTCACAAATCCACTGCAGATCACTGGGGCCAGTAAAGGGGCCTTTTGCGGTGGAGGTCCACACTGTGATTAATTTGGGGAAAGTATGATTTATGAGAATGAGGTCAGATTCATTCCATGTTCCCCAAGGTTCTGTTGTATTGGTGGTATAATTTTGGAATTTTCCCCCTGCACATGTTAGGTTTCCAACAGATATAGAGAAGTTTAGGCAGGCCCTTGAAGCACAATATTTTAATATGACAGAAGTTTGCAAGGACCACATACTATCTCGGGGAACAGCCCGGAGGCCAGTTTCATTATATGGTTGATTGTAATTGTCTCCCATATTAGTACCTCCACATACATAGCACAAGGAGACATTTAAGGCTGTCCCTCCTACTTCAGCTAGGTTTATGAAGAGGTCTTTTGCTGCTTGTGGAATGGAAAAGGGCTTTTCCCTTTCTTCATAGAAGGAGTGGAACACAGAGTGGGCTTTACTTGTGAGTGGGCGTTCCCGATACCCAACCCAGATGTAGGATCCTGGGTCTATTCCTCTGCTGTCAATGAGGAGGCCCATTTGGACTCCCTGAGTCTGCCAGGATTTAGGATTATGGATGGTGAGTTTTAAGGGGTTACATTGACCACGTGGACAGTTAGCTGGGGCCATACCTTTGGTGAGGACAGCTGTTTGTTTAGTTGTGTCTGTGTTCCGGGTGGCCCAGGTGACACAGGACCAGTAGGGGCAGTAGTATGCACCTATGTATTTGCACCAGAAGCCCCCTCCTCGGGATGCACTTTTCATTTCTAGAGTACACATATACTTACTGTTATGAATATATTTCTGCTCTCAGCTGAGCTCTCCACATTTGGTGTTCCATGGTATCCCGGAGTCTATAACTTGACATGCATCAAATAGGAGGGACATTCGTTGGTTCCGGCTAGTGACTGGGGTGGAGTTAAGTAGCTCCCCATTTTGATTAAACACTCTTATTTCCCTTTTACAGGAGACTCTTGGGGGTTTGGGGTTATAGCAGGTTATTTGGCCGGATACCTTACAGACACTGTAGGAGATTCCCTGAAACTGGCAAGTGGTTATATGGCCCTTGAAGGTGTAATGGCTATGATATATTAATGTGGTACTGACACGGGCCCCTGTTTGCACTTCTTGGACACATGGCTTACACTCTGTGGTGCCGACCTGGGACCAGGGGAGGGTCAGGGTTAGGAGTAGGGAAAATAACCGAAGGGGCATTGTAACTGGTATTAAACCAGATTCCTGTTCTTTGGCTGTGCATTCACCAGTCAGCTTCCAGGGTGTGATTGGAGCAGAGCTCAGGGTTCCATCCTCAACCTTCGGCCTTGCATGGGCCAGTCAGCTTCTGGAGTGTGACTGGAGCAGGGCTTGGTGTTCTGTCCTCAATCTTCGGCCGTGTGTGAGCCAGTCAGCTTCCGGTGTGACTGGAGCAGGGCTTGGTGTTTTGTTCTTTTGCAAGGTGAGTTTGGTTGAATTGTGGAATACATGTCCAGGACTCTGGGGCAGCTCTCTTGACCCACCTGTGGTGTATCCACAGGTGATTTCAGCTGCTTTGACTGTACTGGGGGTGGATAAAATGACAAGATAGGGTTCTTGCCATTGAGAGGTTAGTGGAGCTGATTTCTAGCCTTTGACCCAGACTGCATCTCCTAGCTCGTATGGGTGTATGGAGCTGCTTAAGCTAATGGGAGCCCTTTCTTGGACCCAGTGATGCAGGTTTTGTAGGGTTTTTCCTCAGCTGATAATTTGGTGAGCAATTGATGTTTCCTCTTTCTCTGAGATCCCCTTCTATATTTTGGATTAAGGAGGGGGACGCCTCCCAAAGAGGATTTCATAAGGGGTTAGACTTAGCTTTACGTTTAGGCTGGCCTGAACTTGGAGGAGAGCACTTGGGAGTACTTACACCCATGTTAGCCCAGTTTCTTGGCAAATCTTGGCAATATAAGTTTTTATTATACAGTTTATTCGCTCTATTTTCCCTGAGGTTTGAGGACGGTAAGCAGTGTGCAGTTTCCATCGGATGCACAATGCTTTGGCAATCTTTTGAGTGATTTTGGAGATGGAGGTGGGTCTACTGTCAGAGCCAATTGAGAGGGGTAGCCCATATTGAGGAATGATTTCCCTGAGAACTTTGGCCACTTCTTCAGCTTTTTCTGTTTGAGTGGGGAAGGCTTCCATCCAGCCAGAAAAGGTACAAATGTGGACTAGGAGATATTTATAGCTTCTGGATCGTGGCATTTCAGTGAAATCAACTACTAGATCTTCGAGAGGCATACTGCCAATTTTTTGGACTCCTGGGGCTCCTGTGGGTCCCTGGCAAGGGTTATTTTTTGCACATGTCACACACCGCTGGCATTACAGCATGGGTGATAGTGGCTAGACTTGGGATGTAAAAGAATCTTTCTAACACTTCTTTAAGATTGGTTTTTCCCAAGTCTGTGTGTTTGTAGTAGTTTGGACTACAGTTGTGGCTAATATTTGAGGCACAACTATTCTGTGATCAGGCAATGTCCACCACCCATTTGCTCCTTGTGTCCCGCACTCAGAGAGTATCCATTCTCTCTCGACTTGAGTATATTGTGATTCCTGGTGATTCAGAGGCTGCAGGACCAGAGCAGGCAGTGTATACTGGAGTTTCTGATAATTAAGAGGTTGAGGAATGAGAGAAACAGTGGCCAGGTTTTCAGGTAGGGATCCTCCCCATGCTGCTCTTTTTGCTTCAGCATCTGACCTCTGATTTCCTTGGGTGATGGGGCTCTGGCTTGTCTGGTGTCCCTTGCAATGTATCACAGCCACTTCGATAGGCTCGCAAACTGCTTCTAGTAGTTCCAGAATCTGTGTGCCATATTTAATGCTCTTTCTTCCCAAGTTAATGAGTCCTTTTTGTTTGTATAAGGCTCCATGCACATGCAGGGTAAGGAAGGCATATTTGGAATCTGTGTAGATGTTAACCATGGCTCCAGCCTCAAGTTGTAGGGCTTATGTGAGGGCAGTGAGTTTGACGTTTTGTGCTGGTGTGTTATCTGGGAGGTGCTGGGCCTCTGCTGTGGTCTCAGATGTTACTACAGCATATCCCGCTCTCTGATCACTGCCCTGAATAAAGCTACTCCCATCTGTAAAGAACTCCATGTCGGGATTTGGTAGTGGCTGGTCTTGGGGCTCTAGTCAGCTAGAATATACTTCCTGTAATGTTTTCAGGCAGTTTTGGGTTGGAATTCCCAGCTCCATGGGTAGCAGGGTGGCAGGATTTAGGGTTTTTACAAGTTCCAGTTGGACCAACGGATTTTCACATAATAGGGTTTGATATTTAACCAGGTGGCTGTTAGTAAGCCAGTGTTTCCTTTGACTTCTAAGATTGTGATTACTGTATGCAGAACCTAAACAATTATAGGCTGCCCAAGAGTTAATTTTATGGCTTCTAGTTAGCATTGCCGCAGATGCTATAGCTGGCAGGCATGAGGGCCATCCATAGGCTACAGTGTCTAGTTGTTTGGATAGATAAGCTACAGGTCTTTGCCAGGAACCCAGATATTTAGTGAGTACTCCTACTGCAATACCTTGGGGATTATGAACGTATAGGTAAAACAGTTTACTGAGATCTGGAAGCCCAAGTTTCGTACTTCCATCTGAGCTTGCTTAAGACCAGTGAAAGCATCCTTTCTGTGGGCTTTCCCAGAGCAGGCGTTCACGATTTCCCCCCCTTTGTGGCTTCATATAAAGTGCACGTGAGGACCCCAAAATTGGGCATCCAAATGTGGCAGAATCCAGCTACTCCAAGGAATTCTCATAGCTTTTGGTGGGTGTTGGGTTCAGGGAGGCTACAGATGGCTTGTTTTTAAGTCCCAATTCACAGTGCCCCTGCGCTATTTTATAACCTAGATATTTGACTTGAGGTAGGCAGATGTGGGCTTTTTTCTTGGACACCCAATAGCCCCTTTGTTGCAGATGGTTTAAAGGGCATGGGTTCCACTAGCACAGTCTTGGTAGGTGGGACTTCCGAGGATGAGGTCATCTACATATTGGAGGAGAAAACAGTTATGGCTTTCTGGTTTAAAGAATTTGAGATCACTGGCCAGGGCTTATCTGAAAATAGTGCGTGCATTTTTAAATCCCTGAGGGAGTCGCATCCACGTTAGCTGTAGCTTTGCTCCAGAGTTCAGATTGTCCCACATAAAGGCGAATATCGATTGCCTCTGGGGCACTACCCAAATGCAGAAGAAGGCATCTTTAAGATCCAGCCATGAAAAGTAGATTGCCGATGAGGGTATCAAGCTGCGGAGAGTGTACACATTAGGGACTGCAGGATGAAGAGTTATTACTGCTGAGTTGACTGCTCGCAAGTCCCGGACCAGGTGGTAATCCCCATTTTTTAACTGGGAAGAGTGGGGTATTCCATGGAGACTGGAATATGCTTTAGTATGCCTTCATTCAGCAATCTCTGAATATGTAGCCGGACCTTTTCTTGTGCTTCACATAGAACTCAATATTGATTTATGCTTACTGAGCTGACTGTGGGCTTTATTTCATTAATAATTGGAGGAATGTCATGTGCCATCCCTGTCGGGTTGCCCTCTGCCCATACTTCGGCACATCTTCGAAGGGGAGTTGTGTGGCCATAGATTGGACAGCTTCGCTGAGGCATAACAGTCTCCATTCCTCCTGCAGAGGGAGGGTTAACGGTATTCTCGGAGTATTTGGTGGTCCCAGTGTTAATATGGATTGCCCCGTGGTGTTAAAAGTAATTTGAGCCTGTAGTTTAGACAGCAGGTCTCGACCCAGGAGGGGCCTGGGCACCCTGGGAGATAAAGGGAGTGACCTCCTTACCCCTAATGTTACAGGTCCTGGCTTGGAGGAAGGGCCGCTGGGTACTTTTGGCAGTTGACCCTGTGATAGTGGCTTGTCTTTTTGATAATGGCCTAACTGGCTTGGTCATTACAGAGTGTTGAGCCACAGTATTGACCACCATATGAATGGTGTGGCCCCCAGTTTGGACTCTGACCACAGGCTCTGTAGAGCCAAGAGAGTAGGAGCCCAGTCTGTCCTAATAATCTATATCAGTCTTCTATTCTTGCAAGTCCAGTAAGCTAATTTGCAGCTCTTTTTCCTGAATTTTTACGAACTCAGGGTTTGGTTTGCAATGCTCTGCTAACTTTCCTGGCTAATGTTTTGGCCGCTTGTTTTGCAATGACTGGGTCTAGTGGCCTTCTGGGACACTCCCACTTCCATTGTCCCTCCTCCCTACAGTACACACACTGATTTCACCCTAGAGTTGGACCCATCCGCCTCCTTGGGGTAGGAGTTTCCCAGTTTATTCTCCTTGACACAGGATTGCTTCCTTCTACTACTGCTGCTGCAAGAAGGTCTGCTTTCTTTTTTATCTTCCGGTTCTCTTTCCTCCTGGTCTCTACATTGTGGTTGACATATACCTTGGTGGCTATTTCCATGAGCTGAGAAATATTCATTCCAGAGAATCCATCTAGCTTTTGTAGCTTTCTTCAGATGTCAGCTTATGATTGAGCAACTAATGCTGTATGGGCCTTTGTTTGGCTTTTGGGAGCATCTGGGTTAAAGGGCATGTATACATGGAATGCCTCGCACAGTCTCTCATAGAACTGAGCTCGAGAGCCTGTAGGATTTGAGTGGTTTTTGCCATGTTTACTACTTTTAAGCTCCCAGCTCTGAATCCTTCAACTAAGGCCCTATGGAAACTTTCTAATCAGTTGAGCCTGGTCACATTATTGGGATCCCATTGGGGATCCTCATCTAGGAACTGTGTGCAGGCATATTGGTCACTGTCCAAGCTTCCCTCATGTGCTCTCTAAAGCCAGGTTAGAGCCCCTTGTGTGACCCGCATTCTGTCTTCAAAGTTTAGTAAAGTCGTGATGAGTTGTTTATAAATAGCCCAGGTAGGTTTATGAGTCTGTATGATGGACTGGAAGAGGTCTATCATGGCCTGAGGTTTCTCCGAGTATGGTGGGGTGTGGCTTTTCCAGTTAAAGAGGCCCATTGTAGTAAAGGGCTGGTAGACAAACGTCTGGTTTCCCCCCCTTGAATCTGGCCATCTGCATCATAATAAATTGGAGCCCAGGCTTCATAGAGAGGTAACTATAGTGCTGCCCTTCTCCCTGCTCCCCCTGCCTCTGGGGTTCCCCATGATCTGAGTTGTCATTTTTCATGGACTCCTTCCTAACTGATGGTCAGCACTATGCTGCCAGGGGCACATGGCTGCGGGAGCAGCTGGGATGCATTTCCTGGTGCAGATGGTGACAAAGGCAGCTACGGGGATGGTGTGGATGTTGCACTTCCCGTGCAGATAATGATGGGAGAGCACTGCTTAGGGAAATTGACTCATCTCCATTCCTCAGCACTGCCAAGGTAGGAGCAATCGCATAGGGTGGCAGGAGATCATTTTTGTCTGGTCCTTCTAGAATGGGTGGGTTGGCACTGGATTTGGGGCTCACTTCCTCTGGACCCTTTGCACAGTGCTTGTTTAGCCTGGTTCCTGGGACAGCACTTCTTGGTTTTTGTATTAGGCAACCTGGCTTCTTTAGTTGTACACTTCCCTAACGAGGGAAGACTTTGACTTAACAGTGTCTTGCCAGGCTTCAATGTAGGGGAACTGGTCAAGGTGCCCTGGTTTTCAAGTTACTACGTCGTGGACTTTACAGATGATCCGGGGTCAAAAGTGCCCTCCTGGGGCCAGCCCATGCCAAAAGTTGGCCATTCTAATTCACAAAGCATTCTAAGCTTTTCTGGCTGTAACTTAATGCTGTATATATCTCCATGGAACGCTCAGGGAAAGCTTTTCAGCATACAACCTAACCAGGTCCTACTTTATGTGTTTCCCATGTTTCCATCCTATGCCAATGCTGCACAACTCACTCAGCCTTACATTTTGTCTGTTTCTGGCCACGTCCCTCGTGGGCTTACAACACCTCTTAGCCTTAGTGGGTTGGTATAAACCCCCAACTCAGAAGACAGTCCCTTTGCAGGGATGCTCTCCAGACTGCCCTTGACCAGATGAGGTCACCGTAGAACCACAGATCGGGACTTCGCACTTGCCCTGCAGAAGTGTGTTTCTGTGTCTCACTCAGTCTCCGCAATCACATGCACCCAACCACCTTTTCCTTTCTCAGACCTAGAGAAGACAACTTCCTCCCTTTTTCTCAGGAGTACTGGGGACTTCTCCTCTCAAGAGCTGATCAGGCTCCCCTCCTAATTTTTTTCAGAACTAGGATTTTCCTGCACTGTGCCCCCGGGGGTCTTACCCATCTGGCATGCGGAGCTCCTTGCTTCATTCTCAGGGTCTTTTGAATCCTCTGATGCGTCCAGTTTCTCCAGGAGGGCTTTGGCAGAATCCACAATCTCTTTCTGGACTAAAGGGGAGTCCAGGGGCACCCAGGGCTCGGGTTCGTTCGCCCATGCCCTCCCAGCCTCCTCGGAGATGTCCAGGAGAACAATCAACCATTGCTGCCTCTGACCTTCTCAGCATAACCTGGATGAGCCCCCAGAGATGTAGTAGCAGAGAAAAGTCAGGTGTACATGGTATTAAAAGCCAGGACACAAGAATTCTGAGAGGGAAGATTTATTTTGACCAGCTGGACTCAGCAGACTCTTTCCTAATAATGTCCAAGCCCCGAATAGAATTTTTGTGTCCTTTTTATACAGAGGATGGAATCAAACAGTGCTTATATGCAAAAGGACTTTTTGTTAGTTTCTTCAAGTGTTTTATCTGAGTATTAGATAGGTTATTTCCTTCAGGTAAGCTTGAATTAACACATATCCTCCACATTCCAGGTAAGCTTTAAACATGAACCCCCCACATTCCAGGTAAGCTTAACATATTTGGTTTGTATCCTCCCTGAATATCCAAAGCCTGTAGAGTTTATACTTCTCAATTGGCTTTCTAGGCATACTTGGATATAGAATAAGTTTGAATTTATGCACAGGCTATATTACTATAAGTGACAGAACCAGGTAATCTGGCTCCAAAGTATTTTGGAAATACTTCTGAAAGAGGAAAAATCAGATTTTTATTCTATAAAAATGTTTTCCCGATTGTTGTCCTGAAGAATAATAATCCTGTAAAATACTTTGAGAGAAATAACTTTTAATCAAGTAAATGTTTTATGTAACATCATCCTTATTAAAATTCTCAGTGCACACGCGTATTTTAAAGGTTACCAATAGTTTGATGAAGTACAGTATATTGTAATGATTAAGATGATAATCATGGGAGCCCTACCACCTGGGTTGAAATCCCAGTCTCCACCGTGATCTTGAATATATTACTTAACATATCCTCAGTTTTCCCCTCTGTAAAATGCAGGTAATAGTAGTACTGATTTTAAAGGAATGATGTGAGAATTAAATAAATTAATATCTATAAAATGCTTAAAACAGTAAGTACTGAAAGTAATGTCTCATAGTCAGTGATTACTGTTATTTTTTTAGGAAGTCTAATTCTGTTGAAACCTATGTTTATTTGTTGATACAACCATACTTCTTCCAAATTCTTCAATTAATATTCTAAAATACTAAGTGTTCTATGGAGAACACTCTAAAACACACAGAAAAATCATGAAAAGAATTATTTTGACTTCTAGGATGTCATTTGGGATTTAAGTGATTATCAATTACAAAAGAAATGGCATTAACAAAATAAGCTCTTATGATTATTTTTAATTTCATAAATGTTGACAGTCAACTATAAAATACTACAGAGGATTCTTCTGAAATATGAATATTTTCTGCATTGTTAATATGTTCTCTTAGCTATAATATGCCCAAGCATGGCTTAAGTCCATAATGGGAACATGTTGTAACATCCTTTCTCTTTGTTAACTAATGTTTATTCTCCTTTTATTCTTTTATATTATATGCATTTGACAGCCAAACTCTCTGTGCCCATAAGACTTTAAGTATTAAAAAATGTCTTTTTCTTCTGGGTTGAGTTGGTATTACATGTTTATATGTACATTAGCTGATATAAATAATTATAAGTTTTTTCTTTAAACGTATTAAAAATGAAGACTAAAATTTTCTTGGAATGCATCCTAGTGAGATGCATGGAGTTCCTTTATTAAAGGAATTGTTTTGCCTCTGATGCTGCAGAGGGTTTTACACTTCCTAGCAATGTAACATAGTAAGAAAGGTGAGAGGTATGGCTTTCTTTTGTTAAGTAGAAGCAGGAGAAGGACTATTGTGAAAGGTGAGGTGGAAAACAGAATCTAGACCAAAGGTACCTTCCTAGATAAATTGAGAATGTAGACTTCAATTTATTTAAAATTGTCCCCATTGTATGTTCCTTTAAAGTATTTGCAGACTTCTCATTTGCACCCTTATGAAGACCACTGCTCTAAATCATACAGATTTTCTGTGGCATTCCATGAGAAGTGGTCACTACATATGTTTAAAGCACTAAATGAAGCCTCTTGTACAAGCAGTAAGTGAAACCAAAACCTTTACAACAACTAAAGATATTTGTTTTAAAAATAAAATACCAGCACAGTGACAATAACAAGATAAATACTACCTAACCTAGTATTTTTGTAACTTTTACAATTTACTAATATCCTATACATGCATTATCTTAATTACATCATACACTTGGTGGAGGTAATCTCTTTACCTCCACAAAGTGATTTATTTACTGAGGCTAGAATTTAGGTCTTCTCATTCCTAGTCAAATGTTTGTTTTCTAGTACAGAAACATTGTAGAGAGAGTATACTTGACTAAAGTGTTCCTGAGGCTTAAAGAAAGAATTCTTAGTGCCAAAGACACAAATTTTGGACTGTGATCTGTCTCCTTTTATCCTGCTAAATGTCATTGCTGGATTCATTAGACATTCTACTTTCTCCTAGCACTACTCTAAGCTCTTAAACACTATCCTAGGCCCTTCAGATATATTGTTGAATAATGTATAGGCCCTGCCATCAAGGAGCTCACTCATTATATAGCAATGGAGGCAGACATATTGAAAAGTTAACTCTTACATAGATTGTTAAACTATTACGTAGATTACATTACTGGAAAATCACAAGAGGAGTATCATTACTCTTTCTCAGGAAAATAGTAAGCAATTTGGGGAACTAGTAAAGCAGTCTTATCCCATCAACAGCCACATATTATTTGATATGGTGCCCATGCTTTCTTAGCCAAATAACCAAGGGACTCATGGTCTAATGAGTAAAAAATTCATATAGAAAATCCAGAATATATAATGACAACATAGAGTGGAGTCATGAATAGTAAAATTTATACTTTACTTACATTTCCCACAAAGTACAATATACATAGATTTAGATATATAATACAGTAACAGTAAGATACATGTGTAAAATGGTTCATTGTATGTGTGTATGTATATAGTATAAAATACATATATAAGGAATTTTAAAATATTTGTAACAATATAGCAAGTGAATATTATTGAATTCACATAAATAAAATGCTTATAGGATTCAACTAAATCCTATAGCTGAACTGGTAGTTAGTTTTAGGGTGTAGGGCTTTTTGGTTTTTGTTTGTTTGCTTAGTTTTTTCACACCAGAGAGAGAAACCTGAGCATTTTTATATGATGAAAATAAAGATCCAGTGAGTAAGAAGTTGAAGATACATAAGAGAAGGCAAAAAGAGATAGCTTTCAAATCCCTGATCTTATGCATTTTCTGACAGAAAACAATTGTATTAACTAATGAATAGAAGAGAAGGATTTCTTTTCATCTCCACACACTTCAGACAGAGACAGAAGCCAGGGCTATAGTGTATCTGTGATGCCCCAGTAAATAATTATCAGAGTCAGACTCTAAGGGCTATACTGTTATATAATAAAAATGATATTGACATTTAATATTTAAAAGACTGTTGAATGCATAAAGCACCTAAGAAGACCATCATGCCACAATTAATACTCTCATGAAACTCTAGAGAACATGAATTTTCTTTTTAGCAAACTTTCACACACAAAAGGCTAACATTGCTGAAAAAATATAACATGCTGTATGCCATATAGCATGCCCTATATTTGCATTTGTGAATAATCCTATTGTCCCCTTTTATTTTCTGCACAGTAAGCTTTGAGATTCTTGGGCCTGACTCTTTTTCTCTCATATCTTTATAGAATTGTTGTACTTATTCTTAAAACTGTAATTCTGCATTATAATCTTGCTTTGCAGATGTTATTTTTAAAAAGATTGCTTTGTAAGAGATTGAAGCCATGTCCTCCTGAAAAAAGTAATCTTTAACCTCCAGAAGCTCTAAAATTGTGATTGGTTGTAAGTAATTTTTTACTTTGGTAATAATATTTAAATTGGACATTTTTGATTTTTGGAAAATATACTTTTTTCTTAAACCGAATCTTTGATACTTCCTTCTCTGATACCCATGACAGAATAAAACCAGTTTTTTCCAGACTACTTTAGCAGTAACACTCTTTTCAGTACAATCTTACACAGGACCAAATAAGTTCAGTGAATGTTAAAAAATAACTTCTTTCTTACACAGTTATAATTCATTTTTTATGAATAATCATAAACCCTTATGTTTATGAATAATCATAAACTCCTCTTGGAGTCCTGGGATTCCACAGAGCACAATAACAGATTGAAGCCTATTTTCATGTTTTGCTCATTAGGCTAATTCTGGGATGTTAGTATTCATGCATTTGTTTCCTCAGTATTGCTATTTACAGAAGTACTCTTGGAAACTAAGACATTTTGAAACTTAACTCCTCCTCTAAGAAGGCTCCCAATAGGTAGTTGAAGCACCCCAGATATTAAGATACTCCCAACTTCCTTATCCTAACAAGTGTTTAGCTCCACCATCACATAGTTACCATACTGTATTACACCATATTTGTTCATCCATCTTCTTTAACTGTGAAAGGTCTTCTTTTATAAACTGTGAATGACTTTACCCCTACAGCCCAGCACAATATAGGAAAACAGCTACTACTTATTGTTTGTCAGACACTAAGTCAAGCACCATACTTAGAATATCTTCTTTCATCTTCAGTCTTATGTTTGCAGAATGAATGATCTAATTAACAAGTCTTTCTGAATGGCCCTGACTACTGATGAATTTAGACAGTAAGTCTAGCATAATGGAGTTGGGAAGAACAAAGCTCTTCCTACATGTCCATCCTCATGTTATTTTTTTAAATATTGGAATTGTTTAACGTCCCACAATTGTGTTAAAGCACTGAAATTCCTTTTCTTGAGTACAGGAGGAAGGCCAGTTTAGCTTTTCTAGCTAAGAATCTTTACACATGTACTCTGCTAGAGTGTACTTATATCTTCTTACTTCTGTTTGCCTCTAGCACAGAGGTTACCGTCATTCATCTGCAATTTAACTATATTATAAATCCTATTGAAGTACTATGCTGGAGGTAATTTTGAATAGATTCTGAAACCAGACTTCTTGGATTCAAATTTTGGGCAGTTTATTCAACCTTTCTGTACTTTAGTTTCACCATCTCTAAAATGGGAATAATAATGAGACTTGCCACATATATTTCCCAATATAATACTATGTTATTGTAACCTCACTAGATGTTTTTGTTTCTGAAAACTGAGAGATGATTTATTTTATTATTTGATCCCTTTATTGACATCCTTCTATATGTGAAGTACCATGCTGAAAACTGGGGATATAGTCTTGAATAAAATAGGAACTCTCCTTTTCAGCTTCTTAGAATAGTGATCCCAAACATATTTCTAAATTTCATGCCTCTATCAATAAATATATTTTGGAGTGCCCATTCAATATGTGACTATTTAAGTATTTAAAAGTGATATAGCTTGAAGCTGAAAGATAACTAGAAATAAAGGTTGTAATATTCTCTTTCCCTTGGAGTGTGTTCACCTCCTTTGGAGTCCATGGCTTAAAATATCAAGGGAGAGACAGACAATCAGAGAAACAAAAAAAGTAAGAGAAGCAAACAAGGAAAGATTTGTCCATGCCAGTAGTGCTATTTAATCTGGATGGCCGGAGAAGGCCTCCATTAGGAAACAGTGTTTGAACTGAGATCTGAAAAAAGGATTTGGGGTTTCCCTAGGCAAAAGGACTGAGAGTGGAGTGTTCCATGAGTAGTGTTTGCATGAAAAAACAGTGAGTTCAACAAATTGAAAGAGTTTCTTGTGGCTGAAAAGGCAATGTAGTATAAAACAAATTTGGAGTGGTAGACAGAAGACTGGCTCAACAAGGTTTATATACCATGTTAAGGATTTAGATTTTAATCCTAAAGCCATAGGAAGCTCTTGAGGAGTTTAAAGAGAAGTTAACATGATCGGATAATCACCTTCTATTTCTATTTGGTTGATAATTATCTTTCTGGACTGTTATTGCTAAAAACAGATCTAAAATAATATAGATCAACAAAGGATTTAAAGAAAAAGTTTTATGCAGAAAATTCTTGCTTAACACACTAAAAGAAATCTTAAAATATTCATACTATGAGATTTTGCAACAGTAATTGATAGTGTATTCTAAAAAGGAAAATAAGGCAAGGGCAAATTAAAATTTAAAATGTTTCTCTTATTTTCAAACAGACTGGGATATAAAACTTATAAAACAAATAATACCATCTACACTTACAGTATATTCTCTCTTCCCTTTACAGTGGTTAGCACTTTGTGAACATCCTTCTCTAGTTCTTTCAGTTTTATAGTCAGAGAATCCAGAGTATAATTCCAGTAATGATCATAACAACAATAAAATGATTGCAACAAAAATAGCAACCCGTCATGGTGAGATTCTGAGCACATCACATGTTATCTAATTAAATCATTACAGTGATTTTGAGATAGGTATTCTTAATATCCCATGTTTATAGTTAAGGAGCAATTAGGTGGTTAGAGCCAGTCTGACTGGAAGACACTCTTACCTGCTGTGCTATACTTTCTCTCTTGAGCAACTCCTTAAGTAGTGATTAGTAATATAAAAATAAGAACCAGAATCACTGGTTCATGGGAAAGAGTTAATTGCTTGCCTTTTTGCATTTCAAAAAATAGAAAAAATCAAGGCTTAAAAATCCTTTCTAGGCTCTAGCAAGAAAATATAAAATGGAAAGAAGTTATTAGCATTTTTTTCTGAATGTACAAGCAATTTAATATTCACGGTTTATAAGATATACATATTTGTTATATGATATCTGTTAAACATAAGATACATAGGTATGTATAGAATCTGAGAATGAAATAAAAACCTATAAAAATATAGTTTCTGCTTCTGAAAACTTGAACCAATTCAAATAACTATTAATTTGAGGCAGCAATTAAAAGCTAATGAATGGGGAAGCAGCTGTGGCTCAATCAGTTGGGCTCCTGTCTACCATATGGGAGGCCCTGGGTTCACATCCTGGGACCTCCTTGTGAAAGCTGGCTCACGGAGTGCCACCTGGCCTGCAGGTGCCATGGAGTGCCACCTGGGCACAAGCGCCAAAGAGAGCCAACTCAACAAAGTGATGCAACAAAAAAGGGAGACAAGCAAAAAACACAGAACTCACAGCAAATGGACACAGAGAGCAGACAACAAGCAAGCCGCAAGGGGGGAAGGAAAAATAAATAAAAATAAATGAATACAGACACAGAAGAATGCACAGCAAATGGACACAGAGAGCAGACAGCAAGCAAAAAGCTGCAAGTGAGGGGAAGGGAAGCAATTGAGCTCCCATTTACCATATGGAGGCCCGAGTTTGATCCCTGGGCCCTCTTGGTGAAAAAAGTAAAAAGGTGTCCCAGACATGCGTGGTGAGGCACGCACAGCACAGAGAGGTGCAGGCCCCCAAAGACACACCAAAAAGATGATGACACAACCAGATAGAGAGGGAAAAAAAGAAAAAGCTTATGAATGAATGGGAGATACAAGCTATAGAAATTCAAAACTTATGTCACACATACCAAAAAAACCCCACAAAATTTGAAGTTGGCTTTATAGGATGGCACCACTTCAACTAAGCTAAAGAAGATAGTGAGGAAACTTACAGTCCATCAGGAAGTGACTATGTGAGCAAATGCACCAAGGCTGATGTGAACAGCAGTCTGAAACTATGACTAGGATGCTGATCTAAGTAGAGAAAATTGAACTCTGGAATGTAATGGGATTTGAGGCTGGAAAATGTGGTTATAGCTAGACTATAGTAGACCTTGATTGCTTAACTAAGAAGTTTCAAATTTATCCCAATATCAGAGAGGTATTGAAAGTTTGAGCAGAGAAATGGTATAATAAAAATATACTGAGAAAAATAACTTGATAATATGGGCAGAAATGAAGGGAATAGATTTCCATTTAAGAGGTCTTAATTAGGAAGTAGTTCCAATAATCAAGATAGGGGGTCATTATAAGTGGAGTTGAGATGTTCATCTTGAAAAAGAGCTGAAGGAATGTAATTTTGATATATTTCAACAAAAGAACTTCATATCTAATCAGTCACAGAGCTTAATACTTCTATTGCCAAAAGTTAATGAAGTTTTCATTCTTTTTGATAAGTTGGAGGAGGTGATTTTTTTATTCCCTTGATTTTCATATTTATACCTTAATGACAACCAAAATTGTAAGATGGGATACCTAGCAATGTATTATTTATATTCAAAACCATCTTGTGATACTTTATGTCTAAAGTATAAAGAAAACTTGCAGGACATATATGAGATCAAATCAGACCCAACTTGGCATATGGTGCTTGATCAGTGGCTGGCATTGAAGACATTCTCTCTACATAGCTGTTGAATTATTGCCACTATTAACAGGTGTTGCAATGTAATGTGGCCTGTAATGTTGAGCCAGTAAAATGAAATGTGTTTCATAGCAGAATGGCAACTTTTGAACGATCTATAGTTCCCTTTTAAAATCAGGTTTTAAATACTCTAAGTTTAAAACTGCTTTCTCATATAATTTTCGTCCACTGCTGTATAGTGAAAAAATTCGCAGAAGCAAATTCTGGATACTTTATGATATATAACTTAAAAATGTTACAAAACAATTACTATAATTTTTATTACATCTTCTGTCATATCTGTGGAAGTGATCTGAAAATATTTCATGATTGAATTGAAAAACTATTATTAATTTAAGTGGGAAAACCGAATGATTCAATTTTGTTTTGCAGTGATCGACATGTTGGTAAAATTTATTCCAAGTCCTCTTCCTTTCTGGATTATGTCAGAAAATCTCTAAAGAAGCTTGGGTTAGATGAGTCCAAGGTCAGTATAAGATTACCCATTGTTTTCATAAAATAAAGAACTTCTATGAAATAATGTACTGAGATAGAAAAAAATAATTTGCCTTAATCTTCAATTTGTGAAAACTATCTAAATTATATTAAAACCAAACCTCCGTTACCTTTATTGCAGTTCTCTCTTGCTGTCAATGTAGATAGTTTGCTGTCATACACCTCCACAGGGATTCCCCCTTTAGGTTTATTCAGTTAAAAACATGCCAATGATCAAATCAAAACTGTTACAAAGCAAGATAACAATACAAATGGGAATTAGAAATAAAGTAAGCAAGAAAGGTTTTAATTTTGAAATGCATTTATTTAAAGCTTGTGGAACTACTTCAAATAAAAAATTCTTTAATTCACAAGTCCTTTAATTGTGAGAAACCTGTAAAATGGTGACATCATAAGAGATCCAAGCTAATGAGAAAACATATTGCTGAAGCCAGAAAGATAAGTTGGCTTGTTGATAAAATAAATATACTGACACTGAGGATGGGGTGGGGGGGGGGGCACCATGATTCAAATGAATCAGTAACTGAAGTATTAATTTGGTCTTGAACCACTATGGTACTTTAAATTGATTATAAGTCAGAATAAAGAATAAAATTGATGGCTAAAAGAATAAAATGAATCTCTTGAAAGAGAAGATGTGATTAAGTTATAGCAAAACTACAGGGTATTGATGTATTTTGAACCAATTATCTATTTTCTCCCCAGTTGCTTTATTAACTAAAGCAATTAGACTGATACTAATCAGTTTCCTTCCCTGTTAATGGGTATCAAAAAAGGCATTCCTAACTCATAGCGAAGGATTAAAAGAGGTAACATACATAAAGCCCTTAACAATGTTTATACATAGTAAATGCTCTAAATGGTACTAGTTTTTCTTATTCTGATATTTGTATATGTACTACTAGTAATACACCATTAATATGATTCTTATAAATCTGTTTAGTCACAAAAATGAAGATCTTTCTTGTCATCCATAAACAAATGAGAATAGATAGTGTTATCCTAATTATTTTATTCCTGTTTTTTCTTTATATGTTTAAAATCAGACTGGTCTT
Organism: Dasypus novemcinctus; assembly: GCF_030445035.2. Classification (NCBI taxonomy): domain Eukaryota; kingdom Metazoa; phylum Chordata; class Mammalia; order Cingulata; family Dasypodidae; genus Dasypus; species Dasypus novemcinctus. The sequence goes on from NC_080684.1 coordinate 65,460,081, forward strand.
CCTCCCAGTTAGTCTTAACTAATGAAGTTTTATTGCATATCTTAATTTCATGTCTTGCATTTAATGTCAAGAACACAGACTTAAACATTAGTTACACAAATAAAGAACTGAAATCTTACTTAAAACTAAAAATTGATCATCCTTTGCTAAAAATAAAAGTAAAATCCAGAAGGAATGCCATTTATCCTTCCTTCTGGTGTGTCTTCTTAGGTTAGTCTTTAAAAATAACTGTAATCAATGTTCATTAATTTACTTATCAGTATATAACTAGTAAGGATATTAATGATAACTAATACTTATTGGACACTTACTATGTGATAGATATTATGCTAAGTCATCACAACATTATCTCATTTATTCTTCACAAAAATACTTATGGTAAGTACTATCATCATTCCAAATTTAATGCTCAATAAAGAGAGGTTCAGAAAAAAGAAGTCATTTTCCTAGTGTCAAAGAGTTAGCAAATAGTAGAACTGGAATTGAACACAGATTCAACTTTCATCAGAACCTTAACTCTTCACCACCATAATACTGAGAAGTGAAATTAAAACAAAAGAAAAAAGATTAATGAGAAAAGTTATCATCATATAAAAGGAAAATCTTAAATTCTTTACTAACTATAAAGGCAATAATATTCCACTGTTTTTCTGATATTACTTTTTAAGCTCATTAAAAACAAATTTAAAAAAAAAAACAAATATGTAGAAAAGAATGGGTTAGGAAAAGAAAAGGAATAGAGAGCCCAAGCTGGAAGAGATGGGGAAAGGGAAGTGAAGAACAACATAAGTTGTTAAAAAGGCTGATGCTAGTGAAAGAAAGAAAGTAGGTTGAAGTATATGGTTTTTGTTTTACTTTTAAGCAAGAAGAATTGAAACAGTAGTGACTTTCAAACCAGAGCGTTAAAAATAGAAAAAGTTATTAAAATCAAAGTCACATTTCAGATCCAATACAAATAAATATCCTATTATTTTATTCCAAAATCAAAACATGTATTATTAATGCTAAAGTGAAATTTTTGTCAACAAGCACAATGAAAATAGATTTGTGTATAATGTTATCTTTTAAATGAAATTAATTTTCACATGAGATTCTAATCACTGAAAAGTAAAATCATTCCAATTTATAAAAAAATACTTAGAAGATCTTTGACTAAACTCGTAATCACTTAGTACAAAATTTTTATATATAATTGGACATGTGGTTAATGTATTGATGTGTTTCTGATACGTGCATCTGTTCATATTCAAAACTATATAAGCAAGTGAACTGCCTAGAAAATCCCCTAACATGATCTGGATAAGGTCTTAGTCCCAAGAAATCACTTAGTGGAACTAAACAAAGAACATTCCCAGACAAATCATCATTCTAAAAGAGACCAAAGCTGCATGTGCTGAATATATTAGTGTCTCATACACAGCTTAAAGGATTAGTCCAGGGTAATACATCCTATAGTCAGTTATAAAACACATTCTGTTAGAACAGGGTTTCTCAAACTCTGCAGTATTGACATTTGGATACATTTTTTTGTTTCAGGGTTGTATTTTTAGCAACATCCCTGGCTTCTATCCACTAGATGTCAGTAGTAGCCCCCTAGTCATAATAATTTTTAAAAAATCTCCACTGCCAAATATCAGGGGGAGGAGGGCAAAATTCTCCCTCAGTTGAGAACCACTCTTTGAGCATTTGCCATCTCTATTTGCAGTCATCTGACATTTTCATTATAAGCCCATTTTTAAAAATGCTGTTCTACAATACACCAAGAAACTAGGGAAGATGAAGGAGGGAGCAGTGATTACAGTATTCTGTAGTATGTTACATTTTTAAGACTTTTTATTCAAAATGGTCCTGTCCTTGATCCTTCATTTTGTACAGCCATAACCACATAAGAGTGATACTGTTTCAGCCCTTTATAAAAATATAGGTCTGTTTAAGAAGAGTGTTTACATTTCTACAATGATGTTAAGCCTGACTCTGTACCTCTAAAAGCAGGCAGTTGTGGCAGAACATCAACTACCATGTATCACCAAGTATACTGTTTATAATAGATGGATTTCTTAGAATGAACTGTTATGATAAAATTCTCATAATATTCAATTACTTTTTTGTAAAACTTTTAAATAAAACTTTTAAATTGTCAAATACAACAAAATCCTGTGATTAGCTTTACCAAACCTAAATTTTAAAAAAATAAAAATCATGTCCTCAAGCTTTATTTTCAGTCTCCACATTGTCATCTCACCACATTTCAGAAAACCTCTGAAATTGTCTTTAAGGCTTCATGGTTTCCCTCTGTCTCACAGCTTTTTAACTTCTTTTGTGACTTATTAATACTTTTCTGCCTTTCTGTCTTTTTTACCCCATGGTATATACTAAATGCACATAGTTGCATACTCTCATCCATGGGACTTTAAAAGCATCAGAACAGTTTATTGTTTTCTAGACAAAAAATGAACTGGAGTGTTTGTCCATAAGAAGAAGAAAACAAAAAGAGCTAATATTCTAGAGGGGAGTGCATGTACACAAATGATCAAGAAGAATTTAATTTCAGTTATTGAGAAGTAACATGAAGACAAAAAAAACTGGTGATTTAATATAGAGGGGAGGTTATGAGGTAACTTTAAGAAAAAGAAAAATAAAAGCTTTTCAAATAAGAAAATAGTTATAATAAAATGGAATTTTACTTGGTTTCTTTCTCATAGACGCTTTTGTCAAGGAAAGAGAATAAAACTAGAATTCTGGAATATTGGTTTCTTTTCAGCCTGTAGCATCAAGGAAAGTTTTATTTCTATCAAGTATTTAAACTTAATAGTTAAGAGGAAACAATGAATCCTTAAACTTGGCTGCTTATCATAATGACCTGTGGAGTTTAAAAACAGCTCTTCACTACTTCTATGAAAGGAAGGAGGGAGGGAGGGAGGAGGGGGACGGGGAGGAAAAGGGAAGCAGAAAGGGAAGGGGTAAAGAAAGGGGAAGGGGAAGAGGAAGGAGAAAAACAGCTGGTTCGTGCCAGTCAGGATGGTGGAATGAGAAGCTTGAGGGCCCTAATGCCCCACAGAGGCTTTATAAAACAAGTAAGAACTGGCAGAAACATTTTTTCAAAGCTCCAGAAACGAATTAAAGGACTACAGTAATAGGGAAAGTACTGAATCAAGAAAATTACTACCTAAAATTTGTAGGATCTTATGTCATCCTCACCTAGCCCCTACTGCTCAACCCAGAACTAGTCTGCATTCTCAGTTCCTGTACTCCCAGTGCAGATCCCTGGTCCTGGTTCCAGAAGGAACAGAGTAATCCTCATGTACATACTGGGAGGAAGGAAGCCTGGCCCAGTCTGTCTGGTGGTTGTTGAGGAAGGAATCATTGTCCCAGAATTTACCCAGCATCTAGAAGTCAGCACACAAAGCTGTTTTATTAAGGGTCTCAAGAAAATAAATGTAAAAGTTCTTAGAAGAGTTCAAAAAATACAGAGCCCTATAAGAGAAAAGTCAAGTGGATGCTTGGAAAGAGGCATTTCAGGTTGTAGGACATATTTGGGGATACCCTGGACCCTAGGGAAACATGTAATCTCCTATAGCCAGGTATGTGTGCCCAAGATGAGACACATACACAGAAAAGACCAGAGAAGCTTCTTCACTTTGGCCTGGAGCTATTCTCTAATTTTTTTGTATTGATTAGCTCTGAAAGAGAGCACTCACACACATCAGTCTTCAAAGGCAGGTAATGATTATGTTCATGTGTCAACTTGGCTAGGTAATGGCATCCAGTTGTTTGGTCAAGCAAGCACTTACACAATTATTATTGTGAGGATTTTTCATGGATTTAAATCATCAGTAAGTTGATTGCGTCTGTGGCTAATTACATCTACAGTCGACTGAGGAGATTAGACGGCGGACTTGGACCAGTGGTTAGGGCGTCCATCTACCACATGGGAGTTCCGCGGTTCAAACTCCAGGCCTCCTTGACCCATGTGGAGCTGGCCCATGCACAGTGCTGATGCGCACAAGGAGGGCCCTGCCACGCAGGGGTGTCCCCCGCATAGAGGAGCCCCACGCGCAAGGAGTGCGCCCTGTAAGGAGAGCCACCCAGCGCGAAAGAAAGTGCAGCTTGCCTAGAAATGGTGCTGCACACACGGAGAGCTGACAACAAGATGACGCAACAAAAAGAAACACAGATTCCTGTGCCGCTGACAACAACAGAAGCGGACAAAGAAGATGCAGCAAATAGACACAGAGAACAGACAACCGAGGTGGGGGGGGAAGGGGAGAGAAATAAATCTTAAAAAAAAAAAAGAGATTATAGGAGATTGCATCCAACAATGAGAGATATCTCATCCAGCCAGTTGGAGGCCTTAAAGGGAGAACTAATAGTTTCAACAGTCAGAAGAAATAATTTCAATTTCTACTTCAACCAGCTTCTCCTGGGGATTTATCAAAAACTTTCATAGGAGAACTCAGCCTGGCCTGCCCTGTGGAATTCAGACTCACCCATCCTCACAGTTGTGTAAGCCAATTCCTTTAATAAATATTACTATTTATTAATATCTATTTCCCTGGAGAACCTTAACTAATACCATGGGAAAAGTGTTTTTTTCCATCTTCTCTGAGTTTTTATTGTTGGTGTTAGGTCCTGGCATTCAAGGAATTCTCTGACATAACACTAGCTGGTTACAAGCTTAACACATTAAAATATCAAAACGTCCAGGTTTTAACAAAAGATTATAAAACACAAACAGGAAGCAATGGCCCAGGTATGGTACAGAAGAAGATTAAAACAATAAAAACCATCGGTGAGGATGATCAGACCTGAGACATTCCAGATAAAGACTTTTTAAAAAGGGTCCTCAGTGTGCACAAAGAGTTAAAGGAAAACATGGATAAAGAACTAAAGAAAATAAGGAAAATGATAGAGGAACACAAAGAGAAGATCAAGAGAGAGATGGAAATTATGAAAAGTAACCAAACAGAACTAAGGGTCTCAAATAAATTTAAAATTTCTTAGAGGAGGTCAAAGCAGATCAGAGCTGGAAGAAGAAAGAATCAGTGAACTTAAAAACACTTCCTTGTCTTCTTCCTTGATGTTGACATATTTTGAAAAGGCTGAAGACTAGGAGGACAGTTGTGCAATTGTTTCCTAATAAGTAGATTAAGTTATACACATTTGCAGGAATATTGCATAAGTAAGGTTATTTCCCTTTCAATGCACTGCATTATAAGGCCAGTTATATTATTAGTGATATTAACTTTGATAACTTGGTTATGAGGACATTTCTGGGCCTCCACCTTTTGAAATGAATTGTCTATGGGGAAATACTTTAAACCAACCATATATATTTCGCGTCCCCCAACTATCTTTTACCCAGTGGTTTTAACATCATTAATGATTCTTCCATGAATCAATTATTATCATAGTGGCTATCAGGAATTCACTGTTTCTTTAGGGTTAGAGGAATTCAGTCAATCTAGGTCATTTCCCATTTGCCTTCCAGCGCCACTTCAGCTTTAGATTTGAAATTCCTGGGGTTTTTTTTCTTCATTCAGTTTTTGGTGCTGTTTTGTCTGCTCATCAGCTAGAGATTATTCTACCTAGGATAATGTTTTTTGGATCCTCGGTTGAGTTCCAGTTCTTAATGTTAAACTCTGAGTCCGTACCTGTCCTGGCTTCAGATTTTATCTCATTTAAGTCCTCATTGCTTTGGAATATTACAACATCTATACTTCATTTACATATAATAGCTCATGAATGTCTCATGATTTCTTCATCTTGCCTCAGTAACAGCAGAGAACTCTCTACTACACCTCATTCCAACCTCACACCTTCTTTTCTACAGCTTAAGGGTGAAAAAACAAATTATAGAAAGATAGGAAGAGATGTTGATCAAAGATGAGCCTGAAATGTAAGTGCTAAATCCTTGGGTCTGTCCTTTAGATCGTCTCTTTTTTCTTCTTCATCAATTAAGCCAGCATCAGTCCATTTTGTGCAGACAGAAAAGCTATCTCTACAGTCTAGCTACTCAGAGTATAGTAAAAAGAGCAGCAGCATTAATTGGACGCTTGTTAAGAAATGCAGGATCTTGGGCTCCACCTAGGCATACTGAATCACAGTCTACATTTTTAACAAGATCCTAGGTGATTTGCATACACATAAAGTCTGGAAGATATTGATCTATTCTATGCAGATCTCTTATCAGATACTCCCACAACATTCATTTGTCTGTTTAGACTCCACACTAATGTGTTCGTCAATTAGGGACTCTAAAATCAAATTCCTTACAGACAGTTGTTAGGCAATAAGGATACAAAGTTTGCTGCCCTCAACAAACTTATATTCTATGTAGGAAAATAGGGAATTCCCTGTTATTTCAATTCCTGTCAAAAGTTAGGTTGAGAAATTTGTTATTGGATATCATGTTCTTCTCCCTTGAATTATGTACCCTTGAGAACTTAGCCTTTCTTTAGTGGCCCATACTATTTATAGGCTTCATATTCTAAGCCACCTCAAATTCTCCTTGGAAATAAACTTATTATAAATAATGTTCCCCATAACTTATGACTATACAGTATTAGAGCAATTAAATTTGAAAAAAAAATAAGAAGTGACTTATATAAAATAAAAGTCACTTATATAAAATAAATAATAAAATAATAAAAATAAAATAAAAAATAAAATAATAAAAGTGAGTTATATAAAATAAAAGTTTTATTTATATAAAATAAAAGTGACTTATATAAAAATAAAGTGACTAAAGGTGTCACTTTAGATGCAAGAAAAGGAAGGTCTTCACACTTTTTGTATGGTTGTGGCAGCCAAGATTGAATGGGGGAATAGAGAAAATTCTAAAAACGGGGAAGGGGGAATAATCTTTTCAACTCAGAAATAAAGAACAGAAAGAAAAAAAAAGAATTATATTTCTTTCAAATTGTGATCAAAAACCATATACCAAAATGATATGCAAAAACTAAGCTAATATTTTATTCCAAATGCACAAAAGATAAAAGAATATTTCCATTAAGCAATAGAAAATGTTCACATAAGTCTAGTTCTATATAGAAACAGCCACATAGCCTATAAAGACAATGTTTATCCTCACAGCTAACCACAGAGAAGAAGGTATGTGTATGTCTTCTTGGTAACCAATAGCCCTGGGGAATAGTAGACTATTAAGATAATACCATGGAAAGAATAGGCAAAAATTAAGTAAAAATACATTATAGCTTTTATTTATTTAAGGAATAAAATTAAGAACTGCTTAATTGTTTTATATTATTAATACTAAGCCCCTTTATATAGATCTCTAAAAATAATATGAATAAATAAATAGAGAAGAGAGCTCTCCCATATAGAAGAATTCCAAATGACTTGTCTAGATACTCCACCCATTCCTTAAATGTGGTTGTGGGCTGCACACAGTGACTTTCTTCCAGGTAGTACAGTATGGAAAGAGGCAGATGGGGGAACCTGAGGAACACTGTCTCAGCAGGTGAGCAATGTCACCATCAACAGTGATAAGTCTTGTTGATAGTATGTACCCTTGATATGATATGATCAAAATGGTACTTTATTTTCTCCTCAAAACCCATAAATACAGTCAAACCATGAGAAAAACACCTGACAGATCCCAATGGAGGGACATTTTACAAAATACCTAAACACGTCTCAAAACTGTCAAGGTCATCAAAATCAAAGAAAGTGTGAGAAAATGTCACAGTCAAGAAGAATAAATGCAATGAGGTATCCTGGTTGGGATCCTGGAACAGATAATGGATACTTGGTAAAAAATAAGGAAATTAGAATAAAGCATTGTCCCTAATTAATAATAATATACTAATAGTCATTTATTAATAACAAATAGACCATACTAATTAAAGATGTTAATACAGGGAGCTGGGAATAGGGTATATGGGAACTCTATACTGTTTTCACAATTTCTGTAAATCTAAAACCATTCTAAATATTTTATTTTTTTAAAGCAGTATGACAAAACCTAATTTTTATTGAATGTTTGCTTTATGCCAGGCACTGTGCTAAAAACTTCATTTATATTATTTCATTGAATACCAAGTATGACCTTGTGAAATGAGTAGTTATCCTCATTTTATAGGTGAGGAAACTGAGACATAGGTATAGGTTAAGTATATTTCTTAAGGCCAAAATCTAGGAAATTATAGAGCAAAGATTCAAATTCAGGCTAACTCTAGAACCCATGCTCCTTTCTGTCATATTTATATAACTTAGCAGAAGTTAAGCACAAGAAAAATGCTTGCTTGGATCTCTTCCAAAACTAGCAGTCAGTCATCAGGCATAGTAAGTCTATGTGGAAGAATAAAGAGAAAATTAATGCTTTCCAACAGACAAAATAAATGTATTTCAATAGTAGATTAAAGAATTGAAATTAGAAATAAAGGGAGAAGAAATTCAGGGAATGATGAATCTTACTGAAGAATTAAAAGAAAAATTACCTTTATCTGGAAATTTCACTTTGGAAACTTGCAAATAGGATGAAATTGGTCAAACATGTAAAGTATGTTAGTTAATAAGACATATACTCTCCAACACTTAGGCTATGTCAAAGTTAAAATAACTGTCAACAAATTGCCAGTATAGTGAAAAAGCAAAACAAATGTAAGATCTTGAGCATTATGTTTGCTCATTTACTCTATCATTGCTTATTTGTTTTCTCATTAGAACTGGATATCTCCCAGAACCAAACCATACCCTACTGAGTTAGGGCCCTATAGCACAGATTAACTCATACTAATCCCCTTTTTAGGGTCTAGGAAACAGGCAGCAGGGAACAATAGAATTCATGACGTATACTCCCAGATGCCATTCAGTGTTCACCTTCAACTTGTAAGTTTATCTCTTTGCCTAAGTATCATCTAGGACTGGGCAATGCCTCCGCTCTGATGCCTTCCTCTGTCTCAAGACTTTCACTAGCTTTAATATGCAATACCTTTATGTAAAAGATAATATCATGAATTTAAGCATTTTACAGATGTTAGGATTAAATTAGATAGTGCTTTTATTTTAAATTTCCATAGGAGCTCCATGATCTAATCTGATGAGACTGGTAGGTGAGCATTTGACTGAAAAAGTTGATTAAAACATAAAATCATGTATTAAAAATTGAATTTTGGGAAGCCAGTGCTGTGCCACACAGGTGTGTCCCCCACATAGAGGAGCCCCATGCACAAGGAATGTGCCCCATAAGGAGAGCCACCCAGTGCGAAAAAAATGCAGCCTGACCAGAAATGGTGCTGCACACATGGAGAGCTGATGCGGCAAGATGACACAACTAAAAGAGATACAAATTCCGGGTGCCGCTGACAAAAATACAAGTGGACACAGAAGAACACACAGCCAGTGAACACAGAGAGCAGACAACTGTGGAGGCAGGGGAGGGGAAGGGGAGATAGATAAATAAATCTTTTTTAAAAATTGAATTTGTACTTAAAAACATACTTTTATTCACCAAATTTTTGGTATAAGACAAAGCCACTTTTTTGCACACAAGTTCACATATCATTTCACTATTTGGAGTTGTAAGTTAATGTTAATGCATCGCACATACCCACAATGGGCAGTCTACAATCTGCGGTGTTGGTTCACTTGAAGTATTAATAAATCAATAGACTTCCATTTTTTTTAACTAATAAAGATGATGGTCCCACTTTTTTCTCTCCAAAATACCCAAAAGTAACAAATAGAATGAGAGGCAGAAGCACAAACTCCTTCTTTAACAAAATCAGAGAGCATTTCAAATCCCAACTATGTGTGTTATGAAATACAGTAAGTTAAAGAGGGATGCAAGAAAATGCCAACAGTAAATGCCCAGTGTTAAAGAGCTCAGACAAAATAACAGAACACAATTCTCTTAGCAAAATCAACAATCCATAGCTTGGAATAGATGCAGCTGATGTTCCAGATTGTGAAGCTGGTGAGGCAGAATGGACAAAAGATTTGAGAGTTGTGAGTTGTCCTGCAACTCAGATGGTAGGAAAGAAGTAAAGATCAAAGGTTGAAGTTCACATACACACACACACACACAATTTTGAAAGATGAGAATTTTTGTTGGCTTGAAACGCAGACCTGGATCCTGCTTCATACACTGTACTGCAAAAATTGGGTCCAGGAGGCATTCATTTGATTCAAAGATGGGCAATTTTTTTTAAAGGGAGAGGGTAATCTGCATTGGTTCACTACCACAGGGTAGAAAAAAAGGAGAAAGGAATTGGACACATTCCCAAAGAGCATTCACCAGAATAATTTTAGCTCCAAGCTAATAAAAATTGTGACCAAATGTATTGCTATGAATTTTTAAATCTCATTTAAGTTAAAAAAAAAAAAAAGCAAAAAAGTCTGTTTTGAATGTTACCACTTGACCACATGTAGTGGACAGCTATTTCTTCTGGCTACTTTTCTTTATCAAGACTTTGACAAAGGCATTCAACTTACGGAAACAACTTTTCCTTCTATGTTCATATTTCATTGATTATGTAATATTTATTTATATTATATCATTACAATAATGTAACTGGTATAACAAGTGTAGAAACAAATACAGTTGACTCAGTAGTCATAAAACTCAACTGGCAGAAGCTGAAATAGGTAAGTGAACTAGAAAGTCACTTGCTATAACCACAAGGGTGCAGCATACAATGGACATTTGCTTTAGAGAAAAAAACAAAGTATTGCTTGTTGACAAATTTAAATGGGTGTTAAAGGAAATTATTTTATATATGAGTATAGGTCATTATTGTGTCATGTTCCCTTTAAATTATTCTCTAGGATATATATAGTTTTTGATATATAGTATAGTTTGAAATTTTAATTTTATTCGAAAAAATTATTTTGACTTCCTACTATATGCCCCAAAAATAATAACAGTGAAAGTAAATGTTTCATCACTACTATTGAAATTAAATAATATAAATAGGATATTATTGTTGGGGCTATTTATGGTATGTTGGAGAACCTGTATCAGTGCAGAAGATTTCAGTGAAAGAATTGAGAGCTATTTGACTTGCTTCATGAATATCCTTAGAACTCTTCAGACACCTGAGATTATTTTAAATTGTTTTAATGTTTATTTTGCCTTAAGGATATGTTTCATTTGGGAAAATATGCTTATTTTTTATTATTGTTAAATTTATTGTTTTGTTTTTTTTATCTTGAAGATGCCAGAAAAAATTATAATGGACTACTATGAGAAGTATAAGCCTAGAATGAATGAGCTGGAAGCTTTTAATATGGTAAATCTCAGAATTAAACATATTAAATTGGATATTTTGCAAAACATGAATAGGGCTCTATTAAATTATATTATGGGACCAACAAATCTATGTTGTTATTCCCTTATTATAAAAACTGTTTGGGATCATTTCCTGTTTTAGAACTATATTAGGTGTCAGTAATGTAATAAAGAGCACACATGGTAGATTTCTCTTAAAGTGTATTATAAATGCCCTGAAAGAAGTTTCAGAATTCTTTGAACACAGTGGTCTTGATGCAGTTATTTCACAAGCAGTCCTCTTAATGAATTTCATTCCTACTGCCCCTTTAAAAGCTTTTTCATAACATATGTATATTTGCTTGTTAGATTGTACTTCAAAGTCATTTAAAGGACATTCCTATTTAAAAAAAAAAAACTTTGGATCAATACAATGTTCATTTTCTGAGGATATACATGGTTATTAGACATTTAGCCTTATAGAAAGTTTTTTACATTTTTTTAAACATGAGTGTTCAAGAAATAATGCAGTTGATCTTTGTTGTCGTTTTAAGTGACTGCTATCCCATCCTTTTCTTTTCTTTTAGTTGAAAGTTGTTCTAGCTCCTTGTATAGAGACATTGATTCTTTTAGATCGACTTTGCTACCTGAAAGAGCAGGTAAATGACTTTATTCTTAAAACGCGTAACAAATATCTTTACTAAAACTAGTAACATGGATCCATTTGTCTCTAAGATGAGTTTCTTTCATATAAAACTAGGAGCATAATTTTTTTTGTTATTTTCCGAAGTCTAAATATTCATTCCATCTTTTTTTAAAATACGTAAACATTTGTAGAACATTTTCAGCAAAGCTGCTATAATGAAGTTCATGCTTTTTTAACTGCCTGATAATTAATATTGCATAGGCAGCAAATACAAAGCACCATATACGATGCGGTAATGTATAGCAAAAATTAATAAAGACAGGCATAAAGGATATCATATATACATTTCATTTTGTAAGAATTTGCCTTAGAATTCACTTTCAGATCTTTGGACATAAGTACTCTGCAGTGTAGAAACTTCTTTCTGATCAGTGAATATTCTGTTTTTGTCACAATAAACCTTATTTATCTCTGTTTAAATGACAAAAATATTATCTTTTTGGTTATCTTTAGGTAAAATATTTTTCACAGTTTCTTCTCTGAGCTGTGATCGAAATGAAGTTTTGCAACCTTTTAAAATTAAACCATTCATGGGTACAGCCTTATGTATCCATTATAAATCTTTCAATTTAACAATTTTTTATTATATTGGGAGCTTTACTTTCTTCTTTTCAACAGGTTGCGTGGAACGAATGGATTATAATAAATGTTTGCTATTGTTCTTATTGGTATTTTCATAAAGAAAAGAAATTTTAAAATATTTTAATTAATATTTTCCTAAGGTGCCAACTAACTCAAAATCACTGAAGAGCTTATGTTCCCAAGTTGTTAGGTGACAGAATTAGGCCTATTTTACTAAAGGTGTACTTGGGTTGTTTTCCTCTTCAAAACAGTTTATTGATCTATGTACAATTGGTACAAAAATGGGTATGTAAAAAGATTAATAAACTGGTAATGAGGTGATAGTAATCATATAAATGTTAATTTTATATATTTTAATTAATGCTTATAAATGCAATACGTATTTATAATAGAAAATTTCAAGAGTAAAGAAGAATAAAAAAGAAATAAATTATAAGTAACCATAATCCCACCTTTCAGCATTGACTGTTCTTAATTTTTTGGTGTGTTTTTGTTTCTCTCTAACATATAAGAGAGCAGTTTTGTATCCAATTTGTTTGTTTCATTTGATATATTTTATTAAATTTTCTCATCTCATTAAATATGCACAGAATATGAATAACGTCCATCATATAATTGTTTATTTAACTGACACCCAATTGTTGGCTACTTTCCATTTTTCACAATTCCAGAAATGAATAACCTTACTGCAGATCACTCTTAATGTACATCTTGAATTATTTCCTCAGCATAAATTCCTGAAGATGAAACTGCTAAATAAAGGATATACCCCTTTTTCAATAGTTTTAAGATATATTTCCAAAATGGTAATTCTAGTTTATATATCCTCTAGCACTGTTTGAGAATGCTAGTTCTACCAGCTTTCTTACCTTTAATAAATTCATGAAAGAAACCTCTCCCCATGTCATTTGAAGGGAAATATCAGGTTGAAAGGCTTAAGAAATGTGTGAATAACTTTTAACTTAGTTTTTGCAGTAAAAGTTCACTTTATTCCGGAAAGAATACTTTTATATAGTTTATTTCTGTAGTTTACAGGCACACTTCGTTTTATTGCACTTTGCTTTACACAACTTTGCAGATACTCCATTTTTTACAAATTGAAGGTTTCTGGCAACCTTGTGCCTGGCAAGTCTTTCAGTGACATTTTTCCAACAGCATGTGCTTACTTCATGTCTCTGTCACATTTTGTTAATTTTCACAGTATTTCAAACTTTTTCATTATTATTATACCTGTTACCATGATCGAGATCTGTGATCTTTGATATTATTATTGTAATTGTTTTGGGATGCCACAAACCATACCCTTATAAGACAGCAAATTTAATTGATAAATGTTGTATATGTTCTAACTACTCCACCAACCAGCTTTTTCCCCATCTCATGCCCTCTCCATGGGTCTCCCTATTCCCTGAGATAACATATTAAAATTAGGCCAACTAATAACCCTACAGTGGCCTCCAGGTATTCAAATGAAGATTCACGCATCTCTCACTTTAAATCAAAAGCTAGAAATGATGAAGCTTATAAGGAAGGCATATCAAAAGCTGAGATAGGACAAAAGCTAGGTCTATTGTGCCAGTTGACAAATTTGTGAATACAAGGGAAAAGTTCTTGCAGGAAATTAAAAGTGCTGCTCCAGTGAAGGCACAAATGAAAAGAAAGCAGAATAGTCCTATTGATGATATGGAAAAAGCTTTAGTGGTCTGGATGGAAGATCAACCAGCCGCAACATTCCCTTAAGCCAAAACCTAATCCAGAGCAAGGCTCTAACTCTCTTCAATTCTGTGAAGACAGTGAGGTTAGGAAACTGCAGAAGAGAATCTCAAGCTAGCAGAGTTTGGATCATGATATTTAAGAAAAGAAGCCAACTCCATAACAAAAGTGCAAGGTGTAGCAGCAAGTGCTAATTTAGGAGTTGCAGCAAGATATCCAGAAGATCTAGCTCAAATACTTGATGAACTGAAAAACAGATTTTCAGTGGAGACAAAACAGCTTTATATTGGAAGAAGATGTCATCTAGGAGTTTAATACCTAAAAAGGAAAACTCAATGCCTTGCTTCAAAGGACAGACTGACTATCTTTTTAGGGGTGCATGCAGCTGGTAATTTCAAGGTGACGCCAATGCTCATTTACCATTCCAAAAATCCTAGGGCCTTCAAGAATTATGCTAAATCTACTCTGATTGTGCTCTACAAATAGAATAACAAAGCCTGGATAACACCACATCTGTTTACGACGTGGTTTACTGAATATTTGAAGCCCACTGTTGGGACTTTCTGTTTAGAAAAAAGATTCCTTTCAAAATATTACTGCTCATTGACAGTGCACCTGATCACCCAAGAGCTCTGATGGAGATATACAATGAGATAGATGTTGTTTTCTGTCCGCTAACATAACATCCATTCTGCACCCCTTGGATCAAGCAGTAATTTCAACTTTCATGTCTTATTATTTAAGAAATACATTTTTGGGCGGTGGACTTGGCCCAGTGGTTAGGATGTCTGTTTACCACATGGGAGGTCCGCGGTTCAAACCCTGGGCCTCCTTGACCCGTGTGGAGCTGGCCCATGCACAGTGCTGATGCGCGCAAGGAGTGCCCTGCCACACAGGGGTGTCCCCCGCATAGAGGAGCCCCATGTACCAGGAGTACACCCCGGAAGGAGAGCCACCCAGCGCGAAAGATAGTGCAGCCTGCCTGGAATGGCGCCGCACACACGGAGAGCTGACACAAAAGATGATAGAACAAAAAGAAACAGATTCCCGTGCCGCTGACAACAGAAGCAGACAAAGAAGACACAGTGAATAGACACAGAGAACAGACAACGGGGGCGGGAAGGGGAGAGAAATGAATAAATAAATCTTTTAAAAAAAGAAAAAAACATTTTGTAAGGCAGTAGTTCCCATAAAAGTGATTTCTTTGATGGATCATGACAAAGAAAATTGAAAATCTTCTGTAAAGGGTCACCATTCTAGATGCCATTAAGAACATTCATGATTCATAGGAAGAGGTCAAAATATTAATATTATCAGGAGAATGGAAGAAGTCGATTCCAACCTTCATGAATGACTTTGAGGGGTTCAAGACTTCAGTGGAGAGGGAAACGGACTTTGGCCCAGTGGTTAGGGCGTCCGTCTACCATATGGGAGGTCCGCGGTTCAAACCCCGGGCCTCCTTGACCCGTGTGGAGCTGGCCATGCGCAGTGCTGATGCGCCCAAGGAGTGCCGTGCTACGCAAGGGTGTCCCCTGCGTGGGGAGCCCCACGCGCAAGGAGTGCGCCCGTGAGGAAAGCCGCCCAGCGTGAAAAGAAAGAGCAGCCTGCCCAGGAATGGCGCCGCCCACACTTCCCGTGCCGCTGACGACAACAGAAGCGGACAAAGAAACAAGACGCAGCAAATAGACACCAAGAACAGACAACCAGGGGAGGGGGGGGAATTAAATAAATAAATAAATCTTTAAAAAAAAAAAAAAAAGACTTCAGTGGAGAAAGTAATTGCAGCTGTGGTAGAAAAGGCAAGAGAACCTAAGGATGTCACTAAATTGCTGCAATCTCATGGTAAAACTTGGATAAACGAGCTTCTATGAATGAGCAAAGAAAGTGATTTCCTGAGATGGAATTTCCTCCTGGAAAAGATGCTTTGACCATTGTTGAAATGGCAACAAAAGATTTAGCATAATACATAAACTTAGATGACAAAGCCATGGCCAGATTTGAAAGAAGTGACTTCAATTTTGAAAGAAGTTCTACTGTGGGTAAAATGCTTTCAAAGAGGACTGGATACTACAGAGAAATCTTTAGTGAAAGGAAGAGTCAATCGATGTGGCAAACTTCATTGTTGTCTTATTTTAAGAAATTACCACAAATAAAAGTAAGTAGCCAATTTAGCTCCAGGACTCAGTCTTTCCACCAAAACAACTATTAAGCAGGCAGAAACAGCCTGAAACAACTATTTTGAAACTCCAGAGGCCAGAAAAACACTGTACAGCATCCATGGAAGAGCGGGAGGAAGAAGCTGATAAATTACAGTAAAGACCTGTAAATTGTTCTCTCCAGACAGCGGCTACAGGCACCCATCTCCCACTCTTGTGTCAGGCTGCCATGGAGTCTGGTCCCTGGCTAGCTGCTACTGATAGAAAAGGACAAAAAAATCCTTTTCCCCAAGAACAGAAGTGTGTATGGCTGATCACTGATCATGGCTTTTGATGAGCTAATTTGGATGCTGGATCCTGGCTCTGAGGGCAGCCATTGTTTCAACCTCTCCCACGCAGGAGCGAAGGAAAGGGGATTTAAAACTGCTTCACTTCCTCAGAGCTGCAAGGAAAAAGGTAGTTTAAGGGCTGCATTTGCTGGACAGTCCAGGAAAGCTCAGCTTTGGAGAGTCATTCGAGAAGTTTTCGGTTCCCTTCCTGACCCCCTCCACATGGCACTTTGGAGCCAGTCTGTTCTCCCTTCATGGGTCTCTGGCCCTGTTCTGGCAGGGAAAGTACTCCCTGGTGATCCTCCTCCTAGAATTAGCCCTCCAGGCAAAAGCTACGTGAGACAACTAAAGGAGTGTGAAAAAACTATAGAGGCTGACTGACAGTCTGGGACTAAGACCTGCAGGTTTCAGATACACGAGAGAGAAGTGATGGATGGTGGTGATGGTAACACAACATTGTAAACATAATTAACAGCCCCGAAATATGTATCTGAATAGGATTAGGAAGGAGAAATGCTAGGTTGTATATAAGGTAACAGAATAAAAATTTTTAAAAAACAGAACCTGTGGAACTACACAACACAAATAGTGAACCCTAAATTAAACCATGGATTTTAATAATACAATTATAAAAATGTACTATCATCATTTGTAACAAATATTCTACACCAATGCAAGGTGTTGGTGGTGGGGTGGTGTATAGGAATCCTGTATTTTCTGCATGATTTTTGTGTAAACCCACAAGTTCTTTAATAAAGAAAAAAAAGAAATAGAAATTGCCACTGCCACTCCAAAGCTTCAGCAACCACCACATTGATTAGACAGCAGCCATCAACAGAGAAGCAAGACCCTCCACCAGCAAAAAGATTACAGCTTGCTGAATATGCAGATGATGGTTAGCAATTTTTAGCAGTATTTTGTAACTAAGGTTATGTACATTGGTTTTTAGACATAAATATTTGCACACTTAATAGATTACAGTATGGTATAAATATAAATTTTACATGCACTGGAAATACAAAAAATTTGTGTGACTTGCTTTATTGCAATATTTGCTTTATTGTGGTGGTCTGGAACCAAACCCACAGTCTCCAAGGTATGCCTGTATGTTACAAAATATAGTCTAACTTTTCATCTTTCCTTCTTCCTTCAATAATTGTTGTATATCTGAATAACTTATCAATTTGCAGGAAGACATTGCATGGTCTGCAATTGTGAAGTTGTTTGACCCTGTGAAATCTCCCAGATGTTATGCTGTTATTGCTCTGAAGAAGCAACAGTGATTCCAAGTTGAAGCAAGTAATTAGATGTATCCCATCAATAGGTGGGATCTGTTGCTAAAACTGTTTTTCTAAACATCGATGTCATGTTATGTAAATATTTGAAAGTCATTCTATATATTTTAAATAAAATAATGGCTAACAACACAATGCCAGTCCATTTTTCCGTTGTCAAAGCATACATTAATGAAAACAAAGTACTGTAAAAGAGTTGGCCTACTTTCCTGAGTTACTACATCATTAGTGCATTGTCATGTGAGCCTTGTTTCCTGCTCAATATTTGCTATTTGCTACATCACAATTTGACTTTTAGTGACTTAAAAACAAATGAAAGGATGTAGGTATAGATAGAGTAAAATTAGTTGGTGAGGAAAATCATTTGCATTTCTTCCACATTTTGGAAGGATTTTACGTCTTACCAGGAGGGAAAAATCCACAAAGAGAAGCAATACTCAGGAACCTGGCCAGATAAAAAGTGACTAATATAAAGCACATTTTACACTCTGTCATAATCTAAATTACATGCCATTAAAGAATTCTCCTGCTTTGGAAATAGACTTCAAAAATATGCATCTTATAAATGAGATATTCATTTTAAGGATTCTTGTAACTATTCTTACTGAAATAAAGTAATGAGTTGACCTTTAATGGAATTACCTTGTGCTGTGTAGAAAACCAGTCTGAGTAAATCAACAGTGAGTGGGAAAAAGCCAGCACTCTTTCCAGTGTGGTACATTAACAGAAAACTTGAAGTTTCTGATCACACAGAAGTGTTGGACAGCTTGGATAAAACTTCTTTGATGCTCAGTTAGAGAGACTGTATAAATTTCTCCCAAGCAGAAAATATAACTGCTTTTATAAATTTGGAGTCTGTCCAAAATTTTTTTTGAGTTGTGATATTGAGCTTGCAGCCAATATATATGTGAATGCTCATGTACCTTATATGGTCAGTACAATAGTGGGAATATAAGCCTTTTTTTTTTTACTTTTTATTCTGGAAAATTTAAAACATCCAGAAGTGGAGAGTAGAGTATAATGAATCCCATGAATTTACCACAAATTTCAACAAGTAATCAACACTTTACCAATTTTTTACCACCTGTGTACATTCATGGACACACACACACACACTCTCCACCCCTACCCACCCATGTTAGAATATTGTAAAGCACATTCCAGACAATTTATCATTTCATGTAAATACTTTAGTGTATTTCTGACACTTAAGAACTTTTCCCATAGTAACATCTATTACTTGTCCTCATTCACATTTCCTTGATTGGCTCAAAAGGCTTCTGTATCAGTTTATCAATTCAGAATCTGAATTCACATATGTGAGTTCACATATTTATATTTGGTTAATAGTGTCTTTTGTTGCTTTTACTATGTAACAATTTCCTTTCCCTCTTTTTTATTTCATATCACTTTTTTTTTTTTTTTAAAGCCAGGTCATTTATCCTATAGAATTTTCTATTTCTGGATTTATGTGATTGTACCATCAGAGTGTCATTAGATATATCTATCCCAAATATTTCCTGTAAACTAATAATTGGATCTAGAAACTTAATTAGATTCAGGTTGTTTTGCATTTGTTTGTCCTTTGGCAAAATTACTTCATAATTAGTGTTATGTGCTTCCTATTGCATCACATTACAAACCACATAATGTTTGACTGCCCCACATCTAGTGATATTAAGATTGATCAGTGGCTTCAGAGGTTGTGAACCTAATTTATACAGTGTAAAGTTCCCCATCAACTATTAATGGTTTTAACAGCCAGCATTACTGATTAAAAGCAAAAAGAAGAAAAGAACTTCACACAACAGGTTGATTTTTTCATATTCACATGATTAACAGAATCCTCCTCTGATTTCAGTTTAGTTTTTACATCTTACTAAATTGCCTTTTTGTTTTAAACATTTTAGTATTTTATTATTTCATATTGTTTGCTAGATGAGCAGCTAGCTCAGAAAGAGCAGAAAACCACACCAGTCTACTTACTTTCCTTTCATAATTTTACCTTCTATGTAAAATTTTAAACTACCTCTCTGGTGTCCAAATATTTATATTATATGGCATTGATTTCTCATTGTGATAAAGAAAATAGAAAAGAACTTTATATGTGTAAGGAACTGTTTAGTACATAGAAGTAAATTACAACTATTTAATCACCATGGAAACTTTATAGTAACCTCCTAATTTTAAAAAATTGTCGGAAATTACATTTATCAATTAACGGTTTCCATTTTTATTAATCAGAAACAAATGTGTGACTCAAACGTCTAGTCAGCATGAGACAACCTGTATGATCACATTGAGAAGATAATATTTCAACAAAAAGCCAAGAAATAGAATATTCTAGCAAGACTTCACCTTTATACGTATGAATCCCCATTGCAATGTCTGTAAGTTCCCATCTCATAAAAACTGCTGTGTGAGAACTAGTTTACAGTTTAGCTAAAGAATATGATGAATTGGGAAAAACATCAATTCTGACTGTTACTTTCTGGGTAAGCTAAAGGAATACCTTTAATATCTCAGAGCCTCATCTGTAAAATGGAGCTTCATTTGATATTCATTTTATAAACATTTATTGAATACCTACCTGTGCCAGTTATTGTGCTAGGAACTAGGAATATGGAAACAAACAATAAGTCCCTCAAGGAGTTCACAGTCCAGTGAGAGAAGCAGACATTAAATAAAACTAGTAATTACATTAAGATCTGCTAAGACTTATAATAGAGATTCAATAAACTTACAAGAAAGAGCACCTGAGTCTTAACTAATAAAGAAATGCTTTTAAAAGAGATGATCCTGTAGTAGACTCTTTGTGAAGTAGGAGTTAACCTAGAAGAAAAGAGGAGGATATTCTAAGCATGTCCAATGTTATGGCACAAATTGGTTCTTGGATAATAGTAATAAAATGCAACTATAGCAGGACCAATCATTTTAAAAGAAGAAAATCTTCAAATAACTAGTATCAGGAATAGAAAGATATCAGGAAGGCTCACTATAGATTCTTCCTTCAGATATTAGAAAATTATTAAGAAATTATGAACAATTTTGTGCCAATAAATTTTAAATTTTGAAGGAAATAGACAATTTCTCAAACAAATACAATATGCCAAAACTGCCTTAAGAAGAAAAATAAAATAGTGAATATATATCTGTTAAACTGAATCTGTAATTAATTCCTACATTCATTTCCTACATTAATCCCTACAATTCAATAAAAGTACTTTGTGGGTATTGCATATAATTCAGTCAACAACTATCTGTTAGCTACTACTATTGGCTAAGACTATGTTGGACACTGAACATTGGGGGAAAAGGTTTAAAACCTGTGATAGTTCCTAATCTTCAGGACCTTATTGGAAGAGTTAAGATTTAGATAATTACTTGGGAGGAGAAAAACTCTCTACATAAAAACACATAATCCTTTCATTAACTGTGTCCTAGAACTGTTCAATTCTGTTCCATTCTCTCCCATAATTATACTTTCTTTTAGGTTATTTTTTATATATTCAGTAGAATGGCTAATTTTCATGAAGAAGAACTGTTTAACTGCTCTATGAAATATGTGCTCTGGTTAACCTGTGACCAAAAGAACTGAAACTCCCCAAGCCTTCCCAGATAATTTATATTTGACCAGTGATGCCACTGGCTACATGTTTGGGTATTTATTAGTTGATGTATTTATCTCAATGGATTGCCTCATTAAGTTTGCAGATGTTCTGTCGATGGAAGACCTTGCTTTCAATTTTACTGTTTTTATTAGAATTTTCCAATGCACAATCCAGCATGATAGTTAACACATTTCAGGAAAAAAAAGAAATAAGCATGCATTCAAATCTCATGGAAGGAAAAGCCTTTAAGTTGTACTAAGACAGTTATGACTGAACATGAATTTTAGGAAAAATATGTGTAGTTATGCAAATTATATTCTAAAATTCACCATGTTGCTTTCTACTTGCTCCACATGTGATTTGGTATGTATCAGGCAATCATGTTAAATCAAATGCATACATATTCTGAGTTAGCTGTCCTATTGGGAAAGAATCTAGTATTCTAATACTTCCGTAATTCTTTAAAGAAAAAGAAGTAATCTGGGTGGTGATTTTCCATCAAGCAAAGAGTACTCAAATAACATGTTTCAAGGGAAAGGTAAAATAAACCCAGATACCGTTTGAGCTTAACAAAGACATTTCTGGTGTTCTGGTGGCTTTTCAGAATATTTCTGATTTTAGTAGACAATGTAGCTGTTCGTATAAGCTTATGAATAAAAGCATTTAGGATAGACTTTTAAATTATAAAGAAAATATAAGTATTAGTGCTTTATTTCCATTTAATTCAAAAGGACAGAAAATACATTGAAGACAAAAGAGGGTTCACTTTTATTGTAGATAATAATGTTCAACATCTTTCTATATATGTAAACAATGCCTTTAAAAGTCTACATTTTAATTCACATTACCATTTATATTAGGTTTATGAAGTCCAAAAAGCCATTACTTAGAAGCAGGTCATACTGTAATGAAGAGTGATTTTAAAAGGTTTTGAAGGCTAATATTTAGAGTGTAAGAACGGAAAGCTTTCTTTTTTAACTAAATTTTGTTGAAGTACATCATTTATACATGAATGTACATAAACAGTAAGTGCATGATAAAAATCATGAACTTATAAAACAGACATTATATCATCTTCAGGACTCCCATATGTCACTCCACCACCAATCCTTGCATTGTTGTGAAACATTTGTTACAAATTATGAAAGAGTATCATCAAAATATTGTTAACTATAGCCCATATCTTATATTTGGTGTATTTTCCCCCAACCCACCTGATTGTTTACACCCTGGTTTAGTATTACATATTGGTTATATTCATGAGAGAACATTCTTATATTTGTTCTGTTAACCACAGTCCATCTTCCACCACAGGGTTCTTGTATGATACGGTCCTGTGCTTTGTACACTCCCTCATTGTGTACACTCACTGGCTCTCATTTTTATCACAGAGTTGTGCTGTCATCACTTCAGTCAATTTTAGAACGTTTTCAATACTGCAAAACGAAAAATCCCATACCCACTTATACCCCCATATTTTTGTCCCTTAAAATTGATAGAGTGGCTTCTTTGCCATTGCTGCAAAAATATTATATTACTGTTAACTATCTTTCATAAGTTACAATTTTCCTGTGTATCACACTACTACTCTTAACACTTTGTAAAAGAACATTCTTTTTTTAAGATTTATTTTTATTTTTATTTTATTTCTCTCCCCGCACTTCCCCCCCATTGTCTGCTCTCTTATGTCCATTCACTTTGTGTTCTTCCATGTCTGCTTGCATTTTCATCACATGGCACAGAATCTATCTCTTTGTTGCATCATCTTGCTCCATCAGCTCTCTGTGAGTGTGGAGCCGCTCCTGGGCAGGCTGCACTTTTCACCTGAGGCAACTCTCCTTGTAGGGGCACACTCCTTGCATATGGGGCACCCCTCCATGGGGGACACCCATGTGGCATGGCATTCCTTGCATGCAGCAGCACTGTATGTGGGCCAGGTCACCACACGGGCCAGGAGACCCTGGGTTTGAACCCTTGACCTCCTATATGTTAAGCGGATGCTTTCTATCAGTTGAGCCACATCTGCTTCCCAAAAACATTCTTATATTACTAACCACAATCTTCATTCCCACCGAAAGCCTTCTTAAGGTAAATTATTTTCTTGGATAAGTTTACTCTGATTAATAGCAAATATTGTTGTTTATCTTGAGGGTAAACAGATTTAAAATTCTTTAAAAATATCTTTCATATTTTAGGTTTTTTAGTACAATTATAATATCCACTTTGTTAATGAGATTATTGGTAATGTGCTTTCATTCCAATAGATTGGTTACAAATGCTTAGAAAATAAAGGATTTCATTAAAATTGTTGCTATGAACAGCATAATTCTTATCTTTAAGATTAATGAAACAAGGATAATTTTGACCCAAATCTTTACTTTTTTTATTATGAAAATTAAACTAAATCTCAGGAGATTTGTTTAGTTATGTAAATAAAGCCATCTTTCTAAGCTACTGAAGGTCATAGTAGCCTGTTGGGAGTTATATCATACATGCATTTAGGAAGATCAGTAGACACCAAGGTTCCTGTATAAGTTATTAACTTTAATTTTAAAATAAATCTTATGATAATAAATATAAACCATAACATAATTTCTAATACTTTGGCATTTTACATATCATATATGCAAGGGCCACCAAAGGCATTACAAAGGGAGTTTCATAAAAAGATTTATGTTTAAATGAAATCTCAAAATACCAAAGCATATTTTCCAAAATAGCCAGCTAAACAAATGCCCAAACATTGCAATGTTATGGCAATAATATTTCATAAAACTTGTGGGCATATAGCAATGCCTATGTCTTCAACATTACAATTACAGGGCATATTCCTTGGTCATCAATACTGATATCTCTGGCCATTAGTTCCAATATACAATAACATTTCTTTTTATTGAAATCCACACCAATGGCATGCTTCATTGTCCAAAGCTTAGTTTCCAGTCATAGAAACACGGGCAGCAAAGACTTAGTAGGGAACTCCCTGTACCACTCCCTTTCTTAGGAGAGATGAGCTTAGTTAGTATTGTAATCAAAAGTGCAGTCCAGGCAAAAAGAGATTGGGGTTTCAGGTGGGTGGGAGGGAGGAGAAATGGGAAGTTATTGCATACAGAATTTCTGGTTGGGAAGATGCAATTTCTTGGTAATGGATGGTGGTAATGGTAGGACAACACTGTATAAATAATCCACCGAACTGTACACTTAAAAATGATTAAAATGGCAAAGTTTATGAAATATCTAGATAGATGGATTGATTACCAAATTTTTTTTAATTAACTGAAAAAATAATAAAGTGCAGTCCAGGAACCTTCAACATCAGCAAAACCTGGGAGCTTGTATGAAATGGAGACTCTCAGGCCCTTCCCTAGATCTAGCTGGTCATAATTTGCATTTTAAGAGCCCCAAGTCCGACATCATCATCATCATCATCATGGTAATATAAATATCCCTTGAAAAGGCCCTCCCAAAGATTTGGCAAATAAAAGACAAATTCTACTTGCTTTGAACTCTCGAGGATAGTAAAGATGAAAGAACAAGTCCACAAATGTTGAATCAAAGAAACAGAAAAATGTCATGTAGAAGTCCATCCCAGACCACCAATAAGATCCCAGTTCTCCTGCCCCTCACAGTGTTCTGCATAGCTTGAGAACCACACAGAGGCAGCATGACCCCAGGTCCCCCTCACCATGGCCAGAGACTGTAGACCGAATCAGCAGTGAGTTAGAATGTCCCACATTTCCAAGCACAGGGACCTAAGTCTGTAGAGACCAGGGCAAGCATGATCCTCTGAGGAATGGTGCATACAATAGGGCACTCAGGAAATAAAGGTGGTAATCTGGTAAGATTCTGACCAATCCAGCTGCAGTGCACTGGACCACCTAAAGGCAAAAGGGACTTTTCTGCAGTGACCCACCTTTCTGGATTGACCTCATCTGGATCCCTGGGGTGGGATACTCTAATGGTGGAATAAACAGAAGCAGAAAAGCCTCACAAAGAGAAATAAAAAGGGAGGCGGAGTTCAACTGAACTGCTGTAAGTAGGATGGGTCCCAGAACCAAAAAGTGTAAGTAAAATGGAGCCCTGAATGAGGGAAAGAATTTAAACAAATCAGAAGAGCTGGGGAGGAAATTCTTCACTAAAACAAAAATAGATCAAGATTCCTGGAAAAGAGATAGAGAAAAGGAAGCTCTCTCCATGATGTGAAATGATTGCACAAAATGTGCAATCTTGGGAAACGGACTTGGCCCAGTGGTTAGGGCGTCCATCTACCACATGGGAGGTCAGCGGTTCAAACCCCGGGCCTCCTTGACCTGTGTGGAGCTGGCCCATGCACAGTGCTGATGCGCACAAGGAGTGCCGTGCCACGCAGGGGTGTCCCCCACATAGGGGAGCCCCTCATGCAAGGAGTGCTCCCGTAAGAAGAGCCACCCAGCATGAAAGAAAGTGCAGCCTGCCCAGGAATGGCACCACCCACGCTTCCCGAGCCGCTGACAACAACAGAAGCGGACAAAGAAACAATATGCAGCAAATAGACACAGAGAACAAGATAACTGGGGGAGGGGGGGATTAAATAAATAAATCTTTAAAAAAAAAAAATGTGCAATCTTAAAAATTCCATTCCATATCCAGGCAAGAATCAGAAGAATAAGAGCTGAGAAAATCTGAACAGTTAAAACATGAGCTATTCTAAAGGTCTAAAATAAGTACACTAAGTGTCAAAGAGCCTTAACACAAAACCAACCAATAATAAAACTCTAGACGAGGGAGAAACAGAACTTCACAATTAACTCACCAAGTAAATGAGATGCCTAGACATCAGCAAAAAAACATGAGCCATATTAAGAAACAGGAAGATATGGCTCAGTCAAGGGAACAAATTAAAAAGAGGAGATGCTGAAATTGGAACAACTGATCAAATATCCAAACAAATCTAAATCAATTCAAGGAGATGAAGGAAAATATGCATAAAGAGATAAAGGATATTAAGAATACAATGTGTGAGAATTAAAAAGAACTTGAAAGTGTAAAAAAAAAAAACATAAAAAATTATAGGGATGAAAGGCACAATAGTAGAGATTAAAAATACACTCACAGTATGTAACAAATTTGAAGATTTGAAGCTAGAAGACAGGACCATCAAAAATGTACTGTCAGAAGAACAGATAGAGAAAAGAATAGAAAAAAATCAACAGTGTCTGAGGAATTTGAGTGACAGCATGCCCATCCAAGAAAGAGAAGGGAAAATGGGCAGAAAGAATATTTGAGGAAATAACGGCTGAAAGCATCCCAAATCTTATGAAAGGTATATATATATATATATATATATCCAAAAGGCAACCTACTCCAAACAGAATAAATCCTAATAGACCTGCTCCAAGACACATACTAATAGTAATTCAAATGACAAAAATAGAGAATTTTGAAAGCAGCAAGAGAAAAGCAATGTGTCACATAAAAGGGATCTTCAATAAGACTAAGTGCTGATTTCACATCAGAAACCATGGAGGCAAGAGTGCAGTGGTATGATATTTTTAAGGTACTGAAAGAGAAAACTGCTAGCTAAAAATTCTTTATCTGGCAAAACTGTCCTTCAGAACTGGAGGAAAGTTTAATATATTCACAGGTAAAGGGAAACTAAGAGAGTTTGTCAGTAAGACACCTGTCATAGATGAATTACTAAGGGGAGATCTGAAGTTTGAAAGGAAAAGACAGGAGAGAGTGGCTTGGAGTAGTGTGATGAAATGAAGAGCAGTAAAGATAACTAAAAGGGTAAATGCAAAACCCAATAGTACTGTATCCTCAATATACAACTCTATACTTTAATTCAGATGAGAATCAGAATACAACTGAGGGAAAGCAAATTTGGCTCAATGGATAGAGCATCTGCCTACCACATGGGAGGTCCAAAATTCAAAGCCATGGTCTCCTGACCCGTGTGGTGAAGCTGGCCCATGCACAGTGCTGACGCGCACAAGGAATGCCATGCCATACAGGAGTGTCCCCCACATAGGGGAGCCCCACATGCAAGGAGTGTGCCCTGTAAGGAGAGCCGCCCCGTGCAAAAAAAAGTGCAGCCTGCCCAGATGTGGGGCTGCACACATGGAGAGCTGACACAGCAAGATGACACAACAAAAAGAGACACAGATTCCCAGTGCTGCTGACAAGAATACTAGTGGACACAGAAGAACACACAGTGAATTGGCACAGAGAGCAGACAACTGGCGGAGGGAAGAGGGAAAAAAAAAAAAAGATTGCAACTGAGCAAGAAAAAGGCATATTTCCTGATAATGGACATGGAAATATAAAGTGGTAAGGTTGGGCAAATAAAAAGACCTGAAGGGAAAACAGATGGATATGAGAGCAGAGAATGTGTATGCTATTAAAGCTAAGTTGGTACCTTTCCAAATTCATAGATTATAAATGTAGGTTTTGTAATATAAGCCCCAGGGTAACCAAAAAGAAAGTATTTTTTTAAAAACACAGAAACAAATGAGAAAGGAATCAGATACATCAAAAAAGAGCAACTATACAAAAAAGAGGTTGCAAAAAAGGGGGAAAAAAGACCTAAAAAATGATATGACCTATAAAAACCAAGGGACAAAATGGCTGCCGTAAGTACTGCCTTTACAGTAATAACACTGAATGTTAATGGATTAAACTCCCCAATCAAAAGACACACGTTAGCAGAATGGATTTTAAAAAGCATGGGTCCAACCATATGTTGTTACAAGAGATTCACCTTAGACCCAAAGACACAAACAAGTTGAAAGTGAAGCATGGAAAAAGATATTGAATGCAAATAGTAACCAAAAAAGAACTAGCGTAGCTATACTAATAACAGACAAAATAAACTTTTAGTCAAAAGCTGTTATTAAGAGATAAAGAAGGACACTATATATTAATAAAAGGGGTATATTGGTCAGCTAAAGGGGTGCTAGGCAAAGTACCAGAAATCTGTTGGCTTCTATAAAGCTTATTTATATACAAGACCCTAAAGAATCCAACTCAAGTTTACTTCCTTACCAAACTCAATTGCCACATGTTGAAGCAAGATAGTGGGTGACATCTGCAAGGGTTCAGCCTTCCTCTTCCCTCCTAAGACTCTGTGGATCATCACCACACCACCCCCACACACACTTCCTATCCTCTTCCCTCCCCACTCCTTCTGATCTCAGCTATAGGCTGGAGGGCTTGTTTCTTTCCAAGCTAAGCTGCTTTGTTCTCTTCACAAGATCGACTGTCAACTATCAGGTGAATGGTTCCTCTCTGTTCCTGGGGCCACAAGATTGAAATCCTCTTCTCTTCTGTGACTGTGGAGCTCTTGTTTCACATGTGTATCTGTTTCTGTGTGTCTCCTTGATTGAGTGTCTGTTTATATAGCCCACAAAGGGGGTGGGTGCCCAAACTGAGTTGAATCAAAGCCCTAATCTTAACATAATTTAATCAAAGGCATCTCAGCTGAATCTAATACAATCAAAGGGTATCATGCCCAGAGAAACAGACAAGTTTACAAACATAATGAATATCTCTTTTTGAAATTCATAAATAATCTCAGACTGCTACAAGGAGCAATCCACAGAAGAAGAAAAAAAAACTTAAATGTTTATGCACCTGACCACAGTTCCCCAGAATATATGAGGCAAACACTGGCAAAACTTAAGGGAGAAATAGACACCTATACAATAATAGTTGTAGACTTCAATATACCACTCTTATCAATAGGTAAAACATCTAGTTGGAAAATCAATAAGGAAACAAGAGCTTGAATAATATGATAAGTGAACTAGACCTAACATACAGAGCATTCACACCACAAAACATCAGGATATAGATTCTTCTCAAGTGCACATGATTGTTCTCCAGGATAGACCACAAGATGGGTCACAAAACAAGCCCCAATAAATTTAGAAAGATCAAAGGACAACCACCACACCATGGAGCCTAGAGTGATTACAACTGAAAGTGGGAGGATTGCATCCAGCATCCAGGTGGAATCTGAGCCTCCTCTTGACATAGAGGTGCAATGGACACAACCAATCCAATGTCCACATAGAAAAGGTGGCATTGGATTGAGAAAAGTGGACATGATGGCTGATGGGTATGGGGAAAGGCAGGAAGAGATGAGAGGTAGAGGCGTCTTTGGGACATGGAGCTGCCCTGGATGGTGCTTCAGGGGCAATCACTGGACATTGTAAATCCTCACAGGGCCCACTGGATGGAATGGGGGAGAGTGTTTGCCATGGTGTGAACCGTTGACCATGGGGTGTGGGGGTGCCCAGAGATGTACTTGCCAAATGCAATGGCTGTGTCATGATGATGGGAGGGAGTGTTGCTGGGGGGGGGGGGGGAGAGGTGGGGTGGGGGTGGTAGGGTTCAATGGGACCTCATATATATATATTTTTAATGTAATATTATTACAAAGTCAATTAAAAAAAATTAAAAAAAAAAAAATCATACACAGCATGTTCCCTGACCATAATGGAATGAAACTGCAAATCAATAACACACAAAGAATGGAAAGTCCACAAATATATTGACATTCAGTAACACACACTTAAACTATCAGTGGATCAAAGAAGAAATTGCAAGGAAAATCAGTAACTATCTTGAGACAAAATAAGAACACAACATATCAAAATTTATGGGATGCATCAAAGGCAGTGCTGAAAGGGAAATTTATAGCCCTAAATGCTTACATTAAAAAAGAAGAAAGAGCTAAAACTGAAGATCTAATGAATGCCTGGAGGAACTAGAAATGAACAACAAATTAAACTCAAAGCAAGCAGCGGAAAGAAATAAACATTAGAGGAGAAATAAATGAAATCAAGAATAAGAAAAATAAGGGAAGCTTTTATCACTCAGTGGTTGAACACCAGCGTCCACATACAAGGCCGCAGGTTCATGTCCCTGCCTGGTACTCAAAAAAATAAAACAAAAATTGGTTCTTTGGAAAGATCAATAAAATTGACAAACCCTTAGCTAGACTGACAAAAAAAAAAAAAAAGTGGGGGAGAAGAAGCAAATCAGAAATGAGAGGGGTGTTATTACTATTAATCTCACAGAAATAAAATCATAATAGGATACTGTGAAGAACTGCATGCCAACATATTATAGATAGCCTAGATAAAATGGAAAAATTCCTAGAAACACACAAACAACCTACACTGTCTATACAAGAAATAGACGACCTCAACAGATCAATTACAAGCAAAGAAATTGAATCAGTCATCAAAAACCTCCAAACAAAGAAAAGCCTAGGACCAGATTGCTTAACAGGTGAATTCTACCAGTCACTTCAAGAAGAATTAATACCAATCCTGCTCAAGTTCTTCCCCAAAAAAAGTTGAAGAGGAGGGAACACTACCTAACTCATTCTATGAGGTAAACATCACCTTCATACCAAAGTCAGATAAAGATAATACAAGAAAAGAAAAATACAGGCCAATTTCTGTTATGAATATAAATGAAAAATCCTCAACAAAATACTCACTAATGGAATCTAACAACACATCAAAAGAATTATACACTGTAATCAAGTGGATTTTATCCCAATTATGCAAGGGTGGTTCAACACAATAAAATCAATTAATGTAATGCATCACATCAACAAAACAAAGGGAAAAACCCACACTATCATCACAATTGATGCAGAAAAGGCATTTGAAAAAATTCAGCATCCTTTTTTGGTAAAAACACTTTAAAAATAGGAATAGAAAGAAACCCCTCAACACAATAAATAGCATACATGAAAAACCCACAGTTAACATCATACACGGTGAAAGGCTGAAACAAGACAAGGATGCCCACTGAAACCACTGTTATTCAGCATAGTATTGGAAATTCTAGCCAGAGCAATTAGGCAAGAAAAAGAAATAAAAGTCATTCCAATTGCAGAGGAAGAAGGAAAATTTTAAATATTTGCAAATGACATAATCCTAGTATATACATTTCCAAAAAACTACACCAAAGCTACTGGAGGTAATAAACAAATTCAGCAAAGAGTAGGGGTACAAAAGCAACATGCAAAATCAATATTGTCAGAGGACAAGTGGGGCATATGGGAATATTTTTTATGTAACATTTGTATAATCTAAAGTTTTTTTTTTTAATTTTAAATCAATAGTATTTATATACACTAATAATGAGCAAGCTGAGGAATAAGTCAGGAAAAAGATCCCATTTACAATAGTGACTAAAAGAATCAAATATCTAGGAATAAGTTTAACCAAGGATGTAAAGACTTGTACAGTAAAATATACAAATCACTGCTGAAAGAAATCAAAGACCTAAATGAATGGGCAAACATTCCATAT
The DNA here is from genome assembly GCF_030445035.2 of Dasypus novemcinctus. Classification (NCBI taxonomy): domain Eukaryota; kingdom Metazoa; phylum Chordata; class Mammalia; order Cingulata; family Dasypodidae; genus Dasypus; species Dasypus novemcinctus. The sequence continues at coordinate 65,492,016 of NC_080684.1, forward strand.
TCACGGACTGAAAGACTAAATATCTTTTAAGATGTCAATTCTACTGAAAATGATTTACAGATTTAATGGTATCCCAATCAAAATTCCAATAGCCTACTTGGCAGAAATGGAAAAGGAAATTATCAAATTTATATGGAAGGGAAAGGAGCCCCAAATAGGGGGGAAAAAAAAACCTTTAAAAACAAGAATGAAGTTGGAGAACTCACATTTCCTGATTTCAAAGCATATTACAAAGCTACAGTGGTCAAACTGCATGGTATTGGCATAAGAATAGATATATAGGCCAATGGAATTGAATTGAAAGTTCAGATATAGATCCTCACATCTACAGTCAACTGATTTTTGACAAGGCTTCCAATTCCACACAATTGGATAAGAACAGCCTCTTCAACTAATGGTGCTTGGGGAACTGGATGTACATGTGCAAAATAAAAATATCTCACACCATGTTCAAAAATTAACTTAAAATGGATCAAAGAGGTCTATAAAAGTCCTAGAGGAAAATGTAAGATTAGCATCTTCAGGATCTTGTATTAGGCAATGGTTTCTTAGACTTTACACCCAAAGCTCAAGTAATAAAAGAAAAAATAGATAAATGGGAGCTCCTCAAAAAATGTTGTGCATCAAAGGACTTTGACACAAAAGTGAAGAGACAACCAACTCAATGGGAGAAAATCTTTGGAAATCATATGTCTGATAAAAGATTGAATATCCAGAATATATAAAGAAACCCTACAACTTGACAATCAAAAGACAAACAACCCAATTAAAATATGGGCAGAAGATTTGAATAGACATTTTTCTAAACAGTATATACAAATAGCTGAAAAGCACATGGAAAGATGCTCAGCATCATTAGCTACTAGGGAAATGCACATCAAAGCACAATGAGATTGTTTCAAACCTATTATTTAAAAAAAAACACAAATTACAAATGTAGGAGAAGATGTAGAGAAATTAGAATACTTATTCATTGATGGTGGGATTGTAAAATATTTCAGCCACTGTGGAAGACAGTTTGGCAGTTCCTCAGGAAGCTAAGTATAGAATGAAGTACCATATGACCTAGCAATCTGCTACTGGGTTTATACCTACAGAAATTGAAAGCAGGGACTGAAACAGATGTTTGCATACCGATGTTCATAGCAGCATTATTTACAATTACAAAAAGATGGAAGCAACCCAAGTGTCCATCAACCTATGAATGGAAAAAAAAAATGTGGTATACATATATGATGGAATATTGTTCAGCTATGAAAAGGAATGAAGTCCTGATACATGCAACAACACAAATGCACCTTGAGGACATTATGCTGAGTGAAAGAAGCCAGGCACAAAAGGACAAATATTGTATGATCCCACTGACACTAATTATGCTACGCAAACTCATAGAGATAGAATCTCCAAAATGATTAACAGGGAATAGACTGGGGGGTAAAGAATGGGGAGCTGATGCTTAATTTTTACAGAATTTCTCTTTAAATTGATTGTAGAGGTTTCACAGTGAATAGTGGTGATGGTACCACATTACTGTGAATGTAATTTAAAATGCTGGACTATGTATGTGAATGTGGTTGAAAGGGGAAGTTTTGGATTATTTTTGTTACTAGAAGAAAAGTTAGAAGATGAAACATGGGACTATATAACATAATGAAGCTGTTATGGACAACAGACTGGGATTAATAATACAAGTATAAGAATATTCTTTCATTGAATTATAACAAATGTACAACACTATTCCAAGGTGTTAATTAAAGAGTGGTATATGGGGAAACCTTATACATGTAAACTATGGACTATACTTAATAGAACTACTTCAATGTTTTTTCATCACTTGTGACAAAGGTACCACACTAATGCAAAGTGTCAACAATAGGGGGTATATGGGAACATTGTATTTTTTACATGACTTTTCTGTAAACCTACAACCTCTCTAATTTAGAAAAATAATAATTTTTTTAAAAAAGAATGAATTTGGAATTAAAATGAAGAGATCAATATTATAGTTTAAAAATGAATTTAGAAAGAAAGAAAAAAGGTATTTCCTGTAAGATCAACAAAGAAAATAACATTTTACACAAAAGATCCTTATGCAAGAATCAAATTATATGAGGGGAGAATATCAGGAAAGGGACTTCTCATTTCAAGACTTTTATAGGAATTTTTTTTTGAGATTTATTTTTTAATTTATTTCTCTCCCCTTCCTCCTTCCCCCATTCCCCCCCCCCCCCAGTTGTCTGCTCTCTGTGTCCATTCACCATGTGTTCTTCTGTGACCACTTCTATCCTCATCAGCAGCACCGGGAATCTGTTTCTTTTTGTTGCGTCATCTTGTTGTGTCAGCTCTCCGTTTGTGCACTGCCATTCTTGGGCAGGCTGTAGTTTCTTTCACACTGGGTGGCTCTCCTTACAGGGCGCACTCCTTGCGCGTGGGGCTCCCCTACGCAGGGGACACCCGTACACGGGGGACACCCCTACTCGGGATACACTCCTCTGTGGCACGGCACTCCTTGCGCACCTCAGCACTGCACATGGGCCAGCTCCACATAGGTCGAGGAGAACCGGGATTTGAACTGCGGACCTCCCATGTGGAGAGCAGACGCCCTATCCATTGGGCCAAGTCTGCTTCCCTTATAGGGATTTGTTTTGAAGGGGAATTCAAGTGTATTTGCTCAAGCTGGCTGATAGCAAAAATATTAGGGAGGAAAAAATAGTGTTGTCAGCAGAAGAAGTAACATGGATAGATCAAAGTATTTGTAGGTCTAAAATTTGTCAACTAAACTTGCAAGAGGTCTCATACTGATACATGAATTATCTTAATCAGAGACAATTCAGGATTCAAGCTAAATGTTTTATAATGTGAATTGATTAAATAAATCCGCCACTTAGTTTTTTAAAAAGAAGAAGAAAATCCCAATAGACTCTACAAGATCCTCCAGTGGTTAATGTGGCTCCTCTGAGATCATTTTATGCCCAAGAACATAGAGGGCCCTGCCGGCTCTGTAGTGTCTACTGCATTCCAGGGTTGGCATCACACATCCCCAGAGCACTCACAGCCTTGCCCTAAATGGACCCACATCTTGATTCATGCTCAAGAGCTGTGTATCTAAGAAGCTTAAACCTCTTAAGAACAAATACAAAGGAGACCAGAATTTCCCAAAAGCCCTTGACCTTCAGCTGACATCTTTTAACAGGTTTAACTCCAAGATGGTTTGTTAGTACATTTTTATTTTGAAGTATGTTTTGCTACCATATCTCATAATTGACTGTACTTACATCCTTTAATTATAGGGTGAAAGATTCATTTTTAAAGTAAAACTCAAGAATGTGAAAATGTTCTGTATTATCAACAAGCTACCATAAAACCCCAACTCCTAAGAAAGTAAGAGAAATTCAGAAAATATCTTTTCAAAAGGGCTTCATTTCTTTTGATGGACTCCCCACACCATATGCTATGCTTTTCATGTTTATCTCTAATTATAATATCTTTCCAACCTTGGGATCTTTCCATGTTAATAAAGATAGCAAACCAGTTGGCACTGAAAATTGAAGAGAATTTATTAAGAAAATCAATATACAGTGCATCTATTGAGGCAAATAAATCAGGTTCCTGGATAAAGCTCAAATTGCCCTAAATATAAACTGTCATTTTTATAAATTCATGAAAAATGTGCAAAGGGAATTGGCTTTTGAATAATATGATCATGTTACTTAAAACTCTTTATTTTTTCCCTTTTTTGTTTTAAAAATATTTTAAAAATTAGTTACTCATATTCCCACCACCAATAAGTTATTTTAACTTGATCCAAATTCATACATTTATATTTGTCTTGCAGTGGACATACCATTTTACATTCAGTCTCTTTTACTTAACATTATATAATAAATATTTCCCCATGATTCTGCACTGTCTTCATGATGATAATCTTTAATAACTTCATAACAGTCCATCCAAATGAGATGTACTCTATATACCTTTCTTTTGTTATTTGACCTTTAGGTTGTTTCAAACATCTAACTGTGAATGTCTTTGAGCATATGGCATTATTTTTCTCTCTAAGATTATAGTTTCCAAAGTGGGATCACTAAAGGCTGAAGATGTTATTAAATGTGTTTGATATGCTAGTATTTGGGAACTCAACTTTTTTCCAGTCCCTTGGAAACTGCTCCACCAAATTTCCCATTTTTAAGCAAATGTATGGGAACCTTGATTTTAGTTGTTTTCTCATAAAAGTAGATGGGGAAATCATTGGTGGTTAAACACAGGATCTCAATCAGCTTCAGGACAATGAACTGCAAATACTGAATAGTCTCCTGCCTAGATACTTGTATATAAAATACAAGGAAACATAGGCAAACAAGCTACTTATGACTTGAAAAAAATAATTCAGATAATCATTGAAGTCTTCTACAGACTGTGTCAATAATATATAATATAATAGTAAAAATATACCAAAACAAATACACAAATGACCAAATATAAACATAGTATTTTCTATATACTCCAGTGATTTTTTTAAAAATAGCTTACAACTTAATTTGTGTTGCATACTATTTTCTTTGTCCCAAAGAAACCTTCCCATCTAATTTAGTAAATGCTAAAAGTATGTAGTTAAGTGAAATTATGAGCACACACAGAAGCCCAAATTTAATGAGTCATAAACAAACAAAAATCGCCCCATTTACATGTAGTAAATTGCCAAGATGTCCAGTTTGGCAGAAAGAGAAGAATGGATTGTAGATTTCATGAATCCCCTCAGAAGTTCCATTTTTACTGGCCTCTTATATTCAGTCCAAAGGTGTTGCAAAAGCTCGTACCTGGCATGCAGAGATACATCATCATTTCCATTTTGAAAGTCTACTATTCAAGTTACTGTTTCACCGTCCCAGTCTCCATGGAAGATTCCAATATGTTAACATAATTTCAGACTCACTGTTTGTAAATGTGCTGGCATCTAAGCTATTCTCTCTAAAGGAGTCTTTTTTTTTTTTAGTAACTCTTCCCTTCTGCCCCTGAGATGGCTCCCCCACCCCCAAGATGGCTCCTTTATCTGTTCATTGTTTCTGCCCATTGTCTACTCACTGTGTCTGCTCATGGCATCATATTGTTGCATCTGCTCATTATGTAAGCTTGGTTGTATCAGCTCATTAAGTCCCAACCAAACTTGGGACCCCACATGGGGTGGCAGGCAGCCATCCAGCTGCTTGAGCTACATCCTTTTCTAAGGGAGTCTTCTTGACTGGCCACATCTGTTTAAAAAATGTTAGAGATTGCAACTTTATATTTCTTTTATTTCAGTTATTAAAAGGTTTCTAATCTTCCATATGGCATGATGGGTTATAATAATAATTTCAACTATTTATTGTTTGCCTACTCTGTGCTAGATACTATTCTAAGTACTTATATTTATTAACTTATTTAATCCGCACAACAATTCTAAGAGGAAGGAACTATATTATTTTTGCCACTTAACTGATGAGAAAATTGAAATATAGAGAGCTTAAACAACTTGCTCTAAGTGGGAATAGGCAGAGAAAATTATTGAATGGTAAAGTCAAGATTAAATTCCAGACATCAGATTCAATAGTCTATCCACTTAACCATTACAAATACTTCCTTTACCCCTTGATTATTTGAGTATTTTATTTGCGTTATAGGTTTTCTTCTACTTTTTCAGTTTCCTCTTGAGAAAAGCAAGATATCAGTGGAAGATAACCCTACAGACTCAAAACAACTGATGGTGTTTCAGTTGCTCTGCCTCTAAATGGGTAGGTTCTAAAGGGACAGTCTCATAATCTCCCAATCAAATGGAGCTTATTTTTCAAATGCGTAGAATAATATTTGTTTTTTTTTTCTTAGACTGAAACCTGAAAAGTTACTCATTAAATGAGGGAAAATATATGTACAACTAGAATCATATGTAAATTGATGTTGAATTTCCTGGCTAAAATAAGGATAGTTATTCACTTTATTTTTTACATTGAAAAATTAAAGTTGAGAATTAAAACTGCTTTTCCTAAAATTACACAGTTAAAATTTAAATATGCTAAAACTCAAAGCCAGTAACAGTTAAAGACAATGTTCAGACAAGGCCATTCAATAACATGTCTGGAACAAGACAGACAAGACCATTCTAAACATCCTCCTGACTAAAATGTGTGCTTTCTACCTCTTTAGCTGTGACAACTCTAGACCCACTTTAATCCTCCTGCCTCCTAAGTAAAAAAAATTAAGATGATTTAATTGCCCCAATTTCTTGACAGCAACCGATCCAGAACTGCCCCTATTTTAATTCCTCCCAACAACCATCCAATACAAGCTCAAATCCTATAAGAAACTCCTGCAACTACTCATGGTTTCTCAGAAGTGCATTCTCCCCACTGCAATAAGCCAAATAAATCTAATTCAGACCGTAGGACTGTTCCTGGTGGTCTTTTGTTGATAAGCTTTTAACAGTTTCTAGGTTGTTTGACTAGATTGAAGGTGGTACCAAGGTACATAAAGGGCAATATTTGGAGGGAAAATGCAAATTCCATTTGGATATGTTGAATTTAGAATGCCTTTGAAACCTTCAAGTGATGTTAAAGGGACGCTGATCCTAAGGATCTGTAGCACAAAGGGAAAGTCTAGATCGGATACAAAAATTTAACAGGTATCAAAATATAGATGGGAATTAAAGCTAAGAAGTGAAGGGATCACTCAGGGAGAAAAGCTGGGAAGAGATGAATGGAGGAACTAGAGCTGACTTTGAATAACACCAATATAATGGGTGGCCAATATGAAGGAGACAGAAAGAACATCCATTGCTAAAGCATAAAGACCAAAGACCAAGAGGTTATCATCACAAGAACCAAGGAAGGGAGTGTTTGAAGACCTATGGAGTGACCGATGACTGAATGCCTTTGAGAGGTCAAATAAGAAGAGAACTGAAAATACTTCTTTGGAATTCATCATTGATATTATCTGTGAGAAACTTTTCAGAGTTGTGATAGAAGTAGAAGCCAGATCAAGTAGATAGTAAGTATAAGGTAAACTGACAGAAGAAAGAAGAAAGGGCTCTCCAGAAGAAGAGACAGTATGATTGTGGTAAACATGGTGGTTAAGAGTATGGACTCTGTAGTTAACCTGATAAAGTTCAAATCCCACTTTCATCCCTTACTAGCTGTGTAACCTTCGTCAGTTTACTTAACCTAGTTTACCTCAGTTTTCCCATCTGTCAACTGTGCGACAAAGAGTAACAATAACAAACAGTTATAAGAAGGAATAGATCAGTTAATATAGATCCTTGGATATAATAATCTCTCAAGAAGGGTTGCCAGCAATTATTACTTATGAAAGCCTAAAATGGCATGGCACCAACAGGGGCCTGAAAGGAGATCAATGTGCATGGTGAGTATGTGGATAAAACCAGAGAGGCTGATAGAGTCCTAGACATGGAGAATTTTGAATGCCATGCTAGAGTTAAGTTTCTTCTTTGACAATTAGGATACATTGAAAGGGTTTAAAAGGGAATAATGACATTATATTCTGTCTTAGAAAAATTACTCTAATTCCAGGGTATAGGATGGATTGGAGTAGAACCAAGCTGGAGGCTGGAACAGCGGTTAGGAGCCTTTTTCAGGAATCTAAATGAAAAGTGATAATGCCTGAAATGAGGAAGAGGGAGTGGACATGGAGAAGAAAGAATTATGTGTAGTCAAGGAGGTAAAATTATTATGACTTGGTTACCAATTGGATGTTATAGGTGAGGGAGAGAATGAAGTCTATGATAACCCACACAAGTTTATAGATTGGGTCGCTAACTAGGTAGTACTGCCATTTACTGAAGCAGAAAATCCAAAAGGAACAAAGGGTTTGCATGGGAGATATATGGATGTTGTTTAAGTCATGAGTATTCAAGTACTTACTGATGAAGAATATCCAAAGACAAGAGTGTTAGGGGGAAATGTTATTCTATAGAGTTTATCTAGGAAAGTAGTGTCAGTTGATAAAAGCTAAATGCCAAAGTCTTACTGAGAATTTAGTAAATACAAATAATGGCAAGTGGCATAGCAGAATAACATTCACAAAGAGAGTCCTTTTAATCAAGAGTGAAGAATTGGGGAGCGCATGTGGCTCAAGCGACTGAGCACCTGCTACCCCCATGGGAGGTACTGGGTTCGATTCCCAGTGCCTCCTTAAAAACAAAAAAACACCAAGCAAACAAATGAAAAAAGCATCTCAGGGGAGCTGATATGACTCAGTGGTTGAGTGCTGGCTTCCCACATATGAGGTCCCAGTTTCAATCCTTGGCCCCAGTACCTCAAAAAAAAAAAAAAAAAACGTGGAGAAATAATGATGAGGATAACAATGGGGAAGAAGAAGAACGCTGAACCCTCTCTCCCACCCCTTATCCTCATAGCCTCTCCTCTCGTAGATACTAAGTGAGAAAATAAGCATCCTGCATTAGAGAGTGGCAAAGGAAGAAGTACCCTGAGAGTTAACCTAGCTTCAAGGAAGTAAAGGTTTGATGGAAAAGTTGAGGGTATAGGATAGTTGGATTTTTGCTAAATAGGGATTTCCAGATTAAAACAGGCCCTGACAGCTGCTTTCTGTCTGTGATAAAGCATGTGATTAATACCTTTGCCCAGGCAATGGACATTGCACAGTTAGACTAAGTCAGACCCTTTTCCTTCTCCTCTTGCCTGGTGAGCTCTACTCATGTTTTAAGATCCACTTCAAATGTCACTTTCTCTGGAAATCTTCCCCAACTGACCCTAGCAGGCTGATTTTTTCCTTCTCTAAGTATCAATGGCACTTTACTGTATCTATCATACTGTAATTAAAATATTTTCACTACAGTAGAGTTCAAAGAAATGTACATGATTTTTTGTCCAAGGTGACCCATGCATTCTGACTCTGAGACCAGTGCTCTGATTGATTGGATGGATGGATGGATGGATGGATGGATGGATGGATGGATGGATGGATGGATGGATGGATAGATTTTTTTCGCCTAGAAACAGAGAACTTTTTGCCTACCAATTGGTACCAACTATATATGGGATCTGATTTTTTTTCATCTTTAAAGGGTACAAAAACCTGTGTTAAAAAAGAATTGCTTTTGATCCTATATACAGATTACATAGTTATAAGAGGTCTTATGCCAGAGTGGCTCCAGGCAAAGTAGGACCTAGGTTAGATTAGGACACTGGCTTGTCAGTCGAACTCAGAGGCAGAACTCTTGTTATAATTGTATATGGTTGTAGGTGGTATATTAAGAAATTAGTGGGGAAAATTATTATACTTAAAAAGTAACATCGAAATTCAAGTTGGGAAGCTTGTGTTCTGTTCTTGGTTTTGACACAAAATACATGACCCTAGCCAAGTCACTTCACCTCTCCAGGTCTGTTTCCTTATTTGTAAAAGGATTGAGTTAGAGTAGGTGATCCAGAGGTTTTTTTAAGTTGCCCGTGATATCCTGACCATGCCTAGGCTGAGGGGCAGTGTGCAGGCTGGGTGGACTGCCTCCAGATGCAGAACTGGCTAAAAATCCTGTACACAGGTTAACATCATGGGTGGCTCTCATAAAGGTTATGCTGTAAAGCAAGTCTGCCAGCAGCCTAGCTTTACCTTGTGAGCTGCACTGACAGGGCAGAGAGCCTGTTCAGGCTTAAAGGACCAGGTCAGTTAACCTGCAGTTGATTTTCCTGTAGAATCACTTTGCTGTTATCTCAGGATCATTAGTTAACTCTTGGGTTAGGAAGGAGAAAGGAAGAACGTGATAGAGGGCATGCCTTTTCAATGTACACTTCAGTGCCCTTTATCAACCTCTTATCTTTCCTACAAATTACCCACTTGTACTTCTCCTTCCCTCCTTCTCCCCAGTCTCATTTAAAGGTAACCCTTCTCCTTTTCCTAAGAATAGTTCTATCATGTCTCCTAAGCCCAGACCCTCTCCTCTACTCCAGAAAAAGTCCAAATCCCTAAAATAACAAAATAAATGTTGCAGAAGAAAAACAAGGCAACTACCACCCGACTTTGTGTCCTCCTTAATCATCCCCCACCCCATTCCTCCTTTCCTTTATACTATAAAGTTTTTAGTAAATATGCCAGTTGAGAAGAACCACAACTTTATGTCTCCACTTCCTTCTCTCAATCATTAGTAACTCACAGCAGCCACATGTCCTCTCCCACCATCCCAGCAACTGGCAGGGGTCTCTACTGACATTCATATTGCTAAATCCAAAGGACACTCTCTTTGCCATGCTATTGTATCTGCCATTGTTAAGGACACCATTTCTTAACTTTTAAAAAATACAGTTAGCAATCATTAAACCTGACTAATGACATTTTTTTTCTCCTTGCCCATATCTCCTGCCTAAGGGGTGAACCCAGGCAGCCATGTTTTATACCCAAGGTCCTCAGAATCACAGGTGAGTAGGCACCAAGTTCACGGTAACTTAAGTCCATGATATGCCCTTGCTCAAAAAGAAGTGTTACACAATTGTAAGATGTTATTAATAAGGGCAGATGTGGGAGGGGGAGGGGTGGGACATATGGGAATCCCTTATACTTTCAATGTTATTTTTCTGTAATCTAAAACCTCTTTAAAAATAGTTTATTATATTAAAAAAAGAAGTGTTAGACCTAATCAGATTCTCTCTGTCTCAGGAATTTGAAGTAGAAAATACAGAGAAATGGGAAATGAAATTTCAGATATGTAGAGGGCATAGAGAGGCAATGTTTGACCATGTGAAGTCAAAGTGATGAGGAATCATAAACCATGAATGGACAGAGAAAGAAATAATGAAAGAGAAGAGATGAAGCAAATAGAGAGAAATAGAAAACCCCTAAGATATATGGGCATGCAGGGGTACTAGCCCCTGATTAACACTCAGCCCCTGACAGCTTTTCTGTCATGTCTCTGTGTTTTCTTACCATAGCCCCCCATTCTCTGAGAGAAGATGAGGAAGCCTTTGTTCCAGAAAGTCAGATGAGCCACTGTTCTCCTAGTTTTTCTCCTTCCACTATCTGTTCCTCTGTTCCTTCCCAACATTTCTTGCAGAGTCTTCTTTCATTGTCCTTTAAATATTAACCTTCTCCATTGAGGGCTCTTTCCTTAGGACTTTTCCAATCTATGTATTTTCTCAAGGCACTTAGCCATGGCTCCAATACTGCCTATATGCTGAAGATGCTCAGATCTTAAATTTCAGGCTAGATAGCTCTCCTGAGCTCTAGACCTGTATATCTAACTGCCTGGTGGGCATTCACCAGGGGTGTTCCTCTAGCCCCTCAAAAACCAATATGTCTAATATTTAACTTTCCTGTCAACCTTTTTCTTCCTCAAAAACTCCTTTTCAGTAATGAAACTCCTAGATCTCTCTCTCCTTCAGACTCATCTGGACAGTAAGTCATATTCATTCTATCTTCATAAATTCCTCTGCCTCTCCTCTCCTAACTCACTGCTAGTGCCTAAGCTCAGGTCTTCATAATTGCCCTCCCAGTTTCTCTGGCATAATTCTTATAATTCTTCTATGTCCTTTCCATTTCTCACAGAAAAGTCCAGACTCTTCAGCATGGCATTCAAATCTCTCATGATACTTCCTCTGCCTTCTTCTTCAACATTATCTTTTGCTGCACCCCATCTGACCTCCGATTTCAAGTTATCCAGACTTTCTGTGACTCTCACAACATCTCCAGTTTTTGGCTCCATCTGGACTTGTCTCAACCCGATCCATTTTCCAGAAAGGCTAACTTCCCTTTCTCTTCCTGTCAACACTCTCCTATGTTGTCCTTCAATATTTATGATCCTGTTCCCAAATTTATATTACTGTCTTTTTTATTATGTCCCAACTTTACTATGTACAGATGCCTATGACAACAGCGATATTACTCTCGGCACTTAATTTTAAAACTTATGCCTATCCCTATTCATCCTGGAGGGGAAGAAAATGTATCATTTTTATCTCTTTGTCCTCTGCCTAGCAGTGAAAGCATTTGGAACATGGTTTGGAGGAAAGGAAGGAAATGAGCACAGTGATAGTCCACGGGGAAAAAGAAACTAGCCTAACCTCTGAGAGAAAAGAACAAATATGGTAAGTGAGATCATGCAGTTTTATGGTCATAATTAAAAATGCCTTCCAAAAGGACAAAGACAAATAAACAAAAAGGCCTTCCCACAGAGGGCAAGGAAGGGCACCACCCTCTTCCTCTGAAAGGGTAATGCAGCCACAGCAATTGGAAGCAGAAACCCTATAAAGGTAGGCAGCCTGGCTCCTGCAAGGATAACTGAGTGAGAGGACATAATTTCTAGAAGTAAACAAAGAAATCCCTGGAAATAAGACTTCTCATCCACACACACACATTTAGGGAGAATTCTGGGCAATGTGCAGATGGAATTAACTTCATTTAGATACTGATAAAGTGAAAATGGAACCCTTCCCCGAGCATCAGTCCTGAATATCCTGACAGACATAAGGCAGGAAAAGCTCTGGCAAGGCTGATAACAATGCTAAAGAGTCAATCATTCCCTAATTAGCTGAGCAGGCCCTACCTTCTGCTGACTGGCTTGGAGGAATGCATTGGGGACCATTTAAATAGAAATGTCTCTTAGTAATAATCTGTTAGGGAGGTCATAAATAATTCACTTAAACAAGAATGAAAGAGGATCTCACTGCTCTAGAACCAGCCACATCAGCGAAGGAGCTGAAGAAGAAATTATGGCAGCAAGTCTGTAACCAGTTGTCCCTACCATTTGCATCATAGTATCTAAGTGCACAATCCTGCACCATCCACTAGTCCAGGAATGAGGGAAACTGGGGGCTGAGACAGGCTGAGGAAGGACACAGGAAATAGGAAGGGGGTCATGGGAAGGAAGAGTTCCTTTGGTCAAGGGCTCTGCACCTTCTTCCAACTTCTGGGAAAAGGGGGCTAAGAGAAAGATTTGCCTCCCAGAATATTTGTTGGAATATTCTTATCAAAAGTAGAAACACGCTTTGGCTTCTATATTTTGAGAATGCTTGTCTACCCTGACACACCCTAAGGAATGTGGGGATAGGAGGTGCATCATCCATCCCTTAGTCATTTTTCTGCCCCAGGACAACAGAGTTTACTTTGATCCTGCATATGTTTCCTCTGTGTGAAACATTCTCTTCCTTCTCTAGTTAATGGCTTCTTAGTCCCCAGGTTTCCTCATACATGTTCATTCCAGTGGGAAGCATTCCCTTATATTCTACCTATACCTAGATACTTCCCTTCCCTCATGAGAGCATATATTGCAGTATATTGTGATCAACTACCTACTGATATATTTACAATACTGGGTTCTCAACTTCCTCAAAGGCAGGGACTGTCTGATTCATCTTTGAACCTCTAGCACCTGACATGGAGCATTATCCAATTCCGCATGTTTAATTAAGGTTTAGTGAACTAAACTACATAAGAAGGCAAAGCTGATAACACTGCTATAATCTAAACCAAAGAATTAAAGACAGCTTTAATGTATCTCCCAGGGTGGAAAGCCTAAGCAGTAGAACTGGGAAATGGGAAGACAGAGAGTATGGCTTAACCATTTTTGTGTCATAGACACTGTTAACAGTCTGGAGCTGCCCATGGACTCTGACAAAGGAAATTAATCACATTGAGATAGTTATGAAAATAGTTTTTTTTTAATTATAATTTAGTAAAATATGTGTTTCTTTATCAAGTTATTAAGTGACCATATCAATGACAGGTCTAAAAACTACTGCAATTTTGAAATCATGACAATTATTTGAAAGTATCAGCCACAAATGTAATGAGACTTCAAAATATCTATACATTTTATTAGAGACAGAGTCTCAGGTACTGCCAATACTAGCACCATTTGTGGTCCATATTCATAATTGATGGAAATGCTTAATTTCAATTAGAAAGTAGTGAAAATAAAGATAAATGTTTTTCTCCATCCAAGTCCATGGATGTCCTGAATTCTACTTGTGAAACCACTGGCCTCAGTAAATCCCATGTTAAGAACCCCTGTCTGTGAAACCAAGAAAAACAGACTACCTAATGCAACAACTAAGAAGAGCAATTCTACTAATCTCTCCCCCCTGCCAAGTGGTCCCAGTGTCTACCTAAACTCCATAATAAGCAAATACTTCAGGGGTATTTAGTTTATGAAAGATATTGGTATTCACTTTATGCATTTAAAATCTTAAATTTGTTGAGAGTTACTACAAAGCCTCAGTAATCAAGACAGTGTTATAGGGCGGCAGACTTGGCCCAGTGGTTAGGGCGTCCGTCTACCACATGGGAGGTCCACGGTTCAAACCCTGAGCCTCCTTGACCCCTGTGGAGCTGGCCCATGTGCAGTGCTAATGCGTGCAAGGAGTGCCCTGCCATGCAGGGGTGTACCCCGTATAGGGGAGCCCCACACGCAAGGAGTGCGCCCTGTAAGGAGAGCCGCCCAGCTCGAAAGAAAGTGCAGCCTGCCCAGGAATGGTGCCATACACACGGAGAGCTGACACAACAAGATGACGCAACCAAAAGAAACACAGATTCCCGTGCCACTGACAACAACACAAATGGACAAAGAAGATGCAGCAAATAGACACAGAGAACAGACAACCGGGATGGGGGGTGGAGGGGAGAGCAATAAATAAATAAATAAATAAATAAATCTTTTTTTTAAAAAAGACAGTGTTATAAACGTACCACACTCATGTAGGATATTATTGATAGGGGAAAATGGAGGGGTGGATGGGGGGGCAGAGGGGAGGTTTATGGAAATCCCCTATATTTTCTATGTGACTTCTCTGCAACCTAAAGCATCTTAGAAAATAAAGTGGAAAAAATAAAAAGAGAGTGTTGTATTTGTGTAAGGATAGGCATATAGTTGAGTGGAATAAACTAGTAAGTTCAGAAAGAGACGCATGGCTTTAGTTTCCTAGGCAGTTCAAGAAAATACCATGAAATATGTCAGGTTGAACCATGGGAATTTAAGGCTGGGAAAAAAAGTCCAACTCGAGCCATCAAGATGACACTTTTTTCCCAAAGACTGTGACATTCTGGGGCTGGCTGCTGGCCATCTTTGGTCCTTAGCTTGTCACCTGGCAAGGCACATGGCAGCATCTTCTGGTCTCTCCCTTCTCTTCTGGGTTCCATAGATGTTCAGCTTTTTGTTTCCTGTGGTTTTCTTTCTCTCTGTCTGAATTTCATTCCATGTATAAAGGACTCCAGTAGTAGCATTAAGACCCATCTTGAATGGACTGGGCTACAATTAAGTGAAGTAACACCATCAAAAGATCTTATTTACAATGGGTTTGTCCACACAGGAATGGGTAAGATTTAAGAACATGTTTTTTCTGGGGCACATACAGCTTCAAACCACCACATCCACATATATTTAGTCTGTTGAGTTTTTGACAAGGGTGCCAAAGGAATTAAATGGGGAAATAGTAGTTTTTCAACAAATTACGATAACAGTTACATATTCATATGCAAAAAAAGAGAAAAGAAAGTAACTCAACTCCTTACCACATACTAAATACAAAAATAACTTGAAATGGGATTTGCTACAGAAAGGCATGAAAGAAATTTCTGGGGTAATGAGAATATTGTATATCTAGACTGTGGTGGTGGGTACACAAATAGTATATTTGTCAAAATTATTAAACTGTACTTAAAAAGGGTGAATATTATGGTATGTAAATTATATCTCAATAAACCTGACTTTTAAAAAATCTTAAGGTTTTATCAAAGAAAAATTATAAGTGATATTTTATACTAAAGTTAAATGGTCCTTTCAGAGAATTCAATCACAGTATTCCCATCCCCTCCCCGAAAAAAGGCATTTCTACTTACTCTAAATGCTGAGAGGAACAGATGCATTGGCTCAGCATCTTACTCAGTTTGCACACTAGTTGGAAGTTGGATTGCTTTGATAAATTACTTGCTAGCCAGGAAAAGCATTAAAAGATTATTTGTCCAGCATTATTTCAAATTTTTCCCTAATGATAAAATCATTTTAAATAATAGAGTGCAGCCAAAGTAGTTTTACTCAGGGAGATATTATTTCATACACAGACATGTCAGAAACAGAGTGAGCAAGAAAAGGAAATGAACTCCAATTTTTAAAAATTTTCACTTACTTTTAGTGTAATAAATAACAGCACCAAACAATTTAATAGCAAATAGCACATATTTCAGAATCCTTTTAAGTACGTCTCCACTTAAAGATTTGAAATCATATGTGGATGTGTTGTAAACTTCACTTTGCAATTTGACTCTACTTCTCCGTCCACTTTAATGTCTGCTTTAATGCTAAGTATTTGAGGATGCTACCAGATTATATTGCTACTTTTATCTGTTTATATTCGCTAATGTTTTCCTACCGCAGGATAGAACATTTTTTAAATAGAACTCTTATGTATTTCAAGATTTTTTTGTATGTAAGTGATGTTTTATTCATTAGTGCAAAGTAAAGCTTTAAAATCTGCTTAAAGGCAGTTTTTCCATTTATTTTTTAATAGAATATTAACCTTATCTACCTTATCCAAAAATAATTATTTTCCTTTCTACAGTTCACAGAGTGAAGAACTATTGCTTGTTTTAAATGAGTTCCTGTCTATCTATCAAATTAAACAAATTAATTTTTACCAGTAGGCCTTTTGAAAGTATTGTCATAACATTAATTCTTTTAATAAACCAGTAGCAGGTAATTTAGCTTATTTGCCTATTATATAGTCTGCCTGAAAAACCAACTAATGCAAAATTAGCACATTTTAAAAATATTTCTCTTGGATACAATTGATCTCTAAATGCTTACTGTAGTTACATGATGCATATTCTTTTGTGTGTCTAGATCTGCTGCTGTCCAATGCAGTATTTACTAACAACATGGGATTATTTAAATTTTAAAAAATTAAAAGTTCAGTTCCCTGGTTACACTAGACAAATTTCATGTGTTTAGTAGCTACATGTGGTTTGTGGCTAGCCTATGGACAGTACAGGTAACAGAGCTTCCCATCATTGTAATAGTTCTTTTAGACAGAGCTAGTCGAGATAAGGGTCAGAAAACTGGATAGCAAATATTTTAGAATTTATGGGCCAACAGGCAAAATTGAGGCTATTTAGATACTTATATAAGCATATAAAATAAATCCATCTTAAAATGGAAAAACCATTCTTAACCAACATAAAAACCAGGCAACGGACTGGATTTGAGCCACGTATACCCACTCCTGATCTAGATGATTCAATCCTTTATTCATTAAGTACATCTTTATTGAGCAAGTCTCTGTTTTAGGCACAGGGCTAAATATTAAGTATAGCACAGTGAGCAAGAAAATGTAGTCCCAGACTTCATGGAGTTCAGAACATAATAGGAAAGATATTATATCAACGATTACTAATTTATTAATCAATTATTATAATTTGACAAATGCAATAAAGGAAATGTACAGGACGTTATGAAAGGAAGTAATAGAGGAACCTAATCTATCTAGCAGATTAACAGTCCCATCAGTAAACATTTTATTTGGGGTTTTCCATTTGCAAGACTCCATATTTCCCTGGGAGGATTCCTAATTTCAGACCTTTTGCAATCAAGAAGGACAAAAATCATTAATTTTCAAAGACCAACTATGGAAAGGACAATGAAAGAAGGAAAAGCAAAGCACAGAAGACAACATCAGAAGGGCAGAGATCATGTCTGTCTTGCTCATTACCTATCCCCAGTGCCATCACAGTGCCTGGCTACAATGGGTTTAAAACTAACATTTATTGAACAATGAATTGATAGGACTGCAAAGATTAGGTATATCTGGAAGAACTTGGTCATCAGAATCAGGAAATGAGGAGAGGCCAGTGGGTGAAATGGTGTTGGTTTTATTGGTTAGGAGGTCTGGGCAGGAAATGGAGACAGATTTCACTAGATTGGAAATAAATAGGAAATGATTATCCTTTTAAACAATTTGATTGTGAAACAAAGAAGAAAAATAACCCTGAGATAAAAGCAGATCTAAGAGAGGATATTTCCCTCCTGTATTAGTCAGGGTTCTGTAGGGAAACAGAATCAACAAGAGATATCTGTCTATAGTAAGAGATTTTATCAGAGTCTCATATGACTGTGGGGATGCACAAGCCCAGGTTCCGCAGGCAGGCTGCAACCAGGGGCTCCAATGAAAGTCCAGTGAAGGTTCTTGTTGAGTTCTGGGAGATGTTGGCTGTCCAAAGACAAGCTGGGAAATTCTCACTCAATGCTAGAATCACTTCGCCTTTTAGGGCATTCAACTGACTGGATTAAGTGTCACTCACTGCTGATGGCAATCTCCCTGATTGACGTAATTGTAATCAGCTATTTATGATTTACCCCTGCAGTAGTCAATGGTGACTGAAGTCCATAAATGTCCTTGTATTACAGTTAAGCCAGTGCTGGCTTGACCGAACAACTGGGCACAATTACCTGGCCAAGTTGACACATTAGGCTAACCATCACCCTCCTATGATGGAAACTTGCATTGTTTTTAAGGTCAAGGAAAATAAGCCAAATGGAGAAGACAAAAAGTGGGGACTTGTGTCAATTTGAGATTCTTTATGAACCTTCATGTAGCAGTTTGGCATTATTTATGAATTCCAAAAATATTGGATTATGTTTGTGAATTGGTCTTTTCCTTTGGGCATATTAGATTATATTGGATTCAGAGGTTTCACTTTTACTTTATTAAATAATGATTAAGGCTTTGATTGGGCCACGTCAGTAGGACATTTAGTCCCTGCCCTCTTGGGAGGTGGGGACACACTGAGAAACCTCACTGCATGGGAGGGAGGTTGGAGTTTTAGCTGGAGCCCTGGGACGTAAACACACAGAAAAGCAGATATGTTAGACACGGCAGTGGTCCTGGGAAGAGAGAGGAGCCAGTTGCATGATTGTCTACAGCTGACCTTGTGGAAAAAGACAGCAGCTGAGCCCAGAGAGGAATGAGCCCTGGAGAGAGACACGACTTCTCCCAGCCTACAGCTGATATTGGAAGAAGCTGAGACCATGGAGTCCTAGAGGAGAGGAAGAGGAAGGCTGAACCCTTGCAGACATCAGCAGCCATCTTGATCGAACAAGTGGCAACAGACTTTGGTGAGGGAAATAACTTACATTTTATGGCCTGGTAACTGTAAGCTTCTACCCCAAATAAATACCCTTTATAAAAGCCAACCAATTTGTGGTATTTTGCATCAGCATCCCTTTGGCTGACTAATTAACCCCAAAAAAGAGATTATGTTGTAAACTAACCTATCCTCTGGGTGTGATACGCTTTGAATGCATTAGATTCAGCTGACATGTCTTGATTAAATTACCTGTTAATATTACTGTTTTGATTCAACCACGTTAGTAGGGTATGACTCAGGGTTGAGTCCCCACCCCCTTGATGGGCTGATATAAATGGACACACACTCAAGAAGACAAAGAGGAAGAGAGAGAGTTCCATAGATGCCAAAGAAGAGATGGCTCAAACAGCTAAAGCCTAGGGAGAGATGAACCATTCACCTAATGATTTGCAGCTGAGCAGCTGAGAAAGCCTGGAAAGATACAGGTCCTATGTCAGACTGATACAGGAAGCCCTGAGAGACAAGCCCTATGGCAGGCTACAGTTGAGCCCACAGAACCTTAAAGGGAAGAAGGAAGGAGAGACCAGGCAGAGATTGCCTGCCATCTTGCTTCAACACATGGCAACAGACTTTGGTGAGAAAGCAACCTTGAGTTGGACTGTTTAGGTCCCTGTAACTGTAAGCTTTTACCCAAAATAAATACCATTTATAAAAGCCAACAGATTTCTGGTATTTTGCATCAGCACCCTTTTTGCTGACTAATACAGAATTGAAGAGACAATATAAAATATTACATAATAAAATCCATAGCCTTAACTATTAAATGCACTTTTTTTGTATTTGTATTTCCCTAATGGTCTTTAACCATCCTCTCCTGGCTTCAGAATATCCATCACACACCATACACTTCAGGAAAACTGGGCACCTTTCCTTGCAATGGTCACTGCTGATTCTCCCCCATTGTATGCTACTGTTCAAACCTTAAATTCCTTTCATTCATTTCTACCTCTGACAGCTCCAATGTTACTGCCAACTCTACCATCACCATGCTACTACTACTAAAACCACATCATCAGGAAGTGGATGTGGCTTAAGTGTAAGGCCTCCACTTACCATATGGGAGGATCTGGGTTCGATCTCTGGGGCCTCTTGGTGGAAAAGAAAAAGAGAAAGCATGTCTGCACAGCAAGCCAAAGCCCACATGGCAAGCCAAGTGCCTGTGCAGTAAGCCAAGTGCCCACACAGTAAGCTGAGCGCCCACATGGCAAGCCGAGTGCCCATGCAAGTGCCTGCATGGCAAGCCAAGTGCATGTGTGAGTGCCTGCGTGGTGAGCCAAGTGCCCACGTGAGTCCCCATGTGGCAAGCTGGCACCCATGCAGCACACTAGTGCCTGCACCACAAGCCAAGGGCCCATGTGGTAAGCCAGTGCCCGCGCAAGTGAATCATGCAGCAAGATGAAGAAGCAACAAAAGACGAAGGGAAGAGTCAAGGTGAAGCACAGCAAAGACCAGGAACAAGGTGGTGCAATTTACAGGGATCCTCTCTCCATGTCAGAGATCCCCAGGATTGAATCTCACTGAATCCTGGAGGAGAAAGATGAGAAGACAGAAAGAGAAACGGATACAGAAGATCACACAGCAATTGGACACAGACAGCAAAAACAGCAGGGCAGTGGGGCAAAGGGGGAGATGGAGGGGGAGGAGAAAGAAAAGAACGTACCATCTTTAAAAAAAAATAATTAAAAAAAACACATGTCATCAAATGCAAGCAGGAGAGAGCTTGGACCAAATTCTTGAATTACTTTTTGTTATACAATTCTCATTTTACGTACACTAAGACATAGATAGAGGCTAAATAACTTGTCATTGTTATTTCATAGTTACTGTGTTACTTAATAACTGGTAAAGGAAGTAACTGATAAAGTGAAGATTAGGGATCAGATGTATGTCCTACTATAAAAAAATTACATTTTAAATAAAAACTGGGCAAATTACCGCAATTGCATATGGTTCAACCTAATGCAGAATTCAGGTTGATTTCCTATATCAGAAACCAGAAATGTTGATTATATGAGTCATATTTAAACATTGTTCTTTAAATGGAGAAATGTATGTTTCTGCTTGGCTTCAACTTGATTCTCAGAATTATCTACAGCTAGAGTTAGTTATTTAAAATATACTATTTATTGTAGACTTTCTAGCTGATCTATGTGAGAAACGCACCTAAAAACTGACTCTAGATAATAGTTAAGTGGATTTATGTTCTAATATATTAAAAATTCTTATATACCACCTGTTTTATGTATGTAAAATAATATGACATCTAATGATAAGATTTATGATTCCAAAAATAACATTTGATGACCTTTGGGTTTTTCTTTATTTTCTTCTATTTGAGATCTTTCATAAGGATAGAAGTAAGTAAATTAAATATTTCCTTGTAACCATAAAAATTCACCACAGATGAACTTCTACAGTGACTCCAATTTCCTGTTTAACTGCTTATATCAAAATTTAAATTGAAGCCTTCATTAAAGAAAATACTTTGAGACATATAAAACCAGTATACTTTTTCTGACAGATTTTTGGAGTGCATGACTTCTTTTCATTTATAAGAACTTAATCAGCAAAATGAAACAAAATTAAAATATGTTATACTGTATTCCTATATACTGGCAATGCTCCAAAAGTTTATATTTGATTTTCAGAGGCCTTTACTGTACTTTGCAGTTCATTTAAATGCTATCTTATTTAATTGGTGGCATAGAAAATTTTATATAAATCTAAATATTCTATTACTGAACATGAGAGAGAGAGATTTGCATGAACAGAAGCCATTCTAAACTGAATGACAGACACAATAGGCCAAACTGAAATTGTTTAGATTTTAAATCATGTGCAATATATCTGCTTTGTTGAAATAAACTCTAGACTGTTAAATGTGGCTGATTATACATTGAGAAGAGGATGAAATTAAGGGAATGAAATATATCCCAAAGTCATGACATTCAGTTTTAATTCTTCAATTTCACTGAAAACAACAGGCCCAGAAGTAAATCCTTCTGCTGACTCAGGCTTACATTGTTCTTTTATGGTGACAAATCAAGTGTACCAAGAAATTAGAATTTGGCATCCCTTTCATGGCTTCTTAGAACAATGCACGTTGGAATAATGCCATGAATAGTGGAGATTTAAAAAAAAAAAAAACTTTTTTAAAGTAATGACTGGATCCCTAAAGAAAAGATTCCACTTCTGAATCACTAGCCACAGCACTGATTTTCTTTCTATCATCTTTGCAAACTTTGCAGCACAGAGCTGCTACCATTACATTTTTGGTAGCTGTGGTGGTTTGACTCTGTATGTACCCCACGAAAAGTGATGTTTTTAAATTTAATCCATCCCTTTTGGGTGCAAACCCATTGTAAATAGGACTGTTCGATAGGTTACTTCAGTTAAGGTGTGGCCCACCTCAGTCATGATGGTTCTTAATCCTATTACTGGAGTCCTTTATAAGCACAGTGAAATTCAGAAAGACAGAGAAAGCCACAGAGGCAAGAAACTGAAATTTAACGGAACCAGAAGAGAAAGGAGAGGCCAGGAGAGTCCACCATGTGCCTTACCGTGTGACAGCCTAAGAACCAAAGATTGCCAGCAGCCAGCCCCAGAATTCCACGGTCTTTAGGAAGAAAGTATGGCCTTGATGACACCTTGATTTGGACTTTTCCTGAACCCCGAGCAAATAAATTCCCATTACTTAACCTGACTTATTTCATGGTATTGACTTGAGCAGCCTAGGAAACAAAACAGTAGCTTTTTGTATAAATTAAAGATCCTGACTCCATCAAGCACACATCTTCAGCTCAACTTCATTGAGATAAAAAAGTTTATACCCCCATTTTATTCACAGGGTTTAAAGCCTTGTACTGTAATCAGGTCTTGATATCGTCTGGGGCAAGTCATAGGAATATAACAACTGGCATAAAATCTGGTGACACATGGAATTGCTAATTACTTCATGGTAAGTCATCCTGTGTTTCCTTTTGGAAAACAGGGATGAACTTGACTTGGCCTTGCTCACACAGTACCATTACCACTGAACCTGGTGGTGCTCTTTGCGTGGCTTCCATTTGCTGGAACCTTTGCCATAGGAATCAGTTCTGGTGCAGAGGTGAAAAAGGGACAAGACCTGCTGTTGGGATCATAGGGGGTGATGGAATAAGAGTATCAGCTTGTCTAGGACCCACTCCATCCTTTGTTTCTGTATGGATCCATGTATCCTAATCCAGATGCTTGAGGTCTCGCCATATTAAAATGTCATTTGATTCAAATCCAGAGTCTCTACTTGAATTTCAAAGGTTCCCCCATTGTGTTCTATCATTGTGGCCCCCTAATTTCCCATTTTTCTGCAAGCCCTACTGAAAGCTGAGATTTTCTGATTTCTCTTTTTCTCAGCTGAAGCATTCTGCCCAGGTCAAGATCAATTCTCAGCCCCTAGGGAAAATGATAACCGATTGCTGTATTATTTCAGAGTGATTCTTCTTTCTCTGGAATTTTGCATTATCTTAGTTCTCTACTTCCTGATATCTTTAAAAATATGTTTTCTGTAGTTTACTTGCCTTGTTCTGGTCATTGCAGTGAAAATTTGCTTGGCTATAACCTACTACATCCTGCCATAATGTAGACTTATTAATGTAATTTTAACATACTGACATAAATCTATTCTACCTCATCAATGCTTCTATTCTGTATTGCAAAAGGAAAACTTATGATAATGCAATCTCTTTGGTGAAGGGATAGATATTAATCTAAAATTTAGCTGTATAGAGTTTGGAAACAAACTATAGTTATTTGCATTGCTATATACTTGAAGATACTCTGCTATGAGTGATGTTACAGGTATATCACAAAAAAAGGCACAAAACTGTTTAAGATAAAATCACCACCACCACAAAAGCTGTTGAAAGTTGCCCACTTGTATCCAATCTTTTTTTTAAGCAGTGGTAAGAAGAGGAATTCCTAAAATAAAAATATATATATATACATGAAATTAATTACCATTCTTGTTTAGAATGGAACTATATAGATGCATTTGTATTAAGAAAATGTTCTGGAAGTCATTTACCCCCCTCATTTCTGTCCTTTTAAAAGCTGAGCAAAAGGCTTGTCAACCGAGGTAAAGATGTAAGTGTATTAACTATATTCACACATACACATGCATACACAAATGGTACTTAATTGTATGCATTTTATCAGTCTATCCTCTTTTGTTGGATGGTTTAGGGACAAAGATTAATAATCCTAAAAATTTTGTGAATTTTCAAATGAACTTTTTGTTTTGGCATTGTAGATTTACAGATAGAGTATGTATGTCCGTCACCCAGTTTCCCTTAATGTTAACATCTTACAGTCCCACAGTACATTTGTCCAAACTAAGAAGCCAACATTGGAAAATTATGTTTTTCTGTGAATTACTATTAGCTAAACTCAAATTTTATTTGGATTTCACTAGTCTTCCCACTAAAATTCTTTTTCTGTTCCAGGATTCCATTCAGGATACCACAATGTATTAAGGGTATTGTAATTTTTTTTTAATTTACATTTCGTAAAGTTCTGCACAAAATATACTGCTTTGTGTGTCTACATAAGCATTTAATGTATTTTGCTTTGTGTGTCTACATAAGCATTTAATGAAACAGTGTTCCTTTGAGAATTGCTTTTGAGTTCCAAAATACCATGTTTTTCACACTCCAAACTCCTACACAGTCCTCCTAAGACTTGCCCCTTATTTATGACACTATATATTAAAGTAGCTGAAAATATTCGAAATAATGCTTACTTTGTGCAGAGTCTATAAACTCCAACCAGAAACATATAAATGTCAAATTTGAGCAATAAATTTTGATTGATTTTGAAATTCCACTTAAAGCACTGCTTTTCTGAATAGAGTCTCATGGAAAATATTTTAAAATATTTTTTATTAAAAGTTGTTTCCTGTGGAATCTAAAAGTTCTTTAGATAGATTTTTAGTAAAATGTGTATACAATTTAAATAATATTCTAGATTGTCAGAGTGATGAATGTTTTTTAATTTTATTATAGTGATTTATCTCCTGATTTTATAGAAATCCAAACATTATTATTTTTTTCACTTCAACTAAACAATTAGCATTTTTATAATTTATTCTTTTCCTGGTTATTTCCACTGCTCCGAACCACTTTCGACTTTTTTAAAAAGTTTCTTTTATTCTGGGGCATTTAGTCAATGTGCATGGGCCATTTTTTCAATGTAATAAGCATTCTATGATTGAGGATTAAATAAGAGAATGGATTATGATTTCTTTAAATCCACCAAGATATACCTGGAAAAGCTATGAAATATAGGCTTTTCAGTTAAGAAAAAGCACTTATCAATGCTACCAGTCCCTATAAAGATTGTCTACTGTAATTTAAAGCAGACATTTCTTACAGCATATGTATTAGTCAGCCAAAGGCGTGCTGATGCAAAGTACCAGAACTCTGGTGGCTTTTATAAAGGGTATTTATTTGGGTAGAAGCTTACAGTCATAAGACCGTAAAGCATAAGCTACTTCACTCACTAAAGTCTGTTGCCACATGTTCGAGCAAGATGGCTGCTATCACTGCAATGGTTCAGCCTTCTTCTTCCTGCTAATGCGCCATGGTCCCAGCTTCTTCCAATCTCAGCTATAGGCTAGGATAAGTCTCATCTCTCTCCTGGGACTCGTTCCTCTCTCGGTGCAGCTGCTCTGGTCTCTCCACAAGGTCAGCTGTAGGCTATCAGGCTCTTCTCTTCCATGGCCTCTGCCATATCTATGGAACCATTGCTATTCCTCTGTATTCTTCTTTTGAGTGTTTACTACCTGGGGCTTCAGCATCAAAAACTCAAACTCTCTCCTCTACCTTGTCATTTTTTCTCTCTGAGTCTCCACCCACCAAGGGGGCAGGGACTTCAACACCCTACTGAAGTGACCAAATCAAAGTCCTGCTCATAATTTAATCAAGTAAAAGTGAAACCTCTGAATTTAATACAATCTAATATGCCCAGAGGAACAGACTAGTTTATAACATAATCCAATAGCTATTTTTGGAATTTATAAACAATACCAAACTGCTACAACATGCAAGAGGAGGGCATTAGGCTTGATCATAGCCCAACTCTATGCTAGGTAGAATGCCAACTTCTCAAAGTACCTTTGTAACTCTCATCAACCAAAGATGACTGCAAGTTTGGCACCAGTTCAAATGGGCAACTTTGAGTATGATTAAACTTCTGGGAATAGAGATCCATATGGAAAGGTTTGGAATTAAGATGATATATCCAAAAGAGAAAATTTCCAAGGCATAGGTCACAAAATGGTGCTCTGTAGTGTTAATTTGTTTGGGTCCACACAGTAAGTTTGTTTTTAATATTTGAATTAATTGCTGTAATTATACATATTAAAAGATTGCTTTATAAATAACTGAATTGCTCTTATTTCTACATATCAATCATAGTAAGCTAGTGATGAGTATCAGGCTTTATTTATTTTCTCTTTTTTTAATATATTTTTTATTTTTTTAAGATACTTAGATTACATAAATGTTACATAAAAAATATAGGGGATTCCCATATGCCCCACTCCCAACCCTCCCACATTTTCCCACATTAACAATATCCTTCATTAGTGTAGTACATTTGTTACAATTGATGAACACATTTTGGAGCATTGCCTCTACACGTGGATTATTGTAGTTTACACTCTCTTCTGCACAATTTTGTAATTTACCGCAATATATATAATGGCGTTTCTCTGTCATTGCAGTGTCATTCAGGACAATTCCCAAGTCCTGAAAATGCCCCCGTATTATACCTGTTTTACCTCTCCCACCCCTCAGTACATCCAATACCCACTGCCTTGGCATCAGTTCTTCCATTGCTACATAAAAGTTCTTCCATTGCTACAATCACAGTAAAAACAGTAAGTCTACTGTGTTCCATCATTCATTCCCCAATCCTGAGCATTCTGGAATGGTGATTCAGGCCATTTAGATGGGACATGTCCACTGCCTTTATACACTGTCCCTACCACAGCTGATTGTTTCATCACTCCTCATGCAGCTGCTTTCTATGGTAGAGAAGCTGAGTTCTGTGTCCATGGTGCTATCAAAAGTAGGAAGAGGTACTGCGCTTTGAGAGGGCTGTGTGAAGTTTAACACATCTCCTTTGCTCATTGATGTTACCAACTGGTTCTGTAATAAGGTGACCTAAAGTTCATCAGAGGGTAGAGTCCCACTGCCCTGACTTTCAAATTGGAACTGAGATTAAATAGTGTTCAAACATAGTTGTGCTATGTTTGGTGCTTATCCTCTGCATGCCTGTTTTGGGGGGGGGGGGGGGGGTTGCATTTTAAAAGGACTTTTTTTTAGAGCAGTTTTAGGTTTACAGAAAGCTTGCATAGAAGTACAGAAAGTTACCATATACTCCCCACACACACACATACACACACACATATAGTTTCCCCTATAGCATCCCTACATTCCCTTAGAACATCTTGCATTACTGTGATAAAACCAGACATGGTGATTTCTACCCCTTAAATTACTTTTACCTCATTGCTTATAATGGCTTAACGGTTTCAAGCACAGAATGTATGGCTAGACTGCATCAGTTCAAACTCCCACTCTACCACTTAAAATTGCATGATGTTGACCAAGTTACTTAACCTCTCTATGCTTTAGTTTCCTCAACTGTAAAAGGAGAGTAAATATATTACCTACATCCTAGAGTTGTTGTGAGGATTATATGAGTAATACGTGGAAAGCACTGAAAACAGTGTCTGATATAAATGATGTAACGTGTAGGCGTTAACAATTGAATTTATTTATTTTTCAGTTGTATTAATGTGTGATTTGTTATATGTTGCTCACTTCTGTTCTTAATTTTTAAATGACTTATGAAAAGAAACTTGTCTCATGCTATCTGGCCTTCACCTATTCTCTTTGCATTACAGCGATTTGCCCCAGCTATAGGATTTGGCAGTGTATTTTCATATCGAAGGAGGTAAATAGCTATGCTGAATAAAATACACTCAGGGAAGAAAGAGATCATCTGTCCATGAATTGGCAAAGTTTTCTGCAAAGGGCCAGACTGTAAATATTTTGTCTTTGTAGCCATATGGTCCCTGGTGCAGCTACTCAACTCTGCCACTGCAGTGCAAAATCAGCCATAGATAGATAATATATAATGAATGGAAATGGCTATGTTCCAATGACACTTTATTTATGGACACTTAAATTTAAATTTCATGTAATTTTCAAATGTCTTGAAATATTATTCATTTTAATTTTTCAACCATAACTGTAAAAGGCATTCTTAGATTATGGGCCTTTTTTTTTTTTAAAGATTTATTTTATTTATTTCTCTCACCTTACCCCCTCCCCCAGTTGTCTGTTCTCTGTGTCCATTTGCTGCATGTTCTTCTTTCTCTGCTTCTGTTGTTGTCAGCGGCACGGGAATCTGTGTTTCTTTTTGTTGCATCATCTTGCTGTGTCAGAGCTCTGTGTGTGCCACCATTCTTGGGCAGGCTGCACTTTGTTTTGCGCTGCGTGGCTCTTCTTACAGGGCGCACTCCTTGCGCGTTGGGCTCCCCTACAAGGGGGGCACCCCTGCGTGGCGCGGCACTCCTTGCACACATCAGTACTGCACGTGGGCCAGCTCCACACGGGTCAAGGAGGCCCAGGGTTTGAACCGCAGACCTCCCATGTGGTAGACGGACGCCCTATCCATTGGGCCAAGTCCGCTTCCTATGGGCCTTTTAAACACACACATACACATACACACACACAGAGGACCTAACTTGATTGATCCCTGATCTATTCCAAACCTTACAAACTCCAGTGTTTTCCCAGGCCAACAGGAAACACATATATACGGTAGGAAGATTGTAGGCAATAATAGGCAATGGGATCTATGTCACATGAAGAGCCCACGCCCTAAATTAACATTTTCAAACTCAACTTTTAAACATTAACTCAAGTCAGCAGTTCAAGAGTCTTTGAAGTGGAATTTCATATATGTAAATCTCATCTAAAGTCTGGTGGAACCCTAACTTTGAGTAAGTTCCTGCTTTAACTAAACAAGTCATACAGAGGGAAACCATTCTGCATTTCTGGTCTTTATTTTCAATACACTGAGTATAATTTTAATAGACAGCCTACGGGTTGTTCCATTATAGAAAGTGTCTTGGAAAAGTTTTCCACTAAGTAATTTCTCATTACATAGCTCCTATTAGACTCCCACATTACTATTTTTTTCAGCAACAGATTTTGTTAAGAATTGTGGAAAGCACCACTTAATGCTCATCTAAATTACTCTGTCTCATTTGGCCACAACTGTCATTTACATGTAATTAAATTCGAGCATTAGATTACTGATACTTCCTAAAAGTAAAGAGAAAAACAGATTAATGTAATAAATCTATGACGTGGTATAAAATTAAATATACTGATGTTCAGGGTGAAAATTTCAAGGCAAAATGGGGGAACATCTCAACTGAAATGTACCCATTTGTTCACACACCATTTATTGAGTGTTTACTATGTTAGGATCTATGCTAATAAATTTATGTGTGCTATTTCCAAAGAGTGGGCATTTCATCCTTTTTTTTCTCTCAGAAATAAAAGAAGCCCAGAGAGGTTAGGAACATGCAAGCATGCATTAATAAATGCAGAAGCAGAAATTTTACCAAGGTCTGTGTATGTACTTAACAAACATTGATATAGCTCAGTGCCAGGCACTAGTTGTTTTATAAATACTGATCATCCTAACTCCTGAGGTAAGGACTCTTGTCAATCCCATTTTATAGGTGAATTCATTCAGACAGAGGTAGATTAAGTAAAGGTCCCCTAGCAGACCACTTTCTCGCATCCTAAAAGCCTTGTCCCATGACACTGTCTGCTTAGAAAGGCAGACTGACACTTAGGACAGAAATGGAATGAGTCAAGTGCTGAAGTAAACAGCAGTGACTATAGTAATTGGAACTCTGTCATATTAAGTAACTGAAAACCCAACCCATTGCCTCAGAAAAAAGAGAATTTACTTCATTATGTCTCTGAAAAGTCCTGCAGCTAGTCAATCAGAAACAGATGGATACAGCGGCCCAAATAATATCATTAAATATCTCTCCCCACCCCTCCTTCTCTCCCTATCTCTCCCTCTCCCTTCTTCTCCCTCTTTCTCCCTCCCTCTCTCTTTCCTCTTTCCCTTTCCCACTCGTTTCTACTTTCCTCTGAATTTACTTCATTCTCAGATCAGCTTCCTCTATGTGTTGACATGATCCCAGTGATCCTAGTGCATGATCCTATTTAAATCCCAGGTGAAAGAATACTTATCTTTCCCCCACAGTGCTGCTAAAAGGACTAGCATTCAGCTTTACTGGCTTAGCTAGAATCAGGCAACTGATAAATGCAATAACTGACTAAGCCTGGGATGCATATTAATAGCTATCTCTAGAGCCAGCAGACTTGGGTCAGCCCCTTTTGAACCACAGGTTAAGAGTGAGAGAAAAAAGAAATCAGGACGCCATCACCAGAAGAGGGAAAGGGACACCAGGCAGGCAAAAACAATATATGTCAACCACAGAGCTACAAACCTACTAGCCACTGATTCTCAACCATGGGTGCATATTGAAATGACCTGGGAGCTCATAAAAACTACTGATGCCAGAAGAATTCTGATTAGAATTCTGATTAGATGCTCTTCTCAGGGGCTTTCATCTGAAATGTTTTCTCTTCTATTTCTCTTAAATCTTAGATTCCGTTTTTTCAGGTACAAGTTATTGAAAACTGATGAAAGACTCCTAATTCAACCACTTTTTAATGTGCATGTAAAATACACAAAAACAACTGTGTATTAAAAATGACATCATTCTGTCCCCTAAAAACTAGTAAGTAAAGGAAGTAAAATTGTCCGTTGAAAAGCAAATTATGAGATCTACAGTTAATGAATTAGATCATAAATATACAAAGGTAGCTAAAGGAATCAAAATGGAGCTTAAGACCTGCAGACAAGTATGAAATGGGTTTTACTTCTTTTTGCAAGTTATCTTGTACACATGGTCAGCCTATTATGCTAATAATGTTTGCTCCTAACAGGAAAAGAACCACAGTCTGTTTTTCATGTGCATATAGGTTTCTGTCCTCCAAATATTAATCACTGCTATATTTGCTGATTTTAGTACTGACATTGATACCTTATTTCTTTATTTCATTTTTTGCCTGTGTGAGAAATAAACATTGAAACAAAATCTAAACAAAACTATGAACAAAGCATGAAAGAAGGGAAGGAAAAACTATAAAGCTGGGGAAAAGACTGAACAACTGTTTTTCAGAAGTACTAAATTGCTAAATTTCTTTGAGAAGCAGCAGGTGGAATTTGAAGAACTGAGTGTATCTGTTTCAGTACAGCAGTCATTCAGTTGGCAGGAGAGCCCAATCATCTATGAAAATGCATCACTGGAGATGCAAATCTTGCTCTGAAACTTGGTGGAGGGAATGGATGGGGAAATCATGGAAATGAGAGTTTAGGTAGCCATGGGAAAGTAGTTGTGGTGAGTCTACAGAAAATAATTCTGGCTTTGTTTTTAAAAATAAATGGGCTTTATTAAGAGAATAAAGGTCATTCATAGAAGCTCCATAAAGCTTGAAAACCAGGCTTAGAATGTGGGCAGAAACAAACTCAGACCAGAGCCAGGATCATGCTCCAATTTAGTCTGATGAGGACACCTCTGCTGCTGCCACATGGGAACCTAGGCCCTGCATTTGTTGCCCAGCCCTGGAGGCTGAGTGTCGTGGCACTGTGCATTCCCTGGCTCATTTTACACATATTCATTATAAATAGTGACTTCCAGAACAGCAACTCCCTCATACTAAAAAGTTGACTAGACCCAGATTGTTGATATATAACTTAGCTAAAGAATGTGCAATTTATCAGTATCTAATAAAAATGAAATTGCACATATCTTATAACCCAGCAATTCCACTTTGCGGTATATATTCTGGTGAAATTCACTCAATATACACATGTGGGATGAAGGGCGCCCGGCTTGCCACAGTAGCCAACAGTGCGGCAAGAGGTGACACCGCCTCTGCCCACTGGGCCTAGATAAGGTGACTACGCCTGACTAGGCCTTTGCTGCTAGCGGCTGGCCGGCACCGCCCTCCCCCTTCCTATCTCCCGCCTAGCCCAACATCCGGCCAGCTCTCACTCCCCCTTTCCCCTCCCCTATTCCAAACCTCTCAGCCAGCCCTATGCCTAGCAACCACTTACAATCACCTATCAGGAAGCAGTACCCGCCCGCACCTATCAAATCCCTCCACGCAGTCCCCAACCCTATAAAGCTGTGTCCCCTTCCGCAATAAACCAGACTTGCGCCATCAGCCTCGTCTCCGTGGTCTGAGTTTCCTCCAGCCCAGCCGCGTCGTCCTCACCTAAGCCCGCGGCCCCTAGGAAGCCCCACAGAGGCTTCAGGGTCCCCCACGAAGCCCCCCAGAGGCTTCAACATACACAGGATTTACATATCCAAGGATGTTCAGTTCATTTACCAGTGACTTAAGTGAGGACTTTAAAGTATACTTACAAACTATCAAATGGCAAAAGCTGCGATAGAGAAAAAATAATTTTTTTAAAAAATAAATCTTTTTGTATCAGAAGAGGGGCCTTAAGTACTTGCAAAAACCTGGAACCTGAGGGTAAAACCAACAAAATGAAGCCTAACAAAGGTAAATGTTTTCCTTCAGTTTATTAATAACCAATTGTACAAATAGAGAATGGGGAAGGTCTGATTTGAGGGACATTTCCTATGAAAAAACCTTGAGGTGTTTGAGCCGATCATGCACTGAATATGCATGTTACATGACTGCAAAATGAGCTCTGCTATCTAGGTTACATCTGGACCAGGTGTTCAGTCCAGCAGGAAGAAAATGACAAATTGGAAATTCTGCAGAGGAAGGAGCTCAAGATGATAAGTTTGCTGCATGTTATGAAAAGTGGTTGAAGGAAACAGCAAATTTAGGCTGAAAACAGAGATTAAGAGGAGACATAGCTGTCTTCTAATGTTATGTTGAAGAGAGAAAAAAGCTTAAAACCACAGAATTTCAGCTAAATGTGATCTGTGTATCTCCAGGGGAAAAATCATGAACAAATGGGTAGAAATTCTATGAAGAGGAAGTAAGTTTTGGTATAAGAAATAACTTTCTAACAACTGTAGGTTTCCAATAGCCAGTCCGATAAAGTAATGAGTTCCTTACTACTGGAAGCAATTAAGCAGAAACTTGATGATTATCTAATTAATCCAATATTGGTGAGAGAGTTAAAGACAAAACATTTAAAATAATTTTTAGTTCAAGTTTTAAATTTTACCAGTAAAACAGTCCTGTGGAGTGAAGAAAAAAAACGAGTAACTTTTGAGAACATACTATGGCCAAATTCTTTATTAACTGATCTCAGTCAGAAACCATGGGATGTAATTACAAAATAAGTTTATTTTTGTCTCTCCCTCTCTCTTTAGTCCTACTCAGTGGGGCTGTTTCTTTTCCCTGTTTGAATGAAGTCTTGGGCCAGCCTATGACTTCACTAGTTACACAAAGATAATAATCCTGTCACTTTAAACCACAAACACAATCTCAGTCTAGAATTAAAAGCACCCGTTATTGCGTTATAATCAAAGTCTGAACTTGATTTAAAAATCAAAACGCCCTGCCTCCACATCCCAGATGTTGGGAGCCTGCTTGCAACGGGAGAGCAGGGTGAGGAAGGGTCGTGGATGGAGAGGTAGGAGGTAAAGGAAAATCAGAGGAAGTGCCTGATAGGCATTTTTTCTTAAGATTTATTTTTATTTGTCACCCCCCTCCCCCTTGACGCTTGTTCGCTGTCAGCTCTCTGTGTCCATTCTCTGCGCGTTCTTTGGTGTCTGCCTGTCTCCCTTTGTTGCATCATCATGCTGCACCCGCTCCCCGTGGGCGTGAGTCGTCAGCTCTCCAGGGGCGCAGGCTGTCAGCTCTCTGCAGGCATGGGCCAGCTTGCCTTCACAATGAGGCCCTGGGACATGAACCCAGAGCCTTCTGTATGGTAGATGGGAGCCCAATTTGTTGAGTCACATCCGCTTCCTGTGACAGGCATTTTTGGAAGATGGATGCAAGTTGTCTGGGGCGGGCAGCTGATCAGCGCCAATATATTCACTCATGGGAAACTTTAGCTCTCTGGGGACTCCTTCCTGGGACTCTCCAAGTGCAATTTGAATGGGGTCCCTTTAAAAATAAGCCCAGGTTGACATCATAAGCAGTTTCCACATTTGGTCCCCACAACACGCTTTGACCAGGACAGGTGTAGTTACTTCTCAGGGGCAGCTAGCTCTCTGTTCTGCCATGGACTGCTTTTACTTTCTCAGGTAGGCCACAGTCCTGGGGACCCAAGAACAGCTATCATGCTGTGTAAGAAGTCCCAATCAAGCCACTCTCATCTGACCTGACATTGGAGGCAACACCATCACACCCCACCTCATTGGGAAGGTCAGAATGCAATTCTCACTAATAAAGTCTCCCGAGAAATCCTCCCCAAATCCCTACTCTTCTGGTCCTTTCATATCCTTGTTCTGGGTAAAAGACCTCTGGATAAGAGGCCCGGGCAACAGACTTTGAGTAATTTTTTTGTAAATTTGCATTTTGAGGATCTTTTATATCTGATAGCAATCATATCTTGGAGCCCCCAAGAAAATTCCAATTAAACATCCATTTTTTTTTCTCTCAAAAAATTTATTTAAAAGGCCTTAATAGCCATGTTTTACGACTTGGAAAACCAAGGCACAAAGAGATTAAATAATTTGCCCGAATCATGATCACATGCCTTGTAAATTATAAGACATGATAGGAAACAGCAATCTGTTCTTCACGCTGTGTTCCATGCTTTGTTTGGATTAGTGGGTTTCTTTGTATAGAAGATTCAACTTACATGTTTAATTTTCACATATTGGGGTGGGTAAAAAGAGGTGGGTTTTTGTTTCTGCACAGCTGGGGCCAAACACAAATTTCCCATCATATTTTTGTCAATGGCTATTCAGAAATTCTCATATGTAGACTGTTACACCTTTGTGCAGGCAGTAAAATTGCAGCTCCATTTGTATGTTATTCTACCACTGTATCTGCTTTATTTATATAACAAATAAAGGATCATGAAACATTTTCACACAGGTATGAAGAAACAGACACTAATCTAAGTGTTTCATCATATTATTTTATCCTTTCCTCATAACAACCCTAGATAAGTATTTTTCCCATTTTTCAAATGAAGAAAGAGACTCAGGAAAAACACTGGGGGGAACACTGAAAACAGACTGAACTTCTTGTTGCTGTTTCACTATTTACTATTACTCAAAGAGTTTTCTAGATCAGCCATATAACTCATTAGGGCCATATTTTCTTCATCTATAATATGGGAAAAATAACTGCTATCCTATTTGCTTCGCAGGATATTTGTGAGTGTCCAACGAGACAACAGATGAGTAAGAAGATTTAAAACTCACAATGCAGGAAGCGGGCTTGGCCCAGTGGTTAGGGCATCGTCTACCACATGGGAGGTCCTCAGTTCAAACCCCGGGCCTCCTTGACCCGTGTGGAGCTGGCCCATGCACAGTGCCGATGTGCGCAAGGAGTGCCCTGCCATGCAGGGATGTCCCTGCGTAGGGATGTCCCTGCGTAGGGGAGCTTCATGCGCAAGGAGTGCACCCCATAAGGAGAGCCGCCCAGCGCGAAAGAAAGTGCAGCCTACCCAGGAATGGTGCTGCACAAACGGAGAGCTGACACAACAAGATGACACAACAAAAAGAAACACGGATTCCCGGTGCTGCTGCTAAGGAAAGAAGTGGTTATAAAAGAACACACAGAGAACAGACAACTGGAGTGGGGAGAAGGGGAAAGAGATAAATAAATCTTTTTAAAAAAAAATAAATAAAACTCACAATGCATTGTCCACATGCTAGGAATCATGACTATGCTTATTCCTAAGATTACCGTCCATGTAAGGCAGATGCAGTGGATAAAACTGCAAATCGTCTTTAGCCAATGCCACAAAAACAATAACTGCATAGATGCTGCCCGACAACAGAGCAGTCAGCATGCACAGCAGAGGAGAGATTATTTCCTAAAAATCATTTAAACAGAAGGAAAGCAAATTTTGGATTCAAAGAAAAACACTCACAGAACTAACTTTGTATTGCTGAGACAGGGCCAAGCTGGGAAACCTGTGGGATGTCTCTGTTGCTCTTGAGAACTATTAGGCTTGAAAATGAGAGACAGACGGGGGGAGAAAAGATAAGCCTACAAAAGATGACAGAGAGAGAAAAGAAGCACAAACTCACAAATTCGGGGAAAACTAGCATAACAATGCAGAAAAGTATTCTTAAATCTACTAGAAAACTAACCAGAGAGCCTAGGACAGGACTGAATGTTTGCAAAACACAACAGCTGCTGCATTCCAGTCTAGAAGAGAAATAATGGAAACTTTCTTTTCTCTTTTCCAATAAGACATAACAAAACAGAGCTGATGTAATTAATGAAAAAAAGATGGCTGTTTGAAACAGTGAAGGCACTGACTAACAGAATGAAATGGAAATGAGGTCCACATTTAGTGACAATTCATTATTTATCTGCTGTACTTCTCATGCACACTGCGTTTGGGTAATATTTGTCTCGCTGAGGAGAACACCAACCCAGGTTGGTATGTGATACTGCATGAGTAGTTAGAGGCTACGATATAAGCAGCCGGCAGATGGAGTTATTCCTTGAATATCAATTAGTATAGTCCGTCCAACTTGAAAACTCTTACAATTGAATGCTTCAACTTAATGGATCTGTTTTCAAATTCCCTTTAATGGCCCTTCTGTGACCATAATATCTACTTTTCCAGACATCCTAAGCAGAAACCATTATGGACAATGTGTGCAGAATCCCCTTAGGATATCATATGGAGGGGAGAATGTGGGTTGCCAAATTTAGCAGTTCTGGAGAGAGTGTTTTTGAATTAAACTTAAGTCTTTGGGGATTACAGTTCATTTATGACTGGCAAAACATGTCTTCCCAATTCTGAAAGATAAATCCCTCTGATATACATGTGAGTTTTCAAGCGTTTCTCAAAAACCACAAGGAAAAAAATCCTTTCCACAAAATGCAAAAGTTCTATGACTATTTTAGAATTATGGTAAATTACATGTTACTCAGACACTGTCAAATAGAAAATTTGGTATATGCTATACCATCTCTCCTCCAAGGAAGCTCGATTCAGAAATTTCATCCCTGAGATGTTAGGGTGAGATGACTGTCTTGAAAGAATTAAAGTGGAGGACTGAAAAAACAGAAACTACAGGCCTTGGGATTTCAAAGATATGCAAAATTTCAAAACCATGGGGAGAGGGTAACCTTAACATTGCCAACTTTTTATTTTGCCAACTAAGTTCTGTTTTAATTTTAATTTCATTGCTTTTTATTAAATTTTGTTTTATTCTATTATTACTATCATTTCATTAAAGAGATCATTAGCAGCACAAATGTTCTCAGAAGAAAGCATAGTTCTTTAAATTTAATGTACTCTGCTTCATGAAAAATCATCTACTTTTACCTTATTGTTCTCATTTCACTGTGAACCAGTGAACATATTGTGGCAAACCAGAATTGATCTATAATCCCACAACTGTAAAACCACTAGCCTGATTCACTTCGTAAACATGAACTAGTTCTATACCCTAAGCAACCATTACAATCTAATTCAAAAAATTCCCACATCTAACTAGACAGCAGATGCCTGTATTATAGAAGAAAATGATCAAAACTGCTAGTGAATACTGCTAGTTATTGGAGGATGGTATTTAATTTTGTAGTCATTTAATAAATTCCTTGGAGTACAATTTATTTTTTCTTCCCATTTGCAAGGACTTGATATAGCTATGACTTTACCCATCCTTGAGTCGTGTGTTTCATAACTATAAACATATCTTTAAACATGAGTAAATCTTCTCATTTACATGCATAGAAACCTTTTAATTCAAGCTTTCTTTTTTTCATCCAGAATAAAAAGGCTCTTTCAACATTTGGATACTTTTTTACATGTAAAATCAAACCAAGAACCCCAAGGATTTTAGTAAGATTCCTTGTTTTTGTTGGCATTGTCTTACGTTGAATGTCTACTAATAAATGGTCAATGAATTGAGACTTAAGAATCTTGTTATTTGGAGACTTTTGCTGTTGCAATATATTTAATGGGATTTAGCTTATGAAAAAGAACATGATTTTATCAATACTGGTAGAACACAAAAGACAAGTCTGAAAATCTGAGTATTACCTTGTGTAAAATGTTGAAAACCTACATTTGGGATACCTACATTCCAGCACACTTTGCTCATTTCACTCTCTATTAGAAAATTAATATTAGAATTAGGAGAAAGAACTGGTTGTCTTCCCTCTGGGCACCAAAAGGCAATTTTCTTGAGCATTCACTGGCATGTCAGGAAAAAATCTCTTTTTGCCTCCTTACTCTGTCACTCTAATAGCCAATGCATAGAATTCCATCCATCCAAATGAAAACCAAAACAAGCCTAACTAGGCAATCCAAAATGCATTTCTCAATGGTAAATAAACCTGAATACTGGAAAGTGGGACGAGGGTCCACACTAACTAAAAGACTTTCACTGTTTTCCGTATCACTTCTGGAGTGTTTTGATTTTTTTTAAACAACAAGCTTGGATTACTTTTGTAATAAGTTAAAGCCTATCAAGCACTGCTTTTGAAATCTGAAATATGCATTCTGACTCCCTATAGCAACTATGCTTTTCGTCTCAGAAAATAAATAAAACACAGATGGGGGGTAAAACCCAAAACACATTTCTTAAACTAAAGAAATTATTGAATATAGAACTTGAAACTGTATTAAAACCAGCAGGAATCTGTTATTTTTCTTAAACATTTACTTTTCAATTCTTTCTGGTAAATTCACTTCATGCGTCATAGTGAAGCAGCTGTTGTGTGCCAAAATTGTCAAGGTGACTTTCACTACATTACTTGATAACCAGTAGAGGTCACCATCTACTGCATCCTAGCAATTCAGGTGGGGATGGGGATGGGGGAGGAATCTTGAACGTTTGCTTAGTAAAAATGCACAAAAAGGTCAGAGGGTTTCATTATGAAGCTTTCCTTTTGGAAGCTTTACATTATTAAACCAATATTCAAGTCAAAGAAAAAAAGTATAAATAAAAATAATGAATACAAGATGTTGGTGTTATAGAATTTCAAAAAACAGAAATTTTTAGAAGTTACATAAAAATAACTTAATTAATACAAATCCTTCTTTATGTCAAAACTTTCAATATCCCAACATATTAAAAAAGCCTTATATTTGTAAAATGGCTTTGTAGTCTATTTCTA
Organism: Dasypus novemcinctus; assembly: GCF_030445035.2. Taxonomy (NCBI): domain Eukaryota; kingdom Metazoa; phylum Chordata; class Mammalia; order Cingulata; family Dasypodidae; genus Dasypus; species Dasypus novemcinctus. Next base: position 65,531,543 of record NC_080684.1, read on the forward strand.
CCACTATGTTTTTGAACCCTTAAAAATCTTAAATGTTTGCCTTTGCCCTGACTTGTTCTATGTCTTTCATTTTTTATTTTTTAATCTATTAGTTTTCTAAACTACACAATAAAAGTTAACCTACAATAGTGTTAGTGGGGCTTATGGTTATTACATTTTGCAAAGTGTGTTGATATGATAACATGTAATTCCTGCTGAGTTTCCTAAAGAAAGTCTATATTTTAAACTTTAAGCAATGACTGAACTGAGAAGAAATGACAAACAGTGAAGGCAAAATTTAGCGATATAATCAAATAATAAAATACCTGCCCTTTCATAGAAGAAATAAATTTGTACTTGGTAATAGTAGAATAGAAAAATGGATAAAGATACAGGAAACTGGGAAACGGACTTTGGCCCAGTGGTTAGGGCGTCCGTCTACCACATGGGAGGTCCGCGGTTCAAACCCCGGGCCTCCTTGACCCGTGTGGAGCTGGCCATGCGCAGTGCTGATGCGCGCAAGGAGTGCCGTGCCACGCAAGGGTGTCCCCCGCGTGGGGGAGCCCCACGCGCAAGGAGTGCGCCCATGAGGAAAGCCGCCCAGCGTGAAAAGAAAGTGCAGCCTGCCCAGGAATGGCGCCGCCCACACTTCCCGTGCCGCTGACGACAACAGAAGCAGACAAAGAAACAAGACGCAGCAAATAGACACCAAGAACAGACAACCAGGGGAGGGGGGGAAATTAAATAAATAAATAAATCTTTAAAAAAAAAAAAAGATACAAGAAACTGCAACTCACTCTACAGAAGGCTTTCCAGCAAACTGAGTTCTTTTAAAGAGGAATAGGTTGCTTCATAAGTTATTGAGTTTGCCATCACAGCAATATTCAAATGAATGGAGAATCACTTGGTAAGAATATGATAGAGGCTTAAATTATGAGGTTTTGGGAAATGTACTAAACTTCTAAGGCCACTTTTAACTCTTAGTTTGCATTTTTGAAATTGATGAGTTTACTAAAATTATGTTGTATTAGTTAGAATAATGCTGGCTAATGTAAAAAATAAATCTACGGTTTTGAGTGGCTTCATACAACAGAAACTTACTTCAAACTCACGTAATGGTCCTGTGCTGTTATTGGTGATTGGTGAGCGACTCTTCTCTGTATGGCAATTCAGGGACCCAGCTGCTATCCATTTTGCAGTTCTGCCATGTCCCAAAGTTTTGAACTCCTTTGCTTTTAGCTAGCAGAAGGGGAAAGAAAGATTGGGGAAGGCACACCTACCTCTTAACCACCATGTCCTCTAATTGACACATTTACATCTTCTTATATTACATTGTTGAGAACTAGTCATGTGATGCCACATAAATTCAGAGAAAAAGTGATGCACAAACTTTGAAGTACAGTTAACTGTCTTTTCTACTGTCTATCCTTTTGACCTTTTGACTAGATTTGTGTAAATTCTTCTTCTTACACTTAAACCCATTACCTCTCCAAGGGAATCAACTCAGTTACAGCCAGTAATTCCATCCAATTCTGAGTGATTCATAATCCTCCCCACCAAGTCTGGATGCGACTTCTCATAATCCGGTGACTGCTTTTTTTTTTTCTGAAAATAGATTTTATCATTGGCCCATTTCTTTACTACTTGTTGGATCCACATTCTTTAACATTTAACTTTGCGTTGTCCACTCGCTGAAGATGAAGTGGTGAGCCCCACCCTTTGACTCTGGTCTCAGCCATATGAGACCAGTTTGTTTGAGCAATGGGATGTTAGCAGACAAAATGTAAGCAGAAGCTTGAAAAACCACTTGTCCAATTGGACTTAACTTGTCTCTTGCACTCTACTATCATGATGAGTACATGCTTTAGGGCTAGTGGAGCAGTTTGATATGGTTATGAATTCCAAAAATAGATACTGGATTATGTTTGTATTTCTGGTCTGATTATGTTTGTAATCTGGTTTGTAATCTGGGCATGATTAAGTTATGACTAGGGCTTTGATTGGGCCACATCACTAGGGTATAGAGTCCCCACCCACCAAAGGGTGGGGACTCACAGATAAAAGGCGTGGCAAAGGACAGAGTTAGGTTTTCTGATATTGGAGTTTTGATGTTGGAGTCTGATGCTGAAATCTTAAACTGGAGCCCTAGGAAATCAGCATGCAGTGGAAAGAGAAGTAAGCCCCAGGAAGAGAGGACCTGAGCCAGGAGAAGAATACAAAGGAGTAGAGATGGCTCCCTAGACACAGCAGAAACCCCAGGGAGAGAAACAGAGCCATTCACCTGATAGTCTACAGCTGACCTTGTGGAGAGAGGCAAAGTCTAGAGAGCCTCAGAGTCTACAGCTGACCTTGTGGAGAAAAGAGAGGAGCTGAGCCCAGAGGAACCCAGGAAGCCTGAACCCTCACAGACATCTGCAGCCATCTTGCTCCAAAACGTGAAAATAGACTTTGGTGACGGAAGTAACTTATGCTTTATGGCCTGGTATCTGTAAGCTCCTACCCCAAATAGATATCCTTTATAAAAACCAACCAATTTCTGGTATTTTTTATCAGCACCCCTTTGGTTGACAAATACAGCTAGTTTGTAGAAGGTTGAGGCAGACCTAGTTGCCAATATCAAGACATCCTAGATTAGTTGACAGCCAGGCAACCCCCTAATATGTGAGTGAATTAAATCAAGACAGAACCATCAGACTAAACCCCAACTGATCCTAGATGCAGAAGCAATAAATGCTTAATGATTTGTAGCACTGAGGTTTTTGTAATTGTTATGCAGCATTATTAGAGTAAGGATAACCGATACAGTTTCCAAACTACATTTTCAACTATGAGTGAAAAGGAATTTTTTCTTCTACATTTTTCAAAATATCTAATGCTGTACTTTCCCATAATTGGAACCCAATTTTTTTGTTGAGTTCAATTTAATATACAGCAAGATTTAGCTAGAGAAAATGCTTTAAATACTGCCAGAACTAAAAATGGGTGCATTTTATTATTATAGCACTCTTAACTTCTGAAAATCCCTTTCAAATACCCTTTCATTTGATTTTCATAGAAACTCTGATGGAAGGCCAAAAAGATATTAATGCTATATTATTGATTATTGAATTGCAGTGACTGGGTGATGGGCTTCAATTATAACTGGTTAATATGTAAACAAGTCCAAACAAACACACTGGGATCCATACCTTCTGACTCCCCAAACTTACTCGCCTTGCTGAATAGGCCTTCATTAGAGAATTAAGGCATAATTATTTTTCCATTGCTGTTCTATGATAAATATCTTCATGAAACTCTTTCCTCATTAGTGTGTGTTTTCAAGGATAAGCTTTCCTCCTTCAGAAATCTCTAATACCAATTAATGCCTATGATCTATAATGGCCTGCTTTTAGCCATATTTTGTACTTAGAAGAGTTACAGAACTGATCAATAAACAAGAATTTTTTCTTTTTCACATGCCATACAATTCACCCATGTAAAGTGTACAATTACACAGTGAAGTATATTCACAGAGTTCCATAGTCTTCACCAAAATCAATATTAGAGCATTTCATCATCCCAAAAAGAAACCCTGTGCCCATTAGCAGTCACTCATTTCCACCAATCCCCAGTTGTGGCAAAAACCAATCTACTTTCTGTCTCTATTGATTTGCCTATTCTGGACATTTCATATAAAGGGAATCATGCATTATGTAGTCATTTGTGACAGACTTCTTTCACTTAGCATAATGAGCAGATAAGAATGTTATGCAAATGAATTTGGCATATAACAGACGTTTACAATCTCAGCACTATTGACATTTTGAGTTGGATGATCATTTGTTGTGGAAGCTGTTATGTTCATTGTAGAATTGCAGCATACCCCCAGTTGTAACAATCAAAAATATCTCTAGATATTGCTAAATATCCCTAGAAGGTAAATAAACCCTTTTCTCCCTTGAGAAACACTGGTCTACAGATTAAATGCAGCCAGGTTTTTGCATGAATGTCAGATTTCTATGAGAGTTGAAAACTAAAGAATGTGATTGGGCAACCTCTTTATAAGGAAGGAAACTAAACCCAGAGGGTTGTGCAAGGCCATGTATCTTGATACATTATTAAGTCACTTCATCATTTACATATCTGCCACCTGCCCCCCATAGTCTGCACGTGAATTGTGGGATTTTGGACAGTCCATTCAACTTCTAGTTTCTGTTCTGGGTCCAGGTAAAGCCTTATTAGCCTGCTTTGGGTCTGTTGGAACCTGATCCTGTCCAGATAAGGTCACTAAGATGTATTTAATTATCTTCTCTCCTCTGTCTCTATAACTCATCCACAAACTTCACCATCTTTGCTACTATGCGCTAGCCCAGATCTCAGAAATCTTTCTGTCTTCTATTTTGGGTTTATATTTCTATGTCCAGTTCTCAATCTATTCTCCAGACTCTAATTTCTCTGAATGAGCCTGGATATTAGCTTCTTTTTTGTCCTTTTCCTGTTTTGGTCCTACTCTAAAAATATCCTTTAGCATCCCATAATTCTAGCCCTTTTAGTATCAAGTGTCTCAAGGCAAGTGTTCAACTATCCAAGAGCTCCTTTTCAACATAAAAATAGGCATAAAGCTTTTCCATTACCATTACCCTCCCAAATCTCCATTTGTGCATGTGTGAGGCATATTTACATCTTAAAAGACAAATATTAATTTATCCTTGAAAGTTACCATTGGTGTCTCTTAAAACAGGAGACTCTTACATGTTATTTTTCAATATGCCAGCCTTTTATCCTCATTCACCTGGTATAGTCCCTCGGTTTCATTATTGCTTTGGGGGCAAAGAGTATATATTGCAACCACTTTCCCTGCTCTGAAACATGTAAGAGAAAAAACAAAATAGTTCTATATCAAAATGTGGGTTGACAAAGCTCAGTGTGGAGCCAGCTCATACTCATAGTATGGTTCTCTAGTCCTGGATGTAAAGGTAGCACAGTAACTCTTGTGCACATAGGGATGCATGGGTGCCTGGCCCAACCTCTCTGTGTTGGCAAGGGAATGTACCAGGATACTGTCTACTTGGCCTGCATGTAGAAGGCAACTCACAGACTCCCCTTCAGAGCACTGTGGGAGAACAGTCAAGTTGTGGCTACCTGAGGTAAGATACTGCTGGCTATAGGCCACACGGTGCAGTGCCCAGGACAATGAGGAAACTGTTTCCTAGGAAAGAAAGGATATCCCTATCTGGTTAAATGGGGGGATTCCTAGGACCACATGTGTAAACCCCAAGACAAGATGCATGCACAGAAAGGATCAGGGTGGCCCCTATGCTTTGGCCTGAAGCTATTCTCTAAACTCATTGCGTGGTAAGCACTGAAGAAGAGTAATTGCACGTGTCAATCTGCAAAGACTGGAAAAATTGTTTTCTCTTTTTCCTTTTTTTTTTTGTTGTTGTTGCTGTTCTTAACCCTTGACATTCAAATAAAGCTCTGTCATATACTAACTGGCTACACAATTAAGGAACAGAGGCCTCAGGGTCCAAATTCCAATGATGATACCTTAAAATATCAAAATTCTAGGTTTAAACAAACATTACAAAGTACACAAAGAACAAGGAAATGATGGCATGGGCAAAAGAGATTTAAACTTCAGAGAAACTATCAATGAGAAGGACCAGATCTGGCACATAACAGACAAAGAATTTTTTTAAAAAGCAGTGAAGGGGAAGAGAGAATAATCAAAGAAATAAAGGCTGACAGCTTTCAAATTTAAAAAAGACATGAATATACACAGTAAAGACACACCAAAAAACTCCAAACAGGATAAACTCAATAGACCTATGTTTCAGAATATTATAATCAAACTGTTGAATGCCAAAGATAAAGATTGAATTCTGAAAGCCACAGGAGAGAAGCAACATGTCATGTATACAGGGAGCCACAATAAGATGAAGAGCCAATTTATGATCAGAAATCATGGAGGCAAGAAGGCAGTGGGAGGATATATTTAAAGTGTTGAAAGCAAAACATGTCCCACCTAAGAATTCTACGTGGCAAAGCTTTAAAAACAAGGGACATATTAAGACATTCCAAGATAAATGAAAGCTGAGGGTGTTCGCCACCGCTAGACCAGTACTATAGAGATGCTAAAGAGAGTTCTGCAGATTGAAAGGAAGGAACAATAGACAATAAATCAAAGCCCCTGGTAAGGGTAACAACAGGGCTTAATATAAATGCCCGTACTATTGTATTTTTGGTTTGTAACTTCACTTCTTACTTCCTACAGAATCTAAAGGGCAAAGACATAAAATGTAATGATAAGTAAGTAGCTTGGGACTTATAATGTAGAAATAGGTAATTTGTGACATGAACTACTTAAAGGTGGGAGGACAGAGGGCCACAAGAACATAGTTTGTGTTCATGATGAAGTGAAGTTGGTATCTAAGCTAGCAATATTCTTATATATAGATTTGGGGTGCATTTTAGTTTGCTAAAAGCTGCTGGGAAAAATATACCAGAAATGGATTGGCTTTTATAATGGGAAAAGCTTACAATTGTGAGGCCATTAAAATGTCCAAATCAAGGCATCATCAGAGATACTGTCTCACCGAAAGTCAGCTGCTGGCAATCCTGGACTCCTTCGACATGGCATGGCACATAAAGGAATCTGCTTCTCTTCCAGGTCTCAGTTCAGCCTCTGGCTTCTCCATTTGTGGCTTCCTCTTTTTGGGGTTCCTCTTGAGTTCCTGGGTTCCCTCTCTCCATCTCTGCAGCTTTTTCTCTGTGGGTCTGGTGGTTTTCGCCCTCCATTTATAAAGAACTCTAGCAAGAAGACCAAGAAATACCCTGGGCCATGCCTTATTGAAGTAATTCAATCAAATGTCCTCCAACCAAACCCAGTCCAATCAAAGGGTCCCATACCCACAGGAATGGATTAGCTTCAAGAACATGATCTTTTCTAGGGTCTACAAAAAGCTTCAAAGGGGCACAGTGTGCTAAATGTAAGCCCTATTATAACTACAAGAAAATGTCAGAGCCTATGTGATCTTATAGAGACTGAGATTGGAATACAAATTGCCAGGAGTGACAGGGAAGTAGGGGGACAGGGGAGTTAATACATATGGGTATAGTGTTTCTGTTTGGGGAGAGGTGAAATTTTAGTCATAGAAAGTGGTGTGGATACTGCAACAGTGTGAATGTGATTAATGCCATTTAATGGTATGCTTGGGAGTGGTTGAAATGGAAAGTTTATGTTGTGTATATGTGCCTAAAACCGGTGGGGGCGAGTCCAGGGGCCTGTGGGAAGAAGCAGGGGTAGGGGCAGGAGTCGAGAGAATAATGGAGGCAAGACAGGGTTCTGATCAAGTCTCGTTTATTGGGGGTAGAACATGGGAATTTATACTGAGGGAAGGGAGCGTGTCCATAGGTGGTAGGCTAGTTTCGCGGGTGGCAGACGTCCAAGGAGGGGATTGGCTGAAAGTTCGTGCCGGGTCTGCAGAGTTCCCCGCCTTGCGCATGCGTATTGCTGTGGTCACCAGAGTTGTGGCGGGAAGGGGAGAACAAAGAAACAAGGAGGAAGAAGAAGAAGGAAATGGCGGGGCAGGGCTGTAGTAGTTACGAGATTCGCCATGTTGTTAGAGGCTGTAAATAGATTTCACAGCGGGTGGCTCCCCACATATATGTTCCCACAATTTCAAAAAAAGAAAGGGCAACTGAAAAGACAAAGACAATTAAACACAACACACAATCCTGGTCAGGATCCAACAAAGGAGGAGAAAAGGCTCAAAAGGACATTTTTGGAACATATAAAAAATAATGGTTTATAGAGTATAAGCTTTATATGTTACCATTTTTTTTAATTGTAAAAATTCCCTTAGCTTTTTAAAGTAAAAAATTGGAGCAAGGAAAAGTGCTTTAGGAAAGGAAGAGAATCAAAATATCTGTTGAAATTTTCAGCAATACAAATTTATTATAAAAAGAAGAAAACTATAAGTGAGGATGCAATTTGATCCTGCCACTGATAAAATATCTGAGCATTCTGTAACAGAAGGTACCTAAAAAAGATGAGTCTATAAACTAAAAATATGAAGCATAAAGTATGATTCTGTGCCATTAGCATGCAGTGTATATTAATAAATAACACTTGGAAAATTTGAAGTCTTGGTTTTCAGCTCTGATTCCAAGTTATACACTTCATATGGTTGCTTGATTTTCAAGAAAAATAATTCCCAAGGTTGAAGAGATACATTTGACTTGCTTGTCTGGGTTGGAAAGGAACAGTTTTTATACTTAGCATATAAGAAAATCTTTTTTTTTAAATGAAAGTCTCTTAAGATTTTCTTATACTTACGTATTTTTTAAGACTACTAATGAGTTGTTTTTTAAGTTAGACACTGTTTCTAGTCTAGGAAACACAAAGTGAGAAGGAAAGTTGACAGTTATTAAGTGAATTTAGGTTGTGGTTATGTTTGTACAGGAAAGTTGATGTCATAAAATTTAGTTAACTCTGGTTTGCTCATATTCTTCTTAATGCTTCATGAAACCTGAATGGCCAGATATTATAATTCTATTCATTCTCCTTATTTATGTATAGCTATTGGAAAGAGGAAGCTTATGGAATATATATGGGCAAGAACCAAAGTAGGCAATTGATTCCTTACCTACAGCAGGAGGTCAAATCAATTACTCATTGCCACAAAAATGCTGTATAAAAAATAATCACAGCACTTTAATGGAATATATAACAATAAACACTTACTTTTATTCAAGGTATGTGGGTCAGTCGGTTGGTCCTGCTGATCTGGGTTGCTCAACTAATCTCAGCCAGTCTTTCTCATGCTTCTGTAGCCATCTGGGAGGCCAATTAGTGACTAACCAGTCTAAGATGGTCTCAGCAGGGACAACTCTGCTCACCTCCATGTTTTTCTTCCATTTGACAGGCTAACTGGCCTTGTTCTCATTGTTGTGGCAGGAACCCAAAAGAGCAAGCAGAAGTACACGAGGCCCATAAGGTGTAGGCCCAGAAATGGAACTTACACTTACGCCTCGTTCTTTTAACCAAAGTCAGTCACAAAGCAGGCCCAGAGACAAAAGTTGGGGAAACAGACTTCAGATACTAATGGAAGGAACTGAAAAGTCCTATCTCAAGGGGATTGACCTAGGAAGGTGTTGAAATAAATCCGCCATGGAATGCTTAGGGGAGACTAGGTGGAAATGAGAACTGGAAACTATATTGTAAAGTTGCATTTTCATAACAAGCACTTTGTCTCTCTGCGGATTGTATATTTATTAAGGAAGATATGATGCTATCTTCTTTTTGATACTAACGCTGCTGACACATTTTTGTTTTACTTTTCTTTTTTCAGTTTTATTGGTACATATTAAAGAAGCATAAATCCATCCAAAGAGCACAATCGTGGTATTCAGTGTAATCACATTTGTCCATTCATCACCCAATCACTCCCAGAGCACTTTCATTATTCCAATAATAATAATAAACAAAAAATAAACAAAATTTATCACCTCTTAGTCTCTCTATGCCTTGCCTGCTGTACATAGCTGCTATTCTTTTTCCTTCCCTCTAGTATATTTGTATTTATATTTTGTAAAAACAGTCTTCCATAAGCAAAATAGCAATAGCACCCATACTAGCTCATGTAAAAATAGCAATAGCACCCATATGCATGTTTTACATGAGGTTTTACTATTTTATACAGTCCCATGTTACAGTTTTTAGCTTTCCTTCTAGTAATATATATGACCTTAGGCTTTCCTTTTCAACCACTGTCATGTTCATACAATACCACTGCTAGTTAGGAATACCATGATATGCCTTAACCATTTCTATTCAGTTCCAAAGATTTATAAACAAACTTTAACAATTCTGCACAGATTAATGCTCAGCTTTCCATTCTCTACCTTCCTTCTATTTTTTGGTGACCAGTATTCTAATTATTAATTCCATGAGTTTACACAGTATATTTAATTCATAGTAGCACAATCATACTGTATTTGTCTTTTTTTGTCTGGCTTGCTTTACTCAATTAATGTCCTCCAGGTTCATGCATGTTGTCATATGCTTCACAACTTAATTTCTTCTTACTACTGCATAATATTCCATCATGTGTATACAACACAATTTGTTTATCCATTCATTGACTGATAAACACCTGGGTTGTTTCCAACTTTTAAGTGCTCGTGGATTCTTCTCCAAGATAGACCATATGTTGGGTCACAAGACAAGTCTCAATAAATTTAAAAAGAGTGAAATTATACAAAACACTATCTCTGATCATAATGCAATGAAGCTGGAAATCGATAATGGACAAAAGGGAAAATTCATAAATATATGGAGATTAAACAACATACTCTTAAATAATCAGTGGGTCAAAGAAGAAATTGCAAGAGAATTCAGAAAATATCTTGAGATGAATGAAAATGAGAATACAACATATCAAAACCTATGGGACACAGCAAAGGCAGTGCTGAGAGGGAAATTTATAGCCCACACTTGCTTACATTTAAAAAATTGAAGACCTCACTGCACACCTGGATGACCTAGAAGAACAGCAAACGAATCGCAAACCAAGCCAAAGAAAAGAAATAATAATTCTCAGAGCAGAAATAAATGAAATCAAGAACAACAACAACAAAAAGCAGTAGAGAGAATCAGCAAAACCAAAAGATGATTCTTTGAGAAGATCAACAAAATCAACAAGCCCTTAGCTAAACTGACTACTGATTGTATTTTATATCTTAAGGCAGAGAGGAAAAGTTAGATGAACCCGTTCAAGCTTTTGGTATATGTCTGATTCAGCAGTTCATTTATCTGAGTAGGTTTCTCCACTGATCAGCTGAATATGGTTAATTCTTCTCTGCAATTTGTTGTATGTGAATAAAAATGAAGGTTCTTTTAAAGCTTTCTGTGAAGATTATTACCAATGTCCCTATTATATTTAACTTGTGTATATGCATCTCCCATACTATCATCCCCCCTTGGTATGGAAATAACTTTGATTTTGTCATTTTTTTCTTGTAAACATATGCTCCTCCTTCTTTTAAGAGCAGCACTTTGCTTTTTCTCTGGGGAATTACCCCTTCTGCTTTGGTATGGGGCTACAATTCAAACCAGGTCAGTGGTCCTCTCTGTTTAGGGAGTTTTAATATTTGTTCTTTGGTTTCTTCTTTCATTCTGTGAGCTAACTCATGTCCTTCCCAGCAATATGTTATTGCAAGTTATCTAGAGGTGATTTCTGTTGCTTACAATTAGAGAACACTAAAATATATATCACTTAAATTTTACTACATAAATACTTTTTCTTTACATGCAAAAGTTCATAGAATATATTACTGCTACACCAAATCCTTATCTAAGGGGTATGTTAGGTATTTTTACTTTAAAATAAGGCAGAATGATGTTGAACATTGGATAGATAACCACTCAAAAGGGATGTTGGACTGGGGAGCAGAGGAATTGGAGAATATATATGATTTGTTCATATTTCTTAACACTGAGAAGAGGCTAGATGTAGTAGAAAGGGTGTAGTCTTTAAATCTAGACAAACCAGGGTTAAAATTTTAGGTCAATTGCTTATCAGTTTATGGTCTTGGGGAAAACCCTCAGCTTTTTAACCTTTAAAATGCAATTTATAACACTTTATCATACCAATTCTGAGGAACTAGAGATAATATGTAGCATACCTACCATGTTTTAGATTTTCAATAATATGTAGATCTTCGTATTATGCATATTATATTCAACCAAGCGACTATCACCTCCTTAAAATTGTGGAAAGAAAATCTGGTTTTTCTTCTAAACAGCTGGGAATGGTAATTGGAACATAAGTATATATAGAATGTGCAAAATTCAAGCATTACTCTCAATTTAGTGTATGTGTTATATGTTTTCATTGTTTTATTTTGGTAAATATAAATAAACATTTTTAGAGAACTTCATATATTCTCATGAATTCTCCCAAGATCTCAACTCCATTTTATTAATGCTTTAAAGTCTTCAACCCCTTATTCTCCCAGAGGGGTTTTCCAAAATACCACCCTTATATTTGGGGAGAGATATTTTCTTAGTCTCAGATCTTTTAAAATATCATCTTTTTAAAAAAAAACTTCCTATATAATGTCTTAATTTGCCAGTCTGCTATGACAAATACCACACAATGGATTGGCTTAAACAACAGGAATTTATTTGTTCAGGTTTTCCAGTCTAGAAGCCCAAAATTAAGATATTTACAAAACTTGATTTCTTCCATTCTCTAGCACTCCAGTCCTGGCTGCTGGTGATATCCTTTAGATTACTTGGCTGGTGTCCAACTTCCCATCACATGGTCATGCCCTCTTCTTTCAGGCTTCCATGAATTCCAGTTTCTCTTTATAAAAGACTCCTGTAAAAATGGATTAAGACCATCCCTGACTCAGTAAGGCCACACCTTAACTAAAAACAACACCTATACAGGTCCTATTTATAATGGATTCTCATCCACAGGGATGTGGAGTAAGATTAAGAACATGTTTAAATTGGGGCATAAAATTCAATTTACCATAAATAATAATGAATATTTAAAGGGCCACTGACATGTGTCAAACACTATAGTCTTCACTTTTATATACGTATATTCTCTTCTTTATGAACAACCTGGAAGGTAGTTATTATAATTCCCTTTTTTTAAATAAAAATTTTTTGAAATATATCATTCACACATGAACACTTATAAACAATAAGTGTATAGTAAAAGTTATGAATTTACAAAACAGGCATATCATCAAAGATTCCCAAACATCTCACCACTACCAACATGTTGCATTGTGGTGAAACATTTGTTACAAACTATGAAGGAGCATTGTCAAACTCTTACTACTAATTATAGCTCATATCTTACATTTTATGTATTTTTCCTCCAACTCACCTGATTATTAACACCCTGTGTTAGTAGTATATATTTGTTATTCATGAGAGAATGTTCTCACATTTGTCCTTTTAACCATAGTTCATCTTGCACCACCAGATTCCTTGTGGTATACAGTCCCATGCTTTGTACTGTCCATTCAAAGTGTACACTTAGTGGTTCTCATTTTCATCACAGAGTTGTGCTGTCATCACCTCTGTAAATTTTAAAATGTTTTCATTACTCCGAAAGGAAAAAATCCCATACCCCTTTATACCTCCATATTGCTATCCCTTAGGATTGACATAATATCTTTTTGCCATTGCTGCAAAATATTACAATATTACTGTTAAGTATAGTCTATAAGTTACATTAGTTGTAATTTTCCCATGTATCACCATTTTTTGGCATTCTGTAAAAGGAGAGCATTCTTAATTTATAATATTAACCACAATCTTCCTCTACCACAGAAATCACTGTTATACATTCCGTAGATTATTCTTGTTTCCTTTCAATTGACATTTACATCCTCAGACTACCCATTTCAGCCACAATCACAGTTATAAATCAGCAGTGTTAGTTATACTCACTATATTATGTTACTATAAACTCTACTCCTTTCCACACTTTTACAATTAACCTTATTAATTATGCCACATACATTTTCAACCCACATTCTATTTCCTACTAACCTATACTCTAGAGTTTACCTCCATGAGTTTACTCATCATAGTCAATTCATATTAGTGAGACCATACAATATTTGTTCTTCTGGTTTATTTCACTCAACATAATATCCTCTAGGTTCATCCATGTTGTCATATGCATCCCAATTTCATTTCCTCTTACAAATGAACAGTATTCCATTGTATATACTACATTTTGTTTATCCATTCATCATTGATAGACACTTGGGCTAGTTCCAAATTTTAGCAATTGTGAATAAGCTGCTATGAACATCAGAATGCAAATGTCAGTTTGCAACCTTGCTTTCAGTTCTTCTGAATATATTCCTAGTAGTGGGATTGCTGGATCACAGAGCAAATTCTATATTTAGCTTCTTGAGGTAGTAACAAACTGTATTCCACAGAGGCTGTACCTTTCAACATTCCCACCAACAGGAAGGAGTGCTCTTGTTTCTCCACATCCTCTCCAGCACTAGTAGTTTTCCCTTTTTTAAAATAATGGCCATTCTGTAAGGCACGACATGATATCTCATTCTTTTTTTTTTTTCTCTCCCCTTCCCCTCTGCCCCCAGTTGTCTGCTCTCTGTGTGCATTCACTGTGTGTTCTTCTGTGACCACTTCTATCCTTATCAGCAGCACTGGGAATCTGTGTTTCTTTTTGTTGCTTCATCTTGTGTCACCTCTCTGTGTGTGCAGCGCCGTTCTTGGGCAGGCTGCACTTTCTTTCGCACTGGGCAGCTCTCCTTACGGGGTGCACTCCTTGCGCATGGGGCTCCCCTGGGGGGGGACACCCCTGCGTGGCAGGGCACTCCTTGAGTGCATCAGCACTGTGCTTGGGCCAGCTCCACACGGGTCAGGGAGGCCCGGGGTTTGAACTGTGGACCTCCCATGTAGTAGGCAGATGCCCTATCCATTGGGTCAAGTCCACTTCCCTAATATCTCATTCTTGTTTTCATCTGCATTTCCCTAATAGCTAGTTATGTTGAGCATTTTACCATGTATTTTTCGGCCATTTGTATTTCCTCTATGGAGAAATGTCTATTCAAGTCTTTTGCCCATTTTTTAATTGGATTGCTTGTCTTTTTATCATTGATTTGTATGATGTATTTATATAATATGGATATCAAATGCATATACGACAGGTGGTTGCCAAATACATTTTCCCGTGAGTAGGCTTCCTTTTTATTTTCTTGATGAATTCTTTTGAAGACCAAAAGTGTTTAATTTTGAGGAGGTCCTATTTATTTTTTTCTTTCATTGCCGATTCTTTGGATGTAAGGTGTATGGAACTACATCTACCAAAAGATATTTAAGATGTTTTCCTACATTTTCTACTAGGAGTTTTATGGTTATAGCTTTATATTTAGATCTTGATCCATTTTGAGTGCATTTTTGTATCATGTTTGAGATAGGGGTCCTCTTTCTTTCTTTTGGATATGGGTATCTAGTTCTCCCAGCGCCATTTGTTGAACAGACTATTCTGGCCCAGCTGGGAAGGATTGACAGCCTTGCCAAAAATAACTTGACCATAGATTTGAGGATCTGTTTCTTAGATCTTGTTTCATTCCATTGGTCTATATTTCTATCTTTATGCCAATACCATGCTGTTTTACCACTGTAGCAAAGTAAAATACTTTAAAGTCAGGAAGTGAAAGTCCTCCAACTTTGCTCTTTTTAAAAGATGTTTTTGGCTATTCAGGGCCCCTTCCCTTTCCACATAAATTTGGTAATTGGCGTTTCCATTTCTGCAAAAAAAGGCTGTTGGGATTTTTATTGGGGTTAAATTGAATCTGTAAATCAGTTTGGGTAGAATTGACATCTTAATGATATTTAATCTTCCAGTCCATGAATACAGAATGCCTTTCCATTTATTTGAGATTTCTTTGGTTTCTTTTAGCAAGGTTTTTTAGTTTTTCTGAATACAAGTCCTTTATGTCATTGTTTAAGTTTATTCTTAAATATTTTATTCTTTCATTTGCTATATTAAAAGGAATTTTTTTCCTGAATCCTCCTCAAATTGCTCATCAGTAGTGTACAGAAACTCTATTGATTTTTGTATGTTATTCTTGTATCTCAATACTTTGCTGAGTTTTAGTAGCTTTATTGAATTTTTCAGAATTTTCTATGCATAGGATCATTTCATAACTGAAGAGCTGCATTAATCAGCCAAGGGGTGCAGATGCAAAGTACCATAAATATGTTGGCTTTTATAAAGTGTACTTATTTGGAATAGAAGCCTACATACCATGCCATAAAACATAAGTTACTTGCCTCACCAAAGTCTGTTGTGACATGTTGGAGCAAAATGGCTGCCGAGAGCTGCAAGGGTTCAGACTTCCTCTTCCTCTTTAGGATCCGTGGTCCCAGCTTCTTCCAATATCTGCTGTAAGCTGGGATAAGTCTCTTCTCACTCCTGGGGCTTGTTTCTCTCCAGGCTCAGCTGCTCTGATCTCTCCACAAGGCCAGCTGTAAACTATTAGGCAATGGCTCGTCTCTCTTCCCAAGGCCTCTGCTATGTCTAATGGAGCCTTCTCTCTTCCCTCATGTATTTGCTTCTCAAGGCTCCAGCATTAAAACTCCAACTAATTCCTCTGCTGTGTAGTTTTCTCTGTGAATCCCTACCCACCAAGGGGGCAGGGACTTCACTTGGCACTGATGTGGCCCAATCAGAGCCTTAATCACAATTCAGTCAAGTGAAAGTGAAACCTCTGAATCCCATACAATCTAATATGCCCAGAAGAATAGAACAGTTCACAAACATAATCCAATATCTATTTTTGGAATTCATAAATAATATCAAACTGCTACAATAGTGAAAGTTTTACTTCTTCCTTTCCTATTTAGTTGACTTTTATTTTATTATCTAGCCTAATTGCTCTAGCTAGAACTTCTAGCAAATATTGAATAACAGTGATGACAGCGGGCTTCCTTGCCTTGTTCCAGATATCAGCAGGAAAGCTTTCCATCTTTCACTATTGCATACAATGTTAGCTGTAGGTTTTTCATACATGCATTTTACTGTGTTGGAAAAGCTCCCTCTCCATTTCTATCTTTTGGAGTGTTTTTATCAAGAAAGGATGCTGTATTTTGTCAAATGCCTTTTCTGGGTCAATTGAGAGGATCATGTGATTTTTCATCTTCAGTTTTTTAATGTGCTTTATTACTAATAAAGCTTTTATTGTATTTAAAAATGCTTAAATACCTGAGATAAAACCCACTTGATCATGTTGTATAATTCTACTAATGTGCTTTCAGATTTGGTTTGTAAGTATTTTGTTAGTATTTTTGCATCTATATTCATTACAGAAATTGGTCTGTATTTTTCCTTTTTCGTAGTATCTTTATCTGGTTTGGTATTAGGGTAATATTGGCTTCATAGAATGAGTTTGTAGCCTTCCTTCCTGTTCAATTTTTTGCAAGAGTTTGAGCAATATTTGTATTAGATTATCTTTGAATGATTGGTAGAATTCAACTGTAAAGCCATCTGGTCCTGGGCTTTTCATCTTTGGGAGATTTTTTGATGACTATGTCAATCTTTTTATAGCAATTGGTTTGTTGAGGTCTTCTATTTCTTCTAGGGTCAGTGTTGGCTGTTTGTGTGTTTCTAGGAATTTGTCATTTTTATCTAAGTTTTCTAGTTTGTTTGTTTGTTTGTTTGGTGCACAGTTGTTCATAGTATCCTCTTATGATCTCTTAGTTCTGCAGGTTCAGTGGTACTGTCCCCACTCTCATGTCTGATTTTATTTATTTGCATCACCTCTCTTTTTTCTTTGGCAATCTAACTAAGGTTTTGTTGATCTTCTCAAAGAACCAATTTTTGGTTTTTATTTCTATTCTTTCAAATTCTCAATTTCATTCATTTCTGCCCTGATCTTTATTATTTCTTTCCTTTAGCTAGTTTGGGATTAGTTTGCTGTTCTTTTCCTAGGTCCTCCAGGTGTGTAGTTAGTGCTTCGATTTTAGCTTTCTTCTTTTTTAATGGAAGCATTGTGGGCTATAAATTTCCCTTTCAGCACTGTCTTTGCTGTAGTCCATTGTTTCTGATATGTTATGTTTTTCTTTTCATTCATCTCAAGGTATGTACTGAATTCTCTTGCAATTTCTTCTTTGGCCCATTGATTATTTAAGATTGTGTTCTTTATTCTTCATATATTTATGAATTTTCTGATTTTGGTCCATTATTGATTTCCAGCATCATTCTGTTATGATCAGAGAAAGTGTTTTATGTAATTTCAATTTTTGTAAATTTATTGAGACTTATCTTGTGACCCAATGTATGGTCTACCCTGGAGAAGAATCCACAAGCATTTGAAAAGAAAGTATATCCTGCTGTTTTGGGGTGTAAGTTCTATAAATATCTATTGGGTCTAGTTTATTTATCATATTTTTCAAACATTTCCTTATTTAGCCTCTGTCCAGATGTTATTCAATGCTGAGAGTGGTGTCTTGAAATCTCAAACTATTATTGTAGAGATGTCTATTTCTCCCATCAGTTTTGCCAGTGTGTGCCTCATATATCTTGGGACACCCAGGTTCAGTGCATAAATATTTATTATAGTTATTTTTTCTTGGTGAATTTCCCCTTTTATTAATATATAATGACATTTTTCATCCCTTATAACAGTTTTGCAATTAAAACCTACTTTGCCCAGTATTAGTATCACTACTCTAGATCTTTATTTTATTTGTTTTTACATGAATATCTTTTTCCAACATTTCACTTTCAATCTGGTTTTGTCCTTAACATCTGAGATGAGTCTCTTAAAGACAGCATATGGAGGGTTCATATTTCATTATCCATTTGGTTAGTCTATGTCTTTGATTGGGGAGTCCAATCCATTAACACTCAAAGTTATTACTGTAAAGGCATTACTTACTACACCAATTTTATCCTTTGCCTTTCTGCTATCGTATTTAATATTGTCTTTTTACCCCTTAATTTATCCTTCCTAATAATCTTCATTTCTATATTCTTCTCCAAGGCTCTTGCCCTTGTTTTTACCTTTCAAGTTGCAGCACTCCCTTTAGTATCTCTTGTAATTCTGGTCTTTTAGTAGCATACTCTCTCAGTTTATGATTGTCTGTAAAGACTTTAACCTCACTCTCATATCTGAAGGAGAGTTTTGCTGGATACAGAATTCTTGGCTGGCAGATTTTCTCTTTTAGTACCTTAAATACATCATACCACTTTCTTCTCACCTCCATGGTTTCTGATGAGAGATCGTCACTTAATCTTATCGAGTTTCACTTGTATGTGATGCTTAGATTTTCTCTTGCTGCTTCCAGGATCCTATCTTTATCTTTGATATTTGTCATTCTGAATGGTAGATATCTTGGATTAGGTCTTCTCAGATTTATGCTGTTTTGGATGTGTTGTCTTTCTTGGATACTGATATTTATATCTTTCATAAGGGTTGGGAAGTTTTTGATTATTATTTCCTCAAATATTCTTTCTGCCCCTTTTCCAATTTCTTCTGCTTCTGGGACACCAATAACATGCCTGTCTGTACATTTCATGGTGTCACTCAGTTCGCTGAGACCCTGTTCCACTTTTCCTATGATTTTCTATATCTGCTCTCCTGTTTTCTCAAGTTCAGATACTCTGTCCTTAATATCACTAACTCTGTCTTCCATCAATCAAGTCTGCTGTTATAAGCCTCTTATGTATTTTTAATCTCATCCATTGTGTCTTCCATTCCCATAAGTTCTGTTACTTTTCTTTGCAGGCTTTCAAATTGTTCTATATGCTCACTCAGTGTCTTTCTTTTTTTTTTTTTTTTTTTTTTTTTTAATTTTTTTATTTTTTATTGACTTTGTAATATTACATTAAAAATATATATGTGAGGTCCCATTCAACCCCACCCCCCCAGCCCCCCTCTCCCCCCCCCCCCCCCAACAACACTCGTTCCCATCATCATGACACATCCATTGGATTTGGTAAGTACATCTTTGGGCACCTCTGCACCTCATATACATTGGTTCACATCATGGCCCATACTCTCCTCTATTCCATCATGTAGGCCCTGTGAGGATTTACAATGTCCGGTGATTACCTCTGAAGCACCATCCAGGGCAGCTCCATGTCCCGAAGACGCCTCCACCTCTCATCTCTTCCTGCCTTTCCCCATACCCTTTGTCCATTATGTCCACTTTTCCCAATCCAATGCCACCTCTTCTATGTGGACACTGGATTGGTTGTGTCCATTGCACCTTTATGTCAAGAGGAGGCTCAGATTCCACCTGGATGCTGGATGCAATCCTCCCATTTTCAGTTGTAATCTCAGTGTCTTTCTTAATATCATTTATCTCTTCAGTCATAAATTTTCCTTCAACTCCCTGAATTTATTTAGAAGATTTGTGTGATCATCATTAATTAGTAGGCTTAATATCTGTGTCTCATCAGGATTTTTGGTTTGTTCCTTTGATGGGACCATATTTTCCTGTTTCTTAATATGGCTTGTAATTTTTTGCTGATGTCTAGGTGTCAGAGTATGTTGGTGAATTTACTCTGATGGCCAATTTCTCTCTCTTGCCTTGTAGTTTATTTTCATGGCTCTTCTTTGATTTTTGTCCAACTCATTCTGAGTCTCTAAAATTACCCAACTTAAGTTATCAAAATTGGGCCAGGGACTCACTAGTGGGGCACAGATGTTTTCCTAGGGGTTCAGGACAAGAGAGACCTAAAAGCAGTTTTTCTCCTTGTGATTTCCCAGTTGGCCATCAGATGGCAATTGTCAGCAAATCTTTCCATGGAGATGTCTCTTTCAACTTCCCTTTACCTATGAATCTGGCATGGCTGGAGCCAAGATTCAAAGTGATCTCTGCTGGCCAAATTCACTGTAGAGAAACCTCTCCTCTGCTGCATACTCCATTTTCCCAAGGAGGAAGATATCTTTTCTCCTCTCTGTCAGCTGCAGTGAGCCACAGGTTTTATTCAAGCTGTGAGCCTTGAGGTTAGGTGATGGATGCCATTCCTTCCTGGCCACCCTCAGTGTTTGATAACTCACAGTTTTCATTTCAGATTCTTTGTCTTTCTGTTCCTAGTCCTCCTGGGGGTTGCTCAGCACTATCCCGGTCTGCTGACCCCCAAAGCAGATCCTTCAGGCAGCTCTTTGACCTTCTCAGTTATTTTTGTAAGAAAATAACTTACTGCCTACTCCAACGCCATCTTCCCAAAGTCTCCTGTAATTCCCTTTTTTTAAGATATCAATTATTGGCTTGCAAGGAAGACTTCCTTGGGAAGCAGACTTGGCCCAGTGGTTAGGTCATCTGTCTACCACATGGGAGGTCCACGGTTCAAACCCCGGGCCTTCTTGATCCATGTGGAGCTGACCCATGCGCAGTGCTGATGTGTGCAAGGAGTGCCCTGCCACGCAGGGGTGTCCCCCGTGTAAGGGAGCCCCACGCACAAGGAGTGCGCCACATAAGGAGAGCCGCCCAGCAAGAAAGAAAGTGCAGCCTGCCCAGGAATGGCTCTGCACACATGGAAAACTGATGCAGCAAGATGATGCAATGAAAACAAACAGATTCCCGTGCCGCCAACAACAACAGAAGTGGACAAAGAACGCACAGCAAAATCGACACAGAGAACAGACAACTGGGAGGGGGAAGAGGGAGGAGAGAGAAATAAATTGTTTTTAAATCTTAAAAAATAAAAAAGAAAGACTTCCTTAAAATCCTGTTGACCAAGCAAACCTAAATTTAGTAGGCTTATTATACGGCAGTAAGGTTGACTATCATCTTCACTTCGTCTTAATACCATCTTAAAGAGTGTGGTAACATATTTATAGAATGTTTAAAATCATCTTTCCTGGAAGGAGAGTTTTTAGGATTAGACAAATTTGTCACATAATTGTTTAAGATTGAAGGGACTTTTGGAAGATAGCAGAGTAGAGACTTCCAGGGTTCATTCCTCTTCCAAAAACAGCTAATGTACAGGTAGTAACTATCTGAAACAACTGTTCTTGGTCTCCAGAGGCCAGGGGAACACTGTGCAACACCCAAGGAAGAGCAGAACAAAGAGAGAAATACTTTACAATAATAGTTAGGTACTCCAATACACCACACTCATCAATAGAGAAAACATCTACACAGAAGGGTATTCAGAAAACTGAAAATATGAATAATATGACAAATGAATTAGACCTATTAGATACATACAGAACATTGCACCCCAAAACAGCAGAATATGTATTCTTCTCAAGTGGGCATGACAGTCTCCAGGATAGACCACATGCTGGATCACAAAACAAGACTCAATAAATTTTAAAAGATTGAAATTATTCAAAGCACTTTTTCTGACCATAATGTAACTAAGCTGGAAATTAATAACAGGCAGAGAACTGAAAAATTCACAAATATATGGAAGTTAAACAACACACTCTTAAGCAATCAGTAGAACAAATAAGAAATTACAAGAGAAATCAGGAAATATCTCAAGATAAATGAAAATGAGCACACAGCATGTCAAAAATTATGGAATGCAGCAGCAGCAGTGCCAAGAGAGTAATTTATAGCCCTACATGCCTAAATTAAAAAAGAATAAAGAGCTAAAATCAATGACCTAAGTGTATACCTGGTGGAAGTGAAAAAAAGAACAAACTAATCCCAAAGCAAACAGAAGAAAAGAAATAAACATCAGAGCAGAAATAAAAATTAAAATGCAATAGAGAAAATTAACAAAAGTAAAAGTTTGTTCTTTGAGAAGATCAATAAAATTAACAAGCTCTTAGCTACACTGGCAAAGAAAGAGAGAATATGCGAATAAAATCATAAATCAGAGGGGGCCATTATTACTGAACCCACAAAAATAAAAAGGATCATAAGAGGCTACTATAAACAACTGTATGCCAACAAATTAGACAGCTTAGATGAAATGGACAAATTCCTAGAAATACACAAACAACCTACCTTATCTCTAGAAGAAATAGAAGATGCCAACAGTCAAATCACAAGAAAAGAGATAGATTCAGTGATTAAAAACTTACCAACGAAGAAAAGCCCATGACCAGATGGCTTCACAGGTAAATTTCTACCAATTATTCCAAGAATAATTAATACAAATCCTGCTCAAACTCTTTCAAAATATTGGAGAGGAGAAAACACTATTTAACTCATTCTATGAAGCCATCACCCTAATACCAAAGCCAGATAAAAATACTACAAGAATAGAAAATTACAGAGCAATTTCTCTTATGACTATATATGCAAACTTCCTTAACAAAATACTTGCAAACCATGTCTAACAGCACATTAAAGGAACTATATACCACGATCAAATGTTTTTTTCCCCCCAGGCATGCAAGGCTGGTTCAATGCAAGAAAATCAATTAAGGTAATAGACTACAAAGGGAAAAAACACAGGATCATCTCAATTAATGCAGAAAAAGCATTTGACAAAATACAGCATCCTTTCTTAATAAAAACACTTAGAAAAATAGGAGTAGAAGGAAACTTCCTCAACATGATAGATGGCACATATGAATAACCTACAGCTAACATTGTACTAATGGTGAAAGACTGAAAGCTTTCCCTCTAAGATCTGGAACAAGACAAGAATGCCCACTGTCACCAATCTTATTCAACACTGTGTCAGAAATTCTAGGTAGAGAAGTTAGGCAAGAAAAGAAATAAAATAATCCAAATAGAAATTAAAAAGTAAAAATTTCACTATTTTCAGATGACGTGATCCTCCTGGATATAAAACATCCCAAAAAATCTACAATAAAGCTATTAAAGCTAATAAACAAGTTTAGGGAAGTGGTAGTGATGTCTCGATGTTTCTATAACTAGTAATGAGCAATCTGAGGAGAACAGAAAAATAAATTCCATTCACAATAATATAAACTAAAAGAATCAAATACCTAGGAAAAAATTAAACCAAGGATGTAAAGAACCTAGTCACAGAAAACTACAAAATATTGCAAAAAGAAATCACAGAAGATGTAAATTAATAGAAGAACATTCCATGTTCATGGATTGGAAGACTAAATATCATTAAGATATCAATTCTACCCAAATTAATCTACAGTTTCAATGAATTCCAATTAAAATTCCAACAACTTAATTTGCAGAAAAGGAAAAGCCATTTATTAAATTTATTTGGAAGGATATGGGGCCCCAAATAGTCAAAAACTTGTTGAAAAAACAGAATGAAGTTGGAGACACACTTTCTGACCTTAAAACATATTACAAAGCTACAGTAGTCAAAACAGCATGATATTGGTGTGTGTGTATATATAGACCAGAAATAGACCATCACATCTATGTTCAGTTGTTTGTTTGTTTGTTTGTTTTGAGGTTTGAGGTACCTGGGCCACGGATTGAACCCAGGACCTTGTATGTTGGAGGCTGGCAGTCAACCACTGAGCCTCATCACCTCCCTGTCTTGGCTCCCTCATCTGTTTGCTCATTGTTTTGTTTATTGTTTGTTTGTTTGTTTGTTTAGGAGTCACTGGAAACTGAATCCAGAGCCTTCCATGTGGGAAGTGGATGCTCAACTTCTCAAGCCACATCCACTCCCCTTTGTTCAATTGATTTTTGACAAGACTGCCAAGCCCACTTAACTGGGGCAGAATAGTCTCTTCAACAAATGGTGCTGCATCTGGATATACATATCCAAAAGAAGGAAATGGACCCCTACCTCACACCTTATACATAAATAAATGAATTCAAAACAGATCAAAGACCTAAATATAAAAGCTAAGACTCTAAGACTCTTAGAAGAAAATGTGGGAACACCTTCAGGATCTTGTGGTAAGCAATGGTTTCTTAGACCTTACACCCAAAGCATAAGCAACAAAAGAAAAAATAGATAAATGAGACCTCCTCAAAACTGAAAACTTTTGCGCTTCAAAGAATCTTGACATGAAAGTAAAGTGGCATCCTACTCAATCGGAGAAAATGTCTGGAAACCAAATATCTAATAAGGAATTAATATCCAGCATATATGAATATATCCTACAACTCAACAATAATGACAGGCAACGCAAATGAAAAGGGAGGAAAGACTTGAATAGATATTTTTTCAAAGAAGAGATACAAACAGCTAAAAAGCACAGGAAGATACTCAAAATCACTAGCTATTAGTGAAATTCAAATCAAAACTACAGTGAAATATTTTACAGCTACTAGAATGGCTGCTATTAAAAAATGAGAAAACTACATGTATTGGAGAGAATGTAAAGAAATAGAAACACTCATTCACTCCTGGTGGGAATGTACAATGGTGCATCCCTGTGGAGGACAGTTTGGCAGTTCCTCAGAAAACTAAGTGTAGAATTGCCCTATGATCCAGGAATCTTATTACTAGGTATATACCCAGAAGAAATGAAAGCATGGACGTGAAGAGACATTTGCACACAATTGTTTATAGTGTCATTATTCAAACTTGCTAAAAGATGGAAGCAACACAAATGTCCATCAATCAATAAATGGATAAAATGTGGTACAATGCATACAATGAAATATTATTCGGCCTTAAATGGAAATGGAGTCCTGATGATGCAACAACATGGATGAACCTTGAGGATATTATGTTGAATGAAATGAGCCAGACACCAAAGAACAAATATTGAATGATCTCACTAATATGAAATAATGATAATAAGCAATCCCATAGGGTTACAATCTAGAATAAAGGTTGACAGGAGATAGACTGAGGATAGAGGTTGGAACAAATATCTGTTCCTTAAGTTGATCAACATTTCTAATTAGGTTGATTATAAGTGTTTGGAAATGGATGGAGGTGATGGTAGTGTTAGCAAAGGCTCTGGGTTCTGGGCTTCCATGTTCTTGGTTTATGCTGCATAGAAGAATTTAAGGACTTACCACAAGGTAGGTGAGGAGTAAAGAGTTTATTAAGAAATAAGAAAAGCAAAACAGTACACAATCTGAGACCTAGACGGTGGGCATGCTGCAGGGTGAGACACAGGTATGGGGTCCCAGGTTAGGCTTTTTCAAGATCCTTAGTCCTCCCCTTTCCTAATGTTGGGGAGGGACCCCAGCTTTTTGCTGTTCTGATTGGTTGCCCCACCTGTTAGCTCTCAGGGAGCCAATGAGGAGGCCTGTTTGGGAGTTATCTGGGGCTTCCCTTTGACCCCAGAAAGAGTTCCAAATGGGACCTCATGATCAGGGTCTTACAAGATCTTTCCGGTTTTGTTCTTTAATAGCAGCCTTCCCCTCAAGAAGTTTCCAGGTGGGGTCTAATGGCCATGTTGTCTGTCAGCCATGTTCTCTGCCAGATCCTAGCCACCATCACTTTTTCACTAAACTAACCTGCCTCAAATTCCTCCCTCAGAGAATTTATACCTTTATTCTTAAGGGGAACTGAAGGGTAATGGTCATTCTTCTGTAGTTACTTCCTGCTGGTTAGGGGGTGTAGGCCCTGCCTGACAGAGTGTAAAACCCTCTGGCTATTGTATTGAAGTTGAGGGAAGAAGGGCCCAGCACCATGGTTGGAACTGAATGAAATCACCCTATGACTAATACCTTGCTCTGGAAGCATTTGGTTCTGGAAGAAAAAAACTTAGAATTTAAGAGACATGGTCTTATTAAAAGGATAAGGAAGATGGTGGTACATGGGCCCAAAAAGGGGGCCAGCCAAGACATAGTGAACTATGAGAGTGAGAAAGGCCAGGTGCCCTCAGAGGCTGCATTCTCCCAAAGGTGATGGGAAATAGCATTCTTCCTTTAGTTCTTTTATGCTGTTGGTTAACTCTAGGGGGAGATTGTGGTAGACCTGCTCGGTTTGGAATAAACTGCCAACACCAGATCCCACAGTGGTGATTATGCCTAGGACAGCTAGGAGACATATGAAAAGAAGTACTGCCCTAGACTTAAATTCACAGAAACAATATAGGCAACAAGACAAGCATATGGCAAGCAAAATAAAGAGAGCCATTCTTTTATCTTATAGGCACATTCATTAAATACTTAGAAAATGAATTAAGTTTATGAAGCCTCTTGATATATTCAGTATCTTTCTGCATATGATCTACAATAGAAGCTTTCCTTACCACTACTTTAATATGCAGATTGATGTGGCCTCTAATAGGTTTCCCTGTTATGAAGTTATTTTTTGTTATTAATATCAATTTAAGTATCTAATTAATAATGGTTTCCTGGAATTAGCCATTTAAATACTTCAGATTAGACAACTTTTGCAAACTCCTTATAACTAACCATAACCACAAAGACTGGTTACTTTACAATTAAATAAGCTTATTAAATTACAATTAGCAGCCAATGAAATTTACCTTTATCCATTTAAGAGTCTTGTCTTACATTCCTCATTCTTTTCTTTGAAAACTAGTCATTTCACTTTAGGACAGATCTATATTTCATTAAACATGAACTTAAACTTTCATTATCTTAAATATGTAATACATATAAGCTAATTTATTTAATTGGTATCCTATAAATCTAGGGATATTACACCCAAAATAAATAAAATTGAAACCATTATAGATTCTGGAAGGAATGGTCTTTTTTCCCTTTCCTTCACAGGAGGCTAAAAACCTCTTTTTTCTTAATAAAATTCTAAAACTGAATAATCTTAAAAGCCTACTGACTGCTAGGTTCTGGAATATATTATAATTGTTTAATTTTTTAAATCATAATTTAGAAAAGATTTTTCCATGACTTTCAAGGACTTTTCCTTTACTTACTGAAATTTAGTAATGGAATTACTAACCACCCTTATACTAAGGCTATTAAAAGGTTTAAACTGGGACATTACAGTACCAAACTATGATTCTTAACTCCCTGGTCTAGAAGATTGAATTTTATTTTGCCACACTTACATTACTGGATTTTATCTAGGTTCTTGGCTATGCTGCAGAAATGAATTTCAAGAGCATGCTGGGTGAGTTAGGTCAGTAATTTATTCAGGTAGGGAGGGAAGAGAAATGGGAGAAAAAAACAGAGCAGAGGTCCTAGGTAGAGAGGAAGGGGGTGAAAAGGGATAAAAGAGGACTGGTTTACAAGCTACAATTCCCCATTGTAGATTGTAAATCCCCAGGTTTTCTTGCGTGGCCACATGAAAGAGGAAAAATGGTGAGAGCAGCACACAGAGGACAGGAACAGGTCCAGAGGTGAGAGATCAGGGTAAGAAGACACTCAGCCCTCGTGGTTTGGTTCATAACCTATTAATTATTCGACCCCTTTGCTAATCGCAGGGGAGGGCTTCCAGCTGTTTGCTGTTTTGATCGATTACCCCACCTATTCAATCTCCTAGTAAGGACCCAATGATAAAGTCCTTAGGGAACACCCGGGGCTTTTCCTTGCATCCAGAAGAAGTCTTTGTTCTGGAGAGCAGAATCTTGGGGGTGGGGGTCTTCCAGAAGCCATCTTGGAGGTTACTGATGTCCACGTGGGCTCTCTGCCAGGTTTCAGATCCATCTATTAATTCCCTATCTTACTAGCCTGCTTCACTTAGCCCTTCCCTAAGAGCCCTTGCAAATAAGGGTACTGGGTAGGTTGAAGAGCTTAGGAAAAACTTTTTTCCTTTCCCCAAAATTTCTATATTCAGATTTCTATATGGCCTTTCCATCCTCCTTAGCCTGGTTTGGGCTCCAGGAATATTTATTCACATATATAAGCATATATTTAATTTTTAAAAATTTGAATAGAGCTCTTCTAAGACTTTTCATTTAATTTGATGTTACCATCCCAATGTATGAAGATACACACTGAGCAAATAGATACAAATAGGAGTTAAACACAAACACACAACTCACTGTTACTTAAAATTTTCATTCTTTTACAAAATAAGGTTAACTGTAAAATAACATTTGAAAGATCTCTTTGAAGGGTATTTCTAATTAATCTGCACTGTGACCACACATTTTTACATAAGAATTTCATGCTTCAGTTATTGGCTTATAACCAAATTGTTCCCGGTGCTTTAAAATACAATTTATAACATTTTCATTTACCTCTGAGCTTTGCTTATTTCCCATTTTGACCATGACAGACCTTGGATGAGCAATACCAATTGCAGTATATATTCACTGAAGTCATTGAAGTCTCAGTGAATCCTGTTTTTTTCATAACCTGCTGCTTTTAATAACATCAACACTGAAGGTGGGAGGCCACCCATTCCCCAGTGCACAGAGATAATAGAACTCTGGTGGCTGCTGTATTGGAAGAGTGTATGAATAACCACAAGCGTTGAGGTTTCTACCAGGCCAGCCCTGAAATAACCATAAACAAAGGCAAACTCAGTTTAGAATTATCATCACAACAGCAAACATATACCAGGGTAAGGTTAGAACTGAAGTAACCATAAACAAAGGTAAATTAGTATAAAATTACCATCACAATAGTAGGTCTAAGCTAAATCCACCCAGTTAATGCAATTTAAGCTTTTGCTGTTTTATAATATAGAGGCATCTATATAATGATTTTAACTCTGATTTAGAGTTTCCAGTAAGTTATTAATTTTAGAACAAATTTGGCACTTTTGTTTATGAACTAAGCAACTGTAGTGTAGCAGTTTGATATGGTTTATGAATTCCAAAAATAGATATTGGATTATGTTTGTAAACTGGTCTGTAACTGGGTGTGATTAAATTATGATTAAGGCTTTGATTGGGCCACATCAGTAGGATGTTGAGTCCCCACCCACACATACAAAACTACTGTAACAGAGCAGAAGAGTTAGTTGGAGTTTTGTTTTGTTTTTTTTTTCTTTCATAATTGAGATTTTTATTGGTTGTTTTGAAGATCAGCACAGACATTATGAACAATTTGTACACAATTCTTTTTTTTTTTTTTTTTTAAAGATTTATTTATTTATTTAATTCCCCCCCTCCCCTGGTTGTCTGTTCTTGGTATCTATTTGCTGGTTCTTGTTTCTTTGTCCACTTCTGTTGTCATCAGCAGCACGGGAAGTGTGGGCGGCGCCATTCCTGGGCAGGCTGCTCTTTCTTTTCACGCTGGGCGGCTTTCCTCACGGGCGCACTCCTTGCGCGTGGGGCTCCCCCACGTGGGGGATACCCTTGCGTGGCACGGCACTCCTTACGCACATCAGCACTGCGCATGGCCAGCGCCACACGGGTCAAGGAGGCCCGGGATTTGAACCGCGGACCTCCCATATGGTAGACGGACGCCCTAACCACTGGGCCAAAGTCCGTTTCCCCACAATTCTTAATGTACGTACCAAAACCCTAAAAAGCCATGTAGTTGTTTTTCTAAAGTTATTCCAGTGACTTTCCAGCTTAAAATTTGGAGGCAAGTTTTCCTTAAAAGAATATCAAGTACCAGTATTTTCAAACGTTGATAAACTGTTACATCTTTAAGTCCCACAAATTCACAATACCATACACACTACATACTCACATTTCCAATCTTTTACAGCACATTAACAAAGTTATTAGAAAAACTGGACGACCAAGACCAAGGATGTTACAGAGTTCTGAAAGGGAGAGCAAAGATCAGGGAGTGGTTTTAAGAAACATGTCTACTAAAAAACATGGGAATAGAAGTAATTTAAAATGTTCAACACATATTAAATGCGTAACTTTGATTCTAAATCACCATTTAGTACGTGTTGTATTAAAGGGTATAAAAACTGCCACCCCCAGTGGAATGTTGACACCTAAGACAGTCAGAGCCTCCCATAATTCAATATCCCACTATTTTCTGGTTGTACCAAAAAATAAACAACCAGCAAATGATTTCCCCTCTTAAAAAAAAGCATTTACACTTAAAAAAATGGGATGAGGTGGGATTCCAATCGCCTTCTTAAAAATGTTTCTTCTAGATCTACTAAAAAATTGCATTTACAAAATAGCTGATAAAAATATTCCTCTGGATTATACAAGAAGGGAGAAACAGGGACCACCGATAAGACATGGTATATGGTATTAACCAGACTTGGCTTCTTTCTCTTCTGCATCATCAGAGGCTGGACTCTCCTCATTTTTAGTTTCTCCATTTTCTGCAGGTAAATCTTCTTTAGTTTCTTGGTTAACCACTTCAGCTTGTTTTCCCTTTGCTCCCCTTTTTCCTTTTGGTTGCACTTTTTTGTCTGAAGGTTTATCCTTTCCCGCTGCCTTTTTTGGCTTCGCTTCCACTTTCACAGGAGCGGGTTTGGCGGATAGCCTCGCCGACCTCCTCTTGGGCTCCTCCTTCTCCGCCGCTTTGGCCGAGCTGACCTTCCTCTTGGGCATCTTGGTGGTGCTGCAGGATGCGGTGCGCCGAGAGCCTTCACGAAGCCGGGCTGCTAGCCGCTACCGCTCCTCCCGCCGCCCGAGCTGCTGGGACAGCGGCGGGGTCGCTGGGAGAACTGGATGCTAGTTGGAGTTTTGATGCTGTAGTTTTTGAGATGGAGCTCAGGAAGTGAACACACAGGAGAAGAGCACAGAGGAATAGAGATGGCTCTGTAGACACAGCAGAAGTCCCTGGGGGAGAGATAGAGCAAGTGACTTGATAGCCTATAGCTGATTTTGTGGAGAAAACAGAGTTGCTGAGCCCAGAGAGAAATGGTGCCCCAGCAAGAGAAGAGCCCAAGAAGCCTGAACTCTTGGCAGATGTTGGCAGCCATCTTGCTCCAAAATGTGGCAACAGACTTTGGTGAGAGAAATAACTCAGGCTTTATGGCCTGGTAACTGTAAGCTTCTACCCCAAATAAATAACTTTGTAAAAACCAACTGATTTCCGATATTTTGCATAAGCACCTTTTTGGCTGACTATCACAGCAACTAAAACAATTTTATTGGTAACATTAATGTTGCTAAGTTTTTCTGCCTTTTCAGCAGTTAATCTAATTCCACTTGTGATTTATACATCAAATCCAGTTGCAAGATAGTATTGACACTTAAAGACCCAGTTTTAGGTTACCTTTTACCACTATCCAATTTGTAATAGGGAAAATCCAAATCCGATTCTCAAGTTTCTAGGCACAAGTAGACGACAAAGTTAAAGCAAGTACAGATTAGAACAGAAGAGAGAATTTTACACATTTACTTAGCTTAGGGAAAGACTTGACTTTAGACTCACCTTAACAGAAAGCTCCCAGTGTCTGCCTAAGGCAGAAACCTTGTGTGGGGCCTTCTGGTTTTGTTTTTCCAAGAAAATCCCTGGGCAGTTGTTAGATACGGAGCTAAGGGGTCCAGAGAAACAAATTGGGCTTGCTCTGGAGACGGCATTCCATTAGTCAATTCCCACAAGAGGTAAATCCCTGAGAGGTTTTTTCACTAGAAGGACTGGAGTCTTGCCATGGAATAGGCAGGGAGCTAGGAATAGCCAGCAACTTTTAAATCATGGGCTGGAGGTGGGAAAGAGCTTTAGTAAGTGGCCTAGATCATGGTTCCCCATTCGTTCCCCTTACTAGAAACAACCAAGGCTAGACTGTAGGCTAGGACCAAGTAATTGGCTGCCATGCTAATTAAAAAATTAAGGGAAGTGGATGTGGCTCAAGTGATAAGGCCTCTGTCTACCATACGGGAGGACCTGGGTTCAATCCCTGGGGCCTCCTGGTGAAAAAGAAGAAGAGAAAGTGTGCCTGCATGGCAAATCAGTGCCCATATGGCAAGCCAAGTGTTGGCAGTGAGCCAGTGCCCATGTGGTGAGCCGCATTCCTGTGCAGCAAGCCGAGTGCCCACATGAATGTCCATGCGGTAAGCCCAAGTGCCTGCATGGCGAGCCAGTGCCCATGTGGCGAGCTGAGTTCCCATGTAGCAATAGCCGAGTGCTTGTGTGATGAGCCAGTGCCCATGCAACTGAGTCCCACAGCAAGATGATGACACAACAAAAGAGAGACAAAGAGGAGAGTCAGGTGAATTGCCACAGAGACTAATAACAGATGGCGCAAATGACAGGGAACCTCTCTCCTCTCCCCAGGATCGATTCCCAGTGAATCCTAGAGGAGAAAGATGAGAAGAGAAGACAAAAAGAGAAATAGATACAAAAGATCACACAGTGAATGGACACAGACAGCAAAAACAACAGGGTAGGGGAGGGGGAAGAAAAGAAATTAACAACTTACCTACCACTTCAAGGGTCACCCAAGGCTCCTCCTGGTTGATGGTTCACACATGGCTTCAGGCCCCGCCCAGGTGGGGAGGCAGCTTGGAGCCAGGTTCCTGCTGATGTGGAGCCTGGATTCCCATGGCCCTGCAGTGACGTGCCCTTAATGGTGGCTATTAAAAGGTGACCTTGTCCCCCTCCTCATCTGCTTCTTCTCAGTGGCTCAGTCTTGACTGTTGAACTCTGAAGGCTGTTTCTAAAAAGGGGTTAATGGAAGTTTGGAAGGCCAGAGAAAGTTTCTGCAGCTTCTTATAGATATCCAAGGCAGGCCGGAGTTCTAGGAGGATCTGTCCTTCTCTAGAGTTAGGATCTACAAGGCAATATTTTTACTGCCTCTACCAACTTTCCTTGAACTAAGGCTGAGTGCCTAGGTTCTGCCTCTGAGTAATTATCCTCAGCTTATTTAAAATTGACCAGTTCGGTAGTGCATTTCTTCATCCCTTCAAGGAGACATGACCACATGGTCTCTGCCTCTTGGATCTGTCTGTCCTTGCCTTCTCTCTTACACAGGTTTAACTGGAATTCAGGGTCCCATACAGAGCTCACTCTTGGCTGTACAGCAGCCATTTGGTGTGGCAGGAAAAGATCAGCCTCATCCTTTTTAGACCATCAGTAGGCAGGTTGTCCCAATTAGAAGCCACCCATTTTCCTAGGGGAGGATAAACAGATTCATCAGTCTTGGTGGCATCCCATGATAGATCTGGTTGAATTGACTGCTCACTGAGACCAGTATCCTAGAGCTCAGGAGCCGTGCTCACTGTCCCCACATTCTGGGGATCAGGGACCTTATGTCTCTGGGCATCTCCAGAGACTTACGGGTCTTGGGAGATGTCTGGTTCCTAGACTGAAGTTTCCAAGATGGACTTTCCCACTAGGAATGGGACTGGCTAAGGACCTTTCTTTTGGCCTACTCTTGACAAGGTTTTAGAAAGTGTCCATGAGAGAGAGCTCATTTTATGGCCCCTGTCAGTGACCAAAGTTTCACAGTTAAACCAGACATTTAGAGGCAAATAAGAAACAGAGACTGATCTGCACCTTATAGGCAAACAGCAAACTCAGCATGTAAATGTATTGCCTTCCTCCCAGCATGGGACATGACTCCTGGGAATGAGCCCCCCTGGTGCCGAGGGATTACCACCAAGTACCAGCTAATGATGTAACTAGAAAATGACCTTGAATAAAAGGGTCAACTCAGACCAGCAGAATGTCTCAGTCTACATATAATACCAGGAGTTAAAAATGCTTTTTGACCTGAATAAAAGGGGGAAATAGAAAGGACAAATGAGTTTATATGGCTATGAGTCTCCAAAAAGAGCTGGGAGGTTATCAGAGGGGTTGCCCTTATGCACAACTGAGCAGAGTCTCAGAGACAGATAAAGTAGATACAACCCCAGGTATTGGTTCTTCTGAGGGCTACAGAGACCCACAGGTTCTATGGTCATGGCAGATGGAGTTCAGTGCCATCTCAGTTGGACCTACTTTGGGTTTGTGTTTCTGTGTGATGGAGCTGGACTTTGATGTGATCTTTGCCCACAAGTCTCTCCTGTTACTTTTACCAGAACTGTAGTTGGTGCTGGAATTTAATGTATACCCAAGGGCACCTGAATCTCTGTACTGACCATGTGATAGCCAGGCCCTGAGCATCAACAGACTTGCAACTCCTACACTCTGGTTATTGGACTTACCCCACTCAGCTAACATGGAGGTGAAGAAGGTCAAACACCACACCTGGGAGCCAAGAGTGCTTACAACTGAAAGCAGGATTGCATCCAGCATCCATGTGGAATCTAAGCCCCCTCTTGATATAGATGTGGAGTGGATACAACCATTCCAAGGTCCACAGGATGGAGGAATAGGGTATGGATTAGAGTGGACTTGCTGATATTCTATTCATGAACTATTGTTGATTAGTAATTGAAGAAAATGTGGCATTGGTATGGAGAAAGTGGCCATGATGGCTGCTGGGGGTAGGGAGTGGGAGGAAGAGATATAATGTGGGGGCATTTTCGGGACTTGGAGTTGTCCTGGGTGGTGCTGCAGGGACAGTTACCAGACATTGTATGTCCTCCCATGGCCCACTGGGTGGACTGTGGGAGAGTGTGGGCTATGATGTGGACCATTGACCATGAGGTGCAGCGGTGCTCAGAGATGTATTCACCAAGTGCAATGAATGTCTCATGATGATTGAGGAGGTTGTTGTTATGGGGGGTGGAGTGGGGTGAGGGGGGTGGGGGGTATGTGGGGACCTCACATTTTTTTAATGTAACATTAAAAAAAAAGGAGTACTCAAATACAAAAAAAAAAAAGAGAGAGAGAGAGAGAACTTCAGGGCCTCCTAGGGGCTGAGTAAGGAACAAACATCAAACATCCAGGAACAGCCCAGTGTGAGCATCTCAGGGGCCTTGCTAATAAAACAAAAGAGGGCACAGACATGTTTTAATTAAAATTTTAGACTCACCAGTCCTCCACAGGGGTCAGGAAGCATTACTTGCCTCTTTGTCTCCTAGCTGGCTCACCAAATATGTTAGAGGAATGCTCTGGGTTCTGGGCCTCTAGGTTCTTGGCTATGTCAGGTAAAAGTATTTAAGGACACACCACAGAGTGCACAAGGGAGCAAAGAGTTTATTAAGAAACACGAAAAGAAAAACAGTACAGAATCTGAGGCATAGACTGTGGGCATGCTGCAGTGTAAGATGTGCGTTGGGCCCTGGGTTAGGACTTTTTAAGACCCTTACTCCTCCTCTTTCCTGATGTTGGGGAGGGGCCCCAACTGTTTGCTGCTCTGGTTGGTCGCCCCACCTGTTAGCTCAGGGGGCCAATGGGGAGGCCTGTTGTTTGGGAGTTATCCTGGTCTTCATTTTGATGCCAGAAATAGTTTCAAATGAGACTTCATGGTCAGAGTCTTGTGGGATCTTTCTGGCTTTGTTTTTAGTAGCAGACTTCCCCTCAAGAGGTTTTGGACAGGGTCTCACAGTCACATTGTCTGCCAGCCATGTTCACTGCCAGGTCCCAGCTACTTTCCCTCTTTCACTCTACTAACCTGCCTCAGTAACACATTATTGTGAGTATAATTAACAGTGCTAAATTGTGTATGAATGTGGTTAAAAGGGGAAGTTTATAGCCATGTATGTCAATAGAAGGAAAACTAGAGGATAAAACAGTATATCCTATTGGTGATGATGACTATGGTTAATAGTACAAATATAAGAATATTCTTTCACAAACTACAACTAACATACCTCACTATTACAATGTGTTAATAAACAGGTAGTATGTGGGGAAAAAATACACCTAATGCAAACTATGGACTATACTTAATAGTAATGTTTTCTTATTCTTTCATCGATTGTAACAAAGATACACCAATGCTAAGTGTCAACAATATGTGGGTAAAAGGGGCAGGTGACTTTTCTTTTTGGAGTAATGAAAATGTTCTAAAATTGATTGTGGTGATGAATGCACAACTCTGTGGTTATACTGTGATCCATTGATTTACAATTAGGATGGATTGTACGGAGACTGAATATATTTCAATAAAACTCTTTAAAAATAGTGTCAGGGAGCTGATGTGGCTCAGTGGTTGAGCACCAGCTTCCCATGTGGGAGGTCCAGGGTTCAATTCCCAGTCCCAGTACCAAAAAAAAAAAAGTTTAAGATTGGTGGACACAGCAAAGTGAGGGTTTTAAAGGAGTTTGATAAATAAACTTTGAGATTGTGGGAACATGGCCAACAGGGGTTAGGCAGATAAGGCTCAGTTCTCACTAAAACAATGGAGAAAGCCAGAGGCTGCCTTGGGGACTTGCTTTGGGGTACAGTGATCCAGGACACTGCTTCATGGCTCCTGGGAAAGTGAGAGACAGAGAGATGAAGAAGCCAAAACAAATAATCAGGAGTTATTAAACTTCCCGCCACTGGGAAGGGATCCCCTCTCCCACCCCCAATATATCAAGCGAGGGTGAAACTCTGGCAAATTCTATCTAACTGACAGGAGAGCAGACATCTTTGGATATATATAGAACAGGAAGGTGCTGGACAGTAGGGAAGCCAGGGGAACCCATGGGTTCCTTCCCCCATGTGGCACAAATACCGCACCCTCAGGGCAGATAGCCTAGGTGGAGCCACTGACTCCCCACTCCAAAGGGAGTATGATGGCAGATTCCTTGCAACCTGCAAGGAAGAGGGGCGTGGGACTGTGGAGAGTGGTTTCCCTGCAGTGAGTTTAGCTAGCTGGGTCCCCCTTGAGTATCAGAACAGACCCTGACTCAACAGGGAGAGGGGAGGGGGCTCCCCTCAGGCAGGCTGTCCTGCCAGTCGCCTAGGTGAAGGCTGCTGATCAGCAGGACTCCAACAGACTACCAGCAACCTAACCTGCCCGGGGTAAAAGGGCGGATAGCCTTCTGAAAGGCTAACAGACTGATCTAAGCAGACACATGAGCTCAGTGGAAGAATTCCTGCCTAGCACAGTTGAGGTGCCTGGTTTGATTCCAGGCTGCTTGAGAAGTGATCCACTGGGTTAACAGGCCTCCAGCTGAAACTCTATGACAAGGAACATATAGACATTGTCTTTGTATTAGTGTTTCTTGGATCTCTTACTTCTTAAAAAAGTTCCTTTTTAAAAAATTGTCCTTATTTTACTCACTAAAACCCAGTTCAAAACCTGTGGAGGGCAGGTTGCAGGGTGAATGATTGGTGAGCTCCAGCAGCCTGAGAAGATCCTTAGGGGTCTAAGAAAGAAGGCTGTTTTTCGATGCCTATCTTCGTTGTGTTTTTTTTTAACTTTTTACATTTTTTTTCTTCTTTGTCCTTTTTTAAAATGAATCACTGCTGACTTGTTTCTTGTTTGTTGTGTTTCCCCTTCCTTTGTTTCTTGTTTGTTGTGTTTCCCCTTCCTTTGTTTCTC
This sequence comes from Dasypus novemcinctus, assembly GCF_030445035.2. Classification (NCBI taxonomy): domain Eukaryota; kingdom Metazoa; phylum Chordata; class Mammalia; order Cingulata; family Dasypodidae; genus Dasypus; species Dasypus novemcinctus. The sequence continues at coordinate 65,569,006 of NC_080684.1, forward strand.
TGCTTGTTTTGTTTGTTTTTTCTTTTTATCTACCGATTTTCTCTACCTACACTATTTCTTTTCTCCCCTTCATCTTTCTGTCTTCTGTATTCTGTTTTTCTTTCATTCTGCCTCTTTTTGTTTGGTCTCCAAAGTTTCTTGTTTTTAATTCTTTCTCTTTCCTTTTCTCTCTGTTTTCTTTCTTTTTTTTTCTTTTTCTTTCTCTCTTTTCTTTTTTCTTTTTCCCTCTTCTCACCATTCCAGCCTTTAAATTCATTCTATATATTTTTATCTTTTCATTTTCTTGCTTCATTTTTTTCTATTCCACTTTTCTAATCTTATCCCTCTGTGCTTCTTACTAGTGTTAATTTTTCAGTTTCCTAGGTCTTGTATGATTCCTCTTCTATCTTTTACTATTATCATTACTATTATTCCTTTTCTCTTTCTCTCTCTTTCCTTTTCTTTGGTCTTAATCTTTTTTTCATAGACAACAACAAGGAAATAGAATAAGAGGAATGAAGTGTCAGAGTGAAACCTTACCACACACAAAAACAACAACAAAATAAACTGGATCTGATAAATGAACATCTTACTGATGTGTAATCTATTTTTCTGATGAAAGATGTGTTGGCCAGGATGGGCAAACTGTTTACCCAGTAAAATTAGTTTGCAAGAATTTCTTGAAGCAGAAGTGAAATTATGTACTAGTTTACATTTCAATCTTCCTGGACAAGAAGTACCTGAAATAAAGTTAAGCCACATTGACACAGGTGGTCTCAATTCTCAAAAACTAAAGAAACTGAAACTCCAAGAAATGAAATAATTTTCCAAGGACTATACCTAGGATAAAACGCTAGCTAGTACCATAGCAACAGGCTTCCTCTCCAAATATCTTTATATATCTCTGAAAAATAAGACTATATGCAGCTTCAGAGTTCAGTTATCAAGGCTAAGAACTAAGATTGCCTACATCGACATGACTTTACTGTTTGTTTGTGTGTGTGTTTGTTTTCCAGGAGGATAAGGCTATCCTAAACCAATAAATTACTTCATTATTTGCTTCTGGAACTTCCTGAAAATCCATTTTTCTGAACAATAGATTGTTCAACCAGCTCTATTCTTGGGACAATTGCTCCTCTGGGCAAGCTACTTCTATCAAACAATTATTTACTCAACAAGAATCTCTTCAAAACCCTCATTTCCTTGTGTTCCCCTCTTTAATTACTATACCATGAACTTTTTCCAATCCTAAACATATCCCTACTTGAAAGACCAGAATTAAGTCACTGAATCCCAGGTCCCAAATCCCTATAAATACCTACCCCAACTTCCCCTTCCAAGATATTATTATTAAGACTCTGCCAAGGTGATCCTCTCTAAACATTGTAGGTATAACTCAGCTTTGCTTGATTAACAGGTTGTTCTGATGGTCTTTTCAGAGAATCAGCAGTTAACATCCCTCAGGATTTAATATTTTGCCTTACGGATATGAGGCTGTTTAAATGAATGATAAATTGTAAGTAGACATGCCACTTGAGAGTTTATGGTGTATCACACATTTCGACATATATCACTAATTTTAATCTCTAAACAACCACATAACGTAGGTGTTTTGGTCTGCTAGGCTGCTGAAATCAATATACCAGCAATGGGTTGGCTTTTACAATGGGGATTTATTAACTTACAAGCTTACAGTTCTGAGGCCATGAAAATGTGCAAATCAGGGCATCATCAGATGAGGCTTTATTCCTGAAGACTGGCTGCCAGCAACCCTGGACTCTTCTGGAACATGGCAAGGCACATGGCGGCATCTGCTGGTCACTCCCTTCTCTTCCAGGTTTTGTTGCTTTCATCTTCTGGCTTCAATGGCTTTCTCTCCTTTTTTCCCCATATTTATCCCATTTAAAAAGAACTCCAGTAAGAGATCTTAAGACCCACCCTGGGCCATGCCCTAAACGAAGTAACCCAATCAAAATCTCACCTATGATAGATTTACACCCATGAGAATGGATTAACTTTAAGAACATAATTTTCTGGGGTCTGTTCAGCTTCAAACTGTCACAGTGGATACTATTGTTATACTTCTTTTAATTCTTAATAATAAACAGAAACTAAGAGAGGATAATTGATTTGTTAAAGATCAAATAGCAAACAATCAAACTGGAACTTGCTGTAAAGCACATTATTAACATAAATATTTTCCAAGCAGTTTGTATTCAGAACTCTGGTATAGCTTAATCTCTCCATTGTCCCAATACCATTTTCCAGTTTAGCACTTCCATATATATTGAATGTACCTGTTCAAAACTTCCTAACACTGACGTCACCATTTCTGCTTCTTATACTCCGAGTAAGAACACCTGCCTTGAAAGGAAATCAAAAGATTTCTTCTTTGACTCCCCTAATCTCTTCCTTCTCTAGGAAGCCTTTAAGTAGATCAGCATATGATCATCATCATTTGCAGTGAATAAGTTAACGATGTCTTTGCTTTTCTATATCATGTATTTTCTCTCTGAATCTATTTGCAGTCCTTGGGTTCTAAAATTTAGTCTCTCTAGTTACAGGACCCCTATAACTTCCTTGATAAAAGTAAATTTGGAATTTTCAAATCTCTCAAATGAAAAATACCCTCCACACAAAGAGGGTTCACCGGACCTCATAAATTGACCCTGTGATTCAGTTTCTTCTTGAAGGCCACAACAGATAATTGTGCCACTATCATGATGACCTCAGGGGCTGCTTTGTCTTTGTTGGATTGTTTTCACTTTACCTTTAATTTTCCTCAGCCAGAGACACAAAATGGTGCTATAGGTTATGTTCTGCACAGGGACTCCTGACAGAGTGAACCAGCAGTGACTGAAATGCAGCTCCTGCTCCCCTGGCCAAGCCTAGCCTACCCTGAGAGAAGCCTTTTTCTTATTTACACAAAGGCAGCACATGAATTAGAAGTTTCACCTGGGCTTAAATATTTGCCTAAAACTTGACTAAAGGAATAACTAAAGGAAACTGCTAGGGAAAGTAACATGCTACTGCATAATCTAGCTTATAAATATATCTCCTACTTGAACTCTCTCTCTCTTTCTCTCTCTCTCTCTCTATGCCTATTGATCTCTGGGCCTGGGTTCCTGTGACAGAAACCACTTGCCCCTACAACAGAAGAACACTTCAAACCCTAATAGATGACGTGGACAATTAAAATGAGCTTCATGGGGAAACGGACTTGGCCCAGTGGTTAGGGCGTCCGTCTACCACATGGGAGGTCCGCGGTTCAAACCCCGGGCCTCCTTGACCCGTGTGGAGCTGGTGCATGCACAGTGCTGATGCACGCAAGGAGTGCCCTGCCACGCAGGGGTGTCCCCCGCGTAGGGTTGCCCCATGCGCAAGGAACGCACCTGTAAGGAGAGCCGCCCAGCACGAAAGAAATTGCAGCCTGCCCAGGAATGACACCGCCCACGTTCTCGTGCCACTGACGACAACAGAAGCGGACAAAGAAACAAGACGCAGCAAATAGACACAGAAAACAGACAAGAGGGGGGGGGGGGGGTTAAATAAATAAATAAATCTTTTTTAAAAATTAAAATAAAATAAGCTTCATGAAGATGTATTAAGACTCTGTGAGAAACTTATTGAGCTCTTAACACCATGTCTGACACATAGTAAGAACTTAGTATTTTTTAAAATACACTTAGATTACATATATGGTACACATAATTTAGTATTAGTAGCTATTATTGTTATTCAGTAAGTCTTCAGTTTCTCTTTTCCTCTTCATCATTTCCCAACTCCACATTCAAACTTGCCAATGAAAAATTAGATTTGAGCACTAAATAGTATTTATAGGTCTTTACCTTGAGTCTTATGACAAAGAAACATACCTTTCTTCTAAGAAAATAATGCATAAATGACATTTATAAAATATTTATGGAATATTTAATAAAGTACATTTTCACATTTGATAATATTACAGTATAGAAATAAAAATTACTTAGTAAGATGAAATGCTATTCAAATTCCTGTATCATACCAAAACAAAGTTTCCAGTGTGACAGATTTTTATTTTAAAAAAGAAAGCTTTTATCTGTATAACTTTACTCTTACAGCTGTCTCCTCTAATCCTCCAGGAGTCAGAGTGCCTTGTCATTTAGCAGGAAAGAAATCAGGCTGTCTTAGAAAATATCCCTGTCCCCTTTGACTTGATGAGGGACACACAATTCTATCAGTCATGCCACATGCCAAGGACTGATTTCATTCTCTTGCATGGAAGGACTGATAACATCTGCAATTACATTTGCTTTTTAGTGCAACCTTTTATAAAGAACTAAAGTGTGCCACCAAGTGTCATTTAAACTCAATCAAGCTGGATTTATATAATGTAAAATGTGTTGGAGATAAGAATGGAGTGATATTTTTAGGTTTCCTTAAGTTTAAGCTTTATGCCACCATTAGCACATTCATTAAAGTGGCATTCAATTACGAGATGGGTTTTTATGTATATATACAGTATCAAATTAAGCAGAAGAAAATAATTTATGCTTCCGATTTTAACTACCTTTGCATTTCACAACTGTGAGAAAAGCAATTTTTACTTTTTCATTCATTTTTTGTTTTATTAAGGACTTCCTATAGGAATGTCAATTTGCTGAATACTTTTGAGGAAAATAGAGATTAGTCTGGAGAGCTAAAATGTCCTCCAGGGGTCATCATTCTCTTGTTCCAGATTGAAACAAACCTGGACCCTCTTCTCTTCCTCATCCCCATGGTCTACCAAACTGACTAGATGAGGGATCACAAACTCAAAAGCCAAGAGAAATCACACAGGCATTAATAAGAATAGTATGCTGATGTAAGGTGAAGGAAGTATGGGGACTGTGAAAAACTGGAGCCAGTATGATTCAGCTATCTATATCCATTGCTACTGCAGTCTAGCCAATTGTTGGAATTATAGGTCCAGTGTTATAAACCCTTCTTTCAAATCTGCATATTAATAACATTTTCCAATTTTTAAATATTGGCAACTAATTTGGATTAATGAAAAAGTTATATTCTGAAGGTCTATTCAGTGTAGGCCCAAAAGAAAGTAGCTTTGAACCGGAATCAGCCTAAAGCCTATCATAGGCAACATCTCACTTCTAGTAAAATGAAATAGGAGATAGAATTGTTAGGAACATCAACAGATAAAGGAGAGGGGGAAAATATCAGTTAGGAATCCTTTGGTTGCAAGTGACAGAAAATCCTACTCAAATTGGCTATTTAAAAGAAGGTAGTATTTGCTGTTTAACTGAAAACTCCAGATGGAGATCTACATTCAGGCAGAGTTGTATCTAAAAGTTCAAATAATGCCAGTGTCATTTCTCTTCATACCTTCTCTCAGCTTTCCAAGTAGTTTTCTTTATCCTCAGGCTCCACATGATAGCATTCAGCAGATTCAGGTTTGTCCATTGTAGTTGAAATGTGGCTGCCATGATTCCAGATTTCCCATCTTTACATTACACCTACTATGGGAAGAAAGAAGATCTTCAGCTCCTGCACATCAAAGAGTAAATCTCAATGAAAGAACACAAAAAGCTAGTCTCCATGTATCTCACTAGTTCCAGTGAGTTTTTTAGACAGACCCTACCTTGGATCACTGTGGCCAGGGAATGAAACCACCATTTAACTTAAGCCATTCAGAGATCCCCTGCAACAACCACATCCAATAAAACATAGGCTGAGAATAGGAAAGCGTAAATTCACAACAGATTCTTTGGGATCACTATCATAAAGAAGGGGAAATGAACTCAGAGACACAAGCAATAGAACCACTAGAGTAGGGGAGAGCCACTAAGGAAACTGAAGAAGAAAAAAGACTCCAAGTTTGTAGAGAAATAAAACAGAAAAAATGCCAATAAATGTGAAAATTCCAGAGGGTATGGGGAAGAAGGGCAAGTGCTGCAGGCATATAACACGTAAGAACACAAAATATTCATCATGTAAGTAGAAGAAAACATGGCAGAATTTTTGTTTTTATGATCTTAAAATAAGTAAAGCTTTCTAGTTAAAATGCAAAGCTCAGAAGCCATAAAGGAGAAACAGGAAAAATTTGCCTACATAAAACTTTAAAATTCTGCATTTCCATAATAACATAATATTGTTAAATATAAAACAGATATCAAACAGGTAACATATTTTCAACAGATATTACACACTGAGAAATAATAAGCTTATGTTTAAGAGCTCTCCCAGATCAAAAAGAAAGATAAACTCAATAGGAAACTGCAAAAGTTATTAACAAGAAAAAATGGCTTAAAAATATGAAAAGATGCTTAACTTCAGCAACAATTAAAGAGATGCAAATCAAAAGAAGCAGATGTTATTTTTCATATATAAGATTAACAAAGATTATAAAGTCTGGTGTTATGCAATGTGGCAATGGTATGGAGAAACAGACATTTTAACTCACCATTGTATAAATTGGTGAAACACCTTTGAAGGACAATAAGCAGTTATCTCTCAGAATTAAACAGTCTGATCTTCTGAGCAAGCAATTTGATTCCACAGATTGCATCTGTTAAAGATTTCCAGCCCAAGACCATCAGGTACATATCTGTAATCAAACTAGTGGGAATTATTACTAGTTACAGCAAGTGAGACTGTGTACCATAGAGAACTGTTGAGTGTCTCAGGAAGAGGGTCTTTTCTAACTCCCAATTATGGAATTGGACTTCGGATGATTTTGGCAGAGGAGCTGCTCTGGATTGAGTACTGACAAAAAAACAGACATTTCTATGATTGGGTATTTTGAATAATCTAATCTTGGGGGAGAGCAGACCAGAATAATGCTAACACTCTAATTAGCAGTCAGTCATATCAAGTGGGAGAAGGAAATGCTTGGTATTTTGTGGTTTGTTTTTGTCTCTGCTTAGACAAAATTATGAACTTGTCTCGTTTTAATACCCTTTCCATAAGCTAAGCAACCTTTTCTGATTTGGTGCTCCATGAGATAATGCCCTACAGGAGAACAACATGACCTAGCTGTGAATGTCAGGCCAGTTTCCAGGTGTCAGGGGCTCCTTTTTTCTTTTCCTTATCCTAATATATGCAAAGATATTTATGTACAATATACCCAATATAGCAATATTTATAACAAAACAACCTAAATATTCTCCAGTGGCAGGAAGGCTAAATAAATAAGGACATAGCCATACAAGGATTACTATACAGCCATAAAAAATGATATAAATATGTGCTGATAGGAAGAATTCTAAAATATATTGTTACATGTAAAATAGCAATTGTTCTCAGGGGTGCTGCAAGTGAATGCTGTTTGCAAAATACTTGTTTTATGCCCCTTTCAAGCCCATGATAAAAAATCCTTTCCTGATCCCTTTGTATTTAGGCAGGGCCAAATTTCTAGTTCCTATGAAAGAGTTATCAAGAAGGACATGGATTTCTTCCAGTTGTATTAGTTAGGTATTGATCCAATATCCTCCATCACTCTCTTTTCATTTTTCTTGGCTACTGGCAATGATCCAGATGGTGACCCAGGTCTGAAAATAAGAAAACCATGAAGAAGAGCCTCGAGCTAACTTGTAAAAGAGATACAGCATGATAAATAGCCTTATTAAATCACTGAAATTATGGGATTGTTTGTTACCACAGCATAGCCTAGACTATCTTGACTAATCCAATACTGGTACCAGAATTACAGTGCTAAAATAACAAAAAATGTGGCATTGGGCTAGGAATTGATATTGGTTAGTGAAAAAAATTTTTATCTGCATCATATAGTAGCAAAACAAAATTGTCACCAGCAAAAAATTAGGAGGTAGATAATATACCTATTAGAATTGAAGCCCTTAGGGGAAGGAGTTGAAAGATGCAATGTTAGCAGCATGTATTAGCTGCCATTATCTACATTTAGCAATTACAAGAAAGAGATGAGTCAGAAAAGCATAGGCTATTTTATAACCCAGAATTAAGTGTTTCCTTTCAATATGCAATTTCAGGTCATCTTTTATTTCTGAAGAGTTCTCTTGATTTTTATTTTTTAATCATTGATTTTACCTATTTCTTTTGTTTTTGTCCTCAGGATCCCTTTTCATGTGCATATTGATTTTTTTTTTCTTTTAGCTGTAACTATCACTGTTTCTCATATACTTTTTAACCCTTTATTTCTTTCTGCTCTTTACTTTCTATTTCTCTGGGTTTGTTTTTTAAATTTATTTCTTCCCCCTCCCTCCATTGTCTGCTCTCTGCATCCCTTTGCTGTGTGTTCTTCTGTGTCTGCTTGTATTCTCATTAGGTGGCTCCAGGAACCAATCCTGGGACCTTCCAGAGTGGGAGAGAGGTGATCATTCTCTGGTGCCGCCTCAGCTCCCTGGTCTGCTGCATCTCTTATTGTCTCTCCTCTGTGTTTCTTTTTGTTGCGTCATCTTGCTGCACCAGCTTTCTGCATGGGCCAGCACTCCTGTGCAGGCAGTACTCCTGCAGGGATCAGCACTCCACGTGGGCCAGCACTCCACATGGGCCAGCTCACCATACAGGCCAGCTTGCCTTCACCAGGAGGCCCTGGGCATCAAACCCTGGACCTCCTATATGGTAGACGAGAGCCCAATTGCTTGGGCTATGTCTTCTTCCCCTTTCTATTTCGCTTAAGGCATCCATTTCCTGGTATTGATTCCCTCTTGGGTTCTTCCTGATTTATTCTTCAAATCTGAAATGGCTTTTTGTTTTATTAATAATGTTTTATGTTCTATGAGCTAAAATTTTAAATAATTTTATCCTTTTCTACAATTATCTCATTTCTGATTTTTAGAATTGCAATTTATGTTGTTTCATAGCTACTAACATTTTCTTTCTCAAGTCCTTTTATCTAACTTTGAAGAACGTGGTCACAGTTTTCTTCTAAGTGCATAGTTTTTTCTGACATGCCTTCATTGTCTGTAAGGATATCATTTTGCTCCTTATTTTCTTCCTTTTTATAATAAATTTTATCAGATTGTATCAAAATTTTCTATTTGTGATTTGGATATAAAGTTTTCCTATATTAGGTAGCTTTCCTAGCTTCATGTTTCTAAATCATTCTATTATTTTTTAAAAGTATTCAAAACAAAAGCAGATATTTTTCTAAGTTCTGCTAACTCTGATTCCTTCTCTCCATTATTTATCTAGTCCTTTTCTTTCCTTTTTCCCAACTGGAGTTCTTCTCACAGTACCTTTTACTTAGGATTTGTTACTGAAAGGGAACTTTAGCAGGTTGGTATTAATAGTTCACAGAACCCAGATATCTGCAGCAGCAGCATGCTTGCCATGATTTCTTAACTCTGGGAATTTTGCAAAGCTCCCTCCTACCTCCATATGCTAATCTCTCAATGCCCTGATAAGTTTACCAGTGAGTACCTGGTGATGTGGGTATTCTTCAGCTCTCACAGCCCTCAGAGCCATGACTTCTGCTTTCTCTCACATCATTGCTGACACTGTATGATTCTTCTTAGGAGGAGTTGTGCTCACTTGTTCATATTTGGGGGTATATAGTTAATCTAGTTTTAGTTTAGTGGTAGATGTTGTCCATGTGTTTTGGATTTTGCTGTCCTAGTTCCTGTACCCATTAATAGGGAGGCACAATTGGGTAGATTAAAAAACTCTGCCACAATCTTCCCAGAGTCCTATACCTCTTAGTGTTTGAAAATATCCTTTCTCAGGATTGTATATTTATATTTTGTATTATTTAGTAAGTATATATACTTTATTATATATATTTTTACATCTTACAAAGTCTCTGTTTTCATGCAGAAATATTGGCAATATAGCAGGAAATATTACGTTCAATATCACATACCATAAGATAATAAGGATGCAGCTATGTGACACGCTCAGTGAAGAATCAGTGTAAATTCTTGAACTTCAAAATACATAAATTCCAACTTTGTATGTATTTTAAGTGACTTAAATCTCATAATACTCTAGCATCCATATTTTGGTCTTCACTCTACATATACATACACTAAGGCATGCATATATGCACACTCACAATCAGTACTCCTGGAAAGGGTGACAATTTCAAATTTTAGGGTAGGGGAAAAAAAAAACCAATATGGACCTGGACTGTCTTTTTGTTGCTTCTCATTTTATAGATGAAGAAATTGGAACTTCAAAGGGGTCAGTGGTAGAAACAAAGATGCTTTTTAAAATGTCAACAGAAGTCCTGGTATGAAGGGAGAAAAGTTACAGGAGCCCTTATTGGCCAAATTTATGTATTTTGAGCAATAAAATAAATTATTAATGATTATTATAAATTTAGTAATCAACTAAGTAGGTTTTGTGTAAGGAAGTCTAAAGTTCGGAATAATGCTCAAACAAGAAAAGTATACGTTAAGTTATAAAAAGATACTATATTATACAAGAAGAGTGAATACAGTAGAATATTTAACATTTTATTGATTTAATATATAAGAAAGTGCTAATATTTAAAATGTTAGTTAAATGTATACTTCTGAAGATTAGGTGTATACTTTCTTTGATCAAAAAAGTATACATAATAAAAAAGCTAAGTTATCCTCGTAAAAGTAGATTCGGTAGCAAGAAAAGGAAGGCCTGATTAGCACATATCATTAATCAAATTCAAAGGGTGTCTACAGTTAATTCAGCTTCAGTGGTCACACACAATAACTAAGTAAAAGGAGGGTTCAACAGGGTGTACTAAAATGATAAATTAACCAAATGTACAAAAGAGTAAACTATGCAGACACAATCTTTCATCTCCTGGGAACTGACAATTCTTGATGGTCCAACTAATTATAATAAAATACTAATAAGAAATATATAAGATTTTAATAGTACTTACAAACCATAATAATGCATTAATACAACAGGACAATGCATAGGGTAAAACTTTAAAGAACCTTTCATTTCTTCAAAAACGTCCAAGTCTCAAAAAATTAAAACTTTTATAAAGAAAAAAAATGAAAAGTTGCATGATATAATGAGTAAACTTTTATTATAAAAAGGAATTTACTAATAATTACCAGCCCAGAGTAACCTTAAACTGCTCCATCAGGGTCATGTCCCAACCAAGGATTAAACTCTTCATATCCCATATCCAGAACCTGATTAGTCTGATATGATACATATATTTTAAAGATCTGTTAATATTATTAAAGGCCTAATTGATTCATTCTTGTTTTAAAGTGTTTTAAACATCAAAAATAACCTAAAATGTAAAGTGTTTAGAAGCGTTTTTTAGTAAACAACATTTAAATATTTGGAGAAATTTACTTGGCCAAATTCATAAATTTTGTTTTATTAAAGTGTTTAAAAGATTATTTAGAAGATTTTTTAATGATTGTTTAATAAAGTCATAAGATTAATAAATTCAACATTAAGTAAAGTCAAACTTTACTATTACTCTCCCTAGCAAAAGCCTATTATACTACTAATAATTTTTAAACTACTAATAAAATTCAGGATGGAGGAAGGAGGGGAAAATTTTAAACAAATATATAAAGAAACCTTCAGGCAGTTTGAAAGAAGTAGTGATGTGCATTAATTTAGATTGGGCTCATGGAGGGCCTCACTGAAACTGTGATGTTTACGGTACAACCTAAAGCACAAAATAATGCCAGTCATATGAAGGTCTGGTGGCAGAGAGTTCTGGGCTAAAAAACAGCAAGGACAAAATTCCTATAGTCAATGCCCTCTGCTGTAAACAAGACATATAAGAAGGTCAGGATGGCTGGAAAATAATACTTGAGAGTTAAAATGATAGAAGATAGGGATTTTATTCTAAGCACATTGCGAATTCATCGCAGTGTCATACACAAAGGAGTCAGGACTTAATTAACATGTTAGTAGCTATTCCTGTTTGGGGAGTAAATTGTTGATGGGCAAGAGCGGAAGATGGGAGATCAGTTCTCTTTCCTTGGAGCCCAGTTTGAATGCACCCTTGGCCCATGAACCTGAATGGTGATCACATCTCTTTACACTTTCCAGCACGATGTTACTACTGTCTTATGATATTCATTATATTCAGTCTTGTATTTTAGGGAGGTTTAAGTTTCATTTTCCCTAGGAAATTTTGGGATATTAACTTGCTTATCTTTGCATTTGTAACAGTCTAAATCGGTGTCTAATACAAAATGAGTATTATATGAGGATAAAGGAGTAATTTATTTCCTTCAGTGACAATCCATAGAATCAGTTCAGCCTCGGCCCACATAAATGTTGGACAAATTAAAGAATAAATTACTGTTGGTATCAAAATTAACCAAATGCAAAAACAGTGGGAAAAAGGGTGTCTCGACTTTTAATTCATAATGTCTGTTCTGGATGGAATAGAGAAAATAGAACTGTTCAATGTTTTTAAAAGAGTTTAATGAATCTGGGTGGGAAAAATAAGGTTGAAAACATTGCTGTCTGTTTGACTGACAAAGTTCCTTAGGAAAAAACGAACACTTAAGCGAATAACTTTGGTATTGTTTGTTGGTAAAAAAAAAGAAATTAAGAAAGCACTCTGCAGACAGTAGTAAAGAGATAGAATGCCATATACCAGAAGAGAATGAACTGAGCAAAGGAAGGCCATGACTAAGGAGATGTTTTGGGGTTAGCCCTGAACGGTGACCAGAGGATGAGAAGGACAAACACTGCAGAAGTATATGGCATAAGAACTGTTAAGCAATCAAATGAGCCTCCAAATAGAAGCAAGGGAAATCATCACATTCTATAAAATCAATAACATATAAGTCTGATATCATGGGCTTATTTGCCCAGGGATAACTGTGTTAGAAAAACAAAACCATAAGAAAAACACAGTTTTAGGCACAAACACCAAAAGAAGCATTAGCTATCTTCTACTCTAAGTTTCTTATTCTGTTCATGAGGAAAATGAACTACAAATATATGAAATAACATGCTGAAGCCACACAGCTAAATAGTAGAAATATTGAAATCAGAACTTAGATCTCCTAATTCCTGGTCATTGCTCTTGCAAATATAATCTGCTAACTGCATGATTGCAATACGTTGCCTCTTATTTTGTCATGGTGCTCTGAATCCTTTCGGGAAAATTCACTCTTGCTAATTGTCTGCTGTCTTGGGGTACTTTTGTTCAAGATCTACCTCCAGATAGGACTGGAGTATATGATCAATGCCTACATGAATCAGATTTCTTCTCTGAGACTTTGAATCCTAAACATACTAACACTAGCACAGGAAAAATGGTTGGAGCTGAATCAGCACAGCAGCAGCCCATTGACAAGGCTGTCAGTTAAATTCAGCTACTTGCATTCTGGAAACCACCTCATTTTTGCTCCTGTTGAACCTGGGTCTTTCACTTTTGGAATTTTCACGTTATTCTCACCAAGTTATTTATCTTATTATTATATTTTTATGCTATCCTTTAGTATAGCAGGGTTAATTTCTTTTGCTTACAACCCTTCCTCTTCCCCCCAAAAAACCCTAATTACTGTTATACTTCTAGGAATTCACACATGTCAGAATATGAGACGAGAAATTAAAGAAGTCATAAAAAGATGACAAAACTAGCTTGCATGAGGTTTTATTATATTAACAAGACAGAAGCAGAAATCCAGATTATGGATATGTATCTGTTCATTCGTATACTGGTTTAATGCACTTGTATTAAGTACCTACACTGTGTCAGACAAAGGTGAAGTAACAGTTGGTGGGCATCCAAGTGAATGGCAATTAAGAGATTTGGAAGCAAGTATCAGGGACCCAGGTGGATAAAGTTGGACAGCTAGAAGCAGAGAGCAAGAGCAAGGATCCAGGAACCACTAAATTGGGGCAGAAAGGTATTAGAGCAGGATCAATAAGACGACAACCACCTGGCTCCCTGAAGCTACCTTATTCCTGTCCCTTTAACCTGGTTGTTTTACTCGTCCTACAATTCTAGAAATTCGAAATTGATATCTGAACACAGGGCACAGCTGAGTAGTCCATAGGTATAGCTAAGCACAGAAGGCACAGTGAGATTATTATACTATCTTTCTCTCTCTTACCTGATCCTCCTAGCTCTATTAAAATGTCACTGGAAAAATGAAGTCCAGAAGATGTGACTGGAATTCTTGCCCTGGTTTTGCATTTAGAGCTCTTGAGCCAGATAGTTCATGACTCTGGACTTCAGTTTCATTTTGTGTACAATGAAGAAACAACTCATGTTCTGTTTACTCCCTGAGTTGTGAGAAAAACCTGAGGAAATGGATGTAATAGCTTAGTAAATTGAGAAAAAGTCCGAGAAAAAGGTTTTACCTTTGGCATCGTTTCTAGCTTTTGTTATGAACAGCCATTTTTCAGTCATGGCAGAGAGAGAAGTTTTAAATAACCAGTTAGCTAAAGAAAAGGAGATTGTGACTCTTCTTGCAACCTCAAGGCCAGCCTTAAGTTTATACAATTTCTAGAAATGATAGCAGAGGGTCTGAGAAGAGTTTTGACAAAAATTAAAGCATAAGAAAGGTGTATCTAAGAAATTAGGAGAGTATTTGTTCAGAAAATATATGTACTGTTAGAAATAGGCTCTTTAAGGATAAGAACATGTATTTATTTCTGAATCCCATGCATTTACAATATTGTTTACCACAAAAAAATACTAGTTGAATAAATAAGTGAATGAAAAACATTATCTTGCTTTAGGCCCCAGATCGATACTTGATTTTTTAAATATTTTATTAGAGAAGTCATAAGTTTATAGAAAAATCATGCAGAAAATACGGAGTTCAGATATATCCCTACACACACATACATTGTGTTAGTGTCTACCTTTTTACAATTGATGAAACAATATTATTATAAGTTTATTATTACATATAATCCATCGTTTATATTAGGGTTCACTGTTCATATTGTACAGCTTATAGTTTTCTAAAATTTTGTTCTAGTAACATAAAACTTAAAATTTTCCCTTTAACTACACTAAATATAAAATGCAGTAGTGTTAATTAAATTCTCAACATTGGGAAACGGACTTGGCCCAGTGGTTAGGGCGTCCATCTACCACATGGGGGGTCCGCGGTTCAAACCCCGGGCCTCCTTAACCTGTGTGGAGCTGGCCCATGCACAGTGCTGATGCGCGCAAGGAGTGCCCTGCCACGCAGGGGTATCCCCCACTTAGGGGAGTCCCATGCGCAAGGAGTGCGCCCCGTAAGGAGAGCCGCCCAGCGCGAAAGAAAGTGCAGCCTGCCCAGGAATGGGGCCACCCACATGGAGAGATGATACAACAAAAAGAGACAGATTCCCGTGCCACTGACAACAACAGAAGCATAGATACAGAACAGACAACGAGGAGCGGGGGGAGGGGGGAATAAATAAATAAATCTTTAAAAAAAAATTCTCAACATTGTCCTACCATCACCACTATCCATTAAGAAAACTTTCCTTCAACCCAAACGGAAATATGATACTAATTAAACATTGCTTCTCATTCCCTAGCCTTCCCCAGTCCCTGATAAACTCTATATTAGTTTCTGACTCAATGAATTTCCTTATTCTAATTATTTCATATCAGTGAAATCATACAATATTTGTCATTTTTGGACTGCCTTATTTCACTCACCATTATGTCTTCAGGGTTCACCCATGTTTTCGCATGTGTCAGAACTTCATTGCTTCTTATGGCTGAATAATATTACATTGTAGGTATATACCACAGCTTGTTTATCCGTTCATTGGTTGATGGATACTTGGGTTAATTTAACCTTTTGGCAATTGTGAACAATGCCACTATGAACATCAGTGTGAAAATATTTGTTTGAATCCCTGAGTATTAGTCAGGGTTCTTTTGGGAAACAATCAACCCAAGATATCTGTAAATAGTATGAGATTTGTAAGATTCTCTCATGTGACTGTGGGGATGCACAAGTCCAGGTTCCACAGGGAAGCTGCGAACCTGGGGCTCCCATGATAGTCCAATGAAGGTCCTTGATGAGTTTTTGGGAGATGTTGGGTGCCCAAAATGAGCGGGAAATTCTCTCTGAATGCTAAAATCACTTCCCCTTTTAAGGCAGTCAACTGATTGGATAAAACGTCACTCATTGCTGACGGCAATCTCCATGGTTGATTAGATGTAACCAGCCATCTATGCCCTAAACTCACTAATGTCTAAAGCCCATAATTGTACTTGTATTATAATTAGCCCAATGCTGCCTTGACCAAATAACTGGGCATGATTACCTAGCCAAGTTGACACATTAGCTTAACCATCAAACCCTGCTTTCAATTATTTTAGGTATATACCTAAAAGTGGAATAGCTAGGTCATATGATAATAATTCTATACTCAAGTAACAAGGAACTGCCAAACTGTTTTCCACAGTGTCTATACCATTTTACATTCCCACTAACAATGAATAAGTATTCCTATTCACCAAAATCATCTCCAGCACTTGGTATTTTTCACTTTTTAAATAGTGCCCATTCTAGTTGGTGTGAAATAGTATCTCAATATGTTTTGATGTCCATTTCCCTAGTTGCAAATGGTGTTGAGCATCATTTCATGTGCTTTTTGGCCATTTGTATATAATTTTCGAAGAAATATCTATTCAAGTCTTTTGCCCATTTTTAAAATGGGATTTTTGTTTTTTTATTGCTTAGTTGTAGGATATCTTTGTAACTTCTGTATATTAAGCCGTTATCAAACACGTGGTTTCCAAATATTTTCTTCCAATCAGTAGTTTATATTTTTACTTTCATGCAGAAAAGCTTTCCATTTATATGAGGTATCATTTTTATCTAATTTTTTTTTCTTTTGTTATTATTTTGGGTGTGAAGTCTAAGCACTCATTGTCTTACACAAGGCCCTGAAGATGCTTCCCTATTACTTCTTCCTGGAGTTTTGCTTCTTATATTTAGATCTTTGATCCATATTGAATAAATTTTTGTATATGGTATGAAGAAGGACTCCACCTTCATTCTCTAGCATATGGATATCCAGTTTTCCCAGAACCATTTGTTGAAGAGACTATGCTTTCTCCATTGGGTGGAGTTGGCACTCTTGTTAAAAAATCAGTTGGGAGCAGAAGCAACTGTGGCTAAATCAGTTGCGCTCTCATCTACCCATGTGGGAGGCCCTGGGCGCGAGGTTCACGTTCCAGGGCCTCCTTGTGAAGGCAGGCCCACTCGCATGCTGCAGGGGCTGCAGAGTGCTAGCTCAGCCAGGTGATGCAACAAAAAGGGGAGACAAGCAAAAATGCAGAAGAGCATGCAGCGAAAAGACAGAGAGCGCAGACAAGCAAGCCAAAAGGGGGGGGAGGGATAAATTGAAAAAATAAATACAGACACAGAAGAACACATGGCAAATGGACACAGAGAACAGACAGCACACAAAAAGCTGCAAAGGGGGAAGATAAAAAAATCATTTGGGGGAAGTGAATGTAGTTCAAGCAATTGGGCACCTGCCTACCCCATGAGAAGTCCCAGGTTCTTTTCCTGGTGCCTCCTAAGAAGACAAGCAAGACAGTGAGCTGACATGATGGGTTGGTGCAACAAGATGACACAATGAAGAATAACCACAAGAAAACACAATGAGAGACTCAAGCAGGAAGGGAAGTGGCTCATGCCATTGGGCATCTCCTTCCCACATGGGAGGTTCCCGGTTCAGTTCCCAGTGCCTCCTAAAGAAAAATAAGACAACAAGCACACAACAAACAGACACAGAGAGTAGATAGTGAGTGCAAAACAATGAAGGGGGGAAATAAATAAAATAAACCTTTAAAGAAAAAAAATCAATTGGCCATAGATGTGCAGGTTTTGTTCTGAACTTTCAATTCAATTCCATTAGTTTATATGTCTGTCCTTGTGCCAGTGCCACAATGTTTTGATTACTGTAGTTCTGTAATAAGTTTTAAAATCAGGAAATATGAATTTTTCATTTTTGTTCTTTGTTTTCAAGATATTTTTGGCTATTTGAAGCCTCTTACCTTCCATCTAATTTTGATGATTGACTTTTCCTTCTGCAAAGAAGTCTGTTGGAATTTTGAATGGGGTTTGTTTTAGTTTGCTAAAAGCTGCTGTGAGCAACATGCCAGAAATCAATTGACTTTAACAATTCAAATTTATTAGGTGAAAAGCTTACAGTTCTGAGGCCATGAAAATGTCCTAATTGTGGTATCATCAGAGATATTTTCTTCCTGGACCGCAGCTGTCGGTGATCAGGCATGTGGCACACAACTACTTTTCTCTCTCCTCTTTTGTAGGCTTCTTTGCTTTCAGCTAACATGGTTTTCATTCAGTTTCTGGGTTCCTCTCTGTCTCTGAAACTTTCTTCTGTGTCTGTGGTTTTTTATTCCTCCATTTAGAAAGACTCCGGAAGGAGGATTAAGACTCACCCTCAGCTACTGTCCTACTGAGGCAATGTAATCATATGGTCCTTCACTATTTTAATCTAATCAAAGGTTCACAGTAGTTTCAGTTGAAGAACATAATTTTCTGGGGTTCACAAAAGACTCAGACCAACACAGGGTTGCAAGAATCTATAAATTGTATTAATTAGAATTGTCAATGAACACAGAATGTTCTTCCTTTCACTTCGATCTTCTCTGATTTCTCTTAGAAATGTTTTGTAATTTTCCATGTATAATTCCTTTAATCTTTGGTTAACTTTATTCCTGGATATTTGATTCTTTTAGTTGCTATTGTAAATAGAATTTTTTTTCTTGAAGTCCTCTTCAGATTGTTCATTATTAGTGAACATTTTTTTGCTAGAATTAAATCTAAGATTTGAAAAGATGGAAGAAAGTTAGAGACACCCATATTCTTACTTTAAAAATGGATATTTGAAATATTGGTGATGGCAATATATGAAGAGTATGAGCACTAAGATGAATTATTTTAAGTGATTTTAGAACACAGTAATTTGAATACATACCTAGTGTGATTTTGTCTAAGGACAAAAGAAAATCATAAAAAGCACTGGACTGCATTGAATGATCATATTTTTCATAATAATATTGATATTCTTCTATTGAAACTGCTAATTATTTGTTGGAGGATAAAGCAAATAAACAATTGTGCTAATGTATTTAGGAGCCAAGATTTGTAAAACAAAAGAGAAATACAAAATCAGTGGAATTAAGCAAAAGTCATGTAATTGTTTAAATTGGTTATATCAATACAGCTGATTTATTTTACTCTTTCTGAAAGTATTGGGAAAAAACCTTATTTCCAATGGCAACCTATATCAATTAGTACTCCACAGCACAGATTATGATCTCTAAATATTAATTCTTATTAAAAGGATCTAGGGATCCCTGGAGAACTGACTAATTCCATGTCTGGGACAGGAAATATAAGCTGAAAGCGAAGAAGCTATCCAAGACTACTAGAATCATATGAAGTTTTCAGGAGCCAACTTGAAGACATTCTCACTGGCCTAAAATGGAAAAAAATAAATAAATACCACAAAGAAATATGACTACACTGTGTAAAACAGATCAAGTGTGTAAAAATTCATGAATTCTTCATGATGTTTAAAAAATCCACCCTCTTATTCACGAAGCCATTGATTTATTATTATGAAAATTCGTAAATAAAGGAAATAAATCGAGTTTACGCTGTCTTTTCTGTACAAACTGTATCTCTGGGTAACAAATAGTTAATGTGGCAAGTTTCTTTATTGTAGAACAGATAAATTCAGAAGGAATAATAAAATTAGGAAGGTCAACATTTTAAAAACTTCAGTGAAATAATAGATCTGGTCAAAGATCATCAGCAACTGCTAAAACCATTAGGCTAAAGGGTGATGGATTAGGTTATAATAGATGGATTAAACTGACATTCTTGAACCCACTGATTAATGTTCACATCATTAAAAGTAGATGCCCCTTTTTAAGTGATGCTGTAGGAATAACACAGAACCATCCATGAAATATTGCTGCCAAAAAAGTTTTATTAAACATGAATTTCACTAAGCCTCCAGGTCTAACAACCAGTTTTATAGGCAGTATATAAAGATACACATTAAATGGCACACAAAATGACACACCAAATTCAGGTGTTCCATATTTTATTTTCTCTTTCTTCACTTAAGGAAAACTTAGTGTGAGTTATCATGGAAATGATATGATTATTATTTTCAAGGATTATTAAAAGTAATTGAAGTAAAAAATCATCTCAAGAAAGGTATTTGTCATTATTAATTCACGTATTCAACCAAGATTCATTGGCCTTTGGCTGTATGTCAGGCACTTCACAAAGTATTAAAGATTCAGATATGCACATTAGAGTATCAGTCCCAGAGGAGATCACTGTTCTTTCAAAGACTCAGACTCTATTTTAAAGATGAATTAAATGTGCCAGAACAGTGGGAATGGAGTGCTTGAAAGAGTACTGACCTAGTTACCTGAATATCTGATAGCTGATAAAATAGGTATTAGTTTTGATGAAGGGCCATATGAAATGGAACGGCAAGAGTTTTCTTTTGAAAATTAAAATGTAAATTTTTATATTGCTTCATAACATGGTTTTATTCTTCAGTTTGTTCATGGTTTCCATGATATGAAGGTCAAGTTTACGTAGAAATTTTGGAATCCAAAGAATAATTGGAAAACATCTTAGCTTTTGAACATGAACTTTTATGAATTGTTTAACAGGTATTTTAGTTATAGACCTGCTTTTAAAAAAGGAAACACTGTGGCAGATAAATGGTTTTACAATGAAAATCAAACAGAAGAGCAAGATATATTTTGTGTCATTAGACATAAATGAATTTCTAGATGAGTCAGCTGATATTTAAAATTTCAAAAACAAGTTTGGGGGTGTGGGAACTCTGTAATTTCAATCTCATTTGACAGGATCCAACATGGAGCCTCTGCAGTGGTTACTTTTTCCATATCAAGCAAAGAGAGCATGGCCAGTTTTGTCAAGTAACTGGAATAATACATCACTTTTGTAGTGGAACTTTAGTGGCATAGCTCTGTGCAGTAAGCATTTTTCTATCATTTTGGCTGGGAAGAAAGCTCAGGAGAGTCCGTCGTCTTTGAAATAATTGTGAAAAAGAACACTTCATATTCTGTAGAATATGTTTTTAAACAAATTGACTGAAGTTATAAGAGCTTTGAAATATAGGTCATCTGAATGTCCTGGGGTTAGAGAGAGTTTAACTTGCTTTCAAGAAGAATCTTTCTATTTTACTGGTCCTGAAAATAGCCTGAAAGTATACTTCTGCCCTTAAACGTGTGTCACAGCCCTACATTTGGAGGGATAGACCAATCTAGTCATTTGATTCTTGCAAAAATGACTCTCTGATTTTCATGGAGGGAACTGGCCAATAGCCAGAATAAGGAGTGGACAAGTAGGATACCAAGAGGCAGACTGACTGGAGATACTCTGAACATCTGCCTGGGAAACTATTTCAAGGAAAGCCCTAAATATCAGCTATTACTATGAAAATATAGTGGACAAACTTGGGATTTTCTATTATGACAGCTTGGTGCTAGATGGACCCCAGAAATCATGCCCTTATTGCTAATCCATTTCTGTTAGTGTGAACCTATTGTAGGTGGGAAACTTTGATTAGATTACTTCAGAGGGCATGACCCAGGGTGGGTCTTGAGCCTCTAATTGGAGCCCTTTATAAATGGGATAATGTGGAAAGAGGGAGCTGCAGAGATAGAGAGTAACCCCCAAAAGCTGAAAGAGTAAGTCCCTGAAACCAGAAGCCAAAATCAATGGAACCAGGAGAAAGAAAGACACTGGAGCAGAAAGAGAGCCACAGGAGCAGAGAAAAAGCTGTAGGAAGTCAGAAGCTGAATGCAACATGACCCAGAGGATAAGAGAGATCCCACCATGTGTCTTCCCATTTGACAGAAGAGTCCAGGATCACCAGCAGCCATTCTTCAGAGTGTTACATGATGCCTTGCTTTAGACATTTTTCCAGCTTCAGAACCATAAACTTATACACTAATAAATCCCCATTGTAAAAGCCAACTCATTTCTGGTATATTGCCTTGGAAATCTTTAGCAAACCAAACATCTATCTAGCACCCCTGCTCTGGGTCCTGTCTCTTTTCTCAGTAATTTCCATGGTTATCACAGGAGCTGCCATGGATAGTTTGATTTTTTTGTGACTTGATTGTAAATTATGAACCTTGTAACTTGTCAGTGGCCATGGTTCTTGCCACATGGATAAAACACAGAGATAGCTGACCAGAAAAGAGAAAGAGAGCAGAGGTGTAATAGAATAAGATAAAAGACATAGGAAATAAAATCCTGAGTGGTGGTATGCTGGAAAATGCCTAATAACCAGCTCTCCAGTTTTGTTTGTTACATTTTTGTTGTTGTTGTTATTGTTGTTGTTATTGTTTTTTTTAGAAAGCCTGACTGTAGCATTTGCCAGATTCTGGGATGTAAATTCTTTTACCATGTGTGATTTCAAATGACTGTATGATGTCATGCAACATGAGTTGGGAAGAGATTACCTATAGCACATCATTATATTTTATTCCAACATATAGATGCAGTATATTCAAATAATTTCAAAAGCATAGATAGTAGTAAAATATAAAAGACAATAGTAAAATAATTAGGAAATGATGCAATTTGATTTAGTCCCTAAATAATATATTTTATTAAGTTAGCATAGTTTAATTTTTTTCTTCTAATGGCTGTGTATAACAAGCAGCTCACAAAATTTCTGAATTTAGCAATCCACTCCGGTGAGTTGGTAGAGCTGGTCTGACACACCAGTGGTCTTGATGGTATATACATGCCTGTTTCAGTTGCCCCTGAAGCCCATCACCCTGTCCTTATCCTCAGATTACCTAAGAGAGATCAACTTCTTTATGATAAATCAATGAAACCTCTGTCTCAGGTTTTTTAGAGTGATAAAATGGTTTGAATGATCTCCAAAGGTCTTGGAGAAAAATTTTTATGCCATAAATCAATAAGTAAAAAGGAATGCGTTGAGCCCTTTGAAAGCAGAGTGTTAACTCCAACTGGTGGGGAAGGGGAAGTCAGAAAGATTTGAAGAAGAAGAAAAATTTGATGCTGGCTTTAAAGATTGAGGGGTATGTATTAAGACAAAGAGGGGCCTCTAGCAGTTGAGCAGAGAACCCAGATAAGCCCACCCTAACTTCTGACCTACGAGTAAATAAATGAGTGCATTTTAAGCTGGGAAATTTGTGGTAATTTGTTACAGCAGCAATAGAAGACTAATACAGCCAGCTTAAGAAAATTTCATTAGATCTTGGAGCTGGACTCAGTATCTCTCCGCATTGTATTTTGTAGGAGTCTTTTTCTTCAGAGGGGTTGTACCTGCTGACCTAAGGCTAGGTCTGCTTCTTGGTGTCTAGAATGTGTAAAGATGTGAATGCCCTCTTTCTCTACACAAGTTCTGCGCCACATAAGAAATAAGACAAATGATTCATAGAGAAAATAAATGTCCCCTTTATTAAGGGAAGATGTTCAAAATATTTATCAATCTCTATGGTAATATAAATTAATATATCAATCAATATTTAAAATTGATCCCCTTTTAATTCTCTAAATAAACAATATATTACAAAATGCTAAACAAAATTGACCTGTAAAACAAACCGTTTGTCATATAATTCTAATAATTTCCAAATTATTTGTTGATTTTTATAATTATTGGTGTAATCTATTTGACAGAGTTGTAACCAGTTAAATAATGCCTCTGTCTAAGCCATGATGTAGGCGTTCCATTAACCTTTTTGCCTTCCCTGTTCATTTAACATTGATTAGAGGACTTGTAATTTAATAAACAGAAAATTTAACTTAATATCAGTTATATTATTAATGGTACTAAATGCAGGTTATGCTTCTGTTGAAATAATGCAATTATATTTTTAAAATTTTAGTCTTGATGCTGAAAAGTTTTTTTAAACAATCTGTATGGTACTATAAATTAATATATCTATAAATATTCTAATAGCTTCCCTTTTCTTCTCTAATTCTATCCAGAAATTTTGTATATTCATTATCTCTTTTATTGACTTAGTCACAGGAAATAATTTATTGAATTTTTAAAGTAGGCTTAATTTCAAAGACTTTTCTGATCTCACTATGAGGGAAACATGACTCGTCATCTTGAGCTCTAGTTTAACTTATATTATTAATTAATATCTTAAATTATAGCTACCATTATACTATTTACCAAACAGAGAGATAAATATTTTAATATTTTAACTGTTAAAGTTATACTACTATGTTCCTGCTGAATATCTAACCAGTTTTTCTTGCTAATAAAAGTGACACTAGAGACTATGACATAGGTGAGTGGCATCAATGGGCTTCCTTACCTGGAGCACTACACTTAGACAAACTTAGCCACTCAGTCACTGACAATACTAGAACACTACAAACTACCCATGGGGAGAGTAGATGAGGAGAGTGGTGTGTTGCGTCTGGGAAACAGTGTACATAGAAGCAAGCATAAGAGCATCTAGCTCTCAAGGAGAGAGTCAAGAAGAGGGTGAGTTAAAGATCCTTATTCCAAATTCAATTGCCAAGTAACTTTCCTCTACTATGGAAAAGTGAGCAGCATAGTGGAGAGATGCCATGCATTTCATACTCATGTATGTCCCTTTCTTAGAAGGACACATGAGGTGAGGGGAAAAAAGTATTTCCCACGTAATATTGCTCAGAATTCTGTTTTCTCGACCAATTTGGCTTGAACCTCTGACCAACCAGGGTGTGGCTATTGCTCTCAGGGGAGGAATTTATTTAAGAAGTCCTACCTCAGCTTCAAGGGGCCATTGCCCCAGTTAGCACCACAGCTCCTTTGAGCAACAGCCAGGAATGCTAATGGGCAAAGTATATTTGGCTCCTTGGTGTTTGGAAATTTGCAAGAACAACAAATTAATTCATTAACTCCAAGGACATTCTCTCCCAGGGATAGAAATTCATTCCCAACTCTAAAGACTAGCCTAAATTATGTCGAACTACACTTTCCAATGAATTAATCAGAGGTCCTCAAATGAGATAAAAAGACAACATAAAACAAAATTGCTAAAAATATTGAGTAGCCTAAATTTCAATATAAACGTCTCCATTATGAATTTCCAGGGAAAAGTAAATTTAAAAAATGAAATCTTGTTGAAAGTTGTAGTAGAAAGACATAAATTTAGAAATCAAATTGTCTTGTAACTTATGAGCTAAAAGCCCAAAGAAATGAAGGTACAAAATCTGTAAGTTATAGTCCAAAGGAATTAAATTTTAAAACCAAATTTATGTGTCCCTATAAATTTACGTTCAAATAAATTTAAGTTCAGAATTCATCTTTCCCAACTTCTTTTTCTACTCAGTCCCAGTCAGTAAGGTTTCATGGTGTTTGTTTAGTAACCAAACATCATGCATTTTCTCAGTGGAATTCAGGAGGATTCAAGGCTTCAGAGGGAAGAGCCCAAAATGTTAGGAGGACACAGAAGATTAAAACAGTTCTGGACTCACAAACTTTAGAAAATAAGCCCATTCCTAGTTTTGCCGTAGTTTCCTAAACCCAGTCTTTACTATTGCAGAAGACCACAGCAGAAACTCAATTGTTTATGAGGGAAGGAGAGAGAGTCAAGCCGGATAGTAAGATAGGGAATCAATAGATGGATCTGGAATCTGGCAGAGAGTCCATGTGGCCATCAGTAACCCCCAAGATAGCTGCTGGAAGACCCTCCCCAAGATTCTGCCATTTAGAACAAAGACATCCTCCAGAAGCCAGGAGAAGCCCCAGATATTCCCCAGGACTTTATCACTGGGTCCTCATAAGGGATTGATGGGTGAAGTAATCAATCAAAAAAGCAAACAGCTGGAACCCCTCCCCTGCCATTAGCAAAGGGGTGGAATAATTAATGGCTCAAAAACCAGATGTGAGGCCTGAATGCTCTCTCTCACCTCTGGACCCTGACTCTGGCTGCCTTCTCCCTGGCTTGGATCACTATGCAAGTAAACCTGGGGATTTTTAATCTGTAATGGGAAATTATCACTTTTCAATTCCTTCCTTTCTACCTGTGACCCCAGATCTGTTATTTTCTCCCATTTCTGGTCCCTCCCTGCCTAAATAAATAAATTACTGGCGGCGGACTTGGCCCAGTGGTTAGGGCGTCCATCTACCACATGGGAGATCTGCGGTTCAAACCCCGGGCCTCCTTGACACGTGTGGAGCTGGCCCATGCACAGTGCTGATGCGCGCAAGGAGTGCCCTGCCATGCAGGGGTGTCCCCTGCGTAGGGGAGCCCCACGGGCAAGGAGTGCGCCCCATGAGGAGAGGCCGCCCAGCGCGAAAGAAAGTGCAGCCTGCCCAGGAATGGCGCCACACACACGGAGAGCTGACACAACAAAAAGAAATATAGATTCTTGTGCTGCTGACAACAACAGAAGTGGACAAAGAAGACGACGCAGCAAATGGACACAGAGAACAGACAACCGGGGTCGGGGGGAAGGGAGAGAAGTAAATAAATAAATAAATCTAAATAAATAAATAAATTACTGGCCTAACTCATCTGATGTACTCTTGAAATTCATTTCTGCGGCATAGTCAAGAACCTAGACAAAATCCAATTAACAACAGGAAATAACACCTTTTGGGTCTCAGCTTCACCCCACCCACCAGTGTGCTAATCAGTCTATGGTCAGCTGTCCAAAGTCCATGACTCGGATCCTTAAACTTAGTTGGAATAAATATACCATCAAGAAGTTAATTTGGGCACAACTGGCAGGAAGATCCACCTGTGCATAAAGGTTTTCTATCCCAGAGTGATATTTTTGACATCACTACCTTTTACAAAGTTTAGAACTCTCCTGTGGTGGTGTCTCTATCATCAAGTTTTAAATTAAGGTGTCTTTTCTCCAAATTTTTCATATGTCTTCATTTCCATTTCCTCATTGAGAAAGGTGTTTCTGGTACTTGAATGTTAAATTAAGTGTAAACTTTATCCAGTGACATAGCCTCTGCTATATTTAATGTTTCAGTATTTTCAGTCATGCTACAGAGGCTTTTGACAATGGCTCTGGCTGCAGAATGGCTTATGTCAAAGAAACTTGCCTCCCGGGAAGATTTCTCCTTCATCTCCAATTTGTTTCCACAAAAGAGTCAACCTCAACAGATTCACAAACAAACTTCTTTGGAGGCTCCTGCAGTTTGTACCTCTAGGAGTCTAGCATGGATCAATGTCTTTGCTACATGCTACTAAGACACAGAGTTTTCTCACATTTTTAATGTCCTGGCCTTGAGTACCATTTCTCTTCTTACTTTTTTTCAGCCTCAACCATCTTTTCAGGAATCCTATTCAAGAATTAAACCTGCTTCCTAAATGTGTCCTTTCCTTTTCTAACCAATGTAAAGTTAGCACCATTTGCTGGATACGAAGACCTTGTTTTCTTTCACTTTTCCTTTGCTTTCTAAACTGACATTAATTTGTCTAACATTCTTTCATAAATGTAGTCCAGCAAGGACCTTTCATAGTGAGAAAGGAAATGAGTAAGCTCTGGGTCTGCCAAACAGCTATTTTACAAATAAATCTTGTCCACCACCAAATCTATGAATGGATATTATCACCCAGGAAAAATTCTCCCAAAAGACCAAGATCTGTCCTTGGCCTGACCTTGATCTATTATTTTCCTGCCTGGTTCCCCTTTATTATCATTGTATAACTTCTCTTGGAGTCTCATTTCCATAAATGTCTTAATCAGGTTCTCCCACAAAAAAGGAAATAGCTGTTGCTTCCTCAAGCACAATAAGGGTTGCTCTTTGATCCTCAACCAATAATGCTTTGAATATTTTATGATGATCCTCTGATCTTCCTTTAGCAGACCAGTGCAGATTTCCTTTAATCATTTTGAAAAGCCACTACACTCTTTAAGAGATGATTTCCAC
The DNA here is from genome assembly GCF_030445035.2 of Dasypus novemcinctus. Classification (NCBI taxonomy): domain Eukaryota; kingdom Metazoa; phylum Chordata; class Mammalia; order Cingulata; family Dasypodidae; genus Dasypus; species Dasypus novemcinctus. Next base: position 65,596,795 of record NC_080684.1, read on the forward strand.
ATCACACTTACTATAGATTCTAAGAGGATTTTCTTCAGTACTGTTTTTTCTAGGTCCCTAGCCCTTTTGGGATTGTTATTCCAGGAAGCTCTCTCAGACTTTGCTTCTCTTCCTTTGCTAGATTCCTTCTGAATTCAGCACAGTTTCTAATCTAACAAGAAGTAACATATCAGGCCCATTTCTAAAATTTGCTTCAAGAACTAGATCTATTTCCTTTGTGCTGTTAACTCTATCTATCCTAGTCTTCATGATCTTATTTTTCCCTTTATACCTCTCTGTTCTAGACTTTTAACTTCTGCTTAAGGAAAGAAGACGTCTTCTGCCAGTTGAATTATTCGTTTGTTCTCATCCTTCTGCTACTCTTCTTCTAATCATAAAACTGAAGGATATTTTTCAACCAGCTACTCTGGTTTCTCAATCTGGTTGATTTCCTGAGCAAAACTAATTTGGAGAGATAAAACATTCCAGGCACAAAACTCTTAGCCATTTTATTGAGTTGTTTCTCTGCTTTAATAGATCTCTTTCTAACAAAAAGAAGAGAGGATGTACCTCAGTGGTTAAGTGCCTGCTTCCCATGTACAAGGTCCCATGTTCAATACCCAGTACCTCCTAAAAAAACAAAACAAAAGAATTAAGGTTTTTAAAAAATAGATTAAAAGATGGCAAATGCTTTTCTAATAGAAGCCCCTATTTCCTTTCATTTGTTTATTTAGTATTGATACTGAGAATCCCTCCATATGAGAATTAACATTTTAGAGCTCCAAAATCTAAAGGCATAGTAGAAAGCATGTATTTAACAAGTCTAAAGCCAACATGGCCCCACATAATTGGAGAAACTTTTAAGAGTCTGGGGACAAATGGCTTGTTTGCAAGGAGTTAGCCCATAAATCAGAAGCAGCAATTAAATTGGTAGGTCTTGGAGCTTAAACAATTTTGAAGTCCTCTTTTTAAGAAAAGGAACACAAAATTTTGTATTCAAAATTAAATAAGACAGGAAACGGATTTGGTTCAACAGATAGAGCATCTGCCTACTATATGGAAGGACCAGGGTTCAAACCCAGGGCCTCCTGACCCATGTGGTGAGCTGGCCCATGCGCAGTGCTGATGTGCACAAGGAGTGCCACAGGGGTGTCCACTGCGTAGGGGAGCCCCACTCACAATGAGAGCTGCCGCACACGAAAAAAGTGCAGCCTGTCCAGGAGTGGCATCACACACACGGAGAGCTGACCCAGCAGGATGACACAAGAACAACAAAAAAAGAGACACAGATTTCTGGTGCTGCTGACAAGAATGCAAGCGGACAGATAAAAAAAACACAGTGAATGGACACAAAGAGCAGACAATGGGGTGATGGGGGAAGGGGAGAGAAATAAATTTTAAAAGCACATTTTTTAAAAATTAAATAAGAAAAATACTAGAGTGAGAAAAATCACAATAAATTATAAATCTTTAAAATTTGACAAATACCACAAAATCCAGAAGAATATGATTTTCATTAATTGTCTAAATACACATTTATAATACTTCCCCTCTACACTTTTAGCTGCATACTCTGATCACGTCGTCATATGATAATGATATTTTAATAGAGTTTTCTAAAGAGAAGACAGAAAGAGAGATAAGTTTTTTATCTTGGTTAAATGATTTTTATTATTATTATTGATAGTCAGGATCCATCGAGTATTTGACTTCACAAACAACTTACTGCAACATAGTTGTCATGTATGAAGAGGAATTCTGTTATATTATATTCTAGCTTATTATCATCACTAAAAGAAAAACAATGATTGGTACATTTATGATTATATACCATGCTTTAATGATATAACCTATATTCCTGATGAATAAGAACTTCCAATTTGAGCAGATATTGATGGAAATGGAATTTTCACCATACAATTTTTCACATCTGTACAAACAGTTCACATTCCATTTGTCCATTTCAAGCCCTGTTTCTCCTCCAGTGCCCACATATTTCTGTTCATATCACAGTATGATTTTGGGTCTGCACCGCTATGTCATTGCTAGGTGAGTTGGGATATTGAACATTGGAGAATTCCCAGAAGCTTTTCTTATCCAGGGTGACAAGCAATAATTTCACTGAAAGAAACTGCAAACCATATAAATATTTGTCAAAAATCCAATTGCATTGTATCCCCAAACTAACTACTCTAAGCAGGACCCCCAAACAACTTGCAACCATTCATAAAAAGCAGCACTCTTTCATCAAATGCAGTTAAAATAACTTAATTCTCAAAATTCATGAAAATATGATCATGTGAACTTGTTGGAAGGGGACCATGCAATGGAGGTTCCCTGAAGTATAAATTTAATAGATTCATGGTAAATCTGCCTCTGTTCTCTGTCCCTCCCTTGGTCCTAAATGCAGTTGAAAACAAAAATAGTACAGAATATAGGGCAGCATCTCTCTTCTCTCTACCTAGGTCTGGCACAAATGCATTGAAGCTAGAAGCTTACACAAAAGAAGTCTTGTACCCCACAGGAAACTTAGTTGCCATTCAAAGCCATGGCTCATAGAACATTTAAAAACATTGTTTACTATTCTCACCTTCCCATCAGCTGACCTTGGTAAGTCCAATGAACCAGAGAGTACTTGTTGCAACTCTGCTGAGGCTCAGGGCTCAGCTGGCACATGGACAGTCCAGAGATTCAAGTCTGAGAATACACAAACCTCAGCGCCAGGCACAGGCTCAGTATAAGTGACAGAAGAGGCACATATAGAGAGGTCACATCTGAGTCCAACTCCATCACAATCAGAAGCACAAATTCCAAAGTAGGGCCCACTGGCAAGGCAATGAACTCCAGAGCCACCTGCCATGACCATAGGACCTGTGTGTCTTCGTAGCCCTCAGGAGTACCACTATCTGGGGTTGTATCTACTTTGGCTGTCTCTGGGATCGTGCTGAGATGTGCATAAGCATGACCTCTCTGATGACCTCCTGACTCATTCTGAAGTCTCTTAGCCATATAAACTCATTTTTCTTTACCATTTCTCCCTTTATTCAAGGTCTTTTTCTAGTTGCATCACAAGCTAGTGATGGAAGTAATCCCTCGGCACCAGGGAGGCTCATCCCCAGGAGTCATGTCCCATGCTGGGGGGGAAGGTAATGCATTTACATGCTGAGTTTGGCTTAGAGAATGGCCATATTTGAGCAACATGGAGGCTCTTAGGAGGTAACTCTTAGGCACCCTGCAGCTCTAGGCCTAATTGAAATTTCAAGCATACAGGCTCACAGGCATAGCCATCAGTATCAAGAGCGCATCATTGGATCATCCTTTTTTACTGGTCTTTGCCCTTGCACTTGGGGAATTGTTGCTGTCCCATTGGAGAATGTGTAACTGTATCTACTATGACAATACCCAATGAATATACAAACATATCTATGTACCCTATATGCATGCCCTGGAGAACTCCCTCCAACCCATGCCAGGGAGCCAAGAGTGTCTGCAACTGAAAGCAGGAGAATTGCATCCATCAGCCATGTGGGATCTAAGTCCCCTCTCAATTTAGAGGTGGCATGGACATCAACATTCCAGGGTCCACAGGATGGAGGAATATAATATGGATTGGAGTGGACTTGCTGGTATTCTACAATAGAACTGTTGTGACTCTAGCAATGGAGGAAATTGTATCATTGATGTGGAGATGGTGGCCACAGGAGTTGCTGAGAGCATGGAGAGGGAGGAAAAGGTGTGATATGTGGCATTTTCAGGACTTGGAGTGGTCCTGAATGCAATTGCAGGGACAGATGCAGGACATTGTATATCCTGCGATAACCCATTTGGATAGACTGGGGGACAGTGTGAACTCCAATGTAAACTATGGTCGCTGCAGTGTGGCAGTGCTCCAGAGTGTATTCATCAGATGCAATGAATGTGCCTCACTGATGAAATGGGCTGTTGATGTGGGAGGAGTGGGGGAGGGAGGAAGTAGGGTATATGGGAACCTCTTATATTTTTTAATGTAATATTTTGTGTGATCTATTTATCTTTTTTTAAAAAGTCAATAAAAAATTTGCTAATAAATATAAAAACATAGCTTAATAGAAAACTTCTCTGGCCCGAATTATCTAAAAGATATTAATCAAAACTCTGCTCAGGCTATATCCACTTAGGAAAAACTAATATATGCAATCTGTTACTTGCATATTCAATATTAAATGCCAGCAGACTAGCACTTGACTGTCTTCTCTGAAGGCTAGTTTGGCCAATATTAAAACTCCCTTTGCTCATAGATAAAGAGTCATATAGAGTCCAATGATAGCCAAGGTCAGGAAAAATCCTTAACAAAATTCTCACTTTCCCAGTGTTTTTCTGGTTCTCAAATTTTATTAAATTCCCTGTTTTTGAAGGTTTCAGAGTTATCAGAGACATGGTGGCAAGGGAAGAATATAGCTCTCTTTTTCCTACTTCTCTTAGCCTAGGTCCTTTGTTGAAAGAGGAGTCTGAGACATGGACTTACAGGCAGGTAATTCATTTTGGGGAAATGGTTCGAGGCAACAGGAGTGAAAGATGGAGACTGAAACAGGGTAGAGAGAGAGCCAATACAAGGGTGCATTCTCAAGAGGGTCACAAGTATGAGCAACTGGGGTTTGATCCTCTTGGGAGCTTATGAAGGATCCATGTAACAAACCCCTTAGAACTACCCACTGGATAGCTGGAATTGTTTATCCACCAGCTCCTGTCCTCATGAGTCAAGAGTTGTCTAATGGGTGTTAACTTCCTTGCACTTCCCAATTGTGCATGCGCCAGTGCCAAGCACTTGAATGCTAGAAAATTCTCTCAGGCATGCATAACTGCAGAGTTTGAGGAGCCTTGGGGTGGAGAGTGAGAGCGAAGTACAGTGACAGCTGTCAGGCTACACTTAGACAAAGCTCATCATAACAACATGGCCTGACTAAAAGGTAGGCCTACTAAAACTGAACCAAATAAGAAATTAGACAAAGAAGTGGCAGGTAAAGAAAAAATATACAACTTTATTATTATCAAAGGGGATATTGGTAAATATGACTTGGGTGCATGGAAGCAATTTACTTCCTTTTGTTGAATACAGAGATCCTTCTCTGGGGAAGTCACAAACTCACAGCCACAAACGCCCAAGCTGCCATCCTCCTATTGCGTGCCATTCCACAACCTGGGATGTTAAGTCTAATGAAAAGGCCCAGGAGGCCTTAAGCCCAGAAACTGGGAGCAAGCAGCCCTGATACTTATGTGAACAGGAATTCTCAGTGACAGGCCCTCCCCCCTGAGGTGGATAAAAACCATACTCAGGCACTATAGATGTGTCTCTTTCCTCTGACCAAAAGTGGAGTATGCTGAGCTGCCATCTGTGGACCCCGACCTAGGGTAGTTTTCAGCTACCTTGGGGGATAGGTCATGACAGGACTTCCTCTCCTGCTCTTTTGGACTCTTTTTGCTAAATGACAAGGAGATTCTTTGCCTTTCTTCAGTGCAATAAAGCGATCATTTTCTGAAAGTTTCCATTGTGCCCCAAACCAGTGTTCCCATAAGTGTTATCCTCCCAAAAGGAGGAACGGGAGGAAGGAGCTGGATGAGCTATGTGCATGCTCAGTTCTTTGTCCCAAACTCTCATGGGGAAGAGAGAGTTAGAGGGAACACAGAAGCCAATCGTGTTCTTCTAATGGCACTTCTTTCAGAAGTTGAAAGAAGCATTCCCTCCTCTCAGAATATCACCCTTGTCCCAGACTTTGCCCGTTATTTGATTAGTGCCCAAGGAAGATAAGATTCACTTAAGGGTTAGGAGAAAAGAAGCGAAGGAGACAATAATCCATGTCCCCGGACTAAGGAAAAGAAGTTACCTATGTGGCTCAATTTCACTCACTACGAGGGTACTGCACCATGGTCCAGGATTAAGTAAAATGGCCACCTGCATTAGACATTGTCAGGAGAAGACCTTTCCAAGAAGACTTTGCCAGAGGATAATAACAATTAACATGAAGGAGTTTTCTGAGAACATGGAGCACAACCTACAGGGTCGCTGATAAACAATGCCTGGTGATCAAACTAGCCTCTGTCCAGTAGAGAGAGCTTATTGTCAGGTGCAAGCACACCCTACTAATTCATGTATATCTGTGCCCCACTTTGTAAGACCTCCATAAGGAAAATGGAAACGTCAGCCAATCCAAACATTTCCTCTCTTTATTCCATATTCACCTTATAGAAGCTCCACCTAATTCTTGAATCACTAAATAAAGGTTTGAGATCCTAAATTGTATGAAAAGTTTTTATTTTTTCAGGATCAAGGCCTCTGAGTGAGGTACATGCATTGGCCTGGCCTTGTCTTCTTGGTGGCTCTAGGACAAGGGTGACTTGGGAAAGGATAGAATGAGGTGTACAAGGTCTGGGTTCTTCCCACGTTTTTCTCTATCATCAACTTTGAAATAAGTTATAGACATTTGATAATGCAGTGAAGGTCAGAATTTCTGGATTAAGGAAATAAACCCGGAATTATGCTTTAAAAAGAAAGGAGGAAAGGTTCAAATGTTCCAGGAATAATGTTGTATTACACAAATGTTCTCCTTTAATTATCACAACAAACCAGTGAAGTAGGCATTGTCAATTTAATTTTATAAATGGTGAAATATATACAAGGAAATATTAGGAAACTTAGTAAGAGATAGATCCAGGAATTGAACTGAAATTAGTATTGACTGACTCCAAAATCCCTATTTTCAAAACCTTATTATATCTTACATAGGAAGATTAAACAGGTATTACTACTACCATGCCTTTTTCCATATAAAAAGCTTTTCCAAAGTGGATCCATTGCAAAGGAGAGTATCTTTTCCTTTGCCTATCTTCAAAGTGAAATATCAGAAAAGCTTTTGACAAAGCTAGGATTTAATGCTTGGGGTTGTTTCCAGATGCAGGAGTTCTGGGCTTAACACGATGTAATTATTTTCAGGTTCTAAATATAAAAATGTCATGCCAGTGTATAAAGTAATAGAGAAGTCTTTGGTCTTTAGTATGAGCAAAGAGACTTCACATATAAATGATACTTCCAAATTTCTTAATATTTCTAGACAACCAAAATGCTAGTTTAATACCATTCATTTCTAGCTGTCAAGATTTCACATTGCCATTAACAGGAAGCAATGATTGCAAGATACCTTTTTGAAAATTCTTTCATGTGTTTTCACTCACTCACGAATTGACTTCACAGAATAGCTTTAAGCTTTACCTGCCATAGAAAGAAAATAAAATAGAATTGTAAGTGTAGCCATCTCCAGGTACAATTTAAGCTAGTTTGCTCTCAAATATTTTCATTTGATTGAAGTTTTCCAATTTATTTTACTGAATTGCTTAAACAAAAGAAAATGTGAGATTTTAAGATCTCTAAGAAATAACAAAAAGAAAAAGAAAAAGATTATTGCTATTAACTTACATGGCTCAGAAAGAACCAGTGAGACAAACTAATGAGACAAAGGTCTAAGAGTAAAAAGAAGGCTTGTGCAGAAGCATAGAAAAAACCAGTAAATCAGGCATAAGTCCAAAACATTATGGAAAGGCAGTTTATACAAATGAAAATGAGAATAGGAAAAACAAGAGTTCATGCTGTGCTCTAGCCAATTTTATTTCTCTAAATGAGAATAAAGGACTCACACATATATTAAAAATGACCAACTGGGAAGCGGACTTGGCCCAGTGGTTAGGGCGTCCGTCTACCACATGGGAGGTCCATGGTTCAAACCCCGGGCCTCCTTGACCAGTGTGGAGCTGGCCCATGGGCAGTGCTGATGCATGCAAGGAGTGCCCTGTCACAGAGGGGTGTCCCCCGCATAGCGGAGCCCCATGCGCAAGGAGTGCGCCCTGTAAGGAGAGCCGCTCAGTGCGAAAGAAAGTGCAGCCTGCCCAGGAATGGTGACACACACATGGAGAGCTGACACAACAGAAAGAAACACAGATTCCCGTGCCACTGACAACAACAGAAGTGGACAAAGAAGATGCAGCAAATAGACACAGAGAACAGACAAGTGGGGTGGGGGGGAGGGGAGAGAAATAAATAAATAAATAATTTTTTTTAAAAAAAATGACCAACTGGGAAGCAGATATGGCTCAAGCGATTGAGTTCCTGCCTACCACATGAGAGGTCCCGGAGTTTCTTGATGCCGTAAAGAAAACAAGCAAGACAGCGAGCTGATGCAATGGGCAGGTACAGCAAGCTGCCACAACAAAAGACACGAGGAAAACATAATGAGAGAGACAACAAAGCAGAGAGTGGAGGTGGGTTAAAGGATTAGGTGCCTTCCTCCCACATCAGAGGTCCCAGGTTCAGTTTCTAGTGCCTCCTAAAAAAAAAAAAAAAGATGACCAGAACACAGCAAACATACACAACAAACAAATACAATGAGGGGGTGGGGAGAAATAAATAAATAAAATAAATCAAAATGGCCAATGGTAGCAGATTAAGACTCATCTCAAGTTTTTCATTCCCTTTCAATCCTTCTTTGACCTGTCCAAGCAAATATATCACCTTCCTGGTTTTCTTCTATCAAAGACACCTCTGCAATTACCAAGAGAGGTTCTAAAACCGTGGGAGCTCTGGGCATTCTTATATTTGGTGGCACTACTCTATATTACACCAAACATTAAAATATATCCACATCCTGCAAATTGGCATAATTTAATAATAGCTAACATTCTGGAGCTCTTACTTATTGCCAGGTACTATCAGAACATTTTATGCCTCTGTAATTACCACAACCATCCTATAAGGTAAGTGTTATGACTATCCACATTTACCAGTGAGGCAAAAAATAGCTCAATTATTTGTCCAGGTCCACATAACTAGTAAATAACATACCCAGGGTGGTATTGTTTGAAACACTGTGAGCTTACCATTAAGCTATAGGAATATAACAGTATATTCTGTAAATAATTTAACTAATTATTTTAATTTTGCAGCTGACATTTCATATTTTGGAGCCAACATTTTCTTTTTCCAGGCATCAATCAGTTCCATTGTCCCTTTAAAAAAGCATGTAGTGTTGTTTCACAACAATGCAAGGTGGTGGTGGTGAGGTAATGTATGAGAGCCCTGTATGATGATACGCATGTTTGTTTTGTAGGGTCACAGCTTTTACTATGCACCTATTGTTTATGGATGTTCATGCATGAATGATAAACTTCAATAAAAAGGAAGAAAAAAAAAGCATGTAGTCCCTTCGTTCTGTTCCAATAGTAGTCCATAGGAAAAACAACTATACTTCCCTCTTCAATCGTGTGATTCCTATTTACTCATCTGTCTCCTTTTCTGGAAAATCAGCTCTGTAACCTCAGCAATTATGTAGTAAAATGCCTTACACAGGGAGGCACTCAATATTTGTTTAAGAGAGTTAAACTGAAGAGTGACAATAGAAGAGAGAAGAATTTAAAACGGAATTATTTGCTGAAGACAATGGGAACGTTTATCTGAGGATGGTCATAAAAGGGCGTGGTTATTTTGAGGAAGTAAATACATTAGGGAAATGGTCAAATTGTTAATCTTACAAAAATAGAGAGGGGATGGAGTTATAGAGGCAAGGACAGATCTTGGTAAAGACATCATGCTCCAAAATCAAACTCCCAAAATCAAAAGGAGGGTTATATTTTGTAATTTACGAGATAACTTCAAAAAGGAGAATTATAATCTTAAAGAATTTGATCAACAGGCAGACGATTATAATTCACATCTCTCAATGGATCACCTGTTTCTAAAATTTTATTGTCACATGTTTTGAGAGTTACATTATTTACTGAAATCATACTCTGAAATTGTATTTTATCAATTATGTTTCTTCAAGCCCACCAAGATTCATGCATTTATAATAATAGATCATTGTCTACTATGTTTATTTGAAGACATATCCTATATCTTTTTCATTCAAAGAGTAATGTTGGAAATAATTTGGTTACTTTGTTAAGGTAGCCAATGAGGTTTAATAATTAAATCAATTCAAGAGATATTAATTAAGCTTCAACCAAGTGCTTATCATTGGCATAGAGGTGGAGAATACACTTCTTACTATTTCAATGAGTGAAAAGATATGTACATGCCAATTAATAAAATATAAGCAATATACCTTTACTGCTTATATGAATGATCTAGAAAATAAGGAAAAAGTGTCAATGTAACTTGAAATCAACAAGGAAGATTTTCCAGGACAGAGAAATATAGAAGAGATTCCCCACCCCCACCCCCATCATTCTGTTTAATATTTGAGACAACTTCACAACTGTCCAACACGAAAGGCTTTTTTTTTTTGGTAGGGGGAGGGAGGCACTGACTAGGGATGAATAAATTACATGGTTTGTACATACATGGAACTAAAATTTTTCTAGTGTATGTAAGTAAAACTCATGAAGTGCAAATGTATTTTTTTTTTGCCTTAAAATTTTTTTTCATGAACACTCTTTTTCCTTTCCACCTACCCTATAACCTGTAGTATTTTTATTTCTGTGTATGTGCTCTTTCTAGTTATCTCTCTTATGAATGATATCATACAATATTTGTCCTTATGTGCCTTGCTTATCTCACTGAGCATAATGTTTTCAAGGTTTTCCATGTCTTATGACTTCATTCTTATGGCCAAATAATATTCCATTCTGTGTATGAACCACATTTTATTTATCCATTCACTTGTTGATGAACACTTTTGTTGTTTCCACCTTTCGGCTATTGTGTTTAATGCTGCTATAAACAACATAGGAGAGTTCTTGATCCCATGGGTTTTAAAGCCCCCCCTAAAACAGAGTTCAAATCAGTTCCCATGACCTATTTTCTTTGTGACCTTGGACAAAGTTATTTAATATCTCACATCTCAATTTTGTTTCCCATTAAACAAAAATAATCACTTATTGGATGTTAGTGATGAGTCAAAGGAGAGAATAAAATGTAGAATGCTCAATACAGACTGGATTATCCTAGGCACTTAGTAAAGCTTTTGAGGTAACAGTAATAGTAGGAGTCCCAGCTGCAGCAGTATTGGTAATGGTATTAGTAATTATTTGAGTGGCATGAGGTATGGGTATCAGCCAAGGATGGAGACGAGACTACTCTAGTGGTAGCAACAGAATGAACAGAGATTTGGAAATGACCACGAGTGATTTATTTTTAGATCAGTGAGATTGCCTGGTTAAAGAGTAAAAAGGATTGGAGAGTATGGGAAATAAAACTGTATAACTAAGTTGAGAATACGTAACAAAATATTAACACCAATAACCTTGTATTCGTTGGGGATGAAAATGTATTTACATTGAATTACATACCCCAAATTAGACATGTTTTTAATCTTAATCTGTGTTCCTGTGTGGACTCATTGTAAATAGAATCTCTTGAACATGTTATAGTTAAAGTGTAGTCCCACTGAATGAGGTTGGTTCTTAATTCAGATTACTGGAGGTCCTATAAAGAGAAAGAAACCGGAAGCCTTGTGAAAGAAAGCCAAAGGGAGGAGCTGGAGCCCGGAAGTCAACGGAACCTGGAAGAGAAGGGAGAGAACATGAGGTCATGGCCTTGTGAGGAGGAAAGCTGAGGAACCCAAGCATTGCCAGCCAGCTAGAATGTTACTGAGCCCAGGAGGAAGCAAGTCACATTGTTGCTGTTAAGCCACCCATGGTGCGGTATTTGTCCTGGCAACCTGGCAAATGGAGACACAGTGGATAGAAAAGTTCCCTTATTTACTGTCCGTTGTCATTGTGATGCATGTACATGGCTGAATGAGATGGAGAGTAAGCTATTAACTTAAACTGAAGGAAAATAATATTTTGGTGTACTTTGTGCTCTATCATTTAATAGTCAAAGGAATAAGAAATAACCTAGAGCAATTCAGGCTGAAGATGTAGGGGTACCTTCAACCATTTGGAAAGTTGGGGACAGATATTTCCTATTTGTGTGATAATAGTAAATCTCCTTTTGATAATAAAGGTTTCTGAAAGGGAAAATAATCTTTAAGAAAGCAAGATTTCCTGGGCCTGGAAGTTTCTAGTCCAGTTAATGAGTAACTTTATACAAAATAATATTCACACCAACAAGGAGCTTCAAAAACATCAGACAGTGGTTTCCATGCTACCCAAAGTAAATCTTATGTCTTTCTTTGTTATTTCTGCTTTAGGGGCTATTTTGTTTCATTTGTGCCCCAAGGAAGAGCCAGGCAGAGAAGGTTGGGCTGGGCTGATTGATCCTCTGGGCAGCAGGGCTCGTGAGGAGACAAAGGTGGCAGGTGTTTGCTCTCTGAAATAACTGGTAGCTATAGAAAAACTCTGCCCTGGTAGATTTCCAATACATAAAATCTCTGACTGCAGGGAAGAGGGGGAAGATAGAGGAGGATGAGAAGGGAGGGTACCACTAGAGTGACCAACCAACCCTATTTGCCTGGGACTGAGGGATTTTCTGGTATGTGAGAGTTTCAGTTTTAAAACCAAGGCAGTCCTGGGCAAATTGGGATACTTGGTCACCTTAAGTGCAAACCCAGGTTTGTTTTCTGGGCAGACTGAAATACCATCTACAATTCTTCATTGAAAATAGAAGTACCAGCAGAGCACAGGGGCAGTGCATCAACCCAGTGCTCAAACTGTGAACCACCAATGCGTCAAATCATAAATAGTCAATCTAGAGTCCCAAGTTGTTTCCTGAATATGAATGAGAAGATGTAGCATTTAAGAAATACAAATAATGACCAGTAATAATGAGACAGTACTCCAGAACACAAGAAATTGTTGTTTCTTATTCTTGACAAAATTTCCCTGACCACAGCCTCCCAAGTTCCAGAGAATGACTCAACTTTTATTATTCCTAGTGAAGTTTTACAGCATAATGACCATGAACATGGGACTTACAATAAGATCTGGGACAGCAGGTGTAGCTCAGTGGTTGAGTGCCTGCTTCCCATGTATAAGGTCCTTAGTTCAAACTCTGGTACCTCCTGAAGAAAAAAAATCTGGCTTCCAATTACGGCTCTTGCTTGCATCAAAGTGTATTTCTTAATCTCTCTGTGCACTAATTTCCTTTTTTATAAAATTATAATTACTACTTTAGAGTATCATTCTAAGTACTGAATTTAATTAGCATAGTACATGGAACATGAGTACTCAATAAATATTAACAGCTGTCCTTTTTAGTCTACTTTTCCCTTGGTCAATTTATATCTGTCAGGTTTCAATTGCAGACAACAGAATCCTTCAAGCTAGTACAAGAAGGAGGGGATTTATTTCTGGGAATTGGGTGATTACAAAATCTTTAGCTAGGCTGGAGGAGCATGCTTCATGCTGAGCACAGAAAGGCAATCCCCAGTCTGCAGAACCATTCTCTCTCAGTTATGATCAGAAAATCTGCCTCCTCTTCTTCAAGACTGCTAAAGCAGCAAGCTATCTGCTAAACAGGGAAGCTGCCTTACAGCTATTGGGTCTAGAATCAGCCATTTCTGCCATGATTCGTGCCTTCCAAATGGGTAACCTATACTGTTTTTCTTCTCACAGAACTTCGTTCTAAGTCCAAGTCTCTCATGACAGCCTGTAGTTGGTGAAATGTAAGTCATATCTGGGACTACAGTCACAAGGTAGTCTAAGAAATGTGTGTGTTTCTGCATGCTCTAAGGGTTTGGAAGGGATATTGAACCAATCCAAAGCATCCACCACTGCCATTACTTTGGTTTTCTATAGGTCATTAACACAGACAGGTAAAAATACTTATAACTAGGCACTGGAATTTGAAAACACCCATTTATAGGTAATGTACTCCTCAGGCCTCTTCTTTGTTTAAAGAGAGATTCTTACTCTAAGAAGACACTTAGATCATTGTCTTTGCTCTGTGCTTGTGTGTGCTTATGAGTTGTGGGGCTAGCAGAGGTAAAATTCTCTTTCTGTGACATAGATTTGGTTACTTCAGTGGTGCCCTTTCGCCCTCTGAACTTGGTTTAACTTTGGGTATGTCAGATTCAAACTCAGGAGCAGAGATAGAGTTCAGGGTCTTCTGGGAACCAATTAGACATTTTCACACAGATATTTGCCAAGGCTAAACAATTCTGAAGAAAAAAGAATGTGAAGAGTGGTGGCTGAAAACCACTTATTTGGCTTTCCTTGGCATGAGCCTCTTGGCCACTTTAATAAGCTAAAGTGACCTTATCTACACGACATATATTCATGCTGTGCCTCTGATCAGAAATTATAGCCCAAAGGATTTCAAATAAAAGAAGTATTTATGTCTAAGGGATGTGGCATCAGAACTTTATGGAGTTAAGTTTCCGAAGGAGTCCTGGGAGACTGTTGCCAAGAACAGAAACTCACACAGACAAGTCAGAGACCTCAATGACATACAATGTTTTTTATTTGTAGATCAGAGGAGTATCAAGTGAAGCAAAGAGGCCTTTGTGGATGCTACTCTAGGGCTAAAGGACATGCTTTGAGTTGGGGAGACAATTGGAAAGCAATGTATGACTTTGGGAGTCCAGCCAAGAATGACAATGCATCCAAAGAGAACCAGGTGTGTAGAAGGCACTTTTGTGTAGTAGTGATTCTCCTGCCTCCATGGCCCTCATCATCTTCCTTTTCTTCAAGCCTCCTCCTTCATCATCTTCTTGCTTCAGAAATTTGGATAACCAGGTCTAAGAGTGTATCTTCAATCAGTATCTTTTTCCTGTAATTATCTGTGGTTGAGCTTATAGGTACCATGTTATGCAAAGGGCTTTGAAACTCTTTGACCAGGTAATTGCTCTGTTGAAGGAGAGGCTCTGAATAAAGAAGAGAGGAATCTCTGTTTTCCAAGGAAACTAAGATCATCATGGAGTAAGGTACTAAACAGGCTTTTTTTGAGGTACCAGGGTGGGGATTGAACCCAGGACCTCACACATGGGAAGCCGGCACTCAACCACTGAGTCACATCGACTCTCTTGAGTTGGTTTTTTTTGTTTGCTTGTCGTTCATTTTTTGTTTGTTTGTTTTTAGGAGGTACCAGGGACCGACCGTGGTACCTACCATGTGGGAAGCAGGCACTCACCACTTGAGCCACACCTGCTCCCCAACAGGCATTTTTAAGTTGATTGACAGTATGCATTCTCAGCAGAGGCATAAATTTGAGTGACATCCTAAATCACTGTTAGACATAACAATGAATTAGACTAAGCATCACCAGTCAAAGAGCATAAGAACTCAAAAAATTTTTCAAGTTATGCACATCTTCCAGTTAATAAATTTCAGCTCAGTATGCTATCTATTTAATATGTGCCCAAGCATTTTCTTTCTTTAAATTCAATGGAGTCAGCATGTAGAAATAATGATTCTACAGTGCAATTGCCCTTGACTGCATGTAAATGATATGTGATTGCTCCAGAAGACCCTCATACCAGGTGCAAATGACAGACAAAACAGGCCTGATGACAGACAGAAAGTTCTTGTAAAATAGCAACAGGAGGGTTAATTTATTAAGGGCCTCAGCATCCCCAGCTGTTTCCCTTCAGCTGATGCTACCAAGCCACTTTGTTAACAGACCTTATTATACTCTCTCTGATTATGTTACTTTGTTTCTCTGCTGCATTTCTGAGTATAAGTTTGACATAGGACTGAAAAAGGACTTGAAAATATTTCAATGAATGCCCAGAAATATTTCAAATTCAATCAAGTTTTCTAGGTGCTGTGCTTTTCACGTACAGTTGCTCTAATCTAAATGATTCTTCCCAAAGAACATAAGAGTCGCCCAAGTGTTATTTTTACATGGAGAGTGAACAGATTTTTATTTGAAACCTGCAAAGCATATTCTCCAATTGAATTTATCAGCAGCATAATCTTTATTCAGGGATTTGAATCAAATCATTTCCATGAGACCAATTGTATTTATGACTGAGCTTATTTGAGTCTGTCCAGGTTTCACTATTTGATGCTCTGCATGCTGATGTGTTCTTGGAGGGCTATTCTATGGCCATAGAAACCTGGGTCTACACTTTAACAATACAGACTTCTCTGGGTGCATGGCTGCATGTACTGATTATACCACATGAGCCAGTTGAGGCTCTTCACATAACTAGGATAGCATTCATGTATTCAAAATGGTAAAAAAAAAAAATCAAACATTTAAAAGCAGCATTTATTCCCAGTCGGTTAACAGAATAAAAAGCCTAACATATCAAGAGTAAACACGCAAGGAGTGCAGTGCCACGCAAGGGTGTCCCCCGCGTGGGGGAGCCCCACGCGCAAGGAGTGCGCCCGTGAGGAAAAGCCGCCCAGCGTGAAATGAAAGAGCAGCCTGCCCAGGAATGGCGCCGCCCACACTTCCCGTGCCGCTGACGACAACAGAAGCGGACAAAGAAACAAGACGCAGCAAATAGACACCAAGAACAGACAACCAGGGGAGGGGGGGAAATTAAATAAATAAATAAATCTTTAAAAAAAAAAAAGAGTAAACATCAAGAGTAACATATCAACAGTAGATTACAATATGACCTGCTAGATATGGATAATTCAGTGGTACTTTCCATTAAGTGGGGAGGAACTATTCACTCCTTCTATATCAAGGCTAATCAAACGAGGAGGATGGATACTACTGGAATCAAGGCTTTGTGGAGATAAGAAAAAAAAAATGCTAGCTTCTGAGATATTTATGATCATATATGTTATTTTTCCCTAATAAACTACATGTCTTAACCAATGAAAATTCCCAAAAAGTATGCTTGAGTTCAGGATATTCTAGGATTCATTTAGGATATTCTAAAATGACCTCCAGTGAAAATTAAAATTCGAACTTAGTAATTCTGAAATATTGAGGAAAATACATGTTTATGGGGGCCTGTTGAATGGTTGATGTGTTAAAGACATGGAAATGTCTGTTTTTAATTAAATAATCTTAAGGACTGGAATCATGCCAATTGAAACTATGTTTGCTAAGTGCTTACTAAGCACCATAGAAGGAATGCATTTATAAGGAACTTTTGAACTTCAAGCTTACACTAAACTCAAAAAGATTAACATCTGAGAATAATTTCATTTTTTAAATAACCATTTGATACACGGTAGACACTTCATTTCTGATACTTTTCTTTAAGGTGTCTATAAATCTTCTGTGTCCAGCAGACTCCAAATCAACTCTAAGATATCCCCACCAGCCTCACAGACAACCTGTCTAAAACAGAACACATCACCTTCCTCTCTAAAAAAACATTTGTCTCCTCTTCAAAGTCCTCCCCCACTTGCAATCCACCACCAAGTCCTGCCAATTCTACCTCATAGATACCTTTCCAGTCTATGCGCTTCTCTTAACTCCCAATGCCACCACTCTTGGGCACAATCACGTGCAGCTGGGTGATGGCTACAACCACTTAATGGATCTCCTTGCTTCCAGGATTTATTTTGGATTTAAAAATAAAACTTAAATCTGCTACTCTTCTGCTTAAATCTTTTCGCGAATTTCTTGGTGTTTTTTTGTTTTTTTGTTTTCCCCAGGATATAGTCTAAATGTATTGTGAAATAAAAGGCCTCCAGCCTACCTGTCTAGCCTTGCCTTTCCCCACATGTACTATGAATGCAAACTTTGGCTTTCAGATTTTTGTCCATGCAACTCCTTCTGCACAGAACAACCTTCTCCCTTGGCATAAATTCCACTGGGCCTTCAGAACCTTCAGGTGTCAGCTTCTTCAGTATTTTCCTGGGAATCCACTTATGACATCTCCTCTCCACCCCAAAACTGCCATGTGACCTTCCATTGTTTATCCATAGTACTCTGTGCGAAGTGCTCCTAAAACACAGATCACTGTGTAGTGATTACCTATTTATCTGCCTGTCTTTATCCATTTGAAATAATCTTTCCAATGAGAGAACCTATTTCTTTCTCAACATAGCTCCTAGCCTAGCCATCTTTTGTGCATAAGTGCTTAACCAACATTTGTAGAATGAATTTATGATATGAAAATTGGATAGAAGCAAGTTATGGTATGTAATTAGTCCTCTTTAAAAGTTACTATTTATAAATTATTGAACAGAGTAATATAGATCCTTTGTACAAGGTACCTAGAAATGCTGCCTCCCTTTAGATGTTGACAATCTAAAGTGAGATTTGATTTCTAGGCACATCAAAATTTTGCACACGATGAAAAAGACATCTTTGAAAGAAAGGTATAAAAATGTGATTAAACACATCCAACCAACAGTTAACATTATAACTGAGGATTTAGAATTAACAACTAATTTTGATTACTAAATCATTATGTAGATGCCTTTTTACTTTCTAGTATATTATTAAATAGCCAAAGGTTAATACCTGAAATTACTGAAACTGGCTAGACAAACTTCACCCTTTGTAGATAATCATTTCTAACTAGGACCTGCTATTGTGATGATAATTCTAGATTGATCTTACCTTTGTATACGGACATTTCTATTGAAATGTTAACCACGCCATCACTGAAGTTCATTAAAGAACTTTGTAACTGACCCATTTTGTACCCCCTATTCCCCCCCATACCTTGAACTGCGCCAGCCCCACCCCAATTGTTCATTAGCATAAACCTGGCTACTATGAAATTACCAGAATTACTGCAGTTTTGGGGAACAGACTTTTAGGCCATCAGGTCTTCTGAGCTCCTCACTATATACTAGGAAATAAATCTCTCTTTGAAATCCCAGTGTCTCAGGAATTGATCTTTAAAGTGCATCAGGCAAGAGCCCACATTTGCTCAGTATCAGCATGAAACTTCGAAGAACAATAAAGTTATTAGAGCATAATATTTTCAGAGTGACCTGAGGACATGTCATGTCTGGCCCTGTAATTTACTAGCCATGTAATCTTAAACAAATTATTCAGTCTCTGTTTTTAAGAATATAATGGTCCCAACCTTATGGGGTATGGTATGGTCAGGATTAAAATCTATAGTATTTGTATAGTAGTCTCAATGTCTACATATGTTTCCAATGCATGGCATTTATAGTGTAGTGATGTGGGCTATGGGTGGGAGGCTGTTCGTCTCTTCATAGATAACCTAAGCTGTAAGTGTCCTGAGCTGTGGGTGTGGGACAGTGAGAGGCTACAGCCCTGCCCTTGGTGACCATGGCAACGACTCCAGTCCCGGGAGGCAATTTAGCAATGCAAACTCTATATACATACCAGTCAGTTCAGGGAGACTCTGATGGTGGTGATGCCGAACTTAAGTGGACTTGGACTTGGCCTCGAATGGGGAAATATAATATAGCCTGTGCATGAATGCAAAAATTATGTAATTCTGTGTCCAAGTGTGCCTAGAAATCCAATTAAGTCATACAGGCCCTTTAGACTTTGAATGTTCAGAAAGGATGTGTATTCAAGGTTGCATCCTGACAGGAATGTGGGTGATATGTTAATTCAAAACCTATCTGGTACTCAAACACTTAACAAAGAAAATTGTTTTCTTTCATAAAAGCACCATTTGACTCCCCACCCTGTATAAAAGGAACTTGAAAATCTTGTTTGAGGCTCAGGGTTTGGAACAGAAAGCTCCCGAGTCCCACCGGCCATAAATAAATCTTTTTTTCCTTCCCCAAATTATTCCTGAGTCCTGGCCTTTCTATACGCAAATAATTGAACCTCCCTCGACTTCCACAACAGTAGCACTCTATTTTCTACCACTAGCCCCTAACACATAATAGGTGTTCATTAAATATTTAAATAAATTTTTAAAAAAGATGATGAAGACAAAATGTTGCCTTGCACAGATCTCTAAGGTTGTTACAACATGAAAAAATAGGGAAGCAGTCACTTAACAAGTCTCTCCAAATACCGACAAGTCTTTGCAACCTAGATAATGTCTTTTTTTTTAACTTTATTTTTAGAGAAGTTTTACATTTACATTTACAGAAAAATCACATCAAAAGTATAGGGAATTCCCATACAACCCTCCCCCCCCCATACTCACACAGTTTCCCCTATTATTGACATCTTAGATCAGTGTGCTACATTTGTTACAGTTGACAAACCAATACTGAAGCGTCGCTAGTAACCAAAGTCTATAGTTTACTTTATGGCTTACATTTTGTGCTGTACAGTTAATATAGCCTGTACATGTATACGCGTGTATTCAAACTTATCAATTCTATATCCAAGTTTGCCTAGTTTCCGGAAAGCCAATTAAATGATATAGACTCTATAGGCTTTGAGTATTCAGGACGGATGTAGACTAAATGTGTATTCGAGCTTATATCCAGACAGAATGTGGGCGGTATGTTAATTCAAGCTTACCTGGTTTCCAAACAAACCCCTAAGCCCTAAGAAACAAAGCAAGTTCTTTCCGCCCCAAAAGCACTGCTTGACCCCCACTCCTAAATCCTCTATATAAAAGGGACCTGGAAATCCTGTTCAGGGCTCAGTTTTTTGGACATAAGTCCACCAGGCCCAGACTGCTGTTAATAACTGTTCCTTCTTAGAAGAGTCTCATGTCCTGGCCCTCAATACCACAATCACCAACTTCTCTCTGCTGCCACAACACAGTCCCATAGGTCTTGACAAATGCTTAATGTCATGTGTCTATCATTTGAGCAAATGTCTTCTGACAACTGAGCTTGAAGCATTTGCTCAAATATCCATGGAAAAATTTCCAACCAGAGCTATACATATTTCTGCCATTAATATCAATGAGAATATTTTAAATTCTTGTTTAAAATTGTGTTTTAGCAATTTTCCAGGAGTATTTTATGATTCAAAAATTTCATAAATCCTAGGAACTTTCAAATACAGTGGACACCCCTAATAATTTTGGAGTTGAAGAACAAGATTACACCTACTGAGATACTAGACATATAATACAGAAACATGTTACAAATGAAATATACTGCTTTCTTAAAATTTGTTTATTAAATACTTACAGCACTCATGGGCTTTAAGAACATAAAGATGAACAATAAACATTCTTGTTTTGTTTGCAGGAACTTACTGTTATGAGGCACGGATGAATAAACTGAGAAACAATATAATGTGACAAATTCAGTGACAGTGTTATACAGAGCTATAACTGCAGCAGCCGTAAGAGTTAGGAAAACCTTCCCTAAGGAGGTTACTCGCTAGTAAAGTAATAATGTGGTCCAATATTGTATGGGTTGAGGGAAGAATTAGTATGGTGTGTTTGGGTACTGCCAACTAAACAGTGCGGATGGAGTGGCAAGGGATGAGTCTGAAGAACAGGCAGGGGTCCAAGCCTAGAAACTCTAAAACGGCATGCTCGAAAGATTGGACTTTATCCTGAGAGCAAAAAGTCATATGCATGGGAGAGATTCCAAGGACATGAGTGTACTTTAGATAGAGAATGTATTTTCTATAACAAATCTAGAAGAGATTAGGACCTTCCTCCTCTTTCGTCCAATAGAAACTTTCATATAACTTATTCACATGATCACTGTGAATGTGAGTTTTATGCCTGTCTGTGCTTGTCTTTCTTTCCCTAGACCAGTGATTCTCAAACCTGAGCTCAAATCACCCAGAGGGTTTATTAAAACATACATTGCTGGGCCCCACCTGCATAGTTTGTGAAGGTGAGGCTCTAGAACTAGTGTTTTTAACAAATTCCCAGCTGATGCCAATGATGCTAAGTCATTAGCCACACTATGAGAACCATTACTTTAGACCAGGGGTTCTTAACCTTTGCCAGTCAGGTGAAAACCACAGACCCCTTACTAAGTCCACCCTATACTGTGTATTATTTAATAAATATATCACACCTGCACTAACACGTCCCCACAAGAATAATGTTTTTTTGAATTTCAATTCAAGCTCACAGACCCCTGGTTAAGTACCCCTGCTATAGACTATGGTTTTTTTTCCTCACTTATTATTTATCTTTGTTCCCAAATATTTGTTCAGTGATTGTTACTTAACAGATACTCATCTATTTTCAATAAAATAATTCAGAAATAAATTCAAAGTACAGGAAAAATAAATACATTAAACAGAATTATTTATTTTCTCCTCTTCCTCAGAAATTACCTCACAGTTACTAAGGTTATATATGCTAGTACAAATTGTGGGAGAAAAATAAAGAGAGAATAGTGGTAGAAAAAACACTTTAGTTAGGAAACTTAGGACTTCCATTTGCTTTCCAGTGCTTATTGAATAGAGCGACCTTGAGCAGACCATTTTTACTTTGCACAATCCTTTATCTGTGACTTACTAAGAAAATTAAGTGATCATTAGCAGAAATTCAATGAAGAAGCCCTTTGAAAAAAATCTCAGAAAAAATTTATTCATATAAAGCCTATTGAATTTAACTTTAATATAATGAATACTGCAGATAGAAATAAAGTTCCAAATGCATTCCCTCAAGAGTTCTCTTGCATTCTGTCTGTAAATTCTTTGTATTTAATAAATTATTTCACAAAGAAACTCCACATTGTGCAGTGACTAAAATGCTATGCTTCATACAGGAATACTTCAGTTACAGTCTATACTTCACATGGAGACTGTGTTGATTCAAAGGGTAAAGGACCCATAATTGGAGTTTCTTTCTCCACAATGAGTAATGTTTACATCAACTGATCTTCGTTTTCTCACTTTATACACAGAGACTAGATTTTCAGGATGGCACAGCTGCTGCTTTGCTGCTGCACATAGTTGAAATTTGTGACTTGGTCAGATATGAAATCTGCTTACCCTTCAGTATATCCAAAATAACTTGAATTAATAAGTATAGTTGCAGTGCAATCTCTCAGTTAAAATGTTTTTAGTACAGATTCAAAGATCCTATTTGTTATTGGTGTGAATTTACCAGAACACTAGAGTTGAGAAAAGATCACATTTCCTGAATTTTGTGGCTAAGAATCTACCCATCCAGCAGTGGGAAGTATAGTTCAGTGTCCAAAAGGTATCACCATTTCTCTCAATCTTTTTTTTTTTTTTTGAAGAACATAGAGGTTTATGAATTCCAAGAGAAGATGATACTGAGAAAAACTAGGTTCTTCTCCTGAAGCACTTTAAAGACCAATTACTGAGACATCAGGGTTTCAGAGAAAGAGAGTTTGTTTGTGCAAGGAAAAGAGAATGGTAGCCGAATGGCCCAAAACCGCCCTCCTGATTTTGAGGCATTTAGGGTTTTTATGGGTTCAAACAGGGGAGAGTAGGGAGGTGACCATCACAATAGCAAGTATACACAAGGGGGTGAGTCTAGTTTGGTATGACTGCAAACAAGGATGAAACCAATTTAGAATGACCATCACATTAGCAGTTATACACGAGGGTAGGGCTAGTTTAGAGTAACCATAAACAAGGGTGAGAATACCCTAGCTACTGTTAGTAATTTTGGGTATTAACTCTTGGCTATTCTAGAATATACTGGTAATAGAAAAAAGCATCTACATAATGATCAGTAATCATAATCATTTGTTAATTCTTTTTTTTTTTTTTAAAGATTTATTTATTTATTTAAATCCCCCCTCTCCCCCGGTTGTCTGTTCTCTGTGTCTGTTTGCTGCGTCTTGTTTCTTTGTCCGCTTCTGTTGTCGTCAGCGGCACGGGAAGTGTGGGCGGCGCCATTCCTGGGCAGGCTGCACTTTCTTTCACGCTGGGCGGCTCTCCTTATGGGCGCACTCCTTGCGCGTGGGGCTCCCCTACGCGGGGGACACCCCTGCGTGGCAGGGCACTCCTTGCGCGCATCAGCACTGCGCATGGCCAGCTCCACACGGGTCAAGGAGGCCCGGGGTTTGAACCGCAGACCTCCCATGTGGTAGACGGACACCCTAACCACTGGGCCAAGTCCGTTTCCCCATTTGTTAATTCTTAACCCTTGGTTACGAAGAGGGAAGACTTCGGGTCTTCAGACCATAATGGTCACCACAGAGATGCATCATTTCCAGGCCAGTGAAGTGCACTTGAAAGCCATCTATTCCCTTAACCCACTCCTTGTATGTCAAGCTCCACCACTAAACCAGAGTATCTGTTATATATAGCTGTCTCCCTGCAGGAAGTCTTAGCACCTCTTGGATTTCCACCACAGAATTGACCCACCACCCACAAGCACATCCTTCAAGTCTCAAGATTCCCCTAGGATTGGATTACTTCCTTCTTTGCACTTAAAATATCAGTCTCTATCCCTGACCTCTCTCTAAGCACTCCAGTTTAATTCTTTGATTGCCTAAATCTCCATAACAAAAGCTACCTACCTTGCCACCTAGTTCACAGGTTCCTTTCTCAATAAAGACTTTCCGTTCCTTGACATCTTCATCTACAGTGTGCCAATTTCAACCTGGATTAGTAAAATGATTTCCTAATAGCTGACCTTGCCTCCTCTCTCTTTTCTTTCTAATTCTACTTTCCCTTTTGCTTTAGGTCATCTTCTGGAAACAAAACTGATTATTTTACAGCAGGGGTCAGCAAATTACAGTCAGGTGCAATGGTCAAATCTAAGACCAATTCTGGCTCACTACTTTTTTTTTTAAACACCCTCGAGTGAAGAATTGGTTTTAGATTTTTTTTTAATGCCCCCTTTACGGCTTGCTTGTCTGCTCTCTTGGTCCATTCGCTGTGCGCTCTTCTTTTTTTTACTTGTCTCCCTTTTTGTTGTATCACCTTGCTGAGTCGGCGCCCCATGGCACTTGCATGCCGGCGGCTCTCCACAGTGTGCAGGCCAGCCTGCCTTCACAAGAAGGCCCCAGGACATGAACCCAGGACCTCCCATATGGTAGACGGGAGCCCAACTGATTGAGCCACAGCCACTTCCTGGTTTTACATTTTTTAATGTTTGGAAGGAAAAAACATATTAAGTAGTATTTCAAGAGATGTGAAAATTATATGAAATACAAATTTCATTGTCTATCAGTAAAGTTTTGCTGGAACACAGCCATGCTCATTTGTTAGTGTATTGTTAAGGGTTGCATTCGTGCTACAATGCACAGTTGAGTAATATAGACCAGATGGCCTGCAAAGTCTAAAATTTACAGAAAAAGTTTGTCAACTCCTGTTTTAAAGAACTGTTTGAGAGGGAAACGGACTTTGGCCCAGTGGTTAGGGCGTCTGTCTACCATATGGGAGGTCCACGGTTCAAACCCCGGGCCTCCTTGACCCGTGTGGAGCTGGCCATGCGCAGCGCTGATGCACGCAAGGAGTGCCCTGCCACGCAGGGGTGTCCCCCGCGTGGGGGAGCCCCACGCGCAAGGAGTGCGCCCGTGAGGAAAGCCGCCCAGCGTGAAGGGAGAGTGCAGCCTGCCCAGGAATGGCACCGCCCACACTTCCTGTGCCGCTGACGACAACAGAAGCGGACAAAGAAACAAGATGCAGCAAATACATACCGAGAACAGACAACCAGGGGAGGGGGGGAAAATAAATAAATAAATAAATCTTTAAAAAAAAAAAAACTGTTTGAGAAACTTCAATGAATACATCCCTCAGTGAATAAAGTCCAAAGTAATGGGCTAAAGTAATTATTTGCATATAGGTGGAGAACTTTTGTTTTTTCACCTAAGGTCCATTCTCTTATTGTGATATTAAGATCCAGATTTTGGTTTGTCCTCTTAATAGCACCTTGTCTCTAGGGGATGTGTGGGGACCTCATATTTTTGAATATAATATTTTTTAAAAATGAATTAAAAATAAATAAAAATTTAAAAATTAAAAAAAAATAGCACCTTGTCTCATGCTACTTTTACCACCTGTGGCTATAGGACTAGAAAACCTGCCTCAGGTAAACCAGTCACGCATTCCATCCCCATCCTGACTGCTTCATGGATGAGTACACCCAAGGCAGGCAAATCAGAGCCAGTAAGATTCAATTTCAGAATTTTGTCTTCTTAAGAGGTTAAATGGTTACTCTTACTCTCTCACCTTCAGGACGGAGCAGAGGCAAAGGGAAGCCTAGAATTTCTAGGGATGGAAGTAAAAGAATTTGTGGTGGCATTGCTAGAGCCCCAAATCAAGCAATGCCTGAAATCAGGTGGCTCATGAACATCTCAGTTATGTGAGCCAATGTGGTCTGGTTTTGCATAAACCAGTTTGGGTCAGGTATTTTGCATAAACCAGTCAGGTATTCTAACAACCAAAGGAGTCCTAACTTGACACACTCTTTTCCCCCAGAAGAATCCTATCGCAGCCCTGGAACCAGCCACATCCCTGGCACATGTTCTTGAAATAAAACTTTGCCTTCTTATGTTCCTTGCTAGCTTAGCAGTCAGATAAAAATGTTCTCCATCTCCTAAAGCTACTTTTGCTTCTTGCCTTTAATTTGACATTTGCTCCATTTCTGTGATTTTTGCCCAGACCTGGGGAGCTGACCAGCTCCTAAGGGTGCCCTCTGTTCAAACTTGATCTGTGATTAGTTCAACCTGAATGTTATAGTCCCACAAGCCTAGATGCTGTCTCTTTCAAACATCATTCTTTTATTTCTGGCCTCAATGCTATATCCATATCAAAGCTGTAAGATACAGTTATAGAGTGTGGACGTTGGAGTTAAGAGGCTCCAAGCTGGCATCCTGGTCTACCACATCATTCCCATGGGAACTTAAGCCACTTCAACTGCTCCTTGTTAAGTGAAGGAGATTGTGTCTCTCTCAGGCTGTGACAGTGGAGGAAATACTGGTACAGACATTAGTGTAATCACTGGTGTATAGAAAGAACTAAATATGTAGTCTTTATTATTTTAGTAATAAAATGCTCTTTTATATTTTGGGTACACAAAACTAATTTAAGTCATTTCAATTTTTGTATAGAATTTTTTTTTTCTTTGAGAAGTGGTGTTTTTAGTTGTTAAGAATGATTTTAAAAAGGAAAGTCTGATCTATCTCAGCTTCATTGTAATTTACTCACTCTAGGTCATTTTGACACTGAGGCTGATTAGTGTGCTTAGGCATGTAAATTAATATTTCAGGCTCTTGTGTGAAATCATAGACCATCAGATTTAAAATGTTTCCAAAAAATATATTAATAAAAAATGTAATAGCAATAGCTTTCCAGTATGGACAAGCATACCATACTAATCAATGTATATCTGCTCTCACTTTGTAAAGATACCCCTCTCCATGTAATAAGAAATTTTAAGGTCAGGTAGTCATTTTAAACCCCACCCCCAACTTGGAAATTCCCTAAATGCTTATAAGCAACTGTAACCAGATGGCTATTGAGCTTCTCTCCAGCTCCCCTGTTTTGTGATTTCCCTTCTTATGAAAAATGTTTCTTTTTCAATAACCCCCTTAATGCTTTAATTTATATATGGTAAGTTATTTCTTTTGACACATCTTTCTTCATTTTTGCAAAGGGTTTGAGGAAGCAGATCTAGCACATAAAAGGTACGCAATAAATATTAGTTAAATTATATAGAAATGTAAGGAAGTTAAGCAGTATTACCAAAATTTAAGTAACACTCTTGAGATCAGATTCCTGTAAAAATCGGCCCTCAAAAATACTTTCCTGGTAGTAAGGTAACCAGTATTTTGATCTGGAGCTCTTATACATTTGCTTTTAAGAGTAATAAATCTTTAATGTTACCCAGTCTCTCAGCTGACATCCATTAAAATCTTTTTTGTTCTGTTTTCATATAAATTACTTTTACAATGTCTAGTACTTGAAATGAAAACTGGATTCCTACCAAGATTTGTAGGAAAGGGGGCTATAGGGGACATGTGCAGGTAACCAGGCAAGGATTGGTTTGGGGGTGAGGATGGCAAGGACTGGGTAAAGGAGAGTAATTTATTCTTTACCAGAAAGTGATCTTTATCCCATTCACAAGGTTTTCTTCTGAAGCAAAACCTGGCAAAAAGAGATAAATGGTTTAGGAATCAAGTGATCAATAGTCACCCTCAAATAAAGAAATGCCAAAGTCAAAGTTAAAAGCTATATTCCATGAAACTAGCTGTGCAGATGATTTGGAAAATTGCGCAAATTACTGAGTCTGTACCCCTCAGTTATCCACACCACCATTTGTATGGTACTATTCCAAGATGAAGTAATATGCTCTGCTGATTGGTATCTAGAGATGCTCAAATAAGTGCTGGCTTTAAAATCCCAAAATTTAAGCTTCAATTCTAAAAGAGCTAAGCCATTATAGAATACCCTGAGTATCATGAGTTCTTGAAGTTCTCTATGATCTATTTGATCTTCCTTTATTTCAGTGACTGAATACCCTTTTCTCACCTAAGGCATGAATGAAGAAGATATGATTTTTCTTTTGCAGGTTATATTAGTCAGCCAAAGAGGTGCTGATGCAAAGTTCCAGAAAACTGTTGGCTTTTATAAAGTCTATTTATTTGGGGTAAAAGTTTATAGTTACAGGGCCTGAAGAGTCCAACACAAGGCTGTATTCTCACCAAAGTCAGTTGCCACATGTTAAAGCAAAAGGGTGGGCATTCTCTGCATGGTCCCTCCTTTCTTCTTCGACTTTAGGCTCCATGGGCTGCCAGGCTCCTCTCTCCCTGGGCTTTAGCTAATGGAGCTGTCTCTCCACTGGCATCTATGGAGCTCTCTCTCTTCTTCCTGTGTGTCTTCTTGAATGAATGTCCATTTATATTAGCCCACCAAGAGTCAGGGACTCAATCCTGAGTCATACCCTACTGACATGGTCAAACCAAAGCCCTACTCTTAACAAATAATTTAATCAAGACAGGTCAAATGAATCTAATATCATTCAAAGGGTATCACACCCTGAGGAATAGATTAGTTTACAAACATAACCTCTCTTTTGGGGATTTCTAAATAATTTCAAACTGTCACACAGGTTTAACTACAAATGTTGGTCTCTTACTTTCAATTGTTTTCATCCTAAGAGAATTGCATTAAAACTGTCCATGTTATAGAAAATTAGTTAAGAATAAAGGAAATAGGCTTTCATAGGGGGAAAAAATACAGTGTTTCCAATTTATCTATTTTTACTCTGGTCCACTATATAAAACTAAGTTGTAGAATCACATAAATGTTAGAACCTGGATAGAGATCATGAGTTCTGTCCTTAAATTCTCTGTTCTATTTCAAAAATATACTAATACTCAATTTCATAAAGACTGAGCTTATAAAACATCACTGGGAAGCCAAAGGTGAAATAGTTTTGGGGAGAGCAAAGACTCTCTAGGACCCCACCATACTTCTCTCAAGGATATTTATTAACCTGTAAACTTGTTTTATTCTTCTTCCATGTACTTTCCTGCATACCTCTCTCCTCCAAACCAGATTTTTGCTCAAGAGTCAGATTTAATTTGATTTCTTTCACAAGAAGTTTTGGAATGGGAATCATATCTATACAAATATCTATTCAAGTGATACTAAATTCTACCTGGTATCCCAGAAAAGATAATAGAAGCAAAGGGTTCCCTGCAGGAATAGCCTCCAGAGAACCTTGATCTTCCTGACCATGGCAGCTGCATGCAGAATTGTTACATAGGCTTACATAATTTATATGAGTCCTAGTGTTGGCCATCTAGTTGGAGAAGGAGGTGGGATACATTGTGAAGCTGCATTTGCATAACATTTCTGTGATGGTTTGAATTTTGTGAATCCCAGAAAAGATTATGTTCTTGAACGAATTCATTCCTGTAGATTGGGGTCCTTTGATTGCATTAGATTCAGTTAAGGGACCCTTTGATTAGACCACTTTTAATTAGATCACTTCAGGTCAGTGAGGCATGACCCAGATTAGGTCTCTACGCTCTTGCTAAGTCTCATATAAACTGAAAACACACACAGAGAAAGAAGACATACAGAGAAAGAGAACTGCTGCCAATTTTTACTCTGCTGTGTGAGAGAGAAGACTTAAGAAACAGCAGAGATAGGCTACCATCTTGCTTTGGCACATGGCAGGACTCCAGGATCTGCCAGAGGATGACCTTTGGTGAGAAAGCATCTCTGATGGTGCCTTGATTTGGATATTTCACAGCCTCAAAACTATAAGATTTTACCCCAAATAAATTCCCTTTATAAAAGCCAACCCATTTCTAATAATTTTGTATCAGCATCTTTAGAAAACAAAGACAATTTCTCATAAGATTAAGAAAATATCTGTCATCCATGTAAAAAATAAAATAAAGGAAGGGGTTTGAAGGAAAATGGAGAGGGAGACTAAAACTCTCTCAAGCCACCTGTCACTGTTCTATGGCCTACATCAGGGAAAGGTGCATACATATTATCAAACACAAAATTGTACTCACACACACACAAACACACACACTCACACACATGGAGTACAAACACTATTACCCTGAAATTTCAGGGTGCTATTTAAATAAAACTCTGCTAATTTGGGCTAATAAAGTTTACAACAGTGTAAATTAGTTTAAGCCTACTTTAAAGATGTTTCCCAGGCCTCAGCCATAGTGAGGGAAGAGAGTAGATAAAATCAAGGGTCCCTGAAATAGATACGAATGACCATTTCTAATTTATTTGAAATGTTCTATTAAGTTTATTAAAAAATCTGTCTCTGCCACATACAAAATATTTTTCTTGATAGATAACTCAAGTCACCATTCTAATTCTTAACGTATAATAAGTAAATGAGGGAAGCAGATGTGGCTCGAGTGATAGAGCTTCTGCCTACCATATGGGAGGACCCAGCTTTGATCCCTCGGGCCTCCTGGTGAAAAAGAAGAAGAGAGAAAGTATACCCACACAGCAAGCCAGTGCCCCTGTGGTGAATCAGTGTCCATGCGAGTGCCCACGTGGTGAGCCAGTGCCCGCACAAGTGACTCACGCAGCAAGATGAAAACGCATCAAAAGAAGGAAAAGGGAAGAGTCAAGGTGAAGCACAGCAGAAACCAGGAACTGTGGTGGCACAATTGACAGGGAACCTCTCTCCACATCAGATGTCTCCAGGATCAAATCCTGGTGAATCCTAGAGAAGAGAAAATGAGAAGAGAAGACAACACAGACAGCAAAAACAGCATGATGGGATGAGGGGAAGGGGAGAAAATAAATAAATAAATCTTTAAAAAGAAATAAGTAAATGAGTTTTCACTGAGCATGTTACAGTTAGTGCACAGGAACAGCAAATGAAACAAAACACTGAAGAGTCAACCATGTCTTCAGCTAAATATGGTAATCTTTAATTTCTACTTTGATGTCAAATTTCCCAAATACATTGGAGAGCATGTTTCTGCATATTTTATTTATGTCCTGAAACACATAAGCTTTCCATGGATGTTCTTGTTCATTCAAAAAACCTCAAAACCAATGGAAAAATTTATTTTACATTGTGTTCTTTTAGATTTGTTTTTATTTTACAATCATTATATAATTTAGATCATTCTATTTCAAAATAAAGTAGAGCAGCACCAGATAAAGAAAGCAAAGCTTGGTGCACCACAACCTCATAACCTCCACCAATCTCCACCATATTATGTAGTAATTATGGTAATTATGGTATAATATCTCATTGATATGTATGCAAGCAATAAAAAGATACATTATCTATCTTTGAGTCCAAATGCTATATGGAACTCTAAGTTAGGGTATGAAACTGTTATTTGAAAATATCAATAATGAAAATTTAAGGAAAACATGCCATGGTACATGCTTAAAATATATAGCCAAGATTAGACATTTCCTAGTAGATGATTCATTTTTTTCTTTTATATGATATTTTGTTTTTATAAAGGAAATTTCTGGAAGTACATTTAAAAAATAGCCCTACCAAAATTAATATTTTGATTAATTTCCTTTGCCTTTATACTCATGTTGTTTTTAATACATATTTGTACTTTACGTTAAAGTTTGCTTTTCCATTTTACACATCAGAAGAATTTTTCATGCTATTTCTGCTTTTAATCACATTTTTAGTGATTGAATAAATAATCTTCTATTTAGTTAATGTACCATAGATTACATGCCTATTCTCCCACAATTGTTAATATAGTTTATACTTTTTGATTCTTACAAAAATGCTAAGATGACTGTCTTTTTTCTTATACCTTTTTCCATATTTAGGAATATTTCTCTAGAATTGATAACCACAAAGGAAATTACTGGGCCAAAGGGCATGGCTATTTTAAAACTCCTGATTTATATAAGCAAATTGATTTTTTTTAAAGCAGTATAATGTAGACATCGAAATCAGAACTGGATTCA
The DNA here is from genome assembly GCF_030445035.2 of Dasypus novemcinctus. NCBI lineage: Eukaryota > Metazoa > Chordata > Mammalia > Cingulata > Dasypodidae > Dasypus > Dasypus novemcinctus. Next base: position 65,628,785 of record NC_080684.1, read on the forward strand.
ACCTCTTTAAAGGAAGTTTCCTCATTGGACTTGGAAGATTGTAATTCAATAACACATGTAAATACACATAAAGACCTCTGCATGGTAACCATTCGATAAATGGTAGTAGCTATTATATATAACTAGTACCACCAATGTTTGAGAGGCCTGTGTCTTAGTTTGCCAGGCCGTTATGACAAATACCACACAACAGGTTGGCTTAAACAGCAAACATTTATTGTCTCAGAGTTTCAGAGGCTAGAAGTCTAAAGTCAAGCCATCATCAAAGCTGTGCTCACTCCTGGGAGCCTGGCTGGTTAGAATCCTTGGGTTCCTTGATGGCATCTCTGCCTCCGGTCCCACAGCCATCTTTCTCTTCTCTGCTCTTCTTGTCTCCCCTGACTTCTGGCTTCTTCGTGTGGCCTTCTCTGAATAAATTCAAAACAAACCTTTCATCACAGTTGCAGCTTTCCCCTTTTTAGATTGTTAAAATATAGCTGAGTCCCAAGCTTTACATTATAAGAGTCAAATTTATCATAACAACTTCTTGTATGTAAGAGATGCTATTATCTTTACTAAAATTTTATCACTTCTAGGAAATTCATGTGTAGGAATTTGGGCATCCTTCAAGGTGAATATCCTTATTATATTTTGGTTACAAAATGGAATCAGTTAGTAGAGGCCTCCTGTCATGACCATTGAAATGTGATGCCTGGAGCTTTTAGTTTTGCTCATTATCTCTTCTGATTGCTTTGTAAATACAGTTTGCCATTTGGACTGATTTGCTAATTAATGAGGACAATATTCCATTTCTGCAAGCTGATAAAATATACAGTACTTCAATGAAAGAAAAGAGCAAATCTGACCCATCAAAATCTAGACAAATTGATGGGATGACAACTTGATGGGACAATTCCAGCATGGGAACTGCACAATCTGACAGATATTGGGTCTGTCCCTTCTTATAGAGGAGTATTTCTAAAGCCTGATCTAGAGGTCAACTATCACAGGATCAGAATGCCTTCAATAATGTACACACAGGACCTCCAACACTGACCCATAATCCAGAATCTCTAAGGCCAAGGTTTGGCACTCTGCATTTTTTAAAAGACCACAAATGAATCTTGTGAACACAAAGGTTGAAGGGTCACTGGAAAAGGATATAAGCATACAGCCCTGAAATCTTAAAACATAAACAAACAAAAGTGTGCTGATGGCTTTTGGTTTTTCTATATAGCATTTTAATCAAATGTGTTTGAAGATCACAAACTTAATTTTAGAATCAATTCATATGACCACTAATCACTGATGATTTTTATTAACCTAGAAGGCAAGTGTTTATGTCATTCAATTTATGAGAAAAAAAATGTTCAGCACACCTGTTCATAAGCAAGCAAATATTAATGGATTTGCAGGAACATTTAGCAAATATTAGAAATACCTGCAGAGAAGATAAATGCAATATATTCACTTCTGCAACACACTTTCAAGCTATATGACTTTAACTGAGGTCTCAAAGCAGTTCAGCATTATTTTCATCCTGAAGGATTTGCTATTGCATCTCCACAACTGTTTCTTTAAGCTATTCCTCTATTTCTTTGAGCATGTGTTACTCACTCTTACATGTCTGCCAAGCCAAAGGCTGTACTACATTAATGCCTTCAAGTTCCTTCCCCTCCAACTCAACATTTCTCCATATCATTTTATCTCCTCTGCACCTTGAGTGCATAAAAAAGTTTTCTTCTTTCCCTTGCCTTATCCTGATGAAATCCAAAACTTTAAGCCCTTTCTGACCTTAAACAGATAGAAACTTATAGGTTCTAGGAGAAAGAATGATTCTTGCTGCCCAGAGGTACATGGAGGCAAGAGAGAGAAGATAGAGAATTAAGGGAATAATTGTAGAGTTGATAAGTTGAGATATCAAAGGAGTGTAGCTGCAAGGATAGATGTAGATGACAGGATATCTAGAGACAAGGCCAAATCACAGGATTGAGGTAGTTAAGAGTGGAGAGACCAAGAGAGAAGAAATGGTATGAGAGTTGTAGTCACTGAATTTACAGGACAGATTTCAGAGCGAGTTGGGAGGTCAATTCCAGAGGTTACACTTACGCACATCTCAGGAGGATTTCACTAACTGTCACAGTATACAGTGCCTAAAGAAGGGAGGCTCCTCAGGGCTCTAGAGACTTCTAAACACTATAAGCAGAGCAGACAATTTCAGGAATTCAGCACCCTGTCAGTGGGCCTCACCTTGCAATATATGTTCCCAATATAACAGAGTTAGACTCACTTCTATCCCTACACATGGCTCTTCTGCCCATTTATTTGAACCTATAATTAGCACTATACTCATTAAATATATGTCCTAGAGACTGTGAGCCCTGAATATCAGCAGAGTTGCAATACCTACTCTCCAGTTCACTGTACTCTCCCAGGGCAATTAACAAAAGGATGATGATGGACCACGTCCTTCCCAAAAAACAGAGAGTATCTACACCTGCAACTTACATGAGATCTAAGCCCCCTCTCGATCAGAAAGAGTGGTCATCACCATCCCCCAAATTGGGGAATGAACAAACATCAGAAAGGTATGCAACTATGGATTAAAGTAGACTTATAATGGAAGAAGTTGTAACACTGATATAAAAGCAGTGGCCACCAGAAGGTCTGAGGGGAGGCAGAGGGAAGAATAGGGGTAACAGGGAGCATTTTTGGGTTATTGGAATTGTTCTGCATGACATTGCAATGACGGATACAGGCCATTATACATTTTGTCAAAACCCATAAAATTGTGCGATGCAAAGTGTAGACTATAATGTAAACCATAGACCATAGTTAGTAACAATGCTTTAATATGTGTGCAACAATTATAACAAATATACCACACTAATGAAAGATGTTAATAGGGAAAAGTGTGGAAGGGGGGTGGGGTATATGAGTATCCCCCTATATTTTTGATGTAACATTTATATAATCTAAAGATTCTTTAAATATATATATTTTTAAAAATCAAGAATTGAAATTGATTCAGTCATAGCAACCCCAAGAATCAAAGAGTCTAATCACAGATTTTGATAAAAGGTTTTTTGTCACTGGTGACCCAGTGGTCATTACTTCACACTTTTTGGTTTTTTAAACTTCCTGTTCTTATATGGCTGAAAAGTTACTTAAGTCTTAGAAAATCTCTTAATTCCATGTAAATTTCAGGATGCCACACCATGTAAATTTATAAAATATTAAAAGGATACTTGTACGTTTCCTCTTTCTTCTGAGCACTCTCCTCCCTGTGTGTAGTATAAATGAAGTTGACTCAAACCCTTGACTCTCAGGATAATTAGGGTCTGACTAATTAAAATATCACATCCCAGGGCAATTAGCCAGGGTAATTGGTTCAAGGACTCATATTGGGCCAAGCAGAAACAATGAGTTTCTGTCCCAGGACTTTTATGAAGTCAATACAGAGAAAGTAAGAATGAGATATGGAGAAAGAGAGAAACAAAATCCAAATGACAATGTTTGAGCTGTGAACCTGGTTCAGCCTGAAACCTAGCCCTAACTTTCCAGTTACATAAGCTAATAAATTCCCTAATTTGCAAGTTAAGCTGGGTTAATGCAAGTTAAGATGGGTTTACTTAACTTGCATTATAAAGTGATCTGACTAAAATAAAATATAATACAATCCTAGAAAATAATCACAGTGGATTTGAGGAATGTACAGAGGCATAGTCACTCCAGATAATACTGGTGTTTCTGAGATTATTCAGGAATATACAAATTTCAACTCTCTGTCATTCAGACCACACGCTTTTGAGTTAGAATGTTTCTCCCCTCCCCTAGTTGATATGTAGAATTTGTCTATTTTTGTTTTGAGCTTATGCTATTCCTAAGAGACAATATAAGTTGTATATTTAATGGACATTTTATTAATTCCTAATATCTTTTTGTGGAATCACTTTTCCCTCATTCTTAGCCCAGGTGGTTTGGTGGTACTTACTGTACCCCAAACTCCAGATTTCTGGACACATGACCAGTCTAAAGATCTACATGGGACTTTTGATGGAGTTATCCGGAAAAAGTATCACTCTATTCTTTAGAATTGCTAGCCATAAATTTAAAGTTGTCAGTGGATATTTTATGGTACTTAGCTAATTTTGGTGCCTACTTAAGATTGAGGCTGACACAGAAAAAAACACGACTGAGAGATGGCAAAAAGGGAGTACCCAGATGAAGCTATGTTTGAACTTGTATCTACCAATTCCAGAGACCATCTTCATCTCCCAGTCACATGAGCCAACAAATTCCCTTTCTACCTAAAGCTGATTTAGGGTAGGTTTTGGGGACCTGGAACCAAAAAGTCTTGACTAAATATACCTTGGCACCAAGATGTCAGTGCTTATGGGTGAATGTCAATTGTCACAAGATTCTAAAAATCACAAGATGAGATGAGGCGTCTGAAATCCCATGTCTCAGAATTGGGTGAGAAGATAGTAGCTGGCTGGCTTCTTCTCTGAAAATACCCTTGGTTGTCATGGTGATGGGAAGAAGCAGATACCAAGTAAAGATTCTGAAATATTTTCATACAAAATCTGAGCTGGGTGGGTGACATATCTAACCCAGCTCTGAAAGTGCTGTGAGCATTATGGCATCAAAAGAACCTCCTAAGATTCTCTTGAGTTACACAGCTCTCAGCTTCTCTATTACTCAAGGAATCTAACCACTTATTTTTATAAAGGGTGAGACAGATGAATTAAAGCTTGTGTCTTTGCAAGTATTCAGCATTTGATGTCAGGTTTTGGTGCCCCTGCAACCCTTTAGACAGTCAAGACATATTTTTCAGGCATTTCCCACCCCAACTTTTCAGCCATGAAAAGACTTAACCCATAAGCAATAAGATTAGGCAGGGTTTTTTCTTTTTCTAAAAGTTTTAACCTTTTCATAGCTATTTGCAGAATTCTTATTTGAAAAACTAACCAAGAGATTCCAAATTATCCCTAGTTTTCTCAAAATTCCCAACAGTGATATCCTGGAATTAATAAAAAATATGATTTTTTTAAATCCTGAGTTTCCTTAGGGGTTAAATACTGCTAACCTTCTTAGAACAACCTGTCACTCATCTTTCTCATGTTAAGATCACACCTAAGATCATTTAGTTATTTGGCAATTGTCTCTTCATGTGATAGTATTTTTATCAAAAAACACCAAAAAGTTCCATCGCACTGGAACTTCTTACATTTGGAGAATAAATTTTATGAGATTAAGATTTTGGGGTACATTTTCATTTCCCCCTTTTTAATGGGGTTTTACAAACTTCAGCCTTTATGAAAGAGAAAAAAAAGAGAATATGAGATTAGGTTTTATGATATGAATATGACCAAGCTTTTTTTTTTTCCATTTTCTTCATTAACAAGGAGAACTTTTTCATGTTGTTTAACTTATCTGCGCTCATTTATTCATTGTTTGGAACACTGGAGAAACAGTTCAGTTTGCTTTCAGGATTAAATAAGATAAATGTGCCTCGACAGGATTTTTTAAAGCAATGCTTCCATAATTTGTTAAGCTGCGTTTTTTTTGAAATTGAAATAAAGTTTTTTTTAAAAAAAAAACAATTTTATTAGGAGTGAAAAGACAATTTCTTGCCCTGACTCTGCAACACAGTGAACTTGGAGGAGTGACTTTACCTCTCCGAGTCAGTATCTTCACAAGTAAAATGCAGGGATTGGACAAGATGAGCTCTCAGGTCTTTTCTAACCTTGAGTCTATGTTTTTGTATAGGATAAACAATACCTACAAATAGGAATTAGCAGATGATTCAAAATCTTCAATGTGCCATAGTAAGAGGAATTAGTTTCTAAAAACACAAGGCAATCGGGTCACTAAAACAATTGTTTAACAAGAAGATGGGAAACAGAGTTTAAGTTTACTTTGCCAGATGTTACATAAGCTACTTTTGGAAAGATGTTTTATTTAATTCCTGGACTTTCTAACACCACTAAAAGAATTGGTTTTGGCCAAGCTTCTGCAAACATGGACTGACATAGATTCCTGCTGTGGTGGGCATGACAGTCCACATTGTCCTTCAAGCAGGGCCTCACTGCTCAGCTGGGGAAATGAGGTCAGCACACCCCCTGTGGCTATCAGCTCCTTTGGGGTTGGCTGCTGCTACACAGAGAAAACTTGCCCCCATCATGCCTTTCTGGTGGACAGCTTACATTCCATGATGGAATTGGGGCATGAAGGTCCCAAAAGGGACCTTTGGAACGATTCTCCCCCTGGTTTGACCAAGCCCTTTTTGGACCTGTATCACATTTGACTTCTCCCTCTTCTCAGCCCTGCTTGTCCCTCTTTCCTTTCACAGGTATTGATCCCTTAAAAAATTCTGGATCTCAAACTCTATCTTCGCATCTGTTTCTGGGAAACCCAGCCTTAAATACCTGTTATCAATTTAGAGTAAGATGTGGGGATTAATGTCCAATTCAGTATTAATAGTGGTTATTTCAGGGTAATGGGACTTAAACTTTTTTTAATTTTTATTTTTCTGTATTGCTTCAATTTTTCAAAAATAATTAGCAAGCATAACTTTCACTGAAAAATTAGTTCTTTGTAAAATAAGAATAACAAATAAAGTACTGATAACACAATAGGACAAGAGGGATAAGGAACAAATATATTAAAAAAGAGAACCAACAATAGATTTTAAATAAGAAACGACTGCATTTATTTCTGACTACAACTATTTACGAGTCATGCAAACTCTTTCCATATATGTGTGTGTGTGTGTGTGTGTGTGTGTGTTTACCTCATGTTAATTTCCTTATAGAAATTAATGGTTAGTGTGCTTTGGAAAATTGTAATACATTCACTGAAAGAATTTACCAAAGTATAAGATAATCATGGTGTTGCTATGGAATTTAAGATTTTAAAGTTTGATAAAACAGAAATTCTTCCTTCTATACGGAGATCAAATTTCGTCCATGCTTTGAGAAGACTCAGGCTGATAACAAGGCATATTCTATTCAGTGTGTCTGGGAGTATCTCTTTTTTTTTTAAGACTTGAATTTTTTTTTTTTAAGATTTATTTATTTATTTCTCTCCCCTTCCCCCCTCTACCCCAGTTGTCTGTTCTCTGTGTCTATTTGCTGCGTCTTCTTTGTCCGCTTCTGTTGTCAGCGGCACGCGAATCTGTGTTTCTTTTTGTTGCGTCACCTTGTGTCAGCTCTCCGTGTGGGCGGCGCCATTCCTGGGCAGGCTGCACTTTCTTTTGTGCTGGGCGGCTCTCCTTACAGGGTGCACTCCTTGCACGTGGGGCTCCCCTATGCGGGGGACACCCCTGCATGGCATGGCACTCCTTGCACGCATCAGCACTGCACATGGGCCAGCTCCACATGGGTCAAGGAGGCCAGGGGTTTGAACCGCGGACCTCCCATGTGGTAGACGGATGCCCTAACCACTTACTGGGCCAAGTCCGCCGCCTGGGAGTATCTCTTAATCTGAACAGGCAATCTTTTTTTTCTTTTTTTTTTTTTTAGGCAATCATTTTTGACACCCTACTTAACCCCACATTTTGTGGAAAGACATTTAATTGAAATATATGGAGACTACATAAAGATATGTAAGAGCCTTCCTCAGACAAATCTCAGATGTTTATAGTGTTAATTAGGATTATGTTGGAGAAAATACAGCACTTACTGGGACACGGAGACTGATGTGACTGTAGATAAAGGAAGAATTTACTGAGAAGCTTTCCCAATGGAGGGGGTCTAAAGAACAGACTTCACCCCCCATCAGCATGGTGGGGTCTGAAAAGAGACTTCAGCCCACTCCTGGAAGGCGGGGATCTGAATTTATACAGAACTTTCCTAGGCGGGGAAGTGATAGTTGGTGGGAGGGGGCTGAGGGTCCAAGTGAAGTACAGCAGCCAATAGGAAGCCCTAGAAGTGAAAATTTTTCCTGATAGTGACTAGAAGATAGTGGGTTAGGCAGTTATGGTTTCTTGGAATGCTGCAGGAGCAGATGTTTCTTTGTTCTGTAGGAATTTTATCTCCCTCTGATATGTAGGTAGGGAAGGTTTCCATTTCCCTTTTCTCCCGTTTCTATGTGATTTCTTTATCTAACCTGTGGGGAAGTGCCATGCCCTTAGGCACACAGGCTTATGGGGGATGGGGTTAGCCTTTCCCCAGTGCATATTAGGGGAAACTGAGCTACAGCTTGTTAGTTATTGCAAACCTCTAACAGATCATATGTGATAACTGATTACCAGAGGAACCTCGTGGCCATCATTACGGTTTCCATCACATTCTTGTGCTCTGGATTGCCAGAATCTCAGCAGGTTGTTCTATTCTCAATCTCGCCAGTACCCATGCTCAGTATAACATCTTCTGTGCTTCTTTCACTTGCTAAACCAAACACTGCAATTGGCAAATAAAACCTTTCCATTCTAGATAAGAGTAAGAAGCAAAAATATGTCCTCATTTCTATTCCTCGAGTGTTACCATTTTCCATTTATCCACTGTTTCATAGAAAAAAAAATCTTTATTTTTCAAGTGCTGTAATGCAGAAATACATCAACAATCTAATAAGCAAACACCACCCAAGCTTTTTTTCTCTCCTTCTGTAGACACAACTACTAATGTCACTTTTTTATTCTTTCTATTGTCTAGGGCAATCTAAAGATCAAATTCCATTATGGTGAAAAATTCTCCTTTTAAAAAATGCCATTTGTTTGACACATTTGATAAATGGACATTCCCACCACAAACGAAAAATCAAATCATTCTGCATGTTCATTGTTACAGGGTTTTATTTTTTTTACCAGCTTGTTAAAAACAGACCAAGTTAGAAACTAAATGTCACTAATTGAGTGGATGGGCCTAGAGCAAGCATCCATAATCTGCCAGTGGCAAGATTTGTTAAAGTCTCACTATAACCACATTTACCCAGCTGTAGCATATACGGACCAACCTTCCATACTTAAAAAAGTCTGGTCAAGTATGTGCCAGTGGGGAAAGAATAGCAATAGCTACAGAAAGCAGCATTCCAGAGCTCAAGAATGTGTTTGAGATTTCAATTAAAAGTCCCTACCCACAGGTGAATTTCTTCCAAGCACTGCTCCTTCATGAGCCAGAGAAGCGACCAGCCGTCTATAGGACTTTCCTTTCTGCGTGTGTTGTGAGACAATGGAATAGTGACTAGCCAGCTCAGCTGGTGCCAAAGCTCTGTCACACAAGCGTGGCATCTGGGAGCCTGGTGTTTTTAACTCAGAGCAGCTGTGTAAGTTTGGCAAGACATTCCAGTTTGAAGATCCATTAACCCCTGTTTAGGGCCACATTTTAGTATGAACATTTTTTAAGGGATAAGTAAGTGTTGAACCCTGTTGAACCCCAAGCCCAGACTGTGTTGAAAAGGAATTGTACGAAATAATCTTCGAAGTCTCATAAACTCATGTGTTTCATTTGAAAGATATTGGTAGTTATCTTGATAATGTTCTTCAAATGTTTTTTTTCTTCAGTGCTGTGTTTTGTCTTGTGAAATATTTCATAATGCCTTTCACTTAGTAGGTGCCCTGATCTTTATATTCATTCATTCAACATTTATTTATTGAGTACCTACTATATGCTAACCACATTATTAGACACTACCGAATGGGCAGTAAGCAAAGTCCCTGTTATCATATTTTTGCACATAAAACAGAGATGTCACTTCTCTACTAGTTACAGGCATATACTAAGTATATAAAAACAGGAACTGCAATTCACAAAAATCAGTTAAGCCCTTCAGTTCTCTGAACCCAACTCACCATTCCAGCTTTTCTTCTAGTATTCTTCTCCCTTATGTGAAATATAAATTTCCATCTTTCACTGCTGAATTTTTGCAAATGCTCCTCCTTCTAGAACATTGTCAATCCCATCTTTACATTTTTTAAATCTACTAACCCTTTAAGTTCCTATTCAAAACTCACTCCTTTGTTCCTATCTTCCTCATCCCTGAGGCTAAATTGTCTTAGTCCTCTTAGGTTTTATAGCACCTGGTTTTTAACATATTCTAGGTAAATTGTCATTGTTTAACTTTAGTCTGGCCTTTCACCCTTCTCCTCTTCCTACTCTTTCAACCATCTCCCAAATCCTACATATGCATGATCCCTGATATTCAAGACGGGTTGTCCCAGTCTTTTGGTAGATGTATCATAATCTATGCACATTAATATAGATCCTAGAATACCTAATTAGTATGCATAATTTTAATTCTATTAACATTTTGTATTATGATTTGAGCAACATTTGAGGCCATCTTTGATCAATTACTTTTCATTATCAGTCAGGATAACAGAACCCACATCAGATAGGTCAATAGTGGGTGTTGGAAGATATAGTAATAGCAGGAAACACAAGGGAGGAAGTAGGATTAATAGAGCCCAAGGTCAGTGCCTCTTCATGGGAAGCAAAACTCTGAGAAAGGCTTTCCAACAAGAGCTAGGATGACAGAAAAAGCAGCTGTCTGGTGGGAGTTGGAAATATGGAAAAGATAGTTATGACTGGAGATGTTTCCTAAAGTAGAGAGGAGATGGGGGAAATACCCTGGTTTCTTCCCTTGTCCCACCCTCCAATCTCTTATCCTGTGACCCATTGATAAAAGCCAGAATCCAAATGGCAAGGGAGTCTGAGAAATATAGTTGGCACAGATCAGTTGCCTGCAGTACAGAGTGAAGAGGGGGGGACAGAATGGATCTGGAAACACACAGGCAAATCATCAGCACAGCCTGCTTGAGCAAATATTTACATATATGCTATCTTTACCTGGTAACTAATTGTTTACAAATATTTTAACTTCAATTAAAAATCTAATTCAAGACCCTTGAACTACTTTTGAGCTATTTGAGAGGCAGATTAGTACTAATAAAATTGTGCAATATACTGTTGGTTATTTCCATTATTCTTCCATTTTCTTTTCAAGGTTTTCTACGATGTGCTTTGTTCTGTCCTCTGGGCATCCTCTTGTCTCGGGCTCCTTGCTGTGGCAGTACTTCCAAGTCTGTCTTACTTGGGAAGATCTCTCAAGTAGAATTTTCTTTCTCTTTCCTTATCAAATTCAGTCTGAGGGCACTTGATAATCTAATTAAAAATATATATACAAATAGCTGAGTGTGGTAGTCAGCCCCTTGGTGGCCCCCAATGATTCTCACCTTCTTGTATTCAGTCTTGTATAACAATCTTTAATTTTGAACAGGGCTCAAAGTGGAAGTGACAGTAAGTTCCTTATGAGTAGACCATAAATGGTAATGCAACTTTACTATAGTCTCTTGGATTTTTTGCTTTGGGGGTGGGGAGGAGTGCCAGCTGTCATAACCTGAGAACATTCACGCAGCCTTATGGCCATATGACCTTGTTAGCCATTTGAATGAACCTCCCTGGTAGTGAGTCCTCTAGCCCATTCAAGCCTTCAGATGACTGCAGCTGATTGCAATCACAAGATCTCATAATAATACGGCCTGTGCATGAATTCAAATTTATCTTATTCTGTATCCAAGTATGCCTAGTTCCCGGAAAGCCAATTAAGTGATATAGGCTCTATAGGCTTTGGATAATCAGGGAGGATGCAAACTGAATGTGTATTCAAACTTAGATCCAGATGGAATGTGGGGGATATGTTAATTCAAAACCTATCTGGTACTCTACAGTTAAAACTCTAAGAAGCTAACAAAGAAAAGTCCTTTTTTCATAAAAGCACTGTTTGACTCTCTGCTCCTACATCCTCTGTATAAAAGGGACCCAGAAATCCTATTCAGGGTTCAGCTTTTTGGACAGGAGTCCCTAGGCCCAGCTGGTCATAATAAATTTTTCCTTCGCAAGAATATGCCTGAGTCCTGGCCTTCAATAAGCGATCATTGAATCTCTCTATTTCTACTACAATAAGTGATACATGCCTGGGTAAGCCCTTCCCTAATTGCTGTTCCTTAGAATTCATGAGCATAAAAAAGTTTTGTGGTGATTTGTTACACAGCATTGGATATATGGTGACTTGGTTACTAGTCTCATGACAGTTCTTTAAAGGAGAGTTTACAACATTGATGCCTTAATTATGCAGATATCTTCCATCTCACAATACTTCACATGTTGCATGTCAAATTTCTTCCAAACTATATATTTTGATTCTTATAATTTGAGCACTAGCCAAGGCAAGGATCTTTTATTACGTTTATCTTAAATTCAGGGAAACTGATGCTCAGATTTAAAACAATTTGCCCAAATTTACTAGTTGGTTAGCAACAGACTTTGGACTCCAACCTGTCTTCCAACACATACCATTCCTTTGTACATTGCTGGAAATTTTCAGCACAGAAAGGCAAAGGTGGAGATTTGGGTTGGGGCTTTCTGTTAATCCTCAAACTTAAAGTGTGTGCAGCTGGCTGATCCACCTTTGCAAGTAAAGGATCAAATGTGACAACACAAACCTGCAGCTGTGGAGCTGACTTGTGGTGGAAAGTGTGCGCCAGCTGTTATGAACATAAGATTACATACAACTGGTCTTGTTCATTCTCTGGTCTGCTAATATTTTCCAGACCCCAAAATCTAGGCATCTTAAAAAACTAGTTGCAGCCTTTCCCTTACTAGGATTTGGTCAAGATTGTAGACACATGTGCTTGGAAGTCCAGACTCTGTGTAATACAATGTGGTTCTCATTTGTATTTCACTGAAGTCTTCTAACATCTAGAACAGTCCCACAGATTCCAAAACACTTAACACCAAAGCCTGTTTGATAATAAAGACATTCTTCCTCTCTGACAGGCCCAAATGAATGTGCACACCAAGTGTTTTTTGTGGGTTTTTTTGCTGGTTATTATTTCATAAGAATGAAAATTTGTAGTTACTGAAATACATTCATCTTCATGTCCTTTATCACTTTTCAACATTCAATAATGAACATTCTGATTTGTTCTGCGTTAGGCTCTTTGGTCCAAAAGTGGATTTCCCATTAGTTTGTGAAGTCCAATGTGAATGACACACTTGTTCTCCACTGCCTCATCTCCCAATACCCTGAACACTTATAAGAAATCAGATTCAAATACACATCGATGTACTTGATGTGTCAGAGAGGAGAAAGTCACGGAATGATATCTTTAAAGGACTTCTTTAAAGATCAAGCCTTGGCCAATCCCTCCACCTGGAAGAGTCAGTCTCCTTTCTTTGCCTAGAACAGGATTAACCATCTTGCCTGCAAATTAGAAACATCTGGTGAAGCTTATAAGTATTAACCGATGTATTGAGAGCCACCTCAGAGCAATTAGATAATTCAGAATCTCTGAGATGGAGCTCAAGCATCAGTATTTTTAACCATTTCTCCAGGTAATTCCAATATACAGCCAGGCTAGAAGGCATCAGCCTAAAGTACAGTTTTTGGTGATTAAAGAGGACAGAGCCACTTCATTCTCCCCTACCAAATCTGGGTCATGGTCACCCTCCAGCAGAGGAAGCACTATAGTTGCAGATGACCTGGTCAACTTCTTAGGTTTGCCTCATGGTAGGGCCTATACCAAGCAAAACACCAGGGGTTTATGTTTTCTACTTTGCGTTGACAATACTTGATCTTAAATTTCAGCACAATGTGCAAATTTTACTGGCCCTATTTGCCTTCAGTTTCCATTGCTCTCCAAGGCAAAGTTACTGAGAGGGCACAGTATAGCTTATTTAACAGGCTGAGGGCAATGGCAATAATAATTCTAGCCGCTTTTATTTTTAAAGTAAATTTTAGAATTGTCTTAATGCACCTATGTTTTAATAATCATAATAAACATTGTTGCTTTTAAAAGGCTCCCTTGAGCCCCATCCTACTTAATTCTACCAGACACTTATTTGTCCATATAGATTACTTTCTTATAGATACTGCATATTCTCATAAAGTTTCCTCTTCTGTGAGGAAGGCTTTAGAGCTTTTTTCCTAATTATTGCATATGCCATCAAAGGCTTCACATATATGTCTTCTTTGACTTTAAGCTCTGAGAGTAGTGATCTGGTTTCCATAACTCTCTGCATTCAAGTGACAATCTGCACATAATGGATGTTTAACAGGTGCATAAAATAAATGGCTGCAAATATCCTCTGCTTAATTTCCTGTTGTAGATGGGCAGTTTTTCTCTCTGTTGGAAAAATGGATAGTCTGGTTATAGAATGGCAAGTCTATGCAACAGATCCTTTTCTGCATTGTGTCATTTTCCAGAATTTAGTACTAACAAACAGTATAAATCCTTGAACATTAAAATTATATAAGCGTTAGCTTTTAAATAATCCAAAAGCTGAAGAATGACAGAACCTTAAATGTGGCTGCTTTGGGAATGCTACATTTAAATGGTGGCCAGAAGTAGTTAACCTCCACTAGTATGCTGGATTCCTTGGGCTAATTTAATAACAGTTCATATCTCTATGCATTTTGCTTCCCAACTCATGTACTCTGGAGACATATTAAAGCTAGAAATTTAAAATATAAATATTTCTAAAGATGCCTGTTTGTTTTCTAAAAAATTACTTTTAATTTTTTATACTTGAATCCACACAGATATGTTGGGATGCTCAGGATAAATAGAAGTACTAATATAGATCAAGAGGTGATTTATTATCTTATTTGTAGTTTCCCTTTAGTATTTTAAATTGAACATCTCAGCAAATAATTATGAATTGCTTTATTTTTCATTCCTACCACAATATTACTCTACCTGTTAACAAACATAATAGAAAATTGATTTTTCTCTATTTTATGAAAAAAGGATCAATAAAGACTAAAGACAGGCTAAATAGATTGAATAGGGAAGCGGATCCAGTGGTTAGGGCATCTGTCTACCACATGGGAGGTCCGCGGTTCAAACCCCGGACCTCCTTGACCCGTGTGGGGCTGGCCCATGCGCAGTGCTGATGCGCGCAAGGAGTGCCGTGCCACTCAGGGGTGTCTCCCACATAGCGGAGCCCCACGCGCAAGGAGTGCACCCCGTAAGGAGAGTCGCCCAGTGGGAAAGAAAATGCAGCCTGCCTAAGAATGGCGCCGCCCACATGGAGAGCTGACACAAGATGACGCAACAAAAAGAAACACAAATTTCTGTGCCACTGACGCTGTCAACAACAGAAGCAGACAAAGAAGAAGATGCAACAAATAGACACAGAGAACAGACAACCGGGGTCGGGGGGAAGGGGAGAGAAATAAATAAATCTTTAAAAAAAAAATAGATTGAATAGTAGGATTTGACTCAGAACAAATACTCAATACTGAAAAAAATATTTTCTAAAGTTGTATAAGATGATAATGGCATCCCCAACTTCCATGCTTAAAGTCCCAACTAAAGGAAAATATCAACCAAATTGTTAAGCATTATAGTTAAGGGGTTTATTTCTGTGTACCTATTTAAGGAAAGCTCTTGAGTTGTTTTTCTTTTTGGTTTTGTTTTTTGTTTGTTTTGACAGTAATGCTTTTAAAGCAAATTCCTATGATATATATATGTGTGTGTTTAGTAAAACTTTAGCAAAACCTCATGTACCACCAAAAGCTCTAATACTCTAATAATCAGCTATTTACCTTCCCTTTCACTTTATTCACTTAGATTCCTAGTGCTAAGGACTGTAAATTTCAAAACCTGTTAGAAAGAGGAATGGCGATAGAAATTTTAGCAGTCGTAAGAAAAGTTTTATAAAATAATCAATGGATTTTCTTATGCTTAGTTCAAAAAGTCACATGAGATAATTTTTGTTTTACATCTCTCTCAATTTTAATTTTTACTTTATTCATTCATTTATTTACAGAAATTTATTGAACACCAACTGAGCCAGGGATTGAAGAGACAGAAAAAACAAAACGAGGTCCCTGTCCCCACACCATAATGTAATATAGAGAAGAAACAGACAAGTAGGCGTATTATTTGTAAATGAGATAATTTCACATGATGGTAGGAGTTATGAAGAAAGTTAACAGCATAGCATGGACAAGAGAATATTATTTTAGATAACCTGAAAAGGAAAGTCCACTCCAAGCAGGAGACATCTGGGTGGATAAAGAATGTTAAGAAAGAGCTGGCTGTGTAAAATTACAAATGAAGCATTCTGCAGGCAGGGAAACAGTAAGAGTAAGGGCTAAAAGGGAGCTGACCTTTCACTTCACAAACCATTGTTTATGGTTTCTGTTTCAATTCCATTTTGAATGAAAGGAGAAATGACTTGCTGTAATCCCCAAAGCCTGCCTTACAGACCCGATCAGTCAGTACCTGTCCTGAGAACTGGGATGATTCACATTTAATTGGCCACTTTAATTTTCATACCCTTTAATTTCAATAGACAATTTGCAACTGCTCAGCAAAATCTGCCCGTTACAAGTAGTGTTCAGATGAAAGGAAGCTTCTGATTCATTCGAGTCATTCAGGGCTCAAATCACAATCTTTTTGTCCTAATAAAATAATATAACTGCTTTACTGTGCTGGCTGAGGGCTTTCCAGGACTCCTCCATCTTACAACTGCTCATTTCAAGAAGATTTGACCGCCCACCATCTGCAGTCACATTTTGTCGTAAAAACAATGCCAATTCCACAACATTAAATAGCATAACCGTGACAGTCATGGAAGGGCGACCATACCCCCCAACAATTGCTAATAGATCCTTTGTGCTGCTGTTAGAATTATTCTAAAGGAAGATCACTCTGTAACATTAAACCACAGACCATAACTCATTAACAAGAATGAAAAATTAATTTGGTTTTCATTAAAGATTGGATGAGAATATGTCTCAAAGGACTGAAAGTCTAAATTAGAGAGGGGAAAGTGCAAAGATCAACTGAAACCTGCCTTCAAACTTTAAGGTAAGCTTTCTCAGCGGGAAAAGGGAAAACAGCAAAGAATTAAGTGTCAAAAGTTTTAAAGCAGATAATTTTGGTATATTTCTTACATCATAGTTTGTAGTGACACCTAAATAAAGAAAAATAAAATGTTATTAAGCCAATTTCTAGAATAGGAGAGCATCTGCACTTATACCTCTTTAAATCTGAATGGTTCTGTGTTTGAGTTACAAGGTTTGCAATGATTATCAGGTCATTAGGTTGTGACTGCATTCCTATTCATTGAGCAAAGCTGCCTATCTGCAGAGAAGAGGGTATTTCCCCCCAAAAATTAGTCATATCACAGTGGGAATAGAGCAGATAAGGACCCATCCCTTCCAGACCCCCTCCCCATTCCCCTACCTTCTAGCCCACTACCCTCAAGCCATGCATGAGAAGAATTCACTTTTACAAACCCTTATTAACCAGAGGCTATACTTAAGTTCCAACTCCCTCCCTTTGAGCTAACATTTTCCCTCCTTTTGCTGTACTGTGTAAATTCACATCTGCACCTTCCACAAGCAGGCTGAAGTCCCTCTTCAGACCCTCACCATGCTGGTGGGGGGGGGGCTGAAGTCTAATCTTCAGATCCCCTCTGTCAGGAGAGCTTCTCAATAAACTCCCGCCTGCAATCCTCAGTCTCTGTGTCCCAGTGAGCGCCATTTTTTCTCTAACAGGTTCAATTAATGAAAAGTAATTAAGGGTTAGTTATAAGACAATTTTATTGCTTTCAAGGGCACACTCTCACTTAAGATAATGAATATCAGATTACTTCCAACAAGACATCATATAAGGGTCTGAAATTTAGGAGTGTTTGTAATGAAGACAATTCCTTACATGAGAAGTATCCTGGAATGCTTATAAACATTTAATTTTCTTAATTAGATACATATTTCCTTTATAATCTTTTAACACATTTTGTTTTGCATCTGAACACATTTGACAAAATACAGAAATGAACTCCAGGGCACATATTTCATCATTTTGAATCTCACCAAGATGAGAATGTCAAAAACCACCAATATATATAGTGAGCATATTTTCAGAACTAAAATTAGGACAAGTACAAGAGTAACATATATTGGAAACTTGAGGACCTTAAAATATTTTTAAAAGGAGAATAGGTGTGAGAACTGGACCAAACTAGCCATCAAACCCCATCCCTATAGTTTAGTATGCATGGCTTTGATCCGCTCATTCA
This sequence comes from Dasypus novemcinctus, assembly GCF_030445035.2. Classification (NCBI taxonomy): domain Eukaryota; kingdom Metazoa; phylum Chordata; class Mammalia; order Cingulata; family Dasypodidae; genus Dasypus; species Dasypus novemcinctus. The sequence continues at coordinate 65,646,802 of NC_080684.1, forward strand.
AGTTTTCCGCCAGATTGTCATGCCCTTTCACAAATTCATATATTTTTTAAAATATTTTAAATACATTCTTTAATTTTTAAAAAGATACTTTAGAGTACATAAATGCTACATAAAAATATATAGGGGATACCCATATGCCCACTCCTTACCCCTCCCACACTTTCCCACAATAACAACATCTTTCCTTACTGTGGTACATTTGTTACAACTGAACACTTACTGAAGCATTGCCACTAACCATGGAATATGGTTTACATTACAGTTTACACTGTAACCCACACAATTTTGTAAGTTATGACAAAATATATAATGACTTGTATCCATCATTGCAACATCATGTATGACAATTCCAATGTCCCCCAAATGCCCAGCTATTACACCTACTTTTTTCCCTCTCCCTTCCCTCAGAACCTCAGGTGGCCACTACCTCCACATTAGTCATAAAAGTTCTTCCATTAAATTCATATTTTTTATATCCTGTTCCCTTCCTCTAATTTTGATCCCTACCTCCTTATCTAGTAAATCTTCCTCATTCTTTAAGTCCCAGCTTAAATAGTAACAGTTTATATACATTAAAATTAGCTCCCATCTATTGAGTGGCAACTAAAAGCCAGTTATCAGGCTAAGCACTTTCCAAATATTGTCTCATTTATTATTTACAATAAATCCATGATAATTTCAAGATAAGAAAATTAAGATGTTAAAGCAAGTGCTCTCACAAATTATTTGTATTTAAGAATCATCTTTTTTCAAATTTCCAATCTGTCAGGGACCAAAATTTCAATAAATACAATAAAAACAAATAAGTAGAAGTATTGATTTGGAAAAAGCTATAAAAATACAAACCTCAATTTATATATTAGACTCAATAGACATAAAGTTACTCTATCAATCCGCTCTAAGGGTTTCTAAACAATACATCTCTGTACTTTCTCATCACCGTGGAAACGTATTTTTTGAAATGCTCTGAACCAGGGAGCATAGTTTGCGTAGCACTGTTCCAGCAACTTGTTACCAAGTAGCAGATCGAGATTCCTATGATTTCAAGATTGTGTACTTAACTCTTAAGCAACGAAGCTGCCTCCATGCTCCAGGAATCTGAACCAAACTGCCAACAAACCCAGAGAGAAAGGCTTTTCTCACAAACCGTTTCACATTAAGTCTTGACTCACTTCCTGCCCCCAGGCTAACCTTTGTCTGGATGGGAGGTGGGAACATTCATTCTTTTTAAAGAAAACCCACCCACAATGCTGTGGTCCTGCCCCGTGACTCAGCAAAACAAACAGTGGGCTAGTGGTGCGTTCAGATCATTCAATTTTCGGTAACACCTCCTATCAGGCATCAAAGTTCCCCTTTCACCTGTCCTACAGAGTGAGGTTTAAGCACCCTAATGTTTCCAGCATTCCCTATGATCTCAGCTTCAGATTTCCTGTAAACAATTGCCTGAACTCTGAGCTCAAGCAATAATCTATAACAACGAGCAATTTAAAACATTAATGTTTCTTCCAGAGACAACCAAATCGACAGAGACCAGGTTCTGTTCAAAGGTACTCAATTTACATTTCCAAACAGAACAATTGACTTCTTAGACCTGAAACAGCTGCACTCCTGTAATTTCCCTGTTTTTCTTCAGAAGTGTGTGTGTGTGTGTGTGTGTGTGTGTGTGTGTAGGGGATGATCTGATTTTTTTAAAGGCCCATTTTAGTATTGAAGCAGGCTAGTAAGATAGGGAATTAATAGATGGATCTGGAACCTGGCAGAGAGACCTCGTGGACATCAGCAATCCCCCAGATTCTGCTCTCCAGAACAAAGACTTTTTCCTAGGAACAAGGAAAAGCCCCAGATGTTCCCTAGGACCTTCATCATTGGGTCCTCACTAAGGGATTGATAGGTGGGGTAATCAATGAAAACAGCAAACAGCTGGGACCTCCTCTCCTGTCATTAGCAAGGGGTGGAATAATTAACAGTTAAAAGCAAATCACGGGACTTGAGCATGCTCTTGTCCTGCTCTCTTGCCTGCGGACCTGTCTTGTCTGTGCCGCTTTTGCCACTTTTTTTCCCTCTGCCATGTGGCCAATCAAGTAAACCTGGGGATTTATAATCTATAATGGGGAATTGTAGCTTGTAAATCAGCCCTCTTTATCCCTTTTCACCCCCTTCCTCTCTACCTGGGACCCCTGCTCTATTATTTTCGCCCATTTCTCTTCCCTCCCTACCTGAATAAATTACTGGCCTAGCTCACCCGGTGGGCTTTTGAAATTCATTTCTGCTGCATAGCCAAGAACCTAAATAAAATCCGGTAACAATATGTTCCCCCTTGTATTCTCGAAAATAAATGGGTGGTTTACCAAAATGCACAGGCATCCAAATTGAGAAGACACAACTGTGCAACCTTTTACTGTTTTCTTTCTAGTCTTTAGTCTCTAGGATTTGTTTTGTTTTTTTTTTTTTTTTAAGCTTAAAGTCCTGTTTCAGTGAGAGGCATTTTAATTGGAAATTAACAGAGTCTGTTTATCTCAGAATTTAATAACCTGCATTATACATTATATCTGATAATTATAACAGCTTGATGGCATAGTCACTGAAATATATACAACTGTATATTATCACAGAAAAAACGGAAGATGAGCAGATGCACCTAATTTGACGTGAATCACTTGACCTGGCACTTAACTGAGCCCTGAGCTCACGAAATGAGCTCTGAACTAACCTTTCCAAGTCTGACCATGGGCATGCAAGTGAACACTTCAAATACGAGTCCAGAGCAGTGCTGCAGCCTTCCCAAACATGACACAGTTGCAAGCAGTTCACTTGTATCACTTGTATCATGGTGATGAAAGGAGAAATTTTATTCTGAAGTCTGTTTCAAAAAGCTTTATGCTGGCAACAAATGATCACCTTAGTGGTCTCTATAACAGGGGTTCTTAATCTTTTTGTTCCATGGACCCCTTTGCCAGTCAGTAAACACAGACCGTTTACTAAGTCCACACATACTGTGTATTATTTAATAAATATATCATATCTACACCAAGACATCCCCACAACAATATTGAAGCAGGCTAGATAGGGAATCAATAGATGGATCTGGAACCTGGCAGAGTCCACGTGGACATCAGTAACCCCCAAGATGGCTGCTGGAAGACCCCACACACACACATAAGATCCTGCCATCCAGAACAAAGACTTCCTCTGGAAGCCAGGAGAAGCCCTGGATATTTCCCAGGGACTTTATCATTGGGCCCTCCTGGGAGATTGATGGGAGAAATAAGCAATCAAAATGGTAAACAGCTGGAACTCCTCCCCTGCCATTAGCAAAGGGGTGGGACAGTTAATAGTTCAAAAAGGCAGACACCAGGCCTGAGCTTGCTGTCGTGTGCTCTCACCTGTGGACTACCCTGCCTTCTGCACACCACTCTCGCTGGTTATCTTCTCCCATGTGACCACATGAGTGAACTTGAGAACTTATAACCTGTAATGGGGAATTGCAGCCTGTAAATCAGCCTGCTTTATCATTTTTCAACCTCTTCCTCTCTAGTTGGAACCCCTGATCTGTTATTTTCTCCCATTTCTCTTCCCTCCCTACCTGAAAACATTACTGACCTAGCTCATCTGACATGCTCTTGAAATTCATTTCTGCAGCATAGTCAAAGAACCTAGATAAAATCCAGTAACATATTTGGCTAGCCAGTCCAGAAGTTTATTGGTGAGTGAAACTATGGCCTACAAGTTGTTTAATGTCTTTATTTGGTCCTCTATTTTAAACATGTTCGCCTACAAGCCCCATAGGATGTAATCCTGGGAGGGAAGGGGCCGGGGCTTGGGAAATCTCCATGTCCTCCCTGCACATCCAGGCTTGTGAGCTCTGGCCCCAGCCAGGACGGCAGGATGATAGGTGTGGCTTAAATCACAGCCCTGATAAGACAGAGGTTCCCCAGCAGAGCACTGACCCTGAAAATCTTTCTCAAGCCCGTTTAGCAGCCAAAGTCTTTGCCCTTGGGCCTGCCTGCTGTTGCCTTCTCTAGCTCTCTCCCCTCAGAGACAGCAAGGCAATAGCAGAAAGTCCCGGGGACTTGCCCCTCCCAGCAGGTCCACACTTTTGCAAACAGCATTCCCATCTGACCACACCCAGCTAACTGGAGGATGAAGTAGGAAGGCAGAGCCAAGATGGATGCCATGGGAGTTCCCTTCCCCAGGGCAGTCACAGGCTAGGATACCCTTGCAAAATTAACCTTTACCCATGTTTTACCTTTCTACTTCTTGCTACTGAATTTCTCTTCACAGGCTTGTGTTAGAATGCTTCGGAATGTCTTAAAAACTGTGAAAATGGAAATACCTTCGTTAGCAAGGAAGCTATTGCCTCAGGACCCCAAAGCTTGTTAGCTAGAGCAATTAATCATTGATCACTTAATGGCCTTTTGATGGCTGGTTTAACTGGGAAATTATGAGACAGTAAAATCGTAGAACTAGGACTGTGCCTGAGACTTCTAGAAGGATAGGAGGAAGAAACTTTCTTCAGCTTGGAGGGCATCTGATTTATCTGATCTGTCTTGTAAGTCCAGGCAGCCCCAGAAATGTCCAGCACCAGGTTCTCTGATTCCTAGGGTGGTGGGAACCAGAGAATTAACTCTAAATATACCCCAAGACTTTTGAAGGCCTGGGTGCTTTGATTCAGAGTGTGGCCAGTCTCAGACCCTGGAATGTAGGGGTGCCGAGAACCAGAACAGTAAACTCTGAATGGCCCCCATTCCTTTGGGCCATCCATTCAGAGAGTAGCCAAATATCCCTGAGACAGACGTCTCAGGTGCTTTGATTTGGGGCCACTCCTCAATCTCCCACCAATTTGGGTTGGGTGCATTGATCTCATATCCAGAATCAGACACTCTCAAGACCTAGTTACCCACAAAGATGTTTGTGGGCCAGGAAGGCTCTGAAAATTAAAATTCTTAGGACACTGGGACAGAGCTTCAGCTCCAAATTATGTGGAGCTGTGAACATTTTAGTCAGACTAGGACTCTGGGATGCCAGAATGGTTGGCTAAAAAGTGCTTCTTCATTCTTCTTAGAATAATAGGTGCAGTCTCTAGCATACTAGCAAACTCTCCATAGGAGTTTCTTAGGAATTAGGAAATTCTGCCTACTGCTGGTCTACATGGCCAAAATATAGCTGAGAGCAGCCTCTGTATAGGATCCTGAATTCCAGTAAAACCAGTGTAAGAAAAGAAAACAGATAGATCTGAGGCCCAGAAACCTCATGTTGTGTCCCCTTAAAGAAATGAGGAAATAGACCTCAAACTTCCATTAGTTTAAACTCGGTCATGCCTATAAAAGGTGTGAATAGTGATCAAGATAAAGAAACCGCACATGCCTTCAGTTAAGATCAAAAAGTTCCTAGAAATGCTAAAGGTATAAAATTCTTCTGTTTTAATCTGTGCTTAACTTTGTGTGCAACTTTGAAATCTGTGTTTAACTTGTCAGTTTGCTTGTGCCTAGAAAATCAGATTTGGGGTTCACCTGTTACAAACTGGATAATGGTGAAAGGTAACCTAAAAATCAGTCTTTAAATGATTTTAAATCATTTAATCTTGCTAATGGATTTAATGTATAAATCACAAGTGGAAATTATTTAACTGCTAGAAAAGCAGAGAAACTTCACAAAGTCATTAATGATTAAGATTCTTGTGGCTTAATTAATAAAGTTGATGATGGCAAAAAGTAAGTTCATAGCAGTGAACCTTTCTGGAAGTTACCTCAATGTGCATATTCATGTGGTGGTAATGAAATTATCTTTATTCCATTGAAAATCTTCCCTTTTCATTTTTTTTTAATGGAAAAAGTAGTTTTTCCTCTACTGCAAAAGTAAAATACCTGGTAATTTGTCGCAATTTGACACTGCTACCGTTTTTCACCAGACTGAGGTGTCTCTCAGGCCGGTGGGCTCGAACTAGTTGGCCCCGGGGGAGTGAGGACGGATACGGAAACTATGCACACTCCGGAGACAGGGCTCTGGACCAAGTCTAACTTTATTATGTAGCAACAGCAATTTATAGTTCAGGGCAATAGGGAAGGGGGGCTAGGCGGTATTAGATTGGCGGGGGTGAATATATGTCCAAATAAGGAGAGGGGTAAGCTATGGGGGACAGTTAGGTTGATCACGTAGGCTGAGCTTTTTTGCGCCATACTGCCTGATTGGTGGGGATCAAACAAAGGGAGAGGGGCTCAGAGAGAAGGAAGAAGACTTGGTGTAGCTGGACAGGGCTTGGTTGCTATTCTGTCTGACCTTGTGGTCAGTGGCCATTCCGTTCAGCTGTGTGGTTGCCTTAGAGACAGCGTGTTGGCAACTGATAAGCTATGCCTTGTCGGCTGTGCACAGGGTGCTCTTGGGTGCTTTTATTCCTCCTACAGTAATTAACATTTTCATGGTAAAAGTGTAGCAGTAAAAAGCAACATATTAAAAAGTTCATCTGATATGTTATATATTGCATTGGAAGTGTTTTAAAAAGTATATAAAAATCACATTGTGGGGAAACGGACTTTGGCCCAGTGGTTAGGGCGTCCGTCTACCATATGGGAGGTCCGCGGTTCAAACCCCGGGCCTCCTTGACCCGTGTGGAGCTGGCCATGTGCAGCGCTGATGCGCGCAAGGAGTGCCGTGCCACGCAAGGGTGTCCCCCGCGTGGGGGAGCCCCACGCGCAAGGAGTGCGCCCGTGAGGAGAGCCGCCCAGCGTGAAAAGAAAGAGCAGCCTGCCCAGGAATGGCGCCGCCCACACTTCCTGTGCCGCTGACGACAACAGAAGCGGACAAAGAAACAAGACGCAGCAAAAAGACACCAAGAACAGACAACCAGGGGAGGGGGGGAAATTAAATAAATAAATAAATCTTTAAAAAAAAAAAAATCACATTGTCAAAATCTCTTGTGCAGTCAAGTCAGGCCTTCAATACACTGCAGGTTGTCTCTCCATTTGAGTTATTGCTAGGTTGGTCACTGACCCCTAAAACAATAAAGGTATCTACTACATCTCTGGTTGTGCTCCTGAAGTTGATGGAGACTACATTGTTGTTTCAAACTCTTGCAGCAGCCAATGATGGCTTGGTACAGCCAAATGTACAAAGGATATGACTTCCAGACTGGCACTGTTTCATAGTTCCAAAGGGCGTTATGCACCAGGCTGATGGAATACTGGAAACTGCTTTCCTAGCTTCTCTCTAGGGTCAACAATGCTGTAGCTTCTGTGAAGGACATAGCAAATGAAGCAATGGTCACCAGAGTGCTGTAAGTAAAAGTTAAGCACAATTGGCATTATGGCCTGCTCCCATGGAGCGTTAACATGTAAGGTATTGCAAACGTGGAACTTGAATCTCTCAAAGAAAAACTTACTCATTGAATAATGCACTAGATATAAGCCCAATCACTATGGTGATATCTTTTCTATTCTAAACTATATGCAGAAAAATATTAACCACGTTAAAAGTCCTTGTAATCGTCATTTTCTAAGTAGTTAAGGAATGTGCTTAACCCAGGTATCCCTCTTAGCCCCTGTTCTAAAACATGTCCAACTCATACCCTAGAAAGGACTGGCAAACTCACATGTCATCCTACCAGGGCTCAGTGTTTTCCCACCAGAAGGGAAATGGCACAAGCCATGGCTAAGATCCACTTCAGCTTAGCCCCTTTGAGATGGTTCATGGACAATCTTTCCTTACCTAGGACCTGGAAATCAGGTTCAGATCAAACCTTGGCAAGAAAATGAGGCTCATTCTCACTTAGAGCCAAAATGTAAAGAAATTTACACTGTAGTTCTCATCACTCCCACAGCTATTAAAGTTAAAGGAATGTCCAACTTGGTGCACTAATCCTGAATGGAGCCAGCTGCCCAAGAAAGTGCCAGCCCACCAGAAGCACCTGATGGGATGTATGCATACCAGTCATTGGACGGCCCAAAATACCTCTTCAAGAGAAAAGGTAAGTAGTGTCTATGTCAAAGTCAGCTGTTCCCTCTAACTCTAGCCCAAAGGTCTATTGCTAGGGGCAGGGAAAACCAGACATCCCTTAAAAAACCCATGTCTGTTTTCATCTCCTATATCTTAACTAAAAAGGACAATGCCTCTTACCATTCAACTCAAAGAAAAATACTGTTTCTCATCAACTTTGGGAAAATGTAGCCTTTGCAGACACCTAGCCTTTTCTACTTCTGTGGTCCAGTATCCTATGGAACCATACATTTTCAAAATTCTAATCAAGTCTATTTCTTCCAGAATCAACATCTCGTTAGCCATATGGGAACTTCATCCAGCTTTGCCCAGGATGCCAGATCCATCTTCCTCCAACCAAGAGAGAATAGCAAGAGAGTTTTACACCTTGTTATATAGGGCCTACTGCCCCTAACCAGCAGGAAGTAGCTACAGAAGAATGATCATCTCCCTTCAGTACCCCTTTAAGATTAAAGGTGTAAACTCTCTGAAGGGGGGAATGAAGCAGGCTAGTAAGATAGGGAATTAATAGATGAATCTGGAACCCGGCAAGAAGTCCACATGGACATCAATAACCCCCAAGATGACTGCTGGAAGACCTACACACACACACACACACACACACACACACACACACACAAGATCCTGCTGTCTAGAACAAAGACTTCTGCAGGAAACCAGGACAAGCCCTGGATATTCCCCAGGACTTTATCATTGGGCCCTCCTGAGAGATTGATGGGAGAAATAAGCAATCAAAATGGCAAACAGCTGGAACTCCTCCCCGGCCATTAGCAAAGGGGTGGGATAGTTAACAGTTCAAAAAGGCAAGCACAGGGCCAGAGCTCTCTCTCATGCACTCTCACTTATGGACTGTCCTGCCGTCTGCACACCACTCTCACCATTTTTCTTCTGTGACCATGCAAGTAAACTTGGGCGTTTATAACCTATAACTGGGAATTGTAGTCTGTAAATCAATCCATTTTATCATTTTTCAATCCCTTCCTCTCTACTTGGGACCCTTGATCTGTTATTTTCTCCCATTTCTCTTCCCTCCTTACCTGAATAAATTACTGGCCTAACTCACCCGACGTGCTCTTGAAATTCATTTCTGCAGCATAGTCAAAGAACTTAGATAAAATCCAGTAACAATACTGTTTTTTTGAGTTTTAATTCAAGATCATGGACCCTTGGTTAAGAACCCCTGCTCTAGAAGTTAAAATATAATACATCTTATTCTAGAATGTTCTTTTTTGTTATTTTTAATTAACATTTCAACTGCCTGATTATCTGTAAAATGTTATCCTAAACTGCTTTTCTTTTTTCTGTCCAGACTTCTCTCTCATGAGACCTAACTAATTCTCCAAATCAAGAAGCAGTCATCTGTTACCTGGAATGGATTTTCCAATTTGTATATTATCCTTTCTCTTTATTTTTCTCTTCTGTTTTGTGTATATTTTGGTAATTTATTAATGTTTTCAGAAATCTAGTGGGGGAAAAAGAAATCAATTTTGCATATTAGGAATTCATGAAGTTATGCCTGAAACCAATGGCTAAAGTTAGATTTTTCTATGCAATGCCTCCACATCATTAGCATGGAGAATCAAGTGCTATCTGAACACTGAGAAGTAACCCAGCAGTTTAAAACCATCCTGAGGCAATTTTCAATGTTCTGGTTCCTTTCTTTTTAAGTATTTCTTTTCTCTGTAGATATGCTTATTTAGGTTATTTATCTTGCATTTCTCCCTCTTTCATGATAGTAGATCTTCATTCTTGTGTAGAAAAGATTTTTTTCAGTCTTTCATTTAAACTTTTTACCAGAACCTTAAAGAATTTGCATCTATATTGTATTAGTTTGCACTTTTTAGATGCAAGTAAAAAAATTCAACTTGAGCTAGTTAAGGCAAAGCTAAAACAAACAGGGCAGCACCACGGTCACTGGGAGCTATAAATAAAGACTTTCCTGTAGCATCTCTCTCTTTCTGCTTCTTTTTGGATCTTGGCCTTGTTCTTTCAGGCTTTTTTCCTATATAAAGTACATGGTTGAAGCAAATTTGGTGTCATATTGTGCTGGATTCATTTAGGTTCTTGGCTATGTTGCATAAAAGAATTTAAGAACATGCCAGTTTAATTAGGCCAGTAAAAAGAGTTTGTTGAGAAACAAGAAAAGTACACAGTAGGGTCAGGGTTGCCTTTATTCAAGTCCTTCCTCACTCCTTCTCTTTCCTGAAGTTGGGGAGAGGCCCCAGTTTTTTCCTGTTCTGATTGGTTGTTAGTTCTCAGGGGACCAATGATGAGCCTTTTTTTTGGAGTTATCTGGGACCACTGGGGAGGCCTGTTTGGGGTTATCTGGCACCTCCTCTTGAACCCAGGGGAGTTGCAAATGGGACCTCATGGCCGTGGTCTCAGAGGGGTCTCTCCGGCTTTGTTCTTAGCAGCAGCCTTTCCTCAGGGAGTTTCCGGGTGGGTCGGGTGGTGACCATGTTCTCTGCCGGCTTCCAGCTGTGACTATTTTCCCTCTTTCCCTGTCCTAACCCACTCCGTGTCTTTAAAGCTCCAGGAGGAAAGGGAACTTTAAGGTTCTATGACAGGAAAGGAAATGTTTTGTGACGATCCACTCAGAAAAAATCTTTGAAGGGACAACTCTCTGGCCTAGGCTCGGCTGGGTTTTCATTCCCAGACTGGTTACTAAGCAGATGCTATTGTGGAGGTTTCTCTTTAGCCTTATTAGTTATTTTTTTTTCATTCTTTGAAAAGCATTCCTTTTGATCTAATCCTTTCATTTCCACCACAAATATTAATATTTAAATATTATTAAAACGTTTTTAATATAAAATTATATTAATTTTATATAACTCTTGTGATAATTTTCTTTTTCTGAATTTTTCAACTTTTAATTTTTAACTACTTTCAAAGTTACAGAAGAGGTACAAAAATATTCAAACCCCATATAGAGACTCCAACATACCCCATTCCCCCCAAATACCCATTTTGCCACAATGTAACATTTTGCCACATTTGCCATTTCATCCTAACTATCCATCAGTTTATCAATCATCTATCTGTCCCTCTATCTATCTGCCTATTTATCAATCTGTTCTCTGGCACTTGAGTATACCTTGTATACATCACGCCCCGTGAACACTTAATACTGCCATGTACATTTTGTAAGAAGAATATTCACTTATATATCTACCTTGAGTATAGTTATCAAGATCGAGAAATGTAACTTTAATATAAAGCTTAGAGTTTATATTCCATTTTTTTTTATATACCCAATACTCTCCTTTTGAGCCTTGTCTCCTTCCTTGCTAGGTCCCATCCAGGGTTGTGTATTGCCTTTAATTGTCATTATCTCTTTAGTTGCTCTTTTTTTTTTCCTTCAATTTTTATTGTGGGAACATATATACAACATACTTTCCCATCTCAACCACTCCCAAGCATACCATTCAGTGGGTTAGTCACATTCATCATGTTCCCATACCCTTGCCACTTTCCATTACTAAAGTTTTTCATCTCCCCAAATAGAAACCCTGCACCCATTTTGCAGTAATTCCTTGATCCCCCTATGTGGCAGTTTGATATTATTTATGAATTCCAGTAAAAAGATATTTGATTATGTTTGTAAACTGGTCTGTTCCACTGGGTGTGATACACTTTGATTATATTAGATTCAGCTAGGATGTCTTAGATTAATTTATGTTATGATTAGGGCTTTGATTCTACCACATCAGTAGAGTGTAACAGTCCCTGCCCCCTTTGTGGGCTCTATAAACAGACACTCAATCAAGGAGACACAGAGAAGCAGATATGCAAGAAAAGAGGAAGGGCGCTCCATAGACAAAGAAGAGGATCCTATGGCCCGGGAAGAGAGATGAACCATTCTCCTGATAGGTTGCTGCTGAAGAGAACAGAGCAGCTAAGCCTTATTATGCCAGTCTACCCCTGAGATCAGAAGAAGCTGGTCCACAGAGCCTTAAGAGGAAAGAGGAAGGTTGAACACTTGCAGACATTGTCTGCCATCTTGCATCAACATGTGGCAACAGACTTTGAGTGAGAAAATTCCTCTTATGGTACCTTGAGTTGGACTCTTTAGGGTCTTGTAACCGTAAGCTTTTAGCCCAAATAAATACCCTTTATAAAAAACAACAGATTTCTGGTACTTTGCACCAGCACCCTTCTGGTTGACTAAAACACCCTGCTCCTGCCCCTGGCAACTTGTATTCTAATTACTGTCTCTATGAGACAGTAAATTCTGATATTTACTTTGTAGTTACCATCAACTTAAATTTAACATCTTAAATCTATAATAATGCTGTTTGTTTTTATACCAATTTTACTTCCTATATCCCTCCATCTTCCCACCTTTCTGTAGTTATCACAAATTACATGTTTATATACTATAAGTCCAAAACTTATTCTCATTACCTTTTTTTTAAAGATTTATTTATTTATTTATTTATCTATTTACTTATTTATTTCTCTCCCTTCCCCACCCCCCACCCTGGTTGTCTGTTCTCTGTGTCTATTTGCTGCATCTTCTTCTTTGTCCACTTCTGTTGTTGTCAGCGGCACAGGAATCTGTGTTTCTTTTTGTTGCGTCATCTTGTTATGTCAGCTCTCCATGTGTGCGGTGCCATTTCTGGGCAGGCTGCACTTTCTTTCATGCTGGGTGGCTCTCTTTACAGGGCACACTCCTTGTGCATGGGTTTCCAGGGAGCACCCTGCGTGGCACGGCACTCCTTGTGTGCATCAGCACTGCATATGGGCCAGCTCCACACAGGTCAAGGAGGCCCGGGGTTTGAACTGTGGACCTCCCATGTGGCAGACAGACACCCTAACCACTGGGCCAAGTCTGCTGCCTCTCATTACCTTTTATGAATTTGCCTTTTAGATCCTGTAGGAAATATAAAGTGGTGTTACAAACCAAAAATACAATAGTATTGGCATTTATATTTACTCCTGTCAGTACCCTTACTGGAGATCTTTATTTCTGCACATGACTTTGATCTATTGTCCTTTCCTTTCAATCTATAGAACTCTGATTAGCATCTTGTATAGGTCTGGTCTAGTGGTGAAAAACTCCCGCAGCTTTGATTTACCCTGGGGATTTCTTAATCTCCCTCTCATTTGTTTAAAGACAGTGCTGCCTGATGCAGAATTATTAGATGGGTCTTTTATGATTTCAGCAATTTAATTATATCCTCTTCTCCCCGTCTTACCTCTATGGTTTCTGATGAGAAATTGGCACTTAATCTTATTGAGGTTCCTTTGTCCATGACATTTTGCTTCCCACTTGTGGCTTCCAAAATTCTGTCTTTATAGTCAAGTCTGACAGTTTGATTATATATCGTGGTGTAGATCTATTTAGGTTTATCTTATCTGGAGTTCATTGAGCAACTTGGATGTGTATATTCATTTCTTTTATTAAATTTGGGTAGTTTTTGGCCATTATTTCATTGATTATTCTTCTGTCTTGTCTCTTTCTGGGACTACCACAGTACATATATTGGTATGTCTGAAGGTGTCCCACAAGTTCCTTAGGCTCTGTTCATTTTTCTTCATTCTTTCTTCCTTCTGCTCCTCAGGCTGGATGATTTCAATTGTCTTATGTTCAAGTTCACTTATTCTTTCTTTAGCCAGCTCCAATCTGTGTTGAACCCCTGTAGGGATATTTAAATTTCTGTTACTGTGGCCTTTAGTTTTGTTTCCTTTTCATAATTTCCATCTCTCTATTTAAAGTCTCTTTGTGGGTATCTATTGTTTTCTTGATTTTCTTTAGTTCTTTTTCCATGTTTTCCTTTAGTTCTTTGGGCACATTTATGACTACTTTTTAAAAGTCTTTGTCTTGTATGTCCCAGGTCTGGTCCTCCTTATTGATGGGTTCTCTGATATTTGAATATTCTCCTTTACCTAGGCCATTGTTTTCTATTTGTATGTTTTTTAATATTTTGTTGAAACCTGGAATTTTAATATTTTATTGTGTTATCATTGGAATTTAGACTCTGAGACTTCTCTTCCATAAGCTTATATCTAGCTGGTTGTTAATGATAGAGCTTTCTTTGAATTCCTTTTGAATTCTTTTGAATTCTAGGAGGAAGGGGAGGAAGAGAAGGAGGAGGAGGAGAAGGAGGAGGAGGAAAAAAGGAAGAAAATGCCTTTTTCAGAGTTTGAAGATTAACCTGTGTAAGTTTTCTTCTCTTCTTTGGGGTTTATTCAAACAATGAGTTTAGGTTGTAACTCCAGTCCAAATCTTATTGGTCACCATGCATCTTGTCTTGGGCATGTACACGCGGCTGTAGGAACTCCACCAAATACCCAGATACAAATATCTATTCTTCCCAAGGAAACATTTTTCCTCATGGTTCTGAACACTGCACTTTATGTCAGCAATTCCTTGACTCAGGCATCACAACTTGACTGGTTTCCCACAGCACTCTGTGGGAGAGTTCCATGAGCTGCAATCTACATACAGGGCAAGTTCTGGGGTAGCGAGTCACCCAGGCCAAGACCAAACAGATTGGGCCAGATAAACATGCTCTCAGTATGTACATGAGGGTACATTACTTTGTTTTGAACTGGGACCAGGGATCTACCCTGGGAGCATGGCTGGTTCCACATGGAGCCAGTGAGGGCTGAGGGAGGAGCCAGTCAGGATGCCATGAGAGCCTTCTAATTTTAAGTAGCCTTTTCTTTAATTCAACCCTCACCCCATTACTGCGGTCCTTTAACTGATTTCTAGAACTTTGAGAAAGATATTTCTGGCACTTTTTGTTGGTTCTTCAAAGCTTCTTTGAGGGGATGGAGTCCTGAATTGTCTCACCTATTTTAAGGTCAGTTGATTAACAACCTTAATTCCATGTGCAACCTTTTTTCCCTTTGACATGTAACCTGACTTACTCACAGACTCTGGGAATTAGCACTTGGACATCTTTGAAGATTCATTATTCTATCTACCACAGAATCTGTGTCTTGCAGATGTCAAACCAGCATTGCTAGGGTTTGGACTCATTTCATAACTTTATATTTGAATTTTTGCTTCCTAGCCTTTAGATATTCATTGCTCATTAAATTCCCATCTCTTTTAGCTAAGATAAACTTTCCTTTGGTAAGAACATCTTCATTATAAAATAAGTGAATTTTCTTAGTTTTCCTATGTGGGTAACCCATCTTTGCATCAAAGACTTGATTAGTAGCACAGATACCATCCACATTTCTCTAGGCTTTCAGAACTGTTGATACTTTAAACATCTCTTTCTTGTAAAAGAAAAATCTCCTTGTCTTAATGGCTTCACTTCCCACCCCCTTCAGTCTAAGTAGAAAATAAGTGTCTGTTTTGGTAATTTTCCACATGCCCACTGCCTCAGATCCATCCTCTCCTCTGACACACATTGTTTCTGTGTGAGACACTGTGGAATACAAATTCCAGGTTTTCTTCCGTGCTTGTTTCTAAATAGGCTCAACCAGTGGGAGGCAGGGGCAGATCAGAGGGTTGTGATATAAGGGATTTTTCCCCTGCTCCCTCATTGCTTGGTATCATGGATACACAGGGTCCTTCTACAGTCCTGTTCCACCATAGCTTGCACTGGGAGGCCTGTGATCTACAGTCCAAGCTCTCACTGAGCTTTGGTGTCACTATTTCCTCCCCCTTTCCCTTTGGTACCAAGGATAGTAGTAGCTTCCTGCTTTCAGTGGTTTCTGGTGCTTCACTGTCCTTTGTTTGTTCCCTTCATTTACCCATATGAGGATAAGAGAGAGGGCAGGGTTAAGAATGAGTCCTGGATTTTCAGCTTGTGAAACTGAATGAGGCCTTTAAGGAGACAGGGACTACCAGAGGAAGTTCAGGTTTAGAGAGAGGCACCACACACGTTTAGTTAGGCTGTTATGCTTTGATATGACTTTCAGAATACATGTCCAAGTAGTTGATTCTCAGAGGCAGATGCATGAAATTTCTGGCTCTCAGAAGTGAGATCTGAGCTAGAGAAATGTGGTCATTAGAGAGCAGATGACTATTGATATCCTGAGTAAGGAGAAGAACAAATAGAATGAAAATAGTCTACAGATTTTCTAACAATAAAAAAATAAGTGTTTCAGTTTGCTGGCATTTAATCATCTTTAAATAACTTTAGTTGTAAAAAAAAAATTAGTTGTAAAAACTTTCATTGTAAAAACTTTGGAGCAGACTATTCTTTGCAGTAGATCTTAAGTTTGAGATGGCATGGGCTCTTTTCAGAATCTGATGAAATAATAGTCCCTTGTTTCAGAATAGAACAAATATGTCCACAGTGAAAATTTTGCAATCAAATGCGTGAAGCTCAGGTACACCCTGAAATCCATCATCTATCTTCAGACACTCTAGAGATTAAATTTCTTGCTCCACGGGGACACAGAGTGAGTGCTCTGGTATTTTTATCTTATTTTTTAAAAGATATAACTGACTGCTTTGATTTTGGGTACATTAGGTATTTTTTAAGGACTTACATTCCTATTTTACATATATTTTGTTTCAGAATTTGTGGCTTTTAATAGCTAAATATTTTGATACTTTTCAGGACATTGAACATCTGCAAAATGACAAAATGGAAGATCAAAGATGTTTTGAAGAGGAAAAAATGCAAACCTTGATTTCCCAAAAACTATATCTATAAAGTAACTTTCAACCTGATAAATTTCCCCTTTGGCAACCAAATTACTTTTTCCTTGTGCACAAACATATTTATTTGATTTTTCCTTTTTCTTTTTCCCAGGAGGAATACACTAAAATGGAGTTGCATGTAAAGTATGAGAATTCTTTTCTAGACCTTTATCCAAAACAAAACAGATTGTAAACACAGTAATTTAAGACATGCCAAATTAATGTCTCCGATTTTTCCATAATTTAAAATAGCAATAGTTCTTCTGTCTGACAGTCCCTTGCAGAGACTGTGAAGCCACTGGCTTTTATTGTGGGTTTTGGTTTTTGGCATCCCATTTTATAGTAACATATTGAATATATTTTGGCTCTTTAGCTACAATAGTGCTATAGATCTAGAAGATTCTTCAAGATATGCTTTGTTAGATTTTCCTTATTTGGTGTCAGTCATCTGGTAGTTCTGGCCACTTGTCACCAGCCCCTGAGTAAGGGAGGATTCTATCACCATGACCTACACCTGGCAAATAGTAGAACCTCAATAAGTAAGTGCTGCCACTAAACAAGCCTAGTATGACTTATTGATGATGTAAAATCTATCTGAGTCATAGCAGTAGCAGTGTGAAGGGTGATACTCTGAGAAACATCAGTTTGGGGAGATCTGGTATGTTTTGTCATCATTTCCTTGGAGGGATAACCTTGTATTGGAAATGGAGATGAAGACAGCAATATTTCCAAGGCAAAAGCTGGGTGAAAGGGAGGCAAGAAGCTAGCAGAGTTGGCATGCAGAGCTCATAAGAGGAGCAATAGGGATAGTGGTTCATAGGCTGAAGGAGCAAACAGAGTGAGTGAGCTGAATATTATGTTCTTGACCACATGTCAAGGATGTGCCAAGTTATAAATTTACTACCTAAGTAGAAGACTCCAAAAGGAGGAATGAGATAGAAGACTGTCAAATTTATCCATATTTTTAGTTTTGGAATAAGAAGAGCATAAACAAAGTTTCTTCATTTCAAAAAAATCCTTTAGATTGGTCATCAAGACAACCAAGATATTTATACAAATGCCTGTGGCAAGAATTGAGTACAAATCCAGGGACATCTTCCTTATGGTTAGTTCTGTTGAGCTATGGAAAGGCAGCCTCAAGAATTCGGAATTAGGGAAACGGACTTTGGCCCAGTGGTTAGGGCGTCCGTCTACCACATGGGAGGCCCCCGGTTCAAGCCCCGGGCCTCCTTGACCCGTGTGGAGCTGGCCCATGCGCAGTGCTGATGCGCGCAAGGAGTGCCGCGCCATGCAGGGTGTCCCCCGTGTAGGGGAGCCCCACGCGCAAGGAGTGCACCCATAAGGAGAGCCGCCCAGCGCGAAGGAGGGAGCAGCCTGCCGAGGAATGGTGCCGCCCACACTTCCAGTGCCACTGACGACAACAGAAGCGGACAAAGAAACAAGAAACAAGACGCAGCAAAAAGACACAGAAAACAGACAACCGGGGGAGGGGAGGGGAATTAAATAAATAAAAATAAATCTTTAAAAAAAAAAAAAAAAGAATTCGGAATTAAGGGAAGTGTGAGAGGAACACTTAGTAGATCCAAGCATAGGTATTCAAATTGACCTAAAGGAGTCTATTGCTCCAGTGTGCACGTGGACAGGTGGAGAGGAGGAAGAGGGGGATACTGAGGACAACAAATTTAAATATTAAAATATCTAGGAAAGACCACTTAATCAATTAGACTATGAAGCCTCTCCTCAGACCTGGGAATACTGAAAGAAGAAAGAAACTGATAATACTAATAGTAGTTAACATTATTGAGAGCTTAGTTTGTGTAGCCATAGTACTATTTAAAGCTAAATAGTAGTACCAGTTCCTAAGTACCAATATTATTCTGATTTTATGGATGAGTAGGCTGAGGCTTAGAGCGGTTAAATGACTCACCCTCACCACACAGTTAAGAGTGGAGCACGAGTTCTAATCCAGGCAGTCTGGTTCCAGGGCCCATGCAGAGTTTGGTAGGAAGCATCCTGGGATAAGGAACCAAGATATCCAAATTCCAGTGCTCAGTTCTAAATGCATACCAATGGTCAGGGTAAGAGAGATACAGCAGGCACTCTTATTCTGGTGCCACTAGTGTATATTCCATTTATTTTGTGTTATTTTACTTATTTGACAAAAACTTATTGAATACCTATAATGGGCAAAATTGTGTAAGGCATGGGAATATAAAATCATGAGTAAAAAGAGACACAATTCTTAGCTGACAAATATAAAATGGCAGTGGTGATAAACACTATGAATGATGGTAAATGTAGTCAGGAGAATCTAGCCCAGGGCAATTTGTCTAAGTCAGTGAAGGCAGTGAAGGGTTCTTTGAGGAACTGATGTTTGAGCCAAGATCTGAAAGATGGACAGCCATTTACTCTGTGCATAGGGGAGGAGTACAAGGGTATGTTAGATAGAAGGAGCATTATGTGCCAAGTTGCTATTGCTGGGAAGATATAACAAGTGTGAGAGACTGAAATATCAGGGTTGTTTAGATCTATGGGAAGGGGAACATTTACAGAGAGATGAAGTTAGAGAGGGGTACTCAGATCATGCAGAACTCAAATGGCACTTAAGGAGATTTGTATCTATCCTAAAAGGCATGGCAAGTCATTGCTAGTGGGAGTTGGAGGTAGTAATAGTTGTTTTATATAAAACCTATGGCTATAATATGAAGAATGGAATGTACAATTGAAGCATGGAGATCCAGTAGAAGCTATTGTCCAGGTGAGGGTAATTTGGACCTGCTAGTCACGGGGTGAGGGAAATTTAGACAACCATTATGTTGATGGTGATGGGTTGAAATATAAATGTTGGTGAGATTTATCTGAAACTTGAATCAATAGGACTTTGGGAAGAATCAGTTACAAGGGTGGTAAAGAGGAGGGTATTATCAAGGATGACTCCTGGGTTTTTCTAACTTATTTGGTCAAATGAAGATGGTGCCATTCACTGACACGAAGAACACTAGGAAAAGAAGGATTGGCGGGGCAAGTTCATGAGTTGGTTTGGGAAATATTTATTTTGAGATTCCTTTGAAACTTCCAAGTGGAAATGTCAAGTAGGCAGTGAAATATGGGATTGAACTCAGAGAAAAGGAACTGGAGGATATAAATTTGTGAGTCATCTGCTTCTGTACAGTGATATAAGTTATGGGTGTGGGTGAGATAGCCTGGGGAAAGCATATAGAGTGAGAAGAAGAGAGCCAAGAGTGAAAGCTGGAGAAGGTTCAACATTTATTCCAAACACCCTTTCCCCTATTCCTGTTTTCCTAGCAACCTTCTGATTCCAGGGTAACCTCAGGACAGGAAGCAAAAGGACTGGTCCTGGGGATTTCATGTGTCCTCATTCCTGTGCCAGGCCATTCACAAAATAAATTTGAAAGTTTATTCTGGTTATGACAGATTCTCATGTATGGGTGCACATGAGGAAAGAATGTATACATCATACGAATAACATAGTTATAATTTTGTATTTTAAGTGAATACATTTGTATTCTGCTACTATTTCATTTTTGTGCATTTCAGATGTGGTGAGTCAGTCTCTTAGAACATGACAGGAGAGTTTTGGAGCCTTATTGTGTTGAAAGAGCCACATCCAGCTGGTATCTCTCTCCTATAGACATCACTTCCAATCCCCCTATTCCTTATTTTAGCATCCCAGTTTTCATCTCCATGAAGCAGAGAGCAAGGTCTTGCTGTGAAGAGATTCTGAAGAGACCTAGAGCTTAAGGAGGATGAAAACAGTTAGGAAGAAGCATGAGTGAAGTCCTAACTTGTAAAGAATCAACAAGGTATCCTTAACAATTGTCTGACAGCAACCATTAACGTTTAATGATTAATGTTTACAGTAAAGAAGTTGTAGCAGATTGAAATTCTATTATGAATCCCCAAAAGAGAACTAATCCATTCTTGTGGGTGTGATACCATTTGATTACATTAAATTTGGCTGGGGCCCTTTGATTAGATTACTCAATAAGGTCTCTTTAGAGTTTTTGATTGGACAACGTCAGTGAGGCATGAGCCAGCTTGAGTCTCCACCCTCTTGTTGTGACTGATAAAGATGGAGACACAAGAAAAACGGAGCAGCCATGAGCATGAAGCCCCCAAAAAACTGGGCCCATAGAGCAGCCAAAGAGGAGACAAGCTCTATTCTAGGTTTGCCTACAGCTACAAAAAGGCAGAGACCTTGGCAGAGTTCGGTGGCCATCTTTCTTCTCCATGTGGCAGCTGACTTTGGTGAGAAGGTACCTCTTATGATATCTTAGTTTGGACTTTTCATGGCCTTGGAACTGTAAGCTTTTATCCCAAGTAAATCCCCTTTATAAAAAGTCAACACATTTTTTATACTTTGCATTGGTAGTCCTTTGGCAAACGAAAACAGAAGTGTGATGTGGTTTATGTTTTTATTTTTAAGGGCATTTGTTTAAAAAGGTTCTTCCCTACTTTTGGTCTGTAGTAAATGAATGTGTGTTCACATTTCCAAGATTATGTTCACATTTGACACATTTACCTTCTTAGACCTTTTGTTTTGCTGCCATGTAATCAAATTATGTCTTAAAATAAAAGTGTAAACAGAAGCAAATTTAGATAAGTTATTTAACCTCTTTGTACCTCAATTTTCTTGTCTCTCAAACCAGGACCACAATACCCACAGAAGAGGGAAAGCAATTTTTTCCCCAATTCTCTCACTCTCCTTACATTTCTACCTCGAAATAGAAATTTCTGCTTCTAAGAGATATTGGATTGAAGCGTTCTGCTCTTTTCCCCCATCCTTCTCACCAGGTTATCCCCACAGTAGGAGAAGCGATTTCTGTTATTGGTGAAATGGAGAGAGTTTGACATCCATTAATAGATATTTCTCTATTAGGTAGAAAAGATAATGTGTTAAAGCTTGGTATACACATTGGCCTTTCACTTTCTACCCACTCTATTTTAGTTAAGGTAAGTCTAGCTGCAGTAATAAATAGACCCTTGCCTTCATTTACTAGGACTGCCATAACAAAGTACCACAAATTGGGTGGCTTAAAACAATTGAAATGTATATCTCCCAGTTCTGGAAGCCAGAAGTCTGAAATCTAGTTTTCAGCAGCGTCATGTTACTTCTAAAGTCTGTGGGGAAGAATCTGTTCCATGCCTCTCTCCTGGCTTCTGGTGGTGGCTTGCCACCAATCCACAGCATTCTCTGCTACAATCATCACATGGCATTCTCCCCTGTTTCTCTGGGAATGGGTCCAATTTCTTCTTCTTATAAGGACACCAATCATAGTCATTTTGAATTAGGAGCCACCTTAATCCAATTTTTGGCTTCCATAACTGCTAACATCGTCAAAAGTCCTATTTCCAAGTAAGATCACACTCACAGGCCCAGAGGTTAGGGTTTAACCATGTTTGGGTGGACACAGTTCAACCCACAACCAGCCCTAATGGGTGTTATGGCTCAATTATAATAAAGGTTTCTTTCTCTCTTATAAAAGTGTCCCAAGCAGGCTGGTTGGTGGATGCATTTTCTCTACATGGTGATCACAGGCTGAGGATCCTCCCATTTTGTGCTTTTGCCTTCTCCAAGCCTTGCAGTTATCTGCATTCCATCGGCATAAAGGGAAAGACAGTGTGAAGCCACACTCCTTCCTAAAACCTTTGGTTTTTAAAAACATGCGTTAGAAATTTC
The DNA here is from genome assembly GCF_030445035.2 of Dasypus novemcinctus. Lineage (NCBI taxonomy): Eukaryota > Metazoa > Chordata > Mammalia > Cingulata > Dasypodidae > Dasypus > Dasypus novemcinctus. The sequence continues at coordinate 65,669,103 of NC_080684.1, forward strand.
TGCTGAACAGCCAGTAATCTCTTAGCCTTTTGGTCTCTCTGTGTTTGATGGGGTTCGAGGCAGGTCATAATTCTCCATGACCCTCTGTAAGCCCAGAAATGTAGACATGGGTAGCTGTATTAGGATGCCTCTTCTGGTTTAAGGCTAAATTAAATTCTCTGATCTGGCCTCACAGCATAATGGCCTCACAGCATAATAGTGCCAAGTCCTGAAGCCTGAACTCAGTTTCTTGGGTTCAAATACTGAAGTGCCAATTACTAAATATATGTCCATTTCAGTTTCATAGCACCTGTCTTTGCACACATATTCTCTCACTTGCTTACTCTGTCTCTCTTAATTGTTTTTTTCATCTGTAAAATGGGGATAATAGAACCTACCTGAAAACATTATTGGGAAATTAGCTCAGTCCCTGTAGAGCACTTAGTAAATTCTCAATAAAAATTAATTTATTTTTAATAGTATAAATTTATTATTATATAAATTATTAAATATAAAATTTTAATAGTTTAATAACATACTGCCTTCCTAATTCTACTCTCATTTATAGTCTATAACCTATTCTCTCAAGATGCTTAGATTCTTGGATTCAAATTTATTTCTTAATTGATGTTCTACCATGCTATTGTATTTTAGTAGCCTGGAAGCAGTGAATACTGCTTTTTTTAATACTGTGCCCATGATGCTAATAATGACCATATCTTTAGATCTTCCATAAGAACCTATTTTATCTGAGTCAACCCTTTTAAAACTCTGAACACGTACCTGACCTCTTCCCCTCTTAGAATCCAAGTCCCATTTTCTTACACAGAGGTTTCCTTTTGCTGGTTTCCTCACAAAAATTGCTACCAATTACCACCAAATATTTATCACTTTAGATCAGAGGTTCTTAACCTTTTTTGTTCCACGACCCCTTTGCCAGTTCAGGTGAAAACCATGGACCCCTTCTCAGAATGTAGCGGCAGACAGTTTCATGACACTCAACTAGTGCCGGGTCTAATTTCAAAGTATGGATAAGCATAAGAAATATACCAAGATATGCAACAATGGTAATGTGATATTAAATGAATACTACTGTAATTTATTACATACATTCATAAGTGAAGGAAGTGCCAGATTTCAGAGGTCAGAGAAAATAAAGATAATAAGTTGATTTTTTTTCAATTCAAGCTCATGGACCCACTGAAATCTTGGGGTCCGTGAACCCGTTAAGAGCCCCTACCTTATATGTATAACTTATGGAGCTATAATGTAATATATAACTATGATCTTAGTATCTTACATTTGTACAGTGCTTCCCACCTCACAAAGCAGATTATAATTCATTACCAGAGAAGCTCTGTGAGCAGGTAGTTTAATTTGTATATGAGCAAACTAGGGATCTAAGAGATTATGCAGCTTTGCCAAGTTCACTCACTTTGTAGAAAAGTGGGCATTAGCACTGGGTCCTGGTCCTGCATTGGGCTCTTCCTTCCATTAAACCTATACTCCCTTTGACATTGTTTTGTAAAGAGCCCAGGCTTCTCAACTAAACAGACACAATTTCAAATCTTCAATACAGTACTTCACTTACGTTTTCAGCTCTCTAGTTCCTTTGGCTCTCAGATGAAATTAATAATACCTCTTAGGACTGCTATAAGGCCAACCCCAGTAGGCATTTAATAGTTTGTTAAAAGAAAGAGGAGTCCAGACCAGAAGAAGCAGAGGGTTAAGTCTTGAGAGGCAGAGAAAGGAAGAAAGAGAAATAAAATGATTGAGATACTATTTTATGTTTTGTTCTTTGTAAACATCCCCTCTCCTCTCTAGATCTAAGAAGTTATCCAGGACTTTTAGGCCTCTTTGCCTCAAGGAGAGTTGGTGGCACAAATCTAAAACAAAGGTACCTGAAGGCTACCCTTCTTCTTGCCTAAATTCCTAGATTTGAATATGTTTGCTATCTCTAAAATCACTAGCACCTTGGATTAGCAGGGATTCTCACATATGCTCAGTCCAATCCCTTGCAGTACAGGAAGGAAGTGGCAAGATCTTAAAAAAGGCTTAATAGATCTTGGGAAGCTGGACCACTGGCTCTGAGATACTAGCATGGATGAGATTCTTGGGCCCCAAGCAGAGCAGAAGGACTGCTGGTTTTCAAGAGTCATATGGGTTTACAACAAAGAGAATTATATGTAAGCATCCATGCTAGACTAAAGATAAAGGGCTCCCCTTCCATTTTAGTGAACCACATAAGCCTCTGGATATTCATGAAAGCCCAAACATCTCATGAAACAGGAGCTCAAGTTAGATTCCTTTTGATTTAATGAAATTAATGTGATGTGACTTTATATACCTTAGAGAGAAAAAGACAGGAGAGCGGGAAGGGAGATTTATATCAAATGTTATAAACCATAAGAAAAGGAAAGAAATCTGCACATGAGAGTAGGAGAGAAGAACAAATTATGACCAAAGGATAGGAGAAATAAGGTGTTAAATGCCAAAGGGGCAAAAGTCATGAATTTCCATTTATCTCCTTGCCTTTGCTAAGGGGCATCAGCATAATTTCCTGGGCAACTTATTAAACACTAGTGACCAAGTGCCTTTGTCCTTAAAAGCTTGGCTTAAGCTTTGCCACCTATGTCAAAATACTAGAGTGGCAACGATATCCACCTCATTTCTGCATTCCTTGATGATAAGAGCTATGTCTTACTCATCTTTACACCCCAGCATTTTATAAAATTCTCAATAAAACTTCCTTGAACATGATTGACTAAATAATAGAATGAATCTTGCTTTAAGCTTTAAATAAAAACTTTGGGAAACTCCTACAGATACTTCATGATGCCCTAAATAGTGTGCCAATTTTTTCCACCAAGATTTGTCAAGCAGAACTCAATAGGCTCAACCTCTTGATATCATCTTATATCTGTGATAATCATACCTCCAAAGCTGCTTCCAACTCATTGTAAATGTTCATGTTTACTAACCAAAACTCAGAAAACACAGATGAACTTTAATTTGCTTTAAAACAGTCAGCAGGACATAGATCACATAATCACTCTCCATCTGTTTCTTGATCATCACACACAAAATAACAAGCACCCTCCTTGTGAGCAATGGTTCTATTATGTGCATCTGGTGGTAGAGAAAAGGAATGTGTTGCCCTCTGGTTTATGGTTCCATTTTAGAAACTGAAAAAAAAAACAACATAAAAGTAGGAAGGCTGTGTGTATAAATAAGTAACTGGAGCATATTTCTCTCCGCTGTTGGTACTCATCACTTTCAAAGAGAGCTAATGATTTAACATATGCTATTAAGTTGGACTTTATCATAGAATCCAAATTTTAAAATAACCAATGTTCAAAATGATACTTTATTTTAATCTACCTTGTGTATGTAGAGAAAATGCAAGAGTAGCACTAATTCAGTCCAGCAGGCACTACTAAGCACCTACTATGTGCCAGTGCTATATTTGGGAATTTGCTTTTAACCATAAAAAGAAGGAAAAATTTGTTTTCTTCCAGCCCTCCCCCTCCCCCCCAATCATTTTGAATATTTTCAGGTTTTTTGAATTAAAAACAATTTTGATGCTCTTTGTGGAGGTGGAGGAAAAGGTAAAGCTTAGCTGTGGGCAAAACTCAGCTCTCATTTCTTCTCTGCTTTGACATGGAAAGATAGACATAGATCATTTTATTAGTGAAAGGAAAAAAATAGATTCTTTTATGATCAAAATGCCTATTTGGAAGCAATATTTTTAGTAACACTTTTGATATTCCTGACAACAGGAATCATGCTAACACAGTAGTCAATGTACGGCTTTTCAGTAATATTTTCTTACACACAACACACCTCACAAATGCAATCTGTCTTTAATGCAAAAAGAAATTGGTCTATTTTAATTGCATCTGGAAAATCTTAAAAGCTAAAAATAAGTATAACCAAGTTTTTTTCTTTTGGAAAGTATTATACGAGTGATGGTAGGGTGAGGGAATATATTAAAATAAATGAGGAGCCGTTGAGATATTGCATAAGGATACGATTTCATTTTATATATATTTATATATTTTTTGAAGGAAGGCTTACTTTTTTCTTTTACAGATCAATTTGATTAGTACATATCAATGAATCATACAATTCATCCAAAGTATACAATCAATGGTATTTGGTATAATCACATAGTTGTGCATTCATCACTTTAATCATTATTAGATCATTTTCATTATTTCAATAATTTTTTTTATATTTTTGTGTTTGGGGCACTGTGCTTTTCGTTTCTAAACCCTACATTGGCAAAGCCTAGGAGGACCACTTTGCTGTCCTGATACTGTAGTTCCTCGTGAGAAGATGAAACAACTGTTTCAACTGGCACATCAGCACACCCATTCCTGAGAGGAAAGTACGTTAGGACACTGAATATAACTGAAGCTACAGAATTTAAGGAGGCAGCATACCAGTGACCAAGTTGGAATGTGGCCAGAATATTGCAGCTAACATGTCTTTTCACAGAAAGGGCTACCTCACTGCACAGAGTCATGCACTCATCTCAGACGAAGTCCTTCTCTCCCATGCACTCCTCTGACTCTCCTGGCTCATCATGGGTTAGTGTTATTTCAAAACAGCTCTGAATAATAAACGAATACCAGCCTCTTGAAAAGTATGTTTCGCATAAAGCCATTTTCACAGTGTGTGAAACCAGATTTATACAGAACACAGCAAAAGATAAATATCAGGACAGATAGAATAGTTTGATTATAGCAAACTGAAATAATTAAATAAAATGTTGGTATTTTACAAACTAAAACAAAAAAAACAGAACTTTTGAAAATTGGACAACTTACAATCCCACCCAAACGATGCGCATTTAGGGAGCAGGTGCTGCGTGAAGGACTGGAGCACAAAAGGAATGAAGCTGTCTTTCAACGTTTTTATCTCAAGGGAAATCTTAAGGAATCAACTGCATAGATGGATACTGAGCCAACAGATGACAAGAAGACTTGCTGCCGTCTCTGGAAAATACGATGATAAGAAACAGATTTCAGCTGTTCCTCAAGTTTTTCCTCTACTGGACAACAAAGCTGCCAAGAAATGAGGATACGCAGCTTGTGACACACACATGCTCCCACCACCTGCATCACATCCTGACTAGTCACAGTATTTCCTTGATTCAAGTGCAGGAGACCTATCCATGAAGGGAAATCATCTTTTCATATGAAATATGGTATTTCGTGACAGTCTTTAGAAAGAAGTTCAAAATGCCTCTTAGCATCAGTTGTCAGTGGCTCACATTGTCACAAATCTGGAAAGTAGAATCCCATTTTCAAACTAAACCACCACTACCATTACAAACAAAAAAAAACCAGCTGAAGCTAAGAGAAATTGTGGTCAAAGTTCTAGTTCGTTACCCTATTTTATTTTAATATTTTAAAGATTTTTATTGCACGTATTTTTTTTCTTTTATTTATTTCTCTCCCCTTCCCCCTCCACCCACCCCCCATTGTCTGCTCTCTGTGTCCATTTGCTGTGTGTTCTTCTGTGTCCACTTGTATTCTTGTCAGCAGCACCGAGAAGCTGTGTCTCTTTTTGTTGCATCATCTTGCTGAATCAGCTCTCTGGGCATGTGGCGCCACTCCTAGGCAGGCTGCACTTCCTTCGCGTGGGGTGGCTCTACTTACATGGTGCATTTCTTTCGTGTGGAGCTCCCCTACGCGGGGGATACCACTGTGTGGCACGGCCCTCCTTGTGCGCATCAGCACCAGCTCATCACATGGGTCAGGAGACCCTGGGTTTGAACCCTGGACCTCCCATATGGTAGGCAGATGCTTTAGCAGTTGAACCAAATCCATTTCCCACTCTATTTTAAATACACGTAATTTTTCCAGTTCTTGTGCTATAATGTGGAACTTAGGCCTCCCTTAACAATTGCAGCACTCAGGGCAGGAGTACAAATGAAGATCTAAATAACATAAATCTTTTAAATCAGACAAATAAATCTCTCTTCCTACTGTGACAAATATATGTTCATAACAACAAAATCAGAAAATATGTGCAAAGCTCTGTTTTTTTAATATGACTGAAGTTTGGCAAAATACCAAAGCCAAGTGAATTTAATTATTACTACTCATGTTGGGTGTTCAGTTGATAGGCTAGTGATATCTTGATAAATCATAATATACACAATCATAATACATAAATTACTATATGTTTCCTATAAAATTTATTTTCTTTCATTCCTGTCAGCAAACTCATTAGTTGGTTTCTGAGATCAAAATTTTTACATAATTTGTTTTCTGATGTCAGTAATGATTCAAAGAACTAAATATATAATTATACTCAGAGTGTACAAAACTTGAATATATTTTCACTAGGATTATAAATTTATGAAAATGTATAAACATTTAAATTAGTTTGTTTTCAAACTAAATTATGCTTCTAAAATAATCATTAAAGGCAAAATAAAAATTTTAATTAATACAATGTTTAAATCAAAATGATTTAAATAAGCCTTAATTTTATAAAAGTTAATTTATAATTCTACCATTTAAAGTCTGTGAGGTTGCCAATGTCAAAAATCGACATTGCACATTTTTTTTCCTGGACCTACAAATACAAAGTTAAGAGAACTGGATGGTTTAATATTTCACAATGCTCTTTAGCTACCATGTGCAATAGTTGAGAATAGTACACTAAATCTGTGAATCCTTACACAATCATATATCAGTTTATACAAAGAGGCAAGGCACACTAGGACCTAAGCAGCACAATATGGTTGAGGGTGGTGAAAAAGCAGACCCGGGGGAAAGGTAAAACTAACCTAGCTGTTTGGCAGCTTCATTAGGGGGCTGTCTTGCAGTCTAACCTACAGAGTCCATAGATGTGTGATCAACTTGGACTTCATTCCAGGAAATATGGCCATCCCAGGAGACTGAATCTGCTGGGATTGGGAATGCCACCAAAGGAGTCCATAGACATCAGGCGATACTAGAAATCAAGAGATGGGTGGAATTGTGATTCCAGGCAATATACAGCAGAACCTCCTTGATGGTAGGAAGGTCCAGGTAACAGAGCTCAACCTCCATAGGCAAGCCTGTCAAAACTAGGCAGGATGTCAAGGTTCCAGCCAAGTGGGCCTAGGTGCAGGGAACAGCTATAAATCCAGATGGGTTTGGGACGATGAGAAAAAAACAAAATATATGTCTTGAAAGCAATGATTCAGTAGCTAAATGGAAGGAGTGGAAAGGGAAGCAGGTAGAGCCTGGGTCGCCTTCACTTGGGGATGGTGAGTTGTATCTTCTAAGATGGTAAGAATTGTTCCTGGTTTCAGTTGAGATTGCATCTGTCCTTAAAAGCTTGGCTTTTAAGGGAAGAGCATTAGTGATTATAGCTGAGTGGAGTTCAGGAAGACATGGGCAGAACAATATAAAAATAGTGCCATAGCATGGCGTGTATTTTTTTAAGTGTATATATGAGGTTATTGGGGAAATTATTTATTATGGTTTTAATCAATAGGTCCAATTTATTGGTGAAGTTTAATTTAATCTTTCGTAATATATTGTTTTGAACTGATATATATGCATACATTTTGCATTTCAATATTATACAAGCGTTTCATTATTTGATTTCTGGTAGAAATATATATATAAAATCAGTTTTAGAAAATCTCTGTTATATACCCTAAGACTCCTGAAACTGCTATTCCATGAGTCATTTTGGGGCCTGGTCACTCTGCAATTACTTTAATATGGATAGTTTTTGTGACCAGGCTGAAAGGCTGAAACTATGTACTGCATTTTAGCATTAGTGTAAAAACATATCTCTGTTATGAGGCTAAGCTGATCCATGGATCAGCTCTGCCTATGAAAAAGACAGATCTGAAATGCAAATTTCCAAACACAGGATTTTAAAAGAAAGAAGTCTAGAAAAGTAATTACAGATTACTTTTACATTCTAAAAATGGCTTGCATTGCTGTCAGTATTACTGACATTGTATGGCATTTCAAAGAAAAAGGTTTTAGATTTAAAAGTTGGCTTTCAAGAGATTGGCAAGGATGGTGTTGAACTTACCTGTTTTTCCTGGCTTTTTAAAAGTCAGCATCAGCATCTTTGTCTTTCATGGTGGAGGAGAAGCATAACCAAGGAACCAGGAGTCACTTAGATTTGGGGTCTCTGCACTTTAACAAGTGGTAATCAATGAATCATAGGCAGTAGAAATCATTTCTGTTGACTGTCTTCTTAAAAAGATCCTATTTTAAATAATATTTTAGCTTTACAGCCTGATCTAAATAAGGAAATGACCTCTCTAGAAAATCACTTTGTGGAAGACTTATTTTGCTGATAGGCAAACACATTGATTTTAACTATAGTTTCACTTTATTTCCTGTTTACATCCTTCAGAAAAGAGTCAATTAAACAATCTTCCCTTAAATACATGCTCTTATTTTATTCAAATTATTCTACCAAGAGTCAGCCTATAGAAATAAGTGTTAGTACTACAGAGGTGTGCTGTAATATGCATTCAAAATATTTATTTAGTAGGGTAGTTTTAAAAGGAATAAACAAATAAATAATAAAGCTTAAAGCCAATGATTTCTGATATCCTGAATAATGAAATGGTATAAAAAGGGGATACTGTGGAAGTAATCATTAACGGGCACTTAAAATTTATTTAGTAATTTATTTCCCAGCATCACTTTTAATGAATGAATTTTTATTTCATAGTGTATCGTTTCAGAATTCTTCAAAAGTAGCTATAACTTTTGCATTTTGAGTTGCTTTTACTGAAGAATTGTTTCTGAAGTATTTGGAAGCTCTCTAGGGCTGGATAGCCAATTTTTGCTTCTTTAATATCTAGTGTTTTTGATTATAGAATATAATTTTTAAGAGGTAATTTAATAGGATGAAGAGATAAGAAATGCAATTTGTACACACTTTTTATACACTGCCTTCTATAATTTCTGCATCTAGCCTCAAGGTAATAGGCTAATTTTTTCTACCTACAAAATAGTTTAATAAGACACTCCTAGGTGTTTATCTGCGCATAGTGGCATCCCGTTGCTTGGCTCTCAATCTTGAACACTGGATTGGGAGATATAACTTCCAACAGTGGTAGTTAATGCATTCCCTGCCTGAAACTTAGCTCCCCAGTGTTCTCTACAGGAATCCACAGTTACTAACATTTCTGTCTTTTAAATTCCAAATTCTTCATTTCCTGACTGAATCTAGTAGCTGCCTGAACTCTGCCTCCGTTTTTGTCTGTGCTATGGAAAGTCTAAACATGGTTATGTTTGTATTGCCAGAAAATCTACTTCCTCCCATTCCATTTTCTCCCACCCAGGCAAAGAAGAGAACACACTTTGACATCCTCCCGTAAGGTGTTTCTTCACCATATTGCAAAGGACTTAAAGGAAAGAGCTACCATTTCAAGTCTAAAACAGTCATCTCATTCTGAAAATGATTCTCAATAAGACTGATGTTGTACTGGATTTAAAATAAAATAAAAGGTTTTGGAACAAGACAGACATAGTTTAAAAGCCTGACTCATCATTTATTAGCTATGGGCACTTGAGCAAGTTACTTAAATCTTTCACCCCCAGTTTTTTTCTTTTTGTTCTTTTTTTTTTACATTTTGCTTTTTACAAGGGACCCATAAGCAGGTGGCATAGTGCAGTTACTGTCTGGACCACTAACCCTGAGATTGAAGTCTGTCTTTGCTATCAACTGAAATGGTGAAACTGACTAGAGTACGTGATATATGCGCTTCACTGAGACACAGTGATTTACATCTAAGCTTTAAATACTCTAATGCATCGCTTCTTGGCCTTTTGGCCGAGAATACTTCCACAGTATCCCCTTTTTATACCATTTCATTATTCAGGATATCAGAAATCATACATCAAGTGTAGTAAATACTCTAATCCAGGAATTCTTAACAAGGAGTCTGTGAGCTTGAATTGAAATTTTAAAAAAGCATTATTTTTGTGGGGACGTGTTAGTGCCAGGCATGATATATTTATTAAATAATACACAGTATAGTGTGGACTTAGTAAAGGATCCATGGTTTTCACCGGACTGGCAAAGGGGTAAATAGAATAAAAAAAGGTTAAGAACCCCTGCTCTAATACATTTCCAAAAATGGGTTCTGGTACTAAAGATACAAAATAAAAACTGAAGACAGAACAGGAGCTACAGAAAAATGCGAGATGTTTTGGTGTCATGAAAATCATAGAGAGAACAATTTTAAATAATAGAAAGACATTTCTAACTATGTCATGAAAATCACTTATTCCATGTGAATTCTGTGACTAGTGCAAGTGACAGCACAGTAAAAAATTGAGATTTGAGTGATAATTCCAGCTAATCTAAAGTTTTATACATTCAATGCACATAATCAATTCCTCATTTTGAATATAAAGAAGGATACACATGAAACAAATACTTTAAGAATATTGATCGGAAGGAGTGATGCCCTTCAAAGGGTATCTAATCCCACTCTGCCTATTTTCCTAAGTGATTTTTTTAGGCTATAAATACTCACTCAACTTTGTATATAGAGAAACTCATTTAGGAGCAGACGCAATCACCTTTATAAAACAAAATGCAGGCGGCGGACTTGGCCCAGTGGTTAGAGTGTCCGTCTACTACATGGGAGGTCCGTGGTTCAAACCCCAGGCCTCCTTGACCCATGTGGAGCTGGCCCATGCACGGTGCCAATGTGTGCAAGGAGTGCTGTGCCACACAGGGGTGTCCCCTGCGTAGGGGAGCCCTACGCGCAAGGAGTGCACCCCATAAGGAGAGCCGCCCAGCAGGAAAGAAAGTGCAGCCTGCCCAGGAATGGTGCCGCACACACGGATTGCTGACACAACAAGATGACGCAACAAAGAGAAACACAGATTCCCATGCCACTGACAACAACAGAAGTGAACAAAGAAGATGCAGCAAATAAAACACAGAGAATGGACAACCGGGGTGGGGGGGGGGGGAAGGGGAGAGAAATAAATAAATAAATAAATAAATAAATAAATCTTTAGGGGAAAAAAAGAGAAAAACATGTATAAAAAAATAAATAAATAAAACAAAATGCCCAAACATGCATGCTCACATACATATAAATACACTCAAGAAAAAAATCAAGAAGAGACAGAAGAAAACAGGAGTCAAGAAAACAAGAGTCAAATGATAGGGAATTATAAGATCAAACTGAAATATAACCAAACATTATAATTAGACAGAGGCAGGAACAACTTTGAAAAAGAAGAACAAAATTGTAGGAATTATACTATCTAACCTCAAGGCTTATAAAGCTGCAGTAATCAGAAAGTATGATATTGGTATAAAGATAAGCAAAAAGATTGATGGCCAGAATATAGGTACAGAAATAAATCTGCATATGTGTGTTAACTGACAAAGTACAGAGACATTTCTGTGGAGAAAATAGACTTCTCAATAAACAATGTTGGAACAATTGGATATCCAAATACAGAAAAAAATAATAATAATTTGAGTCATTCCTCACCCCAGATGCAAAAATCAACTCAACATGTATCATGTGATCTAACTCCAAAACCCAAAACTTTCAGATGCCTAGAATACACATAGGAGAAAAATTGTGTGACCCTGGGTTAGACAAAGATTTCTTAGATACAACAACAAAAGCACAATCTAAAAAAATTTTAAAAACATATAAATTGGACTTAATAAAATTTAAGAACTGCTCTTTGAATGACATGGTTATGAGAATGCAAAGATAAGTCACAGACTGAGTGAAAATATTTACAAATGACATATTTTAAAAAGGACCTGTATCTAGAATATATCAAGAACCCTCAAAACTCAGTAGTAAGAAAACAATGTACTTTTTAAAATGTGCAATAAAGCCCGAGAGATTTGAAGTATAAGAAGAACTCCACACACCATGGCTGATTTGAAGATGGGGGAGCCACATGAGAAGGAATGTCTCAGCTAGAAGCTGAGGAGCAAGTAAAAGGGGACCTCAAGTCCTGCAATTGCAAGAAACTGAAATCTGCCAACAACCTGAATGTTTATGGAAGTGGATTCTTCACCAAGTCCTCCAGATAAGAGGCCAGCTGACCAATTCCTTGATTTCCATCTAGTGAGACCTTGAGCAAAGAGCCCAGTTGAACCATGATGGGATTTTGACTACAGAACTGTGAGCTAATAAATTTGTGTTGTTTTAAGTTGCTAACAACAAACAAGTGGGGATGGGAGGAAGATTTGAACAGATACTTTGCCAAAGAAGATATATTGATGGGAAATAAGCTCACCAACATTAGCATTAGGAAAATGTAAATAAAAAATACAATGAGATGCCATTACATACCTATTAGAATATCTAAAATTAAAATAGGGATCATACTACTCATTGACAAGGATGTAGAATAAATGGAACTCTCATAAATTGTCCATGGGAATGTAAAATGGTATAACCACTTTGGAAAACAGTTTGACTGTTTCTAAAAACATGAAACACTACCTATCAAATGATCCAGTCATTTCATTCCAGGTATTTTCCCAAAAATATGAATACAGAAACTTTTCATTAACGTGCACAGCTTTGCTTGTAATAGTAAAAAACTGAAACAAACCAACTGTACAACAACAGATACATGGGTAAACACATTTTGGCATATCCGTACAATGGAATATTATTCAGAAAAAAAATGAACTAGTAATAATGCAACAACATGGATGAATCTCAAAATAATTATGTTGCGTGAAAGAGGCTAATCAAAAAAAAAAGGGCACATATGTTATTTCCCTTTATATAAAATTTTAGAAAATGCAAACTCATTTATAGCAACAGAAACTGATCAGTGGTTGCCTGAGTCACATGTTTATAATATAAATGAGGGGAGATGGTCAAAATTATCTTAGGCAATGGGTTCTAACCTTCAAGCCTCGTATTTGCATGGGGTTAACTGCAAGGATGAGGTGGTGGAGGGATCAGAGGCTCCTGACTCTGGCTCCCATTGATGCTCAGCTTGGAGCTCATGAATCTGATGATCTTCTTCCTCATTTTTATACTTTGATCCAAGGACCATCTCTCTGGAACCAACTGCCAAGAAAATAAATGTCTTATCTTAAAATCTATCATTACAGACAAACTCCTCTCAGTTTGTAAATCTCAGGGCAGATCTTCACAACGAGTGTGAGGATGACTTTGTTGTAATATGCATCAAGACTTAAATGATTTTGCAGGAGCAAAATATGAAAAATGGAAGACAAGATTGACAAGGTCGAAGAAAAGGAAAGAAAGCATTTGGAGAGAAAAATACAGAGTGGTAGAAAGAAATCTATATGAAGGGCTATAAATACGTCGTTGAAATATAATTACTGGGAAATGGATGTGGCTCAACCAATTGGGCTCCTGTCTACCATATAGGAGGTCCAGGGTTCGATGCCCAGAGCCTCCTGGTGAGGGCAAGCTGGCCCATGCGGCAAGCTGAACCACATGGAGTGCCAACCCATGCGGGAATGCTGTGCTGCGCAGGAGTGCCAGCTGATGTGGAGAGCTGGTGTGGCAAGATGACGCAACAAGAGACACAGAGGGGAGACAATAAGAAGACATAGCAGAACAGGGACCTGAGGTGGTGCAAGAGAGTAATCACCTCCCTCCCATTCTGGAAGGTCCCAGGATCAGTACAAGCAGACACAGAGAGCACACAACGGGGGGAACAGAAAAGGAGGGAGAAATAAATAAAATAATAAACATAAAATATAAAAATGAAAAAATCACTAAAGGAATAGTATTACAAAATACAAGATATTTATTCATTTAAATGTGGAACTTTAAATCTGCTGCTAAAGTTTTAAATAAATTGACTTTATGTCATTTATTGTTAAGTAAGACAAACTGCAAAACTGACTTTCCAATAATTTCCAGGAATAATAAATGGATTAATCATTTAGCAGAATCTGATAAAAACTGCTTTTATGCAGTATGAGGCACACATTTTTAGTTAGATTTTAAACATACTATTAAGTCACTTTTATGAGTGCTTTATTTGATTTCCACATTGTAATTTATATAAACACTTTGCTATTGTAGAGTTTGGGTTATGATACTTATCCCCACTATTTTTCCAGTAGGTGGTATGGATTATGTTAAGAAAAATGTCTATGTATGATTTGACTATATTTAATCTTAAAACATGTACATGCATACACATACATACTTGTTTTGTTTTTGAATTGTATTTGCAGGTTTGTGATATCACATTTGGGAAAAAATTATGCAGAAGTAGTAAATCAAGGTGGGCTCCCATAGTAGTTTATCCCGAATGACCTGATGGAGAGTAAAGGAGGAAGAACATCAGCTTAATCAAAGAATCTCAGCTGTAGTAGTCCCTTTTCCTGAAGCAGATCCTAGTGGGGATGTTCAGTTTTTGGAAGAGAGTGAGCAACGAGATTATACTGAGTAGCAGTTAAAACATAGACTTTTGGAATCAAAAGATATTAAGTTCTAATGTTAGCTCCACCACTAAGATGCTGTAAGACTATGTATAGTGAACTTTTCTGAGATTATGTTTTCTCATCTGTAAAACAGGGAACTAATAGTACTGCTCTTCCAGGGTTGTTATGATTATTAAAATGAGATAATGAACTTGAGGTGTTCAGTAAAGTACCTAATATCTAAAAAGTGCTCAATAGCTGGTAACTAATGTTATAAAAGCAGACCAGCATGTGGGTTCAGAGCAGATCAGGACAAGGGGTTTAGGACTGAGGCTGTGACCAGAGAGAAGATGTTGGCAACTGGCCTTTACATTAAATCCCCTGTAAGGCACAGGGGGTAGGGGTGACCTGGGAGACCCTGACAGCCTAAGCTGTGTTGTCTAATAGATTCACTAGAAACATGTGGCTATTTATATTTATATTAATTAAAATTAAAAAAAATATATCATTTCCACAGTTGTACTAGCCACATTTCAATTGCTCAATAGCCTCATGTAGTAATTGGCTACTATACCGTAGAGTACAGATATAAAACCATCTTTGCAGAAAATTCCATTGGACAGTGCTAGGTTAACAGGTCTGTGTGGGGCTGAACATTAAAGCAACATTCTTTAATAACTGGTTAATTTAAGTAATGTCTACATCAAAACGAATTTTCCCTATTATTTATCTTGTATTTTATAGAATCAGAGGTTTATCAAAACTCAAATGGTTCAGAATGATGTTACCCAAAATTCTATGCAATTTTTCAAGCTGCTACGATATTTTTGATAACTGTTTATACCAGTGCATGTGAATGCATTTAGAGAAATTCTGTGAAGGAGGCTGTCTTGGCTTTTCTTGATTGAGTTTCTGAATTCTGTCATTAGTTCAGCATCTCTGCAATTATCCCTATCTGGTTATTAACATGTTATTTCTACACTCCTCCTCCTCCTCCTCTTCTCCTCCCCCCACCCTCATATCCTCTGATTTGGAAGCTGGGGGAGACTGTGAGATTCTTAAAGTGATCATTATCTTGGTGGCAGCTGGTTCTTAACAGCCTTGGTTTGGTGACAGAGGTGATAGAATTTGTTTCTGCGGCTGCATTGTTCTAATTATATTCCAGATGAACTACAAGTCTTGGGATAAAGCAGTGATACACACTGTAGTGTCTGCAGGGCAGCACTTTATGGTATGCTGGGAAACATCTAAATGTAACATGTGTAGACAGTGCATTTACTGTCATTAGTTAACCAAGCAGTCCATGTGCCTCTTTCAGCTCCCTGACCCACATTTCATCCAAGCTCTGCTGTTTTTCTCCTGCAGGGTTATTTCCTGAGTAAAGCCCAGAGCTTATGAGTCCCCCAGCAGAGATCTCTGTTCTGACCTCCCTAAACAGGCAGTGTCACCTGCTGGGCTAGGGTTTTTCTGCTTCCTAGTCAATCTGTTAAGATTTTAGCATGAGATTCTTGGATACTTTTTCACAAAACATATGGGAGATCATAATTACTTTGCCCTGGTGCAATTTTAAACTTGGGAGAGCAAGGAAGCAGTGCAAATCTTCTGTTCATATATAACCAAATCTGAGCACATTTTAAAAAGCATTCTGTGCAATAAGAGAATTTATGTGCCACATTTCACCCTTGGCATACTTTCCAAATGAATTGTTCAAAGAGAAGTTATTAGGACAAATAGAATTGATGACCAAGACCAGATGTGGATATTTAGTTAATATTCATGCAACACCCAAAGGGAAGATGGTATTGCACAATAAACTAAAAATGTCCTAGGCAAATAAGGAAATCTTTACCCTGAGGAACTGGCACTGCAAAGGTATGATTTATACAACAAAGAGTGGGAAATGCAGAACAAATGCAGGGTAGGTCCGGGCCACTAAAACAGATTCATTGAGGAAGTGGTGAAGTAGCAGATGTGGGGAACCTACTTTGGGAAAATAAGAGCTTAGTACTTTTTGGCCAGTCTTGTGTCTACGGTAGAAAACCCAAGTCAACCAGTCAAATTTCCTTCATCTGTGGAGAGCAATAGTCGCTTTAAACAGAACATAAATTTTCAGAACCTAAGCAACAATCTCACTTTGGCTAAGTACACCTTGATAAAGTTAAAAAGCAACATCCCCAAACTTTAAATGATCTCCAAGGATAGTGAGGACATCCCTAACCTGACAGAAAATGCAGGCATTGGCTGCGTCTCAGTCCTTGGAGTGCAGTCTGAAAGGGACCAGGGAGTAATGCACTGGAAGGATATTGAGACCTATGTTAAATTATAATCGGAAAATTTCTTAAAAGCTACTGGATTTCTCAAACACAGCTGGGTTTTCAGCCTTCCATTCAGCAGGAATGGCAAGATGTGCCGTTTTACAGCCTGTCTCACAGTCTTTTAGGCTTCCAGTTTAGAGGAGTTGGGAGGAGGTACGAGTATAGAAATATTTAAAACTACTGGAGCCTTGAAAATGGAGACAGTTCTGGGAATGCTTGCAAGCTCTTAGCATGCTGAACCCAAATCTCTCTAATACTTTTATGCCTCCAAGTTCTCTTAATTATTGAAGAGGGCTGTCTGTGCATGACTTCCCACCATGGGTTTTCCTGCAGAGCTGATGCATTCTTTAGAATTTTTAACCCACTTCCTCCCTCTCTATGTTAATTCTTCAGTATTTTTGAACATGGACAACGTATCGGTTTAGTCTCTCATGATGAAAATGTGTGGGTTTTCCGTTTTTATACAGTTTCTACATTCTGATGAATAAATAAAAGCACAGTAATTTGTTCCTTTATTAATTCATTTAACTTTTTAAAGTTTCTTCTACATGTACAGATTTTATAGGCAGTGGGTTTTATGTGGAAAACAAGACTAAGGTTGTTGGAGATTTGGACCCGAAGGGTATGGGGAATGAAAGAAAGAGAAAAAGGAGAGTGAAAGAAAGAGAAAGAAAGAAAAAGGAAGAATGAGAGAGCTGGGATCAGGGAGTCTGTGAGCAGAGACTCCTCAGACAACTTTATTGTTTACAAGGGGCTCTCTATACACCCCAGTCTACTTGACAATAAGCAACCTGCAGTTAACTATTAGCATTACTAAGGAACTAAAAAAATCTTATCTCTAGGTACAAAGTCTAAGTGTTCTATTTACTACAAAAGGTATGTGCTCATCTTTTCTTTCAGCCTTTAACAGCTTCGTCCAGTTTGCAGGGAACTCTTAATTACCGCATTCCTTAGGGTGCAAGCATAGCCATGGAAACAGCACATCCCTCCTTGTGAGACCATTGTGCCTCAGTTTCCAACATAAGGGCACTGTCCTCATGGAGCTTTCATTGACCTTCTCCCTGCCCTCCCCCCCCCCCACCAAAGAAACAAATCAAACCCAAGCCAAACCAAACCAAAACCGTGACCTACTTCCTCTTCGAAATTCCTCAGTTTCTTCTTGAAATCTCTTCAAATTGACCTAGATAGCCAATCAAGTCTCTAGTTAGTTACCTTTGACCCAATACAAAATGAAGCCTACCAGGCTTAAATCCTCCCCTAAGAGACAAACACATGTCCAATCCATTGTTCTCAAGCTAACTTCCTTTTTATGCTTATACAGTTCACTTGCCATCCCTTGAAGCTCAAAGTGGCTTCCCTGCTGAAACAGAACTTTTGTTTGGTGTCCTGAAGTAAATACTGTAATCTGGAAACTTGACTCCCATTTGTCTTTCCACAAGTTTGGAGGCCATTCTAGAAGGTGACGCTCTGGGGCTCCAGGATGAACATTTTTAAATAGGGAGATTTTAGGTTTTCAAAAGAACGTCCTGTCAGTGCCTTAAGTAAATACTGAGGTGGTGATAGGGGGTGGAGGGATTTCAGGAAGGAGGCAAGGAGGCCACTTAGAAGGCTACAACATTAGTCCACACGAGAGGTGAGGGTAATTTGGAATAGGGCTGCAGAAGCAGTGTGCATGAGGTTTTGGAGTTAAACACCCAAGTTTTAGTTAACAACTAAATGGCAAAGATGAAATTGGAGAGAATAATAGTAATAATAAATAGCTAACACTTCTATTGCATTTACCAGGACCCTTCCAGGTGCTTTATACGTGTTAGTTTAATGCTCATAATAACAGCAACCACAGGATAGGTACTATTATTATCACTGTTTTATAGATGAGAAAACAGAGGCAAAACGAGGCTAAGTGGCAGGTTGAAGGGGGACTCACTCCCGGCATCTGATTCTTGAGTCCTGGGTGTTCTTGACTAAGGCTCAGTGCTTTCCCTCAGTGTCCTAAGATCTGATATCAACATGTAAGGGCAGCGGAGGGGCACAGACACAAAGGACCTTGATGAACCTACCGATAGGATTTTTAACACTTTTCACCAGAGAGCAAAGGTTAAGAAAACATAAAGGTAAAAGAACAGTTCTGATCTTTAAAGCTATAATTTCCTTTTACATATGTTTACGTCCATTTTTCGAGGGCACAAAAATGTACCCATCGTGGATGGCATAATAGATCTAATCAATATTCATCATTTCATCTATGCCCACACCTGGACGGCTTTCCTTTGCGAAATCAGAAAAAGATGTAGCTTAGTCTTGCAGACGTCCAAACCATTTGCTATTCAGACCACTGCCAGACATCCAGAGGGCTCCACTTCTGGCCGCAGCGACCGAGCGCACGCTGGTTAGGCGCTGCCCCCCGGGGTGGCGGTGGGGGTGGAAGTCGGCGGCTACGGGTCTGTTTACAATGCCTTGTAACGGCCATGCAGCAGGGGGCGCTGCAGTAGTGTTCATCGGGGTCCAAGGGAGTCGCTCGTCCAGCCAGAGAGGGGCCAAGCCGGGAGGTGTGGCAGTCAGCCCGCCGTTCTCTTCGGTCTTGCAACTTTAGTACCAAGCATTCGTCGACACCGGCCATTCTGGACACGATATTTCATCGTGTTGGAGGCTATCCATACAGCCCTGCATCCGGGCGGAAAGGAAAGGAGTGCATTAGCTTCCCGCCTATCTTAAAAGATAGCGCTGTGCCGGGTTGCCCTAGACTCATCTCTCCTCGGTGTTCCCAGGGTCTCTGCCTGACAGTTCCCTGAAACCACAAGCGGACTCCGCAGTCGCTGCGGGGGTGGCGGGTGTGTGTGTGTGTCTGTCTTTCCTGTTGTTGGCATCCATTCTTTTAACCATACCGCGGGAACATTTCCCTTCCCACTGACATCGCGGGACAACGGTTGACTCAAGAGTTGAAATCTCTCCCTTCCCGACATTCCCCCCTCTCCCCGCAGTGGTCCAATAACCCATTTCTGCTCACGAACTGTGTGCTGCGTGTGTGAGAGACTGTGTGGTTTGTGATAACGGAGGCTGCAGCACTCGCCAAACCTGTTCTTCCCCTCCCGGCCCCCAGAAGTCTTTCCAGCTGACCGGAATTAGGTCCGGCAGCGCTTGGCACGCTCAGCCACCGGGCTGAGCCCAAGGCGGTGCCAGCCGCCGCCAGCGCCTCCTGCGCGGCCAGGCAGCGGCGGGGAGAAGGACCACGTCCTCTTCCGTCTCGTTGTCCCTCGAGGGACCCCTTAGAGCGCTCTTCCAGCAGATGTCCAGGGTCCGGGTTGCTTTCCAGAGGGAAACCGAAGGTGAAAGAAACGGAGGAGGGAGGGGTAGGTGGGAGGAGACTCCGGCCGGGAGGGAAAGTGGGCGGAGCCAGCGGGGAGGAGCTGGGTGGGGAAGGGGCTGGGCGAGCCCAGGATGGAGGGCTGGCCACGCAGGCGCGGGGGGCAGCGCCGAGAGCCCCACTCCGGAGCTTCTGGAGTCCCCAGACGCCGCTTCTCGCTGCACGGGAGAAGGGGCTGGGGCTGGGAGGGAGCTAATAAAGACTGAATGAGCTGCAGCTGCCGCGGCGGCCGGAGTCAGCCCGAGCGGCACGGGAGCGTTGCGCCCCAGAGGCGGCGAGGGGCGGTGGCTCGCTCCGTCCCTCCCACCCGCTCCTTTTTCTCTCTCTCCCTTCAGCTGGTCCCAGAGCTCGGTTGAGTCCGGGCTCGTACTCTTCCCACCTCCTCCGATTCCCACTCCTCTTCCAGGGCGACCTGAACTGCCATGGGTTAGGGCGGGGACCGCGAGCCGCGCGAAGGAGCAGCCCAGCGCATCCGCCGGGGGGCGCGGAGCCCGAACGCCGCTCGCGGGCGCGGGGCATGGGGAGCGCGGTGTGAGCGCGCACTCCGGGAACACCGAGTAGCTGCGGAGACCGGCGCGGGGAGGAGGAGAGGGGCGGTGGACTGGAAGGACCCAAGGGAGGGAGAGGAGACAGGGTGGGGAGCCGAGGGAAAAGTACAGCAGGGAGGAGAAGGCGGAGGAAGGTGGGGATTGATGCGTCTGTGTTTTGTTGCCGCTGCTGCCCTCGTGCTGGGAGCCGAGCCGGGGGGAAGGCGGTAGAGAGATGATTGCAGAGTTGGTGAGCAGCGCTCTGGGGCTCGCCTTGTATCTCAACACCCTGAGTGCGGATTTCTGCTATGATGACAGGTAAGGGGGTCAGAGGTAGGGGCGATGGGCTGCATGGGGGCTGCGCGGTGGCTCTGAAGCGTCCTACTTAAAGGCTCGACGTACATATTGGAGGATTTGGTCCGGGAGCAGAAGGGTTAGGAGACACCTAAATATTGACGCCTAAAACAAACACCGCGAACGCGAGCGCACTGGGCGGTGTGAGGGAGTTTCCGCTCCTAGTTAGTAGCAGGTTCTCTCCCTTGCTTCTCGGCTATTGGCAGACGCTTAAGTTTCTTAACGGAAACCCCAGCAATTTGGGAAACTGTTTAATGAACGTATTTTTAAAAAAGTTTTGGTTGTTCCTTGGTGCAACAAAAGCACATTAAGCGATTTTATGTCTGGGCTGGAAGGAAACCTCTCCCTGCCCTTAATAGATCTTCCCTATAACGTTTCCTTTTATTGAAGGGACACTTTCATTTTCCGAGGATAAAACACGTTTGACAGTTGGAAAAATAGTGGAACTAAGGATCGTACCCTGCTTCAACTTTCCATTTTGGCGTGTACAGTTCTTTACTTTGAGCCAAGGTAGTGTTGCCGGTGGTTTCTCCTGTCCTCTTCTCCCCCCCCCCCCCCCCCCCCCCCCCCCCGCCCCAGTCTATGGGGTAGCACTTTATAAAAGCCTCGGCTTTCAGTTCTGTTTGGGAGTTTTACATTAGACGCCAGTGATTCTTTTGTGCTATTTGGGGAAGAAGACGCCCCTAGAGACTGAAGTTGTCTTCTGCATTTGCGTTAGTTTGGGTGGCTAATGAAACCCGGGCTGTGTTGTCAAAGAACTGCATTGGTTTCTGGAAAATGTCACAGTTGTGCTGTTGTCTCTACCTATTTTTTAAACGTTGTTAGTGTTTAGAAAGTGGTGAAAAGCTCCCCTAGCCATTAGGGGAAATCCCAATTTGTGCTTTTTCCGGTGACTTAATCTAATTACAATTAAAACAGATGTATAATTAAAATATATTAGGGAGAACAGCACGCCTGGCTAACCTTATTAACCGTCCTAGGGTGTTTCATGCTCCATTGAAATTAAACCATCCAAAAAGTGAGCTCAGATTTACTTTGACAGTTTTTCAGGAGTCTCTCCGGGCTATGGAAAGTGAAGGGATCCCCAGGGTCAGGGCGAGGCAGTGAGTTTAAGCAGAGTAGTGGATAGTGAGGGGAGGTGAATGCTGCATTTTCTCTTGGTTGTAGTTAGTCTTATTTGGAATTCTCTCGTGTTCCCACTGTCAGGCTAACAGCATGCTCGTGAATGTATACCTTAACTCAGGGAATCTTGGTTCACACCACCTATCTGTTAAGAAATCCCCTGATAATAGGTGCAAGAACATCACCAAACGCTTCTTAATTCATTTTATGTAGCCTTTATTAGGTACTTGTTGATAGGAGGCCACTGTTAGACATGCACTTTTCCTCAACTTTTAAGCAGTGCACACATTTTAGTAATCATGCTCATTCTTTGATAAATGTTCTGTAAGAGTGTTCCGATCTGCTCCTTTTCCTTCCAGTTTTGTATTATAATGCACCTGCTATTGCTGGGCTATTGCAGAATAGCTCTTGCTTCCAAAGATGGGTGATTTTTCACTAAAATCAGCTCAGGGACAATTTGGTTAGTAAGCATTTAAGCTAACAATATAGAGCTTATGAAAAAAAGTAACTTACTATAATACTGTAACTGTTGTAGAACACTGATAAAGCAAGCATTCCTATTGTATGCTATTTTTAATTGCTGTCTAGTTCTTAAACAGTGCATGTCAGAAGAGACTTTTCTTTAATGTTTAATCTACAACTAAACTAACTTGTACGTTTTTCTATAGCTCCTTAATCATCAGTCAGAAGTGCTAGGACTTTTTTACTTGGGGAGAATAGTATGAGTGGGATGATAAATTAGTTGTGCCTTGATGGTTGGCAGTTGTTAAAAGTTCTTTAAATGCTGTAGGGTTGTATGGTGTCAGTTTTCCTGACTTCTGCCTTGCTACATAGATGAATTTGGTGTGATGATTTTCCCAGATCGTAATTGATGGCATGCACATTATTTATAGACATTATATACTGATTTAATGTAGAGATTCTCTGAATACAAGTTACACATTGCTACAATTTGAAAAGTACATTTTACTCTGATTTCTTAGAAACAGAACATATACAATCACATGCTCTTAAAAGTATGTGATCTTAAAGTATCAAACATGTTTTTTTGTGTGTGTATCCCAGAAATTATGAGATACATATGAAGAGGTGCACTGAACCTACTTGGTGTATTCTTACCATATTAAGCATATTGAGAACATTCAGTGCCAAGGTGTACTGTAATTTGTGGCTTTTCAGATATACTTTCTATCTGTGTAACTCATTGGGGTTTGGAGGGGAAAGGGAGCTGGGGTGTCAAGTGGAAACTGTAGGATAATGATAATGTGTTTATTTCCACCACTCCATTTCAGACCGCAAAGACAAGTTTAAAACACATCTGTGGATTCCACTGTCCCCCCAGGAGCTTTTGTAAAATACAGTTCTGTAAGGAGAGGTCAGTGTTGGAACTGAAGAGAACAGTGTTCAAGAAAAGAGATGGCTCTTATGTCTGACTAGCTTAAATCAAGATATTGCATTTTAGCCTGAAGAATCTGGCATTTACTTTAGGAAATTTTATATTGCTTTAGATTAAACATTATTGCTGTGGTACTTCTCAAAGTTATATTTCTTTTAAATATAGTGAGCAAGTTAACTTTATAAATTATATATTTAATTACTTTCAGCGTTTGATGTGGCTTGGTTGAAATTAAGTGGTAATATGAAACTTTCATATAGCAAAATCAATTTCCCTATAGTAAAACTTAATGTTTTACAAGTTTCTGTGCAAAACTTAAGAATATGCCTATGATGTTTTGAAACAACAGCAGAAGAGTAGAATTCCCAATATGTGATTAAAAAGGCACATATGGTTTCAGCCTCATCTCCCCCTCCCCTTGCCTTCAATATAGTAATGACTATGCTGACATTTAAGTTTGTGGTTAGAGTAAAATTGGAATTATAGATATGCAATCTTTGCTAAATTTTAAATCATGTTATTATGTGACCCATTGAAGGATCCCTTCTTATTTACTGGAGAAATTTGTTGTTTAGGTCACTGAAAAAGACTTCCTGACCCCGATTCCCTCTTCTCTCAAATATTTGTTGAGGATGACATTTCCTTTTTTTCCCTTTATCTCCTTAAAAATTTTTATTATGTTTCCAATGGAGATATCACTAGAGAGAAGTCAGTTTACTTCAAAGCAGTAGAGGTAAACTGTAACAGTTGTTTTGAAGTCGGATTTCATTTTGCCCATATCATCTACCTGATGGCACTTTCAGTATAATAGGGAGACAAGTTAGAGTATAAGACTTCTACATGTTTCTGCTCTCATGTTATAGTAAAATAACAATTTGATATTTTGAAAATGGGAAAATGTGTTTGTGGTGTTTATGACTGCTTTGAAGATTTTTTTCCTTGTTGCTCATTTTTGCATTTGTTAAGCCCAACCACAATCATTAACATTACCCACAATTCTTTAGCTCTTCCACAATGCAATAATTTGTGTGAAACTTGGAGGAAAAAATTTACTAGCAGACGTTTCTACTCTTGACTTAAAGCCACTCAAAACCCATAATAGCACATTCATAGTTTAGATGTTCAGTTGGATATAAATGTAAATCATGGTTTTTATGGAACCATTAGTTAAGATTTTTTCCTAATCTCTTAAGGATTTTGATGAACAGTATTTAGAATGAAGGAATGGAGGATTTAAGTCATGCTAACAATTTTAAATACCCTCCTTTTTCTTAAAGATATTTTACTATTCCTTCCACTTCATCTTTTAATGTTATTGTTAGTGTTTATGACCTGGTATGATAAGAATCCTTTGTGAAATTATCAATCACCCTCTTAAAAGTTGCCTTTCTGATAGACTTGCCTTGGACCAACCTAGGATTGTTATCTTAAAAGTCCAGTCTCTTCATCCACTGAAAGTGTGCATGGTATTTAGTTAAAATGCGTATAGTGGGAAGCGAACTTGGCCCAATGAATAGGGCGTCCGCCTACCACATGGGAGGTCCGCGGTTCAAACCCCAGGCCTCCTTGACCCGTGTGGAGCTGGCCCATGTGCAGTGCTGATGCATGCAAGGAGTGCCCTGCCACACAGGGGTGTCCCCCAAGTTGGGGAGCCTCACACACAAGGAGTGCGCCCGTAAGGAGAGCCACCCAGTGTGAAAGAAAGTGCAGCCTGCCCAAGAATGGCGCCACACACACAGAGAGCTGACACAACAAGATGATGCAACAAAAAGAAACACAGATTCCTGGTCCTGCTTATAAGGATAGAAGCAGTCACAGAAGAGCACACAGCAAATAGACACAGAGAGCAAACAACTGGGAGGGGGTTGGGGGGTATAAATAAATAAATCTTTTTTTTTAAAAAGTGCATATAGAAGGAATTACTATAAAATTAATGTAGGTAAGGAGGGATTTGTTTTGTGTCTAAGGTTTTCCCATCAGCTTATTATCAGAAGAATCAGTGTTTACAGGAGCATTGTTTTATTTCTTAATTTTCTTCCCAGGTTGTTATACTGAAAAAGTGCAGTTAGATGCAGTTTATGGTTTATGAATTATTTTATATGACATTTTATTTTCTAGCTAAGTTTTTATTGTTTAAACGAATCTGTTTGGGAAAGGTGCATTTTGCCGTTTTGAACACCCGTATCTCTTACCAGTGTGAATTAAAATTAGATGAAACCAGTATGGACCATTTTACCTTACCTCCATTGGGCCTGTCCTAGCAATTGATCCAGCTATAAGCACTGAGTCATCATGCACAAATGCCATAGGTAAAATGCTTGCCCTTCTGTCTCTTGGTCGTTTTCATATATATGTATATTGATTATTAATTTACACTGGCATTCTGTGGGCTGCTGTCTTGTCATTTGTTCTTAATTTTTCAATGCTAATATGCTCCTCTGGTAACATGGAATTCCCTGCTGCTGTAAATCTGAAATAGCCACAACCTTTTAGATTCCAACATGGATTAGAAGCACAGTTTGTCTTCTAAATCTCTTTGTTGTTGCTAAGCACACTAAAAGCACTTGTTTAAAATGCCCATGATGGCACAGCTGCTTATCATAACCTAAGGGTGCATTTTCCCTAAAATAGGCGCCTTCACAGTAAAGGAAAGAACAAAGTTTACCCTTAAGGTGCTCTTAATAGAAGAAAAATTGGAGGCTGACAAACGTTTCTACTAACTTTATTATTCTCACCCAAAGTGCTTTTAACATAGTAACATTCATCTTTTAAACTTTTTCTATTCTGTCTTGGAAGCTAAGTGTTGTATTAGCTTTGTATACTAACTTTAATGGTTTCACAAGAATGCTAAGTGTGGCAGCCTTGATGGGAAGGACAGGCACGCTGTTGGATGTGAGAACCTAGGAACAGCTCTGATCATCTAAAAACTTGGTTAAAATTTGGAGGAACTGTACATGTTCTGCTTTTCATAGTATGAAAAAGGCATAGTATTTTGAATAATTACAGGTATAATTACATGCAATGATAACTAGTGTCTTTGAAGGTTTTATTTGTATGTACTTTTGGGGAATAAACAGCTGAATTCAGTAATCACCAATTATGGATACTACTAGACACTGGCTTCTCAAAAATATATATAGTACTTAATCTGTATATAGCAGATGTTCGCTCTTATGAACAAGCATGCCATCTAACATTAGCTGTCATTTTCTATTTCTACTTTAGTGGCTCCTGTATAGTGCTTGAATCTGGGAGTCTGCTGATAAAATTAAGAAAATGCTGATTGCAGGTTGGTAGATAGAATTTCAAATGGACTTGCCTCATTTTTTGTTAGCTTTTAGTCTCTTCTTCGTGTGTATTTTGGTTGATATTCATATTTTTATACTTTTATTGGGATTCTCTAGCCTTCCTTCCCAGAGCATGTGCCTGGGCTACATGGTAGGTGACTTGGTCTGACCTTATCCTTGATCTTGGTGTTCATTGTCTCTTCATTCATATGTATGGAAGCTTTGGAATACCTCGCCCAAAGTCTCCTGCCTAACTCTCCCGGCCACTTGCTTTCCTTTGAGGTCTGCAGTAGCTGAACTCTCTCCCTCAAATGGCCATAGAGACTGTAGACTTTTGCCTTCAGAAAATTTTGGCTGTATTTTCTAAGCAGTTAATTCCAACAAGATGCAGCACTAGATCAAATTTCTATCGATCTCTTGTCTCTTCTCTAGCAGTATAGCTTTTAAGTCACATTTGTAAGTTTCTTTGTACTCAAGGTTTCTAGAATAAAAGGTATAAACGTTGGTTTCAGTGTTTTTAGAAACTTTGGGTACTCTGGGGTTTACAATTATGGCCTTTTTTCTCAACAAGTAAATGGGAAAGTATTGAGCAAAACTGCCTGCTCGGGGAATTTTGAAGTAGACAGGAGCACTCAGGTGATGTTTTCAAGATCCTGCATTTAAAATTGCCGTTATGTTTTTAAACTAATTATTTTGTTTAAGGTTATTTCATAATCTGTACTTAATTTGAACTAGAAATGATTTTGTAGATGCAGAGAGAGATTTTGATTTGCTCGTGTATTAAAAAATTTACTTTGGAAAAGAGACGAGAATTGAAAATTCTAACTCTGACTCCAGATCCCATTTTATTGTAGAACCAAATAAATTTTATGTATTTTGCTTATTGAAGGTTATATACCATGCCACATTGCTTGAGGGCAGTGCTACTGTATCTGTTGTAGAAGTACTTTGGAGTTTGGCAAAGGAAATGCTATTTGCTTATGATAATTTGACATGGTCTTTTGTTTCTCCATTTCTTTGCTGTGACATTTTGTTATATCAGAGTGAGACTGAATATGAAGTGTGGGGCACAGCATGTGGTTACAGTCAAGGAGGCTGACTAAATTGCTTGATTTGTCAAATGAAACACCCTTTAGTGTCCTTGGAATAGAGCTGGGTGCTAGGTGTTGAGGCCAAAGAAGATGTCTCTGTTAAAACTGTCAGATCCTTTTGTCTTTGTTGATTACCCTTCAGCTCTGGGGAATTTATTATAAAAATGTATAAGAAATCTTGGGAGTTTCAAGTTAAAAAAAAGTTAGTTCAATAAAGGCTTATCCCATGGTTTATTTAGTTAGGAGACAATGTATAAAGATGTAGGCAAGGTGAAGGCATTTATTGAAATTTGGAACTATAAAAAATTCAAAAGTATTGATAAAGTAAGTGCTTTTTTTCCTGATTATTATTCCAAGGATAAGTGATTCCTGGGAAGTAGAAAATTTTGACTATACTAGCCTAGAAATTCTCTTGGTGTCATTTAGGAGTATTTAACTTCGAAGGATGTGTTCTTTGCTGAAGAGTGGCCACTGGGGCACAATATGGCTCTTGACATTTTGAGCAGTGTTAAATGGTGGGGCTGAAGTATTTCAAACAGCCATATTTCAACATTGTTTAAAAATCTAGTGGGAGAAGAATGGCAGTCCATATAACCCCGCATGCTTGGAGTTCTTTGGGTATTAAATGCAGTTCACCAAGTTTGCTTATAATAGAATAAGAGGATTTTTTTTGTTTGTTTTTTTCTTAACGAATTAGGCTATCTAAATTTTTATAGCTGTGTCTTAGGAAATTTTGCTTTTTTCCCCCCAGTTGCTATTAAGTGTTCTGTAAAGAGACTGAAAGGGTGCAAACTATGGCCCTATTATTTATTAATTTATTTTGGCTTTAATCTATCAGTCAGGTTATATGCTTATGTTGTGGACATTGATAATAAAGCACATTGTTATTGAAGTTCCATTATAAACCAAAGATTATAAAACTAGACCTTGAGAGACGCAGATTAAGTGGAAACATTTTGGGAGAGGTCAACGTTTTGTTTTTGTTAGTTTCCAGTTTGTTCCACAATGAAAGCGTGTCTACCCTGCTTTCTTTTCTGTTAGCAGTATCTCCTGGATTTAAAATGAGGGTCAAGAGTTAAATGTTTAGTAAGAGACTTCTCTAGAATGAACAAGGACTAACTGGATGCCAGTCATGTGAAGGGACATCTCTGCAAATTGTGTCCCCTGCGGGGATGGGGAGGTGTCTTAGGTGGTAGTGGTAAAGAATATACTCACCGGCTGACAGATACTCATCATTACAGAGCCATTCAGTAGAAGCTGTCTGGAGGGAAGTCTGGAAGCCACACTGAGCAATACTACTTCCTTTGGGACTTTTGTCATTGCTTTGCCAGTTTCTGTCTACTTCTGCCTTCCTATGTTCAGGTTAAAAAAAAAAAATTATAAATACTGAGCCTGATTCTTTGAGTTGTAAAAGGTCTTAAAATACTTGGGTCCAAATATTTTGTCAAGTATATTTCTTTTAGAACAAGATGCTCCCTCCCTCCCCCAATTAAAGTACAAGATTGTTCTCCCAAAGCAGTTGAAAAGAACTCATTTTGACAAAGCAAGCTTCTAATGACAAATTTTCTACCTGCAAATTTGCAGAAGAAAAGTTCTCAGATGATGAAGTTTAATCAGGCAAAAAGACATTTTTATTTGCAGAGAAATAGGCTCTTTAGAAGGAAGCAATTATTTATAGCTTATGTAAAAAACTGGGGTACCTGAGTTCATTTGGTAAACCTTGTGTAAAATAGGAAGGTTATTCTTATGTTATTGAAAGAAAAAAATTAGTACTCAACTGTGTCACTGAGTATAAAAGAAATTAGGTTTTACAGTTTAACCCTTTTTTATTGGGATATATATTGACTTAACCAAAGAAAATGAACTTGAGATTTGAATACAAATCTATTACAGACACCAATATACAGCCTGAAATTACTGACTGTAATTTCTCATGAATATCTAATCTTCTATTTAAATATGATAATAAACATCTCTTCCTACTTCTGTATTTAGAATCTTTTTTTCTTAAAAAACAAGGGTGATTTTTGCTTTTGTTCCATATTGACAGAAGTTGAAATTTCACTAAGGATTTTTAAAAAAAAATTATTTTTCCCCCTGTTGTCTTCTCTCTGTGTCCATTTACTGTGTGTTCTTCTGGGTCTGCTTGTATTCTTGTCAGTGGTACCTGGAATCTGTGTCTCTTTTTGTTGCGTCATCTTGCTGCATCAGCTCTCTGTGTGTGTGGCGCCATTCCTGGGCAGGCTGCACTTTTTTCACCCTGGGCAGCTCTCCTTATGGGGCTCACTCCTTGTGCGGGGCTCCCCAATGTGGGGGACACACCTGCATGGCATGGCACTATTTGCGCATATCAGCACTGTGCGTGGGCCAGCTCCACATGGGTTAAGGAGGTCCTGGGTTTGAACCTTGGACCTCCCATGTGGTAGGCCTTATCCATTGGGCCAAATCTGCTTCCCTCATTAAGGGTTTTAAAACCTCTTATATCATCAGAGTAAATAATGTAAATCACTTCTCTGTGAAAGTTTTTAGTGACCACTTTTAATTATATGCCTGGTAATATGTTGAGGATGTCCATAGTTGATGAAGTTCTCTTTTACTACCTGCCTTTCCCTCACTCCCCCTTCATAAAAAAGGTTTTCTTTTTTAAAAGATTTATTTTATTTATTTATTTCTACCCATCCCGTCATTGTTTGTGCTTGCTGTCTGTCTGTTGTGTGCTCATCTCTCTCTTACGAGGTTCCAGGAACTGAACCCAGGAACTCCCATGTGAGAGGGAGGCACCTAATTGCTTGAGCCACCTCTGCTCCCTGCTTTGTTGTGTGTCTCATTATGTTTTCCTCCTTGTGTCTCTTGTTTCTTCAGCTTGTTGTGCAAGCCCATTGCATGCAGTCTTCTTTAGGAAGTACCAGGAACTGAGCCCAGTACCTCCCATATGGTACGCAGGATATGGGAGGTCCTGGGTTCAGTTCCCGGTACCTCGCTTGAGCCACATCTGCTTTCCTTAACATTTTCTTTATCTATTTAAAAGCAGTTTAAATCCCAGTTTCTTTTAATCGTCTGCATCTCCCTTATACCTACTCTAAAGAGACATTTTTGAATTGGTCCTCTTGCTCAATTTCTTTCCATCTGTGTATATCTTTGTGACTCTAGATCAGTGCTTACCAAATTTCAGTCTACATGCAAATCACCTGGTCTTGTTAAAATGCAGATTCTGTTTCAGTCTGTCTGGGACTGGGCCTAAGATTCTGCATTTCTAATACATTCCCAGTTGAAGTCCATGCCACTGGTTCATGAACCACAATTTTCCCATAAGACTTTACATCATCTAAATGTATTACAGGTAAACTCAGTGTGTTTCATAGATATTTGGAAAGGTTGCCTGAATTCTTTTGTTAAAAAAGAAAATATTGAGGATAAGAGACTTCTGTTCTGAGTGTGAATTTAGTCAAAGCTTATTTAATCTTTCTATGTTTTGCACTTTTTAAAAAAAAATTCAGTTTTGGATTTTGAAAACCTAAGAAGAGTGTTGAAACCCTAGGAGATGATCGCTATTGAAATATCTGTCATCATCATGTTTAACAATATCATCTTCTTTGTAACATTGTGAAGTAGGTAGGAGACAGATATTGGATTCTAATTTTGACAAGTAAGTTGATAAGTAGTTGCCTTGGGCTGATGACTTGAATAGATCCTAATACCTAAAACTGAGTCTCTAGAGTCATTGCTTTTATTGAACAGCCCATCGTAAGGATCTTGGCTTGCATAGACAGCAAAATATAAATGCTTAGACGGCTGAGAGTAGGAAATATAAAGCTTTATTAAAAATATCCAGGCTTTAGGTATTGCTAAAAACAGTGAGGATATCTACATAGGATTAGAAATGCTTATACCCGTATGATTTCTTAATCTGGTCCTCTTATACCTTAGCTTTCACACACCTTTAGAAGTTGTGAATAGGTGAATGTTCTATATCTGGAGTTTTAATTTCCACTTAATGACAGTCCTTTGTAATAGACTTTTTTTCTAAAATAAGTTATTCTTTTCAAAAACACTGTACTGTACTGTGTAGTAAAGTCCAAGCACTGGACCAGTATAAAAGACTAGAGTTCTAGTCTTGAAATTACTAGTTTATAAGCTTAGAACTTTGGGCTGCTTTGCTCTCTTACACTTGGTCTTCTCTATTGCTCAGGAGGTGAATAATAATAGTAATTGCCAACTACAGAGTGAGTGAAGATCAATTAGTATGAGCATTCTCTGTGTATTTGAAAAAGATTTATGCTTATACACTTAGTGTAGAGGGTTTTGGAGCAGAGGGCTTGCTGACTCAGTTTATTAACTGTGCATTGACCATCTCACTCTCCTCTCCCTGACAACAGAACTGTGTTCTCTCTCTGTATTGCTAACTTTTCCACGTGGAGTCTGTGAGCTGCTGTCCTAGCCTCTATTGCTCCCTGGCGCATCTCTACTTCTGATTTCTTTCTTGTGGCCAGCAGTCCTCCAGTCTCACCACAATAGCAGTTCTTGCTCTCCTTTCTTTTCTATTGCTTTCCCTATGTTTCTTGGTCTCTGTTTATGCAGGCTTATTTTGAATGGACATTCTAGCCAATCCGGGCACGTCTTTCCTTCTGCAGTGTGAAAGGACCAATTATAGTGCATTAGGTGTAAATAATCTTTGGTACTTTGGTTCTGCTTGGCAGGACGTATTGTTCCTCAGTACTCATGGGCTCTCTCTGCAATGCCAAAGCCTTTTTCTTTTTGAAGTACTTTCAGATTCAGAGCAGTTCTGGTGGCCTGGCAGTTAGGAAACCTGTATGTCAGAGAAACTGAAGTTTTCCTGCATTGAAATGTTTGTGTTAATTAGTTGTGTGTTGAGAATTTGCCTAAGTTTGCTTAGCATACATACTGGTTGGCAAACTCTAATATCTAAAGCTGGTAATACATTTTTGGTAAATATTAGAAAGTCTCTCTTTCACTTAGACTTTTTCAAGCAACATGTTGGTAATGAGTAATGACTACAAGAACTTTGGAATCAGATGATCTAGAGAGCTAATTCCAGAACTAATCCTTGTTAGCTGTGAAATTTTTATTTTATCACCCTCTGAGCCCCTGTTCCCTGGTCTATAGAAAGAGGATAGTAATACCTACTTCATAAGAGTTGGGAGGAGAATTTAGTGAGCTATGTAAAGTTGCTTGGTACAGTGTCTTATATTTAGGATACTCATTAAATATTTGTCTTGATCAGGAAATTATTCTTGAACTGTATTGCAAATAGTTTAAAACTCACTATGTTATAACATCTGAAATTATGGTAAAACATTAAAGGATTTATCTTAAAAGCCAGTGTGCAAAATTTAAACTTATTTCTGAAAGTATTTAACCAAGCATTGTAGAGAGATTTAAGGCAACTGAAAGGATTAAATGAAATATATTAGTAATTTTGGAATTTAATTTTCTTCTTGAGTTTTGAGTTAAGGAAAATGATGTTGAAACTGAGCCAATAATTATACTCACAGACATTTTTCCAATCAATTGTTTACAGTATATAGTTAATTATTATCACATATGAAAATATAACTAGGATGAGATCTCCCTCACCATAATTAACTTTCATCTTTTAAATTAAATGATATTGTACTTAAAAGAAACATGAAAAATTGTAATTTATAAGAATTGCTCCAGGGAAGCAGACTTGGTCCAATGGCTAGAGCGTCCACCTACGACATGGGAGGTCTGCAGTTCAAACCCCGGGCCTCCTTGACCCGTGTGGAGCTGGTGCATATGCAGTGCTGATGAGCGCAAGGAATGCCCTGCCGCGCAGGAGTATCCCCCGTGTAGGGGAGCCCCATGTGCAAGGAGTGTGCCCCGTAAGGAGAGCCGCCCAGCGCGAAAGTAAGTGCAGCCTGCCCAAGAATGGCACCGCACATATGGAGAGCTGACACAACAACAAGATGACACAACAAAAAGAAACACAGATTCTCGGTGCCGCTGATAAGTATAGAAGTGGTCAGAGAAGAACACACAGTGAATGGACACAGAGAGCAGACAACTGGGGCGGCAGGGCAGGGAAGGGGAGAGAAATAAAAAAAAATAAATCTTTAAAAAAAAAAGAATTGCTCCAGTCTGTACTGTTTGTCTTAATCAATGGACTATCCTAAATAATGAAAATACAGGCTTATTTTCAGTTATGAGGAAAGATTATGTTGATTTAAGTGTTTACCCAAATCCTGAGAAGACATTTATATACCCTTTGTTTAACAGGGAGTGCAAGTGAATATAACAGCTCTCTTTGTTCCTTGATAACTTTTTTTGGAAGCTTGTTTTTTTTCCTTTACTCGCTTGTTTTCTCTCCAGGACCTACAATCTGCATTAACTTACTTACAGGGAATTCTGTACTTAAGAATACTGATCTCTCTTCTAATTAAAATAGATCTTTCATGTGCTTATTCAACAATTTTCTAGGGATTCCCCATATAAAAAGAATAAGTGTTACCTTTTAACACTTATTTTTCCCAGAAAGAGAAAAACTTTCCTCCCAAGATGCAGTTAAGCAAAGCATGTTACAGACAAAAGCATGGCCTTCTCTTTGAAGTCAGGGTGTGGCTCTAATGAGTCCTTTGGTTCCCTTCCAGTTTAAAGCAGATCACAAATCTAGGATTATGTGTTTGGGTTTATTTGCCTAAAAATGTATACTTGAAATTGGCCATTTTGGAGCAAATAATAATGCTTTTGAGTAAAACATTGGCGATATTGCCACATGTACAGTGGAAAGTGAGGTACATTAACACAAAAACAACATCAACCAAAGATGTTTTACTTCAGCAACAATCATAATTTTCTATCTTAGGTGGTGCCTTATTCTCAGTTGGAATGTTTACTCTATTTCTATTGATAACTAAATTCTAACAGCAAGTGCCAAGCTTCTAAAAAGAACACTTTTGGTTCTCATTGGATAGCAGCCTAGTTTTCTCTAGTGCACAGCTGTTCTTTGGAATATTTTTAGACTCTTCAGGTGAAAATTCACCCAGTATTTTAGCAATGGATTAAAAAAATCAATCAGGTTATTTTAAAGATATTGAAGGAAAACCATAAGTGGGTTTTAAGGGATGGTTCTCTTTGTAATTAATTTGTAATTAATTTAATTAACTCTTGGTAATTAATTTAAATTAGTACAAGAAACCAATAATTCAAGACCTTATTAAAACATGCTTCTGCTGTTCATTTTCAGGACCAAATGGAATACTCGTGATTGGATTTCTCCAGGGTTGGGGGATGGATAGGAAGGTATAGTTATCTATTACGAGGGAGACTGTTAAGTATGACATCTCTGGAGAGGATTGTGGGAAGGTGGTGAGTTCGGAAGCTCCAGGAATGAGTCCCTCCATCAGAACAACTATACACAGGCAGGAACTGTCTGAATCAACTGTTTTGAAACTTCAGAGTCTAGTACAGGGATTCTTAACCACTGGCCCATGGACCCCCAAATTTAAGTATGGTGCTTAAAGTTAAAATTATTGCCCTCCAGACAATAGCTAGAGACAGCTGTGTAAAATTTTAATTGGGTTGGGTGGCCTGGGGCAAAGGTTTACATCCTTTAAGTCCTGCTATGGAGCAAATGAGAGAGGGAGAAGGTCTATTTCTTGGGGACCAGTGGGGTCATTCAAATTCCTGTAAACAGGGGAACTCCTAAGACCACTGCCAGGCACAAGCTCAAGACAAAATATAGGCCTAGAGCAGTCAAGGAGGAACCTGCATTTTGCATTTGCCTTGGGTTGGCCTTATTGATACAAGGGCTAAACACTGAAGAAGAGCACCAACCAATGCAAAGCCAATTTGTAAAGACTGTGACAGGTATTTTTTGCATTGGTTTGTTTGGTTTGTTTAACTCCTGGCACTCAAGAAAATATGTCATACCACTCGTTGGAAATAAACTCAAGAGACTCACAGTTCAGAAACTAAATCTCAGAATTAACATTTTAAAATATTAAAATATATAGGGTGCAACAGAAGATTAAAATACAAAAAAATAGGAAATGATGGCCCATCCAAAGGAAGAAGAAAAAAATGCAGAAAACATCAATGAAGAAGACCAGATTGAGGAAATAACAGACAAAAACTTCTAAAAATATGATCTTCCGTATGCTTAAGTAGATGAAGGAAAATACAGAGAAAGAACTAAAGGATATCAGGAAAACACTGAATGAACAATTTGATAATCTCAATAAGAAGATAGAAATATTAAAAAGGAATCAGTCAGAACTCCTGGAGTTGAAGGCCATGATAGCTGAAATGAAAAATTCCCATGAGGCTTTCAAGAGCAGGTTGGAGCTGGCAGAAGAAAGAATCAGTGAACTCTATGACACTACAATGGAAATCAATCAAGCTGGAGGGTGGAAAGGAAAAAGAATTATAAAAAACAAAAATAACCTAACTGCGGGAAAACATCAAGCATACCAATATATGCATTATGGGAATCCCAGAAAGAGAGAGCAGATACAAATGAAATAGAGTAAAAAAAAAAAGAGAGTATCAATGTCTTAGTTTACCACAGGCTACCAAGGCAAAATACCAGAAATGGATTGGCTTTTATAATTGGAATATATTACGGTAAAATTTTTAAAGTTCTGAGGATGTGAAAATGTTCATATTAAGGCACCATCATAGATGCTGTTTCACCAAAGGTTGGCAGCTGGTGATCTTGGACTGCTGCCACATGGCAAGGCAAAGTGGTGGCTGCTCTCTGCCATCTCCTCCTGGCTCATTTTCTCCCCTAGCTCAACTCTGGGCAATCAGGTATATGGCTTATCTCTCCCCCCTCTCCTCTGGCCTCATTGCTTTAGCTTTGGCCGCTTTGCTGATTCTAGGCTGCAGCCTCTCAGCTTCTTTGGATTTCTCTCTCTTTCTGCAGCTGCAGGCAATCCTGGAATCTTCTCGCAAATGGCAGGGTAAAATGGCAGCTGTTTCATTCCTCTCTCCTCTGTTTATATAGGATTCCAGGAAAGGTTTAAGACAATGGAATATTATTTGGCTATAAAAAGGAAGAAAGTTCTGGTAAATGGGACAACATAGATGAACCTTGCAGACATCATACAGAGAGAAATGGGACACAAAAGACAGAGTTTGTATGATCTCACTGATAGGAAATAATTAGAATAATCAAATTCATAGAACCAGAAACTGGAATATAAATTACCAGGGGCTAGGGTGGGGATAGGGATTGAGAAGGTAATGTTTAAATTATATAGAGTTTCTATTTGGGATAATACAAATTTTGGTAATATATGGTGGCGATTGTAGCACAATATTGTTAGCACTCAAATGTATGTTTCAGTTAGGATAAAAGGGGAAATTTAAGGTTGCATATATGTTACTAGAATAAAAATATAAAAAATAGTAACTATTGACTGCAGTTAATAATTATATATTAACAATTATAAAAATGTTATTTCATCATTTGTAGCTAATGTACCACATTAAGGCAATGTGTTAATAATAGGGTAGTATAATGGAACTCTGTATTTTATGCATGATTTTCCCTTAAATCTACAACTTCTCTAATAAAAAATAAAAATATATATGATATCCCGATTAATTAACTTTTATGAAATCAAGAGGAGTTGTCCTGAAAAGGACTTCCCCCTTTCCTGTTTATGTTTCAGTGCTTTCATTTTATGATATTGAGGAGTGTGTTGAGTACTGGGAAGTTTCGATGAACTTTTTCTCTGTGGGGGTTAAAGAGATTGCAATGGAAGGTAGATAGTTTTGGTTGTTATTTTTATGACATGTACCCATAGCAGCACGTGATTATCACTTTCTTGGTAAATCAAGTTAAGTTGTTACATGGCAGCTCTCTGAATTGCACTTGTTTGTGGAAATAGCTCTTCGGTATTTTTATTCCTTGATATATTTTGATTGTAGGTTACATTTCTAGTGTATGCTATAAAGTAGTTCCATGAGTGGACTTTTAAGAAAAAAAGCTGTAAACAGAGTATAATTATGCATATGATCAACTGTTTGTATTTGTTGCTTGAATTCTGGAAATTCATTTTTTCGTTTTTCAAATCTAAGTCCAGTAGAGTTTGTAAATTTAATTAAATTGGGTAGTTTATATATCCCAAATCTTCTAGATTTAAATAGAATATATATGATAGTTATTTTTAATTCAGCATATTAAATTTCATTTTTATTTTTCTATCAGCATTTATGAAAACTGGTTAAAAATAAAGTTCTAAGATTTCCTGTAAGCCATAAGGTTTGATAAGAGTATTATTCACTTTATACTTTTTCTCTAAACCTGAAGAAAAACTTAACACACAAAGCTGAACTTACCCCAACTGTTTGTTCTTTAAGCATCTTGTGGAAGTCTATATAAAAATAGAGTAAATGCTTTGCATGCAGGTTACCTACTGCATTAGATGAAAATCTTTTGTGTATGTCTGCAAGCTATTTGTGTGTTCCAAAAGAGTTTACCAGCATAAACTGAAATTGGTAGAAATAGGCCAAGTAACACTGGCTCTAGTTTTACTGAAAATTGAAACATCATTCTCCATCAGAAACTTGAGGAAATGAAACATAATGAATGCTTTCTTTTGTAAATATTATTGGTTTTGGGTCACTTAAAGAAAATTATTTGTATTTTAAGGATTTTCCCCCAGAAAATTGTATCAGTTGCTGCTAATTCATTACTATTCCTTATAAACTAAATTTCTATCCAATATTTATACTTTATTACAAAGGGAGGAAGTGAATGGAAATTAAGAGAGCAGTAAAAATGATGAGATAATTGTACTTAAAGTCATGTCAACCAAAAGTTAATATTTGGTAATGATATTGTAGATTGATTTGTTGTGTGTTCTTAGTAGTTATCTGAGAGGACAAATATGGCTGTTGTAATTAGGATGTGAGGAAAAGAAAGGAAAAGTAAAGTAATACCATTTTAAGTAGTCTTATTTCTGCAAATTATGGTATAAAAATATGATAATTTAATTCAGGGTTTGGGGCAAAGATTTGAATTTCATTTATTTTAAGTTCAGGAAATCTGCTCAAATAGGCATTGGCCTTAGATTGGAAAAGTATGAAGTCATTTTTATTTAGAGATGTATTTCCTGAGAAAGCATCAGTGTGGGATGCTTTCAGCTCATGTCATCCCCTTATTCCTTTAGCAAGCATTTGCGAATGCTTAGCTCTGTCAGGTACCTTGTTAGCTACTGGGGACACCAAGGATTTTATAGTCTGGTGCGGGAGGGGGTAGGCAACCAAGTAAACAGACAGTTATTCTAAAATAGAGACATGCTTATGATGCTAAGTGAGTACAGAAGAATGGCACTTACCCACACTGGGAGGGGAGCAGTTCAGGGGGAGGGGGGGCTTCTGAGAAGCTTATGCCTGAACTGATGCTGAAAAGCAAATCAGAATTAGCTTAATAAAGATGAGAGGGAGGGAGGAATGTTTAGAAAAAATGCAGAAAAAGGAAAAGATATTCAAAGGCTTCCTGCCCATAGAGCTGCACACTGGAGGAGAGGGTGGCGAGAGGGAGGGGAGAGATGAACTTGCAAGGTTATGTGGGGGGTTGGAGCCTGATCTTGAAGGACCTGGTGTTCCACAAAAAGTTTTAGAGAGTGCTCTGAAGTAGGGTAAAATCCAAAGCATGGAGACCAGAAAGTTGGCTATTACTGGATTCCATATAAGATTCTATTGGAGGATTTGTAGTCCCAGTGGTGATGAGGGCTTAAAACAAGATAGGAATAGAGGTGAAAAAGACATATGAGTGGATTAGGAAGGGAGAGATGAGGAAAAGTTGACCTCAAAAGGGAGATCAGGGGGCAGTGGACTTGGCTCAATGGTTAGGGCATCCGCTGCCACATGGGAGGTCTGTGGTTCAAACCCCGGGCCTCCTTGACCCGTGTGGAGCTGGCCCACGCGCAGTGCTGATGCGCGCAAGGAGTGCCCTGCCATGCAGGGATGTCCCCCGTGTAGGGGAGCCCCACGCGCAAGGAGTGCGCCCCGTAAGGAGAGCTGCCCAGCGTGAAAGAAATTGCAGCCTGCCCAGGAATGGCACCGCACACACGGAGAGCTGACACAACAAGATGACACAACAAAAAGAAACACAGATTCCTGTGCTGCTGACAACAACAGAAGTGGACAAAGAAGACGCAGCAAATAGACACAGAGAACAGACAACCAGGATGGGGGGTAGGGGGAGAGAAATAAATAAATCTTTAAAAAAAAAAAAAAAGGGAGATCAGTTTGGGTCAAAGGTAGATGCCTACTTTTCTCCTTTTTGCATGCCTATATTTTTCCTTTGAACTGTTGTTAAAAACTTTGCATTTAGGCCTTTATATTTGCTAGCATATTATTTATTTTCATACTCTCTTGATTTTAAGTGACATAAGCCCAGTTCAGGGAAGGTAGAACGTCTCACGTGTCTGAACCCGAGAACTCCAATGAGGCTTCCTTAGTTCTCCAACTGTTGGCCTGGACTTCCAGGCTGTCATGGCCACTGGTAGCCAAGAGTTTCCTACTTACCTATCCAAGAAATGCACCCTGGGAGGGCCTTAATTGTCTTGACTTGGGTCACAAACTCATCCATAAAACACAGCTGGTCGCCTGGGGGATGCTGGGGGACTTTGGTCAGGCCACGGCTCTGTGCCTGTTTCTGTGCCATGCATATGAGTGGAACAGTGGGCAGGTTTGCCCCTCCCAAGGAATAGGTTCACCACAAGAAAGAGGGGATCTGTTAGTAGGAGAGGGGAAAGGTGTTCTGGCAAGATGGGTAGCCCACAGATGCTCATGAAAACTACGAACCCTTTTTTGGTTCTATTCTTATTACCTTTAACAATGACAGTAGTGCTCCTTGGTGCCAACTCGGCTATAAATTCAGTCTCAGAAGTCTTGTGGTGGAATACAGTTGTGTGTGTGTATTTTGGATTATCATAGAAATCAGGAGTTGGGGCTATGTCCTGTGAGCCAAATTCACCTTGCAGGCTGTGTTAAAAATGACCATGCCCTTTTATTTATGTATTGTTTATGCCTTCTATTCCTCTACTCATGCAGAGTTGAGTCGTGACCTGCAAAGCCTAAAATATTTACTACCTGGCACTTTACGAAAAATTTTGTCCACCCCTGATGTGTAAATGAAAACATAAAATTTAAAAATTCTTCTAGTGATCTTACGTATCTCTGAGAACACATCTGAATATTCTCACATGGTTCCTGACCATAGCTGGGAAACATTGGAGATATAATTGTTAAGGAGTTAAAGCTGAAGGCCACATTTATAGGTGAAAACTTTAACGCTTCCTTTCCCTTCAAGGACACTCCAGTGAGGACTATCTGGTGAGTTTTCTTTGATCCATGTGAATGTACGATTTTGGCTACCTGAGAGCCAAGGATAGCAGAAAATAACTAGAGGGCATGGACCCCATGGTCTGCACTGGTTTTGTCCCAACTAGTCTCTCCATCCCGGGTGTCTCGGTAAGCAGTGATCTGCATGCAACAGTAAATCTTTGTGTGCCAGTGCCTCCCTTCCATGTGGTCCTGGCAGTCATATTTGGCCACAGGAAGTGCCTGCTGCTTCCTCTCAGAGAAGCAGTCTCTATGATGCTGGCGGTGCTGTTTTTTAACACCCACCCCCCATCTCCTGCCTCTGAAGCAGCAAGCCTGTGCCTCCAAGCAGTTGTTTCCCAGCTGTCTTCTGCTTTGTTACATTGTTTCAGGCTGTGCGTCAGCGTGCTCTCCAAGTGTTTTGCTTGACCTCCCCCTGGGTATCAGCAGGCTTTAGCTCAGCACTAAGCAGCTGCTTGGTATTCTTCTGGTATCCATTTTTCTCATGTGGCCTATCCACTGGTCCAGATTTTCTGTGATTGAGGTTTTGACACCTGCAAAGTGACTCTGCATCACCGCCTTGTTGGCAGCTTCGCTGTGGTGCATTTTTGTTCTTTGGGCTACCC
This sequence comes from Dasypus novemcinctus, assembly GCF_030445035.2. Lineage (NCBI taxonomy): Eukaryota > Metazoa > Chordata > Mammalia > Cingulata > Dasypodidae > Dasypus > Dasypus novemcinctus. Next base: position 65,710,884 of record NC_080684.1, read on the forward strand.
AGGAGGCACCCTTGATAAAATGTGTTCAGTAACGCACCGTGGTGATACGAGGTTTTTTCTTGTTGGCAAGGAAAAAGGCCTCATGTTTTGGCTTTGAACTGATTGTGATCTTCCACACTCCTTGAGTGTTCCCCTTTGTCAAATCGTTATAGTTTGGATACTGCTGTTCTTAGGTAGAAAAATGGGTGTCAGGACTGGGATTGCCTAGTACAGAATTATGTCTGTTTCTTCTAGTTTGCAGGAATATTGTTGACTTGTGTGGCTAGAAATGTTAGTTTTACAGAACAGTAGCATCTGGCTTTTAATTTTTTGCTCAGTGATTGGTAGCAGACTTAATACATAGATTGATCCTTAATGAAGGAAAAATGTTGCCCTTGGTATTATTTCCAGTACTGAATTTGAAAATTAGTTAATTTGGTATGTGTATGAAATAAAATTGATAGGACCGACAAATAAATGAAATTTTTTTTTAGCCAGCAGCTACACGTTCTTCTAAAAACAGCCAAATAAACCTCTAATTTGATTTTCAATGAGTCTATTAAAATTCTTAAGAAGTAAGCCAGGTGGTAAACAATTTTAGTAAAAGCAGATGTTTAAGTAGAGAAGTTTTGACACAGAGCTAGTGAAATTAATATTTTAAAAAAATTAAGCTAGCAGAGACATTAAATCCAAAGTATAATACTTGGTTAAGTACTATTTTTATATTCTAAATCTGAAGAAAGTCCAATCTTAATGATACATTTTATGAGTAGATATGTAATATACATGCATTTATGTGCAATTTCTCTACTTGCCATAAGCCAAAGAAGAAACAATCAATTTACAAATAACACAGAGGCAGTAAATTTGTTGGCAGCAGTTCTGGGGATGTTGTAATTCTGTAATTTTTTTCAACGTGCACGTGGTGAATTGCTGATGTTGCTGGGAGCCAAAGATATGGGGATATGTGAATGTGTCCAGGGAGCACTCACATTATGTAAGGCTTGGAGGTATTTTGGTATCAGTAAAATACTTTTTGGGGGTAAAAGGAAAATGTGTACCATTGAAATATCCATAAAATCAGTGTTTATTTTGAATTCTTTGTTCCTAACTCATATTTCAGGTTTAAGGGTTTCGTTTGGTGCTATGCAATCCACTGAGACACAGCTCCCCTCTGGCAAGGCTTCTTGTCTGAATCCAGGCATTGTAATGTCTATGGTCTAATCGTGGTGATCAATTTGAGCTTTCAACAGGGAAAAAGCAGCTTCCAACTGGATGCCCCTTTTCCTCCAACAAAAGTTTGAGCTATATTAAATTCTTCCTTTTAGGTGTTCCTGCTCAGATCTGGCTCTTGTAATTTACATGTTAGTCAAGGGTGATTGCTGTAAACAAGCAACTGCTTCTGTGAGGGTGCTTCTTTCCCTTTTAGGCAGCCCAGTATTTCTATCTGAAGCCATTTCCAGTTTTACCTCTGTGTACCCAATTCAACATCAAATGAATTATGATAATTAGAAACATGATAAATGAGCAATACATTTAAAAAAGAGAAATATTTAAAAGTTGTGTACTTTAGTTCCCTAGGTGTGTAAGAAATTGAGAAAATGGGCTACATGTTCCTTACAACTTATTGAAGAGAAGCCAAGTTTGGTGAAATATTGACCAGTGGGTATCCATGGGTTTATTCTCAAATCTTTCACATTTATTGTAGTGGGAAAACCAGTGACTTGTCTGAAATTTGGTTTTCTTATCTGTGAAGAGGACAGTAATTCCTGATCTCCTAGGGATGTTATGAATGTGGAATCCTGTTTGGCTTCATATACTTTTTCTTTATTTTTTAGGAGGTACTGGGGATTGAACCTTGGACCAGGAGCTCAGCTACTGAGCCACACCTGCTCCCCTTTATACACTTTTATTTTCTATCTAACCTGTTAGGTGCTGTGTTAAGTGGTGAAGGGAGGTATAGATAATGAAGCATGTGGTTTCTGGTTTTAAGGATCTCACGCACCTGCTATACAGACATCAAGTGTTTGGTTTCCTGCAGGAATGAACACTTGGAGGTATAAAAAATACTGTGGGAGTTCCAAAAGAAGGATTGATTCTACTTGGGGGATTGGAAAGGATCATGTAGGAAGTAGGTTGCCGGAAGGATAGAAATCTCAGATTTGTGATCCCAGATACTGCATATGACCGCAATATGGATAATGGTAGAAGAAAAGCATAGTGGATAATGGCATAAAAATTGAAAGTGGCCTGGCAGACAATGAGAACAGGAAGGCAGAGTGTGACCTAACTTTGTGGGGTATAAAGATGGACTGACTTAGGAAGTTTCAAGCACTGTAGTCTGAAGATGGAAACATGGACCAGGCCAGTCATGTTTTAAGTTGAATACTGTACCCCAGTTTAGGCATTTTCTTGGTTATGGTCTGTATTCCTGTGGGTGTGAACCTGTTGTAAATAAGATCTCTTGAAAATGTTATTTTAGTTCAGCACTGACCTAACTGAATGAGGCTGGGCTTAATCTGAATTACTGGAGTCCTTTATAAGCAGAAATTCAGACATAGTCGAGAGATTGCCATGGGGAGGAGCTGGAAGTACAAGTCAGCAGGAACCCAGAACAGAAAGGAGAGGGCTTTGCCATGCAAAGGGAATACCAAGGAGTCCAAGGACTGCCAGTCAGCACCAGAACACTGCAGTCTTCTTCGGGGAGAAAGCATGGCCTTGCTGAGGATTTAAGCATCTAAACCCCTGAGCCAGTACATTCCCATTGTTTAAGCCGACCCTTTGTGTGGGATTTCTCATAGCAGTATGGAAAACTAAGACAGTTTCTTTGCTTCCCAAATCTTCAGGGTCCTCAAGTTCTTTAGCAAATAAGTAGGCTCTGGTTTTGACAATTAAGAGAAAAATGGCATCATACTGGCAGTGAGGAATCTACAGAGAATGGTAAAGCTATGTGGGAATACAAGGAGACGTTATAAAAAATCTATAAATTAGGTATGAAGTAGATGATTATACCTTTTAATAATTAAAAGTTAGGTGCAAAATATCATACTAAGCTCATTACATGTTTTATTTCAGTTAATCCTCAACTCAATGAGCCAGTTATTATCCCTCTTTTTTGTAGGAGAAAATGGGCTCTGTGAGGTTAAATAACTTACTTTAGGTCATTGAGCCATTAAAAGATGACTCAGATTTGAATCTAGACATGTCTGTTGTTGGAACTCAGGCTCCTAATCAGTCATTAAAGCACTGGGATAGGCTAGAGTATAGGAGTCCAAGTTCGAATCATGGTGTTTCCACTAATTAACTCTCTAAGCTTGCACATGAAGCAAGTCTCTACTAAGTATTGCCCTGTCTTGTTATTACAGGGTATCTAAAGGTGAATTTGAGTGGATTTTGCTTTCAGAGCAGTTTTTTTTTTGTCACGTATTCCTTTGGCGTCCTAGTAAAAGCTATGCATGTCATCCCATGGTAATGTCTTAGCACATAAAATACTCAGAAACCATTATGTTGAAATATATTTATCGAAATACTGAAATCCCAAATTATATAGTAATATATAGTCTTCTTTATTAATCCATTAGGTAAAAAAGAGAAACAAAAGTGGTATGGCTGCTGATTGCCATAATAGAATAATCTTGTGCATAAATTATATTTGAAAAATTTTCAACGGCTCTACTATGATAGGAAAATATCTGTGATTCCTACTGTTGACAAAGTCACAGGTTCTGCTAATATTGTCACAGATTTTTGCCTTCATTCATAATTAAAAACAATGCCAAGTTTCATTAGAGCTAGCGGGAAAAATAAGATATACTCTTTTCCCCATCAAGTTCATAGACTCTTTGAATTCTTTCCATAGAAACCAGCATCAGAACCCCTGGTAGGACAAGAAGACATTTATTAATATCCTGTGAAGAAATAAGGCAGAAAAGAAGGGTCATCGGAAGTATAGAAGTAGAAGATCTTTGGGGAGGAATTTGGCTTGAGGAGTTTGGCTGGGTTCAGCAGTCTGAAGCCTACGAATGATAGGAGAACGTAATAGAGTGCTTACTGATGTTCATTAAAATCTCCAAAACATACATATATCCAATACGAGATCCACAGAGGCTAAGAAAATGTTTGGATTTTGTTCATTTGCTATGGTCAATGATTATATAAAACTGGGGGTCTTAGCATTAGGTAACTTATATTGATCAGAATATCTGATTATCAGTCTTCAATTATGCTTAATAAAATGAGAAAGTAATAAACAGCTGAAAGCCAGGCTTTGGGTTGGGTGGGAGTGGGTTTACTTAAAGTGGCCTGTGGAGAAAATGCTGGAAATCACGGATTTGGATAATCTCTAACATATTTTAACTCTGATTCTTTTACCCAGATATCCTTGTTATTTATAGCATATTGAAATAAGTGTAGGTTTCTATGGATTCTGACAAAAGAAAAGAAAAAAAAGAAAAGAAAACAGATGGAAAACCTGGAAAGTAACTCTTGGGTGATTGACAGTAAATTTGGAGAATGCTTTAGAAAGGAAATGAAGTGTTGTCTCCAGCAGATGGAAGTGTGTAAATTTCCCCTTCACTTTAGAGCTAACATCACAGTGAGTGGTAATGCTATACCATCAGTAAAAAGAAAAAAATATTATTTCAGGTAGGAGTAAAAGGAAGGGTTCACATTTTAATTAAAGGCTCATGTCAATAAAAACCCCATGAAACCTCTCCTCAGAGAAGTGGGTGTTTCCCTCTTGGTCCTACCCCTTTTTCTTCTCTCTCTTCTGGTCCTTTTTATCTTGTGGGAATGCCCAATTTCTTTACCCTCTTCCCTTTTCCCGCCTTTCCTCCTCTCCCCTACTCCTTTCTGCTCCCCCCTTCTGCTCCCCCCTTCCTCATTGCCCCTTTTCCCTCCCTCCCAATTTTGCCCTCCTCTCCATGCCTTCACCTTGCCCCTCCCTTCACCTGTAGGTGACGCGAACCTAGTGAGTATGTCACTGGATTGATGGCACTGTGAGAGCTGCCTTTAGCCTATCATCTCATTCAGCTCTGGACAGAGGAGGGGTCTTCAAGTCATACTTGGTGGTTAACTGATAAAGTGATACTTGAGCTAAAATTTGGGAAAGTAAGTGGTGGTCTTGGAGATACTAGGAGTTGCTGCATTTCTGGGATTGCTGGGAATTACTGGAAGTTGCTGGAAGGCTGAAGATAAGCTCACATTTTTAGGAAGTTGCAGGTTGTTCAGAATGATGTGTTCTGAAGACTGACCAGAGATGGAAATAATGGAGGTGGGAAATCAATTTGTGGTGGTCCCTGGGTGACAAACTAAAGCGCTGTACTGAAAGTTACAGGGAGCCCTTCAAGAAGAATGAAATGATCAGAATAGTATTTTTAGAGGATGTATAGATTAGAGGAAGACCCAGTTGGAGGTTGGGAGTACATCTGAAAAGCTTTGTACTAAGGGGGGGAAGACGGTTGAGAATTGTAACTGTAACAAAAGTTGAGGAAAAGACAAGAATGAGGAAAATTCAGAGATTAAATAGGTTGACTGTAGAACTTGGTAAGTGGATGTGAGGATGGATAAAATGAACCTAGGAATTTTTCAAAGTTTCTGATGAAAATCTGGATGCTTTTATAGTATTTCCTGTCTAAAGGTACATAGGAAGAAAGCTGTTGAGGGCGTAGATACACAGTTCATTTTTTAAAATGATGACTTTGGGGCTCAGTGACAGAGACACCATAGGAGAGTTATAAGAAAAGAGTAGAAGTTGCTTATCTGCTTTGTAGTTCATTATTGTGTATTTAATACATGCCAGCAAGTGTTCTAAGCTCCTCAGAAGGATAACCTCATTTATTTCTAATAGAATGGTGAGTTAGGAAAATGAAGCACAGCAAAGTTAAATGACTTCACTAAAGTTACACATTTAAAAAGCAATGGGATAGTACGTGAGATTTCAGTTATATGAAATGCCCAGAAAAGGCAAATCAAGAGAGACAGAAAGTAGATTGGTGGTTGTCTGGGGGTGAAAATAGGGATAAATGTAAATGAACAGAAGGGATCTTATTAGGGTGATGAAAATATTCTAAAACTGATTTATGGTGATGATTGCATCACTCAGTAAATTTACTAAAAATCATTGAATTTGAAATAGGTGAATTTCATGTTATATACACCACTATAAAGTTGTTAAGAAGAGAAAGTAGTTGGAGTTGGGCTTATTATAAAGATTTTATTTTAACTATTGTGTTCATGGGCTGTAATAGAGAAATGCTCTTAAAGATATTAAGGTATGCCATAGTGATTTTCTGTCAGAAACAGTGCCCTTAGAACGTGTGTTTACTTTAAGTTGAATTTTGGTCTTTTCTCAATAGGGCAGTCTTTCAGCTATTGCTTGATTATTATCTGTGATGCTTTTACTTTTTTGCCTTTCCTAACTTGCTATTTCTTATCTCCTTTAGGATGACATTCTGGAGAGCTAAGCTATCTCCCCAGTCCCTTATTCTCTCTTTGTTCTCTTCTCACCTTTCTTATTAAGGAATTGTCTTAGGGACTGGGAATTATTTTTTTTTTAAAAGAGGATAATGAAAAGATTCTCAGGTAACTTCCATTCTAAAATTAGATGTCAGCAAAAATCTCAGTGGAGTTTGGAGTCTTAACTCGTAGAGAAGAGGGAGAACTTCTGCTGGGATTGCTTTCCTGTGTACGGGTCTTGGTTTGTTTCTTTGTTTAGGCTGTTTGAACATAAGTAGGCTACAGCCTTATTTAGAAAAGTTTACATTTTACTCCATATTGTCAAAGAGGGTTTCATGTGACTGTTAGCTGTGATACCTCTAGAAGCCAGGTATAATGGCAAGAAAACACTTACTCCGTCTGCCTGAAATCCTGTCAGACATAATCATTATTTGCTTTGGCTATTTTTACTAGGAAGTCGAATATTAGACTATCTAGTGCTATGTAAAATTGAATAGCAGAGGAGTAATAGGTTTCCTGATAGTTATGTTGCATTTTTAGAAAAGTTGGTAACTAAATCATTTCTTCTTTTTTTGGGGGGGGGGAGGGGCAGGTCAAATCTGTCCAATTTTGACAGCATTGGAGAGTTTTCTATTAAAGGACTCAGGTAAATCTTTGGGCAAAATGGCAACTTTATATTCTATGGAGCAAGTTTTATTTCTGAACATTTGTTCTCATTTGTGCCATCAGAGACCTCACTGGTGATAGAATTAAAAAGAAATAGTGATGCTCTCGTCAGAGTTAGTAGACACTTGTGTTTAGGTTTGTTTAGTGCATTAACATTTAGATACTTCGAATATTTGGTCCATTGTTTATGTGAGTGCCAATTAAAAGTGGGGGCAGACATATGTCATGTGCCTAAATTTATCACCAAATTTAAGGAGAATGTATCTAAGGCTGCACCCAACGGTATTGTGTATTGCATAATTCGTTAAAGAGTGAATGATAAGGCACATAAACCCAATTCTTTAAGTTATGGGAAATACCCATGAGCCTTTTCTACTTCTAACATACTAGTATTATTCTTTATGCAATTTGCTGAGAGACAGTGCTTGGTGGAAGAAAGGGGGTGTATATACATAGAGAGGAGATAACATCTACTTGGCCCTGTAACACAGAAATAAAAATTTTTTTACTTCAAACATCAAAAATCAAAGGGTGGAAGATGATGGGCTGATTGGGAATTCTGGGGCACTCCTGTTTATGAGGAATGTATCACTTCTACCTTTGCATCCCGGGGTGAGGACTTTATAGCAGTGCGGTGATAAAATTTCCTTACCACATTGTATACCTGCTCCCAAGACAACTTTATTATCTGTTTGTTGATTTTATTTGTAAAAGTAACAAATGAAAGGTAGTTTTTTCCATTGTGTACTTGAAAAGGCTTATTTTAGGGCCCTAAATAAAAAAACAAAAACCAGCTCTTAAAAAAAAATTAGAAACAATTGGAGAGTGCAAAGCAGGAAATGAACTATACAAGATACTTTGAAATCTTCAAGGTACCTCATTAATTTTCCAGAGGGTATTCATTCAATAAATTGTTTAGCACTGACAATGCATCAAGATTTTGCTAGGTTTGCTGTTGAAATGGCTCCAAGTCCTTTATCCTGAATTGGGTAGCAAAAAAACAAAACAAAAACAAAACAAGACACAATAAGCTAGAAGCAAACACTTAAACTATGAGGAAATTATTACTCTGTCATCCATATTTCCCACTTTCTTAATTTAAAAAAAAAAAAACATTAAGCTTTAGCAACAGTGGGCTCATATTCCTGCATGGAAACAATTAATAGGAGTCAAAGAGTAGTACCCCCTCATTATTAGTTTTATAGATGGGCCAACATAAGGTATTTAAGGAATATAGACACCTCCCCAAGGACCGACAACTTGTTATTGTGGAGTTACATTTCTAACTTCATCTAATCCTATTAAAAAAACAAAAACCAAAGCAAAGCATGCTCTTTCTACTCTTCCATTTTGGCAGGGTATTGCAGAGGTTACAAATCTAAGTGAGACCTAAAACATATTTTTTTGTATATGGCAAAACTTTAAATTTATGAAATCTGAATTAGACCAGTTTATGCTAACAGTAACCTTGTAAACTTAGGCAGGTGTCTTAAGGGAAACTGCTGAGGCTTCCTGAGATAATTTACTCATGGTCACAGATCAACTAAATGGCAGTGGCCAGATTAACCTTGGTTCCCCAACCTTTGGTGCTGGAGCTCGTGGAATAGCATGAAGATCAAGGGGCAGCCAACAATCTGGACACTACGCCCAAAACTCAGAAAATGGGTAGTTCTTACGACAGTACCATTTTTGTGTTAGAAATGGCCAAAGATCAGCAATTTCATGTGGTTCAGTGAATACTTCTAAAGGGATCTACCCCAATCACTATTTTTGATATATTTTACTTTATGTTTCTCAGATATTTACCCTCTCATAAGAAACTGGATGTTGATATTCTGTAGATTTGCAGGAAATTTGGGGTGGGTTTATTAATACCCAAATAGAAGTTTTGGACCCAAATGAGAAGATTAAGTACATAGATTTGAATTTTAGACATGCTAATACACCTCATTAATGTCCATTCTGGAATTTGAAGAGTGTAATCCTGTTGATGACAAATAGGAAGCAACACTTTCCTATTTTAGTTTATATATTTAGAGTACTGAGTGCTAGTATACAGAGTGTAATGCATTTCTGTGGCTTTTGATCATTACATTTAAAAATAACTTTGAATCATAAAACACAGTAAGAAGATAAATAAACAAAGACTGATGATTAAAATGTTTGGCTTCAGATTTTTTTAACAACCAACTCCCTACTTTGCAGATCACAGACTCTCAAAAAAGATATATTTAGTGAATGAGGGAAAATATCATACGGTATAGGTCCAGCAATTTTAGACAAAGGTTTTTTTCCTTCTTTATACTAAAGTAGTCATGTAGTAATTTCCTTTGGATATATCCTTGATGGAGAAAGCTTGCTTCCTTGTCTATTTTTTATCATGATGTTTATAATGTAGAGGAATGAGCATTTCTTTGGTGTCAGGTAACCCTGAGTACGAGTTCTCTTTGCATTGGCTTTCTGATAGTGTGAACACAGGCAAGTTACACATTCTCTTAGACTCTTATTCAGCTGTATGTAATGGAAATAACTGTGTCATTATGTTTGGAGGGTTTGAGATGAGATGTCCAGATAAATGATACTTTTTTATTAATATTTGTGTTTTTCTTAGAAACTATTTTTATCCTGGAATATTAATAATTAGAGTGATTCCAATTTTGAAATAAAATGATTAGTGTACCTGAGCACTAAAATTGTACACCTACTTTCCTTATCTTTTTTCTTTTTTTGATAACAGCTTTATTGAGGTATAGTTTACATATCTGTAGTTCATCCATTTAAAGTGTACAATTAATTGATTTTTAGAATAGTCACATATCTGTATGACTGTCCTCACAATTTTAAAACATTTCAATCACCTCAAAAAGAAACCCTGTATTCTTTACCTACCATCCCCCATTCCCTGTGTCCTCCTCAGCCCTAGATAACTATTAATCTTTTTGTATATTTAGATTTGACTATTCTGGACATTTCCTATAAATGGAATCATACACTAAGTGATCTTTTTGACTTGCTTCTTTCACTTAGCATAATCCTGTCAAGGTTCATCCATGTTGTAGCATGTATTGGTACTTCATTTGTTTTATGGCTGAATAATTTTCCATTGTATGGATATACCATATTTTCTTTATCCACTCAACAGTTGATGACATTTGGGTTGTTTCCATCTTTTGGCTCTTGTGGATATTGCTGTTATGAACATGTACAAGTTTTTGTTTGAATATCTATATGCCTAGGAGTGGAATTAAATTGCTGGGTCACATGAAAACTCAGTGTTTAAATGGTTGAGTAATTGCTGGACTGTTTTCTAAAGTGGCTGTACCATTTCACATTGCTGCCAGCAGTGTATAAGGGTTCCAATTTCTCTACATCCTTGTCAACATTTCTTATTATCTGACTTTATGTTTCTAGCCATCCCAGTGAGTATGAAGTGGTATCTTGTTTTGATTTGCATTTCTCTAATGACTAATGAGGTTGAGCATCTTTTCATGTATTTTCCTTTTTTTTAAGTTAATGACTCTTGAATAAAGCAAAAAAAGCTCTAATTTCTCTGTCTTACTTGTTTTGTCCTATGTCACAAAGGCCAGAAAAAAAATTATTTGGGCCTAGAAAACTCAGCGCAAGGTGATGTAATACTTGTTTCTCACCTCTGCTATATTTTAGCTGGAAGTAGATCAGGAAAGGAAAGCCAGGATAGAACTAATTGCTCATCAAGAGAAGACTAACAAATATAAGTGGTTCCGATACACATTTAAATTAGATTACTTTTAATGAGAGGTTTTCTAAATGGAGTTAATTTAAAAGGACACACAAATCATTGGGTTTAATCTGTGTACCTTCCAGTAAAATAGCTATAATTCCTCCTCCCCCTCCAGTTTCTGGTAAATAAAAGTTGCTCCTCAGGAGAGCCTTATACCTGCATGTTCCCTGTGCTGCTGTGGTTGGTAGCTGCTGGGTTGGTTTATGAGTGTGTGCTGCCCTGTTTGGGAAGAAGCACACATCCAGTCAGTTTTCATGTGGACCAGAAAAAGTGAGCATTTTGATAAAGGAGCAGAGAGGAACAAAAAAAGGTTTTTAAATTGCTTTTCTTTTATGAATCAAATTGTGTTTTGGTACCTTTCAATAATAAAATAAAAAATAAGACTTGATTATTGTAGTTTCTGTATGAATAATGACTATACCTGCAATCCTGCAATCCAGCTATTGTCTAAAAAAGCCCTCTGCATCCAGCAGTTAACTGTGAGATAATTTTTAAAAATTTTGTAGTAAGAGGACAACTGACTAGTTTAGCAGACTCCTTGGAAGAAATTCCAAATTAAATTTTGACTCGATGTGAGAGGACAAAAGTAGGAATTGGCCCAGTGGTTAGGGCGTCTGTCTACCACATAGGAGGTCTACGGTTCAGACCCTGGGTCTCCTTGACCTGTGTGGAGCTGGCCCACGCGCAGTGCTGATGCACGCAAGGAGTGCTGTGCCACCAAGGGGTGTCCCCCACGTAGGGGAGCCCCATGCGCAAGGAGCGTGTCCCATAAGGAGAGCTGCCCAGCGCGAAAGAGTGTAGCCTGCACAGGAATGGTGCTGCACACACGGAGAGCTGACACAACAAGATGATGCAACAAAAAGAAACACAGATTCCTGTGCCGCTGACAACAACAGAAGCGGACAAAGAAGATGCAGCAAATAGACACAGAGACAACTGGGTGGAGGAACAGACAACTGGGGTGGAGGAGAAGGGGAGAGAAATAAATAAGTAAATAAATAAATCTTTAAAAAATATGCAAGTTATTTAAACAAGTGTAAAAGCCAAAGCCTTGCTCTTGACTAATTTCTAAGATTTCTGTATTGTTACATGTGACTTTTTATGTAGGAAGCAGGGTTTTTCCATGTATTCTCAACCATTAATGTGTTTGTGTCCTTTCTGGAATTAAATAATATAAACAGCACAAACAGTATTATCCTTACTTTAGAAACAAAAGACTTGAGGTCCTGAGATGGTCATGACCTGCCCAAGTCTGTCTTCTGCTTATTGATAGAGCCAGGCTTGGAAACTGGGTCTCCTGATACCATCAGTGCCCTTTCTCTTACACTCTGTGGCTCTTTCACTTTTGCTGGATTGCTTCTGGAAGATTTGTAAAGCTTTTTCTTTGTGGATTTTGCAAATTGTTCACCAGCTCTCCCACTCCTGCCATTATAAAGACTCTTCTAATGAATTATGCATCAACATTTGACTTAAAAAAAGAAAATCAAAGGACTAGGATTTAAGTAGTAGTCTCACATGGAATCATACTACATCTTACATGCTTTTCTTTCCTCTAAAATTGTTTGCAAAAGAATGATTTAAATACTAATGTAAAACCTAAAATAATTCTGCCACCTCAAGAATATGTGATTTACGAAGCTGTGGAATAGAAATAGTTTTTAAGAAAAATTAGCTTCAGTGGCATTGAAAAAATTTCTTCTTTTGCCCATTTATTGTGTTGATAAAATCCATTCTAGGAAACAAAGTGATTTTCACTTCTGGCCCTCACTTTCTACCTCTTGTTACAGTCACTTGAATTTAATATGTTACATATTCCATCTAACTCTGCTGAAAGGATGTAGGTTTTTTTCAGGTCAGGTGTTTATTTATTGCCTTTTTCCTAGTACCTAGTACAGAGCCAGACACATGGTAGGTGATCATTAAGTGTAGGTTCAATGACTGAATTATGATTCAGTTCATTATCTGAATGTGAAGGAGGAAATCAGCCACAGAATTAAAGAGAAAATTTAAAACGTAATGATTACTAGACCTCAGGTCTTATAATTAGGAGCAGGAGGGAGTTTAAGGCTGACAGAAATTGGGGTGGTTACCTTGCCTAAAACCAGGGATTCTTCTTGTCCTGGGGAAAGCTTGAGTAGTGGTTTTTACTTGTTTTCAGTTAGAAACTCCCCCTCCAGTTTTCTGGGCCCTCTTCGCTGTAGTTGTACAAGGCCTTCTGAGAGCTGGGTCTACCAGGGCCTTTTCTGCCTCACCAAGTCTAGGATACATTATGTTGCAGAGCAATAGGGTTTCTTAAACCACACCCAGCCCACTTTGAGTACTAAGAGGCAACTGATACGGTGAGCCCCGTATAAAGCTTTCTAGCCTAAGGCCCACCTGAGTTCCAGCCCCATCTTGTCACTTTAGAGCTGGGTGGTCTTGAACAAGCCGCTTAAATCTTTCGAGCTCATATTTCCTCGTCAATGAAATGGAGATATAAAGAACTTCCAGGTTTGTTCTAAGAATTAGTGATAATACATGTAAAATGCCCTGCCTAGAGAAAATGTCCAGTTTCCTTCTGACATTGTTCCATTTTGAGCATAGGGCATTGAGACCTTGCAAACCTGACTGGAAATTCAGAAACAATCATTTATTAATTGTGGAATCTTCGATGTGGGTGCCATGGTGTGCAAATAAGTATTTATCATTACTTTATGAGGGATGAAGGGAGATTGACTATTCAGTCAAAGCCTCTCACCTATCAATCTTAAATATGAACATAATTATGCTACTTGTTAGACTTGCAGAAAATAAAAATTGTTGGATGGAAACTTGGAAAGAGATGATAATCAATTGTCAGGTTTTTATTCCATCATGAATCCTTTAGAGATGGCCTGGTGTGACTCTGAGGCCATTGTTGAATCACCCAGCATCTTATATTTTGTTTCTTGTAGACAGCAGGATCAATTTATAGCTCCCTAGGAAAAAGACTGAGTGACTTCATGACACCTGACAATATTCATGTTTATACAATAAATGCCTCCCTTCTCCGGGTTTGAGGAGATGATACATATACATGCAATCCACAGAGCATCAGAAGTCGGGGGAGTTAATTGCAAGCTGATCACCTTACATTTTTGAGAGCTCTTACTATTAATTACCCCAAGTTTCAGAGTGTGCTTTCTAGCAGTAGGAGACCAGGAAGGGAAATTATAAATTAGATTTAGAGCACGAGTCCTTTCCTTTCTGCAACAGTGTTGGTAAAAACCCTTTTTTGGGGGGTTGGAGAAATCAGTAGAGGCTAAATTTGGAAGATATCCAGATTTGGAAGTTAGCTTGCGGGGAGGATGGGGAAAATTATTTTCAAAAGATTTTGCTACTCTTTGTAATCAGAGTAAATTTTCTTTTCACCAGTCACTGTTCAGGGCTTACTTCTACATTTTCTGTTAGCTTCCTAATAGCTGGAGGTGTTTTTACTAGGTGTGAATTTATACTGAATATTAATTTTCTTTTAAATGAGTTGCTTTAGAAAATTGAAATTATAATTACAGATAACATGTTTTTGGAATAGTGAGTAGTACGCAAGATTTTTATCCCCTTCACAGCTTTAATAACATGTCAAGAAAAATTGTTCTAGGTTTGTTTGCTATTGACTGGAAGTAGGTTCCTGTTTGTAAATTGTGCATACAGATTGAGATGAAAAACACAGGGGCTACCATACTAATGTAAAATTTAATAACAGGGAAAACTGTGTGTGTGTGTGTGTGTGTGTGTAAAAACATGGGAAACCAAAGACTGAATAGCATGTGTGAAGCATACCAGACGATGATAATGAGATGATAATGATAGTCATTCTTTTTTTTTCCCAGCAGAAAACATTCTTTGATGTGCCATAGCCCAGGCTTTTTACAAAAACTGTCCCCCATGTAGACTTCTCACTTACCTTGGGAAGAAGATTCTGTTGTTACCTAAATTTTAGAGGTAAGGAAACTGAAGCCCAGAGATGTAAGGCAATTTTCCCTGGGCACATAATTAGAAAGTGGCAAAGCCAGAATTTGAGTCTAAATAGTATACTTGGCCAATATGCCATACTGCCTTTCAATAAATAGGTATCTCAAGCATTTCATCAATCTTATCTCTTTGTTATATTTTCTTCTGGTCGTTCTCCATGTATGTGTATATATATATTTAAACTAAGATTAAACTGTACTACTTATTCATAAAACCATTTGTAGTCTCCCTGTTTGATTTTGGATTTTCAATGTGAGCCCTTTTTATTAGTGTGCCTGTGTCTTTTCCAGAGGTGCCATGGATGGAAGAGCTGGGGTCATTCCAAAATGGGAGATTCAGCTTTTTTCCCCCCTCAAGCCTTCACCCTGAAACCTGGGAGACTGGGGAAGCAATCACTCAGAAACACAACTCTACTGGGAAACAAGGCTGTTCCAAGACAGGCAAGAAAGAAAGGGCAGAATACTAGATGACTGAGCAGCTTATAGCTGTTAAATACTTTCATACCCATTGTTTTGGCGTCTCTGTTAACACTCTTGAGGTGGACGCCAAGGCTTTAAGAGGCTCAGTCAAAATGTAAAGCCTCACCCATAGAGGGCAGAGCGTGCCTAAGGAGCTGCTTTTCATCTCCTCATTGAGTGTACTTCCGGCACTACCAGGTAGCCTCCAGTGTTTGTGACATACACGTTGGAGTGACTGGGAACGTCAAGCCCTCGTGTCCCCCACTTCACCCAGCATCACTTCCATATAAGGAACACCTGGCTCTTTGTTGACCACTTGGACTTGAGCCCCAGCCTTTCCCCTTATTAGTATTACCCTTAGAAAAGAAGTAGAGGTGCTACACAGCCTACAACTCTGTCCACTTTGAACAGCATTGACTTTAGTAGGGACAGATCTTTTGAGTGCCCTGTGACCACTGAACATTCTATTTCTACCTTCATGTCTACTGTAGAGATTTTCACCCTCAGCACACTGTCTTGTGCAAAATGTATCACATAAATATTTTCTCATGAAGGCACCAGTTCAAAAGTGAGGTGGTAAAGTAATCTCAGAATCAAGGATAGTGGAATGAGAAAATAGGCTTGATGTAGACTTTGTGAGAAGAAAGCTGTGGCCACCCGTCACATCTCTTCACAGTATTATAGGGACCCATTCCTTTAGAATTCTAGTGGGCAGACTTGCTAGATAAAATTTTCAAGGGAGGTAAAATGAAAAAATAAGTATATAGATATTGATTTTGCTTTTTAAGTTCTGATTAATGTGTTTGCACATGGAAAACTATTGCTTTCAGAGTAGCTAGCAGCTATTTCTGGTAGCTTCTGGAGATGCAGACATCTTCAATAGGGTAATTATTTTAAGTGCATCTGTAGCTATGTAATGTGCACATGTGTTTGTAATTACAGTTGGCGAATTTAGAATCAACTGCCAGATTTATCGGTGTTTATACATTCAACAAATGAAAAAAACTACTTAGTATTGGCTGCCACCTTTACAAATGTGCATTGTCTCAGAGTTTTTGCAAAGCACCCCACTTGATAGTTGTCACCACCTAAATTTGATGTGTAATGTATAGCACAAAAGATCGTGTTGGGTAACTTAATAGGCTTATCGCTGAACTGAGCAAATGTTACTTTGTAGGTTGCCAATGTTGGGCTCCAGAGTGTCTGGCCGTGTGGTGGTAAGACTTGGCATGTGTGAGTTCAGGGTTTTCTCTCATATTTTAAAGAAAGAAAATTACATGTTAGTGAGTACAGTAATATTTTCAGTAAGCAGAAATAACATGCTGTCAGGACATAATTTATGAGAAGTATTTAGTAGGCCATATATACAAATTTTAGAACAGTGGGAATTTTGGGCTAGAAATTGCTGTTTGCTCTTAACAGAGCTAGGCATCAGAAGCCTACACCTAAATACTTGATATGTATGTTAATTTGTTTACATATTGATTTATTCAAAGTTTTTAGATCTTACTCTAAATAATGCTGCATTTTTGGCAAAAGGAAGAAAAATAGGAACTGTGGAATTTAGCAAAAGTCATTTCTTGGATATACAATTTGGTTATGTGTGTATTCTTCAATTAGACTGATGTATAATCAGGTACTAATAAACCCAGTTAGCTGATAGTGTTCTATATTACAAGCAGTGGTTTGTGTAATAAATGACTGAATGTGCCTGGCTTCATTTTTTGGATCATGCTAATATATGCAAAGACAGTATTCAGCCAATTCTTGGTTATTAGTAAATTTATAAAATTTGTAAGTCATGAGGTCTTTTTCTTTCATTCTTCTCGTTTATCTCCTCTTCCCATTCCACTTCTCATTTTCATGTCAACCAGAAATGGTTTGGGGTAGGAGAGTGAGGGGAATTTACTTGGGAAAGTTTTTGGTGATGTATTTGGGGGCTAAGAATTGTTAAAATATCTTGCCGGTGTTAAATTTCAGGATTCTTTATTCATGTATTTAAAACATTACTCAGCTTTCATTACTAAAGGCTATATAAAAATGACTTTGGCTATTAGCTACTGGTCCTGAAGTTGGAAATTCTTTATTGTGCTTTACTATTGGTTTTTAGACAGATTCTCGTCAGAGTACATGTCTCAGTGGTGTTTATTTTTAATTTTGGCTACTGTTTTATTGAAGAACAGGCATAACTGCATTTGGGTTTCTTCATCTTCAAGGCACTAAGTGAACAATTGAATGTGGTAGCTGTGGACAGTGAAGAGGCTTCCAGCTCTGTGGAAGCATGGTTTAGAATTCTTTCTTGGAATATTCCGACACCTACCTAAAACATTGTTGGCTGGAGCTTAAAATATGATAGAGCATGGATTCCACTTGGGTGTTGTACTGGGTTGAATAGTGTTCCTTAAAAATTCATGTCTACTCTGAACCTGTGAATGTGGTCTTATTTGGAAATAGAGTCATTGCAGTTGTAATCAAGTTAAGATGAAGTCATACTGGATTAGGATGGACCCTAAATCCAGAGTGTTTTCCTTAAAAGAAGAGGGATATTTAGACCCAGAGGTGCACAGAAGAAAGATAGCCATGTGAAGATGGAGGCAGAAGTTGGAGTGATGGAGCTACAGCCAAGGATTGCCAGCAACCGTGGAAAGCTGGAAGAGAGGCCTGGATCAGAATCTACCCTCAGAGCCTTTGAAGGTTGCATGGTACTGTTGCATTTCGATTTTTCAGCTTTTTGGTTCTAGAACTGTGAGAGAATAAATTTCTGTTCTTTTAAGCCACCTATTCTGTGGTAACTTGTTATGGCAGCCTGTGAAACTAATACAGATGTCATTGGAATAGGGTTAATTGTCCTAAGAAGATTTTGTTGTAAGGAGTTCCAGAGCATCCCTGAGAGGTATTAGTGAGTTATATTTACATAATTACCACAGTTACAGGGCATTGACTAATATTTAAGAAGTCTTAACTTTTTTTATTTTAAAGTACTTTATTTATACTGCCTTTATCAATACGCTTGGTAGAAGCAACTTGAATAATAAAAATAATGCAAATAAAGTAGGGTGAATATTGGAAGAGATTGTTTTAAATCTGCTGAATTATAAAAAATAAACTCATGAATGTCAGGTGAGGGTAACAGGTATTTAAAGAAACCAACTATCATGACAGATCATTTAAGTGGTATTTCATTTCAGTAAACATGTATATTGTGATGGGTACTTGGGATTTGCCAGCTTCCTCCTCTTGCAGAATTTTAGGTTACGGAGGGAGGTCAGCACTGGGAGGTCAGCATTAAGCAAATAATCCTGTAGTGTGATGTAAGTCTTTGTGTGTGTGTGTGTATGTATGTGTTGCAGGGGGATGGACACTTTTCTAAGCAGCACTCATGGGCATTCAGTCTGAATAATTTATTTCATATTCTGTCTTTTACAAATGCCATGCATTTGACTATATCTCTTAGAAGGTAGAAGTCGTTTTGAGTGGATCTGTTTTTCAGAGATTGTTTTTGGTTGTTACATAGACTGTAGTGAAGAACCTGGAAGACAGGGCAATTGGATGGTAGAGAAGTAAAGAACATAGTGACATTGGGGACATTTTGCCTATCTGCTTAATGCCAAAGTCATTCCATTTCTAAGCTCAGGTAATTCTTTGTAGATAACAAAATGAGGTTAAGTGTATATCCCAAGTTTCTATAGTTGTGGAATTGGGCTTTGTAAATGTGTTTACTTTGAGTATCAGGTTTTAAAAAGTCAATGTTTAGCCCACAAGTATTTATCGAGGCCCCGTGTGAGGACTGATTTATTTCCTTCTTGTTATCAATGCTGTCATTAGCCTCAAACCTTAATTGACTAACTAGTGCATGAATCCATCCATTTCTTCAACATTAACTTAGTGCCTTGTAATGTTCTTGGCCTTGGGCAAGTCCCAGCAGGGTATGTGAGTAAAGCTCTAAAGCCTTGATAACAAGGAGCTCACGTTAACAGAAATTGTCATACTACCTCAATGGGATGATATTTGAATTTTCTGTCACTGTCTAACCAATTACCACAAGTCTCAGCAGACCGAACTCTGTTCTCTCCTCAGGGTCTCCAAAGCAGAATTCAGGGTATTGACTCACATTGAGATATGAGCCTAGGTCTCATATCTCAAGGCTCTGGGAGATATCCACTTACAAGCTCATTAAGGTTGGTGGCAGAATTCAGTTCTTTGCTGCTATAGCCTGAAGCCCCTGCTTCTTTGCTGGCTGGGGGGGGGGGGGGGGGAGGAGCGTGCTCTGCTACCTCTCATATGGCCCCCTCCATCTTCAGAGCCAGCAATGGCACATAGAGTCTTTCTTGTGCTTCAAATCTCTGACATCCCCTTCTAATACCTGCCAGAGAAAACTGCTGTTAAAGAGTTAATGTGATTAGGCCCATCCGTCTAATCACCCTTTTCCATAATTAGCTTAGTAACACCAGTGGCAAAAGGCAGAGGATCAATCCTAAAATTGCACCCACCTGAGTTGCTTTTGGAAACAAGAGAGGGGCACCAGACTCCAAGTAGGGAGGTTTAATAACTCCTGTTTAATAACTTCCTGGAAAGAGTGACCCCTGAGCTGGAGGAAGATGCACTTGGGTTAGAGCCTAGGTGTCTTACTATGTTGTTATTTTCCAATCAGATGTTTTGAGGGATGTGTTAGGGGCAAGGCACTCCACCATCAGAGGCTTATGTTCCTTAGTCATAAAACGGAACATAAAATTCCTGACATAGATGGGAACTCATAAATGCAGCTATTGGGAGAGCCTGCTGCTATATTGGGAGGAGCCTGAGATTTGATGCTCCTGGTAAGGAAATACTGATGTAGATTAGTTCACACGTCTGTCCCTCATTCAGCAGATATTTATTGAATCCTAATAGGTAGGGCCAGGGCTGGGATAATGTGAGTGAGGTACTTGCCTTAAGTGCATAATTTCAGAGGGGTTCCAAAAAACCTCAGTGATAAAATAAGTTAATGCAATTTTTAAAAATAAAAATTAACACAAACAGTGTATGATGAACTGAATATCACAATTTTAAATAAAGACAGGATCTTTATGACTGATTTTTCCTTTTGCCTTGGACTCCAGTATGGCTCAGCCTAGCACTGTTATTGTTTCTGTCTTTATTTAAACTTGCAATATTTGGTTTTACTTTTCTTTTTTTTTTTACATTATTATTTCAAAGAACTATTGCCTTAAGTTATTGTTTATCTTGATTATGAGTTTTTTTTGGTATCCCCTTAAGTTTCATACCCAATATGAATGCCTTTCTCAACCTCTCACCTTAGTCCTGGCACTTCTCCCTGGTAGATGGCTGTTATTTTTCTGTTCAGGACCATAGGAAGGGAGGAATAGCTAAATAAATGGAATAAAAAAATTAAAATTAAAATTCATTTAAAAATTATTTTAACTACATTTAAATATTTTAGGTTAATGTCCTGGCATTCTTTCAAGTAGTTCTTCACATTTCCTCATTTATTAAGACAATTATTAATTTAAAGATGATCAACTCTTATTTTTTAAAAACATGGCCTAGGTTTAAAGTACAGAATTCCTTTTCATTTTGGAAATGAAACATCTAGTACCAGTAAAAATCCCATTATAATGTCCTTACAGTAACAGTCTACCAGCTTTGCCTTTGTTGTTTAATCTCTTTATGATTTCTATGGCTTTACAATCATTGTTATTTTTAGCTCTTGCAGTCTATTATGCATGCTTTCCAGACATACAAGTGGTTAGGGCAATTGCAACATAAAATCAGAATGACTTTTTCATTTTAAATTTTAAAATTTTTATTCCATTGTGTTTTCCTTTCATAGTCATGTCAGAAAAGGCTAAAATTTTCTATGGTCTGGGCATTATTTTCATGATGGATATTTAATCTCAGGATTGCCATGTTATTGCTAACATTTTAACATTTCTGAGAAGTACAAACCATGATTGCCAGTTGCTATTTTGAATTTATTCCAGGCAATTGACTTTACCTAAGAACAGATAGTAAGAAAAAGAAAATATTGGACACTTTTAGCTAATCCAAAGTGAAGTGAAGTCTCTAACTTTAATAAATGCCTCAATTACAGAGCTTTGAACACATAGTAGGGAGGTTTATTGATATTTTTCTTTTACCTTGCAAACAAAACAAATGCCCTTTTTAATACTAGTAAAATCATGGTTTTAGACAAACTTAAGTTATATAAATGTAAGCAATTAATTTTACCAGTTAGAATTTACAACCTGGAAAATAAAGTCCACCAGGGGGCTAGTATTAATTGATCTTAGGGAATGGTACTTCCATTTAGAAATTGTTCTGAATGGTTGTAATCATTACATGACTGATGCCATGAGTATTTTTCTGAATAAAATTTTGACTAGAATTGTAAAATTCTGGCATCGTTTAATCTCATCCTTTTGAGATGGATGAGGAGCGTACATTGATACTTATAAATTTAAATAACAGGAAATTCAACAGTAATTTAGTTAAATTATTTCTTTCCACATTAGGATTAACTGAGCAGTCAGTCTAAATGCACTTTTTATGTCATGTCTGAAATGATACTTCAGGGAGATTAATGTTAATAATTAAAACCGATATGTTCAGCTTTGTTTAGAAATGAATTTGAATTTATACTCCAGGCATCTGAACTGTGAGACTCCACAGTTCTGTTTACTGCTTTAAAGCACCCACTCTGTGGGAAACTTATAAAAATAGCCACATTATTAATGTATTTATGGGGAATGGATAACAGATCTGATTGCTCCAATAAAGGAGGAGGAAGTAGATGCCACTGTAAGCAACACAATGGGCTTGCAGTTTGGTTTTGTTTATATATATATTGTAACTATATCAAGAAATAGAAATGAATTGTCAGAAATAAAAGACAGAACTCTCCAAGTACAAGGCTTGATTGTTTGTAAAGAAATTTGAGGTTGATTTAAATCCTTAATATTCAAGCTTACTGATAGTAAGCCACAAACACCCCATTGAGTTTTTTTTTATATGCAGTTTTAAGCAGGGAATAATTTACCTTTCTAATGTCTAACTACGAGTACCCAAAGGGAGACAATTCCCTAGTGTTCTTCAAAGGATCACTTTCAAAAGAAAGCATTTTAGGCAATGATGTGGAATAATAAATGTTGGGAGAAGGAAAGAAAGTCTGCTGGTGTAGAAGGCAAACTTTAAATTCTCTCTTAACTTTTCCCAGCAGTAATTTATTAGGAGACATTGAGTTGCTGTATTATATTTATTGTTGCCTGTTAGAATTTTCTAATAATTTCAAGTAAAACAAAATAGTGTAAGGTATTTGATCCAGTATAGCTAGGTGTTTTTCCTAGTCTTTTCATTACAAGTTTGAAAATGATAAATGGCAGAAATGACTGATTTTCCTTAAATTATCATGCCAGGGGCCAAACTTACATTATCTGTAATAAATAAATGGAAGTTCATTCAATATTCATAAAAGCGCATCTTTACCAATAGTGAGTTATGAGAGTGGATTTCATGGAAGAATCCCTACTGCTTCCCTCATCTCCCAGGACTTTTGAAGGGAGGTGTGTCAAGGACAGGGTATGGGAAGTTGAATTTTATCCTATGACTGGAGCTACTCTATCAGACTTGCCTTCCTACCTTTCAGACTAATTTATTAGGACATGTCTAGTGGTTTTGATCATACTAGAAGAGTGATCTGTTGCCTTTTAAATTGTGTGGTCACTTACTTAAGTGACAGAAAAATTGTATTATAAATAAATGCATAAGCATTTCCATAGTTACTTGTTTTGCTTCCTAAAGCGACATAAGCCACAGGTTGGCTCTTGTATTCACTTTAGTTTTATGATGTTTTTCAAGTTTTAATGATTTGTAATGAGTTTAAGAATAGGAAAAGTTTTCTTTTCAGTCATTTGGAATGGATTGCCTGTTGGCCTAGTAGGAAGACAAAATAGTTGAAAATGTTGATTCATGTCAAGAAAACAGGAGCTGAGGAGAGCAGTAAAATCCAGGTCCAAATGAACCACAGCTGCCTCCACCACCTATACCCTTCACAGTTCCATCGAAGCCCCCAGTTGGACCCAAAACTTCTCCCCTGAAAGATAACGCCTCACCTGAACATCAGCTGGATGACCCCAAAAGGGAGCTGAGGGCAGAAGTGGACAATATTGAGCAGATGAGCAGTTACAGTGGGAACAGATCCTCGGACTCGGAGAGCATCTTGGGTAGCAGTGACCACTGCTCCCACAGCAGAGGTGAAGGTGGAGCCCCAGCCTCTCCACAGCCCTCACACCAACGGCCCTACCACAGCAGGCCCCCGACACCTACTGATGCCACGATGCTTATGAACACACTCCAACCCTGATGAATATTCTCCCCAGTGTGGTTTCCCTTAAGGAGATAGTACAGGAAATGACTTGCAGTGGAGTGAGGCTGGCAGTAAAAGTGACCACTAGAGCTGGATCTTTTGAAATCTACTTTTTAGTGCACAAGTATGCTGTAAGTCTAGGCTCCTTTGGCATGGAGTCTATCACCAAGAGAAAAATGTGGTTGATCAGGGACTGTAGTAGGAGTTTGAGGCTCTGGAGCTCTCAGATATTCAAATATTTAACTTAGAGGTGATGGGTGATTTTCTCCTATGTTTTATGAACAATCTCATATATCAAAGTTTAAGTATTTCTGTAACAGAATTATAGTCCGCTCATTGTTTGCTATCTACACTTATTCACGTTGGTGGTTATATAGAATGGTGCATTTACTGTGGAAGACTGTTTGGAGGTCTCTCAGGAAGTTAAATATAGATGTACTGTATGATCTGGGCATCCCACTCCTAGGTATATACTGAGAAGAACTGAAAGCAGAGACATGAACAAACATTGCACACCTGTGTTTGTAGCGGCATTATTCACAGTTGCCAAAAGATGGAAAAAACCCAGGAGTCTGTCAACAGAAGAATGGACAAACAAGATGTGGGATATGCATATGATGGAATATTGTGCACCATAAGAAGAAATGAACTAGCGATGCATGTGACAACATGGCTGAACCTTGAGGACGTTGAGTGAAGCAAGCCAGGCACAAAAGGCCAAGTGTTTTATGATCTCACTAATATTAACTAAATATAATGAGTGAAGTCATGGAGTTAATAGCTAGAAGATTGGTCACCAGAAGATAGAATGAGGGTGAAGAATGGAGAGCAGAGGCTTAATTTGCACAGAATTTGTAATAAGGTTGGAGCGGGATAGAGGTGATGATAGCACATTAGAATGAATGTAATTAGCAGCCAATATGAGGGTATGATTGTGGTTGGAAGGCCAAGTTTAGGGTTGTGTATGTCACTAGAAGGGAAGGTAAAGGATGAAACCAGAGACTTTATAGCATAGTGAACCCTAAGCAGGTGATAAGCGTGGCTAGTAGTACAAACATAAGACTGTTCTTCCATGAATCAGAACAAATGGACGTTAATATTATAAGTTGTTAATAATAGGGAGGTATTTGGGGGAAAACACACCTAAAGCAATCTGGACTGTAGTGAATAGTAATATATTAATATTTTTTCATAAATTAATACAAAGAATTACCTAAGTGACAGAAACTAGAAACCAGACACAAAGTAGTGCATATTGTTTGACTCTATATAAATTGTAACTATAAATAAACTTATAGAGATGGAATTAGATGAGCAGATGTGTATGGCAGGAGAAGGATGGAGGAATTGCTAGGTGGCTACTAAGGAGTAAGAGGGTTTTTCTTTTTGGAGTAGTGAAAATGCTCTAATATTGGTTGTGGCAATAAATGCACAACTCTGGGATATACCAAAAGCCAATGTACGTACACCTTAGATGGATTGTATGGTATTGTGACTATGTCTCAATAAAATTGCTTTAAAAAAAAATAAGAAAATATTCTTATTCACCTAGCATGAGAATTAAAAATCAGTCACCACTACATATTTAAATATGTTGAGGCTATTGTGCCAAACTAGGACCAGCTATTATTATTAATTCTTTTAACATTTCTGGTAACTATTTTTATTTTTTATAAAAAAATTTTTTGATTACACCCTCCCCAGATGTTTCCCTCTTCATTGTTTCCGCTCATTGTTTGCTTGCAATGTCCACTCGTCTTCTTTTGGAAGCATTGGGAAACAAACTCGGGACCTTCCATGTGGGAAGCTGGTGCTGAGACAGTTGAGCCACATCTGCTCCCTGCTTGTTTTGTCAGCTCATTGCATCAGCTTGTCATCGTTAGGATGTACCAGAAACTGAACCTGGGACCTCCCATGTGGGAGGCAGGCACCCAACTGCTTGAGCCACATCTGTTCCCAAAAAATATTTTTATTAATGATTTAAAAATTAGTTAAATGACAGTAATTCCTTTTAGTTGATAAACAGATGGTACCCAGAAAGGTGATTAAGAAATGATTGGAGGATACCTTTGCAATTGTTGGGGTTAAAAGATGATCACATTTTTTTTTCTTTCTTTAATTAATTTATTTTTTTCCCTTCTTTATTTTTTTAAATATTACATTAAAAAAAATGAGGTCCCCATATACCCTGCACCCCCCTCACCCCACTCCTCCCACATTAACAATCTCTTTCATCATCGTGGCACATTCGTTGCATTTGGTGAATACATTTTGGAGCACTGCTGCACCACATGGATAGTGGTTTACATTGTAGTTTATACTCTCCCCCAGTCCACCCAGTGGGCCATGGCAGGACATACAATGTCCAGCATCTGTCCCTGCAGTACCACCCAGGACAACTCCAAGTCCTGAAAATACCCCCACATCATATCTCTTCTTCTCTCTCCCTGTCCTCAGCAGCTACTGTGGCCATTTTTCCACATCAATGCTGGTTTCTTCCATTACTAATCACAATAGTTCCATAGTAGAATATCAGTAAGTCCACTCTAATTCATACTCTGTTCCTCCATCCTGTGGACCCTGGGATGGTTATGTCCATTCCACATCTAAATCAAGAGGGGACCTAGATTCCACATGGATGATGGTGTGACCCAATTGTTTTAGTAGCAGAGGAAATAAAATTCAGTAGTCCCAATAAAATTTGGAAATGTGTATAATATGTTTTAGAGAATTAAACTCATAGTATAATATATTTTTGGTAAGGAATTTGTATGTATTGATATTTGAAGTATTTGCATTGTTTAAGAGAATTCGCTTGAGTAGCAGGTCAATCTTGTGATTCTAATTTAAAATGGTTAATTGAGTAACTGATTTGGACTTGGCACTGTAAGTAGACTCTTATCAACTTTACATATTTCATTGATAACATTTAAGAAATCTTAAGTTTTGTCTTATTTATAAGTTTAATTTATTAGATTTACAAAAGTTATTCAAGAATTCAGGAAGGCTTTTTGTTACAAAAGACAGACTGGGGAAACTACAAAAGAAATCAAATACATTTAATAATTTAATGTATAAATGCAACTTAAAACATTTGAATGAGTTGAACAAAGTTTGTAAATGAGACTAAATGTTAATCAAATGTTCCTTAAAAAGCAATTGTTAAAGCTAGGACTATAAATAGAATAATAACATCTGTGGGCTGAACTTAAAAGTTTCAGAAAGAATGGTATATTAATAAAAAAAAAAATGATATGGCATGATTGAATGGAAGTGATTGTGGGAATCATAGTAGCCAGTATTTTAAGAGTGCCAGGTATATGTTGGACATCTGATATTGAATAAGACATATCCCTGCCATATAAGAGGTTAGGTTTCTTAATCTCTTTGTGGGTAAGGGTGGCCAAATGATTTAGTTCTGGCCAATGGGATATAAGTAGAAGAGGGGTGTAACTTGGTAGGCATCATTTCCTTTCCTGCTTTCTGCTGGCAGGAAGGTGGGTATGATGACTGTACCAAGATGGACCAAAAAAGCAGATGCAACGAGTTATAAATGACAAAACCAATGAGATGGGAGGAGTCTGGGTCCCTGATTACCAGGGAGCTGTTATTTCTATCTCTGGGCTATATGTTTATGTGATTGAAAAATGAACCTCCAGCTTATCTAAGCCATTATTATTTTAGAATTTGTTTATTTTGCTGAACTTAATCCTAACTTAAGATATGAGACAAGTTTTGTAATTGTTCATCAAGAAACCAAGAGTGCTAAGTGAATTGAACAATGAATTAAAATACTGTCAGTTAGGAATAACTGGGGAATAATTAAGGCAGGGGTCCAGAGTTATCTATCTTTTGGTGGATAGGAGATACCAGATAGAAATCCAGGAGGACTGACTTAGAAAATCTTGCTAGGAAGGCAGATATGTAAATAGAAAAGAGTACTAGACCTTGCTTTACAAAACTTGTTACTTCTCAATAAGCCCTAGTTCTTAACTATGAAAATGTGATTAATTATTACACAGTGAGGTGTTAATAACGGAGGGGGGGGTGTGTGTGGAAAAAAAATATACAAAATGTCAGCTGTGGACTATTGCTGGTAGTAATATTTTAATATTCTTTTATAATCTGTAACAAATATTCCATAACAGTGCAAGGTATTGGTGGAGAGGTGATGTATGGTAATTCTGCATGTTATGCATGATTGTTTTGTAAGCTCACAACTTCTCTAATAAAAAAAAAATTCTAAAAAATGATGTAAAAAACATCAGCTGTGATCATGCATGTTAAATGTTTTTGTAGATCATATCCTGGATAATTAGCATATCAAACAGATACAAGTCATGAGATGAAATCACATAGTAATTTTTAATTGTTTCCAACTATCCATTTATAATATATTCAGAGGAGAAAGTTTATCCCTTGCTATTGATGAAAGGTCTAGCAGCAACTCTGACTTTTATGGTACTAGTAAGTCTTTTCTTTTTAAAGATTTATTTATTTATTTATTTATTTCCCCTCCCCCCACCCTGGTTGTCTGTTCTGTGTCTGTTTGCTGCATCTTGTTTCCTTGTCCGCTTCTGTTGTCTTCAGCGGCACGGGAAGTTGCGTCATCTTGTTGTGTCAGCTCTCCGTATGTGTGGCACCATTCCTGGGCAGGCTGCACTTTCTTTCACGCAGGGCGGCTCTCCTTATGGGGCATACTCCTTGCGCGTGGGGCTGCCCTATGCGGGGGACACCCCTGCGTGGCAGGGCACTCCTTGCGTGCATCAGCACTGCGCATGGGCCAGCTCCACAACGGGTCAAGAAGGCCCAGGGTTTGAACCACGGACCTCCCATGTGGTAGCCAATGCCCTAACAACTGGGCCAAGTCTGCTTCCCTTGTAAGTCTTACAGTCCCTTTAATTTGCAATTACAGTTCATTTGGAAAATATACCTCTGCCTCAGGTGGACCTTTCTATGAGAAGGGAATCTGCATTTTGAAAGGGGTGGGGTGTGACAGACTTTCCATTCCTTGAAAAAATATTTGCTTAGTGCTTACTGTGTAGCAGGCATAGTTGTAGATGGGGGGTGGATACACTAGGTAACAAAACAGAGAAATCCCTAATTCTTGGAGTGTACTGTCTAGTAGCTGCTGCTTTCTTCCTTGATACGTTCTCCCCTACTAGCTGCTGTCATAGACCTTTCTGGGATGCACTGATTCTGCTTACTCTGGACCTAGCAGATATTCAAATCTGATTCATTTTCCTCTGAGTGTGTTTCTCGATTAACCAGAGCCTTCCCTGCTTGTGGTCTTCTGGCTATAGCTCTCCTGCAGAGTTTTGTTTTTTCCCCCCTCTCCTCTGGCTAGTACTTTCTCTTCTGGCCTTGATTTTTGGATGGTCACTCCACACAGACATTCTCAATTGTTGAGCCTCCCCAGTGGCCTTGTTTGGAAGAATTCCAAATGGCTCTAAGCCAGTTCATCCTTCTGCCAGGCCTGCTGCCCATTCTCAGGGAATACTTGGCCACCTTTGACCTGTCCTCAAGAGAAGAGCCACAGGGGGCTTCCCAGATGGTTATCTTGGGCTGTACTATGGCTCCTTATGTTTCTCAGGTTAGAGGCACCTCGAGTTCTGAGTGTGTTCCTTGAGGATCCTCTCTCTTGAGGTGGAGGGTGTGGCACTTTCACCCTGTTGTCCTCAGTCTCTGATACCTGATACTAAATCAACAAGGGGGCAGAGACTTCTGGGATGCCTATTTTGAAATTTGCATTTTGGTTTGTACATCTTTGTGTATCTGATATTTATCATCCATAGCCTCAGCTAAAATTCTTATTTTAATATCCTGTTACACGTTTTTCAAATATAGAAGTTGTTTATTTGTATTCTCTCTAAAGGGGACTTTCCTAGGGGGAGTGTTTGGTGTGTGTGTATGTGTTTAATTTTAATGCTTGGCTAATGACTGAATCTTGGCTCAGATATGCAAAGAAAATGGGAGCTTTTTAATTTCCCAATTAACTGACCTTCTCTTTCTTACTCACTGCGTAGTCAAAAAGAAGAAACTTGGTCTGAGGCAATGATTTACATCTGTCTATGTAAAATGGGGAGGCTCTTGCGTTTGCCCTCCTGTCTGCTTCTATTAAAGATAGCATTTGGGTATGGGGAAATAATTGGAACTTTGGGTACTAGGGGAGAGGAGGATTCCGCAGGTCTGTATGGAGCCCTTGGGATCTTACTTGTTCCTAAGTCTGTGATCAGAACTAGTGATTACCGAGATGCAAGTAGTTGTCTTTTTATTGCGAGCATCTGGACAGTTCTCCATGTTTGGATTCCAGGAGTCTTTTTCTAGTCTACAGGTCTTTATAGCATCATGTGTCCCCTTCTGGGCACGTAAAATTCTGGGGCCCCCTACTTATTGCAAAAGTAGTATGCCCAAGAGTGGTAGTTAGTGCCCCTAAAGTTTTTGGGGTCCTCTTACATAACGACTGAGATATTCCTAAAGTACATTGCATCCTCATTGAGTGCAGGACCATAAAATATTGTTGAAATATCCTGCATTGTTATATCTCAAATCCTTCAAAAAAGAGGCATACTTTTATTTTACTTCTTCCTCTTTACCTGAATATTCCCCTATGTTATGCCTTCCTTTTTCCTGACTTCTCCCTTGTGGCTAAATCTAAGTAGCTGATGGAATGCTGGAGAACAGAGACAAAGGGGCCTAAATCAGGAGGACTTCAGAGATATTTTGATTCCTACAATATTTACATTATATGTAAGCACTAAATGGTAGGTAGATATGGAAATGAGAAGAAGTAATTTAGTGTTCAAATGAGAAGAAATAACGTATAAAAAGCTATCTTCTAAGAAGATGGCTTTCCACTATGCCCTACATATTCTTTATTTTCTGGATCCAGTCTGCTTTCATTACCACTGCTTCATCCTCTCTCACACCAGGTGATCGCTTTGCCTCTTTGGATCTCTTATACCCACTCTGGTGCATTGTGATTGCTTCATATGTAAACAATTATTTTTAACGTAACAATTTTGATTTTGTCTCTTCAATACCTATATACATTTTTTATTATAATTTTTTTTCCTGCAGCTGTTTTTCAGTCCCACAGTAATTATTTTATCCCAAATTTCTGTCATCTTATGTCGTAGTATTACTACCTCAACTTCTTAACTGACTTCTTTTCCCCCATCAGCCTCACTCCCCTCCAGCTTCTCTTTCTTACTACACCAGAAGCCTGGGATTTAAATCCTGGATCCATCATATAGTAGCTGTGTGACTTTGGGCAGGTGAGTTATTTTCTGAGCCTTAGAGTTCCCATTAATAAATGGGGATAACACCACCTGCTTTAAACAGTTATAGTGAAGATTAAAGGTCATATGCATAGCATTTAGCACTATGACAGGCAAAGACTATTAGACACTCTATAAATGGAAGGTTTTATTGTTATTTATTTCCAGTATTTCCCTACACAGGTATTTCCTTTCATGCAGATAGGTATCTTTCTTTTCCTAAACATTCCATTACCATTTTGATCTTGGTTCCCAAATTTGGTCTTTGTGCTATGATTTTTTGATTGTCCTTTGCCCTCTCCCTTGCTTATTTAAATCCTACTCGTCCTTTAGAATTGAGCACAAGCCATGTTTCTTTCACAGGTGCTTTTCTAATAACTTTATTTCCTACTAATATGCTTTTTCTTTTAATCACTTTAATGCTTATTGGAAGTATGACTCCCTAGTCACAATGCATTGTGACTTATCTATTTTAAGGTTTTTTCTGTGTGTGTGTATTTTTTCTCATTGTTTCCTATATTTTCCCATTTTTCTATTGGTTTCCTTAGCTTCTTCAACTGGATTGTGTGATCATGGAAATGTCTTTTTGTTCCTTTTTATAATTAAGGTTGTGTGTAGTAAGTGCTTAGTAACCAATTATTGCATATACATAAAATTTTAACTACCGTAGACCAGTAATAACTATTAAATTATATGTGTTAGACCCACATACTCATCTGTTAATAATATATACAAAGGTATTTGGTATTTGTGTGCTTGAAATATTAGCAAATATTTCTGAAATGTGAACTTTTAGTGACTTCCTTCAAAGAGAGTGAAAATCAGTTATCATCTTAGTTTGAAATACTTTTATCTGTAATTAGCAGGAGAACTGACGCTGGAGACTTTAAACAAATAAGGGTTTATTTTCTCACATGACAAGAAGTCTGGAGCCAGCACTGTACACCTAGTATAACTGCTTAATAACATTAGCAACCAGGACCTTCCTTTCTCCTCTACCATCTTGGCTTTCTTCTCTTCTCCACCATCTTCAGCATATTGCCTTGCATTGTTATGTATGTTGCCTCTTTCTTGCATGGTGATTGCTATACATGTAACTGCCAAGTCCAAATTCTGGGCAGAAAAATGTGGGGGTTGCAGGGTGGGGAGGCAAAGGGCAGAAGGGGGCATACCTTCCAGGTCTGCTTTTTTCAGGTTTTGTTTTTAATAGGGACAACATAAATTTTTATGGAAGCCCTGCCATCAAATATCTACTTACATCTCCTTGTCCAGAATAATGTCACGTGGCATCCCTTCTCTTGATGGTGACTGAGATCAGGATGTAAATGAGCATTGGGACAGACAAACAGCAGTATCCCACATGTAAATATTAAGCAACAGCTTAAATAGCTATTTTCCTATCTGAGGCCAACTCAGAAAGAACTCTCTACTATATAGCTCCCAGAAAAATAATTTTTTAGGCCAGTGAAACTACTAACTTAACTTTCTGAAGAGAAATATGCCTTTTAAAAAGACTTATTTTGGGGGGTAGGGGTATATGGGAACCTCATATTTTTTGAATGTAATATTTAAAAAAATGAATAAAGACAAAAAAAAAAAAAGACTTATTTTGAATACTTTCACATTGACAGAAAATTTACAAAAATAATCCAAACCACATACAGAGTGCTCTGACATCCCCTATCTCCCCAGAAACCCAGATCCACTAATTTTAACATTTTGCCACATTTTGCTGTATCATTCTAGCTATCTGTCCATCATTCCATCCATCTATATGTGTATATATCTGCCTATTTTTTAAGTCCATTTTCTGAACACTTGAGCGTAGGTTGTATACAGTATGTTCCTTGAACCCTTAATACTGCTATGTATATTACCTCAGAACAAAGATACTGGCTTATATATCTACCTTAAGTGTGGTTATCAAGTTCAAGAAATAACATTGATATAAAGCTTATAGTCTATATTCCGTTTTTTTCCTTCATATGCCCCAGTAATGCCTAATGCCTGCTTTAGCCTTCTATCCTTTTTTTAAAAAGATTTATTTATTTATTTATTTCTCTCCCCTCCCCCCCCCCCATTGTCTGTTCTCTGTGTCTATTTGCTGTGTCTTCTTTGTCCGCTTCTGTTGTTGTCAGTGGCATGGGAATCTGTTTCTTTTTGTTGCGTCATCTTGTTGTGTCAGCTCTCCGTGTGTGCAGTGCCATTCCTGGGCAGGCTGAACTTTCTTTCATGTTTGGTGACTCCCCTTACAGGGTGCACTCCTTGCGCGTGGGGCTCCCCTACATGGGGACACCCCTGCGTGGCAGGGCACTCCTTGCGTGCATCAGCACTGCACATGGGCCAGCTCCACACGGGTCAAGGAGGCCCGGGGTTTGAACCACAGACCTCCCATGTGGTAGATGGACACACTAACCACTGGGCCAAGTCTGCTGCCTCTATCCTTTCTTGTTAGATCCCATTGAGGATCATGTTTTGCCTTAAATTGTCATTGTCTCTTTAGTTGCTTTTTTTTATGTGTATGGGAGCATATAAACAATATAAACTTTCCCATCTCAACCATTCCTAACCATATATTCCCAACCATACAAATGTGAGATCAAGCACGTTTACTATGTTGCAGTAGCCTACCGCCTTCCATTACTGAAACTTTCCCATTCCCCCAACCCATATTGCATTAACACCCTGTTCCCCCAGCTTTCTATCCCTGGCAACCTGTACTTTAACTTTTGTCCCTTCGAGCTTACATATTATCAAGTATTTTCTTTGTAGTTACCCTTGAGCTTACATTTAACATCCTTCATCTCTAACAATCTCATTTGCTTTAATACCAATTTAACTTCAATAGTGTGTACAAACTATGTTCCTGTATCCCTCTATCCTCCCACTTTTGTGTAGTTCCTGTTACAAATCACGTGTTTATACATTATGCATCCGTAATCACTGATTTATCATTACATTTTATGCATTTGCCTTTAGATCATGTAGGAAGTAAAAAGTGGAGTTTCAAACCCAAAATACAGTAGTACTGGCATTTGTATTTACCCATTGTAATAAGCTATTTATTTCTTCATGTGTTTCAGTCTATTGTCTGTTGTCCTTTCCTTTCAATCATCTAAACTCTTTAGCATCTCTTGTAGAGCTGGTCTAGTGATGACAGTCTTATTGAGATTTCTTTATACTTGACATGTTTCTTCTCTCTTGAGGCTTTCAGAGTTTTTGCTTTACCTTTGGCATTTGCCAGTGTGATTATAACATGGCACGTTGTGGGTCTATTTGGGTTTTTCTTGTTTAGAGGTCATTGAGAGTCTTGGATATGTACATATGTGCCTTTTGTTAAATTTTGGAAGTTCTCAGCCATTATTTCTTTGAATATTCTCTCTATTCCTTTCTTCTGGGAATCCCACAGTGCATGTATTGGTACACTTGATGGTATCCCACATGTTCCTTAGGTTCTGTTGACTTCATTCAGCTACTCTGAGTAGATGATTTCAGTGCTTTCCTTCAGGTTCATGGACTCTTCTGCTAGCTCTAATCTGCTGTTGAACCCCTCCAGGGAATTTAAATTTCTGTCCAGTGGTCTTTAGTTCTATTTGTTTCCTTTTCATAATTTCCATCTCTCTATTAATATTCACCTTGTGTTCATCTTTCGCTTCCTGATATCTTCTAGTTCTTTGTCCAGGTTTTCCTTTAGCTCTTAGAGCATATTTAGGACCATTTTTAAAAAGTCTTTGGTGTGTCCCAGGTGTGGTCCTTCTCATTGATGTATTCTCATGATTTCATTTTCTCCTTTGCCTGGGCCATCACTCACTTCTGGTATCTTTGTATGTATGAAATGTGGGACATTTTTGATATTTTAACATGTTATCTTTGGAATTTAGACTCTGAAGAATGTCTATTCCAAGCTTATGTCCAGCTTGTGTTATGACAGAGCTTTCTTTGAATACCAGGAGCTAATAACAAAAACAACAAAAAATAGGTAAAGGAAAAAGGAAACGCCTTTCCCAGCCTTTGTAGATTGACCTGTGCAAGTGCTCTTTTTCAGGGCATATCCATAGAAAGCGTTTAGAGAGGGCTCCAGGCCAAAAGCATAAGGACTTCCCTGATCCTTTCCATGCATGGGTCTTATCTTAGGTATGTGTGGTGACCCTAGGAATTCTCCCTCCTGCATTTACATGGATAAAATGTCCCCTCTTCTCTAGGAAACAGTTTCCTCATGGTTCTGGACATTGCAGTTAGATGCCCTACAGCCAGCAATCTCTTATCCCATGTGGCACAACTTGGCTGCTTGCCAACTGTATTCTGTAGGAGACTTCCTTGAGCTGCCTTCTACACACAGGGAAAGTTCTGGGACACTGAGTCCCTGGCCACCACCAGACAGATTAGAACAGAAATACCTGCTTCCATTTTGCACATGAGACTTAAACACTCCTCCCTGCAGAACTGGGACCAGCTGGGACCTAGCTCCCTTGGTGAGGGGTTGGCAAGGGGCCGGTCAGGAAGAGCCTGCTGCTTTTAAGTAGCGTTTTTTCTTGAATCATGCTCACCCTGTTACTCTGGTCCTTTAATGGTTTGCTGGAGCTTTGAGAAAGATGGTTCTGGCAGTTTTTGCTCACTGTTCAAAGCTTCTATGAGGAAACAAAAACCTGAAGCTTCTCACTCTGCCGTCTTGATGGACTTGATGGGCAAGCCCTGGTAGTAAGACTTTTTTTTTTTTCATTAATGGTAAAGGATTTAAAAAATATCATTAGTGAATGTCTGATTGGTTGATGGGTATGGTCAATTTGTAAGTAAACTTTTTGAGAAGGATTCTGGTTCTTGCCGGTTTTCCTTTTGTTGTCAAATGTTTAAGTGAAAGATATTGCCATCTCAGCTTTAGATTGAAGAACTACTCAGAATATAAATCCTTTTTTTTTTATTGCTGAAAGAAGAAAAAAAAAGAAGTTATCAGTTAGCATCTTGAAAGATACAACGGGGATTTATTTTCCCTTCTCTTCTGGTTTGTGCCCTTTAATTTTTTCATTCTTCAAACAAGAGCTCAGGCAACCCCAAATTAAAGCAATTCATGCTGTGCAGCACATGATGATTAAACCTTATCTGGCTGTTCCTGAGATGGACAGATAACAGTTGTTGAAGAAAACCTTTTGTAGTATCTGAAAAGACAACTGTCAGAAGGAATGCTTTAGCTCCCAATGTTACAAGATAAAGTGGAATTAGATAAGTTGAGGTCCTTTGCAGGTAGTGATCCCTTTAATAGTACTTGACATGAGTGGACTGAACCGACGTAAGAGTGTCCTACATGAAGTTCCGTTATTTGTGGGAGCCTGTGGTAAATACCACAGTGTTGGGATGTATGTTTAGCTAATTTTGTGTTCTTTTGAAGCTGCTCTTTGGTAGCTTAAAATACTTATTAGCAGTAAACATTGCACATTAACACACAAACGCCTAGAGAAAACACCACTTACCCTTTGGTAGTGACAAATAGGTAATAGTGAAAGATGGAGAATTAATTATCTTTATGCAGGTATCACACCAGCCTGCAGTAGAACACGATTATTTTATGCTTTGGAAAAAAAATGCCATATTGTTTTTATGAGGTAACAGAGCAGGCAGATAACTGCTGAAGAATAAATTATTTGAATTGGTATTGATTCTGATTATTTAAGAATATGGTACACATTTTTAGCACTTCCCCCTCCCTTTTTATTAAATTCAAGGAGGGTTGCAAAATGCTTCAGGCTTCTGAATTGGGAACTGTGGCAGAATGATTTGTTTCTTTTGTCCAGCTCTCTTCATGGGCAGTCTGTTTGCATGTAGGCACTATTGAAGGACAGATCCTATATTGTAATACCTTTGATTCTGACTGGAGAGAGCATTGTTTGCCTGTCCTACTGTGCTAGGGAATGCATTGTGGAAGACAGTTAAGAATTATCATATAGAGATCTTTCATTGTCTTAGAAATTCCTTTTAGTGATACAAAGGGCTTTTATAGTTATTAGAAAAAGATATGGACTCTATTAAGAGTTTTGGAATGGTTTGTACATTTTAAAAATCTTTTTTCCTCATTTGCTCAATTATTTAACTTTTGATTTGTATTTTGCATTTTGTGTTGAAACAACTAATACCAACATTTTTATCTGTCTGCCTAATAAAGCATATGCATTGAGGTAGGTACCTGTCATTTCTGTCTTCTCTTGAATGCCAGGGCTCAATTAAGAGTAGCTATTTGGCATCATTCCAATAGTGGTTTGAATTGAACAGTTATTTATGGAACACTTATCATCTCTCAGTTTAATGTGTGTTAGGCCCTGGGGATACAAAAATGATGATAGCTTTGAGCTTTTTGAAGGGACACACGCAAGCAAGCATACTTGCACGAGGTCCATTTTTCTTTGCATTGTATCTCAATGTGCTGCATAATGAATTCTAGCTTTAAATTGAAACCAAACAAAAGAATTCTAAAGTTCCATTCCTACTCAGAGTTCTTACCTCCTGACTATTCAATCAAGGACTCATCCAGGTACTGCTGTGGAATATTTTTAGATGTAATTGAAATCTCAAATTAGTTGACTGTTAAAATACTGAGATTATCTGAATGGGTCTGACACAAACAAGTGAACCCTTTCCAAATGAGTGAAAGTTTTTTGTTTTTTCCCCACTTGATGGTGGAAGAGGAAGTCAGAAATTAATAGCTTCTACTTTGCCATGCTGGTATGAAGATAGAGGGTGAGAAGAAATGCTGAGATCCTCTAGAAGCTGAGAGAGGCTCCTGGCTAATAGCCAGTAAGGAAATGGAGGCATCAGTCTTACAGCAGCAAGGAAACCGAATTCGGCCAGCAACTTGAATGAGCATGGAGAGTGGATTCTTCCCTAGAGCCTCAGAGAGAAGCCAAGCCAAGCCTTGATTTTGGCTTGCTGATGCACTAAGCAGAGCTTGCTGTGTGCTCATCTTCCTTTTTTAGGAGGCCCTGGGAACCCAACCCAGGACCTCCCATGTGGGAGGGAGGTGCCTAATTGCATTTTGGGGAGTGGATGTGGCTTAAGTGATTGAGCTCCTGCCTATCACAGGGGAGATCTGAGGTTTGGTTCCTGGTGCCTCCTAAAGAAGATGATCTAGACAGCAGCTGACTTGACAGGTTGGTGCGGTGAGCTGAGGCAACAAGATAACGCAACAAGAGACATGAGGAACATTATTATTTTTTAACCAAGACTCATAAGGCATGCCATTAAGTGTGGCGGAACATTACTGTGACTAGTTTGGGAGCCAGTGTAACAGCATTGGTATATTCAGTGCAGTTAGACCCATTACCAAGTTTTTCCAATGATGTTGCTCTTCCTCAGAGGACCATGGGAGCTGTTCCCCCACCCCCTCGACATGTTCACATTTGGTACTTTATTTTCTCAGTGACAGCAAGTATTTGGACCTCGAGGATAAATTTATTATTTCCAAATAGCATTTAGATAATTCTAATATGACGAATGAGATTTGGTGATTGTTCTGGGTAATATAATAAAAAAAAGAAAATACTTGGGTCAAGTATTAAAACTAAATTTCCTATTTGTTTTCTAACTGAATTCTGACTGACGATAGTTTAAAAAAAAGTTTAGAAGTTATTTGGAACAATAGTGGTATGATAGAAGTAATTATCTATCTCTTTGGGTGAGTGGTTAACAGAACATGAGCTTTGGAGGGAATTGAATCCTTACTAGTGTGATGATGGACAAGTTACTGAACCTCTACAGACTTTGGTTTCTTTATTTGTAAAAATGAATACTAACATTAACTTTATAACTGCCACATGGTAGCTACTCAGTAAATGAATGAACTGAGTGAATTAAATGAGATTAGTTGTATGAGCCTCTTACATGTAAACCTGGTGCATAATTTGTACTTAAAAATGATAATCATAGTTATTTTTAATGGTAGCTAAACAATGTGTTGAGGTTTGATGATAAGTGCAGCTTCATGTTCTACTTGAACCCCAGAAATAGTATTCCTTAGCGGTTCTCCTCCTTTACCTTTTTCATAGTAAACCTGTTGTATGTCCTCTTTGATGGTAGCTGTAGCTCAGAGCGCATCTGCTAACAATAGGAGATGGAGTGGGTGGTTGTCTGTTTTCTTAACCTTCTTTGCCTGCTCTGGTGACCAATTTAAAATTTTGGGGGGGAGGTACCTGGGATTGAACCCAGGACCTCATTCCTGGGAAGCAGGTTCTCAACCACTGAGCTACATCTGTTCCCCAAGAAAAATTGGGTGGTCTTTTTTTTTTGTATTTTAGAAAGTAGTAGTGATTGAACCCACTGCCTCATACATGGGAATCAGGCACACAACCAGTTGAATTCCATCCATTCCCCCATTTATGTTTTAGCACACAATCACTCTGGCTTCTCTTGATTGTGCCAAACTTTAAAAAATTTGAGCTTTTACTTTAGAAACTAATATTCATTCAGTCACATTCACATAGTGAGAAAATGAAACTCTTGTCCTCTCAGACTTATAGTCTAGTGGCAGAAACAGAAGAATAAAAATTTTTTTAAACTTATCACAGTCTATCTGCTTGGCTTCTCTTGCTTGTGTCTAAAATTTTGGTCACGGTTTTTGCAGGTTTGTTGCTTCTTTGAATAGTTGCTGAGCTCCTGATGCAAGGCCAACCTAGTCTGCCATTTCTTTTTGGTCAGGTGTGCTCCAATTGTCTTTATCTCTAATAGCCTTTTTTGTTCTGTGTGCTCTTGGAATAGATACAAGCAATAGTAAGTCTGGTGCTTCAGGAAAGCAGATTAAGATTGTCCTAACAGATAGAAACCACTTATTTTAAGGGAGTTTTTGAAGAAAGAAAAGGAAGTAGGTCTCACAGGGAAACATTCAGTAGCCAATTCTAATGTTCTGTGTGATGGCATTCCATATACTTATTTGCAGTTTTTTTTTTCCTTCCCCTAATCATATTTAATTCAACAAATTATGAAGTGCCTTCTAGGTTTTATATCCTTGAACTCTAAAAGTTAAAACCATTTTAAAACAAAGAATTATTGATTTAAAATTTTTAATATAATGATGACCAAATCAAACACATTTCTGCGGGAAACCAGCATACATGTTTAAGAGGAAGGGAAGAGATGGCACGTGACATCTTTCTCTTAAATATTTTCTTGAGGTGACCTAAAATAGCATGGGGCTTGCCATTTCCTAAAGGAGGGAAATGATCTTATTAGCAGTCTTCATTCCACTCTCCCCACAGACCACCTCCAGTGAAAAGATTATGCTAGAAATAATTGTAATGGCAATTCTTTTATAATAATAGCTGATATGTACAGAGAGTTTTGTCTTTAGCCTAAGGCTAAGTGCTTTGCCTGAATTAGCTCATTTAATTTTCACAACAATCTTGTGAGATAATAATAGCTATCATCAATCCATCAGATTGTAACTGCTGTCGGTCTTCTGATTTTACTGCTACCACCTATCAAAAGAATCCTCATTTCAGGTACTGTGCTAAGTGCTTTATATGAATTATTTTTCTAATTCCTCACCACACCTTCTGAGGTATCATTGTCCCCAGATTATATGCTCCATGAGGGTAGTGGCTGTTTTTATTTTTTCTGTGTTTTCATTCTTTTCTTTTCTGCTGAATTTTCAGCACATATTACAGTACCTAGCTCATGGTAGATGCTTAGTAAATAGTTAGTGAGTTAACAAATTCCCATTTTTTGAATGAGAAACTGTCAAACAAAGAGAAGTTAAATAACTTACCAAGGTCAAATAGTGAAGCTGGGATTTGAACCCGGGCAAATGTGACTTCAGAGCCTGTAGTCTTAACCCATGTACCCTGAATGTTATTACTATTTTTTGTTAACAAATTTCTGGGATGATGTTACATTCTGAGGCAGAGTGATATATAAACACAGGTTTCTTAAAGAATATAGAGTAAAGATACATTGAACAATTTTGAAACTGTAGTAAATCATCTCTTAAGGGAAAAACCATGAGATTTAGAGGTGTCTGAAATTGAAGAAATCATGGATAATGTCAGTGTTGCTTGTTTATGGAGAATATATGAATATATTAACATATATATGACTATTTTAAAGTTCTGTGATAGTTATTTTTTTCTTAATGTTATAAACTTATCTTTTTAAAAAGGTAAAATTGAAAGTATAGTTCACCAATTTTGCCAATGTTTGCTATTTCATAAAATATGTATAATTAAAGTTTGGATTTTCAAAATTTATTGATAGAGGCTCCCGCTATTACTAATTCTTAATGATTTTATCTTTTCTTTTTAGAAAAATATTGGCAATTAAAATATGTTTTGTGGAATCTTAAATACTTTTTACTTACTTAGGTTGCCTCCAGTTAGACAGCTTTATGTTAAAAGGTGAATGGTATGCCAAGGTATTTCAAAAAGGATTGCACCAATTTACACTGCCTCCAGAACACTGTGCACATGCACTTTCTTCTGATCAATATTATCGCCTATTATTTTTCAAAAGTATTGCAAATTAGTAGGGGAAAAATGACACTCCATTTTAAGTTGCAAGCTGTGTTTTAGGTGATGTTAGATATTTTTCTGAACAGTTATTTATTAGATATACCACTCTGATGACTGTATTTTTATCCTTAGTTCATTCATCCATTGGGAACTTCAGTTTTTTTTTTAACTCTCTAGTTGGTTGTGAGAATCTCATGGCTGGACTTCTACTGAGGTACTCGTATGTGGGCTGTGTTTATTGTTGAGGACATAAGTGAGCAGCCATCCAGCTACTCTTGGTAAATTGATTTAGAGAACTTATAAAGACCAACCACTGCATCTGGCAAATTAAAAGTTTTAATTAGGCATATAGAACTCCATAACATCACTGAATACTCAGTAGATATGAGTAAACATCTTGGATATAGGACTTTAAAAATAACAAATGCTATATTAAGACATTGTTTCATAGGAGTAATGAACTTCATAAATAATATCTAAGACTTTTGGGGAGTAATTTTAGAATTATATTAAGTCACAGTCACATCTCCTCTGTCTTCTTTCTACCTCAACACTCAGTTGTGCTGTGGAGTGATACAGCTTGCTCTGAAATGTTTCACATAAGGTGTGTCTGCCTTGCTTTCAATTAGGCACCTACCCACAGGTCACCTGGATTAGTTGTCCCTGCTGTCCTCGGGCTGCTACAGAGAATTTCTTTCTCTGGGTCTTTTTTATCATCTTTTCAAATGAATGCTATGCTTTTAAGCCAACAAGATAGAGGCATATACCTTGTTGACCTCATGACTTCGTTTCCATTGAAGAAGCATTTGGGCAGATACCAGATATATGAGAGGTCCTGGATGCTGCTCATCTTTTCTACTCATCAGTCTTGCTCTTCTGTACTTAGGAGCCAAGTAATTCTCTACAGATTAATTGTGTGAAATTTATTTCTTTAATTATTTTAAGTTATAAAAAGGAAGTTAATCATTTATTTCTGCAGCTTGGTATTGTCATGACAGTTCACTAGCTATATTAGTCAGCCAAAGGGGTGCTGATGCAAAATACCAGAAATCTGTTGGCTTTTATGAAGGGTATTTATTTGGAGTAGAAGCTTATAGTTACCAGGCCATAAAGCATAAGTTACTTCCCTTACCAAAGTCTTTTGCCAGTGTTGGAGTAAGATGGCTGCTGATGTCTGCCAAGATTCAGGCTTCCTGGGTTCCTCTCTTCCTGGGGTGCATGTCTCTCTGGGCTCAGCTCCTCTGTTTCCTCCACAAGGTCAGCTATAGACTATGAGGCTCTCTAGGCTTTGCCTCTCTCCACAAGGCCAGCTGTAGACTATTAGGTAAACAGTTTGTTTCTCTTCCTGGGGGCTTCTCTCTTTCCTCACAACCAAGTTCCTCTTTGTGCTTACTTCCTGGGCTCTAGCTCAAGACTCCATCAAAACTCTAACATCCAAACTACAAGTCCCTTTTCTGCAGTGCAGTTTCTCTGTGAGTCCCTGCTCACCTAGGGAGTGGGGACTCAACATCCTACTGAGGATGCCCTATCAAAGCCTTAAATCATCATTTAATCAAGTAAAGGCAAAACCTCTGAGTCCAATATACTCTAATATGCCCAGAGGGACAGACCAATTTACAAACATAATCCAATACCTATTTTTGGAATTCATAAACCATATCAAACTGCTGCACTAGTTAAAAACCAAATGTCTTTAAAAATTCTTTTTAATATAATAAGGATTTTGGTAAAAGCAAAATAACCGACCATGTGTAAACATTCTTTAAAAAGTTTTCTCATTTATGGTTTTACTGTGTGAAGGACTGAAGTTAAAATTAAAATACTATGCAGTTATAAAAATGTGCTTGTTGTCAGCTGTAACACACTATACTGATGCGAGGTGTTAATAATAGAATGGTATATGGCAATCCTGTATTTTATGTATGATTTTTTTCAGTAAACTCATGACTTCTCTAATTAAAAAAAAAGTAAACACTATGTTTTAATAACCAGTATTTACTACCAACTAGTTTTTCAGTGACCAGGGTTTAAAATTGTTGGGTGGATTAATAGTTTTAACTGGGGAAAATTGATTAGGAAAATAGTTATTCACTTGTGTTTGCTGAGTTGGGAAGAATCCATAAAAAAAGAGAACTTCAAAAACTAATTTCTTTCAAAAAAAGGCATGAAAAACTTTACTTAAAATTTCTAAAATTTGTATATCTCTCATGAGATAGCCAAAGGCATGATAAGTTCTCTGGGAGACCCATTGATTAGGGTGTAAAGTTGTTGAAATTTTCAAAGCGCATTTCTAGTTTTTGATACAAAAGTTAATTGATTGCAAGTGTCAGCCTGTGTCTTATGGCCATGAAAGTGTTTGGCTGTCTGAAGACAGTAAGGGGGAAATTAAAGTGTACTATATTAAATAGAAAAACTTGATGGGAATTGGGGCTTTCATTGAGTGGATTCTTGAGGACATCTTAGCAGGTTATGTTTCATCAGGCCTTAGGACGTTCTGGGATTCCACAGTCATGTCTCTAAGGGACAATGGAGATGTCACTAGAAACAAGGACTTGAGGTTTGTGCTTGGGAGTTCACCTGCTTTTCTGAGGATAACCAAAGACATGACATCTGCTTTAACATTTCCATTATTCTACCTTTTGTTTATTGGAAATAAGTTGAGAGAAGATCAAGAAGTTAAGACATTTTTAGAGACTAATAATTAAGAGTGATTGCATCATTTTAATATCAGGACTTCTTTCTTAGTGGCTGCTAGAAACAAATATTCAGTTATTGATTTTTCTCACCAGTAGTTTAATTCACTGTTAGGAAAACTGTTACTAAAACAAACAAAAGGGAAGCAGACTTGGCCTAATGGATAGGGCGTCGGCCTGCCACATGTGCAGCCTGCAGTGCGCAGCCTGCCCAGGAATGGCACTGCACACACAGAGAGCTGACACAACAAGATGATGCAACAAAAAGAAACACAGATTCCTGGTGCTGCTGATAAGGATAGAAGTGGT
This sequence comes from Dasypus novemcinctus, assembly GCF_030445035.2. Classification (NCBI taxonomy): domain Eukaryota; kingdom Metazoa; phylum Chordata; class Mammalia; order Cingulata; family Dasypodidae; genus Dasypus; species Dasypus novemcinctus. The sequence goes on from NC_080684.1 coordinate 65,755,321, forward strand.
CATAGAAGAACACACAGCAAATGGACACAGAGAGCAGACAACTGGGGGTGGGGAGAGGAAGGGGAGAGAAAAGAAAATCTTAAAAAAAAAACAAAAAATAAAAATTATAAGCTCCTGAGGTTTTAGGGCTTAGAAACTTTGTATTTTAAGTAGACAGCCCTTAGTATATTTTTTATGCTCTGATTATTTATAGAAAATTCTGTAAATTAAACATTTGGTTTGTACTAGAGGTGCTTTCTTTTTAAAAGTTCTTTAGCTATGTCAGTTCATGCAATAATGTATCATTTTGGAATGTGAATAAGCACTCCTGAATTTATGTGCCCTGGAATTTTTTTTTTATTTGATTTTCTCCAATTGCGTTACAACTGCACTCATCTCTTGTGAACAGCAGTGTTTGAGGGTGGGTTAAATGAGCTACAGAAAGCTTCATAGAAAGAGATCTTTGCAAGGTGTAATTATTTTCCAAGTGCTATCTGTAAGCATTCACAAATCAAGGCTCCCTTGAAATAGAGATTATAATCAAAGTTCATCTATATACTATTGTTTCGGAGTGCCTGCCAATGTTCCAACTCACAGTCGCCTTGAGGGAAACGTTCTTCAGATTCATCAGTGTTGTAGACAATTGTAATTTAGATTCTGACTACTGGGACCCTGTTAGAGAAGGAGGCAGTGGACAGGTGATTCAGGCTGCTCATTATGTCTGATCTGAAAGATGGGGGCTAAATCTCTCCATTGCACTGTGCCACACACACCTCTGAATTGAAAATTGCGTTGCCTTTCTCATTTGGCAACCATTTGTTTCTTGTTTCTTCTAAGATATGGAGCATTAACTGATAGTGATGGATATTTGTTGGGTTTGTATCCTCCCAGCATCATTCCCCTTTTCTTCTCCTTACATATCTGGAACTCCGTCCTATATTATCAATCTTTGTAGTTCAGGAGGGGCTGCTCCCACCCCTCTGCTTGTCACAGTAGATAAAGGACCCCATCTCCTGGCCACAGTGATTAATCAATAGCCAAATAACCAAAATGGGCATATGAGACTCAATTCCAAGAACTTTTATTATGATTATCGGTAAGGCAACCCCCCCCCTTCCCCCCCCGCCCCCCGCCCCCCGGATTCTCAGTAGTGAACAAGATAGCTTGGTGTTGGTGTAGATCTCTTGCTACCATCATTCCTGAGAAGAAGGCATAGCTCAGAGCTGGAGATGAAGAATCCTAAAAACCTAGTCTCTGAATATCTGATTAGTTTATGTGAGCCAGTGACCTCTCCATTTCTGTATAAACCAATTTTGAGTTGGTTCTGTCACTTGTAACTGGAATAGAACTGATTGACACACTGTTTATTAGTTTAATGTTGGTTCTGTCTTTACCCCCAAAGGTAACTTTAGCATGTGTACCACTGATTTTTAAATTTGGTCAGATAATTTAATTTTTCTGCAAAACAAAATAAACAACTCTTGTCCCTGATGCCCCTCCCATTTATAATGTTTTAAATTTTTCCCCGTGTAGGAACTTCAGGACTTTGAGGTATATAAGACATTTCCAAGGACAGAGGGGGATTAGCAGAGTAGCAGGGTTATTATGGTCTATGTCAAAGAGCTGAAGGGGAAGCATACATTTTCTTGACAAAAGAAGAGCTTGGGTATGTTTGGAGCCATGATTCTGCCAATAAAGCCACATGAAGGTTTTACCTTACTGATGTGGCCTCGCTGCTTGGCGTTATTACTACTTCCAGATTTGGTCCCAGCATGGGACAAAGGAATATACAGACCTCCTTCCTGCCTTTGAATAATTAATGTCAGCATAGTATCCTGAACAGTGATCGGATATAAACAAAGCAAGCAAATTGAGAACCTGGAGATATTTGGCTTTTGGGAATTATGTAGCAATAATCACCAACTCCATTGAGTGTGGAGGCATGTGTCGATTTTTATAGCATTTTCCTTTGGTCTAGCTGAATTTACTTTTTTGGAGGGAATCCACCACATAGTAAAAGTGATGGCTCTACTGGCTCTATACACAGATGGGCAGCAACCAATCCAAATATCACACTGCTACAGTAGGACTAGCTGAAATGACTCCAACTGAGCTCTCTGCCCTGAAGGTCTTTTTTTCCCCTATGAAGAAAATTTGAATCAGTGAATTAGAGGTCATAATAAATATTATTGCTGCTTTAGAAGTACTTGAAATCTCTTATGTTTTTTAGTTCAGGTTCTTTTTTCTAAAACAAAAACCCATTTTCCAGGAATAAAAAGAAAAACACATCACAAACTCTAAATATTCTTAGTTTTGACATGGCTTAGAGTGTGCAGATGGCCTTAACTTTAATAGATATCTTCCTTTAAAGTTGAAGGAAAGTGGATCCTTTTTAAAACGTAGTCAAAGAGCTTGCAGTTTAGGTAAATCCACTGCGAAACTATTAGGAAGCAAATGAGAGCCTCCTTCAGCGATCTTTAGGACATAGTGAAGCATTTTTCTCTTATTTCTCATGGTGTGCTTTTTCATTTGGTTCTAGCTGAAATAAATATTACTTAATTTGTGGAACTGCTTTCTCTTGGAATTTGCTTGTCAGTTAAATCTCTTTAAATTATTTATTTAAATGTATTTAAGAGTTTACAAAGAGTTTTTCATGTAAATTGCTTGTCTTCCTAACAATTTTGAGAGTCCAATAGTCTGTTAATGTTCCTTTCAGTTCATTGAAGAGTAAGTTGTGGTTCTTTATTTAGATTAGAAAACGTCCTTACTGACATAAAGCTAGAAAGTTTTGGATTCCCACTTTTACGATGTTTATTATCGCATTTCCTGCAGTTGTGAGATTGTTCTTAAAAAACAAAATATTTACTAATGACTTGTTAATTATTACTCAAGCATTCCACTCTGCTTAATGCTATCATCTATCCTTTCTCATTGGCAACTGTTGATTAGTCTTTTGCTGTCTTCTGTGAACATCTCTTAGATTGCCAAAGGGCTACCCATGCAAAGTACCAGAAATGGGTTGCCTTTTATAATGGGAATTTTATTATGGGAAAATCTTACAGTTCTGAGGCTGCAAAAATATCCAAATCAAGGCATCATCAGAAATGCTTTCTCACCAAAAGTCAGCTGCTAGCAGATCCTGGAGTCCTGCTACATGGTGAGGCAAGATGGTGGGCCTACCCGTCTTTCTCTCCTTTCTCCTTGAGCTCAGCTATGGACGATCAGGCATCTACCCTTGAGCCTCTTTGGGCTTCTCTGTCTTTCTGCAGCTGTAGGTGAACCTGGAGTCCTTGCTTTTACATGGCCAAGTCAAAATGGCAAGAGCTCCTTTTTTCTGTATCTCTCTCTCTGTGTTCTCAGTTTATATAGGACCCAGCAAGAGGGTAGAGATCCAACGTAAGTCATACCTCACCAAGTTAACCCAATCAAAAGCAGTCTAATCAGGTGATCTAAGCAAGGTCCCTTAACAGTATCTAATGCAATCAGAGGGCCTCACACCCATAGGAATGGATTAGTTAAAAAATAATAATTTCTGGGATTCAGAAAATTCACACTGTCCCAATATCAAAAACACATACACATGCAGAACAAAATGCACAGTAAAAATGCCCATCCTGTAAAGGATGCAGGATTCCACAAGTCATTGGAAGTGACTCAGTGAGATCAGAGATAACACACAAAACTGAAAAGACAAATGGGTGAATGGTAAGATTGGATCAGGCAATTATCACATGGATGATAACAAGAGAGATTTTCAGGGAAACGGACTTTGGCCCAGCGGTTAGGGCGTCCGTCTACCATATGGGAGGTCCGCGGTTCAAACCCCGGGCCTCCTTGACCCGTGTGGAGCTGGCCATGCGCAGTGCTGATGCGCGCAAGGAGTGCCCTGCCACGCAGGGGTGTCCCCCGTGTGGGGGAGCCCCACGCGCAAAGGAGTGCGCCTGTGAGGAAAGCCGCCCAGCGTGAAAAGAAAGAGCAGCCTGCCCAGGAATGGCGCCGCCCACACTTCCCGTGCCGCTGACGACAACAGAAGCGGACAAAGAAACAAGACGCAGCAAATAGACACCAAGAACAGACAACCAGGGGAGGGGGGGGGGGGAAATTAAATAAATAAATAAATCTTTAAAAAAAAAAAAAAAAAAAAAGAGAGATTTTCAAAGTAGTATGATTGAAATACGGAAAGATTAGATGAGACTCTTGGGAAGATAAAACTGTTGATTATTTTAGCAGAAGTTATGTTTTTTAAGATTTTGCTGCAAGTTAAATGTTAAAGTAAGACCTTTTTTTAGGGTGCTATTATCACCTTTAAAATGCAAATTTTATATTACTTGTAAAAGAAGATATGAAGTGCAAAATTTTGGTGTGTTTTTACCAAATTGTGTATTTCTGCCTCTACCTGGGAAAACTACTATCCAGAATTTCGTGTTTACTCTTTCTTTGCTTTTTAAAATATAATGCTCTTTATTTTTAGAACAGTTTTAGGTTTATGGAAAAATTGCCCAAAACGTACAGAGTTCCCATATTAATATTCCCCCCTCGACACATGTAGTTTCCCCAATTAACATTTTGCATTAGTGTGGTAAATGTGTTACTATTGATGCATCAATAATGATACATTATTAGTAACTAGTTTTCATCAGGTTTGCTCTTTGTGTTGTGTAGTTCTGTGGGCCTTGAAAAATGCATAATGTCATGTACTCACCATTATAGTATCATACAGAATTTTTTCACTACCCTAAAAGTGCCCTGTGTTCCATTTGTTCATCTACCTTCTTTCCCCACTGATCCCATGGTCAAAATTGATTTTTCTTGTCTCTGTAGTTTTACCTTTTCTAGAATGTCATATAGTTGGGATGATACAGTGCGTAGTATTTTCAGTCTGGCCTCTTTGGCCTCTTTTACTTTAGCAATATGCATTTAAGGTTTCTCCATGTTTTTTGTGGTTTGATAATTCATTTCATTTTATCACTGAATAGCATTCCATTGTTTGAATGTGCCACAGTTTGTTTATTATCCATTCACTTTTGGAAGGACATCTTGGTTGCTTCCAATTTTTGGCAATTGTTAATAAAGCTGCTGTAAATATTTATGTGCAGGTTTTCATATGAACATAAGTTTTCAACTCCTTTCAACAAATACCTAGGAGCACAATTGCTGGATCATATGGTAAGCCAATGGTTAGCTTTATAAGAAAATGCCACACTGTCTTCCAAGTGACCAGACCGCGTTATTTTCCTACCAGCAATGAATGAGGATTCCTGTTGCTCCACATTTCTGTTGTTCCACATCTTTGCCCACATTTGCTCTTCCTTGGTGTTTTCGATTCTAGCCATTCTAGTAGGTATATAGTGGTATCACATTGTTATTTTAATTTGCAATTCCCTAATGGCATATAATGTTGCACATTTTTTCATATGCTTATTTGCCATCTCTGCATCTTCCTTCTTTAAGGTGTCTTTATAGTTCTTTTGCTCATTAAAAAAAAAATGGTTTGTTTTCTTACTGAGTTTTGAGTTCTTTGTATATTTTAGATACAAGTCATTTCTCAGATATGTGTTTTGTAAGGATTTTTACCAGTCTGTTGTTTGCCTTTCAATTCTCTTACCAATATCCTTCACAGAGCAAAAGTTTTTCATTTTAATGAAATTTAACGTCACTTTTTATTTCATGGATCATGCTTTTGTGATTATTTCTAAGAAGTCATTGCCACACCCAAGGTCTCATAAATTTTTCTCCTATTACCTTCTAGATATTTCATACTTTTGCATTTTATATTTAGTTCCATGATCTATTTTGAGTTAATTTTGTTAAAGATGTAAAATCTGTGTCTAGATTCATCTTTTTCATGTGAATGTCTAGTTCTAGCACCATTTTTTTAAAGAAGTCTTTTTCCTCCAGTGAATGAATGCCTTTGCACCTTTGTCAAAGATTGCTTGACTATAATTGTGTGTGTTTATTTCTGGCTCTGTACTTTGTTTTATTGATCTGTTAGTCTTTTTACCAATACCACACTGCACTGATCATTATAGTCTTGATGTTGGGTAATGTCAGTCTTCCAACTTTGTTGTTTTCAGGGTTCACTATTCTGTTTCTTTTGCCATTCCATATAAATTTTTAGAATCAGTTTGTTGATACATGCAAAATAACTTGCTGGGATATTGATTGCACTGAATTTATGTATCAAGATGGGAAGAAATGACATCTTTTTTTTTTTTTAATTTATTTTGCTCCTTTTCCCCCCTGTTGTCTGCTCTCTATGTCCGTTTGCTGTGTGTTCTTCTGTGTCTGCTTGCATTGTCATATGGCACAGGTTGCTTTTTTTATTGCGTCATCTTGCTGCATCAGCTGTCCATGTGTGTGGTGCCACTCCTGGGCAGACTGCACTTTTTTTGCACAGGGTGGCTCTCCTTGAGAGGTTCACTCCTTGCGCGTGGGGCATCCCTACGCGGGGGCGCCCCTGTGTGGCATGGCATTCCTTGCGCGCGGCAGCACTGTGCATGGGCCAGCTCACTACATGGGTCATGAGACCCTGGAGCTCAACCCCTGGACACTCCATATGGTAGGCAGACACTCTATCAGCTGAACCATGTCTGCTTCCCGAAATGACATCTTAATATTCCCCTGCCTTTTAAAATAAGTTTTACCATGTATTTGTAGTATACTCAGATTTGTCTGGTTTTGAGTTTGATAAAAATGATATTGAATTGTAGAAAGCCTTACATCATTTGCTTTTTCCAACTCAATATTATGTTTTGAGGATTCATCCATGTTGTGACCTATACTTCTAGACTGTTCATTAATGCTGCTATATAATATTCTGCTATAACATGTGCATGTAAATTGATATAAAGCTGTGAAAAACAACTTGGCATAACTTGTTTTTTTGTTGTTGTTGTTGTTGCGTCATCTTGTTGTGTCAGCTCTCCGTGTGTGCCTTTCTTTTGCACTGGGCGGCTCTCCTTACTGGGCGCACTCCTTGCGTGTGGGGCTCCCCTGTGCGGGGACACCCCTGCGTGGCATGGCACTCCTTTCATGCATCAGCGCTGTGCATGGGCCAGCTCCACACGGGACAAGGAGGGCCGGGGTTTGAACTGTGGACCTCCCATGTGGTAGATGGACGCCCTAACCACTGGGCCAAGTCTGCCGCCCAACTTGGCATAACTTGTAATGCTGTTTGTGCAGTTTCATTTCTAGGCATAGATCCTAGTTCTAAAATGATAAATTTTATAAAAGTATCTACAACAGCATTCATTATTATAAGTGTACCATAGAAGTTTAGATGTATGACCTATAAATAATACCACTGATCTGAAAATAAAGCTCTAGAATAATTTTTCATTCAAACCACTATTTAAAACCAAGCTATATTGTCTCCTGTGGTAAGAATAGACTTGTACAATGACAAAAACCCTAAAAATATCATGAAGTAAAATCAGGTTACTGTGGGTATTGTTTGATGTAAAGATATTTTCCAGTAAAAGATCCCACCAAATAAACATTTAACATGAATGTGACTTGAGAGACATAAATCACCATTTTGTATAAGCATCACCATAGAAGGTATTGTAGCTACAAGAAAAGAACACTGGATTTTGGGTATCATGAATTGGGATCTAGATAGGGCTCCATCTCTTAATTTTCATGTGATCTTTATCTCTGAACATATTTTCATCATTGATTAAGTAGGGATGCCTTGCTTCTAAGACTTTATATCAATTCAATGAAATAGAATATGGGGAAGTTTTTTTCCATTATAAAGTGTTATGCAAGGTAAAGTGTGTAATATTATTGTTATCACTGTTGAGAACCCAGCTTTATGAAGCAAATTAATCATATATTTTTGAAGCATTTATATTGAGAGGACATGTCTCAGTGCCCTTGGTTCATATTAAAATTGCCTTCTTTAAAGGAATGTGTTGGGCGATGGCTAATACTCAAACTTATGTAAAATATCCAAGAATCTGTCTTAAGAATTTAAAATAATTTTTCTTCTCCAAATAGCTTGTCTAATACTTATCCTAAAAGAGAGAGAACCTTCTAAATGCAAATTTTGAACACTTTGTTCTTTCTGGAAAAGGTCCTAAAAATGATACAAAAGCACTTTTATATGAGAAGGATATGCTGTAAATTTGAGGTCTTGATTCCATGGGGTTATTTAGTAGCTGTCTGATCTGACTAATATGTAAGTGTTGAGTTCTAGGCCATGCCTTCTAGCAAAAGTCTAGGATTTGATTGATATATATTTATTGATATAGTACCAAAGTGATAACTTTAGTAATAATAATTTTAAAATCTGGGTTTGTCTCTTTCATCACAAAAAGCTGTGTATGTAAAACTGAAAGAAGTAATTGATAGTTTTTCCAAGCTCTTGTAATAGCAGCTATACCGTTTTATAGAGGACTGCCAAAGGCTAGTTCATAAACTGTAAATATCCATCTGAATTCCTGCTCAGATAGATTAATGCTCATTGGTTAATACCTGGGATTTGATGGATAAATTGATTTTTATAAATGTGAACTTGTTTAAACTTTTGTTACGCTTTTAGGCTAAATGCAAACAATATTATTTCAACAGATTTTGGGTTATCTCAGTATCTAGATTTTTACACAAATATGTCTAAAACCATTATTGTATGAATTGTGGTACTACTATATTGCTTTATATTGTTTTATGGTTTTTTTAAATGCCATTTTCTTTTTCCCATTTTTAATTTCTTGGTTGTTCAATTTGTACTATTCTGTCAAAGTCAGGTCTCAGGATTAGACAAATAAAGTAATCATATAAATATGGGAAGTAAAAAATTTGAATAAGGTAAATGGTTGGGATTATTTTCATTTCTATTTAATTTTTTTGGGTTTTAATGTAGGAGGAAATGACATTCTCATTTTAAAAAAATTAAAGAAAAGTTTTCATTTTTTTTTGAATAAAGATTTAGTGCACAGATACACCCCAGAGCCAACAGAAAAATACCTTTGCCCTGTCATTTCCCTAAGAAAGCACTGTAGTTACTCAGAGGAGGCAAAGAAAAAGCAATACTCTGAGTTCTAGGCATCACAAAAGGACCACATCATATACTGTGTACATCGATTTGATGTGTAAGTGTGCAATAAATATGTACACATATATTCCAATCTGCTTTACATCATTCTAGAGTATTCAGAGTAGGTCAAGCTGGGATTTAGAAATGTGAAAAGACCCTAACAGTGAAAAGGAGAATAAAGGATATAATGGATTTTAGACCAGTAGAATAATAATCCTTAACTAGAAAATTACTTTAATTTGGGGGCAGGCTAAAAAATATTGTTTTGAAATAAAAGTTCCCTGTAAGTCATTCTTACTGCAATACTTGTTAGATATTGTTAGTTGGTTTTTGATAAGAACACCGATCTAAAATATATGTAGGGGAAGCAGACTTGGCCCAGTGGTTAGGGCGTTCGTCTACCATATGGGAGGTCTGCGGTTCAAATCCCGGGCCTCCTTTACCCGTGTGGAGCTGGCCCATGTGCAGTGCTGATATGCTCAAGGAGTGCCATGCCATGCAGGGGTGTCCCCTGCATAGGGGGGCCCCATGCACAAGGAGGGTGCCCCATACGGAGAGCTGCCCAGCGCGAAAGAAAGTACAGCCTGCCCAGGAATGGTGCCGCACACGTGGAGAGCTGACACAACAAGATGACGCAACAAAAAGAAACACAGATTCCTGTGCCGCTGACAACAACAGAAGCGGACAAAAAGAACATGCAGCAAATAGACACAGAGAACAGACAACTGGGGCAGGGGAAGGGGAAATAAATAAATAAATAAATCTTTTAAAAAAACAAAATAAAATATATGTAGTAACACACTACTCACTTTACTCACTGTCCTGGAATTCTTCTAAGTGGCCAGTTAAAGATATCTAATATGTTTAAGCAATTGAAGAGCTGTGCTGCTATGCCTATTTCTCCTTATGTGGCTACATCAGTTGCTCATGGTCCAGTATAAAAGAGGATATGAGTAGCTGATGATTTCACAGAAGAAATGGGAATATCAGAAACTTCATGATCATCAAATTTAAACCACCACTGTCTTGCTAGTTTTACAATAGGCAGTGCAGTGGTCTCCATCCAACCCACTGTAGTGATTTGAAGCAGAAAACGGGTTATGTATTTTTCAGTTTGTTCTTTGGACTGACAATATACTGCAGCAAGTCAGGATTTTCTAATGGGAAGTCCACAGAGGTCTGTAATTTTTGCTTCCATCTTCCATCATAGGAAAAATGTTTCAGATGTACAAAGCACAGGTGGCAACTTCAAAATTTCTATCTTTTTTAGAGAATCCTGTTGAGTTCTGCAATAACTGCAGTAAAATCTGTTGTTATCTCTGTGTTTTTCTTCTTTGGAAATAATCTAAGGCAATCCTGTAACATAGATTTACTTGTTGATGCTAGTGGTAGAGACAAATACATGAAGGCCTCAAATGTCCTAGACTTTTTGTAACATGCGAGATACTATACTGTGGATTTAAATTGACCCTGAAAAAGTACAACAATAATAGATTATTTGAGCTGCTTGTGTTTCTGCCAGGCATGTTCCACCACTTTAAAGTCATCAAGATGACCTTTATTTTTTTCTTTATGTTTCTTCTGATTATCAGCTTTATTTAGATCTTCATGGAGACCGTCTTTTAGGGATAGAAAAGTTCTTATGAATCTTGCTGGCTTTATCCTGTGAACTGATCTTTGATCTTCCCAGTGGTGATTTGAAAGTCTTTGGGACTGATATACCTATATTGCCCTGTCCATAGGGCTTTCATAATTTTACCAAATTCTTTTGCCACTTTTCCTTTATGCCCCAACAAATTTGACCTATTAATAACATCTTGATAACAATTTCAGTTGATAATCCTCCAAATGTGGAGTATTACATAGGTACTGTAGTACTGTTTATGTAACAAGTATTTCTTAAATTACAAAGCCCGTTGGGAGCCGGTCAGATCCTCCAAAACAGAATTGAGTCTGTGAATCTGAGAAAGCCATGAGATTTCAGCTTTAGGGATGCACATTGGCTTGTTTTACCAATTATCTGTTGGTAAACAGATTGGCTTCCTCTTCTCTTCCTCTCGAATAGCCTGGGTTATGTCTGAGGAGAAGTAGGAGCACTTCAGTTTGGAAGGTTCCCTATCCTGCTTAGCAGGAATCTGTGGCTTAACTTCATGAGTTGGAGGAGTGGAAGGAGGTGTAGATGAAGAGCCATTTCTGGTAGAGGTATGACATTGTTGGTGGGCAAATGATAATAATGAAAAGTTCCAGTGGTTGGGTCAAGAAACTTGGCCCATCCTGAAGGCAGTCCTGGTATAGTCCTCTCTATTTTTCTGCTTCGTGCTCTCAAAGGCTGTCATCGAGCTTTATTTCTTTTGGTATCCTGTATATTCTAAGAATTCCTGTTTTTAGAATTCTACTTTCTGGATGTCCTTTAATTTTAACAGGCTTTCCTAAACTTGAATCTCCTGTCACAAATGCATGGGACACATCTCCTCTTGACCTCTTCTACACTTCTGGTGTTGGACACCCTTTCCCCATCTTCCAGATTTCTTGGAATTGGTAGTTTCATGTTCATTTTTACTTTCTTTTTATTCCTGTTGTTTCTTTGCTCCTCTTTGCTGAAGACTCTTTTATCATCTTTATTGGCCTGTTCACTTTCTATTTTTTCTATTCTTTTGTCTTTGTTGCTTCTCTGAGACTTCATTTTCATCTGCTTCTTGTTTCTTTTTGGCTTTTTATTCTTGTTCTTCCCTCTCAGTTTCTCTTTCTGTTCCTCTTTCTGTTGCCTTTCCCCAAGTTCTTTTTCTTGTTTGTTTTTCCCCCTTAGAAGAGCAGTTTCTGCATGAATACAAGCCTTTTCTTCATCTCTTAATATGGCAGTTGTTGGGGCAAATACTTAACTTGGTGGAACGATCAGGAACAACTTTTCCTTCCTGAGGCGACTGCTGCGCATGGTCTGAACTTTCAGAATTTACTCTATGATCTTCAGGCAGTTGGACTGCTGGTTTTTTAGTACAATCAATCAGTGGAACATTCTTTATAATAGGCAGTGGTTGAATTATATGTGAAACATCATTTGTAGCAGCAGCGTTGGTTCAACTGGAGCTGATATTATTAAGTGGTACCATATGTTCCTCTCGATCATTTATCAATTCTATATTTTCATCCACTTCTATAGGAGAAGGCTGTATCTGGGCAGCAAATTTAGAAGCAATCAAGAAAGGGGATGAGCTGGGCTGGCTTCTGCCAGGTTAGTGAAAGGCTAATTCTTCATGGGGTTGGTGGGAGATTGACCTTTGACAAGGAGGCTGGCATTAATGTAGTATGCTTGGTGCCATGGAAAAAGCTACTTTTAATGATATAAACTGTCTGTTGTGAAAGTGGAAGAGTAAAGATTATTCATCATGCATGCTGTGGCTTCAGTTCCTAAAGAACTTTACTTCAGTTCTTCACTAAAAGACTTCAGTAAGAAGACAGACGTCAAATCAGAGAAAATAAGCACTAAGAATATCTACAGAGTGCCCTGAAGATCTTCAAGGCAGCAGAATAAAGCAGATTACATCATGATGAGGAAAGGGTCTATGTCCTATATATGAAATATGTGGCTGTTTATAATCTTATCAAAAGAAGACTGATTTCAAGCAATAGCAGGACTATTTTCTTTCAGTACTTGGACCTGCAAATGTCCAAAAAGCTGTTGAAGAAGCCAAAAGACTCTCTGAAAGCCTTAAACTCAGATAAGAAGAAGCTGAATTTTGGTAAAAGCTTGAGGAAAAGGACAGACAGGAGGCAGAGAACTGCAACAGAAAGAACTGGAAGCAGGAAGAGAGGATGGTGGCCTGTTGGCCAAAGGTTCTTAGGAGAATGTGTTGAATTCCAAAGACAAAACCCAAAAGATCAATAGTGAAATGAGTTTAAAAAATGAGACAATAAAGAGAGGAGCAATCACAGCAAATGAACTGTTTACAACAATGATGGATAAAAACATCAGCTTGATTATAATGGATGCTCAGAGAATGTAAGATTATTAAGATTCCCATTTTTCAAATTCTCTCAGTGTTCCCAAAGAAGCCATCAGTCCAGGAATCACTGCTAGTTGGATTGAAGCAAATCTCCCAGATGATTCTAAAGATGTGGAAGAAAGAGGGAATGTGGCTTATGTGGTATTCTTGACTGGTTTAGTTCTGCAGAAGATTTACAGCTTGAAAAACTCTACAGAGTCTGAGATATGCACTTTTCATGCAAGAAAGTAAAACTGTCCTGTACAACAAGCCTTTGGTTTTAGAGAGAGGCTGTGAAAACTGCCTCCTTTGCTATCCCCAGGTCACAACCAATGCTAAAGTCACTGTACCCACATGAGGCAAGAATGAAGAGGTGTTTATCACATTGGATTTTACTTATCCCTTACTGAAAGGATCAGTTCCTTCTAAACCTGCTGCCCAGATACAGCCTTCTATAGAAGTGGGTAAATTTTTATTTTAAAGTGTATTGTTGGGAAACGGACTTTGGCCCAGTGGTTAGGGCATCCGTCTACCACATGGGAGGTCCGTGGTTCAAACCCCGGGCCTCCTTGAGCCATGTGGAGCTGGCCCATGTGCAGTGCTGATGTGCGCAAGGAGTGCCCTGCGACGCAGGGGTGTCCCCCGCATAGGGGAGCCCCACGCACAAGGAATGCACCCGCAAGGAGTGCCGCCCAGCGCGAAAGAGAGTGCAGCCTGCCGAGGAATGGCACCACCCACACTTCCCGTGCTGCTGACGACAACAGAAGCGGACAAAGAAACAAGATGCAGCAAAAAGACACAGAAAACAGACAACCGGGGGAGGGGAGGGGAATTAAATAAATTAAAAAAAAAAGTGTGTATTGTCAGGGAAGGGAAGTGGATGTGGCTCAAACAGTTGGGCTCCCATCCACCATGTAGGATTTGATTCCTGGGGCCTCCTGGTGAAGGCAAGCTGGCCTGCATGGTGTGCTGGCTCACGCAGAGTGAGTGCTGGCCCATGCGGAGTGAGTGCTGGCCTGCACAGGAGTGCTGGTGCAGCAAGACAATGCAACAAAAAGAGACACAGAGGAGAGACAGTAAGAGACACAGCAGACCAGGTAGCTGAGGTGGCACAAGAGATTGAGTGCCTTTCTCCCACTCTTCACTCAGTTCCTGGTGCCACCTAAAGAGAAGACAAGCAGATGCAGAAGAACACACAGCGAATAGACACACAAAACAGACAGGAAGCGCAAAAACAGGGAGGGGGTAGAAACAAATAAATTAACCTTTAAAAATAAAAATAAATAAGGTGTTTTGTCAGCACTTTTCAGAAACTTTCATTTAGTTGAATGTCTAAGCAGACATTTGTGGTTGAGCATCTTCTTGTAAGCTTTCTGGTTATTTGACCGTATATTTCTATTTAGAGTCAAATGTCTAAAACCAGAAAAATGAATAAATATTCTCAGATTTTCATTTAAAGAATGTGTTTTCTTAGCTGTAGGAGAATATGAAATCATCTCCTAAAATTATGCCTTACTATGCCTTGCCTTGCACTACATACAAGGTTTTTATGAGCGCCTTCAATGGCTCTCATTAATCAATTAGAAGCTAAGCCTTCACCTACAAGAAAAGAACATTCTAGCTTGAGATTGTAATGGAGTGAGCAGGAAGGATCATGAGGTTTTGTCTGAGATAAGTTCAGTTTTTATCATTACTTCTTAGCAGCAATGTGATCTTGAACGAGTTCCTTGACTTCCCTGAATCTCCATTTTCTGTCCTTGGAAAGAACAAATAACCTTTTCATTGTAATGAATATTAAAGGAGATGCTAATATAATTGGGCTTATTTTTCCTGGCATGTTCTCATGCTTGGTAGTGGTTTTTATTTTTAATTAAAATTTTTTATTATCTTTTTTTAAAGATACATAGATAGATAGTGGTTTGTTGTTAAGAGGCAAGAGGCAGATCTGGCAGGAGAATTTCCAGAGCAGGGAAGATTGGAATGAGTGTGGTGTCAGTGAGATTGGAGATAGCTAATTAGAGAGATCCATGTAACCCAAGCCTTTGAGATTCAAATAAGTTTAGTTTGACCTCATATCCCACATAGGGTAGAATTCTCTGTAATCTCTGTGTGTATAGAGATTCTTGGAAGACAACTTTTTTCCTAGCCGTCACTGACTGTAAGATTCTGCTTTTGTAGAATCCTTGGTCTCTTGTTATGTCACTTTTCCACCCCCTGGAACCTGCTTGGCTGAAGTGAAGAGCCCTACTGATGCCAGTATATATAGACTTGGATGAAGGTTTGAGGTTAAGGGAGAGGTTTGTACTGTGACACAGCAACAACTTGAAGCAGACTCTTAGAAATCTCAATCTTTAAAAGCCCCTCAGCTATTACTGTTCTGGAAAATGGCTTTTGGCCATTTATCTCTAGTCAGGGACCAGCCTTCTGCCATGTAGTTGAGCATCCTCTCCCTCCTTCCTAACTCACTCCTTCCCATTCCCCCAAATCCTTGTGCAGTTCTAATTCAGAGCTGTTTAAGAGTCTTGTCCCGGAACATTCCAGTGCTTATCACAACCTTAATGGCAGACTGGGCCCCATCCATTTCTCTTCCTGAGGGGAGTACTGTGGTCACTTTAACCTCTTTCCCCATCCCTGTTAATTTAGACTTAATTTCCTTTGATAAGACTTGATGAAAAAGAGTCAACAATGAGTCCAGGATTTCTGGACTGGAAGAGTAGAAGAATAGTATTGCGTCCAGTGCAAATGGGCTAATTGGTGAAAGAATCTGACATAGGGGAAAATAATTAGACCATTCAGGGACTCTGCCATATTCAATATTTCCATTAGGCTAGATTTAGCATAATTATCTTAATACCTGGGCTAAAAATTACAACTGCAGAAGGGGAGATAGCAAAATCTATTCATTGTTAATTGCACTTCCTCTAAGAAGGAGGAAATGAAGTACAGGAACAGAGTCAAAACAATGTAATGGGTAATCAGTCACTGGGTAGATGTCTGTCAGTTCTTCAGGGCTGCCAGAAGGATCATATCCAGGGAGGCACTGAATCAACACCATCTTCTTTCTTTGGGGTACTGGTAGATGAAAAACAGGAAGCTGGGAGGCACACAGAATTTAGTTCATTGGGATTCTCCCAGGAATGGTAGAGTGTGGTCACAGATGAGAGTACAAATTTGTTATGATGTTCTAGAAAGGTGAAGGTAAAAAGTGCACAGCCTGAAGGGAGAGGGAAGGGGCCAGCTAAAATCTAAAGCCTACTCATCCCTGTGATGTCAAAAATAGGCCAAAGCTGGGGCATTTTATGCTTCAGCTTTGAAAACCTTCACACAGAGAAACTTCCAAGCCTTTGTGAGCCAAAGCAGTAAAAGTCGTTAAACTCTAATGCTGTCACACACTTCAACGCCAGCAGAGTTTGGGCCAAGACCTGAAGCTGTTTTACATTGGCTTAAATCAGTCTCACCCTAAGAAGCCTTGGTTAGTGAGAGCTACATGATGTTGAGACTCACTGGGTTCTTGAACATTTTTAAGGGTTTTCAATTTAAAATATTGTTGAATAATCCTTTTTTTTTTTTTTTTTTTGAGTACTCTTTTACTATATACCTTCTTTCTTTTTTTACAAAGGGCTTGGAACCCAAAAATTAGACAGGGATGAGAATGTGATGAACATGATGACAGGGTACCTGTTTTTCGGGAACCTCCTCTAGCTTACTTGTGGAAAGGAGAAAAGTATAGAGCATGTAACGTAACTGCCTGAACATATTTCATACCTATTATGGAATGAATAAGTACTGTGATATGCGCTAATAATTCTCTTATAAGTAAGTGAAAATTACATCTAAGGATAAAACAACTTTAGTACGGTATAATATATTAATATAGTGCTAGAATCTATTTGCAAGTAGTTTATTTTTATACCTGTATTCATGAGTGAGATTGGACCGATTTTAGTTTTAAACTGTGTTTGTCAAGATTATACTAGCATCATAAAGTAATATAGGATGCTTTTATATTCTCTGAAACATTTTTTATGGCAGGGATACCTGTCCCTTGGGTTTAATGAAGTTATTTATGTAACCAATTGGCCTGGTTATTTCATTGATAACTTTTTATTGCCTTTGTGACTATTGATCCATTCAGTTGTGGGGGTTTTTTTTGATAATTTTTTTCTTTATTTTTAAAGGAGCTTTAAATTACATACATGTCACATAAAAAATATAGGGGATTCCCATATACCCCACCTCTTTTCCCTGCCACACTTCCCCCATTAACAACATCTTTCATTAGTGTGGTACATTTGTTAACAATTGATCAACACGTATTGTTGAAACATTGCTACTAACCATGGTCTTTAGTTTACATTATGTTTTACACTTTGCACAAGTTTATAGCTTTTGACAAAATGTATAATGGCTAGAATCTATCATTATAATATGCAGAATGATTCCAATGTATCCAAATGCCCCATTTTACACCTATTGTTCCCTCTCCCTCCTCTGAGAGCCTCTGGTAACCTCTGTTTTATAGCAATATTAAAAGTTCTTCCATTACTAGAATAGTAAGTCTACTTTAGTCTGTAGTTACATTCTCCCCTTAGGATTGTTCATTCATTAGTCTTGAGGTTTTGGGGATGGTGATGCCTGCTCTGTTTCTTATTGAGAGGGGGCTTAGATCCCAAGGGCAGGTGAATGGAAATTTCTTGTTTGCAGTTGAAGATACTCTCTGCTTCTTGGGTTGGGCATTGTATGTCATCATCCTTTTGTCCGTTTTTCTGGGTGAGTCTGATGAACTAGAATAGGTGTTGGTGACTGCAACTCTGCTGAGATTTAGGGCTCACCCGCATATGAACAGCTGGAAGATTTAAGTTTCTGTGACATATATTTAATGGGTATAGTGCTAATAATAGGTTCAAATAAATGGGGCCGAAGAATCATGTGTAGGAAAATTATAAATGAGTCTAACTCCGATATATTGGGGGGAGATGAGTTATCAAATATTCCAAAGTGTAAGGCCCACTGACCCTATTTCCTGGGATTGTCTGCCTGGCCTGTAGTGTCCTGATGTCTCCAGAGCCCCCAGGAGCACCCCTGTTTGAGGCACTGTTTACTGTGGCAGACAATGAGATCCTGTTCATATGTATAACCTCTGGAATAACCTCCCAACTCACTTTGAAATCTCTTAGCCATAAAAACTCATTTGCATTTAATATTTCCCCCTTTTGGTCTAGGTCTTTCTCCAAATACATCGTTAGTTGGTGCTTGGTATCCACCCATTCCTCCCTCTCCCGCCCTCTCAGAACCTGTGGCAACCAATAAGTTTCAATTTTTGACCAATAAGCTTCATAATCACATGTAGTAATATTGAGGGCTTGACACATTGACACAGGTATTGCCTGCAGACCTGAGATATTCTTGCGCCTCTGAGATTGTAGCAAGACTCCCCAGGATGGGAGTTGAATATTTTCTTATTTTTTACGTGGGTCTCCACCCACTGAGATAACATCCTATGCCAAGATTAACACATTCATATTGCACAGAAGCATGCCCCAGTTGCACCCTTTCCCACACCCCCGCCACCACCAGTGCCTTGTACCAGTGATCTCCTCTGCCATATTTTCCAAAACAAAAGCACTCCCATCGTTGTAGTTTCAACCACAGACCTACAAATCCCCAGAATTCACCTGTTCCTTCTTCCAGTCCTTCCCTCTGTTCCATAGATGGTCCATCCCTGCCCTCCCCACCCTGATCACCCTCACATTCCAGCACCATAGACCCCTTCTCCCTCTCACATCTCTGCACCACTATCACCCCCATCCACTGTCAATTCCCCATCTTATAAGTTTTGCCCATAGTGAGCATTGACTCACCACATTCTATTTCCTTTCTGTATATGTTCAGTGTTATTTTTCTTCCTGAATCATCATCATCCTTTTTTTTTTTTCTGAAGCTTCATTCATGTCTTTGAATTTCAAATTTAATAGGATAAAAGTGTGGATAGTGTTCTTTTATAACTTGAGCACTCTTTGTCATAACTTCTGTGTTCTATTTTTATTATCGAATTATTAATTTTTTTTTTCTTTAAATAGAATCAATCTGGGTAGAAAACCTTTTCTTAAAGGATTATCCTTGAACCTTAGGGTTCCTTGTTTAAAGTGGACACAACCCCTACAGTTGAATCAATATATTTTTAACATGTTTTTAATATATTTTAAAAATAATTTCCTCAAGTAATTTATGAGTTCATGATTTTGAGAACTACTGATCTGGCAGATTCTCTTTTTTATTTACTTTTATTTCATAATATTTGCTCTGAGATTTAGTAATCAGTTCTACTGGGTTTTTTTTTCCTGCTTTGTAATCAATTTCCAACTTAATTTTTTTTTTTTAAGATTTATTTTTAAATTTATTTTCTCTCCCCATCCCCTCCCCCCCAATTGTCTGCTCTCAGTGTCCACTCGTTGTGTGTTCTTCTGTGACAGCTTCTATCCTTATCAGTGGCACCGGGAACCTGTGTCTCCTTTTGTTGCGTCATCTTGTTATGTCAGCTCTCCGTGTGTGTGGCACCATTCCTGGGCAGGCTGCACTTTCTTTCAGCTCTGGGCGGCTCTCCTTACGAGGCACACTCCTTGCCCGTGGGGCTCCCCTACGTGGGGACACCCCTGCGTGGCACGGCACTCCTTGCATGCATCAGCACTGCGCATGGGCCAGCTCCACACGGGTCAAGGAGGCCCGGGGTTTGAACCATGGACCTCCCATGTGGTAGGCACACGCCGTATCCATTGGACTAAGTCTGCTTCCCTCCAACTTAATTTTAAAGTTTTGTTTTTTTTTTAAAATTTTTCTACCATTAGTTGACTGCTTCTTAACTTTTTCTACCTCAAGGTTTTTAGAAATGAAAGTATTTTGTTAGAAATTTGCCTTTCTTTAATTATTTAGCAACAAAGCAAATGTGTTAATTTTAATATTTTCTAATAGTCTCTTTTTAGTTTTAGTTTTGACTTTTTATTTAATAAAATATTTTCTTTCTAAATTTTTGTTCATTTTACATTAATTTGTATTTCAGTTCATTGTGGTAAAAGAACTTTTGAGAAATATGCTGAAATTTTCTTTCTGGTATAATATGTGATTTTATTTTAAAGTACTTTGTAATAATGAAAAGCATGTCTTTTCTAGAGTGTAGAATTTAATTTATATTCAATCAGCTTTATTAATTATCAGGTTCTTTTTGCATCCATTTTCTCTGCCTACTTGAGAGGAAAAACTATGATGTATGTTATATTTCCTATCCTAATAATTTTCTACATTTATTTCTCTGTTTTTATTACGTATTTTTAAAAACATTTCTCTTTTCGCTACATGAAATCTCTGATTCTCATGTTTTCCATTTACTATTTAGGTGTAATGCTTACTTCATAGATTTTAACAATGCTCAAACATTAGAATGTAGGTGACATTCTTTACTCAATCCTTGAACATGGTATCTATTCAATGAAGTGGATTTTATAGGTTTATGTGTGTGTCTCTCCTCCTACCTATTTACTTACATAGCTTTCTCACTCGTTTACGCAATAAATGTGTGTGTCTATTTCCTCTCTTGTATCCTGCCTTTCTATTCTAAGACATTGCCTTTACATATAGGAGTATAAATCACTTTTATACTCTGTTGTTACTGAAATGTTTTTCATCTTTTTCTCTCATGCAGTTTGATGTGTTTGATAGATTTCTATTTTTTTTTTTTAGGTACTGGGGCAAGGGAATGAGCCCAGGATCTCAATGTGGGAAGCTGGCACTCAACCACTGAGTCACATCTGCCCCGAGTTGGTTTTTTCGTTTGTTTGCATGTTGTTCGTTTTTGTTTTTAGAAGGCACTGGGAACTGAACCTGGGACCTCCCATTTGGGAAGCAGGAGCTCCACTACTTAAGCCACACCTGCTCCCCAGATTTCTATTTTTGACCTACTGGTTCCACTAATATCTACCTTTCATTTTTAAAGAACTTGAACATATATTTTCCTACTCATTAATTTATTAATATTAGAAAAGATACATTGATTCTCTTTTAAAGTTGACAATATTTATTCAATTTTACTTTCTTTACCACTCTTTCTGTACCTTATTGACATATTATTATTTCATGTATTTGTGCTTTTTCTTTAGGAATTACTTATGCCATTTGCATTCTCTCTTTTAATAGCAATTACAAGAGTTATTTATTTTTTCATCTTTATATTGGCACTGTATATGTGCCTTTATTTTCTATTTTCAGTCATGAATGAATCTTTTTTCATGTTACAATATTGCTTCCTTGATTTCTGGGGAGGTTTGAGGCAACTCTTATTTTTTCCTTTTTCCCTTTTTAATGTTTGTGGCTTAATGCTTTTAGGATTCCTTCTTAATTTTTATAATTCAGAGTTGAAGTATGACATGCAGGACCTTGGTCAATTTTCAGTAATTTTGCCTGGTATTGAATATCGTCTTGTACTGAGTCTTTAAAGTTTGTAGATTAGCCTTTTATCAGCCTGTAAAGAAAGTCTCTTCCCCACAAATGTTTGATAATTTCTCCCTTTCATTTTTTGTTTCTTCTAAGGTTACTTGTAGGTTGGATTTCTATTCCTTCTATTTGATACCTTCTTTTCATCTTTTTCTTTGTGTCTTTTCTTCTGTCTAGAGGAAATTTCTTCTCTACTGTTTGATTCTACTCTTTCTTTCTTCTTATGAGGATTTTGTAAAATTCCGCGAGTGAACTTTTAATTTCAGTAAATTAAGTCTTTAAAGGAGCTCATCTGCCTTTGAGTTCTAACCCATCCCCCAGCTAGTTCTTCCCGCACCTCTTTACAAAATCACATTCTATTTTATCTTATTTCATAGAACCATGTTTTCTCAAGTGTGTTGAACATATCAAGAGGATTTTAATAACATTTGTTTTCTAAAATAATTTTTCAAGATTATATTTTCCTTCTAAATATTATTTTGTGTTTTAAAGTTATTTCATATTTTTTTCTGCTCATTTATCTTTGCAAACAGAGGGGTCTGTTCAGGACTGCATTTATCGTATTCTGCAAGTTTGCCATGAGGCTCCTTCTCTCAGAAATGGCACTAAAGTGCTAGGTGAAATATTCTGACACTACAGGTTGAGGGTTTTAGAGGTTAAAGGGGAGGGAAGATGGAGCTGTGCAAAGTCCAGCAGAGGAGAATTCTGTTTATTGTCTTTTCCCTCTCCCTTTTGAGCCTCTGTAGTGCCAGACCTCATACTTCTTGGTATCTGTGGTTTTACTTTGACCTCAGTCTTGTATGTGCTGAGGCTGTGCCTGACTCCTGCAGCTTATAGAAAGGAAAGATCCTAACATACTTTTGATTTTCTGCCCAATATGGATGCTGTATGAATGGACCTTTCATTAGAGTTCTAAGAGTTACGCTAAATAGTATCCCTCCCATCTCCCTTGACCTGTGCTCACTTCTGTCTCTCAACTTTGCAAGTTAAGATACGTTAGTAGAATTGAACCAAACACCTTTTATTTACTTCCCACAACACTTTCTGGTGGGAGAGAAGGGAGCTGTTTGTTGTTGTTTTTTTTCCCCTTAGGCCCTTAATATCTTTTTTTTGTGTGTGTCCTTTTTAAGTATTTTTTTATTGAAGTATGTCATTCATCCATGAACATACATAAACAATCGGTATATAGTAAAAGTTGTGAACTGAGAAAATAAACATGTATAACACGGAGGGGTCCCATACATCACCCCTCCAACAGCACCTTGCATTGTTGTGATATATTTGTTACAAACTATTCAAGAGCATCGTCAAAATATTACTACTAACTATAGTCATCATCTTACATTTGTTGTATTTTTCGCCCAACCCAAACTATTTCTTTAAAACAAATCAATTTTATTGATACATATTAATAAAGCATACAATTTATCCAAAGTGTACAATCAGTGGTAATTGCTATAATCACATAGTTGTGTGTTCAGCAGTTCAATAACTATTAAAGCATTTTCATCATTTCAATAATAATAATGAAAAACAAACAAGGAAATTTCTCTCCTCCCAAGCTCTCTGTTTTGCCTGTTGGACATAGCTACGATTATTGGCTATTCTTGCACAATTATTTATTTGTTTATTAAGCAGTGTTATTGAGATATATTCACATACCATATGATCTATCCAAAGTGTATAATCAATGGCTTTTTTTTTTTAACTGTTAAAAAGTCCTTTACTGTAAAATTGTAAAATACATAGGAAAATAGATGGAAAGAAGTTACAAATTGTAAGAGGATGCAAAGCCAGGTTAGATTTCATATAATCAGTTATAAGAAATAGAAAGAATAGCAATAAACATTTATAAATGTATATTATAATTCTAATATTATAGAAATTAATTATAATCCTAATTTTTATATTACAGCTCTAACTATTGGACATAATAATCTCTAAGAATGAAATTATTGGTTTAGTTATTTAATTTCCATTTAGGCTGTAATTCTTTCTGGATGATTAAATTCCTATTTGGGAATTCTTCACATCGGATTGGAATGAATTACAGCAGATAACAAACAGTATGCCAACTCATAATTTTATGAGGCAGGAAAACTCAAAATCTTGTTCAACAGTAGTCATGCTAAATCGTTGATCTAGCTGGATTATTTTAATTAAAAAGTATGCATTAGAAAGGGTTAAAGAAAAATGCAGTATCCAAAAATTTATTTCTTCTTCAATTAAAAGTGTTTATTTTGTATGAAGAAACTTACAGAATACTGATCACAGGAACAATTTGCTAGTTGCACTGAGTAATTATTGTTCATATACTATAATATTGTTATTTTACATTTATCTGGCCTACTTCAGCTCTTTTTTGGTTACTATTTGCATGGAATACGTTTTTCCAACCTTTCACTTTAAAGCTGGTTGTGTTCTTATGTCTGAGGTGGGTCTCTTGTAGACAATGTATAGATGGCTCATTTTTTAAAAATCCACTCTAGCAGTTTCTGTCTTTTGATTGGGGAGTTCAGTCCATTAACAGTGTTATTACTATAAAGGCATTACTTAATCCATTTTGCCCTTCAGCTCTCTGTTGTCATACTGTTCTGTTGTCTGTCTTCTTTTCCTTTAGTTTACCCTTCCTAATAATCTTAATTGCTAAACTCTTCTTCAAATCTCTTACCCTTGTTTTTTCCTTTTAGGCTTCAGCACCACCTTTAGTAACTCTAGTAAATCTGGTCTTTTGGTAACATATTCTATCAGTTTTTGTTTGTCTGTGAAGACTTTGAACTCACCCTCATTTTTGAAGGACAGCTTTGCCAGATAAAGAATTCTTGGCTGGCAGTTTTTCTCTGTCAGTACCTTAAATACATCATACCATTTTCTTCTTTCCTCCTTGGTTTCTGATGCGAGGTCTGCATTTAATCTCATTGAGTTTCCCTTGTGTGTGAGGCTTTGCTTTTCTCTTGCTGCTTTCAGAATCCTCTCTTTATCTCTTTTTTTAAAAGATTTATTTTATTTATATCTCTCCCCTTCTCCCCAGTTGTCTGCCTTCTGTGTCCTTTCATTGTGTGTTCTTCTGTGTCCACTTGCATTCTTGTCATGCAGCACCCGGAAATGGTGTCATTTTTTTTGTTGCGTCATCTTGCTATGTCAGCTCTCCGTGTATGTGGTGCTATCCCTGGGCAGGCTGCACTTTTTTTCATGCAGAGTGGTTCTTGCAGGGCACACTCCTTGCGCGTGGGGCACCCCTGCATGGCACAGCACTCCTTGTGCGCGGCAGCACTGCGCATGGACCAGCTCCCCACACAGATCAGGAGGCCCTGGGTATTGAACCCTGACCCTCCATATGGTAGGTGAATGCTCTATCAGTTGAACCTCTTTATCTCTGATATTTGTTACTCTGAATAGTAGGTATCTTGGGGTAAGTCTGTTTGGATGTATTCTGTTTCGGGTGTGTTGTCCTTCTTGGATATTGATATTTATATCCTTCATAAGGGTTGGGAAGTTTGCAGTCATTATTTCTTCAAATATTCTTTCTGCCCCTTTTCCATTTTCTTCTCCTTCTGGGACACCAGAGAGAAATTGACCATCAGGGTAAATTAACCAACATATTCAGATGCCTAGACATCAGCAAAAAATTACATACTATGCTAGCAAACAGGAAGAGATGGCCCAGCTAAAAGAGCAAACCAAATGTCCTGAAGAGTTAGAGGATTTAAGACAATCAGTGATAATCACATAACTCTCCTAAATCACTTCAAAGAATTTATAGAAAATATATCAAAGAAGTAAAGGATGTTAAGAAGACACTGGGAGAGAGTAAAGAACAAATTGAAAGACTGCAGGAAAAGTAACAGATCTTATGGGAATAAAAAACATGGTGGATGATATAAAAATACATTAGAGGCACACAGGAGCAGACCTAAATTGCTTGAAGATAGAATTAGTGACTTCCAAGGCAGAATATCTGGACTAGAAAAAACAGAAGAGAAAGAGAAAAGAATGGAAAAAAATGGAACAGAGTTTCAGGGAGTTGAATGACAATGTGAAATGCACAATGTCTTTTAAAATTAAGTTCTGTTTGCTATATAGCCAGAAGAAATACTTCAGTATTTCTGGCATGTTGATGGTAGGCTTCCTTAGTTAATAATGTTGATGAGGCTGTTCTGTACTTGTGTAGTTAATGGACATTATAGTTGAATTTCTGGGAGCATTGTTTGTCATATAGTTTTGGAATCAAGGGAGAGATGGACATAGAGGAATCAGATGGGGATCTCACTTTTTGCTTAGTTACTGATAAAGCCGGTTTGAATGTAGCATAGGTCATGACCATTGAAGGTGCTAATAATTTTTCCTTCTTGAAGCATCCTTTCCCAACCGCAAGCAGCATGGACAATCAGAATATACTCTTCCAAGGTCAGAGCACACCTAGCTGCTGCGTGGCTCAGAGAGCAGAAAAAAACAGATACTCTCTGTAGGCAGGAAAATTCCAAAGAGTGCCAGGAGGGGCTCAGTCTCCAGCTCACCAATCCAGCAAGTCTCTCTTTTTCTCTCAGGAGGACCGATTAAGGGACCACTTGAGTCTGATAGTATTACTGTCATGGCGGTCTCTTCACATAGCACATGAGACATGGGGGCTAAGTACCACCCTCAAACAATTATAATGACGATCTAGGAATTAACTTGTGCTCAGGCCATCATCTTACCTAGCTGTTTCTGGATCATAAAAGTGAGAAGTGATAAAAGAACACTTATTTTTCATGGATATATGCTTTGTTTCCTTTTAATATAATTCTCTTGAAATCTGAAGAATCAAGTTTCCTCTATGTTCTAAATGACTTTTTATTGAAAATGGTATCATTTGCCATATGTCTAGAACTGTATTGCTAGAGCTTAATATTGTGTGTGGATGTGAATTACATTAAAATTTAAGTATCCTTGAGTAATTTATTATTATGCCCTTAATAAAATGCATAACTGCAAGTCAAACTGTGACTTTTCTTGAGTTTTCCTAGGAAATGATAAACCTTTCCGTCTCTGAAATTTAGTGTCCCATTTAATGTAATATGACTATTGTAAATATTTAAGCAAGTAAATTTCTTAAACATATATATTTGATGAATTGCTTTGTTTCTGGTGGCTCTTGGCCCTTATTTATAAGGATATCTTTCCAAAACGTTAGGGTTTTAGATTTTCAGATAGGTTTTACTCTTTTATAGAAAATTATAAGAACTGAGTGCTTTTAGTCCAACAGAATTTTTCTCCATCTATATGATGGGTCAATAACTTGCTTTAATAGAATCTAGCATATGAAAGAGGATGTGTTAGTCCTTAAGGTGGGTTAAATAGAAACAATATCTTCTAGGTCATCTGTCAAGAAGTCCAATATTGTTAATTTCCTGTCCATGTATATCTTTATCTCTATTTCTATCTCTCTATCTATCTGCATACTAATGATAGCCACTAAGTATTGAACATTAATTATTTGCCAGGCATCTGGGCTATATACTTTACATACCTGGATTAATATTCAGACAATACCATGAGATTTCTTGTTTTCCATTTTATTGCTTTTAAAAAAAAAGAATTCTGAGAAGCAAAACAATTTATCCATGTTATAGGGATAGCGAAATGGTTACAGAATAGCAGTTCACACTCAAGTCCTTCTGATTCCAGGACCTCCACTTTTTATCACTAAGCTGCACAGAGTGGGGAAGGGCACCTCAGCTGTGTATGTACGTATCAGACCATTCACCATCCCCAGGCAGAGGCAAAGACCCCTGAGACTTCCCTGGAGGTAATTTTATCTTCTTTCATGTATATAAGAACAGCCAAGGCGGTGACTGATTGGCCCTAAGCACTTAATCTAAATGAGCCCATCACTTTTTATTCTGTTTATAACCTTTATCACTAATCTAGAATTACCTTATTAATTTGTTTTCATGTTTATTATCTGTCTGCTTTACCAAAACCTAGTAACACCAGAGCAAGTAACTTTAATGTCTTATTCAGCTAAGTATTCCTGGCTGTTACATAGTAGGTGCACAGAAAAGAGTTAGTGAATGTGAGGGTGTGCATTTGCCTAGAGCTCTTATCCCTTAGAGCCGAGGTGAGAGGTCAGTGGTTTGAGGATCTTGCCAGGAGACATTGTTTCGTACATTCGTTATCTTTACTTTTTTCTTTTAATTGAGTAAGTTAGATGTTTATAAATTGTGTAAATTGTTTTTCAAATAAACATCTCAGGTTCTGGCTTCTTTTTTTTAATCAACCTCTTTAGCCACCAAAGTCTTTGAGTTTGGTACCCTTGCTTTCAAACCAGCCCATAATTTTATCATAAATACAAGCAAATATGGTATAGTTCAAATGCAATGCTTTTGTATTAGACAACAATACAAATTATATTGACGTATGAGTAAGACAAAGAAATAATTAAGACAGAGTTTATACATCAGTCACAAACAATAGAAAGTGCTAAGTCTATTTAGGATTTCATCAAACCTGTATTTAAATTACATGTATTGAAATATCTGAGCTGGATGCAAAAGAGAGAGAGGAGGAGAAAGGAAAAAGGAAAAGAAGGAAAGGTGGGGGGAGGGAGAATAGAGAGGGAGAGAAGGAGGTGTTATTGCATAAGTTCTGCCAATACAATGCCCATGTTTACACTAGAATGTGTGTGAGATGGAACAAGTGACTCTTCTACTCTCTGTCTCATTTACCTTGTAGTTCTCATAACAAGACCCTCTCCCTCTACTACTGCCAATTGAATAATTAGTTGTGAGTTTTTCATAGTGCTGAATGCAAATGTGATACTTCATTTGGTGTTTAACTGAACAAACTTGAACTTGTTTCCAACTTAGAAGAAAAACTGCTTTGAGTTGATGTATGAATTACCAGCCTTCTTTCTAAGGGATATTGTAAGAGTCATTTTGATTAAACCCAGTTTGCTTTTTTCCTCATTTGCTGACCTAATCCCACACAAAAGAAGACTTTCAATGCTTAATTTAAATTCTTTGGCATACCAGAGGAGAGGGGTCTAATTTTTAGACTATGGGATTGGGAATGCTTGATAGAGGAGACAGCTTTTGAATGGAAACTTGAAAAATGGTGAAAGTGGAGGATATTTTAGACCTGTGTTATCCAATATGGTAGCTCCCAGCCATTGTGACAGTTTAAATTTAAATTAATTAAAATAAAATAATTCCTCATTTGTACTAACCATAACTCATGTGGCTAGAGGCCGCATGGGAAAGCGCAGAACATTGCCATCATCACAGAAGGTTCTACTGACAACACTTGTTGGCACAGGCAGCAATGTGTATCATTGCAGGAGTTAGAAAAATTTTGACTTGTGTTCAGGGGATAGGAAGCAGTAATTTAGATTATTCCCTGCGTCTTCCCCCCACCCCCACCCCCCCATTTTCTAAGAATAAACTTAATTCTTTTTTTTTTTCCTGGAACCAGAAGCTAAGCCGGATAATGGTCATTTCCCAAGAAAATAGTGGAATTTTCAACTATTCAAATTTTATGCCGTGGGCTTGTTTTAATTAATGATCTGTGGAATTATTCAGCTGTTGGTACAAACTGGAAAGCAGTGTCCTTAGATATGAGAGAGAGAGAGAGAGAGAGAATGAGTGATTATCGATTCCTTTAGAAAATTGTCCTTGTATTTCTTTACTGATGAAGGTTTGAAAGGTTTCTTTTTGGTTTGTTTTAAATGTGGTTTGATATTTCGATGAATCTGAATTTTATTGTTTTTCTTCTTATAATTTACACGCCACGTTTTTTTTTTTTTTTTTGAAGGGAAACTTGAGCCCAAGTGGAAATGTTATATGTTTCTTTGCTGCCTCTAACTTGCTTCCACCTTCTGACAGTTATTCCAGAGTTAGTTATATTGGTTGTCACAAGAGACTACCAGCTTCTATGTCTTTTTGGCAGTTTTAGAGTCTTGTTCCCAATTATATACAGTCAGATGCTTGGCAGTGATTTGTTACCGCTCAACCTAATGCTCCTTCGATTGTATTGCAGTTTGTGATAAAATATCTGTTGATTTGTGATAAATAATTAATATTGTTCAGACTGTTGGAGTTTCTTACATAGAGGTTTATGTCCTGGAGACAAAAGAAAATTTGTCTAACCTGTAATTTATCCACAACAAAACGAGAAGGGATATTTCTTTAGCCAGGATATTACTGCTTAAGCCCTAAAATGTCCCCTGGAGACCCCCCCCCCCCATTTTCTCAAAGAAGCAGATGTTACTTTCTGTGGGGGGTGAGAGGTGGGGCTGTGTTCAGTGATAAGAATTTTCCTGTGTCAGAATGAAAAGAGTAATCCCTTATTGTTTTGTTAATTATGTAAGTGTAAGTTATGTAAAATGTAAGAACAGGACATTCATTAGAGTTGATATCACCCTACCAGTGGTTAAGAAGAATACCTCTTCTAGCCAAGACATCTTGACCTATTATTTATATAAGAAATAAAGAAAAGTAAAGGGAAATGAAAAATTTATTTATACACCAATTTATAGGCTGCTGCTATTTAAAAAATGCCAAAATAATAGTGACTTCAGTGAGATTTATGTATCTCTTCACATAAAAAATTCTGGTTTAGGACTGATAATGGCTCGCTTAAGCCCTCCTCAAGACCTGACTTTCACCTCATGGTTTAGATGGCTGCTGTACCTTCCAGCGTTAAGTCTCCATTCCAGGGAAGTGGTTCTGGCTTAACTGATAAGAGTGTCCTCCTACCATATGGAAGGTCCAGGGTTTGATATCCAGAGCCTCCTGACCTCTGTGGTGAGCTGGCCCATGTGCAGTGCTGCTGCACACAAGGAGTACCGTGCCACACAGGGGTTTCCCCCCGTGTAGGGGTGCCCCACACGCAAGGAGTGTGCCTCTCAAGGAGAGCTGCCCCACGTGATAACAGCGCAGCCTGCTCAGGAGTGATGCCACACAAATGGAGAGCTGACACAGTGAGATGAAGCAACAAAAAAAGCAACAGTTTCCTGGTGCCGCATGACAAGAATGCAGGTGGACACAGAAGAACATGCAGCAAATGGACACAGAGAGCAGACAGCGGGGGGGAAGGGAAGAGAAATAAATAAAATAAATCTTAACAAAAAAAAGTCTCCATTCCAGCTACTTCGGGGGAGGAGGAAGTGGATTCTCTCTCTCCTTCAAGGGAAGGACCTGGAAGTTGTCCTGCTTGCTAGAAATTAGACCACATGGACATGCTATCTGTCAGGGAAGCTGGGAAATAGTCTGAGTATGCATGTCCTCAGCCAAAACTGGGGAATTCTACTTTAAAGGAATAATGAAGGAAGTGTCCCTAGGAACTGCAAGTTGCTTCTGCCATTCATCAACTACTTGATTTCCATTCAACATTCAAATAAATTGTGACTCTTGGCATTGGTAAGATTGTCACCAAAATGCCATAGTAGACTGGGGTTTATTTTTATTATTAATAAAATATTAACTTGAAGTAAAGAAAAAACTAAAGCTGGAGCTGCCTATGTTTTAAAGCCTGTGTACAAAAATGGAAACATGATTCCCAGACTCAGGAGCCACAGATGATGGCCTAGTGGGTAAGCCATGTATGACATACAGACAGAAAAACGGAAAGTTAAAAGTGGACCAGCAGTTATGGCCGATTTTAGGCCTAGTGAAATGCACAGAGTTCTAGGTAACTAATAATGGTAACTGAAAATTTTCACAATCTTGAAAAATGTTTTTACTGGAGAATAAAAATGTACTGCCTAAGGCCAGCCTTAGTTTCCAGTAGCGGTAAAAGCCTGGGATATATGATGATGCTCATATTTCTTCCATTTTTAATAGCACTGTGGTAGGGAATGTAAATGTACTAAGTTTTATCTAGTGGAAGAAGAAAAAATTCTCCTTTCCTTTTATGCTTTGTTTGATTTTCTCTGACACTTTTATTATAATATTTCAGTTTCTTCAGTATCTATTCGAGGGCTTAGAATGTTTTCATTCTTTGAGAGAATTGTGTTCTTTCCTGTTGTGAAAAAATATAATTTAGGGAAAAACTGGAAGTGGGTTGTCTCTGTGCACATAAAACCTAATTTCTGGTTTTGCCAAGAAAATAATTTATGTGCATGTATAGAGTTTCCCAGTGAATTGAACCAACATTTGATTTTCCTGTTATAAACATAGATATCACTTTAGTTAACATGTGTTAGAAACATATTCTTGTTAGCATTTCTAATAGTGTCTGTTTATGTTTAGATCATTTTTTAAGCTTACTTTTGCAGAACACAACATGGCAGGGTGCAATGAGAAGAAAGGACTAGCATGGGCCTTCCTGATGGTTCATGTGCATTACCTAGCTGGGGTTCTTTTTGTCCCAGGGAGTGATAAGCACTGCATCCTGTTTCAACTTTGGGTGTGTGCTGGGTTTGGGGTTACCGGCAAATTTTATTTTTGTTTCATTTCTTGCTTGTGATTTAGTTTGGATCCTAAAATCTGCTGGACAAATGTGACATGTTAAGTAAGCTTTAAGAATTATACCTTAAACTGCCCTGAAAGTAGGAGCCAGGCAACACACTTTGGTCTGCATGGTCCCCGTTCCTCTGTGTTGCACAACTCTAGTGAGTGCAATATTTATAGACTTCAGCCTGAATGGTGCCCTTTGGGATTGGGTAACATGAAGTCTCTGGTCACATCTTTGCAATTGCTATGTTAGAATGTTATAGTTAGGGTGACTTTATCATTGATTGTCCAAACTGGAACACTTTTGAGAGTGAAAGGGGATGCAAGCAGTAACTACCCCAAGGAAGCAGACTTGGCTCAATGGATAGGGTGCCTGCCTACCACATGGGAGGTCTGCGGTTCAAACCCTGGGCCTCCTCGACTCTTGTGGAGCTGGCCCATGTGCAGTGCTGATGCACGCAAGGAGTGCTGTGCCACATAGAGGTGTGCCCCGTGTAGGGGAGCCCCATGCGCAAGGAGTGGGCCCTGTAAGGAGAGCTGCCCAGTGTGAAAGAAAGTGCAGCCTGCCCAAGTATGGTGCTGCACACATGGAGAACTGACGCAGCAAGATGATGCAACAAAAAGAAACAGATTCCTGGTGCCGCTGATAAGGATAGAAGCAGTCACAGAAGAACACACAGCAAATGGACACAGAGAGCAGACAACGGGGTGGGGAGGGGAAGGGAGAAAAATATATAAAAAATAAATCTTAAAAAAAAAAACAAACAAAAAAACTACACCAGAACAACAAACATGAACCTGGGTTTTCCTTCCGTGTAGCAATCGTTGTAGAACCTGGTTGGTTATTGAGATGGATTAAATAAGCTTTTCCTTTACAACATCTCTTGATATGGACAAACAGACACAAAGGAATCAAGGGAAAAAAGTAGACTAAGAATGATTCCCTCACTCTATAACTTTTATTTTAAAAATGAAAACATTAGAGGTTGCATTTCTTTTGTTTCGTGGCCATTTTTACAGGATTCAAAATGTTCTCTTTTATGTGCAAAATCCCAAATTTTTCTAGTTTCTAAGCTGTTAAATTTATGTTGAATCCTTGCAAGACTCTTCCAGTAAAATGTTCTGCAGACTGTAATTTAAAATGTGCCTCTTAAATTCTTTAAATCGTGATGTTGCCTTCCTCACAAACTGCCAGTAACAAATTGTTAGAATACACTCTCTTAATTCAAATACCTTTTCTTGGCTTTGCATACTTCGCTCCATTTCCTGCCCCAGCTAAATTTTTTGCTCTTGCAGATCCATCTCTTCATTGGCTTTTAAACTATTGATGATTATGCTTTTCCATTGTTTTCCACCAGAACTTGGTATTCTGTTCCTTTATACCTGTCCCCATCCTTCTCACTCTTCAATGCAATTTTACATCAAGGCGCCTTTACTCTACCTTCTCTCTCTGTGGGGCCAGTATCACTGCTGGAGAAGGTGAAGGGGTAAGGAGGTATAGCAACTTTCTAGAATCAGGTCCTGCATCTGTCACTAGATCTAGTTGTGTAACCTGTGACTCATTTTCATTTACTGTAAATTGGGTATAATAATCATTTTTTCCATCTGATTACAAGGATTATATTTAGTAACATATAGAAATTACTTTATAAATTGTAAAATACTATATTAGTCACCATTGTTATTCCAGTTTCTTATTATAAATCACATTTTTTAGAACCTGCTAATTGTTTTATGTATTATCGTCTTGCATCCCCTAAAATTAATTCTACATAGCTGAAGGGCAGAGACCACATATTATAATGTTTCATTATCCCCCAGCCATGTCTGGGGTTCTGAAGGGCACATAGAACAAACAATTCCTCATTTATTTAAATTTTGAGCAGGCTAGGTCTGTTGAGAGTCTTCTTTCTTCTTCTGCTTCATCCTTCTGAAATAATTTGAGATAAGTCTTTCTTTTACCATGGTTGTCAGTAATTAAGAATTCTTACAGAGTCTGACACTTCAAGGCTGAGTCTCTCTGGGCAACCAACGTGATGGAAAAGGACTTTCTAGAGAGCACGATATAGCAAGGCAGAGTCTTAACATTACGACAGGGTAGGATGGGTCAGGAAGTTTGATAGGGTTACTGTGCTGGATGGTGACCTTGGTAGAGGTGGAAGCTGAGGTTGGAAAGGTTGGCGAGGGCTAGATGCTGATGGGCTTATATCCATACCAGTGGGGAGATACTGAAGGATTTTAGCAGGTGATGTCAGATATCTAATGGGATCTATTAAGTAGGTTATTTTGGCATAGTAAATAGCAAATATGGCTTTCTCATGTAATAAGCTTTTTGTATGTAACATACATCTATTGTAATTTAGAAAATTAATATTCAGGATACAACAATGTTGTAAAACTTACCGGGATAATTCTATGATTATCTGTTATTGACAAAGTATATACTAATGTATAAGTTGAACTGTGATCAAGAATAGTACAGATGTGGAAATGGATGGGACCTTTTAGCAATTTCAGTTAGGATAGTTATTGGACAAAATAGCTATATTCTCATAATGTTATATTCTAGCCATCAGATTTCTACTTTGGATCTTGGGTTATCTCTTCTTTTCAAGTGGATGTTTTGTAGGTTCCTTTCTATACCATTTATTAATACTTGTAAATATTTTTACCAGTTATTTGTTCTCAATCTTCTCTGTTTACCCACTGTAAGACTGAGTAGTTAGTGAATTGAGCAAACCACAATATAAACTTTTTGCCAATATCTGCTTTTAAATCTTTGACTTAAATATTTCTTGCAAAACTGCTGCTTGCCTGTCTGTTTTAGATGATATTACAATGAAATGGAGTAACTTTCTCATTTTCCTTAATCGGCTGAGTTTAACTGACCATTTAGAAAAATAGTTTTCCCCAGTTTCAAAGAGCAATAAAATTCTTTATTCTTTTTTTCCCCTTTTGTGAAAAAATATGGAGTGGATAGCTTTGTGATAATTTCTCTGAAATAACAAAGGCAGTGCTTCTTTCTCACAACAATGACCTCTTTTGTTCAATGTGTATATTATGTAGATATTATTGAATATATACATTATATGAAATATATAGAAAGAATATGCAAAGAATATATTATAGGAAATGAATTAACTACATATATAGAATATATTATATATCCTGTGTATTATACCGACACCATCTGTTAAGAATATAGAAAAAGCATAGATAATATAAGTTCAGAATTTACACACTTCTTAACAGTCAAGTGGAATGATGAAAAAGATTAGGAAATGTGTTTTAAAACATTTCTTAGAAATATAAACAAAAAAACGCTGTTTGGCCCATGAGAATTGGAACTAACACTCTTGAATTTTATGGTAAAAATTATATTTATGTTCCTAAAAGTTTAAAGAATGCATTGAACACAAAATGTAACTGCATATTTAGAAAAAAATGTTCTCTTATCTCCTCTTTTATGCTATTGATTTGTGAACATTTCAGGGTTTTTTTTTTTTTTCATTTCTTTTTTTAAAGTAAATGGATTTTCTAGCTGGAAATACTTTTGTTGTTT
Organism: Dasypus novemcinctus; assembly: GCF_030445035.2. Taxonomy (NCBI): domain Eukaryota; kingdom Metazoa; phylum Chordata; class Mammalia; order Cingulata; family Dasypodidae; genus Dasypus; species Dasypus novemcinctus. Next base: position 65,790,799 of record NC_080684.1, read on the forward strand.
AAGTCTTAGTCTGGTGTAGAGTTTTCTTAACAGTGTTGTGTCTCTCAAGTGTTTTTGCTACAAAGACAACTTTCTATTTTAGAAAGTAGGGCTAGGATAGTCAGTGTTAGGTTTTATTTTGAGTTTTCTAAACTCCTGTTTCTTTTTGAGTTATCTTGGAAAAATGTTGTCTTTGCAATTTAAAATATTTTTTGACCTTAAATAACTTGATTGCTGATATAAAGTTTGTTATTCAGAGTAGCTGAAACTTTTCACAAGCTGAATATGAACAAAAGCAGGATTAAAACAAAACAAAACAAAACCAAAACTAGAAAGCAAATCAAAACAGGACAGGGGATTATGGCTGATGATCCGATCAAAGTTAATAGGGCTCAGATGTTTAAAATGCAGAAACTGTATCTGTCAAACTTGGCAAATAAAATTTCTGTCGTTATCTTGCAGTAATTTGAAGAAAGAATTTTTATTGCTAGGAGAATGGTAAAACTAACAGTCCTATAGTTCATCTTAAGAAAAGGGTTCGTTGTCACATTTGAATAGAGTATGTGTATGGAGTTTGCTCTTTATTTTAATTTTTTTAATGGAAAAAAATCAACAAGTTGGCAGTTGGTGGTAAGGTTTTCCTCTTTGTGGAGGAAATACTGGGTTGTTGTGGGAGAAAACCATTGCCCATCTTAACACAGATGCTAATTGTATTCTGTAATTCTTCTGGGTTGCCATTGTGATGTTCTTAGCTGCCTTTTGTTTGTTGTTTCTCAAGGACAGAAGTGATTACTAATTACGTATCATGCTGCACTGAAGAAGTGGGCCATTTGGTTTTCTTTTCTTTTCTCTCTTTCTTTTTCTTAGGAGAGGAGAGTGAAAGGAGGAGTGGAGGTTTTCGCGCTGCTGCTCATCCTGTACATGCCTGGGCCGCTTCTCTAATTTGCATGGGCACCTTGTGCATTGTCCTCTGGAGCTGTGGTAGCTTGACCTCCTCTCTAGTTTAGTGACCCTTGTCATCCTGCTGTTCATTCCTGGGGCCTGTTTAATGCTAATTAGGCCTTCAACCACTTGCTGTTTACAACTGTGTGCTTTAGAAAGCAGGGCCCTCTCCCAAGACCGCAGTGGTGGTCCTAAACTGAACTAGTAGGACTGAAGACCCCCACACACCATCCCCAGCAGAAAGCCTCAGCATTTTTATTAATTTAGAAATATGTGAAAACGTAAACTTTAAAAATTATGTTTTAACATAAAAAGGAAACAAAACAGGGAAGAACTGAATTTTTCTTCTGCATGCTTCTTAATGATGGATGGTCCTTATGAAATTATTCTTAACGCTAGGCTCCTAAAAAAAAAAAAAGATCTTCTCAGTATCCCCTCCTACCGAGAATATTGGATAAAGGTATGATGGGAGTGCTGAAAAAAGAGATGGTAGTTTCAGTGGCTCCAAGTTTAGGAAATATTTACGTTATGGTATCCACTGGTTGATTAAACTGATTGAATAAAAGGCAAAAATTCTGTTGATTCCATGCTTGATGTGTGTCTGATCTTGGTAAATTTAGGTCCCAGAATTTATTACAGGCTTTATTTAATAGGCATTTTGTCTGCATTTCAGCTGAGAGTCCTGCAGGCCAGCCCTCCTGGTGCTTGGCTAATGGAAGGATCAGGAATGCGTTACAGAGCTCTTTGACCAACATTGCCTGCCTTCTGTCTTTCTAATCTTATGGCAGTGTGAAAGGAAGCCAGTGCAAGTCAGAGCCTTCACCTAGATCACTTTGGAGAGATGGTTATAAAGCTGCATTTTGAAATACAACATTTGAGATTAGTGTTTGACTTAGTAGTTGCTGAACCACACTTTCTCTGAAAGGAAGGCAATGCAAAGAAATCTGTCCCATGGACACTGATATTCTCCCCCCTTCCTGGATTACATACAATATGGTTGGCTGTTTACAACATTAGGATCCATACTCATATAATGACACAATATCTTTGGGTTACTTCTGAGCAGCCTTTTTATTCCTAATTTTGAAGATGTGGCATATTTACTGCAATGAAATTAGTGAAAATTATTGAATGTTCCTTTTTGCACATAAAAAGTATGTTGGGTTTATGCGGGGAAATGCTTTCATTTAGTCTTTCATGGGTATAATAAATCTAATGTTGACAGGCTACTTGGCTTGATGACTTGTTTGTGCAGCTTCTTTTACAATGGAAGTAGGATAAATTAGAATTTTTGATTAGAATGCTTCAATTAAGGGCAAATGAGCTCAGATGCTAAATGGATTTGAATAGCTTCCTCTATTTCTGAAATTATTAGGTATTAAAAGGCTAGAATGACAGGTCATTTAAATAGAAGTCTTTATTTAGACCAATTCATGGCATTGAAGATACGTTTACTTTCTTGTCGTTTGGACGGTTTTCAGCTTTAAATATGTACGGTTTGTAGCCCTTTCTACAAAAATTTATGTGTACGAGTGTGTATAATAAAGAGAAGACTGAGTGGCTCTAAGGCCCCCCCCCTTTTTTAAAGATTTATTTATTTTTTTAATTTATTTTGACCCCCCCTACCCCAGTTGTCTGTTCTCTGTGTCCATTTGCTGTATGTTCTTCTATGACCGCGTCTATCCTCATCAGGGGCACCGGGAATCTGTGTTTCTTTTTGTTGCATCATCTTGTTGTGTCAGTTCTCCATGTGTGTAGTGCCATTCTTGGGCAGGCTGAACTTTCTTTCACACTGGGCGGCTCTCCTTACGGGGCGCACTCCTTGCGCATGGGACTCCCCTGTGCGGGGGATACCCCTGCATGGCAGGGCACTCCTTGCGCGCATCAGCACTGTGCATGGGCCAGCTCCACATGGGTCAAGGAGGCCTGGGGTTTGAACCGTGGACCTCCCATGTGGTAGGCAGGGCCCTATCCATTGGGCCAAGTCTACGTCCGCCCTATGCATTGGGCCAAGTCCGCTTCCCCTAAGGGCCCCTTAAAGAATTACCGTTCCTCCTTGTCCCGTCAGCTCTCTCCTTAACTATAAATAAGAAGGTGGTAGATTGAGGCAGGCCCTTTCTTTCTTTGACATTGATCAGTTACTAGTATATATTTAGCCTAATTTGGAGACTGTCCCACCTTTATAATTCTGATTGTGGATTTTGTCACTGATTTGTCTTGCTACTTAAATTCACAGTTTTCTAAGTGGTACACAAACAACACTTAGGATTTAACCTGGGATTTTATCTTGGTCTAAAAAAAAGTTACGTGGTCTTGGGAATCTGGGGGAAATATTTGGGCTTGCTACCAAATTGTCGTTTTCAGGAAGGGTATATCAACTTGGGAGGAAGGATCGTCAAGGGGGGGCAGTGAGTTTTGTCTCAGGAGTACAAGCCTCTGCAATCAATGAAGCAAACAACAGGGGGACAAGGGTGCAGGCTGTGGATGGGGGACCGAAGCAGCAGTCAACCTCAGATGATTGCCTCTGAGTCTTGGTTCCTGAATTGTTAAAAACTGGGATTCTACTCCCACTTCACCTGCTATGTCACAAGGCTGTGATGAAAATAAGATTTGGGGGATCTACAAGGATGATGTGAATTCTGATTACAACTATATTTGCTATGAATTACTCTTGGCATACACAAACGTGGGATAGACCCGATTTTAGGCTGGGGTAGTTAATCTTTTTTTTTTTTTGCCAGCTAACTCTATCACTCTGAAAAGTTTGAGGATACAGCTACAATAAATATGCAAGAATATATTATATTACTTATACTGTAATAATATATTTTATATATTATAAGCCTACACAAATGGCAACAAAAGGGTGAGATTAAAATACAAATAGAATCTAAGTATCTTAAAAATATATATATATATATATATTTAGAGAAAGATACAAATAGAAGCTCCAACATGTTTATCCCATGTCCCAGTTGTGCCATGTCTCCTTTTGGGTGTGGAAACCACCTTTAAAGGTCAAGATGGGCCATGTCCTAGAAGAACCTGCAAATTGAAAAGGTGAAATTGGTATAGGAGTTGACGCAGTATGTTATGGTTGAGTAAATTCCCAGGTCAGGGATTCTTAACGTTTTTTGTTCCATGGACCTTTTGCTAGTCAGGTGAAAACCACATACCCCTTACTAAGTCTACACTATATTGCGTAATGTTTAATAAATATATCACACCTGTACCAACATGTCCCCCAAGAATAATGTTTTCTTAAAAATTTCAATTCAAGCTCATGGGCCCCTTGTTAAGAACCCCTGCCCTAGATGGAGTTAGGTCTCATGAAATTTCTCTCCTCCCATGGCCTGATAAAATTACTGTTTCCTCCTTCCCTGTTCATGATATGAGTCCGTGCTATGGTTTCCTGCTTTGCTTCCCATGTCTAGGTTGAAATTGTGGACATTAAATGGAAGTAACCCTCACTCACCATAGGGACGCCTCACTTCTTTCCTCTCTCCAGCTGAAGGTAAAGGCTGACTTCCTTTTAACTTCCATTTGAAAGTTCAAAGATGATTAGGAAATTTGGGGTTAGTGTTTTGTCAGTGTAATTCCATGCTTCCTTTTTTGGTTTTGGATTTTAATTTTCCCAGGATATATTTAGCTGGAGTTAAAATAGCATATTAATTTGCTTAATGGAGAACATGGCTTTGCTACAGAATTTTGCCCTGGAGCTTTCCACATGTCATTGATTTTTCTTCCTCATGTGTATTTTTATTCCAGCTACTTTAGATTTTTCCGAAAGTAGCCTGGTTAATAATTTTTTATGTCCTGTTTCAACTTTTGTTTGGGAATAAGAATTAATAATTAAAGGTAATCGTTACCTAGCATAGAAAGAAGATTTGCTATACCTGTGTTGTGGTTTTTGATTCTTTTAAGGATAGATTGATATCAGATTCTTCTTGCTTCATTTCAGTGAAGAACTTAGTTTTACTTTGAAGGATCTGTTCAGTGCCTGAAGCTGTTTGAAAAAATCTCTTTGAGTACTAAAACATTTAGACTGGACAAGCTTAGTAAGGAAACTCCGTTTTGCTTTGATTTAGTCATATTTCGGAAATGCTACCAGAAAAAGAATTTCCTTATCTTGTGCTTGATTCAGAGCACTCTTATTTTTTCTCATAGTATCAGCTATTTTAATTTTAATCCAGAGCAAACAAAAAGCACAAACAACATGTACAAAAAACAGAGCATGTTCTTCCTGCACTGAGACTTTTTAAACTTTTCTTTGTAGTACATGAATATTACTTGGCTTAATGACTAGCCGGGTGTAAAGTTGTTTGTTTTCAAACATGGAAATATATTTTGCAAAAAAGAATGTTTGGTGGGGAGCGGGTTATATGGGAACCTCTTATGTTTTTTTTTTTTTTTTTATGTTTTTTAATGTAACGTTCCTTGTGATCTATTAATTTTTAAAAAAACTGTTTGGCTGAAAATTTGTCTTTTTGTTTTTCACAGGGCTGAATTATATGAAAAAAAAAAAGTGTGCACACACAGGAATCTTTCAGTATATTTGTATTACCGCTATTTTTACTTTATTTACATCCCATGCTTAAGAAAATCTGTTCAGATTGCCCTTATCACTATACATTTCTTACATGATTTGTCCACGCATGGAAATTTCAAAACTATCAAATTTTTCAATAAGTTAAAAACTGTAGAAAATGTATTATTTGCTTGATGGATAGAATTGCCATAGGGATTGTTTCTTCTTTCCCTCCTCCTACCCACTTTACTCTTTCAGAGGGAGGGAATTTGATGTTCAGATACAGAATTTAGGTTTTTATAGAAGATAAACTTGTGGTTTTTACATATTACTTATGTATTATATATGCGTGTATATACCTATATATCTATATCTTAGATATATCTTTATCTTATCTATATGTCTATTCATATATCTGACTATCTATTGCTTGGTTGCAAAATTTAATCATACTTTACGAGACATTGCAACAGCCAAAAGCATGGTTTATTAGACATTCATTCTAAAATCCCAAATGTCCTAAAGATAATGATATTGAAGATAAAAATAACAGTCTGTGACAATCAAGCCTGATTTGCAGGCCTAAAGCTAACTGCCCTTTGTTACTTTAGGATTCTCTAGTCCTTATGATTCTAGAGACCAGGACTCAGAACTGAGTGCTGACCAACAGAGGTTATGGTTTATTTCTGTAGATATTTGCTACATATCTGACAGGTAGGAAGGTACTAGTTGGGAGTTTGTCTCCATCTGAATTTTTAAGAAATATTGAAATTCTGAGTGAGTCAAGATGACTTTTTCCATAATAAACTTTATTTTTAAAGACGTTTTAGGTCACAGAAAAATTACATCGAAACTATAAGGATTCCCATATATCCCACTCCCTCCCCCTCTCACATTTCCCCTATTAATAACATCTTACATTAGTGTGGTACATTTGTTACAACAGATGAACAAACATTGAAGCATTGCCACTCATCAAGGTTTATAGTTTACATAATGCTTTATACTTTGCACTGTCCAATTTTATAAGTTTTGACAAAATATATAATGGTCTGTATTCATCATTGCATTGTCATGCAGAACAATTCCAGTGCCCTAAATATGCCCTATGTAACACCTCTTCTTCCTTCCCCCTCCCCTCAGAACCTCTGGTAACCACTGCCTTTATATCAATATTACAAGTTCTTCCATTACTAGTAACAATAATGATGTCCACTTTGGTCCTTGGTTCCATTCTCCTCTTATGTTTATTCATTCCTCAGTCTTGAGGATTTTGGGATGGTGATACCAGCTCTGCTTTAGATTAAGAGGGGGTTTAGATCTTATGGGGCAGATGGAAGGAACAGAAGTTTTGCTTGCATTTGTAGAAACTGTCTGCTTTTTATTGTGCCTTCTCTGAGTTTTAGATTTCCTCCCAAGTTCTAGTCACTGCAGCTACTCTTGTCCTTAAGTTTTTTTTTTTTTTTTTTTTTGTCGTAGAACAATATAGAAATTTAATCTTATTATCTGATTCCAGGGAAGAAATAGATCAGATGATCCAATATGTATCTATCTGCATGTGTGCAAAATGTTAGAAAAAGTACAAAGAAATATTTTACCTTCTAGTGCCCTTCCTCAAGAGAATTACAGTCTAATTGAGGAATAATAATATAAGTACCTAGAAAGGTAAATAATTATCCCCCCTCACACATATACATTTAAATAACAATATAAGGGAATAAAGATAATTTGTCTTGGCTTTCACAAGTTAGAAGTGGGGACTATTTTGTTGCAATCATTTTAGTCATGTTGACACAAAGGTAAGTGATACAGAATTTCAATTTGTACTTTGAAAATTATTTTTACCATTTAATATTTTTGATAAGGAAATGGAACTAGTTAATTTTCTGGGGTGGAAAAGAGCATCATTATTTTGGGGTAAAGCTATTGAGATGGTGTTTAAATATTTACTTTACAGAATCATTTCCTAGGAATTCCTTGATTAGACTATTGCTTGATACATCTTTTTCCTTTGTCTCTAGTAGTGATTGGGATTCTGGGCTTGGTATCATTGAGGAAAGTCTCAAAACCCTTACAACTCCTCATGAGAGATTTCTCTCAGTCTCCAGTTGAGTACTTCGGAGTGGGAACACCTTATTCACCTCCATGAGTTCTTGTTGTGGGTGTTTTTATCTTTTCTAAGAACATTTTTACTCTGTTACCCTGTAGTTGATTTATGTATATAATATTTTGGAAGGAATTTCTCACATGTACCTATTTCCCCTTTACTAGCTGGAGAAAATGAAAAGTGCTTATTTTGTTTTATTTGTCTTCCTCATGCCTATGTAACAGTGCAATTTGTGGTCTGCCCTAACATTGCTGTGTGTGTTCGTCAGGCTATTTCTTTTTAAGAAATGTTATGTTTTGGTTGGGAGATGGAATTGCACAATTTAATTATCATTCCCAATGGAAACTGGTAAAAATCTTTCCATACTTATATTTTCACTATCTACCAAGCTAAGCAATTTTTGACACTTTTTTATTTTGATGTCTTCTTCCACCCTCCCAAGTTAATTTTGTATGATGTAAGTAGAATGAGATTCCTAAGAGTTTTATTTTTGAAATGGTATTAGACTTATTGCTGGAACTGAATTTCCATTTTACATGTAATAGCTTGTTTAGTGTTTTAACTGTTACTGAATGGATACCATTAAGGAATTGTTTATAATGATGTTTAGATTTTTGTTCTTAAAGGGCTCGAATAATACAGAACCCATCTAAATGTAAATGAATTTACATTTTCCCCTGTAGTGTTACTGTTTTGTTAAACTTTCTCAGATTGTTGCTTAGATTTCCCTGTTAGTAATGTCCTTAATAACTTATAGTGATCTTTGCCTTTATCTGTTTTATCATATTAGCATACATTTTTGTAATTCTGTCATTCTCAGAGCTGATTAAAAACAGATATTGGAAGTTAAGTGCCCTTAGACCAGCTGTGAGCTAAACTTTTTCTTTCCTTACTCCATCCTGATAATGTGTGTCCTACATTAAGGAAGTAATACGTAGTTTCCAAAAATTTTGGTGTGAGATGGAATTAAACTTTCCTGTGCCTCAGCAATGTTTGTATGAATTCATTGCAAAAAGTCTGTCATAGGTTTCCTTAAAAAACAAAAACAACAAAAGACAGCTCTACGATTTATTTTAAATATGACTTGATAGAAACATCCTATTATTCTGTACCATGTTGGAAACATCTTCTGGCTAAAGTGCTTTTTATTTTGGTGAAAAGTTTAATATAGCAGTATTATTTGAACACAGAATCGATGTTTTAGTGCTTTTTATTACTCTTTTTATAGATGTTTGGGGTGAAGGAAATAAATATTTTCTCACAAACTCAAATGATATTCAAAATTCTTACATTGTTGCAGCTCTCTGTAACTACTAACAAAAAAGAGGTTAGATGGTACGAATTTGTGGAGGACTCAGTTCTGATTGCATGATTTATTTTTTTAAAGAACTGTGCCTCGTAACCTAGGAACAGCAGTAAGGTGCACTGCGGGGTGGCTTGCATGGGGAATTGGCAACGCTGGGATTGTAAGTATGGCTCCTCTCCTGTGTACTCCCTTACCCCTCCCAGTGTTAGTTCACCCTTCTCCAGTGCTGCTTTGTATTTTGCATGGACCTTCACTCTTTTAATAATTTGTTTATTTGCAATCTTTTCCATATGATGAGATAAAAATTGCTAGCTTAGCTTGCTCACCTTTTCTCTCTCACGGCCTTCCCAAGCCCTTTCCGTGTTCAAGATCTAATGTCCCTATCTTTTCCAGCTGGCACTTCGGCATGTCTGGAGAATGTATGCCGTAATTATATAAGTAACATCTCACTGCCCTCACCACAGGCACTTAACTGAATGTTGGGATCTCGGCCTATTTGTGTCTCTTCTTTCCAGAGTTCTGGCCTTCTAAAGCCCTGCAGCTCTCTACTCCCTTCCTAGTAGTTCTGAATTGACTTTTAAAGAAACTGGTTACATCCTTACATCTGTCCTCAAATGTTCCTAACTTAGTGATTCTCCTTTCAGGTGATAAAATGTTTCCTTTTGCCAAAAAAATCTCCAAATTTATATCTTTTGTCTATTTGAAACCAGCTACTGGGTGATCAAAGTTAAATGGGTTTTCTAATTTTATGAATGGTGGATGTAGGAGGAAGACCCTTGGGGAGCAATTGGAATCCTCTAAGACAGTGTCAGGGAATAAGGAGAATTGTAATCTGTGGGTTATTTTGTGCTTATGTAGAATTCTAGAAGCTGTCAACAAGGAGGGAAGAACAAAAAGATTTAAGTATAATTTAGTTTCCTTGGCTGCTCAAGCAAATACATGCAAATGGAATTTAAGGGCTCATGGTTTTGAGGCTGGGAATAAGTCCAAACCAAGGCACCATCAAGGTGATGCTTTCTCCTTGAAGACTCAGTTCTGGGCTGGCTGCTGGCGATCTTTGGCTTGGGGCTCCTCCATCACATGGCAGCGTACATGGCGGTGTCTCTGTATTCCTCTGGGTTCCTTTAAATTTCAGCTTCATACTTTCCATCGTTTTCTCTGTCTGAATTTCAATCTGCTTATAAAAGACTTGAGTACTAGGATTAAGACCCATCCTGATTGAGTTGGGCCACACCTGAACTTATTTAACTTAAAATCAGTTCAGTGCCTATGGTGAGGGCACAGGCATCAAAAGGTCCTACTTACAGTGGGTTCCCACCCACAGGAATGGATAAAGTTTAAGAACAGGTCTTTCTGTAGTACATACAGCCCCAAAGCACCAAATAATGGTCCAGAAACATTTGAAATATAAAATAGACACATGGACTCTATAAATAAATATTACTCTGATGAAATGAATAACAGTGAAGAGATTCTGTTTTTTTCATCTAGTGTGAATGATGTTAACTTGAAATGCCATCTCTGATTTAAAATTATGAAGAACTATTGACTGAGCCAGGGTCTCTACTGGGATATGCAAACAATTCTGGCTTTTGATCACTTCTGGAGAAACAGTGGCAGTAAATGCAGCGAGGAAATGTAAGGAAATGTGTGCTGTTAATAATACCATAGAAAGAATTCTGACTGATAGCATTTGAGTCACCTTCCCTCCTTTGCATGGAACCTCGAGTCTATTGTAAGACCATGATTGAAATACACAAAATAAGTGTGTGATACATTATGCGTTCAATGTGCTTTCTCTTTTCTATCATATTTGGTCTTCACATATAACCTTTGAGACAGGCAAGAATTATGAATAATATCCCCCATTTTACAGAGGAGGAAACGTCTCAGGAAAGATGAGTAACCTACCCAAGGCTATGATGTGAGAAACAAAGGCCTGTGCTTTTCCATGCTGAGCCCGGATATTGGGCAGGGTTTCCATTGTCGCCAGAGTAAGGGATGTGTAGGACTGTGAGTCTTGGTTGCTGGCTATGGTTTAATGTCCATTGTCTGAGAGATTTCAAAGATTTGAAACTTTTCAAAAGGCAATATTTTGTTTTCCTTGGGTTAGGAACTGTCATAGCATTTTCTTTTTCTTTTTTGTGAGTTCCTTTTAAAAGAAGAGAATGCTGGCTTTGCTGGAGAGGAGTGGATTGTTGGATAAGAATGTTTGAAAAGGTTGCTTCTCTTCTTTCCCTCCTGACCTTTCTCCCTTCTTTCCTAGTATATTTGAAACATAACGTAGTAATTGTGGGGTGCTCTAGCTCCACTTAACCTCTGATTAGGAGAGATGGTTAAATGAATGCATCCATGTCACTTGAATGACACTGGGGTGAGCATCAGTTCTGAGCTTCTGTATTTTAGGGGAGCAGGTACTCCTCTCTGAAGGTACTCTGTAAATCTAACCCAATAAACAAATCTTCTTCTTTACATTTTGTTTCTGCCCTGGGGACAGAAGCTTATTCAAGAATATATGCTTAATAATTCAATTTTAGATTTAGCCACAGTCAGTGACAGAAGCTAAGACATTCAGCTTTTCTGATTAGAAAGCCCTTTATAGGATTGAGCAGGAGGTGACATGTGCCTAGAGTCTTGAGAGAAGCCCATAACCCTGGAAATTGTATCTTGCAATGGGATTATTAAATCCCTCACCTTCAGAAATTGGTGTTTATCAGGACAAAAAGCTTTTGTACCACTTCTCCTCTGATACAGAGCACCGCTCCCACTGTGACTGATTCTTATTTTTCATATGTGGTACCCATCTTAAAACATTCACTCTGTAATTTATGCAAGAAAACTTGCCTCATCATTGACTATTCGTTCTACATAACTTCCTTTCTAATTAGTTGCTAACTAGTCAATCCAGTAAAACGTCTGTTCTCATACTGCATAATTCTAATTATTAAGATTTTTAACTTTCAAAGTTGCTAGGGTGTTTTTTTAAATGAGAGAGCTATGGATGGTGATGTCTTATCACTGAACTCTATTGCTATAACTATAACTCTGGTTCATATTGTTACTGTATTTTACTTTGGCCATTGCAGAAACCTTTTCTCTGGTCTCTGCTACCTGTCTTAAATAATTTGTTCATTTGTTCATTTGTTTATATAAAATCATGTTGTTCTCCTGCTTAAAAATCATCAGACCATCATTATCAATCCTCTATAGGAACTTGTTAGAAATGCTGATTCTTAAACCCCACCATAGAGCCAGTTAATTCAGAAGCCTGTGTTTTACGAAGCCTTCCAGGTGATTGTGAAGCACTTTACAGTTTCCTAACTCCTGCTGTAGGTAATGGGATAAAGTTCACACTCCTTAGCAGGGAGGGAAGGCCTCTGACAGGGTAATGCCCCAAAGTGAACTGCTCTGAACTTTTCATCAGCCCCCCTTTCCCCAACTGGTCACCATTCTAGACTTCTCATCATTTTCAGAACTTGACATGTACTTCCATGTCCTATACTTTGTAAAACTGTTCAGACTCAACCAGGAGTGTCCTTTATTTCTCTCCTTCTTGGTGAATTCCCACAGTTGCAGGAGGCAGCAGGGTTTTGTGGAAAGAGCATAACAGGTTTGGATTAAAATCTGTCTACTTTCACTGACTATATGTACATCCACAGGTGAATTATTTGATTTTTCTCTTGGCTTTTCTTATTGAAAAATGGGGATAATAATGCATTACCATCATTGTAAAGACTGAATAAAATGCTCTTTATAAAGCATCTATCATATATTCTGTCAGAGTTCAAAATTACTTTTTAGTAATTCAACCATTTTAAAGTGTACAGTTCAGTGGTGTTTAGTATTTACACAATGTTGTGCAACCATCACTTCTATCTCAATACAAAATATCTTCATCACCCTTAAAGGATACCCCATACCCATTAAGCAGTCACTCTCCATCCCCCTTCCTCCCTCAATATTACTTTTACATGTTAATTTCACATGAGAAAATTTTTTTAAAGATTTATTTTTCCCCTCCCCTCCCCACCCCCACCATGCTGTTTTTGCTACCTATGTCCATTTACTGTGTGATCTTCTGTATCTATTTCTCTTTTTGTCTTCTCTTTTAATTTTTTCTCCTCTAATATTCACCAGGATTTGATCCTGGGGAACTTTGATGTGGAGAGAGGCTCCCTGTCAGCTGTGGCCCCTCAGTTCCTGGTTTCTGCTGCACTTCACCTTGACTCTGCCCTTCATCTCTCTTTTGTTGTGTGATTCACTTGCTCAGGCACTCTCCTCACTGTGTGGGCACTTGCATGGGCACTCAGCTCACCGTATGGGCACTCATGTGAGCACTTGGCTCACCATGCAGGCACTCTTCTTCTTCTTTTTCACCAGGAGACCCCAGGGATCGAACCCGGGTCCTCCCATAGGTGGAAGCCTTATCACTTGAGCCACATCCGCTTTCCCACCTGAGAAATTGATAAGAGAGAAGCTTTGTGTATTCTCTTTGGCTTTTTTAAAGATACAGAACGCATATCACATTGTATACATTCAAATGTATGTTTTAATTATGGTACATGAAAATGTACTGAATATCTAAATAGGCCAGAAAACAAGTTCAGTTTTTGGCAAATGAAATTAACATATGCTGTATAGGCATTATATTTCCTTTATAATTTCCTGATGTGTTCTAGATCTTTTTTGATCGAATGAATACACACATACATACACAACCATTACACTGTTTAACTATACAACAGAAGTATGGTTAATTATTCTGAATAGCGATACAAGTGATACTTTTCTTGGTAGGTTTCCTTGTTTTTACGTTCTGAATCTTGGGTTCTTAAAACCTCAAAATAATATTTAAGATTTGTAAAGAGCTTTGTATTTAATATGGTGATTTCATTTATATGCCTTATTTAATGTCTGTTCCAGCGTAAGAAGACAATGGAAACATTTTTTAAATGAAAACACATCTTTAGTTCTAACTTTAGGCAAAGATTTCCTTTGAAAAAAAGTTTTAAAAAGTGTGATTTAATGTTAATTTTTGTTTTATGTTGAATTGGGTTTTCTAATGAGTTGGCACAAATACAATTTATCCGTAATATTTTATATGCAGAAGAACATGCTTTCATTCCAAATTACTAAATTAGTGCTTCTATCTCAGGTGACGATTTAGCTTTAAAAGTATTAGTTGTAGTAAGAAATTAACAGTATAAGATTTGGAGAACTTTTAAATGTGTCCTTCTTGTGCCAGTTAGAAATGACTTCAGGAGTTAGTATTATGGTGTGGGGCAGGAAAGAGTTTTTCCGAGTTGGAACACTGGAGCTCATTAGCATCTTTCAAACCTTAATGCTCTTTTGTTTCAGATGGATTTACTACACTCTCTCTCTCCCCAACTCAGTGCAGGCTGTGAAGGCTCAGCTGGAACAAACAAAAGAGATACATAACCCCTGAACCAATTAGCATAGCTTACAATGCTCTTAATAGGCCTATCTACTCTATATGAGATTTGGTAAAATAACCTAACTTTTATGCTCTAGGACATTTTTTCAACGTCAACTGCTTTGCACCCACGATGTAAACCTCACATATTTGATTTCCAGCTTTCTCTTGGGAAACCTTCTTTATGATTTGATGGCTGTGGTCGCTCCCTTGTGGCTCTTCACTCATTTGCACAGGGTCTGTTGATGTCTGAGAAGAGGACACATGTGACTTGGTCCTGGGGCGGTTCATTGGCCTCAGTGGCTGGTCCGAGGGCAATTTGTTCAGTTAGTGCTACTCCTGGGGTGCTCTTTCTTCTTAACTCCTCTTCTTAGCCTTTGTCCTCTCTCTTTTTTACTGCTTGTCATTGAAATTTGGTTTGCCGTACACATTTCACCTTCCCCTACATCTACCCACTTATACAGAAGAAGGATTTGTGTTGGGGAAAAAATTGAGGTATGTTGTTAGTGACATTAAAAAAATGGACTCCACAAACAAGGGGAAGCCTGTCCATCTTGTGAATGTTGCTGTTTTACATTTTATGTAAAAGTACCTTATGATTTTCTTTTGTGTTATGTCACAAAAGAGGTATTCCTTTTACTGCCTTTTCAAAAGTCTTCTATTTTAAACGAACTAAAATGACACTTCCCTCAATAACGTTAAAATGTGATATTACAATTTGAGAAGTTTAACCCTCTCTTGAGTGTATAATTGTAAGGAGATTGGAGTTTGAAGTCAGGAAGGCTTACTTTAGCTGTTGACTGTCTCTGAGCATGTTCTTTTTTTTTAAAAAAATGACCCAGTAAAGAGTATGATAATCATTATCCTGTAATTTTTTTTTTTTAAGATTTATTTTTTTTTTATTTTTTGCCCTCCCCTCCTCCCACCCTGCTGCTTTTGTTGTCTGTGTTGTCTTCTTATTTTCTTTCCTCTAGGATTCCCTGGGATTTGATCCTGGAGAACTCTGATAGGGAGAGAGGTTCCCTGTCAATTGCACCATCTCAGTTCCTGGTCTCTGCTGTGCTTCACCTTGCTACTCTCTTGCACCTCTCTCCTTGTTTCTCTCTCAATGCGTCATCATCTTGCTGCGTGACTGGCTTTCACGGGGCACTGGCGCACCATGAGGGGATTTTCACAGGCACTGGCTTGCTGCATGGGCACACATTCTCTTCTTTTTCACCAGGAGTCCCCAGGGATTGAACCCAGGTCCTCCCATATGGTAGGCAGAAGCTCTGTCAATTGAGCCACATCTCCTTCCCTCTGAGCATGTTCTTAACTACTCTCTTTCAGTTTCTCCATCAGCAGAGAAAAAGACAATAATCGGGGGGAGGGGGGTTTGTGAATAATTGTATAAAGTTATAATAATGGTGTGCTATGCAGTAGACACTCGGGATGATGTAATGATGATAGATATCTTTGGGAAAAATAGTAGAAAAGGAGCCTAGGATTGTAAGAAATGTAATGCAACATGAAATAGTTTGTTTAATGAATATCTGGAACCAGAAGTAGTTGAGAAAATTATATGGTAAGAGGCAGCCTGTTCATTCCATAAATTGTGTCTACTCTAGAAAACTCTTGCTCATGTCTTGTCGTGGTCCCATATTCAGCCTAGTATTTGTATCTGAGGGATAGAGGTCAGGTTGCCTTAAATGAATGTTGCTTTTAATAGGGTTACAGATGGGGAGTATGATTAAATGATTTTCCTAACTTTCCTTTCTTATAGATTTGGATTTATGTATTATCAGTGGTTTGGGTCTTATAGAGGTAATAAGATGTGTTCAAATACCAGAATGCCAGAGGTTTTCTGAATACCAGAAACCTAAACAGTGCCATCCACTTAGAAAGCACACGATGTGTGTATCTGGGATAAGGAAGAAAGGCTTCCTTCAGTTAGATTTTAATAAGATAGGGGGGTGGAGGTTGTTGGGAGGAAAGGGTGTTTTTATAGCCAAGATGACCTGGCCAGATTCTTGGCAGCCCTGTATATCAATGAAGGCATTGAAAACTGTAGGAGAAAAGAAGAAGGAAAAAAAAAAAAAAAAAAAGCTGGTTACTAAGGTATCTTGAAACAAGGCTGAAGAATGATTTTATTTTCTGTAAAAAAAAAAAAATGGGTTTCATAATAGGGTGATTCACCAGCTGAAGTCTCTGGTGGTAAATTGAACTCTTTGGCTTCTGTTTTTACTAGTGAAAAAGTTCCAGGAAAAGTTTGTAACTTTTACTCTAACGTACATAATGACTGATGATTTCAGATTCTTCACATATATTTAATTTAATCAACACCCTCCTTTATATTCTGGTGAAATAATTAGCCAGTCTATTTCAGCAGTTTAATTTTACTTGTTAGTCTAAAAACAGCTTTGTTAGCATGGTTAGTTTAGGAAAAAATATGTCCTGTATAGCATATATTTAATAAGTTTTACTAGGTGAAATATTTATTAAATTTGTGTCTTCCTGAAATTAGACATAGTTCTATATATCCTTAAAATAGTATTTTAAGAAGAAATATTTGTGATTTGTATAACTATAGAATAGTAGACTTTCAAAAGTAGAAGGTAGGGAATTTTAAAAGAGTAGTATACATTTAGCTGATAAGACGAACTACTTAATTTTATGAGGAAGATGTGAGAAGAAATCCTCTGAGTTTAACTTTTAAGTATATATTGGCCTCATAATTTAGCTTTCATTTTTCATCTTTAATAGAACTGTGTTAATACGGTATATGTGAATAATGTAGTATTTTTTTTTTTTTTTTTAACCTGGCCATTTCATGAGTTGTAGCCAAGGGGAAGGGAAGTGCATGGATAACTGAATCTCAGAATCTTCCCAGGCCATTTCATGTCCTGGGTAATCGTTGTGTTCCCTTCATATGACACAGTGGCATAATGAAATTAGGCAACCCTGGGTTTAATGTCGCCCTATTAACTTGGGGACATGACTCACTTCTGAAAGCCTCAGCACTGTTATATGTTAAATACCCAGCGTGGTACTTGGTACAAGTAAATTATTGAAGGAAAAAAAAAAACTTTCTTGTACAATGTTTTGCAACTAGTGGGTGCTTAATATATGGATGTAAGCTGAATGTACTGCCACACACCCTTAACACAGCTATTAATAAATACCTATATTAACCAAAAGATGCATTCCACCTGATTGTCAGAGACTTTGTTACCCAGGGTTAGAAAAGCAGTTTTACTGGCATGGATGATCCTGCCTTTGTGGTCTTCTGTCCTTAGGCGTTCTTTGGCTAATCTCGGGATGATTCTTACACCCACTGATTCTGAGGCTGCATCCCAGAATGTCCAAGTAGCTAAAGCCATGCCAAGCCCAGAAGGGCCACCCTGCATCAGACACAGCGTTTCCTTCAGAGGCCTTAGCCGAGGTTGTGTGTATTCTCCTCAGCAGCCACGCTGGCTAAACCTGGTAGGGGATGTAGAAACTTCTGCCAAGCCCCCCTTTTCTCAGGCCAGTTCTACTAAGAGTCAGAGTGCCCTACAGACCAAGAGCACATGATCTTGAGAGTCTGGTGGGTCTGTGAGTCTGGGTTTTGCAACTTGCTGGCTAATAGGTCTAACTTTGGGCAGGTTTCACAACTCCAAGCCTCAATTTCCTCACCTGTAAAATGGGGATTCTCAGAGTTCTTACCTCAAATTTTTGGGAAATCGCAGTGAAATTATCATATGACTATATGTATGAAGCTCAGTGTAAAGTTAGCTATAATAAAAACTATTATTATGACTAGCTTTGTCTCTGTAATTTAAAGCTAATATGCTGGCTCATGCTGTCATTTGTATTAATGGGATCTGCAGTCATAGGTTGCATTTGCATTTCAAGTACAAGCTGTTTACATTACACTGTTTATATTGTTCATAGCATCCTTTTCTTCCCTGCCTTGCTTTCTACAACCCTGGTCTGCCATTTCAAGAGCATTATGGGTGTTCTACAAGTGATTTTGGAGTTTTTATTTGTACTGTTGGAAAATGATTTGATGAAATATTATTTCCCATATAGCCTAGGTGCTCCAGTGAGTTAATATGTTGCCTAATTATAATCTTAATATTGTGTCCTCTCAGTCATTGTTTCATTCATAAAGGCAATTATTGTACTTCTGTAGTTCAGACCCTCACTTTTTTGTACTTTAGAGAAATAGGCCTCCTAGTTGTTAAAGTGAATAGACTGACTTGAATTTTTTGTAGAATTTACCATGTGCAACAGCGCTGTATCCAGATAGGTGATGTTTTAGGAAGCATGAACCGTTTTCCTCAAGTGTCATGATATATATTGGTTGCTGCATGAAGTAAGGTCTAGGCAGACAAAAAAATAAAAGTCATGTCAAAAGCAGATGTAAAGACTTAACTTAGTATCTCTGATTATTTTCTATATTGTGTGAATTATACAATTAATAAGTCCCTGAGACAGGAGACTCTAGTTCATCAGGTTTTGAACTATCGGGTGTTGGCTTGCTGGCTTATTCATGTATTTGGTGCATGCTTTTGAAGGGATTTCTCTAGAAAGAACCAGGACAATATTAAGTCATTTTAGGTTCATGTGGGAAGATTGGAATATGTAATTTATGTAAAATGCTGTAAGCTTATAATTCCCAGGTACCATGAATGTCTCTAAATTTTGTTTGCAGAGCAGTTGTTTTTACATAACTGTTCTAATTTTTATTTTAAAAGATTTAAAGACTTGCTATTTACAGAAATTGTGACTAATGAACAGCCAAAGGTAAAAGAAAATGTACATCTGAAACAAATCCAAGCAAGGATGACATTTGCAGGAGAAATTTCTCTTTCAGACACAGTGATCTCTTCTGGGTATACTTAGAAAAGCTCATTGCATTTGTAACTCCAGCAAAAGATAGCATTTCTCCCCTTTATAATATAAGGTCACTGCCTTCCACCAACTATTCATCAGTCTAGTTGAGATTTTTGCTTTGAAATATTTTCATGGGAGAGTTACTGTATTATCTATAGGAGCTACCTATAATTTAAAAATATATCTAGAATTAGCACACTCTTGATAGCATTGATGAAAAATATACTCAGTGATAGAAAAGGTGCTCAGTCCTGCCAGCCAGACATCAGGGAGATACACACTGATGCTGCCTCCATGGGGAATCCCTTGGATATCTTGTTTCCAGCCTCCATGTTGCAGGAACAGAAGCTGTGCCCTGCTACTTCCCAGAGGTGAGAAGTGAGCTTTCTATGCTAAGAGGCATTTGCTAGAAGATACATAGAGTGGCAGAACTGAAGCATGGCCTCTTAACTTACTAATGTGGCCACAGTGTCTTTGAAACTTTTCTTTGGGGGTCTTGCTGGCAAGCACTTCACAGTTGCTTTTTGTGGCCTTGTACCAGCATGGAGTATGAAGCATCGTGACGAAACTGTAACCAGCCCACATACCCGCAAGAGGCTTGCCTTATGATCAAAGGCCACAGCGCACGTCAAGCCTTCTGGCCTTTCAGGAGGCATAGGAAGAAATAGTAAAATAATAATGATAAATAATGAAGCACGCAAATATGAGCAAACACAAACAAATATAATATATTCATAGTTATGAAGCATTGGGGTTAAGAATCTAAAGCTCTGGAATCAGACCTGGTTTCAAATCCTGACTCTGCTAGTGTGTGACTTGGACACACTACTTAACCTCTGTAGCCTCAATTTCCTCTTCCATAAATTGAAGGTAATAAAAGTATCTTCATCACAGAGGATTGTTTTCAGATTAAATGAAATAGTACTCTTAAAACCTAAACACTGTGCCTGCCATGTAGTAATCGTACACTGTGTTACAGTTAACAGAGGCAAACTAAACAGCCTGCAATCCCTGCAGATGTTGGGAAGTGTACGTTTGCCCGAGCTTAGGGAAGCAGCTGGCCCGTACTTGCAGAGTGGCCCCTCTGTGTCCATTGCAGTCCCTACTCCGCCGTCGTTTCTGCTCTCGTCCACTTTTGGGTCTGGGCCCTTGAGCTCAGCAATTGGCATCCAGCTGGACGTGATGCCTCTTTCTCATCTTTCAAGTTATTTCATTTATTATATTTTCAGAGCAGGGCTCATATTTTTGTTATTAAAGCAGATTGTTGGAGGAAAAGGGAAGGAAAAATGTAAGCTTTGGAATTGATTTGGGCTCAAGTAATTAATATTAGCTAACATCCCTCAGAAAACGTCGGTAGTTTTACTGTTCCCACACTTGTGAACTTGGAAATGTAAGCTTTATTCTTATTGATGAAATAATAAAACTGTCACTTATGTACTTCTGGCAGGGGGTAGGGTGAACGCAGGGTTTGCCCCTGTTGGCTTTTCCTGTTAGCATTTACTTGGAAGTATGAAATATGTTTGTGTGTGGCTTAGGGCTGTCCCTCTTGGCTGTGGATCAGTATTAACAAAGACGGGTCAAATCAGAAACACACTGGCATACTTAGAAGGACTGTTAATATAAGTTTGGGGGTACCAGGCTATATTTTTGTAACTCTTAATTTATCAACTGTGCTTGCTTACGAATCTTTTAAGTGGGAAAAAATGGTTTCAACAACTAAATTTTTCCAGTTGATCTCTTAGGTGCAAGGGCTATATGCTAGTTGCTGTCTGTGGGGGACCTGTGGGGTGGTGATGAAGGAAGCTTCCAATAAAATAAGTGTTAGAGGTTTGCAGTAATTAACAAGCTGTAACTCAGTTTCTCCTGATATTCATTGGAGAAAAGCTAACCCCATCCCCCATAAGCCTACTTGTCCAAGGGCACTGCACTTCCCCACAGGTTAAACAAAGAAACCACATAGAGAGGGGAATAAAGGGAAATGGAAACCTTCCCTACCTACGTATCAGAGGGAGATAAAATTTCTACAGAACAAAGAAACATCTGCTCCTGCAGCATTCCAAAAAACTATAACTCCCTAACCCACTATCTTCTAGTCACTGTCAGGGAAAATTTTCACCTCTAGGGCTTCCTATTGGCCCCTGTACTTCACTCAGACCCTCAACCCCTCCCACCAACTATCATTCCCCCACCCAGGAAAGTTCTGTGTAAATTCAAGGTCCCCCCTTCCAGGAGTGGGCTGAAATCTCTCTTCAGACCCCCACCATGCTGGTGGGGGGGCTGAAGTCTGTTCTTCAGACCCCCTCCGTTGGGAGAGCTTCTCAATCTTTCTTTGTCTATAGTCATTTCAGTCTCCATGTCCCAGTAAAAGCTGTATTTTCTCCAACAATAAGCAACATAAAATAGTAGACTAAAGGCATTTGAAGGAGAAGAGATGATTCCCAGTTGGGGAATTCAGGGAAGCTTTTTAAGTGTTCCTCCTTAAAGGATGATTCTGATGTTTGACAAAGAAAATAGAGAAGAATTCCAAGTAAAAGGCATAGCACATGTAAAAGTGAACTGGGTGGTTTGATGAATAATATTTAGAGATAATGTTGGAAAGGCAGAAAAAGAATGGATGTGGAAGGTGGTGAATGCCAGGCCAAGACATTTAGCCTCTGCAGCAGGAAGGTAGCCTAGCCTGGTAGGAGATATGCTTAAAGGAGACAGTCTAATGACTGGCAGAGCCATTAAGGAGCCTTTGTAGTATTCCTGGCTTGTAGCCACAAGGACTTGAGTGCTGCTAGTGGAGGCTGGAATGTAAGGAAAAATGACAAGATATGTGAGATATTGTTGTAAAAGTATTATCAGAAGGACTTGATGCATGTTAGAATATGAGAGGAAGTCAAAGCACAACTCCAGTGTTTTGATCCAGGTGTCTGGGAAGACAGAGTGCCATTATCAAATGTAGGAAATGCTGAAGGCAGATGTTACATATTGGATATGTTGATTTAAGTGGCTAGTATGATGTCATTACATCCAGATGGATGCACTCAAAAGGCGTTTGGAGATGTGAAAGAGGCTGAGTTGGAGGTACATGTGCTGGAGTCATTCTCATAAAACAAGACAGTTGAGTTCAGTGGGGTAGAGTTCAAAAACTTTAGAATCTAGGAAAGCGGTGGAAAGAAAAGGAGAGAAACTGAGCTTCAGGGAGCATCACAGAATTTGAGAGGAGAAAGCTGTGAGAAGGGAAATATGGTAATTGATTGCATTAAAAGTTTTTGTGAGATTAAGGAGGTTGGTCATGTTTCAGAAAATAGTTTTAACCAAGAGTACAGCTCAAAAGATGTGGGGTTAAGGTGCCTGTGCTGGAAAAAAAAAAAAGTAGAAACTGCTAGTACTGACTTTCCCCCACTGAACTTTTGTAGAATTTCTTTGTTTGAAAAATCATGACGGATTATTTTTGTTACTTGGAACTTAAGTTTCTGAAAGAGAAACTTGAGGTTTATAATTGAAGGAGTATTATTCCTTTGCCCCTGGGAACATTAAAAAACTGTGATGATTAAATTCTGGTTTTAATAACAAAGGGCAGGCTTTATTGGGGACATAAAAGGTGCTTAAATAAATATTTGTTCAAATTACTCTCTTGCCCTGCCATATCCCTTCATGAATATAAAAGAGCTTTTACCAAGAAAGGGCTCATCAAATGCTTATTGATCAACTGATACCAATTTAAAATTGAAATGCTAATTTTCAGTGTAATTTATTCCAACAGCGATTAATACAATGAGGCTCTGCTATCCAGAAAATTCTTTAAGTGGAATTTAGTTTTCATGAGAAATCCAGCATTTGATGACCGTGCAAGTCGGCTTTCTTAAGAACCATGGGCACAAACAGGTGGAACTGATCTCACTTGACACGGACCCTGTGAAAATGGAGTACCTTGTCCGATAGTATATTTGCTTTTCAACTATTTTTAGTCCTTTGCCTTCCATTCCTGTCATCAGTGGTGCTACATGAGTGGATTTTTTATTTTTTTATTTTTATTAACTTGCCAAACCTTTATCGAAGATCTGTTTTGTGCTAAGACACTCTGTTGGCCTTGGGCATAGAGATGAATGACAAGGTTGCTACCCTTGAGGCATATGCAGTTTAGTGGGGGAAACAGAGAAGTAAACAAATAAATCACACTTCCGCCATTGTGGGGGATGAACAAAGTGCTGTGGGAGCATAGAGAAGGGAGGGAAATGCTAGGAGGAACTGGAAGGAAATCTTTTCTTTTGTATAGTTAAGTTAAATATTGTCAGGTAGCAACCGTCTAATTGGCTAACAACACATAAATGTTTCATAAAGTTATTTCGTTTACTATTTCTAGTCAACTCTTGACAACATTTTTCTTGAATGAGAAGAAATGGCTCAATTAGTCACACAAATACAGTAACACTTAAAATTACTTGAGTCACGTAGTTAAGAGTTATGACTGATTTTCCATGGCAACTACAGTTTTAAATTCCTTCTCAATTTGTCCACCAGGGCCATATTAAATATTCAAATGATAGCATTTGGCATTTCTGTTTATTTTATACTTGGCATTTGGCCTTTCTGGTAACTTATTTCCCAATGGAAGAAGCAAATGGAATGCAGATTTGTATATGCAATTCCTAAGTACATAGATTGTGTATATGTTTTTTCTACTCTTAGAAAATCTAGCCATGATTTTATGACACCCAGTGCGAAACACTGTTTGCTTCAGAACAGGTACTTAAGATTTTTCATTGACTGAAAGGTTCATTTGAAGTAAACAGGCACTGTAGTAAATAGGAGTTGGAATGTAACTCTTCAAATTTTAAATAACAGAATATTTAGAAATATTCAGAGATACAAATTTGCCACTTCACTCAATCTGTGATTTTAATCTTATGAAATGAGATATATGAGGTGATTTTGTTTATTGCCAAATGATTTCTGTCTTTATAAACCATGATTCACCCAGAGTTCCTTTAATGATGAAATTTACCCAGAGCATTTAAGTTTTAGTTTCCAGACCATTAACTACTTGACAGAAGACTAGAGGTGTAGAGAAGCTTAAACCTGAGTGTTAGAATGAACCTGTATATTGTATTGCTCATAATGGAGCAAAAGTTTCCTTTGGTTTATTGTCCATTGTTGGAAATACATCATAGTTTATTTGCCTATGATGTGAGTGCCAGTTCCATGAGATAAAGTTCAGTATAAGTTTCATCTGTAATGTTATGTATGCAGTGTAGACTTTGATGCATCAGAAGCGCAGTGTGTGAGCCAGTGCATTTAACTGATGTAAATAATATTCAATAAATCTGTTCCTGGACCTTAGGTCAATTTCATATGGTCTCTGAATGTATGGCCAAATTGAGTGAAGGTACCTGTAGGATCAGGTGAAGCAGGATCTACCTTTAATAAACTAACTAATGAACACAAAATATACACACTAATTCATTCTGGGTCACCATGAATAGAACAGCAACAGAATATTAGTACATTAGGTGATAGCAACATACAAATAGATAGATTTAAATTGAGATTTAGCCTAGAAAGTAATTGCATCTGCGTTTAAGAGAAAATACAGGGAAGTGAATTTGGCCTAACGGGTAGGGCATCCACCTACCATGTGGGAGGTCCAAGGTTCAAACCAAGCTCCTCCTGACCCGTGTGATGAGCTGATGCACGCTGCACGCAAGGAGTACCGAGGTGTCCGCCGCATAGGGGAGCCCCACGCACAAAGAGTGAGCCCGGTAAGGAGAGCTGCCCAGCATGAAAAGAGTGCAACCTACCCAGGAATGGTGCCGCACACACGGAGAGCTGACACAGCAAGATGACGCAACAAAACAAGACACAGATTCCAGGTGCCGCTGACAAGAATACAAGCAGACACAGAGAACACACAGTGAATGGACACAGAGAGCAGACAACTGGGGGGTTGGGCGGTGAAGGGGAGAGAAATAAATAAATCTTAAAAAAAAAAAGAAGAAAATAGAAGTGAGCAAAATTAAAATGAAAGTATATAAATATATATGTGTATTATTAAAAACAAAATTATCTAATTCATATGTGTAGGTATCTGAAAATTATTGTCTTTCTTAAGTTGTAATGTGTTGTCTGGATCGAGGGCTCGGCCTCGCTTATGCCCAAGAGTCAGGGGGGGCTCGCTCCTGCCAAACCACCGGCGGGAGGTACTCCTGAAAGGAGCACCAGTTCTTCCAGGCGTGGGGGACGCGCAGTTAAGAAGGAACCACGGAGACCGCCTGAGCGCAGGAACAGGTCTGCTTTATTGCGGAAACACACTTGGTTATATAGGGTTGGGTGGAGGGAGGGGTTGGAGCTAGGGCGGGCTGGCTACAAGGTGGTAGAGGATAGGTGGAAGTGGGCGGAGGGCTATGCGGTAAGCAGTGTCTAAGGAAGGAGGCAGATTATATGCTAGCAATGTGGGCGGGACTGGCGGGAAGGACCTCAAGGGCTGGAGGGGGAAGATAACAACGGCTGGGAGAAGGGGTGGAGGGAGGCAGTAACAGTAATGGGCCTTAGAAAATTTCAAGTCTTATTTGAGATTGCTTAATAATGACTTGCATGAATTTTAAATTGGATGCAGAAATTGGCATTACTAGATTCTGTCTTAAACTGTAGATGCTTCTCTGGGGATTAAAAAGCAATTAAAAATATTAATGTAAATTGAGCCAAAATGCCATTAGAATTCTAAATACCTCAAATAGAAATTATTGACTGAATTACCTAAAAACAACATGAACATTTTGGAAATGTTTCAGAGAAGGAAAGTGGAGGGTAACATATTTAATGTGAATCCTTTAAAAAAGATTTTTTTCTGAATTTTCATTATTGCTTGAAAAATAGTTGCAGTGTAATTTTATTTCTCTATACAATGTTAATTTTAATAAAATGAATTTTAAATATTTGTAGTTGCAAATGCTCTTTTATGTTTACAATCTTTTTTAATCTTTAAAATAATCAGAAGGGAAAGGAATTATTGCTGTTGTCTTACAGCTATGGAAACTGAAGATTAAATAAATCAAGGAATAATCATCATAAACTCTCTCATTTCTTCATGTATCTATTGTTCAGACATTTGCTGATCATCCTCTTGAATTATTTTTATTTTTTTTAAAGATTTATTTATCCCCCCCCCCCCCCCCCCCCGTTGTCTGTTCTCTGTGTCTTGTTTCTTTGTCTGCTTCTGTTGTCGTCAGTGGCACGGGAAGTGTGGGCGGCCCCATTCCTGGGCAGGCTGCACTTTCTTTCGCGCTGGGGGGCTCTCCTTACGGGGTTCACTCCTTGCGCGTGGGGCTCCCCTACGCGGGGGACACCCCTTCGTGGCACAGCACTCCTTGCGCGCATCAGCACTGCGCATGGGCCAGCTCCACACGGGTCAGGAAGGCTCGGGGTTTGAACCACGGACCTCCCATGTGGTAGACAGATGCCCTAACCACTGGGCCAAGTCCGTTTCCCAATCCTCTTTAATTATTGGAGACAAAACTTGTTCTTGGATCTTTTAAATTCTACTCCACTGCTCTCCCCTCCCCCCCCATTATTATTTGCTACATCTCAAATGTAGTTCAGCAGAACTTTTAATTATTTTGTCTAAATCCTGGCTTCATTGAAACTCACTTCCTTTTGCCTGCACTTGTCTGTTTTCTCTGTGTGCTCCCAATGAGCAAAGCTAAAGTGGCTAGTGATGACAATATCAGGATCTCACCTTATAATGAGCCTTTTTATTAGGAAAGGTTTGGAATTACTGTAGACTTTATTTTATAACGTAAATATGTTATTTTCTGTTAGCATCTTTGTAATAAGTTTTCTATATTAAATTTTTGTTTCAAAATGTGAAATTGCATTAGGTAAAGATTTTGTTCTCCACTGTATTAAAATTACAGTTAAAACTCTTGCATAATATTGTCTCAATTTGGTATTAGCCACCCACTTTCAGTATTTCTTAGACTTTTTAATAATCCATTACTCACTGATTTTTTTTTTAAAGAAAAAGGAGTTGTATCTCAACTGACTTTCTACCCCAAGTGCAAGAAAACAGAATCAGAAATGATTTATTCCTAAATCTGACAATACTTAGAATAGTAAATGAAAGTATCCATTGGAAAGAAACAAAGGATATTATAGCTAATGACTAGTACTATACATTGGAAATGAGTATAAAATTCCAAATCCAGGTCAGTAAATTTTTCTTAGATGTTTATTCGGTATTGTGCTAGTTTTTTTTTTTTACAGGTTATAAAAATGAAAATGCCACAGAGCTTGCTTTTAATGTGATTATAACCTGGTTGAGAATAGATTCATACCAATAACTACATTATAGTGGGAAGAGTAAGATAAGTGCAACAGTAGACAGAAAGGCAAAATTCCTTGATTGCACAAAACAAGGCAAACTTAAATCTTCGGGGTGTAGTTTTGGTGGAAGAAAGTTGCACTGGAACTCATTTTAAAAGATGAGAAGATTTCTGTAAGGAACATGAATACATTGAGATGGTGCCACAGCAAAAACAGAAATGGCATAAAACTACAGGATATAAAAGTAACCAGAAATGAAGTTTTCTTTTTTTTTTTTTCCCAGAAAATTTTTATTGCTTTTTGACAGTTCCACATGTAAGTAATTATTGACCCACATGTTTCTTCTATTTTGAATGTGTACTAACTGGACATAGAATTGGAGTGGGAGGCAGCATTAAACTAAGTACATGTAGTCAGTCTTGCCAGTTGCCTGGACCGCACTGATTTGGGAACTGGACTCTAGGGGTGAGTTGGGGATTCATGTTGGGGTGAATAACATAAAAGAAGTAATCCTTTCTTACTCAGAAATTACAGTATTCGTATAGTCGTCTTTTGTATTGGATGAAAATGCTTGTGTTATGGGTTGTATGGTTTTAGTGCTTTCTGAATTTGGTTCATCTTTTCCATGCATTTCACCTTAATCTTCTCTTTCCATTTTGGGGAACAGAGAGGCTGAGAATTTTTTTGCAACTTTTTCTTTAAAAAAAAAAAAGGCGGGAAAATTTTGCTCATAATGAGTCTATACATGGCTAATGAAAAATAATACTGAAGTACAATCAGTTGTTTTTACACAACATTTTCTTAAAAAAATAGCATAGTAGAACTGGGTGTTTTTTCCCTCTGCTGTCATCAAAGGAAGTTTATACTAATTATTGTTTAAAGTTACATCTTGGTTTTCTTTAAAGCATAGTGCTTGAGATTTTAATTTGCCTTTCATGTAAAAGACAAGGCTATCATATTTATATGCTTTCTACATTGCAAGCTGTTTTAGTTATAAACAATATAGAAATTATATTTTATAGTAATGACAGAATTATTGGAAAGCAAAGCCTACATCTCATGCAGAAATTGAGTCTATTAGATCTGCTTCAGAACAAGCATGGGAAGTTTTACATATTCTAATAAGTTTTTTTAAGAAACAAAAATGACTGCTCTTCATTCATTTTTGTGGGAGTGCTTGACTGTTCTGGTCATTCTCTAAAGAAAAATGTGCCCTCATAGAGATGATATTCCAGTGAATTAGTAAGATTTTGTTCAATTTATTTTATATTTCTATTTCACAACAATAGTATTAATTTGCTTGCTTGACATGTCTATTTCACAAGCCAGTATTATGCATAAATTATAGTCAGTGTTGTAACTAAAAGTAGAAATGAGAGAAATCAGTATTAATGCATGTTATAAGAAGTACTTTGGGAAATTTTGGTGAAAGCTACATTATTTTCAATGAAGGACATATCTGAAGTTTCATATATCTAAAATATATTTTAGGAACTCAAAATGTAACTTTAAATTATGTTTGTAAGAGCTTTAAACATGCTTTTCAGCATAAGAAAACATTTATAATATAAAAAAGTATTAATATTAGATCCCTGTGATGCTTAAAGTTAGTGCATTTTTATTGAGGTTTATTGAAGTTTTTCTGCTTTTTAAGATACCTTAATATAACTGAGATCTTAGGGAAAAGCTATTTCCTTATTTCTTTTTCAGTAGCTTACTACATCTCACTGACTGAAATATAAATCAGTGAAGTCAGTTATTGTAGTTGCCTTCGACTAGTTGTCATTGGTTGTTATTTTAACTGCTTATTTCCATAATAGTATTTGTATTGAGAAAATTGATTCATGAGTCCTTAAGTTCTTTATGAGTTAAAAAAAAAATCCCATAGGAGGTAGGAATCTGTTTTAAAGTAATATCCAAACTCGAAATCTGCATGTAGTACAAATTGTCCATTTAGTGGAAACTATCAACAAACTTAGTCAATCTCATGTCTATGGATTTAATCATGCATGTAAATTTCAACAAGTATTTATTGAGCTTTTTTTTTTAAGATTTATTTATTTCCCTCCCCTCCCCCCCACCCCAGTTGTTTTGTTCTCTGTGTCTATTTGCTGTGTGTTTTTCTTTGCCCGCTTCTGTTGTTGTCAGTGGCACAGGAATCTATGTCTCTTTTTGTTGTGTCATCTTGTGTCAGCTCTCTGTGTGGGCGGCGCTGTTCCTGGGCAGGCTGCACTTTCTTTCGCGCAGGGCGGCTCACCTTACAGGGCGCACTCCTTGCGCGTGGGGCTCCCCTACGTGGGGGACACCCCTGCGTGGCAGGGCACTCCTTGCGCACATCAGCACTGCGCATAGGCCAGCTCCACATGGGTCAAGGAGGCCTGGGGTTTGAACCTCAGACCTCCCATGTGGTAGGTGGATGCCCTAACCACTGGGCCAAGTCTGCCACGTTATTGAGCTTTTATATGCCAGATAGCCCAATAAGGTATAAGCTGGAAAAGGATAATGATCAAGATATAGTTCCAGATATAACCCAAAGAATCGAAAGCAAGGAGTCAAACATATTTGTATACCAGTGTTCATAGTAGCATTATTCACAATAGCTAAAAGGTGAAAGCAGCTCAACTGGCCATCAGCAAATAAAAACAAAGTATGTTATAGACATGCAGAGGAATATTATTCAGCTGTGAAAAGAAATGAATTTCTGATATATGCTATACCATGGATGGACCTTGAAATATCAAGTTGAATGAAATATGATAGACACAGAAAGACAAGATATGGTGTGATTCCACTTACATGAAATTACTAAAATGTGCCCATTCATACAGATAGAATACATATTACCAGTGGTGAGATGAGGGGATTGGTAATTGGAAGTTAAAGCATAGCAGGTATAGGGTTTCTTTTTGAAGGTGGCAAAGTTGAGATGGGAAATGTTATGTTAAATATATGTTTCCATAATTAAAAAAAAAAGAATAAAGAGACAATGACAATTAAATGTAATATATGATCCTGGATTGGATATAGTATGCTGAGACAATAGAATGTATTTAATGAGGGAAAGAGTTTGTTTTTCAGAATGATCAGCAAAGCCTTCCTGGGAGAAATGGGCTTTGGAAGGTATATTAGTCAAAGTTCTCTAGGGAAACAGCTTATAGGATATATATTATGAGATTTTAAAATAGAATTGGCTCACATGGCTATGGGAATGGGGAAGTCCAAATTCTGTAGGACAGGCTGTAAGCTGGGAACTCCACTTTTGATGAATTCCCCAGGAGAAGCTCGCTAGCTGAAGTAGAGATGGAAATTCGCCCTTCTAACAGTGAAATCATCACTTCTTTTAAGATTGGAATCATCACTTCTTTTAAGACTGGATGAGTCTTATAAGTCAACTGATTGGATGAGAGGACTCTATTGTAGAAGGAAATCTTCTCCATTGATTGTAAATATAATCAGCCATGGGTGCAATCAATTTACTGATGATTTAAATCCATGAAATATCCTCATAGTAATAATCAGGCCAGTATTTCCTTGACTAGCCAACCAGGTGTCATTACCTGGCCAAGTTGACACATGAGCCTAACCATCACAGAGATTGAGAGATAGAGCTGAATATTAGCAGCATAGAGGGGAGAGCTGGATATATATATGAAAGGAAAAAAAAAGTGGCGGAAAAGGAGGGGTAGGTGTAAACCACAGGGCATGAGGGCATGGAGGATAGAGGAGACAGGGCGGGGTATAATTAACTGAAAGACAAGTGAGGACATCGAAGATGCTTTCTATGCTTGGAGGTGGCCAGTGGGATTTTCTGAAAGTGATGTGGACTCTGTGGGGGCTGTGTGTTTCTTCATGAATAACCTGGGCTACGTGTGTAAACTTATTAAAACTTAAAATTCCAGCATAAGCCATGTGTGCTTGCAAACAATAAGAACTGCAGCCCCGCCTTCCGTAACCATGCCAGTCACTCCAGTTTGCCTAGTTTCTGGAAAGCCAATTAAGTGATATAGACTCTATAGACTTTGGATATTAACTAAATATGTTAATTCAAGTTTACCTGGAATGCGGGGGATATGTGCTAATTCACGCTTATCTGGTACTCAAAACAAAGCACCATTTGACTCCCACTCCTACATCCTCTGTATAAAAGGGACCCAAAAATCCTATTAGGGGCTCGGCTTTTTGGACAAGAATCCGCTGTGCCCAGCCGGTCATTAATAAATTTTCCTTCTCAGAAATATTCCTGAATCCTGGCCTTCTATATGCGATCATTGAATCACTCTGCTTCTACAACAAAAGTAGTGTGACAGGTATTGGTTTGGACGTTTTCTTAAGAACTTTGTATACGGTTTCATCTTAAGCTTTTTGTTCATGCTGTTTCTAAATTTTTATGCTTCATTCTATGAGTGGGTCAACCTCAAACACTTCATTACTTAGACCAGATGCTAATTCCATTATCTCTGCCAAAGTTTTAGATTTATTTTAAATTTTACTACAAGATCTGTGCTTTATTTTCATCCCTGTTATCACTTGGTTTAAATTCTTCATGGCTGTTTTTCTGAACTCTTTCCTTTTGTAAATCTGTTAATTCTCCTGTCTCTTCTGAGGCCATATTCTGAAGTTTCTTAACTAACATCTTGTGGGCCAGGGCCCTCTGGTGCTATGTATACTTCATTCTTAAATAGGCTATATCTACTGGATTATTTCAGGTTGATGTAAAGCCTTGCAGTTGATCTGTCATAGCAAAATGCAGCTTGATTTTTATTGTTTGGTAATGACTTTTTTTTCAGATTTCCTGCATGGTCTTCAGAGTCTTACACACCCATGCACTAACCTGCCTCTGGCAGCCAATCAAATCTCCTCTGATTAGTGGTCAGATTATTACATTTGGAGGTATTTAAAATCATCCCTTTAAACACCATACTTTTAATTTTAACAAAAAAATTTTTT
Organism: Dasypus novemcinctus; assembly: GCF_030445035.2. NCBI lineage: Eukaryota > Metazoa > Chordata > Mammalia > Cingulata > Dasypodidae > Dasypus > Dasypus novemcinctus. Next base: position 65,823,206 of record NC_080684.1, read on the forward strand.
TTAAACAAGCAAGAATTCCCTTGGGGCTTGATTTCACCTTACATTTAACATTTGATAGGGAAATATAGCTCCTTTGATATCCAGGATCCAGAATTGAATTCTCTATTATCCTTGGGTTTTTAAAGGATCATGACAGTTAATCCCATTGTGCTTTATTCATGGAAAATCTCTCAAGTTTTATTGATGTTGGCAACCATTCTGCTTGAAGATAAGTACTTTTTTTTTTTCTCTCCGTCCCACGGAGAGCCAGAAGTGAAAGTTTATTGGCTAAAAACATTTAATTAACTGCACAGTGAAGGTATGACCCAGCAAATTTAAAGAGTCCAGTATGCTTCAAATTGACGTGTTGCATCAATCAGGAAGAGAATGATGGGCTTCATTGACTTCTATACAGGATGATTCTTGATGAGACATGGGTTGAAGGTGGAGTAGAAACAGTTCATTCTAAGAAATTTCCTTTCCCCTACATGCTTAGGATTCTAATAGAACTATATTAGCTCCGTACTTCTCTCCTCTGTATGTGGAATGTATTAATCTCATCTTTGTATTTTAGCATCTAGCATAATACTTGATACAGTGGATATTTCTTAAATAATTGTATATAAATGCAGGAATTACTAAATTTTGTCAAAAAGATGTTTTCCCATTTAAAATTTGCTGTTGTATGAGATACTCTTTTTCTAATTCCTCATTTTATAAATGAAGACAGAAGGTTTGCATTTAGAGAACATTCTACCTGGGATATAATGTATAAACTATAGGATATTAGGTAAATTTAAATCATTTCAAAGTGGCCAAACAGCTAGTATTCAATCATTGAAATTAAGCTTGACTTGATTTTATTTAAAATTGAAAGACATTTATTTGATAAACATATGAAATGTGTATTCCATGTGCATCACCTGAGATCAGGAGCTGCTTTAATACTTGTTAATTCCTGAAAGTCACAGAATTCTTAGGAGACTGCCAGGAAATCTTATGGAAGCTTATGATTAGGTGGTGCTTTGGTGAAGTTTTTAGAAAGTGTGTTCTCTGAGACATGCATGAGTTTGAAATAAAATTGAGCATATGTCTGTTATCTTCCATTATCTTCCTGAGTGTATATGTAGGATGTCTTCATTTCCTAAGAACCACCAAAATCTGGTGTTTTTACTTCATATAACTTTAGGCTAAGGTTAGGACCACAGGACTTAAAATTTAAGTTCAGGAGACCTGTCAAACTCTGTAAAAGTGAATTGGACAGGCTAGCAAGTTAGTAAATTCCCAATGACTAGTTAAGTTTAGTAGAGATCAGAAAAAGTAGAGAAGATTATCCATTGGCAGGGAGATTTGCTAAGATTCTTCTAGACAAATAAAACTTTTTTCTGCTTATTCTAATCCACATTCTAGAAACAGGGTAGGATGAATTGTTGAAATGGATAAAGCACTGTATATGAACATAGGAATAAAGGTCAGAAATACCACTAATTTATTTTTCTTTATTCTATAAAAGTCTACTTTATTTTATACTTTTTACCTGGTGTCTAAGTAGTTTTCTCCTTTCTCTGAAATCATTTTGTGTTTATTTTATTTTCATCCAGTATTTTTTTTTTCAGGAGTTCAGACTGTATTTCAGTATTTCTGTGATGCTAAAATTTGACCTATATCATATAATAATTCTTGAATGTGAGTTTCTGTAAGTGGAATGACAAAGGTCATTTGTGTTGTTAAAAATCTATTGCCCTTGGCAAAGGACTAAAAGAATTTTTTTGTGTCTGTGTCAGTGTTTACTACCAGTAACTTGTTTGAATCATATTCTTCACTGTACTCATTAGGTCATTTATGTCTTCAGTCATTAAACTTTGTCTTGTTCCTCTGTGAGAGAGAGCACAGTGAAACCATAAAAGAAGAAAATGGCAAGTCAGTTACTCCATAATATGGTCTTCCTTACTTCTAAATGAGCCCATTGATGAGATAGATGACTCTGATAACTGCTGTATTTTTAAAAAGTCAACATCAGTATTTTGCTTTTCTGCACTTTCTCATTAGTAGACTCAAGCTTTATCACCCACCAGCCATTCTTGGATGTGTATGTTGACCTCTGTGATAGTTTTAGGGCTCTGATTTCTATTTCTATCTCTTCTGTCTTGGGTGGCTTTTTTTTTTTTTGATTAGGCAGCACCTTTTACTTTATATCTTAAAGAAGAAATAAGGTGGACCTGTGATTTTAAGATAGAAGTAAAATTCTTGATCTCCCCTCCCCTTGTATTTTATCAAAAGTTGCTTGCAGTTCATCTTTTCTTCAAAGAAATAGTTTTGCATTTCTAGACCTGGAGTTTTAATTTTGGACCTCCCCAGACTTATGTTTTATTCTAATAATTGCCATAAAGCTACTGACTAGCTTTTTTTTTTTTCTCTCTCTCTTCCTGGCTTTTTCGTTGTTGTTAACTTTAAGTTAATCAGCAAAAAATTAGAATTTTAAATACTTCCAGAGGAAGTATGTTAAAGAGCACTTTCTTTTGCTCATGCTCATATTGTGGCCACTTCTTTTTTTTTAAAAAGATTTATTTTTTACTTATCTTTCTCCGCTTCCACCCCCTTTCCCCACTCCCATTGTCTGCTCTCTGTTTCCATTCCCTGTGTGTTCTTCTGTGTGCACCTGCATTCTTGTCAGCAGCACTGGGAATCTGTCTCCTTTTGTTGCGTCATCTTGCTGCGTCAGCTCTCCGTGTGTGTGGCGCCACTCCTGGGCAGGCTGTGCTTTTTTCACATGTGGTGGCTCTCTTTGAGGGGCGCACTTCTTGTGCATAGGGCTCCTCTACGTGGGGGACATCCCTATGTGGCACGGCACTCCTTGCGCACATCAGCACTGAATGTGGGCCAGCTCACCACACTGGTCAGGAGGCCCTGGGTTTGAACCTTGGACCTCCTGTGTGGTAGGTGGGCACTCTATCAGTTGAGCCAAATCGGCTTCCTCACTTCTCTTGAATGTAAATTTTCTATGGTAAGTCTTGGCAAAATTAAAACTTTTTTTTTTTAACTTATAGGAGGCTAAAAGATGTTGGATGGCTTAACTTTAATGCTTCCACTCTTCCCTAATGAATATATAACAAGAATGTGCTTAATTCTACCCATGCACTTGACCAAATACCATAAACCAGGGGTTCTTAACAAGGGATCTGTGAACTTGAATTGAAGTTCAAAAATCATTATTCTTGTTGGGGCTGTGTTGGTGGGGGTGTGATGTATTTATTAAATAATACACAGTACAGTATGGACTTAGTAAGAGGTCCGTGGTTTTCACCTGGCTGGCAAAGGGGTATGTGGAACAAAAAAGGTTAAGAATCCCTGCCATAGACCATGATCCAATGGAAAGGCTAATTGCAAGGTTACCCTGGCCACCGATAACAATGAGCATGGATGCAGGTGAAGTATCTGTGTTTATTTCATGTGTACATTTGTCAAGGAAAGACATTACTTGGCTTGATTGCTTATATTTTTTGGCTCCGTGCATCTCTGTAATATTTAGTATGGCAGTGTCCGCTAATAGTTGCTGTATTAAGAATTGTCTGGGGAAATAGAACTGACAGGAGAAATCTTTAAATATGAGATTTTATAAAATTGTCTCAGGTGACTGTGGGGTACCCAAGTCAAAATTCCATAGTGCAGGCTGCAAACTGGGCACTCTGATAAAGGTTTTTGATGAATTCTCTAAGAGAAGCTGACTGGCTGAAGCAGAGATGGGAATTCTCTCCTCTAACTGCTGAAATCAGCACGTCTCCTTTCAAGTCATTCAACTGATTGGATGAGCTATCTCATTGCTAAAGGCAATCTCCTCAGTTGATTGTAGATGGAATCAGCCATTGATGCAATCAATTTACTCTAATGATTTAAGCCCACAAAATGACCTCATAGTAACTATTAGGTCAGTGCTTGCTTGCTCAAACAACTGGGTACCGTTACATGACCAAGTTGACACATATGCCTAACCATTACAGTTGCTTAATGAATACCCTGCAATGTTAAATAAGGTTTTCTAGCATTTTCAGCCATTTCTTTACTCTTTCATGTTTAGCCTGTTAGAATTTTATGATGAATTAGGGGTTTGTATTGAAAAGCTGTCATGCTAATTATAAGTTAATTTAATATGGAAAATACAAAGTGGATTGCTGGATAAATGTGCGGCTATAGACTTCATCTCAAATTTGGATAGTAGCATTTCTTAAGTTTACTTACCACTTTCATGCTTTCTAATTTTTTAGACTGCTATATAAAAATTAACTTTATAGTTCTTAATGTGAATGAACCAAATTCACAGTCAGGCAACAAAGTTAAGATCTAACTTTTCCTGAGAATTAGTTTAAAGTCGTTCTGCACTGTTTTTCACTCGATTTTTAGAAGAAAAATGATAGAATCGCAACATCTGCTATATTGCTAGAAATTATCATTTGGCTCTTGTTTGAATACTTCCTTCAGAAGGAAGATTACTATGTTGGATACAATCTCTTCCATTCTTGGACAACTCTAATTATTAGAAAAAGTTCCTTTCTACTAAAAGATAATTTTCTTCCTCGTCACTTTCAACTCTAATTTCTCTTACAACATGGTAGCTCTTTTATCAGACTCAACACCTCTCATTTCCAACTGTTTAAATAACATGGTTCCTAGATCTTTTATTTTTCTAGTATACTTCTAGATAACCTCCAGTTTGTCATAGTTCCTTTTGAAATAGGATATTCAACCTTAATTGCTTTCTAAGAAAACTGTATTTATATTTTTTATTAATTCAGTCTGTATTATTTTAACAAATCAATAATTGATCTTTAATAACCTTGTGAATAATTAAAACACTGAAGTTTTCTGCTGTCAAACTGGAGCTCCCTCATCCTTTCCTAGTATAATTAATTTGTGGACTTGGATTCTAGGCATATTCAAGTATATTAAATATCATCTTGCTTGTCTTTGTCTTTTTTAATAGCCTGTTGAAAATTTTTGAATCTTGACACAGCAAAAGGCTCCTCACTTGCCTCTTCCTTATCTTGACCTTACTTTCCTCCTTTCCTTGCCATTTTTATTTTCCTGGAACTAAAAGTTATATAGCCCGCAAGTTGAAAATATTGCCTTAATGAAACATTGATCCATGATAATGGTGACTATTTATTGATTGTAGCTCTTTTTTAAATATATTTTTTAATTCTTCTATGGTCCTATAGCCTGGTTTTACAGAGGAGGAAAATGAGGCTTGGAGAGTTTAAGCAATTTCATGTGTATGATCATTCATTCAATAATATAGTCATTCAACAAGTTGTTTACTGGATAACTGCCATGTGATAGAAACATGGAAGTTTTTAAAAAGACAGATGTGGCCCCTGCTTTGTAGCTCTTACAAGTTGCTGTAAAATTTTCATCAAAAGTACTCTATTATAGCCTGCATTTCTCCCTTTTTGGAGAGAGAGGGGGTATCTGTAAAGATATCACCTACTAACACTTAATTGTATTGCTAACAAATGTATTACTCCCCAGGCATGCAAATCTAACCGTACCAGCCTGTGAACCAAGTAAAATATTCTTGGCTGATTTTGTGGCATACCTGATTTTCAGTGTTCATTTCCTTTGAAATTCTCAGTAGCAAATGGAAAATCTGAGAGTGTTACAAAAAAAGAGTTGATATTTTTCTACAATATTTTCATGAAAATGCTTGTATTTATCCTTCCATGGTACAGTCATTTTGTCCTTGGTGCACCTGGATTTGTTGTAGTATGTGGCATTCTTGGTTCCCCGTGTGGTCTGCTAGCTCCAGCTGAATAAGTTATCGTAATAATCCGTGCTCATCCTGGGACTGATCCAGCCTGGGGGGCTCATCCTGGGACTGATCCAGCCTGGGGGCAGGTATGGGAGAAAATACTAGAAAAAGATGAAATTCCACACCCCTCCCCCCCCCCAAAATAAAGAATGTGGCATAAAAAAGCCTTCTTTGGAATGAATGGTGTTAACAGATAGCCTAGAATCTTCTTCATTGGAGCATTTTAACTTTTACTTCAGTGTTGTTCTATGGGGCTGAAATGAACCTGTTGGAGTTCCTTTTTTATTTGGTGTTTCTGGGAAATGAGATATTCCAAAATTAATTCCATAAATTAATTCTCAGTACTTTAATATCATTGTTTCATTTTTCTTAATCTTTTAATTTGATAAGTTGGTGAAAATTTTTCTAAAATGTATTCCATGGTTACCTTCATAATTAAAGTAGATTGGATTTTTTCTTTCATACACTCATTACCAAGATTATGATCATGAATGTAGTATTTTTCAGTAACATGTAGATGCATTGATGCATTCAGGAGCTTGCTTTGTGTATAGGGAATTTTTTCCCTGTATGAAATGGTCCCAGAATGTTTTATTTTGTGTGTTGTGTGTGTGTATGTGCATGTATTTCCTTCTTAATTAAGCTGCCAGGTGTTACTTCTTGTTGTTCATACAAGTACCATACTAGACTTCTCACATTTCCTGATTTGTTAAATCTAATTTGCCATGAAATGAAAAATAAAAGCCTTCAGTTTGTTAGTATTTTCTAAGTGTCAGGGTGGACAATTATTAGCATAGTTGTTTTCCTTGGCTTAAGGATAGATGGGTAAAAATCTCCAGTTGAAGAATACATTTGGACCTATTGTTAATTCCTAGTTCTAATACTGGCTATCATTCAGTACTTTCTCATGGAACCCAGTTAGCCCTGCTCTGGTGACAGAGGTGGGTAGATATTTCTTCTTTGGCCCTTACGTTCTAATCCTGGATTTCTTCTTGTGCTTTCTTACCTGCTCCCTCCACCCCTCTTACTCCCCCTGCCCCCAAATAAAAAAAGAGAAAGAGTAATGTGTAAATATTAAACCTTGGTGTATGTATTAGTTTTTATCCCTTCTATTAACAAATATTCTTTTGGTTCTTATAATTTGTACTGCAAAAACTTGAACTTTGAGAAGAGAATCCATAATAGTTAATGCAGTGGGCTGAGTCCATTAGTGGAGCCCAGAGCTCTCCTTGGCCAATAAGGTTTGTTGGCCAGGCTAGTCAGGCTATGGCCTTGATATACAAATACCAATGTAAACTATAAATTAGAATAATTTGATTCCTTACCTATTTGAGTGAACATGTATCAGGCACTCAGTAAAAGTGTGCTGAATGAATGGAAATGATATTTTGCTTAGGCTGTTTGGATGAAAATTAATTTACATAACATCAGTGTATGCAGAAAAGGTTTGATGCCATTGTTTTATAAAAGGAAGAGGTACAGAATTCATAGATTACAAAGAAGTTAGTGGGAATTTGCTATGTCTGTAAAAATTTAGTAAAATTAATAAAATTAAATGGCCTGGGAAATGCTATTTGTTAAGATAATTGAAATTTGCATTATTTTAAACTCTCTAGTTAAGTAACAGGAAGGCTAATTGTCCATGGGATATTTTTCAGGAAATATGAGTCAGCCAAAGGGGTGCTGATGCAAAATACCAGAAATCTAGTGGCTTTTATAAAGGGTATTTATTTGGGGTAAAAACTTGAGTTACAAGGTCCTAAAGAGTCCAACTCAGGGTTGTTCTCTCACCTAAGTAATTTGCTACATGTTGAAGCAAGATGGTCGCTGATCTTTGCTTGGTCTCTCCTTCCCCTTCTGGGACTCCTGCTACCTCTTGAGGCTTCATGGGCCCAGGTTCTTACCGACCTCAGCTGAAAGCTGGTATAGGGTGCCTCTCTCAGCTGCTCAGCTGCCAACTATCAGGCAAATGGCTCATCTCTCTTTGGGCTTTAACCATTTGAGCCTTCTCTCCTCCGGCATCTTTGGAGCTCTCTCCACCATGTGTCTTCTAGAGTGAGTGTCTGGGACTCAACCCTGAGTCACGCTCTACTGACAAGGTCCAATCAAAGCCCTAATTTTAACATAATTTAATCTTAAAGACATCTCGGCTGAATCAAAAACAATCAAAGGATTTCACACTCAGAGGAACAGACCAGCTTACAAACATAATCCTTATCTTTTTTGGAATTCATAAATAATCTCAAACTGCCACATCATCTATTAAAAATATATACCTAAGCAGTTTAGAATCCAGTTTATAAGTTTGTGATGAATCCCTTGCTTGGGCAGAAGAAGTAAGAAACTTAAGAGAACTTTTTTTCTGAAGTTGATGTAAAGGTGACATCTGAAGCAATTTCTATTTTAATATTTATCATTGTTTTAAGTTATTAAGCACTGGAAACAGAGACAAATACTTACAATGGGACAAAACACAATTGGAAATGCGAGGTGGGGGGTGTATCCTCTTTTCTCCTTTTCCCCCCGGAACCTGAATGGTAAGGGCAGGCAGGACCCTGGTCCACTAAGCAGTGGGAATAGATAGGGAATCAGTGTAGAACCTAGAAACATGGTTGGAACAGTGCTGCTGTTTTAAAAGTAACTTCAATTTCTCAATTCAGGCAAAGTGCCTTTAGTTCTTCACATTTAGTTTCTCCTGTCACTGGTCTTTCCTTTTCTGCTTTTTGGGCATGTTACAGATAATTGCTTCCTTTTCTATTCTCTTTCCTATTCTCCCTCTCTTCCAGATAGTTGGTCTGTTCACCATCTCCCCAGCCTGGTAGGGTAAAAAAAAAAAACTATTAAAAAATGAAAACACTCCTAAATCTGTGTGTATATATATTTACCATCTATTTTACAAGCATAATTACTCAAAGAATTAGATACTTTGTGATAGGCTTACCCTAAGAAAAAGAAATATTTCTACCTTATTTGCCATAAGTACTTTTCTTTTCCTGTTTGGAGAAGGTTTTATATTTTTGTTACTTTTCCTTAATGTATTTTTCCAATATATACACTGTGTGATGGTTAATTTCATGTGTCAGTTTGGCCAGGTTATGGTGGCCAGTTGTTTGGTTAAGCAAGTACTGGCCTGATTGTTACTCTGAGAATATTTTGTAGATGGATTTAAATTATTAGTCAGTTGATTGCATCTACAGCTGATTGCATCTACAGTCAATAAAGGAGATTGCCTTCAGCATGCAGAAGAAGAATTTCTCCCTACTTCAGCCAGCCAGCTTTTCCTGAAGGATTCAATGTCATCTTTATTGACATTTCCAACTTCCTGTTTGCCTGATCGAATTTGGACTGGCCAATCCCCATGGTCACATGAGCCAGTTCCTATAATAAGTCTCTTTATATACCTGTATCCTGACTATCCTATTTCTTGGTAGTGCCCTGACTAAATACACTCTGTAACAGAAAACAATAACCCACCAGGTTGGTGGAGATTGACTGAGACTCTTTAATATGTGTAAGTTGGAGAGTACATAGACATAAATAGTAAATATTTGAAATTTGTGCCAGTGTTTTAAAAAAAAAAAACTTATGATGGTATAGTAAAGTAAGTGAAGGCCAGTAGATGATGCTGGGTTTGGATAAACTTATCCACATCAGTTTTATCTCTGAATTTTAATTTTTAAAAATTGTGTTCGATGAGTGGGCTCATTAATATAGCAGGAAGTAAAATTTGAATTTTCTTTTCATGCAGTGAAAGAAGTTGGTAAATGAGTACATGTTGCTTTGTGGTTTGAGCCTCAATAACAGTATTGTATTTTTCCTTATATATCCTCCCATTTCATGGAGATTTTAGATTAAAAGGGTAGGTATGATAGAGGCTTATGTGGGAGCACATGGTTGTGCTTTTTATTTTAATACATTAGAACTCTGGAATACATAGTGTATTATCCCAGTGAAGGCTTTACTAAATTTATATTTGTCTTCTGATTTTTAACCTTGGGCTTTTTCATCTTTTTACTCCATGCCTTTAAAGATTGTTCTTATTGCCTGCTAAGTTTTGGAGTCCAGAGTATAATTTTAATGGTCTGCTTAGAAAAGATATTTTTAATTTTGCATTCCATTTCGAATCATTTACTCACATAAAAGGACTTGCAGAGATGGAGAGCTTCAATTATGTTCATAGTAATTATCCAGCAACATTTGCTTCAAATCATTGCACATCTTTGGTGGGGTAGAAAGTATTTCTTAATTACTGGCTGGACTGATTTTTCTGTGCTTTAATGTAAGTGGCCTTGGTGACATTAAGACTTCAATGTAGTGCCCTATAATTTTATTATATGGTGAAATTATAATATAGATAATTCTCTTATTAATATAAATAAATGATCAAAAGGAAAATTAGGAGTAAGATGTAAAACTTCAAAGGAATTAAAAATCACCTAATCATGATGTCTTAATCATAGTAAGCTGGTTTTTTGTGTGGTTAAAAATGTTAGACGTAATACCTGTTTCTTTCCTCTTTCCTGTAAGAAGAGCAAGAGGGAAGCTAAGTCATTTATCAAGCACCTACCCTTTGCCGAGCAGTTTAGGAAAATGACACTCAAAGAAGTTAGGGAAGTAGGATTAGTAAGGGGATAGCTGAGAACAGGACTCATGGCTTGCTGGCAATCAAAGCTTTTATTAATCTTTGCATCAAATAATATCATCTTTTAATTACAAGAGAAATGTCTCTGTGACTTCTGAGTAGTTTGAAGATATGATTTAGTTTGGATAACCCAGGTTAAACTTGTACCTATCATTATTTTGTGAAAATAGATCATAGACCTGGAGTTGTATGAGAAACTGAAGAGAGTTTTTTGGGGACAAGGTTAACTAGTAAGCGTGTCCTTGCTCAATATAGCGTAACAGTGAAAACCTCTTAAATGCTCTCAACTCTGTATAACCTTGGTATGTATACTAGGAAGAAATATTATTTGTGAAAGAGGCAAATAATTAAGCACTTACCATGGTTGAGAGACTTTGCTTTGTTGTTTAGAGGATAAGAAAAAAAAAAAAACAGGAAAGGGGTTCTGTCTTCAAAGTATTTACAATTTAATTGGAAGAGGGGAAGGAATAACACCCATAGCCTTGGATTACCATATACATGCTGTCCAAATAATTGCTAGATGGGTAATGCAAAGCACAGATGATAGACATTGTGACTTAAGGAGGAAAAGTCCTAGATGTTAAGATAAGTTATAAAAAGACAAATTAGGATAGTTCTTATTTTAGGGGCAATAGTTTGGGAAGCTTTTTACTGCCTAGTGTGATGATTAAAATACCTGCAGAAGTATTATCATTTGTTGAAAGGCAGTAGTGTCTTCACTACTCTTCAGGGAAAAAAATGGAAAAGTAATTAGATGCAAGCATAGAACCACATTATAACAATGTGAATACTTCAGCTAATAAAGTATTTAATGTGGAGACCATGGATTATATTATTCTGAAAATGTTTTTTTTTTCTAGGTAGTAGCAGTATTCTCCATGTTAGGAAGAAAATCTGAAACTCTTTAAATTCCCGAATATTCTATGATTTTGTCAGCCTTCTTTAGTTTTTGTTTGTGTAGATTTGGCTTGTTTTACAATTGAGGAACCAGAAACATAACTGATTTCAAAAAGCTTCTCAGTGTCCTCACAAATACCCACAACCAGAAACAAACCTACTTCCTAGTGCTTGTTTTATTGTCATGATGCCGTTGCAGAAATAGAGTACTAGAATTTGAAGGGGACTCAAAACCAGCTGATCTAACCTCTTCATTTATGGATGAGAGATGGCCCTTTCCAGCACAGCTGGTAAGAGACAAATCAGGATTATCTACTAAAATTTTCTTTGAATTTAATGTTTAGAGTGGCATTTTGTTTTCATTTAAAAGGGAATTTATGCCATCCAAACTTTTAGTTTTTTGAATACCTTAAAAAATATTTTCCAGGGGAATAGATCATTGACTTTAAGAGAGGTTATCAAAGTAATCATAGTTCTATGATAGAAATTAGCAGTAATAAATATGCCATTAGCTAATTTTGGCAAGTGTTGCCTCTAATTGATCTATATTACTTTTAAAAAAATTATACCTAATGCTATTTGCATATAATTATTATTTTCCTTTTTTATTTAACCCCTTAACCTTAAGAAGATTATATGAGCCCATATTTGTAAAGTTCTTAGAACACTGTCTGGCACATTAGCTATAAAAATGTTTGTTGAATGAATAATAAATATTAAATGTAAAGTTAATAAATATAAAGATAAATAAATTAATAAAATTAAATATTGAATAGTCCATGATTTATGCTTTGTGTTTCTTCGGTGAGAGGAGATAAAAAATTTTAAGAACCCCAATTTTCTGAATTGTCAAATTAAAACATGTAGTTTATAAATATGAAATGATTGTTCTTGTAAAAGGTAGTTAACTCTTTGCCTTTATTCTTCCCTAGTTTATTTTAATTCAACTATTGTTATTTTGAAAACATAGTAAAGTAAATGTCAGTGAAAATATAGACTGTGCATATATCAGGGCAGAATAATTGTAGTGCAGTCACGCCTCAGAATATTTGATTGAGTCATTTTTCTGAATTATGATTGCCATAATGTTATATTCATGTTCTGAAGGTTAAAAGGACCTGAATTTGTCCTGTGATATTTTCCCTATATAGATGGCAAGCCCATAATTGGCATTTCAGATGATCTTCTGTTTGATTCTTGGTATTATTTGTGATTTGTTCATTCAGCCAACATTGATGAAGTGTCTACTAAGTTTTAAACTCCACATCAATTTTGCTTTTTAATATTTTTATTGTTTTTGAAGTTCTTTGTGTACCTAATCTGTTTCAGGCACTCTTCTGTGTTCTAGGAACATAATGGTAGGAAAACAAATCATGGACCCTCCCTACCTTTACAGCCCTTCCTTGTAGTCTAATGAAAGTGACAATCATTAAGCAAACAATTATCATTGTTATGGGTGTTATCAAGAAAACAGGGAGACCTCTGAAATTTCAGGAAGGCTTTAGAAATAAACAGAATGGTGAGAGGGGTCAGCAAGATATAGTTGGTGGGGTGAGATGGTGAGATGGAAGGAATGGGTTAGAGAGGCCAGTTTTTACAAGAGAAAAGCTTGCGGGTAAGAGTGAAAGTCTGGTGTGGCTGAAGGACTGACGTTAAGTGAGAAGTGGCCTCAGATGTGGCCAGAGAAGTGAACAGTGGCTGGGTAATCCTGAGTGATAGAGGCAGTATTAATTAATTTTTTTATCCTAACAGTAGTTTGATACACTTAAAAACGTTTTAAGAAATGGAGTTGCAAGCTGAGATTTATGGCAAAATCAATATGAGAGTTAAAGAAAAGCAAAAGGTAACAAATCTGTTTAGTTTCAAAATGTTGAATGCAAGATTGGAAGGTTTGAAACAGCATTTTCACAAACTAAACTGCATTGTCTTAAACTGAATTCTGGTTTGGTTTACAATTGTGTCTTTGTGTCCCTGCTCAAGACAGTGGATGCAAAGCATTTATTGATCTGGTCTTTCCTTCCCCATTGTAAGTGTCTCTGCTGTATGGGTGTACCAGCTGTTTCACGGCTCTATTGATGCAAATCTTATCTTGTCCTTTAGTTTTGCAAATATTTCATTGGTACAAATACTAATTTACAAATAGCTGGAGATGATGTCATCTGTGGTGCTTCCCTAAAGAACAGTGTATCCTGGTAGCCTTCTTACCATCTGTCTAATAGTCTCCCAGGAGATGTAGTATGTGTCTTCAGTTTTTAATTGCTTTTTCTTTAGTGCATGGTTAGAAGACGAAGCAATGACTTTTAGTTTTATATGTTAAGAAATACACGTCCGGTGAGAAAAAACTGGGAATAATCTGAATGTCTGTCTGTAGGGGAATGGATTGTAGACTCTTCACACATTGGAATACGTTTAGTAGTTACAGTGAAAAAGGTGTATAAAAATAGATAAATCTCACAGACCTTTTGAGTGAGAATGCAGGCTGCAGAATGGTTGCCATATATTTCAGTAATTTTTAAATATACACAAAACCATACCATATATTTTATATGAAAAGATACATAAGTAGCAAAATAAAAAAGCACCAACTTCTAGGTAGTGGTATCCTCTGAAAGGGAAGTTGAGGAGCAAGACAGAGGTAGCCTAAAAGTGGACTGTAAATATATGTTTCATTTCTAAGAGGAAAGCCTAGCTGAAATAAATATCACAAAAATTGAATATAAGTTTTGGGTGTCCTATGTGAAATACTGGATCAAAGAAATAAATAAAATTTTGCTGAAAATAGCAGCTGATTAAAAGTGGCATAAACTATAGAAAGGTTATTTATTGCTTACTGAAGAAGTCCTTGGAGGAAGGCAGTCTCAGAGTTGGCTCCATGTTTAACCATGACATCAAGGACTCATATTCCGGTCATCCTTCCCTGTAACTCTCATGTGTCAGCAGTCTCGCTCCTCAAATTTGTAAGGTGGCTACAAATCCAAGCAGAAGTCCTCACTAGAAGTCATCTGAAGTAGGAAAGGAAAAGGATAAGGAACGTTCCTGTCTCTTAATCATTGTGAATATATTTCCCAGAAGTGGCGACTAGGTGTCAATGAACAGGGCCCAAGTCCACTCATAGGGCTGTGCCTGGCAGATTGTAGTTGCTTAATAAAATTTCTTCAGTCAGTGAACGCCCCTTTAACAAAGGATAATGGTATTGTCACAATTGTTTTGTGAGGGTTGGGTTTGTGTGTCATCTTTTATCTTTAGGCGAAACTCTTTATTGGTGCTGTACTTTCCTGAAATGGTATCTAAGCTTAGCTTAGAAATTTTGATAGTTTTTTTTTTAACTGAAAGGGAGATAAGAAGTCATGGGTAGCAGTCCCTTAAATTGTCCCAGATGAGGAAGTAGATGCTCAAACAGCTTATGGCAGGGCTAACACTGGATCTCTGTGCCCTTAATTTCTGTTCCAGTGCTCTCGCTGTGCATGCTCCATTTTGAAGACCATGGAATGTAATCAACACAGTAAATCTCCTAAGGAATTGTACTAATAACTTTTGGTGAAATTCAATGGTGTGTTGAGAAAAGCTTTTGAGAAATATAGAAGTCCTTTTTTTTTTCATCCCTTATTATTATGTCAACACTTCGCTGGCTAAAATTGGACCCATAACTTAGTCTTGCCTTGATAATTGATAGGAAATGGTTCAGACAGAATATTTTATCAGTGAAATTACCAACCATTACCATTTTGAAGTGTCCTGAAGATCTTAGCTGCTCAGGCTGGTCAACAAGGTTATTAACTCTTCTTTTATTGGAACCATGGAAGCTTGGTGTCTTTGATAATTTTCTTGTATTGCCCTTCTAGTGGAGTGTATAACAGTGAAGTTTTTTAAAAAAAAGCCTAAAATATAACTCTGCAAACCAAGTGATTAGGTAGCAAAATTTGCTTAAGATCCTTAATCATTCCCCCTTTCCCTGCCATCTCCAGACTTTATGTACATTTATTTGTAACATATTTCTGTTTTTAATTAATGTGCAATTCTTTTATAAGTGGAACTTGTATTTCAAATTTCAGGCCAAATAAATAATATATCACTGTTGTCTGTTTCATCAGTTACATAAATTGTAAATTGTTCTCCTAGTGAGTAGTTTAAAATACCTGTATGTTTTGTCCAGTGTGATAACTTGTCCTAGGTAATTGTCTGGGGTGTATCTTTTTATAATGTCAACTAAATTTCTTTTGCAAAGCAGTGGCGAAGTCTTTTATTAAACTCTTATTAATTTATAAGGCTTAGCCAAAAATAAGTAAATAAAATCTACTGAAAGACTGGAGTCTTCACTGCAAATAAACTGCATTCCAGGGCAGTAACTAATTCAAAGCCGCTTTCAAATCCAACCAGAAAGTTTTAAAATTATCTGAATTATAGCTTTAACTTAAGTTTAATTTCTCATCTCAAGAAATGAAACAACTTCTTTAAAAGGAGGAAAGAAGGGGGAGTGGATGTAGTTCAGTGGTGAGCACCTGTTTCCCATGTACGAGGTCCTGTGTTCAATCTCTGGTACCTCCAAAAATTTTTTTAAAAAAAGAAGAAAAAGAAGGAAAAGAGGGGCATGGGGCATAGAAGGAAATGTAAGAGATCAGTCTTGGGAAGCAAATATTTAATTCCACATTTCCAGCCCCAGTTTCCTGCTCCTTTTACTTCCCAAGGAAATCTAAAGTTTGGACAATCCCGAAGGATGCACTCTCCAAGAGGTTTAGTACTATCCACATAGTAGCCAAGATGTCGTGAGGCTAGCACAAAGTTCAGTCTAATTATAGTTAGGTATGGCTGCTTTCTCTCAATAAAGAGTTTCTCCCCCTCCCTTTGCATTTTTGGTATTTTTTCCCCTCAAAATGTCAATATACTTTATGTAGTAGAACATATAATGCTGCCATATTTTCTAGAGTAGTTTTTGATGACAAAGTTGTTTGTTTTTTAAGGTAGTAAGATGGAAAAGGTTTTGTTTTACCACAGCATAATAAATGAATAAAACCAACTGGACAAACATATCAACTAAAATAGGTGCAAAGCCAGGTGAGAATCCATGTATGAAGCTTGATCATGTATCAATTTATGGCAGATATTTTCAAAATTTTAAGTGAGACTGTGAAGCAGTGTCAACTAAAAGTAAGTCATGTAAAAGCTTTCTATGTTTTAAAATTTCAGTAGTTTGGGCTCTGACAAGTATCTGTTCTTCACTGATATTCTTATTTGAAGAGGTTGTGGAAGAAAATCAGATGTATTCCTTCTATTTCTTTTCCTCAAAATTCTTCTTCATGTATTCAGTTGGTTCACTCTAATAAAATGTATGGTATATTGTCAAATAAGTCTGAAATGAAAATGAAAATTCCAAACAAATATGCCAAATATGCAGCTGTTCATCTGTAGCTGATTGGACTATTGACAAATTTAATAATGTATTCAAGATTTTTGAGCTCAACTTTAAGAAACTTTAATGTTGACCAGAGCTCTAACTTGACACTTAAGGCTGTTATCCATTATATGAATAATTGGTTTCTAAAACATGAGGCACATACAGCCAAGTAAGTAGGAGACCTGGGGAATGTTTTTCTACTGTACTCTCTTAAAACAAACAAACCCAACAACAGCAGTACCAGGACTGTACCAAAATATAATTACCTACCAGTTCTCCTTAAGGTGGTTTTCAAAGCTTAGAGATTTTAGAATATTGTCTATTGAAGGAAGTCCATAGACTTTTACAACTGTGACACTACAAAATATGTTTAAGTGTGGTGTGTTTGCTGCTGATTTTAGGAATATACACATGCATATTTTAATATTAAATTTATGTATTTACTAAAATTTGTTTTTTTAATATTGTTAAGAACAAGGCAAAATATAGTATGGAAAACAGAAGTGAGTCAATTTAAAGGAAGATAGTAAGTAAATTAATAGTACAATCGGTAACTTAGTATAGCAGAGCATGAAGGTTCCATATGAATGACTAATGCTTGAGAAACACAGGGTTATGCGTTTCTTCTATGGAGATATAGAAGCATTGACTCTCAAGATTTGGGGTAACTGACATTTGTCTAGTGTAGCCCTCATCTACTGCTTCATCACAACCACCTAGTCCCTGATTTGTATTTCCAGTTATGGAGAGCTCTGTAACTCTTGGGGTAGTATGTTCTGTCCATGGCTATATGTAACAATGAAAGTTCTATATAGCTCAACATCCGGCTGTTAGATACTGCACAATGGCAGTCTTATTTCATGATAAGTATAGGACAAGTCTAGTCCATCTTGGTGTAATGCAATTTGAAGAATTTGAGGCAGTTTATCAACCTCCCTCCTCAAATAGTCATATTTTCTATTTGAAAATATATTGAAGTTATTTTCTTCAAATTTCTCAAAGAAATATGGTTCCAAGATTACCTTAGCAGCTTGGTTTCTTCATCAAATGCATTCAGTTTTAATGTATCTTCCCAAAAGTTTCCTGGAAGTTGTGTGGCCCTGGGAACTTTACTTAACCATTCTGAAAATGGGGATATTAATTTAATTCTCACAAAATCCTGTGAGGTGAATGGGGAATTTGAATTCTTTGAGTCTGTCATATAATCTGTGTATTAGTCAGCCAAAGGGGTGCTGATGGTTTTTATAAAGGGTATTTATTTGAGGTAGGAGCTTATAGATACCAGGCCATAAAGCATAAGCTAATTCCCTCATCAAAGTCTATTTTCACGTGTTGGAGCAAGATGGCTGCCGACATCTGCAAGGGTTCAGGCTCTGGGTTCCTCCCTCTTTCCTCTGTGTGCTTACTTCCTCGGGGCTCCAGCTTAAGCCTTCAGCATCCAACTCCAGCATCAAAACTCCCACATTAAGAGCCTTTAACTCTGTCCTTTGCCATGCCTTTTATCTGTGAGTCCCTACCTGCCAAAGGGTGGGGACTCAACACCCTACTGGCACAAGAGGTTTACATAATTACTTAATCAAGTGAATCTATGAATCCAATATAATCTAATATGCCCAGAGGAAAAGATCAGTTTACAAACATAATCCAATATTTCTTTTTGGAATTCATCAATAATATCAAACTGCTACAATCTGTAATTAATAGATCTATCTTCATCATCATTGTTATTGTCAGTATAAAAATAACAGTTGTATTGATAATAGCTAACTATAATGCATAACAGTACTGTGCAAATGTTTTGAAGTTATATCTTTATTCTAGACACTATATAGCTTTTTAAAAATTTTTTTAATTTAATTTTTTGTTTTTATTTTTTATTTTTTAATTGATTTTGTAAAAATGTTACAATAAAAAAAAAATATATATATATATATGAGGTCCCATTCAGCCCCACCACCCCCACCCACCACTCCCCCCCAGCAACACTCACTCCCCTCATCATGACACATCCATTGCACCCGGCAAGTACATCTCTGGGCATCTCTGCACCTCATGGTCATTGGTCCACATCATGGCCCATACTCTCCCACATTCCATCCAGTGGGCCCTGGGAGGATTTACAGTGTCCGGTGATTGCCCCTGAAGCACCATCCAGGGCAACTCCAAGTCCCAAAGGCGCCTCCACATCTCATCTCTTACTGCCATTCCCCATATCCATCAGCCACCATGTCCACTTTTCCCACTCCAATGCCACCTTTTTTCTGTGGGCCTTGGATTGGTTGTGTCCGTTGCACCTCTATGTCAGGAGGAGGCTCAGATTCCACATGGATAGTGGATGTAATCCTCCTGCTTTCAGTTGTAGGCACTCTAGGCTCCATGGTGTGGTGGTTGTCCTTCTTCAACTCCATCTTAGCTGAGTGAGGTGAGTCCAATAAATCAGATTGTAGGAGCTGGAGTCTGTTGATGCTCAGGGCCTGGCTATCATATTGTCAGTCCAGAGATTCAAATCCCCTAAATATATCTTAAACCCCAACACCAACTACAATTCCAGTAAAGTAGGATGAAAGTCTTATGAAAAGAGATCCCATCTGAGTCCAGTTCCATCACGCAGAAACACCAGCTCCAAAGAAGGGCCATCTGACATGGCAGTGAACCCCGTCTGCCATGACCATAGAACCCGTGGTTCTCTTTAGCCCTCAAAGGAACCAATACCTGGGGATTGTATCTACTTTATCTGTCTCTTAGACTCTGCTCAGTTGTACATAAGGGCAATCCTTCTGACAGCCTCCAGACTCTTTTTTAGAGACTCGTAGCCAACTATATAGCTTTTTGATTGTGTTGTAATTGTTTTTATTGCGTTTTACAATGAAATGTTTACATTTTATTTTTTAGTGGGCACATCACCCTGACTCACTGAGACTTTCTTTTTCCTAAAATCTGCAACTAACTTTCCATGCATATGCTGCTGACTCACAACTTTTCATCCTGTAGCTTCTGGCTTTTCCACCCAGTTTTAGGTTTTAGTCTCTAATCCTTATCCCTATTAAACTTAACTTTGTTTACTTCAGTTGGCCATTGCATTCT